>NC_134519.1:14032266-15452506 GCF_027942865.1 Odontesthes bonariensis | reverse complement strand
AAATACACATCTTGGAGACTCTCTCCTCTTAAAATGTTACTGCAGCATCCTTCCTTCAGTCTCAAACTCAACTCCCTTCTACTGCTCTGCATCCAAATCTGCTAGTTATTAAAATACCGTTCAGTATAACTAATTCATACAAAGAGAGTAGCTCCAGGTCCTTCTACAGGGCATGGAGCTCTGATTATGACCTATTTCTGTGCCACAAATACTACAAAATCAAAAGCAAGGTAATCGCACCTCTGAAATATCATAATAAATTACATCAACAACTAAATGTGTGACAGGCTGTACGGCCAGGGGTATACTTGCTCTTTAATCACATGTTCACACAAGCTACTTGCTTTGTGGGCGTAAATGTTCATATACTTCCCTTACTACTATGCCTGTTACTGGAAGATTTCACTAGGAGGCACACTTGATTACTCAGACCTGATGGAGCTGCCGGATTTGCAGAATACAAACAGTGAACATGACATCTGCATTTGGTCAATTATAAGATTACAGCTGAAAAGGCAACAGCGGCAGTATGGAAGATGGTATGTGAGAGCCCTGAACGAAGCATGCTGTGACATTGGTAAGGTATGTCTCACTTATTCAGCCAGTGAGAGAAATGATGCTATTTTGACATGCATATTTGTCACTGTGCATTAGCGAAGATACATCGTAAAGATGCGGGCGATTGCAAACTTGCACAACAAGCTTGTGGAAGTATATTCCTGGCCTAAGACCATCGTTGCCACACTGCACTTGTTCCCTGAAAGGCTGCTGCAGTTTAAAATTTTGTATTCATATAACAGTAGGGTGTTTACTGTCACTGACATGGCAGCTCAGACATTAGTCTATAGTTCTAAGAGCCAATGTCAAACTGTTTTCTACACAATTAAGCAACGGTTGAGGTCAGTACACTGCTGGGACTGTCTGACACTGAGGCAACGCAGCCAGATGAGCCAATAAGCTGATGGGGAGGCAGGTTTATTTGCTTTTGTTCCTCAGGAGGGAGCAGATGAGTGTTCAGTCAGGTTGAGAGTCATGATGAGACTCCTCAGTACACATGGACGTCGCTAGGGAGCAAGGGGGAAACTCAACAGGAGTCTACTCTGTCATATGGTCATGGAAACGCCACAGTGCAGGTGATATTTCAGGAACCAACCAGGGAGACGTATTTTCCTCAGGGACAGATATGCAGGGAGTTGAAACTAGAAGTGACAGAAATGTAATGAAGTGTAGCTAAACAGGATGAATTGAAGGCAACAATGAGTAACATAAATTATTAGATTTTTATCAAAACCATTAAAAACATTCAGCGTGTTTGTGTTTTTCTATCTATAATTACAGTTCAAGCCAATTTTAACTGGATCACAAATTGTTAAAGATAAAGATAAATGGCAGTTTAATCTATCCATTTTCACTGTCTAAAAAAAAATGTGTGTAATTTATATCATGGTCATACAACAAAAATGAATGTGCAGCCACTGTATTTTTAACGAGCTTTAAAAAAAAAAAAAAAAAACACTTGTTGCAATCTGAAACACATACTAAAAACTGCTGTACTTCTCAAAAAGGAGACTCTACCTACACACCTTATAAATCTAGGGGTTTAATCTTTTATTTTGGGCCAGGCAGTGTATCTGAACCTGCACTGATTAGACAAACCAATGTGATTATTTGTAAACGTATCTCCATAAAAACAATTCTATGACAAAGTGCGGTTTCATGTGTAAATTTGTTCAAATGGACAGAACTGTTAGTTTTGTTTATTTTAGTCTCAGGGACATCAAATAGATGCTTTGAGAGTGGAGATATGCTGCATTGAGGCTGGCCTTCAAAGAGCTGGTGTTCATTGAGTGAAAACCTTTTTTTTTTTTTTTTGGTGGCATATTTACTTGATCCTCTGAAGTGACCACGTGCTCTCATCTATAGAGACAATCTGCAAGCTGAGCCACAGAGATCTGCAGTATAAAGTAAGAGAGCATCCACAACACCCCTCAAAAATGGAGAAATTACACTTTTATGAGGTAAGAATTAAAAAAAAACTGTGAATTGGCTAGACCAACCTACTGACATTTATTTGCTGAGAAACGAGGCTATGATGCGAGAGAATTAAGTACAAGTTTAAACACAGACTGGCTGCATGTGTTACTGCAATTTCACTGCAACTAAGTGCTAAAACGTTGCAGAAAGTTTAGAAGGAGGAAGGTCTTAGGGTATAAGGTTTCCTGAAAAATCTACACTTCATAAAGAGTAGTATATTAGAAAAGGGGCAGTTTAAAGGGGATTTGAAGCGCGTTTCCATTGCTAGAGGTTGTCAAATACTGATAGTAGGACACAGAGAGGTGCAAATCTGCGCTCCCTTTGTGGAGATCGCGCTGTTCGCACAGCGTGTCATGCGAGGCTAATACGTGGTGGCTAAGGGGCAAGTGCTAACCCTTCCACGTAAAACAACAACTTGCACACTGCAGAAACGTCACACCACTTTATAACCCATCCGACAACTGCGTTCAAGTATTTAAAACATTACAACAATATTACTGGGCATGTATTGTTGTAATGTTTTAAATACTTGAACGCAGTTTTTCTAGAGAAAATAATTGTTTTGTATATGGGATTATCGTCCATCGACTCTTTTGGGCTTTCACATGCGCGAGCGTACAACCAGCCGGTGAGTTACATGCTGTTTATAAAGTTGTTTTGTAACGTCCCCATGCCAGTAATGTGAGAACCATGCATGTGGTTTTGATGGTAAGGCTTGTGACTTTATTGTCGGATGGTTTATAAAGTGGTGTGACGTTTCTGCTGTGTGCAAGTTGTTGTTGTTTTACGTGGAAGGGTTAGCACTTGCCCCTTAGCCACCACGTATTAGCCTCGCATGACATGCTGTGCGAACAGCGCGATCTCCACACAGGGAGCGCAGATTTGCACCTCTCTGTGTCCTACTATCAGTATTTGACAACCTCTAGCAATGGAAACGCGCTTCAAATGCCCCGGAGTTCCCCTTTAATATTCTTAAGACCTTTCATTTTGATGAAATTTAACTGAATTTCAACCATCAAATAGGATTACTTTTACAACTGTTGAATGTTCCAGAAGAAAAAAATAAATTAATTCGACAGACTCTTTCCACAGCAGACATTTTGGCATGCCACAGTGGTAGAAATACTTACTGGCTTTTACAAATGCTGGCTCACTGTAATAATTTATGGAGACACAAAATGGTACTGAACCCTCATTAATAATACGGAGTCTACCTTTGTTTTCATAGCCATTACATACCAAATTTCCTGTTGTGAACAAAGTCTAATTTCTGATAGAAGAAGTGGTCAAACTATTCAATTGGAATACAATTAAAACTGGGGTTTTTTGGAGCATAAGTATAAGCTAACGAGTGCACCATGTATTAAAATTTGTTGTTGTTATTATCATTGACTTTGCTTGATATGAAAAATTCAAGCGCTACTAATGTTGTAGATAGTCATGGCGGAACTTTTGACATCTTTACACTGTTGGGTAGACCAATTTATCACAATCCATCAGCCTTTATACACCCATGTGTTTTGTACACATAAAATAAGGGAAATGGTCCCTTATATGAAAAATTTAGTGTGTTGAAAGGCATTAAAAATGGAAATATTCAATTCAGTTACAATAGTGTACATCCCAGGGTCAGTCTGAGATGGCGTTGATACAACATTTCACACAGTTTTGAACAAAACACTTCTTGCTTGCAATAGGCCACGATATTGTAATGTTGACATCTAATTTTGGCAAGATTATTATGCTTCAGGGGAAAGTATTATTATCATGAGCCAGTGTTTAGTTGAAGCAATTCCCTTTCTTCTTAACCTACGCAATCATTTTGCACTTGAAAAACACTGAAAGGTTGGAGCTGGCCAATAATGTGCTTTCTTATTTCAACTGCAAGATATACACGAGTGTCAATGTTAGGATTTAGAAGCATAAACGTGAAAAAATAATGGTAAATTATTCTAGATCTAAGAAAGTAGCGTTAGGTATTTCATAAGAACCAACTGAAAAAATAACAATTACAAATAAAATGCACTGTTGTGAATGTGTAGTTATGATACCATTAAGTCATTTAAGACTACGTGTGGACATGTTCGAAAATACTATTAGGAAAAATCCACCAAGTGTTTCTGTAAGTACGCAGGCTACCTAAAAAGTACACTTGATAAAACTCTCGAAAAGGTCAGTAACATAACACAGTTCAGTCCCTGTTCGGTTACTCACCGCTCTGTTGACCCTCAGAACCCTTTTTCCTTAAACTTTGTTTGGTTGCATCGGAGTCTTGTTTGCTCAGGACCTCGGACAGCGACTGTCGCGAACTCTGTCGAGCGGCCTGGCTCGAGACGTTGAACCGTGCGCTCCTTTTCTTGGGCCGACTTTCTCGGTCCGATTCGGGCGCGGACCGGCTCCTCTCCGGGTCATGGTTCTCGGGCTCTGAGCCTACTTTCACTAATGCGTTCCTCGTCCTCGTCAGAGCAGAAGTCACCGAACCCATCACAAAAAAGGTTCAAATCCTCCGCTGGAATCAGTTTTTCCAGGCTTACCTCACATTTCTCTCAAAACATGTTGAAACCATGATGTTCTTCTCACCAGGGAAAAAAAGAAATAAATAATTCCCCCTCTGTTACTAGTCAGCTGTAAGTCTGGAACTTCATCATCAGTTTAGTTAAAGGACAAGGGGCCATGAAACTGGTCAAAGAGCCAAACAGCGGAGTTTTAACGGAACATGTTCTTCATCTCGCACGGTCTGTGTTTCCTGAGGCAGACACGTCACATGGAAGTTGCTCTGTCGACAAACACACTAATCTCCCGGGACAAACAGGGGAAAACAAGCGGCATTAATTAACAGATAAGTTTGTAGGATTGTTAATATGACCAGAGTCAACTGTAGCTACTTAATTATAGAAGCCAAACATGAATAAAGGTGTTAATCGGTAAATATCCAGACAGATAGTTTCTGACTGATTTTCCCCGGTTTTCTCAAAAGCACGTTCTAACGAATCCCTGGAGAATGATCGCGAGATCTGGACTCGCCCAAAGAAATAAAAGTATTATTGCATGATGCTCCTAAAAATGTAGCCAACTGAAAGTGCTCTGTTTAAAGAAGCAGCACAGTTGCATCGGTTACCAGCAGATGGCAGTAAAACCAAGGCGGTTGAGTGAGTTTAGTCAAAGTAAAAAGATTTATAAATTAGGCCTACTTTTTCAGAGATTGAGACGGGGCCTCAGTGTTTAGGGTCATAGACCTGAAATATTAAAATGGTGTGAACAAATAACCGGTGCTAGTTAAGAGATAATGTTTTTGAGTTTTTTTCTCTTTAAATTGCTTGTTTTTATGCTGCTTTATGGAGTTCTTTTAAATGCATTGTCTTTATGTAAAGCACATTGAGTTGCCTGTGGTATGAAATGCGCTATATAACTAAAGATGCCTTGCCTTGCCTTGCCTTGCCTTTTGTTAGGCTTATACGATGCCTGTGACAGTATATATAGCTGTATGTGAGTAATGCTACCTATAGAAGAACATCGAAGAACTGTAACGTTGAGATGCAGAACATTTTGTTAGCTATCTGCAACTTAATCTGATGAATTGATCTTTTTTTTTGGATATGATGTCTAAAAAGTGTTCATAGCTGTCAGGAAAATGCCATAAAATATCTATTTTGAACTGAGAAAAGTAAAATGTAACAGTGGCTATTGTAATGCAGGCTACTACATGTGCCTCAGTACATCAATGCTGTACATTACAACTAAATATGCAGTGTCAGTGTTCTTTGTTTTGTTATTAGTTTATGAAGAAATTACCTGACTGATCTTATTTTTCACAATTTCTAATCCCTATTGTAACTAATCATGTTTACTGGATATATTATTCTCTCAAGATAAATTCATGATTTTCATCAGCAGTGTAAGTTTAAATCATTTTCAGCTGAACACTGTGTGTGACAAAGTAAAGTGAGGTATCTATTTGTTTGTTAAACCTGTGATCAATTATTTTGTTTCTTCATTCTTTTTTGAAAACTTCTGAAACATGACCAAACTGTCCACCATCTCCACCAGCTTTAGGATGACTTTCAGATAAACTTGAAAACAATGTAGCTATAATATTTCTAATATTTCTGTATAAATATTTCTACATATGGAATTTATGTATCCCATCAGGATTGCTTGACTGATGATGACCTGATAGTGCAGGTTAGTTTAAGAGTCAGTAAGAATGTCTTTTTTTTATCATTTTCTCTCTGCAGGAAACCACTTATTTCATCTAACAAAATCTAATGTCCATGTTGTTTATTTGTCTTTTTTTCTCCTTAAAAACTTCAAATTAGAGAGGTGTGTTGTGCATGTAATGATGTTCAGTAATGTATTGAGAAAAAAACGACTTTTCAAGAGTGATTGCACAAGTTAAACACTCCAAATGTTGACAACGTCATAGCTGGTTCATTGCTTAGAATGTGAACTTTTACATTTTAGAAGTTATTGTTCATAATGCAACATTCTTACCATAATGCGAGGCAAATTATTACACCATATGCACAGTGCTGAGTCACAGTCTCCATGGTTTATTGCTGCATACAGGCAATAGTGACATCTTTAGCATACAGATTTCTTGAAGTGTGCATGCTGTATCGATCAAAAGTACTACTTTCCATACAAAGAAAAGTTTTTGTAGACCTTGGTGAGGATTGCTATGTTGTGCTGATTTCATCATTGTGTCTACACAAATGTGACAATGTGCTTTCAGCAGCGGAAGAAGCAAAATACAGTCTGTGTCGACTAACAGGCTTACTGGATCATCACATATAAAGGCACTTTTTGAAGCTGTTTGCGGGTTGTTGATTTGTCTGCTTGCTCGTAGCTTCAGTGAATTGAGTTTCTTCTTATTGCTTGTGTTAATTGTTTGGCAGAGACATTATCACTCCATGTCATCGTGGTTCTGGGTTGACTCATTGATCACCTGAAAAAAAGACAGAAGATGTGATGAGCAGAGGTGTGTGCCTGACCTCAAACAACCACTTTTAAAATGACTTCAGGCACGCTCTACCTGACCATCCCTGGTCTCAATCGTCTTGATGAGAACCTTCTTCATAGCTGTAGTTTCACTGTGAGGTTTAAAATCCATCATTGTTTCTGGGGAAGGAAATAACGTGCTGTGTTACTTAGCCAATAATAGCATTCCTGGTGTGAAATCAACATCCAAACAGCAATCTTACCTCTCAGGTTTAGTGAAGAGAAGTTTGGCAGGGGGGTGGAGATTCTACATATGGAGAGAGAACAGCCTGTCAGTGACCAAATTTATCTTTGCCAAATCAAATGAATGCTAATATCTGTCCATTATAGTCTTTTTAAATTTAAACAATGCCTGAGTTTAAGTGAGTCACCTGCTCTCTTCTCCCTCCAGCAGTTTCCTGTAGGTGGCAATCTCAATGTCCAGAGCCATCTTGACATTTAGGAGGTCTTGGTACTCTCTGAGATGACGGGCCATCTCATCCTTCATATTATGAATGTCCTCCTCAAGGCGGCCGATGGTGTCCTGGTACCCGCCATTCTCCAGGGAGAAGTTTTCCTCCATCTCTCTCATCTGACGCTCCAAGGAATCATTCTGAGATGATAGCCAAGAGGGAACAAATGACACTTAGGTCAAAATAACTTGTTTAAAATGAAAATAAAAAGCAGAGAATATTTTTGTCTTTGCTGTGTCATTGTTCAAATGCATCCCTCTTATTCTCTGAAAATTTTTGCCATGACTTTATGTGCATCCAGCTGTACATGTTAGAGGTATTGTTTTGCCACAATCTTGCATTCTACAGTGTGAACCAATAGCTGCACACTCACAGTTCCTTTGAGGGCATCCACGTCACAAGTAAGCGCCTGTACTTGGCGTCTGTAGTCATTGGCGTCCTGCTTGGCCACCCTCAGAGCTTCATTATTTCGGGCTGCAGCTTCGGTGAGGTCAGCAAACTGGTGGTCACATGGACAAACGGAGAGGAGAAACAGAGAGTGAGAGGGAACAGAAATAAGCTGTTCAATAAATGATCAGTCAGAGACCAATTAACCTAACCTGCATGTTTTTGGATAACAAATCCCCCAAGCTGGAGGATTCTTAAACGCTATGGGGAACTGCAGAGTCATGTGATCATTTGCTGCTGGTTTATCGCAAGTGAGCCCTTTGAAACACAAGTGGTCCATGTTGTCCACATTTAATAAAAAAGCTATGATTATGGCCTCCTTAAATTTCATCTAAAATGTGCGGCATTTGGGATTATATTTAGGATGCAGTCCATGTTATAAAGTTTCTTGAACTACATGAACATTAATTGCATTGGCTAAATACTTCTCAACTTTACAGAAGGTATTTACCTTGGATTTGTACCATTCCTCAGACTCGTGGATGTTTTTGGAGGCCAGGTTCTCATACTGCAGACGAACGTCCCTCAGAGCTGCAGTCAGGTCAGGTTTGGCCATTTCCATGTCAACCTGCACATGCTGCTGCTGGACCTGGCTCTGCAGCTCCAGCATTTCCTGCAGTAGAATCAAGCAAGCATACAATTGTTTTTTAAATGTCTCCTTTTATACTTTTCTATGACGTTCCTGGCCGTATTAGAAAAGCTCTGGTATACTAAATCCTACCACTTTTGGCATTTGAGCAGATTAACAAATATTTCAAATGATTTGGCCTGGTTTTCTCAAATGTGCCTTTCACAAATCAGGCGGTACACATGCAGTGTTTCTGCAGCAGCCTGATTAAACTTTTGTCACAAGAAAAGGAAGCTTACCTCATCATGCAGCTTTTTGAGGAAGTTAATTTCCTCCTGGAGTGATTCAACCTTCCGCTCCAGGTCCAGTCTGGCGAGGGCAGCATTGTCCACATCCTGTGCCATGACATTGACTTTTAATAAGGTGACTTGTGAAAGTTACATGAATTATGCATGATGCATTTGCTGATATAAAAAAAAAACAACATGCTCTTTCACATGCTGTAAAGAGCACAGCACAACGCCCACTTGCACAAATGTTCCATTGTATAGTCAGGCAAGGTCACAAACACATGCATCCAATAAAAATCAACTGTAGCCACATGATATGTGTCGCTGCAGATGCTGCTAAGAGATGAGCTGGTGTTTTCTTGTGATTCTAATGTGTTGTGCTGGAGGTGCAGCTGTTAGGCCACACTCCCTTATTCCATCATCAACAGTGGATGAAAGTCATCAGGTACTTGTACTTCTTTTTAGTATTTCTATTAGTATCTCTACTTTATATATTGGTCAAAGGAAAAATATTGTGGAACCTTTTGCCTACATTTCTTTGAGACTTATAGTTACCAATCCTTTTTCAAAGATACAAGCAAAACATGATGAGCTCATAAAATATGGTGCCTTCCTATAAAAGTATCCTATAGAGGAAAAAATAACTGGCCTAATTAACAATCAGGACACTTTCTTCAACACTGCAGATTGTGATGTAGTTTGTCAAATGGAGCCTGAGGCTGTTTTAATGTACAAGTAAACGAGCCATTCGAAGTCTATGGATGCTTGGCTTGGACACGCCTTGTTTCGGAGAAAAGGTTGCATTAGACATTTTTCCTATTCCTCTTTGATTCTTAATCCCATTGGTTTTTACTCAACTGAATTCTTAAACTGAAATTCTTCTCTAGTTGTTGTTGGTTGTATTATTCATAGATAAAAAACAATCTTGATATATTCCATTATATTCAAAGTAGACATTTTTTTTTTTTTTATTGTTCTTAACTCTTCTACATGTAGGTTTTTGATGGCACCACATTGCTTTTTTAGGGCGTTGGCAGGCTGGTAATTGAGGTATCAGCAAATGAAGCAGCTTTGCCCCTGCACTAATGCCCCAAACAAAGTGTGCTATTCAGCAGGGTTTCCCAAACAAGCCCAAGGCTGGAAGAGTGACTGTCTGCCTGACTGAGCAAGAGCCAGCTGCAGGCCTAGCATTGTTGTATGTGTGCCATCGTGGCAGGCCTTGGACTCTTCCTTCCTTCCATTCATATAGACAAAGTCATGATCATGCAACTTAAAAAAGCCTAAATTTAAACAGAATGACAAAAAAACGTACATTTATTTTTGAACCGCAGGTCAAAACTGGACTAAATTCCTTTTTTTGTACGGTGACCTCCATTCAAAACTATTTGCATCATTCATTACCAGTATTCACCATGAAAACAAGTGGCAGGAAATGATTTCTGACAAGTCCATGAAAAGGTAGGTTCTTATGTGATGGCATTCTCCCAGAGTGAGACAGCCGGATCATGTGGTGGCTTATCTTCTCGCTCTGATAACCACACTGGATCCACACTGCTGTCACACTGGTGTCCAGCTAATTCACTGTGACCAGTCAGACTTTAGAGATATCCCCTCATTGCAGGCCTGATTTAACTCAACAGTCAAAACTTGGCCTTTTGTACCAGGCAAGGGTCAGTCTGGGTTCTATAGCTATTTTGGATCACGACTAGAATCTGTTGTGCCATCAGAAGGGTGCATTCCTGTCTCTGTAGATCATGAGCAAAAATTACATAGAGATTTCCAATAAGAAAAAAGGGGCAGTTGCACCTCAGACAGAAGGGATTCTCTGAGAGATAACTGATCTTGATCTAATTTATTTATGGTTAATTTGATGGTTTAAAGTTGCTGAGGGCGTGGCAGTGGAGCCATCAGCATCCTCTACCAGTAATATAAGTTACAGCGATTCCTTTTTTTTTATAACTTTACACCAAATAAATTAAAAATAGTTTTGCGTTAGGTCAGCAGTGTGACCTACCTGTCTAAAGCTCTGCATGTTTGCCTCAGCCTCCTCCCGCTGAGACATTTCATCCTGAAACCTGTGAAAGATACAAAAAGCAGTTGTTTCATACTTAGCAGCCAGATGGACTTTCACACCCTGAATGACGGCCATGATTTGCTGCCTTTGCAGCTTTTCTGCCCCCACCTCCTGCATGGGAAACATGGAGCGTGAAAAAAAGTGCTTTTAATTTGCGCAGTGCCAAACATTCATTATGCTACAAGAATAAGGCATAACAAGAACAAAGTTATGTTTAATATAAAATTCTATATTGATTACCCTATAAAACGGCAGGTCTGACTACAGGCCTATACGTTCAAAGAAACATTATTCAGTTATAAGACTGCAAAAGAGCCACGCCTCCTACTTCTCTCTCAGCCTCTCGATGTCGTCCACCAGGTTATCCCGGTGAACTTCCACGCGGGCCTTCTCGTTGCTCAGCTGGTCCACCTGGCGCCGCAGCTCCCGCATCTCATCCTCGTAAAGGTCTCCCACCCGGGACGTGCCTTTGCCCCGCAGCTGCTCCAGCTCCGCCAGCAGAATTTTGTTCTGCTGCTCCAAGAAGCGCACCTTATCGATGTAGTTGGCGAAGCGGTCGTTGAGGGACTGCATCTGCGCCTTCTCGTTGGTGCGGTTCGTGAGGAACTCGCTGTTTATGGCGTCGGACAAGGAGAAGTCCAAGTTCTCGGAGGCCAGCCGGGGCATGGCTGCGCTGCTCCGGAGCCTTTGGGTTTTCACTGCGTACATGGTCGGGGCGGAGGAGAGCCCGAAGGATACCCGGGAGGAACGCGCTGGGCTGGAGAACTGGCGGCTCGAGTAGCTGGTCCTGCCAACGGCTCTGTCTCCGCCGAACATCTTTTTGTAAGAAGATTGCGGAGCTGATCTGTTGTAGGACATCTTGCTTATCTCTTTTCGAACAATCAGCTACTAGAGCAATGTGATCTGGGTTTGTTCTTCCCACGGAAGCATCAGCGGAGTGCGCCTGGAAAGGCGTTTCCTAGACCATTACTTATTTATAGTCTCCTCCTTATGCAAATAACAAAAGGTGACTTGAGTGGCATACTGTGAATCCAATCATGAACCGGATAACACACATGCTTGCCTGTCACGTCCATATAGATACAAACCCTGGATCAATATTATTGGCGTATAACAAAATAAGAATGCGTAAGATCTGGTATCCCATGTGCTGTTACAGCCAAACTTCCTTGTTTCCTGGGTTGTCCTGTGTTACGAGGGGACTGTCCTGCACAAGTTTAATACGGCTGATCTTCAAGAACAAGCTCAGTTTAGTATCTATTTACTGAGAGACAGAGCACCGTAGTAGAAAAGATTTGATTGCTGAGATCTCTTTTTTCTAAGTACCTTCAAGTGCAATTTCTTTGCAAAATAATATCTTCATATAGAAGATTTGACATAATGCATTTTTTAGAACTAAATCAGAATTAAATCGGATTAAAGCTGTCTTCACTCTCATCTAGATAAACCAGTTTTACCCTTTTTGTTTGTCATCTTTTAACTTTTCTGTGAGTTTTATTGTGTCACAAGACTAAAACGTCACCCAACCATGTCAAACGTATTTATCATATTATCAGTGCATGCTTTTTCTCTGTGTGACTGTATCAGAGGGCATTAGGAATGCATTTTGTTGAGATATGGGGGGTTTCTGGGGTGAGAAAGAGAACAATTCTAAAGTATGTGCATGTCTGCAGCTTCACAATTGTTAATCAGGTTTAAAGGACATTGCAGGTCTTTTATGATCTGACACTAAGAGATGAAGTTGTGTTTGGTGGAATACAAATCAAAGTCATTCGTACATCCGTACTGGTTTGCTGAAGCCTTGAAATGTACGTTTGCAGTTGACTATTTATCATTCTTTCCTTAGACAGATATGTAACAGATAATAAACACATAGCAGACATGTTTGGAGAGACTCGTTTTTATTTCCAAGAGCTTTTCCTCTCTCTGCCTTTTTCCCATCTCAGCGTGCCGAGCTGTCAGTGCTGCAGTGCTGCTGACTTGCTGAGATTCTGTGATTCTGAGGGCAGACGCAGAGCAGCAGAGCTGAGCCAATGATACTATACACCTTCAAATCAGACTGGTGTTGCTGGCTGTGTTTTCCTGTATAGAAAACGTGAAAAGTCATGTAGTGGGATCTTTTTTTTGTTTGGTAATGTTTGTTCAGTCTAAAACAAACAAATGCACAAATATTTCTTTGATAGAAATGTTCACATTTTTGCCCTTGAGATGTGGTTGGATGCAGTGATTTCGAGCTGGCATACTGCCCTTGAGTTATGACTGTGCAGGGAGGAACAGAGAGCTGGTCTCTTTTGTGTGAAGCAGTCCAGGCTGGAGAATGAAGTACTGTTTTAAACCATGAGCAACCTGTAAGGCTACATTAAGGTTTTTGTTTGTTTGCTTCATTCTTTGTGTATTTGTTAAGATATTATAATATAACCAAAATACAGTAAAGTCAAAAGTGATGGAGTCCACTCTCTTTCATTCATGTGTTAGGGCATGATAAAGAAAAATATTTTCTGGTTCTTACAAGGTCTTAACTTGAAGCAATAATTTTCTGTATGATGCAATGTGTCCGGGTCCAATGGCTGCAAAACAAGCCCAATTCATCACACCTCCACCACTGTGCCTGACAGTTGGTGTGAGGTTTTTGTGCTGATATACTGTATTTGGTTTTCAGCAAATGTGGTGCTGTGCATTATGACCAAACTACTCCACTTTAGTCTTGTCTGTCCAAAGACTTTTGTTTTATTCAGATCCAACTTTGTTGTGAACATGCTAACTGAGGCCTGTAGAGTCTGAGATGTCAGACCTTGGGATGAACTTGCTGGGATGTCCACTCTGGGAAGAGGTGCTCACACTTGCTGATGAAGCATTTGATTGGCAGGACGTGGCTCCTACTTCATTTCTACGAAAGCAGTAATGCTCTTATTAGTTTTCCACACACTACTTCTGTGTTTTGGCTTAGATTTTGTAAAATAAGATTTACATGGTCTGCTGTGTTGTCATGTGTTGTTGTTAATCTGAGGTTGTGTTAACCTAATTTTAGGATCCGTAGGACGAAATTATTTCATTATGTCCTGACACGTAAAACTGTAGAACTGACTTCTCCCATAACAGCACATTCAGCCATATTTAAGTTGTTGTAGATGCACTAAGATCACTTGGCTATAGTTAGATATCCAAAATAGTAAAGAAAATACCTATAATAATAATAATATTTTACTTTAGGCTACAGTTCTAAATGTAGAATATTCTAAGTTTCAGTTTGACTTTGGGGTAATTATTAGACAGAATGGTTCCCCTCATTTTTTATATCATATTTTTGGATAACTGTTAGAAATTTAAACTTCTGAATAGTAAATTGTTGTAGTCTGTCCAGATAGAACCTGTTTTATCTTCTTCTGTATATTCTGTATGTATATTAATTGTACATTTGAAATGAATAAGATTAATAATGCTTCAAAACAGACAAATAATGGAGAAAAGTTACACTTTTTTTTGTATAAAGTAGTATAAAGTCCAAAACATAGAAAAAAATAAAGAACAAGTAGCTTAATGTGTGTGTAAGCACATGACTTTGGTAAAAAATGAAAAAATAAAAGGGAGATGGCAGCATTTTGGAAAAGACCAGCAAGCAAGGAGAGCAGCAAAGAAACTTTCTTCTTCGTGGAATTACATTAGGAAATTCAATAATATCATGGTATCAGGGGTGTGTAAAGGTACAGCCACTTAGCTTTGAAGTTATTTCTTAAAGTAAATCTGTGTTCACATCTGTGAAACTGCCATTTTTGGAGCATGCCATTTTGTGTCATCACTAGAAGGGTTCTGTTCATACTCCAAATTTATCCACATATCAGTAGAAATGTAATAATGGGTGAATGGGTGAAGCAAGTTTCGACTTTATATATATAGGATTAGCCTAAAATGATCATCCTATGATCACATTTATTACAGATCAATGTTTGCCATATGCCATAAATATAGTAAGAGAAAACACACTGTAGGCATGAAGTAAATTACTGAAAAAATGGAAATATTGAAGGAAATCAACCCAGAAATTTAACTCAAGTATAATCCTCTTGTAAATGTTTGGTTTAGTTTTATACAAACACTGCCGATGATGGCGGAAGAAACATTCAGATCTTGTATTCAAGTAAAAGTATCAGCATTACAATGTGAAAATAGTCTAATGTATATAATTGTCATTGTCAAAAAAAAGATAAAAAAGTTATGAGGAATAAAATGTACACTCTTAATATACATTGTTTTAATACATTCTTTTGGTTCTCATATTAAGTCAGTTTCCGGCAGGCCTTGTAATAAATTCTATTTCTGTATTTTAATGAATAGAAGATTAACTGATCTCCAAAAGGCCTAAATTCAGACATAACATCATTTTCAAACTGGATGAATTCAGGAAACAACTCCAGTGGACTGATAAGACTGAAATAGATCGTTTTGGCTGCAATGGCAGGGTCAAGTTAGGAGGAAAAAAGGTGTAGAAAGATCATTTCTCAATTTCTGTGAATCAATCATGCTTTGGGCTTGTGTTGTAGATTGTGGAAAATTTCAGGAATATCAGAACATTCTAGAAGCAAAGATCACAATCTCTGTAAAAAAAAAAAGGATGGCTTGGACAAACAATCTTGATTCACAATGGATTACCTGAAGAGTTGCAAGATTAATGTTTCCCCAAGAACCCCGAAAGTTCACCCCCCAACCTAATCATCAAAAGAATTTTATGTGAAGTATTAAAGTAAAGTAAAGTAAAGTAAAATAAAGTATTAAAGTACTTGAACAAAGCTCACAAATGTGTAAAGTGGAGTAAAAAGTACAATGTTCTCCTGAGATAAAGGATAATTAATTAGGATTATATAATATGATTATGAATAAATACTCAACGAGGAAAAGATGAATACAGGCACGATGACTAAAGCAAAAACTAAAGAACCAATTCTTAAGGCTGATGGTACTGAATGGCCCACACGGAATCCCCTTGATGAGTAAAAAGCGAGGCTCCCATTTAAAACTGTCTCAGGAAATTCACATGAAAAACACTCACTAAGAGGCAGGGGTGGGGAGGGCATGAAAATTCCTGCTCCCAAGCCCATTATGAGGCTGCTCTGTTGGGGTTGGCCACAGAGACAGACAGAGGAGGCCGGGATTGTCACAGACAGAGCAGGGATTGTGTATTGCTGATCTGTCACCTAACTGCAGCAACAGAATGCAGACAGCAGGCCTTAATTATTGTCTGTATCCTGGTGTTTGCTGGTGCCACAGTTTGGGCCGAATAGCTCCCATTCTTGGCAATGTTTGGAATTTATCGTTTAGTTCTTTTATTTATGTTGCTTGTTTTCCAAAGCCACAGCGCTGCAGGGGAGCTGATTAAAAGGGGCATGTTAGAAGAATCAAATAAGACTACATTAATCAAGTTTAGCCAGCTTGTTATGGGACAGAGAGGGAAACAGATCTTCTCTGGGTGTCATCACTTCAAAACCGCAGGCACTGTGCAGCAAAAGGCATGCTTTGTTTCATCTCCCATGATGGTGAATCACCAACCCATGTGCACAGTAGCCATAGCAATGGTCTCCAATATTATTTGCCAGAGATTAAACTGAGAAAGTGACAGATACAGAGGGAACACTGTTCACAAGCACACACTGGAAATTTGTAATGTGTTTCATTGTAAAGTTTTTCTCTCCTTTTTTTTGAGTGCGGGTTATTTAGTTTTGTGTTTTGTCTCTTTCTTCTGGTCTGAGAAATTAAAGCCTCTTTGTGGGTCATCACTGAGCAGATTTAGTGGAGCGAGTGTTGCAACACAATTCGCCTCAGTGGGTGCATGGAGAGCAGACTGAAGTAAATCTCAAGGTGACAAAGAAAGGCTGTAAATCCCTGCCAGGGGCCTCCGGTGGTCTTTTATAAGGTCAGTGTGCGGTGGTTATGTTATTTTCAGCGATGGAAGGTGAATAAGTTCATTTTCTCAAGTACGCTACCGTAGTCGTTTGTACGTCTTCTCTGCTTCACCACAGATCTTCTCCTGTATAACTTCTCTCAGTATAAATTCTTGTGAGTTGATAACATCTCCACAAAAGAAACCCCCCTATCTTAAAATTTCTTTGATTCTAAAAAGTCCGAAACGAAGGAAAGAATCCATCCAAACTCACATGGTTTAACATTTCATCCAAATTTGTGCATCGTCGTGTTTTCCCTTGTTTTTCTTCTTTCTTGTTCTGTCTTTCGTTCTATTTAACATTACAACTCATCAGATTGTAAGAATTATTGGCACCTCAGAAGTGAATGAATTAACCAAATTTGTAAAAGCTGAATATTTAAAATATTTTGCCCAAAGTTATTCAACAACAACGAGTGTCATATCATATAATGAAAAATTCAAACATAACCTGGACACAACTACTGATTCCATTAAATGTGGTTTTTTTTTGTGAAAATACAGTTGTGTGCAAAAGTCTTGACCAACAAGCCATGGCACAAAAAAACTATTTCTGATGTTATTGTATTATTATATTTCCCTGAAAGTTTTACTCATTACACTTAATTTAGCTGACGATACTTCTTTGCTTAAACTTTAATATGAGCTTAAAAGTAAGGCTTTTGTTTGTACTTTTATTCGTAGTTTCAGTTTAGTTCTCTTTGTTTCTTCAGAGTTTCAGAGTGTTTTTATTTCTTTTATCTTTTTTTACTAGTCCATACTGGCCCTCATCTGTCAGTCGTAAGCAAAATGAGCAGAGCAGGGACAGTTGCTCATTTTGGAGAGCAGAGCTTTCACTGGATACCTTTTGACCATCATAACAACAGAGGAATTAAACTGCTGGGGCTGTTTTCCAGATCTCCATAGTGACTGGCAAAACCCTTGGAAAGTATCCAGGATGGTCACTTTGTAAAGACCTTTCTCTTGCTTGCTGTCTTTGTCTCCCCCTTTGTTTATCTCACTCTGTGCATGTGCATGCTCGCAGGGAGTGATTTGGTCAGGAACAGGGAGGGGAAACACCCACACACTTTAATAGCCAGTGCATTTTGCAGCTTTTCCCCCTCCGTTATCATGAAATTGGCATATGTGAGTTGTCAGAAGGGTAGGATAAAATTGTCTGAATTGATCCATGGACACATTAAAACCTGCTGTCATCCGGTATTTTCAAGGATAAAATTCTCTGGTCACATTTATTTTAAACCAGTCATTGAGGATTGCATCAGTTGTTGTTTGAACATGCCTGACTGGCTCAGCGGACATCGCTGACACCATCTGACTAATGCAGATGACGCTCACCCTCTCCTCACCTGTCTGAAGATGAGTGGAGATAAAGCCTGGAGACAACAAAAGCTCTCAGACCCTTTCGATTTTTCTAGATTTTCTAGATTCAAACTCATTGTAAAATTGATACAATACATACAAGTGGATACAAGTAAGATGTGGTTTGTTATGGTTATAATAAAATAGTTCCGGAGTCACTCCATGAAGATGGGAGAATCTTAAAGTAGGAAAAACTTTCACCAAGTCCCTTACTGTCAAGTGACCAAACAAAAGACATTCCTTAATAAAAGGAAAAACCTCAGATGGCAAACTGGCCCCTGGAGTTTGCCAAAAGGCACTTGAAGGACTGTCAAATCACGAGAAGTAAAGCACTCTGATCGACAAAGAATAAAATATTTGTCCATAGTTCCCAAAATGTGCGAAGGAAACAATTTCTGAGGATCACCTGATTTTTACCATATATGATCAAATAGGGTAAAGGCAGCATCATTGTATTATGTTTTTTTTTTACTGAAGTAAGCTTTTTTTTTTATAGGATCCCCCCATTGTACCTTTTTTGTTTTATGAGGTGTTGTATAGCTGGAAATAAAAGATGAGTACTTCAATTTGTCATGTATTGTTGTGTTTTAATATGTTTTGATAAGTAGTGGGTTTTATTTGGGGGGGGGCACATTGTATCAGGTAAAATACACCCAACGTTATAGTGATGGTGTTACAGAAAGAAACGCCTGTTTTTAATGGTTAATCCAATTCAACGGGCGAGAGGCAGGGTATATCCTGGGCAGGCTGTCAGTCTACCACAAGGCCCTGCAGTGTGTGGGACCATTCTCAAGAAGACTTGAGGATCCCTAAGTTGCCAAAGCTGCTTCATGCATGTGCTGAGTGAGGGGTCCGAGTATTTAAGTAAATTAACACTTTGGAGTTTTTTTTAAATTTTTGATAAAATTCAAAACACTGAAAAAAAATTTTTATTTTTTGCTTAGCAATGTTTCAGCAGTCTGTGCAGATTGATGAGAAAATATTCATTTAATCGTATTTAAAGGGTCTGACAAATAAAGAAATGTAGAAAAAGTCTGAAAGCTTTCTATCGGCACTTCAATCGTAAATTGTCTTTTTGACAACTACATGTAATGATTTGATTATTTCAGAAAGTTAATAACTAAGCCCGATGTGGTTTAGTTATTATGGTCTGAAACATTCAAGTTTCAGGATAAACTGACTATTGTAACCCCTGGATTGATATACAATTCACGTGTTTTGTTACTTTAATAAACTTATAAAAGTCAAATGTCATTAGAATGAAAATGGTTCTTGGCAATCATCATAAACAGGATTAGTTTCACCAATTTGCAAATCTCGATTTGGAAAGTAACTTTTAAGGGGCATGTCATTGGGGTTATGTCATCCAATTATTTTGTCAGACTGTACACAATGGCCGTCTTACTGACGAGCAAATCAAGCATGAAGTTTTACTGCTTGTGAGACAAATCAGCTGTTCAAATTCAATTATATATATTTGCTTGTATGAAATGTACTGCACATCTATAAGCTTTTAAAGCCAATTAGTAAAGACGTAATTAAGATATTATACACGTATTATAAGTCATGTAATTATAAAACAGCTTATAGATGTACGAGTAAAGAATGTGCAACATTGGAAATCATCCCCTTCAAACACAGATTTTTCTCTCGACTTGGAGGAAAAAACAAGCTGTGACGACACCACTAACCTCTTAATAACATTTCAGGTCGATGTGGAGCAAGAGCAGAGCTGCATCTTTGTCCACCTGACAAACTTTCAAAAAAGTCATGGATCTGATTCCTTTCTTTCAATTGTCTACAGTTGAGGGGAATAATGGGAAACTTACATTCAGGTCAAGTATGTTGGATGTATGGTATCAGATTGATTAACAGAAACACCAGTTCATCCGTATGCTTAACCAGTGAAGGGTGTGCAATCCAGAGTTTAGTTGCTGCATCTGTCCTCAGGGTATTTATCAGATTACTGAAAGACTCTTAGCATCTGGATTTGAGTTTATTTTTAGAATTTAAGGATTGAAGTTTCATTTAATTTATTCACAGACTTATGAATAGTCTTGTGACACTTTTGTACAGCAAGAAGAAGTCTTTGCAAGATCACAAACTCAAATCTTTGCTCGGAGTGAGCACATGATGACAGATGAGGGAAAAATATTCGCTTTTATGAGAGAACCAGACTCAGGGAGGGTGGCGTTCTGCCTCACCCAGATGGTGTGAGTAGAGAGTGGAGACAAATCCTGAATGAAAATATATACATATTGAAAAAGAAAAAAAATATTGCAACTCTGTTTTCAATCAAGCTACTATTTGAGTAATTTACAAATTTTGTCAGTTAATGGTCCTTGGGTAAATGCACAGGTATTTGACATTTTGTAGTAATCTAAAATAAATAGATAGATAAATAAAATATATACAAATACATCTTTCTTTGGCAGATACAGACATTTCTTGGATGTATTGCAATACATTTCAGAAGATATCAGTGACTTTTTTGTTGGTTATATGCTGTTGTATAATTTGCAACCATGAGAGAGACAGCAGTGAAGTTATTTGTATAAAAATATCTTTGACTATATTACAACGTAAATAAGAGGCACAACTCTCCTCAGTCAACATACACATCTATGAGGTTATTGTTGATAGGTAGTTCACTAAAATGAAACATTTCTAGCAGCATCACAAGAAAAAAAAAAGTCACACAAAACTAACCGTACACTGTGTTTCTGTGAAATTATAGTGCCCCGCTCTCATAATATTGGGCAGTATTGGCTGCACCTCAATTGAAGTGAGTCCAGAGAGTCTTGTGCTTGCAGCACAACCTGTTCCCCACTAGGTGTCCTTCTTGCCTGTGTCACAGCTGACGACTCGCCCTCAGGATGCACTTTTCTATCGGGGATTTTAAACTCAACGGATGCAAAGGATGACAGACTGCCGTTTCTATTTGCCCAGGTTTTGGAAGTATCAACAGTAGGCGACACCCTGAAGCCTCTTCCTTTCACACTGATCGAATCTTGTTTCCCACTTCTGATACTGGAGTCATCTAAGAAGGGGTCAGAGTCGCTTCCATGAGGCATGTTGTAGTAGGTGCACTTTGGAGTTAGAGGCTTTGCCATATCCTCAAGCTCTGATGAGGACAGGGCTGCAAGGGGCCTGTGCTGGGTTTTAGAGTGAGGTGGGGAATCCTCGCTTGTGTTCTCCTGACCTGTGTCCATGGACGTGCTATCGAAGTTACCGTACATTCCCACAGTGACTGGAGGCGATTTTCTTATCAGATGGTTCTCTTTGAGCAGCCATCTCCCTCGATCAATTAAAACCCCGTCGGCTGAGTCTTTGTCAGTGTTGAAAGAAATACATTGTACATTTTGTGTGTCAGCTTCAGTGTCTCCTTTTAATGAGCTTGCAGCACTGAGATAAGAAAGATCTTCCCTCGAGGCTTTAATGCCTGTGTCAGTGGATGAGAAACTCCCCACAAGGGAATTGTGCAAGGCATCTGAGCTATTTGCCACGGACAGTTTTGAGCCATCCCGCTCTATGTATGTCCTCTCAATCCTTTTTGCTGAATGGGGGCGCACTTGAAAACATTTCCCTGACGCCTCTTCTCCACTCTCTGAGACAATATCTAAAGACTCCTGAGTTTTATATCCTCCACTTTCCGATGTCTCTGGCCTATAATCAGATAAATCAGAGGTGTTTGGGCTAGGGAGGCATTTCAGCCCGTAAGAGCTATCCTTTCTACCTTTCGGTATCATACTCTGCTTTGTTTGTACAACTCGAGCATCCTCAGGCTCGATCCTAACTTTGCCCTGAGTGTCATATGTGAATATAAGTGCACAAGACTGGAGGGCATGATTCACAAAGTCAAGTAATTCCTGTGATATTTCCACTTGATGGGAAGAACTGCTGCTTCTTTCCTCACGCTCCTCTCCCACCTCGTCTGTTTCGCCTTTTACACCTTTGTCATCCTCACCTTGGCCTTCAGAAGAGTATGTGGCTGGAGATTCAGCGTTATGTTTAGATTTTGTGTCTTCACAACTACTAGTGGGCTGCTGGAAAGGAGAGGCCTCGTCATCAGCAAAACTGTCTACATCTTCAGAAACATGTCCTTTCTCTATCTCATCTGTTGATTGTGCTTCCATGTGCTTTAATCCCTCATCTAACTTGTTTTCTTCAACACTGCCCTGCTCCTCTTCACCTACAGTCTGCTCTGCTGCCATATTTTCTTCAACCTCTGACTCGTCTATGACTTCTTTCTCTTCTGTTGATTCTTCCATCAGACTATATCTCGTTTTCTCAAGAACTTTTCTGCTATCTTCAACGACATCACACTTTTCTTCTTCTGTCTCTTTCTCGCTATCATTGTCCTCCTCGCTTTCTCTCTGCTCCTCTTCTTCATTGTCCTCCTCGCTTTCTCTCTGCTCCTCTTCGTCATTGTCCTCCTCGCTTTCTCTCTGCTCCTCTTCTTCATTATCCTCCTCTTCATCATCCCCCTCACCATCCATCTCTATAAACTGCTCTTTCTCCTCCTTTTCTTTTTCCTCAACATCAACATCAATTTCCTCATTGGTCTCTTCAAAAACGTCCTCTTCTACATGTTTCTCAGTAACTGCATCAGTTTCTTCTTCCTCCTCCTCCTCTCCCAACTCTTCTTCTGCATCTTTCTGAATAAGTTCCCCCGCTTCTACAATGCCTTCTTTCACTTCCTCCTCTTCATCATCCCCCTCACCATCCATCTCTATAAACTGCTCTTTCTCCTCCTTTTCTTTTTCCTCAACATCAACATCAATTTCCTCATTTGTCTCTTCAAAAACGTCCTCTTCTACATGTTTCTCAGTAACTGCATCAGTTTCTTCTACCTCCTCCTCCTCTCCCAACTCTTCTTCTGCATCTTTCTGAATAAGTCCCCCCATTTCGACAATGCCTTCTTTCACTTCCTCCTCTTCATCCTGAGAACTTGGATCCTCTTCTTCCTTCTCCTCCTTTTCAGTAATTATAGACTCTGCTTCCTCTTCGTTTTCACCTGGCCTCTCCTCAGTTTCGCCTTCCATACTTTTGTCTTCCTCCTGTGTCTCTGCAGCAGCCTCTCTTTCATCTGTATCTATATCACTGTTCTCCTCCCCTGTTTCGTCTTCTACTAATCCTTCATCTGTCTCTTCGGTTTCTTCTTTCTCCCCTACTTCTAATCTCTCCCCCATTTCCTCTACCTCTCCTGTTATCTCTCCCTCTGTCCCTTCCTCTACTTTCTCAACAGAATCCTTGTCACTTTCTTTCTCTTCCTCCCCATCCTCCTGCTCTTCATTTTTCTCCTCCTCCTCCATTCCCCCCTCTTCATTACCATTCTCCTTTGCTTGTCCTTCATTGTCATTCTCTTCATCAGTTTCTATAACTGGTGTGTTTTCAGATTCTCTGATCTCTACTTGCTCGACTGCTTCCTTCTCCTTGTCTTTTGATGGCTCATTATTTTCTGTCTGTAACTCCTGATCCTCCTCAGGTTTGTCATTACCCTGTGTTACTTTAGTTATGTCCTCAATTGTTCTATTAGGCTCTGGTGAATGTTTAGTTTCTTCTGAGCATTCTTTGACAAACTGCTCCACATCTTCCTCTGTGTCTGACTGGTTTCTAACAGTTTCAACAAATGTGCTCTCCTCGACAGGGTAAAAACTTTTAGCCTGTTGGATTGTTGAGGTAATCTCTGCTCTGAGCTCTTGTGGCATGTTCAACTCATCCATCAGTTCATCAATGATCATATCCTGATCCTCAAATGCATCGCCAACTTCAGAGACAACATCTAGTGCAAACTCTGTTTCTGAAACTCTGGGGGAAAGAGGTTCACTTTCAAGCCTTTCCCTCAAAATCTGGAAATCATTCCACCTCTCTCTCAGCTGAGAAGAGGCTCTACTTTGCAAATCCGTCAGACTTGCTCTCTGCTCGTCCTCATCTTCAATTGTGGATATTCTCTGCAGGGATTCCATCATTAGCATGGCCTCCGAGGTGGTTCTCGACGGGTTACTCTCGAGGTGGTTCTCGACTGAGCCGTTTAGGCTCTCTCTCAGAGTCACCACTGACAAGAATGACATAAAGGCTTTACATGAGGAGCCAAACACTGAGGTTACTTGCTTTGAGAAATCAGGAAGGCTGTTAGAATTATGAAGAGTGGTTTCTTCATTGCTGGCAGATGCTCTTCTGATACACTGAATCGATGAACAAAGCTGTCGAAGGACAGGTTTTATCTTTGCTTTGGGGCTTAAAATGTTGGACGTAGATATTTCACTGTCATCTGGAACGATGGCCTCCGTCGATTTGTGTGACCTCAGCCTGTTCTCGTGGTGCACAGGGTCAGCACTGACACTTGGCATGGAAACACATAAACCTCGTGTTCGGTGATCACTGAGCAGTGGAGCTGACACTGGCCCTTCATGATAAATAGGAACTGAGAGACAAGAGGGTGATTTCTTCATAACATCACTTAAATTGCTCTGGCATTCATTTATTTCATCTGATTCAGAGTCATCGCCTATCTTAAATATAACCCTTGTCCGAGTATCTGCTTCATCCATGATTGCCTCCTCGGTGTATGGCACTTGGTCTGGGCTGACTTTCTCCAACCAGTCCTCAACATACTGGTGGATTAAAGAGGGGGTGGGATTGAGAGAAGGCATTGAACCACTCTCACTCAGTTCTAAAGACTTTTTGGGTGGTGACAAACTATATTCAATCATGGATTTTGGCTTGCTGGCTGTCCTCTTCCCTGTTGAAAGTGATTTTTTCGTTTCAAAAATGTCTGAAATGTTCTTCTTCATCTGAGGCCTTCCGGTTGGAGTATTTACGTTATAGCCATTATCCTTACCAGCGGTTTTGTTTGCGTTTTGTCTCTGAGATGGAGTTCTCTTAACATTTTCAGAGCTAACCAATGAGGCTGAATCCTTCCCAAGGGATTTTTCATCTTTTGCTGCCCTCTTAGGCTGAGGCTTTTCTGCTCCCTTACTCCTTAAACTGCTTTTAGAACTTATTAATGAATTCAAACTCTTTTTTCCCGCACTGGCGTCACTGCTAAGTTTGTCAGTTGACGAATATCTGCTATGTTTTGAAGAGCCAATTATGCTTTCCTTCTGTTTTTTATCTGTGATGCTTGATGAAGCTGAATTCTTCTCATTCCCAACTGGTCTAATGTTTTTCTTCTTCTTGCTTTTAGGATTGTTATCCTCTTTAACTGTCTCCGAATTTTTTCTGTTGACTGCCGCTTGGGCTTCGTTCTCAGTCAGTGAAGTTAAACTGTTTGTAACCTGATGTGTCAGAGATTCTCGCTCCGATGACAGAGATAGCATCTCCTCTTTCTGCCTCTGTGGTGAGTCAGCAGTGGGTGGCTGCCAGTTACAATCTATGTCACAATCATTGCTGGAAGAGGGAGGCCTTGACTCTGTGGATGGTTTGCTTTCTGACACAGGAGAGGAGCCAGGTGAAGATGCGCCTTCTGGACTATATTCGTCATTTGCGAAATAGTTGTCAAAGCAGCCTTGACTCTCATAAATATGCATCACAGTCTCTGTAACCTCCATCCCATCATTCCTTATCTGAAGGACTTCAGCTACCTCCGATGACTTGACGGAGGAGCGGTTGTTGTTTGCTCCTGCTGACGCAGTTTTCCTCGGCTTTGGGATCGGCCTATTGCTGCTGCTGCTGCTGTGTCTGACAACGCAGTATCCCTCAGTTGTCTCACCATCAGCTGTCCTCTCCACGTAGGAGTAATGTCCCAGGGTGCTCTCTTGAACCCCTGTTTCTGTTATCATCTTCACACTCTCCACAGATGTTTTCTTATTAACATGTCGAGGACCTGGTGTAGGAGGGCGCTTGAAACTCTGTTTTGCTTTACCCAAAGCAGTTGAACTGTAGCCTTCATATAATCGTTCATCATTAAAGCCAACGCCCTTTCCAGCTCCGTCATTATAGTTCTCCTCTTTTGATTCATCCTCTTGGATGTTTGAGGAATCTTTGGCAACGGCGTTGTTTGAGTCAGGTGAGCTGTTGCCCGACCCAGAAACAGAGGCACAGACTGTCCTCTTGTTAAGGCTAGAGCGGCTGAGCGTGGTGGTCCAGTGGAGCATCTCCTCCTCCTCCTTAATGGTCAGACGAACTTTCATCTCTACAGTCATGCTTCCATCTTGATTCACACGGAAAGACTTTTCAATGTCATCATCATGTGGCACAATGCCAGTTTGATGCTCATCATCTACCCTCCCAGTTCCACACATCTCCACTGGTTCGTGAGGCTGATTGGCTTCTGTTTCAATTGATCCACTGTGGTTATGCACGTAGCCATTCATGCTTCCATTCTGAGATTTGTTTATCTGGTTGACGATGTATCGCTCTGATGACAGGGAGAAGTTCCTCGAGCCTCTTCCACTTGAGACAGATTTGTTCTTCTCTTTTGTTGGAGGGCATTTGATGAAAATGGAAGTGGGGGACACAAGGAGAAAAAAATGACAAGCATCATACAGTGTTCATGCAAGTCTGATGGAAGCATTTAAGTAAAAGAGTTCAACATAATCATAAACAGTGCTTATTTGCTTTCACGTTGATGGTTAGATGATAAGTGAGTACCTTAATTGCCCTGATTCCAGCTTGTCTACTAAGCTATACATTGCTTCATATCAACTGTTATACCAATCCTGTCTCACAACAAATTAGGGTAGAGCAACACCTGCATTTATCAAGCCAAAGTTAAGGTAACTTTACTTTAACTAAAGCTTCACTTTAGGATTCTATCCCCTATTCCTCGTGCTTTCAGCTGCTGTTTCATCACTCTTTAAACAACTTTAGCAAAGAGCAACTACTGAATTTTTCATGTGAAGCACACTTCATGAAAGTCATATAATTATGCTGTCTTATTTCAGTTTTTTCTCCTTGATCAAGAGAGAATACAAAATGTAAAGTATGTGAAACAATGACTTTAGATGGTTTAGATGGTTAGTTTTTCCATTAGTCTTATAAATACTTACTAGTTACAGGCTGAAATGTCAATGGTTCCTCAGTTTCCATGTACATGACCTGAGCCTTCTGGCCTGTTTTGTGAAAACTGTTGTTTCCTAATCTGAAGGGCTCGTTGCCCGCAGCCACAACAACTCCAGAGCACAAGATAAGTGCAGGAAGACTATCAACCTGAAAGAAAAAAATAGAGACGTTAGAAATATAACGGCATCAAAATGTTATTTTTCAAATAGAAACATGGCAATGGTTTATTTGAACTGTTTCATACTAATTAAGCAACCATTTTTAGTTTTGCAGTATAGCATTTGCTAAATTACTTTGCTCTCCTTGCATGGACAAGTACCTTGAGTTGTTTATGCCACACCTTATCATGACAGACCACTGGTCATGGAACATAAGTAGGCATTAATGGTGTTAGTTGCATTTAAAGATTCTCATGATCTTTAACTGGAGGCTTGTTAAAGGATTAATGTGGTAGCTCATCAGGGGGTAGATATTTTGATTGCGCCTCTTAGCACTTCTTGGAATACGTTTACCTCACGCTTAATCTTTCTCTGCCAATCAAACTTTTAAAAGCCATTAAAACATTCTACAAAATCAATCTGCACTTCAGCCCTCTATCAGGTCCTGCACTGCATTCAAACCATGCCTCTAAAATTGCATCACATCTGAAAACTTCCCTTACAGACTGTGCAGGGCCATGTTATACAGAAGGGAACTCTAGTGCAAGTAAGCTTTGCAGTTTTAATTAAGATATCTATGTAAAACATTCAAATATACTATCAAAATTAAAGAAGGGTTCATCTGAGAGGAGTAATGGTGCATAAAGATAAGGCTGATTTCTGTTTGTTACTGTCTGCCAAACAGAGTAAAGACAATCCTGTTTGTGTGACCCAGACACACCATTGCTTAATATAGCTGTGGGTCACTTTAGAAAATAAGTCCATTAAGGACAAAACCAGAAGTTGCATTAACTAACACAGCATGGAGCAGACTGAAAAGGCATAAAATCATCCCCTGGTTTGCATATTTAAACACACTGAAATGAAAATAATTTGTAAATAAATTGTGTTATTTGCTTATTCATCCCTTGTTCAGTGCAAAATACATGTAAAAGAAATCTCAACTGACCAATTTGTCAATATTCCCTTTATGTGAATAAAAAAAAAAACTTTGACGATTCAAATTAAACTTGCCGTCACATAAGTTTGTGCTAGTATGAGTTGGTCTCATTCATTAAATAATAGGTAATATATTGAATCAATATTGAAGTACTTTCTTCCTTAAGCTGCAGTCTGCAACTCTTTTTCAAACATAATGCCTGGAACTGTCCGGGGATTCTGTAAGTAGTACATTAAATACCCCAATACAAAAAAAATGAGTTCTCTAGGTCCCCTATATGTCCCGCTAGGTCCCTCCAAAGCCAGCAGGTTTGTTTACAAAATTGCAGACCGGACCGGTAAAAGGTAACCAATCAGGTTATACGAGCTGGGCTCTGCTGCCTGTCAATCACCGATTGTGCACGCGCGATACAAGGTAGGCTCGTCCCCAGCTTATTTACATTGAACTTCATTACGGGCTAGTCTACTTACTGTGTCTTCCATGATCGCAAATGACAGGTGAGTTGATGAATGAGGAGTCGTGTACGCGCATCTGGCGTGCACGTAGACGTGCACGAGTTCACATGTGTTTTGATGGGGCGGGACAGGAAGTTGAATAACTTTTTATTTTTCGGTTAAAAAATAAGCATTTCTTGCATTTTGCGACTGCGGAGGTCACCGTTTTCAACTTTAAGCGTTCTGATAGATCATGTAAACTCTTAAAATGCCAAAAAAATAGGACTTTACGTATGACAACAACAAATCCTGCAGACTGCAGCTTTACTAACCTCTTATCCAAACATTGTGGGTGAGGGATGTGCATATGATCCAATCAAATCTCATGAATTACATGAGGTTACATTTAACTCATTTGGAAATTGAGTTTATCCCAGCAGTCCATTTTATAATGTGTCTCTGTTTATGCAACCCTCTTACACCGGATGTCTTTCCACTCAATCATGCTCACAGAGGGTGATCAGATTCTCCTACTACTGTAGTAGTCTGTAGTCTCTTCCCTTCATTGAATCCTACAAATATGTCGACATTTTGAGATTTCTTTGTTTTTTACAATTTGACAACTAGATTCATCAACTATGTCTGACTCCAGCCTGTCTGAAGAGGTTGGATGATCATCTCCAAACAGCCTTTAAAAAATGTAAATAAAACCGAATTTAAACTAAACTAAAGTAGACAGAATATAATCATCCTAAAATGAATCCCATGAGAGTGATTTACTACTATTCATGCACGTAAAAGAGTCTCAAGGGTCAAAGTCCACATCAAAGGAAATTGTTATATTCCACAGAAAAAACTGCCCCATAACTTCTTGGAAGGCCCTGTTTGTAATCAAGGTGTTACTACTTTTACTTATCTGACATCGAAATATAAAAACTTACATAATGCCTGCCTAGTTCAGAACATCTCAAACAAAAGCCCTTCCACGTATCAACTGTGGCTAATCAGACAAAAAAAAAAAATACATCCCCCTTAACCCACCACTGTTTCTCTGGTAATTCACACATGCCAGACGTCCATAGTATCGTTGGTTATAGTGCTCTGTTCTACAATTGCTGGCTTGTCTTTACAGATATAGTTAGTTGTGCCAATGTTACTACCTTCCTTACCACCTAAACGGCATAAAACACGGCAGATTCACTTCAACCTCCCATGCTGTCTCTGTACTTTCATTCATGACATCAGTGTGCAACCAAGGCCCATCTAATATGTGAAAAGCTCTGTAACTGTAGAAACAACAATTTGTCTTCTCATCTTGTTACTTGTTTACAGTTTTTATGCAAAGCTGACTAATGGCTCTATCTTTACATTGAATGGACATGTATGTGCATGGTATGTATCTACTCTCTGCAAAAAACAAATAAGCGTATTACCCCAAATGTCTTACCATTCCCAACAAGTCCTAGCCTGGGAATTCCCATGCTGCTTTGCGCGCGATTTCATTCACACTGCAAAGGCAGCCTGGAAACCACCACCCTTATTTTTGCCTGAGTTAGGGAACCAATCACAGAACGGGGGGGGGGGGGGGAGCTTGTAGAGTGTTAATCCAACATGGCAGCGGACACAACGTTATCGTTCGATGCAGCCATAGAAAGTGTTTTAAGTAGCTTAGAACGCAAGTTTACTTTTAAAAAAGAGCAACGTTTGGCGTTCACAGTAAAGCGTCTTCTTCCTCGTCGAATTTCTGTTGCTCTACATACGTCATCTGGTATAAGTGATACAATTGGCTATGAATCGCGCGCAAAGCAGCATGGGAAGAACCCGACGCCATTTGATAGACATTCGTAGCGCCCAATAAAAGGCTCTAGGCATTCGTAAACCACGCCTCAAATACGAGAAAATGCACACCTAGTTCCCAGACCACCATCTAATCGAGATGTGGACGCGTCAGCCAGGCTAAACAAGTCCTCCAATCAAAACCTATTCCTGTAAGGAATATTATTTATAGGAGGACTTTATTTGGACTTGATTAAACTAATATTATGCTCATTTCACAAATCTAGTGATCATTCCCATTTCCAGTTTATCCACTTACTCTTCTGCCTTCTGTAGAGTAGAGTTTCAGCACTGGAAACTGCAGGATTTGAGACAAGTAATCCAGCAAAGCATCAAATGTTGGTGCTATTCTTCTCTGCAACACAACTGTACGTTTAACAGTGGGATCCCTGTTTTTGATGACCACAAGCTTCTTTGGTGTTCGTACTACCACCCTTTGGGTGACCTTTGCTGGCCTGTTGACAGCATTATTCCCTTTACCAGACTGGCCAAATTGGAGTCTTTGACGCCTTCGTCGCCCTGCACTGGGCGGTCTGGTGGTATTCCAAGGAACCTGCCGCTGGCTCACTTCGTCCAGGTTTAGAGGTTTCACACGCTTCTGATCAGAGCAAACATAAGATCCCCCATCCTGTAAATCATCTAAAGCTTTAAGAAGGTGCGTTCCTCGAGGTGTGGTGATGGTCCTAACTCCAAAAGGCAGAGGCACTTTCTTGGACAGAGCATCTAGCAGAGCATCAAACGTCTTGAAGGTGCGGGCAGTGATGATCATACGATGCCCACTGAAAGTATAGTCACCGCTTTTGTAGAAGCATACTCTTTTAGAAGTTGAAGGTTCAGAGATGGACTGCAAAGGTCGGGATGGTAACGTCTGCCCACTGTCAGAGGACAACCCCTGGGCTGGGGGGTCCTGGATGGGTGTGTTGCTCATATTGTATGGAGGAGACTAGAAAGAAAGGAAACATAAAATCATTCTGTAGCTTTAATTTTTCATTTGCTGCTAAAGTTGTGTGAAAATCAAAACAAATCAAGACTTTCTCAACATATTACACTCTTATTCAATGAACTAACACACATATTGTGTTCTGTGATGTGCCACATTTCCTCGAGGCTCTAAAATAGTGTACTTTCTACAAATGGCATAGTGGCCAAGACAGCATTGATATATACAGCATTTCTTCAAAAAAAATATATATATGTAAAATTTGAAAAGACTTTATATCTTTGCATATTATCTTCCTAAAATGTGATTCCAGTTTCATAGTTCTTTAAGACGCCATTCTACACAGAAAAGCAAAAAATAAATGTCCAGCTTATCAAAATGTCATGTTTTTGATTATGGGTGGTAATTCCATTGTGTTTAACTATATTTTTTTTCCTTATATTTGTTGTCATTGGTAAATCAAAGTGGTTAATATTGCTTTTTTTTAATCAGGAAAACAGTATATTACACTCTTCAGAGGCAGTTTATTTAGCAGTATCGTAACCTACACCCTAAAATATAAACTTAAAGGTGTTTAAACAGCTACAAGCATTTTAACAAAACCTGAACGTCATACAGTCCACTCCATGAACTAAGATTTAGTGCTGAACTGTTAACACACAGCGCTTTACAGTCAACAAGGTGTGTCTAAAAAAAACAGTTGACTTCATCATTTGAATGTATTTTGTCTATTATATTCATATAATAATAAATAAAAATTACTTGGCTGATGCGGAAGTTGCACGACATCGACAGATAAAATGGTAGAGGAGAGCATATTGGTACATTTTTTTTTCTCTCTTTATTTAACCAGGTGAACCCCATTGAGATCGAAATCTCATTTTCAAGGGGGACCTGGGCAGTAATCTGCAGGACATATCAACCTGGTTACAAAAATATATGCCCTTGTGTTCAAGAAAAGAGTATGTTGTATAGCATATTTAACGGTTATCATATTGTATATATAAGTTTACAGTAAAAAAGCAACAACGCCATGACCAAATCCAGTTCACCATTAATTATAACCGTCCACTGACACTGTGAACAGCAAGTCTAAGTGATTGTGAACCCAGGCCTTACACACGGCAATCATACAAGGCAGTAAGACAAATTACATCCTGTATGAAACAAAAGAGAAAACAAAACAGAACAAACATTTCAGCTGACATGATGAATAAAGCTTACCGTAAAGCTCGCATTTCTCCTGAATTATAACAGCAAAAACAGCATAAACTATTCATCTGTTGTTGCTCCGAGCTCTGGTCAAAGCCTCTCAGCGGTGTTCATGGGCTATTTTGGGACACGCAACATCATGGCCAATTTGCTTAATCTTTGCTCACACTTAATCAGCACATAAGGTAAGAAAAGGGGGACTTACACAGGACCTGTGCAGCAACAGATTGGAAACTTTTACTTTGCTTGTATCATTCTTGAATTTCCAGAAGCTGTTAGTTTTGCGTTTTCCTGAAGATATGGAACAACATTTTTTGATTTCTTCAAGTAGAATAGATATGTCGTTGAGATTCTATTTTTTAGGAAACCTCAACTTCAAAGAAAATCATGCAAAAGTTTTGATCTGAATTTTTTTTGTTTGATACGTAAGGAGCCTTTGCACTAAAAGACTAAGTGAGAGAAAAACTCAGGGAATGTGCGTGTAAAAGGCTAACTGGTTTGAGAGGAAAGGGGACTGGTGAGAGTTGGAGAAAGTAAATAAAATGTCTGGGTTAAATCATACGAGTAAACCTTTGCTGTTCCCAACAGATACCGCAGGTGGCTTGGAGTATTCCAATTTGCAAGCAGCCTGCATAATCAGATTTGCAAGGTCTTGGCCTAATAGGGATTAGTTTAAAGATTTTGCGCACTTGCTGACAGCATGAGGCAGAATAAGGTCTTTAGAGTGCACTTTTACCTCACAGCAGGTATTAGTAACTCCACCGCCAGACCTCAAGACACACATTGTCAGTATTTGGACTTGTCACATTCCATGCATTTCATTATTGTATATCCACAACAATATACCTAGCAATAGATTTGAGATTGATTTTAATTTAGGCTTTTTAGATTGTAACTAATGGTCTAAATGCAATAGGAGGTCAACGCTGTGTCACTATTCTGTAGTTGTGAGGCAGTGTGCCAATTCCTAACTGCCCCCAGCTGAGTAAAAGCTACTGCTTCCTAATAACATGTGCTTGCTCATGGAAGGAGGGGCCTGACCGGTGCGAGTGGCAGCGAGGGTCACACAGAGTCCAGTGCAAGTAAACGACCGAACCACTCACATTTTTTCAGGTGTGTTAGTATTCCCTTTTGCCAACTGTACATTTAAACCACTTTAACAACCAGCTTGGCGCTTTTTTTTTTTTTAATTGTTACAAGGCGAATGTAGCACATAACGAAGAGTGTTCATCTGCCGTTTGCAAAGTTGGTGGTTTGATTCCTCGCTTCCCCAGACCACAAGTGTCCTTGGGCAAGGCACTTAACTCAGTACTGCCTCAGAAAGTGAATGTGTTGATGTGAGTGACGGAGAAAAAGAAACACTGTGTTGCCCGTAACACTGAATAAAGGACGAGCTGTGTAAGAGTGTGTGAATGAGTGAATGGGGCCTGTAGTGTAAAATTGCTTTGAGTGGTCAACTAGTCCAGAAAAGCGCTGTGTAAGGACAGTCCATTTACCATTTAGGTCACAAGTTTGCACACCTCTGCCTTCATCAAGAGCCAGAGACAAAACCAGATGACTCTCCGTGCAAGTGTGAGGTTCTTGCACTGCCTTTTAATTACACTTGGTGCCTCATTGTGTCAACTGCAGCAAAACATACACTTTATATTTACAACTATCTTTCTAGTAGTGGAAATGCCAACAAACTGACGGCATCTTGATAGGCCTACCTGTTTTTTCACACTATTTTGCTTATGATTTAACAATCTATAGTAGGTATCAATTTAGATTACAATAACGTTTGTCTCTACAGTTGTTTAAATACAAGTGGCTCTTTGACGCCATCTAGAGATAATTTGATATAATGCTAAAAAGAGATACATTTTTTTCTCATAGCGAAATTAGTCAGACGTGTTACTCCATATGTTTGTTCAAAACTGGGAAAATGTTGAGCTATGTCAATATATTATTGACTATTTATCAACAACGCCTCTAGCGTCTGCCAAAGTAATCCTTGGTTCTGTCTCGATTACGTCTCCTTAAGTTTATGTGGGCATCGTCTAGTCAGGTCTGCTACACAGCGGAGAGTCAGTGTGCGGTCCCGGTCCGCCAAGTTGAGGCCGCCGCTTTCTGTTCAGTGGTGAGGTCTTTGTCGCGAGTTTTCTTTTTTTGGTCGCATCTTAACATTTGGATCCACCCGATCAGTCAACATGGGCAAGAAGGAGGAAGAGGAGATAATCAGAATCGCGAAAAAGATGGATAAAATGGCGCAGAAGAAGAACGGGGTGAGATGTCTAAGGGGAATGAATGCCTACCTGTCTGCAGCTAGCCGACAATGCTAATGTTGATGTGTAGCTAACGTAGCCACTAATGGGATGTGATGAGGGTTGATGCTAGCGAATATGGGTTCTTGTAAGTTCGTCCATTACTAACAACAATGCGCAGATGTGTATTTATTTTACCAATGCCCACTTGCTTACCTTTAACAATAAGATGCACGGCTATTATGTGTGTTTCTGACTTACCGGTTAGCTGCAAACAACTAGCTTTCTCACAAGTCTGTTTATGTTATTAGTATGTAGCCACATAGCATACTAACCCCTGCTAGCCTTGTGCCTTACAGAAAATTATAATCCTGCATGTGGTTATTTCAGCTGAATATCGATTTAAAACATTATTTTATTCAAAACAACGTTGTCACCATGCATGTTTTAATCGTGTGAGCATATTTGAAGCTTTTGAGCAGCTAGCTTAGTTCGTCTTTTTTCGCCTACCATTTAGCCGCCTAGCTGCTGTAACTACTGTAGTAAGCACAGTGGCGTTAAGCATTAACAAAGCTTTGGCTAACGATTGTGTGCAGTATTAATCTTCCGGTGTATTTATATATTACTCAAGTCCAGTTCTCAAGGTTTTCGTAATTAATTTGGGTATTTCCATTTTGTGCTACTTACTCTAGCCTCCACATTTGACAGCTTGAGTTACTCACTCGAAAAATGAAGATTGTTCTGTGGTTAAAATAACAAGAATTTGATATCTTTTTATATCTCATCAAAATCAGACTAACATACATGAATGAAGAAGAGTGTCTTTTCCTCCACCTACTCTGTTCTCCCAATAACGACTAATTTACAAATCTGTCCGTATTTCATTTTGGTAAGCTTACTTGAATTGAAACATTACAGAAACAACAAGAAAAACTTTGGCTCATGTAGATTAAATCCATATTTGCGTGAAATCGAGCCATGCTGATGTCATGCTGGGTCAGAAGTTCTTGTCCATCTGTGTATGAATAAGCAAATGAAAAAATACCTTTGAAGTTCAGTGTAAAATGGTTCGATCTTCTGTCCTCTGCAGGTCGGAGCTTTGGATCTATTGAAAGAGTTGCGCAGTGTTCCCATGACTCTGGAACTGCTTCAGGTATATTTGCTCATTTATTCTCAGGGTTTGTTGTTTTTGCTACTCTGAAGCACTGACATGCTGTCTTTCCACAGTCCACCAGAATTGGAATGTCCGTTAACGCCATCCGCAAGCAGAGCACAGATGAGGAGGTGACTTCTCTTGCCAAGTCCTTGATCAAGTCGTGGAAAAAGCTTTTGGGTAATTATTATTTACTAGAAGGGAACCGGGAGAGGACAACAGGAGGCAGACGCATAACTTAACACGTCGCACACAAACTATTCTCGTTTCTTATCATCTTCTCTCCAAAACAAGCCACAGTTTCACAACAACACATCCGTGTGAGGTGAAGAAGCTGAAGGCTAACTGATAATCATTACTCAAGAGCGACCAGCTCCGTATGTCATTGATGAAAAACGCAAAGCAGATGCTGCTTTATTCATGCCTTGTTTTTGTGTGTATTTCCGCCCCCATCTGCAAAGTCAAATTATGCTTTTCTCGTTCAGGCTTAGTTTGTACATACTGACTGTGAGTTAGAAGTAGTGTTTGCAGTGTGTTCATGTGCTATTTCGTTTTGTCCAGACACTGATGGCACAAGGAGACTCGGCAAAGGTCCCCAACATAACCAAATAACACAGAATTTTCAACAGAGAGACACATATCACCACTTCGTCAGGCAACTCTCTCAAGCTTCCAGTCCTAGCTTTATTAACACTTGTACCACTCTAGCTTACTTGCTAATCGTTTTTGCCTAATTTCTGTCACTTGGACTTCAGATGAACCTGGAGGTGGAGAGAAACCCTCAGACGAGAAGAGGAAAGAACAAACAACACCTGTTGTCTCTCCCTCGCAGGGAAGTCCAGAGGCAAAAGAAGAAAGGTAACAAGAAAAGGCTGTTTGTTGTTTTTTTTAATACTTATTACACCACATTTCTGGTTTTTAACGTGTGTTTGGGGCAGTAGCTGGTTATGATGCTTCTTATAACTCCCACAGCAGCTCCAGCAGTAATTCCAGCAGCAAGAGCGAACCCACTGAAGTTGCTTCCAACACGTTAATCAACTGCTTTCCTCGAGCCCCGAACACCTCCGACTCTATCAGGGTCAAGTGCAGAGAGATGCTGACCAATGCTCTGCAGACTGGAGGTAGAGAGGTTCAGCGTTTGATATCCACTATGTTTGGTTACTGTTGCTTGATTTACTGCATTTCAACTTTTTATTCCCTCCTTCTGAAACCTGTTTTGTTTTTCAGACGATCATATTGCTATTGGTGCCGATTGTGACGAGCTCGCAGCACAGATTGAGGAATATATCTTTTACACTGAACGCTTTTGAAGCAGTCATTTGTGTTGCTCTAAATACAACTATTGTGTTTTCAGCTGTCAAAGTGAGCACATGAGTGATTTCTAATGTCTCTTGACTTATTTTGTGCTATCAGTTGTACAATGCCTCATAAGTTACGTGATTTAACATAACTTATAAACACATCAGTTGACGGTGTAGTTTTACGCTCTGAATTTTGTAATAGATAATGAATTCTACCACACTGTTACATTTGAATTTCCTTGACTTGCTTCACTTATTTTCCAAGAGTTTAAGAACACAGACATGAAATACAAGAACCGCGTGCGGAGCCGGATCTCGAATTTGAAGGATGTGAAGAACCCAAACTTAAGGAGGACTGTACTGTGCGGAAGTGTGACTCCAGAGCGGATGGCCAAAATGACCGCAGAGGTATGCTTTCTGTTCATGTAAAAAGAGTTTTAAAGAAGTGTTGCATGCTCTGGCTCCATATGAAGCCAGAGTGAAAGACACTTTCTTCTTCTTTTTAAAGGCATAGGTAATATTGGCATGTTTCTGTAGGAAATGGCTAGTGATGAGCTGAAGGAAATGAGAAAGAATTTGACCAAAGAAGCTGTCAGGGACCACCAGATGGCCACCACCGGGGGCACTCAGACGGATCTTTTCACCTGTGGCAAATGCAAGGGGAAGTGCTGCACCTACACACAGGTAGAAATGTCAGCTTATAGATGCACCTCTAGATGTTACGATGTACGGTGAAATGAGTGTGGAGTCTTATGTTATTCATGTGCAGCATTGTTCATGTTGGCATGCTGGTGAGCTAAACAAATGATATGAAAATATGCTCCCTATATGCTTTGATTAGGTTATTGCTTCATGCAATAAATGAATGCTGCGGGTGGGTTTATCAAGCACGATGCTGTAATAAGTGGTGTTTTCCTTTGTTTTGCTCATTCCCAGGTTCAAACTCGAAGTGCTGATGAGCCAATGACCACATTTGTCTTTTGCCAACAGTGTGGAAATAGATGGAAGGTAAGTTTTTTTAGTGAAGGTTTTGCCGACTCGGTCTTGACAACCATTAGCATGGAGACGCCCATCAGACTTTCTGAAATTGTGTTGTCTGAAGCCTGATTTATGCTTCAGGCGCAAAGCCTCTGACGCTCGGACGCAGAGCCTCTGCGAGCGTCAAAATCTTGACCACTCCCCCACGCAGTGGCTCTGCGCGCGTTGTCGTGCACCTCAGAAAAATCCTGACTACACGTCGGACGCACGCAGACCACCAACGGAAGTGCGCAGACAAAAGCGGCTGTGATTGGTCCTCGGTGTGCCTTTCCGGTTGTCTGTGTGGCTTCCTCCTTTGCATTTTCGCCAACTCCAATAAAAGAAGTTATTCTTCTTCGATGTCGAGCAACTCCAGATCCATATCTTGCATACACTTTTTTTTTTTTTTTTAAAGATAAACACTTCCGCCGGCGCCGCCGAAAGTTCTCGTTACCGCCCACCGAAATTCTCGCGAGGGGAAACTGCTGTGCGTCCCTAGAAATTCCAGACCGAGGTTGCAGAACCATAACATGAAAAGTGGTTCGCGACCAGAGCAAAGCAACACGTCAAGACGATAGACGCAGAACTATAATCCGCCCTTGACTCCACATTACAACCATCGATAGTTTCAGTGTTGTAAGTTGAAAAACACACACACGCTGTGAACCAGAACATTTACGTCCCAATGCTTTCCATTTTTCAGTGTCATGAGAGTTCACAGGTTATACAGCCCCGTTGTAACTTAAAGGCACAGTCACAGTTTCTAGTGTGTGACACCTACATTTCATCACCATCACTAGTTTGCAAGGCTCCCTCTGGGTCCTTCTGCATCTGCGTGTGACAACTCTGTGTGTACCTGAATCAATCTCCACTCAGATAATACCAGAAAAAGGAGACGAGGCACTGCAGAGCAACCAAGGCACTTGTTCTGACAAGAGATATTTTGCTGAAGAATCGCCACAAAGTACTGTGGACTAATAACATGCCATACCAAGATCAGCCAAGACCAGTGGCTAATAATTGTTTTTGATACTTTATACTGCGAGAAAAAAAACTGAATATTATTCAATTCACATCAACTCAACTCAACTCAACTTTATTTATAAAGTCCTTTAAAACAGCCGTGGCTGAGACAAAGTGCTGTACATGAATAACAGCACAAAGTATAAGGCATAAAACATATATACCAACGCATGGAAGCTTTAGTTTAGCTGACCCAAAAGGTGTGAATAGGACAGCGTGCACATCTGCTGAGTCCTTAGCAGTTTGTGGATGTGGAACTCATTTTCCCACCCTGAGGGATGCCAAATAACCACAATATAAGCATTGTTTCGTGTCATCGCTTTCTCTTTTACCTTGTTTTCTGTATCTTTCTGTTTCTTCTTTGTTCTTTTTAGTCTTGAATGATTTGAAGTATTGTTTATTTTCTATATTCATTATCCCCACGGTCAGTTTAACATTAATGTTCTAAAGTTTTACTGCACACACACAGACATAGAGTTTGTATTCTTTAAGTTTAAGCGTTCAGATGCATTTCAGAATCAAAAACCGTAACTGAGGTATTTGGTAATTCTTCCAGAAAAACTGAATTATCCAACCCCTGAATTCCAATCAGATGCAGCTGCGTTGTGTTCTGTCTGCAACATGGACCGCGTCCAATTTTCATCTTCAGGGATTGTTATTCCACCCGTTAATGTTTTCAGAAGCTTCCCTGAGGCTACTTGGCATTCTGAGGTGTTGAAAGTACATGGTCGCTCTAAAATGCCATTTGCAGCCTCCTGATAATTGAATACATCCATTACATAGTTATGACCAGTGACACCAGGCTAGAAGTCAACCTGTAATAGGGTCTTGACTCGAATAAAGAGCAGTTCAGAGGTTAAGAGAAAAGAAAAAGCTTGCTACGTTATATGATACAAAGATACAACACCACAGAGGATGAGTGGAAATTATTAACAGGAGTTCTGAGAGTTCGGCCTGATTTTTCTGCTTGTTTGAGTGAATGCGACTTTCGCAGTCGAGCAAATGCTCCCAGTGTTGCATGAAGCTGTGTGAAAGACTGAACAAAAGCACAACAAGGCTACCTTTGCTGTTTGATGTTTCTGCAATTTCCATTTTTGTCGATGGTCAGAGTTTGATCAAAAATGACAAACCTCAGTCAGAGCAACACAACATGCGTATCCTTGTGCATCCCTCAAACCATGAGCCGCTCCTCCTCTGTGACCCCCAACAATTGAGTTTTGTTTGAATGGCGTCCGTGGTGATGATGCAGATCTGAATGAATGGCAGGTGATGAGTGTCACGCGCCTGTCTGCCCTTTGTAGAGCAGTTCAGCAGAGAGAACCAGAAAATAGTGCCTCCGAAACAATTAATTAAGTCCTGTCGTTTTGTGCGGAAACCAAGAATTCATATTCTCCACCTTCCGGCTGCTTATTAATTATGTGATCGTAGCTGTCTCAATTAAGTACGTGAGTAATTCATTTTTGCTTTCTTGTGCCCTAGTTCTGCTGAATCTGCCGGCATCATCCTCAGCACTCCGACAAGTAGCAAAATTCCCGGACCAGGTTCTGTCTTATCTGCAACAGATTGGAGCTTTTTATTCTGTGGTGTATTGTTCACAACACGCCACACGAAGATACCACTGCGGTTACCGTTTGAATAAATATCTTGTTCATAGATTGACCTCATTGTCAGTTCCCCCGACGCCCCACCCCCCCTTCCCCAAATCCCGTTTACTATTGTTATTAGTTGTTTCTGTGTCAGATATATGCCATCAATCCTGTCTCATTCTCTTTTATCTGCATTTTTTATACGTAGTTTTAACACTTTGGCAAATGTTGTTTTTGCTTTTCCCACACAGCATTGCATTGTTTTATTTAATTCTCCAATAAAATGTAATCCATTTGATTAAATAGAAGTGCTTTTAATTACTTGTCTTTTATGATGCGCCTTCAGTCTTCTGCTCATGTAAATTTTTTACATTGTACTAATGCCAGTAAGGATCTGAGAGGACAAACATGTTGTGTGTGGGAGTATACTTTTGTAATTGGTGGAATATTCATCACATCAAAGTGAATGCTGATGTATGCATATTAATCTGTGCAGAGACAGGACAATCTCATTGGCTGGATCAGGGAAGACGTTCAATTGTTCCCCTTTTGCTGAAGCTTTTTTAGATTGCCAGGTGCAACCACTCTGTGCTGATGAGCTGCTTTACTGCCTGATCCCCAGTCAAAGCTGAACCCAGATCAGATGTGCAACAATCTGAGAGTTTAATTGTTGAAAAAGTGTGATATTGAGCAAGACTGGTGATCAAAAATGAATCTCTTAATTAAATTCAAACAAAATGGGAAGGAAGTTTTGTTCTACTGTTTGTCTGAAGAATCTCATTGACTTAATTTGACTTATCAGAGGTTTAGGGGTTGCTTTCTCTTAGATTAGTTACACTTCTTAAAATATCTTGTTCATTTCAGGGGCACGAATCGTGAATACTCTACCTGCTCTTCCCCAGGACTCATTTGACGACCCAGAAAAAGAAAAAGAAAAGCTCACGACTGTTTGAACTATTGTTGGGCTTCTTGCTGCTTCAAAGGTCACACAAAATTTCACTGGATGAAACACACGCACTAAATGTGCTTGTACAGATTGTACTGCAATGTTGCACTGCTATGTTACGAGATTAAGCTTGAAGTGACTCGGGTAAGTACAGAAGAAGTCATTGAAGTGGAGCGAGCTTCAGTTATAGTTGTCGGACTCTGGAAGATGTCAGCACAAATCGTGAAGGTTTTGAGATGAGGTATCGCTCGACCTAAAACCTGCTCAGATTAAACTGCCTGAGTCAAGAGGAGAGGATGTAAGTTTTATCTGAGGGAATGAAAACTCATCTAAAATTGTATAGGGGAGTTCCTAGACGGCATCTTTCTTTAAAGTCACGTGCCAGGAAATGGTCGACCTAAAGATGGTGACCAGTGGGGAGAAAAAAAAACTTGCATGTTCAGTTTGGAGATCTGTAGAGTGAGTAAGCTGCTATGTGCTGGTCAAAATTATAGGTCCCCCTGAAATATGAGCATTATATACTATTTATCTATTTATTTATTTTTATTATATATCCTCAGATGTAAAGTTTCACAAAATAGCCGAACGTTTTGAACATCAACCACCAAAAAAAAGGTTTTCGTATAGTAAAATAAGAAATATATAAACACAAAAATTTACCAGACTCAACTTTCTTTGATTAATTTACATGCATGCAAACAACACCCTAACCACAGCACAGCATGACAGAAGTTCTATTATGCAATGGGGCTACCTTGCTGTTTTGCTACTGGATGCATTAGATGTATCAAATTAATTATTAGATTGGCTAATAACTGTGGCTTTCAAGAAGACAATTACCTCAAGTCCACATCCAACAGAAAGAAAAGAAAAGAAAAAGATGGACTGTTTTAAGCAAGGGGGCCTCCAGTTTCGATTCCCGGCTGGGGCCTCTCGGTGTGGAGTTTGCATGTTCTCCCCGGGTACACGTGGGTTCTCTCAATGACGGCTGGGATAGGCTCCAGCCCCCCCGCAACCCTAAATCGGATTAGGCAGGTATGGAAAATGGATGGATGTTACTCAATACTAAGTCCTGACCTAAATATCTCTGAAAACCGAGAGAGCTAAAAATCTCTCACTGCACTGAAGACACCTGCTTAAACAGAGGACAGCGAAAGAATGACAGAAACTACAAGCTTGACAGGCGTAAATAACGTCAAGATGAGTCAAAGAATAGTTTCGAACCTTTAGAACTAAATATCCATGAAAAGTGCCAACCGTTTTGTGCAAGATAAATTTATTGTTTGTAATTTTAATATACAACAAAACAGAGAAGAAGCCTTTTTTATGATTGTTTTTCTTGAAATCGAATCAGTTAACTGTCATTCATTTGGAAATGTATTCAAAACTGCAAAAAATCCAGGGCTTCCAATAATTCCAACCATTGCTGTAGCTGCAGCTAACACCACTCATGCTTGCATGTATCTAAATTTCACATGATCTAACATGTAATCCTTGTGTTTGTGACTTAACTCAGACCAGTCACGTAATGCAGAGTATGTCATTTTATAGCTGACATATTTCTGCATACTTTATGCAGAAATTTAGCTGGATATACTTGCCCAGTCTCTTTAGAAAAAAATCTTTTTTTATCCCAACAATGGCAGAAACAAATCTTTCTGTCTTTCTGAATTATCGATTTTTGTATCATGCGGTTTAATTAAAATCACACCAGAGCCAGTAAAATTATTGTGCTTTATTTTATCTTAATTGAAATGCCCACAAGTCATTGTTTTCTCAGAGAGTAGCAGAAAAAAAAATCTAAATCATATACTGTAAACATTCACATTATTTGTTGTTGTTTTTTTTTTTAAATGTATTCTTCAGTAAACTCAGAGCAAAATAACACATTTCATATAGTAAACAGAAGAAGAAATAACATTTATAGGCATCACTCCAAACCATTGGCTTAGATTATTTTGAGGTTGATCTACACGGTGTACTCATCAGCTCAAACTGCACATATCAAGTTAAAGTTAACTCTAAGACAAGTGCCACAGTGAAACACACAGGTTGGCAAGAAGTACCGATCAACCAGCCCTATCCGCTGATCTTTATTTCTCCACAGCAAACAAAGATGTGCTCTCTTTATCCTCTGCGCTCCTAACATGAACCGATGAAGTCACGACTAAGGAATCAAGACAAAACACATGATAATTTGGCCAACAAGAGGGACAATTTCCAGTAAACTGGCTTCGTGCTCCAGTAACCAGCCTCACGGCAATAGTCTGAAAACAACTGCTGCCCATGAGAAAGATGTCATAAAACTGAATGTCAAGGCACTTCCCCATGTGAGGATCTTGTCTTTGAGTGACACATTTGTGAGGCAACAAAGAAATTCAAATAAAAGTATACACATAAGAATATTTAACACTTGGCAACTCCAATTTCAGTCACTGGAAACACTCATTAAACATATGAACACAGTTTACATGGTAGCTTTGGTGTTGCTGCTTACCTGGCCTCACCCCAGTATCAATTCTGATCATAAATAAAAAAAAATCTCGTAAAATTTCTAAGATTAATCTAAAGAAGCTTTATTTAACAGGTCTGCAATTTTCTCACGTATTTCCTGGAGGTTATTTGGAAAAGAAAAATCTTCGTAGTAGCAGAAATTATTGCAAAGGTTGAGGGTTTAGTTGGTACTTTTAAACTGCAACTCTTGTTCACTTGTTTTCTTTCTGGTATTTAGACACTTTTAACAGAAAAATGGTGCCACTCACACATCCAAACGGCTAGTTTAACTCAGCCATGACATCAGAATGTCCAAAAATGGTAAGTCTCTGGTAACCAATTACTCAGAATTATTTGGGTTCAAATTAAGAAATGATCTGCATTTAATTCTTCATTGAGCTGTTTTTAGTATCCAATTATAGTTCTTTCCAGGAAATTCCTTAAAAAGCTATCGAAAAATTATAGACCCATGAAATTAAGTATTTGACAAGATTTTTTTTCTGTGCAGTTTTGTTTACTCCATTATTAGATTTAAATATAATTTGTGCTAACAATACTTCTGTTTTGTCAATGAACAGAAATACTTTCTCTGGTAAATATAGAATTACTAAGGTTCTCATGTCACACTGAGACACTATGAACTTACTTCAACCTATGAGGAGTACAGTTTGTAATATTTTAATCAAAAAAGAAACATGTCTTAAATGGGCAATCATTTGTGGTTAAGACAGAGTAACAAAAGGTTAAATACCCAGCGTTGGTTTTAGTTTCTTACGGAAACAAATTGCACCCTGTGACGAGCTATTGTCACATTCTGTTACTTCAATGATAACCACACTTACAGTATTTTCAATCACGCACAGGTTCTACATGAACTGGAGTTGCCAAGTTGCTGCCACGAGTACCAAAGTGTGAGGTTCGGTAAAACAAGGTGAAACAAAGGTAGAATCATACAGGACCCCACAAAGCTGCCTGCAAGTACAGCTAACGCGTTAGCCTTTGACTTGAGCTTTGATTTTCATACGCAGTAAATAGAACCAGGCGTTTCCACATAAAATATCCACAATTCCATTTTTACTATTTACAAACTCATAAATATATAGTCTAAAGTAGGAATCGAACCCCCCCCCCCCCCCCAACAATCATACAAAAAACAACAGACCATAAAAAACTCTCAACACAAATAAAATAGATTCATTCTATCAAAAGAAAGAAAGAGATAACAGAAATAAAGTGTATTCATATTCCTTTGGAGTGTTTTGCTATGTTGATCTGTAGCAGTACTTGTGATGTCGAGCCCTCGGGAGATTTTGAGACCTGAGTGTCTTCGGTCAGGTGCAGATCACAATAGCGCTGAGATCCCTGGGGGGGTGGGGGGGCAGACCCAAGGCCTGGCTCATGTAATCCTACACTGAGCATACAAACAATATTTAAAAAAAAAAATCAGGGTACGGATTTGGGAAGTGGGGGGGTAGAGAGAGTTAAAAGATCACAGGTCATCACCACCCTAAGATTCAGGGGACTGCTCCGACAGAGTATTGAGCAGATTTTTATAAGCTGAGGAGTTCATGTAGCGGGGATAAGAGTCTCTTTGCATTAGTGTGTAGATCTGCAGCTGGGCTTCGTCGAACGTGTGCAAGTTGGGCTCCGGCATGTTCCTGTTTATCGCCTCGCGCACACGGGAGTCAAGGCTCACCTGGGTGGTGAGAGAATAAAACCATTAGGAAGAACGGCACGTGCTCCTTATCTGTGACAAAGATTTGATGGAGTTGATAATTCATTTTACAGCTGAGAGCTCAGAAGGCAAAATGCTGAAGCGTCTTTAAGCAGCCAGTTAGCTTAGCTTCATACAAAGACTGAAAAAATGGGAAGGAGCTTGCTAAGCTTAGTGCAAATAGACCTGCCTACTGTGTTTGTATAATTCATAGAAAAACAGAAAGGTAGAAATGTATCATGTTTCTGCTTCTCTGTGTCTTGGCTAGGACCAAAAATTGACGGCAATCTCCGCCAACATGGCAACTGCTCAAAGTTCAAAATCAGTCTGGCATATTCAGTAAGCGCCTAACAAAACATTATATGGAGCAAACAGCCCAGCTTTAGTGTTTTAAATAAAATGCTTTGGAGTTTTGATTCATGGTAGATTGTGTTGCTTTTGGTCTAAATGTTGTGTAAAGTTAAACTTGTTGGCTCCTGGATGAAGCTTTCTATCAACCATAAAGACATGAGAATTGTGTTGATATTCTTATTTTTGTTACAATTGAAACAAACCCAGGCTTAACGAAAATATGCAAATAGTCACACCTCTTTTGGTGAGAGAATGGAGATGTAGTCCTCGTAGATGACCCCGGCCTTCTCTTCTATCGCACTCTTATTGGTCTCTTTGCTGAATTCCTCACAGGCTAGCCAGAACAGCATGTTCTCCTCACTGAACTCAGTGCGAAGGAATTGTCGGAAAGAGTTTCTCCCCGCTGGGCAACACATTAGTTTATCAAACGACTGCCCCCATGAGCACACCTCCTCCAGTGTGGGCTTAGGACTGCACAGAATATGAAAACATGGGAATGGGTGACCTTATACTGGGAGAAAATAAGTTTAAAATAAATGGAGCATTTATTTGTTTGGAGTCAAACTGACCAGTCTTCACAGTCTGCGGTCCCTTCCTTGACGTCATAGGATGCCTTTCGGTTCCTTTCCTCCCGATCTTTAATCCTAATGATAAGACAGTCAGATAAACACAACTTAGGTGAAGCAAAAAATATTACCACCACAGTTAATATGGACAAAAATGTATTTTCATGCTGCTTAAATGCAATATAAAATAATAAACAGCATATCATTTTCCCAAAATCTTTAAAGTAGTAATCACCTTACAGTACATATCTATATTTTCATTGGGTGTAACACAACCATTTTGCCGGAGAGAACCCACGCATACACGGGGAGAACATGCAAACTCCACACAGAAAGGCTCCAGCCGGGAGTTGAACCTGGAACCCTCTCGCTGAGGCCACGGTGCTAACAACCACATCATGGTGCACCGTGCACCATATTGTGAAACATGTAATGTTTATTTATTTGAATATTATGTTATTTTTCTGCACTTGAAGAACCTTTCAAACATACAATAAAAGCCATTTGAAAGGTGAAACTTTGATGTTTTATTGTAACTTACTGACTTTACTTTGATGTTTATCGATTGTCTTAAGAAAAAATGTAAATACAGGCCATGTCTTGAAAATGTTAATGAGACGCTTCAGTCTTGAAAGGTAAAACGCGTATGTCGTTTCATGTGATAATGGGTTAAACAGATTTACTGCCCTCTTAAAGTTCTTGTTTTACACCCATTTTATGCTGTAGACTTACATAATAACTTTACTTATTAAACTTACTGTCATTGTTAATGTTCAAGTTTTTCAACATGAAATATATAGATTCAGTATCTAGATATTAGTTTAGTTTCAAGTTCTTGACTGTATATAGTAGCCATATGTCAATTTTTTCAAATATCTTTTTATATTGTTACTTTTATTTAGCTGTATGTCTGTATTTGTGCCTCTATATGTGAACTCTAGGCTGTGTGTAAATTTACTGAATATATGACAACATAAGCCTGATGTTCTAAACCTCAACAAATAGATAAAATAGATCATAATATTTTGATTCTGATGTGTCAGTAGGACTACAGAACTGTAGGCAAGAACAAATCTTGCATCGATATGTAGATGGATTTGATGTTTAGGCTTTTATGAAGATAACAAGGCTACTGCTAAACTGACATCCACAGATCACATGCGAATCTGTCAAGAGCATGAGATAGAAGCTGAGGCCTGCTGTTGAGACACAGTAGCTCAGGCTGTGCTGTCTTGCGTGCAATAATGTCGGCCATGCTGTGCAACAGTAAGTGCATTATCAGTTGGGGAAAACCTACCAGGAAAAGCTACAGCAGCAACACCAGCAGAAGCAACATGCATGTGAGCCCCGTGGGTTGGCTTGGCCCGGCTGGTCCTGCTGGGCCGGTGCCGTTCCCCCCGCTGCAGACTCCTGCTGCACCGACATCTGCCTCTTTCGCATCTCCATCCGCTCTGATCCCATGGGCTATAGACAGGGGAGAGGGAGGCAATGACTTTAGTGTTGATGTCAGGAATAGTATGTAACTGAGATTTTATCTTGTAAAAAAAAGCTCTTGGCCTGCAATGCATTACTGTGATAGAAACCAATGCCAGTGCAATGAGTGTATTGGGTGTGCTGTAATATAAAAGTAGAGGTAATGATAAAGTAAAATCCTGCCCATGAATCCACTTTTGCCATCACCTTCAGCAGGAAGAAAATAATAAAATGACTTGAAATGATCCTCCCAGTTGACACCTGTCTGTTTGTTTTATGTGCAGTGCACCCGATGCTGTCTGAATGAAGCATTTGCTGGCATGCCCAGAGGCTGCACTGTAAAGGAATGCTGTTTTTTTCTATTGAAAAGAACAGTGTGTATTTTGACAATTTAATTTCCTCTCCTGCCAAATATGCACCTGCCAAGGACATTTAAGTCTTTTTAGTCTCCAACTGGATCTGTGTTGCCTTCACACTGACTGGATGTGAAACAAGGATGAATTTTAGACCAACATTTAAGATATCTCATATGTATGTAAATGTAAAAGAAGTGTATTCAACGGTTTGAAATGCTCACTGAACCAAATGATATTAGAATTTAAATAGACTTGTACATACGGTAATTACAGTATGTGCCCATTTATCATTTAAATTGGTCATGTTTCAGATTGTCATGAAGCTCTCTAGGCAACATATATTGTGCAGCCCACATGAGGAATTACTGTGTCATACCTGTGAATACAGGTCTCTGGTATTAACCATAACCCCCTTGAATTGTAGGCCTAGAGACAGACGGGCTATGCTCGCAGAAAGACTTCTTGTTTGATTGTAACAAATGTGTCATCACCAGGTCAGACACTGCCAAATCCTGTCAGATCATTTAAGAAACAAAACCGTCTCCGACAGCACACGGCATCATCCGGCCACTACCTGACACGAGACAAGATGCTTAAGAAAAAAAAGAAAAAAAAAAGAAGATTTGGTACATGGGAGGGGGGCCTGAAGGCGCAGCTTGCAAATCTATAACCGCACCATCGCTCTATCACATCCTTTCATTGAACAGGATACCATTTGGTCATTTCTAAAATGGATCCGCGGTTTCTCTCAGATTCCGAGCGGGCATCAGCTGCAGATTTCGTGCGTCTTGCCAAATGGCATTTTGGACGCGTTAAGTGTAGGGTACTTCAAAGCTGACACAATCGCAGTACGCTATGGTTTGACTCAAACGATATAGACGATGAAATGGGGGTGGGGGTGATAAATCACGATAACACCAACTAAACCACTGTTCTTCGCTATAGTCTTGCAGCAGCAACAACACGAACGACACTGGGATCAAACGGCTTTTGAGCGAATAAAAAACAATGCTTTAGCTATTTGCACATCACATGAGTGGAAAGTGCCACCATGAAGAACCGTAGAGCTTCATCGCCCCGGACAACCAGCGAAAAATCACTGCCTAGATCTGTTAAAAGCCCACTGTACAGCTAGATAGTGGCATGCCATTAAAAATGCCGGGAAACGACCCCATACGCTCCGCTCACGAAATGACCGTGCAATAATACATCGGTTTGCTACCAGTACTTACAATTTCACCATGTATGCACAGCGAGAAGAGGTAATTCTTTGCCTTGATTACATCCGATGGAACATAAGGGTTTTTTTTTTTCTCCAACCGGCTGCTTCAAGTCAGTACGCATGCGTCTTCTTTCCAACTCGTAGTAGCCCAGTGAAGAGAGTAAAGCCCGACTGTATGGCACAGGTTTACCGTGCAGGTCCCTCACCGTGCCGCGTATTTGAGAAAATCTAGGAGCGGACTATTCCAACAGTAGCTCAATGATGTCAAAGAGGAGCGACAGAAGCTAAAAATAGAGATAAAAAGTGACACAGTGGAGGTGGAATATAACCACAAAGTTATTGGGCTCATTACATGACTGCTATTTACAATTGACGTAGATGATATTCGGCTATATTACCCCCAAAAAATATGATTTATTGACAAAAGTTTTGCCTTAAGTCGCTGTCTGTGGTGCTGAAATATTCAGTCGCTAATAGAGTGCAACACTACATTCAGCTTAACACTGAACGGGATAGTATGAGTTTGGCTGCCAGAGTTATATAATTTGGGAAGTTTAGTCTGCCATTTGACTTGTGAGTGATTTGAATGAGTTTTTACTGAGCCACATACTTACTCATATATACTGTACGTGCAGTACTTTTCTATTTGTTAATTGTGAAGGACACATTTTCAAAGCTTTAAAAGTAAAAAAGAGACCGTCCTCTTCCACTAGATGCAATATATGTGTTACATTTGTTGCACTGCTTGCCCCTGTTTAAGTACATCATCATAACTGTATTGCCCCTGGTCAATGCAAACACAATCATAATAATGAATAATAGACCTGTATTGCTTCCTAACAGCTTACACAGCACATCCTAGCCCATTTTATTTAAACCTCTCAACATGCTTTTTGTACTTTAATTGGATATAAACAAGCTGCTGTTCGCCATCCAATGCATAGTGAAGGCCTTTGATAGAAAATAATGTAGAAGACAACACTGCCATCTGAAGGCAGCTGTGACTAAAGCACTAACATGTATTATGTGAAGGATTATGTTTTGACAGATAACCTTAATTTCCATAGGAAATTTTGAGTGCCGCAGCCATGTTTCCTAAACATTACCTTAAACTATGACCCCTATTTATTTGACATACTTTTATGTGATCTATACTGTCTGAGTCCAGTGGCCATTTAATATAGATTTACACTGGAATGATGTGGGATGTACATTTTCACATATACCTTACATTGAATGTATAATCTAAGTCAGAACTGATGTTTTGGTTTTAGAATGCACACTATGTTTTGCATTGCATAATCACCAGATGGCACTCTGCACTCTGTCCATGCCTATTCTGCAAAACTCCAGTGTGACACATCTATTCTATACTTGATTTATATCAGTGTATTCGTACCGTTGTCTTTCAGGGCCACATTATCAGTCAGGTTGCCTCCTGATGCCAAAAAAATCAATCTCACCTGTTCCTAATAAGTAAAAACAAAGCCACAAAATGTGACTATGTAAACTCAGTGTAAACCTGCTCCTTCACCGTCTGCAAAGAGCTCGTATTGTTCTATGATACAGCCAATAGACCCACTCAGGAATTCAGCATTTATCTGTTGTATTAGTTTTTCAAAACAGGGGTAAAAAAATATGTTTACTTCCTGTTCAGATTCATTGCTTTCTGAGAGTGCTTAACTGAGGAGTGTCCAATCATCAACACATCATTATTCCCCCTGAGATAAAAACATGTGACTGTATCCCCAGCACTTCATTTAACACCTCCCCTTGTCCTCTTGTTATGCAACATGGACCCACAAATAGGCCTGTGTGATTGATACATATACATGCAAATGGCGGTTGAGACTTGTGCTGCTTATGCATAGATGGAAATATGTCTGAACATCCAAGGCCATAAGGACAAGGTAGACAAGATAACTGTGTAATGAAATGAGGAAAGCCTTTTCAGCATGTGATTAGGGGGATTCAAATCAGAGCCTAGCTTAAAGGAAGAGAGAAATAACTTTATATTCAATCAAAGGAGCTCAACATGCAGAGAAGGACAAAAGAGGGAGTGTCACATTAACACTTCAAGCGATAATGCATGGCTTCTGTGAGCACTTTGAAGGTGAAGATTATTCAGTCACAGCAGCAAATTTTAATGCAGACTAAGAACAACATCATTTTCTCTGCCAGTATGCTCTACTAATGAATTTCTCTTTTTCCCCAAGGTGTGTTGATCAAGTTGCTGTTTGTACTGTAAATGTCAGACTCAGTGTGTTATCCTTGTAATCAAGTTACAGAGTCATCAGATGTTTTGTTATTACTCTCACAACACATGGATAATATGACTTAAGGTAGCAAGTCTCCAATCACGAACGATCAAAAACACGATGCAATGAGGCCAATTTAAAGAAATTTTGGAGTGCTGTAGGACAAATTAATCTTTAACAACTTTGCACACTAGGTCAAGTTGCAAATGTTGCAGTTGTCAATGCAAAAGCTGATCTTTGGTACTGATCGAATATTAAGTCATGGCTATATATGTTGAGTTATATTTGTCATGGACTCGTGAAATATGAGCAAAGAAGAGAGGAGCGTATTATTAGTAAATACGCTGTGGTGGTAATATTATTATATTAGTAAAATGTAATTACTTGAGAAATCATGTGACAATGATAATTAGAATAAGATGATGTATGTAGGTCTATGATGAAAGATGATTAAACCCTTTCATGCAAATTTGTCAAATTAAGAAATATATAAAGAGTTACATAAATTCACTTGGCTTAAGAAACGCCAAAATGTTTATCCATATAAGATATTTCTCTAATCAAAATCTACCACATGGAATGAGACTGTAGTACTTAGAAGAAAATAAGGCAAAGAGGCATGGTCTCTTTCAGGACATACTCATTATCATTACTGGAACTGTGTATGTACTTTCAAGAGTAAAATGTGCACATTAGTCAACAAGCATGAACTGATTGCATGGCCAATCACAATTTTCTTTGTGATATCAAAAGTTGGATGTGGATCAGTGTGAAAGATGAGAGGCCATGTTTAGTGTAAACTCAATCACAGTCATTCTAAAATAAAGTTTGGTCAAAGTTACCTGGTTGTCTGATCACGCAGAATTAATGTGCATGCGTGCAGCGATGGAAGTATTGCTTTCCATGTGATACTCTGACAGTTCGTTTGCTCTCGAGTTGCTTTTGCAAAATTCATTATAGAGAGAAAACGCCAAACTCATTCTCGCTACACACAGATTCTGATGACTTGAAGGCAAAGTGCCTCCTAAACTCATTGTGAATGGAGGTTTAATCTGTCGAGGAGTGCATGACCTTCATTAGAGATGATATAAAATGTCCAAAAATTATTTTTTCATTGATTACCTTTATAGATTCATACATCAAAATCCATTGATAGACAGAATCTTTCCATTCAGTCACAGCTGTGCTCAAGCATGATAGGCTTTCATTCTAATTCAGTTTGGGTTAGCTTCACAATGGCTTCCTCTTCCTGCTTCTGAAGAGTGCAGACGTGTCTCTGCTTCCTCCTGCTTCCTCCTGCTTCCTCCTGCTGCTTATTGCTTTATTCGCTTTTAAATCATTCTACTTCTTTCCACAAGTCTTGGATATAATTTTATTATTTTATTCTTTTATTCTTTTTCTTTTAATTGTATATTTGTAAACGGTATTAGCCCTCCTGTTTACAAAGAGAATCAGACAGAAAAAATGTCTCCTAACCCTGCAGTATCAGTGAGCTGCACACAGTGTGAGCTACTCTTTGCGAAGGTAGCACAGCTCGAGAAGAGGATTGAAACGCTGCAAGACATTTGTAACGACGAGGAATTTATTGACTCTATTATAGTTCCTGCGCAGGCTGTGGAGCCTTCATGTCCCAAAGGACTAACTCAGATATTTCTACACGGGATCACAGCTGATGTGGAATCTCATACTGCAGCCCTGGCTGACACACTTCCCTGGATCTGTCCAAATGACACTGGACTATCTGGTGAAGCTTCCAAACCGGACGGTCCGACTGACATCTCCCACTGGAACAGTGTAGGTGCCAAACCCAAATCATCAACCCCAGCCAGGATCTGGTCTCATGTTGTCCGTTGCAGAGGTAAATCCAGCACCAAAACGAAACCTCCAGCACTCACTCCGCCAACTGAAGTTCTATTGCATAATAGATACGATCCGTTGACTCAAAATAGAGTGTGTGATGATGAATATAACCCAAACATGAAGACAAACAAAAGAAATGGCCCCAAACCTCAGCCTAGGGCTAACCAGATTATCAGGAGAAGCCCAAATCCCACAACCAAGGTGAGGACTACAGAAGCGATCGACACCTCCACACAGAAAGGAATAGACACCATTCTGATCGGGGATTCTATAACACAGCATGTTAGAATGGCAAAGACGGAAAATATAACTTTTTCTGATACATCAGTCAGGGAACTGATAGAAATTTTGCCGACCATTCTGTCTACTCATACAGATGGTACGAGGATCATTGTCCACACAGGGTCTTTTGATATTCTGAGAAGGAAGACTGGCTCTGAGATCCTGAAGAAGGATTTTTCTCTGCTGTTGGAGAGACTGTGTCACTATGGAGCACACCGGGTCTCCATTTCTGGCCCCATTCCTACTGTGGGTAAAGGAATTTAACTTTTCAGCAGACTTCTTGGCCTGAACACAAGGTCGTCAAATGCATGCATCGCCCATGGGATTAAGTTCATTGATAACTTTAATATCTTTTGGAACTGTAAGGAGCGTTTCAGACCTGATGGCGTGCATCCCAATCGAACTGGATGCAGATTACTTGGTGCACATTTACGTCATGCTGTTGGGACGGCAAACCCAAACATGACTGTACAGATTAGACTGAAGGACACAGCAGCGAGGCAAACAACCCCCAGCCCTCCCCCTCACCAGACCCTTTACTCCACATCACCCAAGGTCTCAAAAGGATGTCTCTATCCCAGCCAGGACTCCAGCGACCACCATCAACCGAGAAACGCAGGGCACCCCCTCCTCCTCCTCTTACATCATCTGTCCTGGCAGAGCAGGACACAAGGGGATGTGCAGGATGTTCAAGGAGCAGCACAACATCCAGAGTTCAAAACAAGGATAGCACTGTTCAAACCAAAGATACCATGCCATGATGTGTTCAGGGTCCCTGCTATAGAAGTCCGACTTCTGACAGCTGTTCTGAGAACAAGCTGGGGCCCAATAGGATTCCTGTTTTAGTTAGTAAAAGAAGGAATCAAAAACAGTCAACCTGCTGGGTGAATTTATCTAATCTGTTAACGGTACCACATACAACTCAGAATACAACAGAGACCACTGTAAACTCCACAAAGCTAGCCTTACTTATTATTAGATCTCTGTCCAATAATTCACTGTTAGTTAATGACTTCATCATTTCACACAATTTAGATTAACTTTTTCTGACAGAAACATGGTTAACAGAGAGCACAAGTGCTACTGTTCTTAATGAAGCAGCTCCCCCAAATTTTAGTTTTATGGATAAATGCCGAAATGGGAGGAAAGGTGTGGGGGGGGGGGGGATTGCCTTATTTAAAGATACATTCCAGTGTAAAGATATCTCATTTGGGGAATTCACTTCTTTTGAATATCTGAGTTTTATTTTAAAGGGTGTTCCTAAAATCCTGTTCTTAATCATTTACAGATCTCCAGGATACTGTGCAAGTTTTATTGATGATTTTTCTGAATTATTGTCTGTTATTTCGACTGATTTTAACCATTTTATCTTGACCGGGGATTTTAACATTCACATGGATAATATGACGGATGGTACTGCCAAAGAATTTTCTTCTGTGCTGGACATGTTTGGTTTGTGGCAGCATGTAACAGAACCAACCCACCTTCGAGGTCACATTCTGGACCTGGTCATTTCTAAAGGTGTTGATATTTCTTCTGTTGTTGTTAATGATTTGGCCTTGTCTGACCATTTTTGTATTTTATTTGATTTACATATTACTCAGAATGTTCAAACAACCAGCTTCTCAGTTAAGAAGAGGTACATTAATGAGAAAACAAGTGCTCGGTTTAGGGAGGCCATAGTTATGTTACCAACAATGAGCGCAGAGTCAGTTGAAGGAATGCTGGATCATTTTAACTAGAACATTTTTAATGTAATGGAAGCTGTTGCACCGATAAGAATCAAGAGCACCTTGATCAAACAGAAAACCCCATGGAGAAACACCACTACGGTCAAAAATCTGAAAAGAGAATGCAGGAAAGCTGAACGTAAATGGAGGAAAACAAAGCTTCAGATTCACTATGACCTGTACAAAGAAAGCCTGCGTAGTTATAACAATGAGCTGTGCAAGGCCAGACAGCTGCATTTATCTGAAATGATTAATAAGAATGTCAACAAGTCTCGAACTCTGTTTGCTATGGTTGAAAAACTCACAAATCCTCCTAAACAGTCGAAACCCAGACCTCCTCTCCACTGAGAAATGCAACGAATTTGCCAACTTTTTTAGCCAAAAAATCAAAACAATTAGACAAAACATTCACGCAACACAGACAAACAAGAAAACTAATCTGTGTCTAAAACCTAGAAATAACTCTGACGTTATGTCACAATTTAATATTGTTAATTTAAAAATCCTAGAGGAAACAGTTCGGCAGCTGAAATCAACAACTTGTTCTCTAGACATAATACCATCTGACTTTTTAAAAACTGTTTTTACCTCAGTAGAAAGTGATCTCCTACGAATAGTTAACAGCTCACTGGCATCAGGCATTTTTCCCAAGTCACTAAAGACAGCTGCCATTAAGCCACTCCTAAAGAAGAGAACTCTAGATGCCTCTGTGATGAACAACTACAGACCTGTCTCTAATCTCTCTTTTATATCCAAGATTATTGAGAAAGTTGTATTTAACCAGCTCAACGACTTTCTGAATGTAAGTGGAAGTCTTGATAAGTTTCAATCAGGCTTCAGACGTCATCACAGCACTGAAACAGCTCTGGCCAAAGTGTTAAACGACATTAGTTTGAATACTGATTCTGGTAATGTTTCAGTCCTGGTTCTGTTGGACCTCAGCGCTGCGTTTGATACTGTAGATCACAGAATCCTGTTGCACAGGCTGGAAAACTGGGTTGGACTTTCTGGAGCGGTCCTTAACTGGTTCAGGTCCTACTTAGAAGGCCGGAGTTATTTTGTTACAATTGGCAGCTATGAATCTGAGCGAGTGGCCATGACTTGTGGAGTCCCCCAGGGGTCAATTCTTGGACCTCTTCTGTTTAACTTGTATATGCTCCCTTTGGGTCAGATATTGCAGAACTTTAACATCAGTTATCACAGTTATGCAGACGATACCCAACGTTATGTGTCTCTGTCACCGGACGACTGCAGCCCAGCAGACGTACTGTGTCAGTGTCTGGAGGAAGTAAACACCTGGGTGAGAGAGAATTTTCTACAATTAAATGAAGACAAAACTGAGATCATTCTGTTTGGTAGCAAAGAGAAGAGGGTCAGCGTTGGTAAATATCTTGAGACTTGGGCCCTTACAATCACTGACCAAGTTCGTAACCTCGGAGTGTTGATAGACTCAGATCTGACTTTCAGCAGCCACATCAAAGCTGTCACCAAGGCAGCTTTTTACCACCTCAGAAACATCAACAGAATTAAAGGTTTCCTCTCCCAAAAAGACCAGGAGAAACTCATCCATGCATTTATCTCCAGTAGACTCGATTACTGTAATGCTCTTTTAACTGGGCTTCCCAAAAAGAGCATTAAACATCTGCAGCTCATCCAGAACGCTGCTGCTAGAGTTTTAACCCGGACTAAGAGATCTGAACACATCACACCAGTTTTAAAATCTTTACACTGGCTTCCAGTCAGTCACAGAATAGATTTTAAAAGCCTGCTGATGGTTTACAAATCCCAGAATGGTTTAGCCCCAAAATACATCTGTGATATGTTCAGAGAATATAAACCCAGCAGAGCTCTTAGATCCAAGGACTCAGGCCAGCTGGCCCAGTCCAGAGTCCAGACTAAACATGGAGAAGCAGCATTTAGCTGTTATGCTGCAAATAAGTGGAACAAACTGCCAGTGGAGATTAAACTTTCACCAAATCTAGACATTTTTAAATCCAGGTTAAAAACATTTCTTTTCTCATGTGTCTATGCATGAAATATCTTTTAACTTATCTAGACTGTTGTCTGATTTTAAATTCATTTAAATGATTTTATTTGTTTCTCTTTATATTATTTTATGTATTTTTAATGCTTCTTCCACTCCCTGCTGCAATGCTTTTATTTTATGTGAAGCACTTTGAACTGTTTGTACATGAAATGTGCTATACAAATAAATTTGATTTGATTTGAATGTGAAACAGCTTGATTGAGCAAGCTTCAGTTCTGTTATTTGGCCACAAAACATTGGGTAATATATGATAATAACCTAAACTGATTCCTTTCTTGTGCTGACCCACCCAGTCAGATCTCGAAGAAGCTCCTGTGTCCTCGTGACTCTTTTACAATCCCTTCCTTTCCACGAATAGCAACAAGGCTCTTCTCACTATCGAAAGCTGTCGGAAATCTTTATTTATCCATTTACCAGGAATCATTCTATTTCCACACTCCAGCATACCAGCAAAGTCACATTGTTATTGCCTATTTGTATTTGTAACACTCTAACTTTGCTGTTCCTTATTGAATGTTGCACTGGGATGTTGATTCTGGCTGTCGTGCAATTTTGTTTGACAGTGTAGCTTTATATAGAATTCTAACAAACTGTCTCACACTATTTCAAGACACACTATCTTCTTCTTTTAATCTTCTTAAGCTTCGTTCAGACTGGGCGTAATTCCCTAAATAGAGGTTTGGCTATAAGGAAAAAAGGGCTGCAGATGCTCAGACAAGATCCATCTATCTGAAGTGACAACAACAGAAAAATACAGTGTAAAGGATGTTTCATAAACGGGAGGCAATTACTAATGAGACGAAAATATAAGTTGAATGGTGTGTGGGGACTTGTCAAAATACTGATATTGACAATTTTGATTAGGTTCATAACATAAATCCTTTTAAGAGGACGCACTTTTGTTTTCTGGGGTTGCTTAGTGAAGCTATAGCAAATAGGCAAGATACTAATTAGTTTGCTACCAATCAAATTATGTTAGATGTATGCTCTTTTTTAGGAAATGTACAGTAAATTGTCATACTCTTGTAGTTTTACTGAATTGAATAGTGACTGTTTTTGTGTGTTAAAATTTGCTCTGAAGTAATAACCACTGGTGAGTTTATGACAGGGGGGCTTATAAAAGATAATACTGTTAGATGAAAAATAGACAATATGTCCATACCTGAAGGCACACCATCTCCAGTTCCTCTCCTTCTGGGCCATTGTAATTTATTTGGTACCCCACACTATGCCGGCAGGCCCGGACCAGTCCATGTATCCACTGCCACATCAGAGCCCTGATGCGTTTGATCCCCAGCAGCACAGACGTGGGCCTGATCTCCCACTTCTTCGCCGCACTAACACATGGCATGCTCCGACCATGAGGCCTCACTCGCCACGTGAGGCCGAAGTCTGTTTGAGATCATAAGGAATCCACGCTTCCCACTTCTGTCCTCTATGTATTCCGAGCGTCTGTTCTGAAGCTCATTGTGACGGAGCGATGGAGAGGGGAGAAAAAACACCAGTGACCCTGAGGAAGTGAAGAGTGTTTACAAAGGAGAGGGCAGAAGGGGATTAGGAAAATGTTCCCACTGGATACGATCCTGATTCTTCTGTGCTTTACTGCGTCTCACCAGCTTAGGCCAGATTAAGCCTGGAGGTCTTAGTGTCTCACCTAGATGGACAGAGAGGAAGACTAGTGACAGGCATGGAATAATTTCTGATTGTTTATGTTTTGGGATGAACTCCCATGTATTACAACGGATTAAAACTGTTTGGTTAATGGACCTGTCGGAAAGCTGAACATACGACTGTGATGTACTTTGTTACTGGGTCACCCTTAACACAAACAAACAACTGTGGTGCCAATCTATATTACAGACATTTTTATTGAGGAGAAGTAGCCAACATTTTATACGAGGTCCTTCATTTCAGACTCACACAGACAAAAACAAATCAAAGCTATTCATTGTGCAAACAGCTGACTTCAGCTTGTTGTCATCCTTATAAAGACACAAAGTTAAAACAAACCATAAAATGATACCAAACTTGACTGTATTCAATCAGTTGAAGTCACATGAGGTCCATTATGATTCACCATGATATTCAAATCATTACTAAACATTTTAATATCAGGTTCATTGAAATTTCAATTTGATGCGGACATGTCAATTTTATATTCAACTGTAGCAGACTTACGCTTATTTAATTTTTTTCTAGTTTGGAAATTTGAAACAAATCAGGAAAACAATAAAAAGACACACCATTTCCACTGAAGTCCCCGAATTATTTCAGTAATCACAGACAGACACAGAACATCTACGTGGTAACTTGTATGCTAAACCTAGTTCAAAGTGTCAAGTGTCAAACTTGATTACACCTAAATGCTAATTTTCCACATAACCATGTGCCCTTTATCTCAGTATCAGTTGTTGAATAAGGTTACTCGAATAGACTTTTTTTTATTCTTACCAGTCTATTTCAAAACTTGAAACAGTGTTATTACAGTGAAAGTGTTATCCCCTTTTACTTCTGAAATGACTCATCATTTTCTATGTACTGTGTCCATCAGTGGAAGATCTTGTAAAGAAACAAATAAAGAATTAAAAGAAGGAGCATTGAATCAGGAATAGGGGCAAAGTTGGCTATATTTCTAAAGCACACTGTTAGGTTGTCTCGTGCCTCACAGTTCATTGGCAAATGTACTTTCCTTTCAATATATTCCTTCAACAGCAGGGTCTAAAGAATATATTTAAAAAATGACCTCAGTCAGTCTGAATAAAACTGCACTTATAACTTGAAAAGTGAGAATATTCACAATGTATTAGAATTACATCATGAGTGTTGCAGTGTGCACCACAGTGGATTGTCACTACGATAATTAGATTACATGGCATTTCCCTACTGTTGCTTGTTAGTGTGAAGCTCACTTCAAATCCTCAAAATATTTTTTTCCATCCTATTTCATTCTTTAATTATATCATAGGCAAAAAAATATCTCAAACGTAAATGTGACTTAACCCATGAGGGTTAAAAAAAAGTTTTTATTCATAAGAGTTAAGTTGGAAGTACAAAGCGACATCAACAGGTACGTTACATTAATATTTAAGTATAATAATTGAACCAGTTTTCTTTCTACCACTTCGAAATGCCTTAGATATCCTTATTCTCAAAGTACGGTGTCCACTTTAAGACAAATCTGCGTGCAACTTTTTAAGAGAATATGAGGCTATATGTTTACAACCTTTGCAGTTTGTTCAAAACCTGTAAGCACCCTTAAGCTTTACACTATGTCTTCGTAACAAAACATCTGAATTTTCTGTATTGCTCTATTAATTTCTTGTGTCAAATAGAAAAACAACAACAACAACAACATAGCTCGTAGTTCCGCTGTAGACTGACCGAGGTGCATGTGACTGACTGACTGTCACATGACAGATCGTGACGCCGTGTTCTGGTCTGTCAGTTGTTAGCACAGCACTGTGGCTCGGTAAGTACAATAGGGTACTCATGTAGAGTATAATTTTTCCAACTAATCTTTTTTTCCCCAAACCATCTGTTATGCTATCATAGCATGTACTGATCATTTTGACGAGTTACAGAATGCTATTGAAGCTGAAGTAGCACAGCTTCGTTCCGTTAGCACCTTCTGTTACTAGTTCTAGCTAGCCCTGAGCTACCAGTATTAGTCTCGCTGTTATCGTTAAATATGACCATTTTGTTTGTTATATCTGTCCACAGTCCATTTACAATGTGAGGCTGTGTATTTTCCTCGCAGTTCTCGTAAAGACCCGAAATGACGAGTCGTGACATTTAAGCCAGTTAGCTAACATGACCTACTGCTATTAGCTGGCTCAGCTGTTGTCGCTGTGTTCGCTTGTAGATGAATAAAGTTAAACCCGGTCTACATATATGAACGCTAAAATAATTTTAGTTACTGAACGATGTCAGTTATTTGCAACTCTCAATGTCCGATATAAAACCATATATCTTGACTTAACAGCCTTAAGTAATAAACCATTGGAAACAGTGTACAGTTCAGTGGAGTTGGTTCTGCAGCTTCTGTAAACGGTCAAAAATAAGGCTCACACCTGTCATTTTTCTTCTGACAGTGACTGAGTCACTTTACTGAAGATAATTATGTTTCCTTCCAGGTGGTATTTTTATTCAGACACATACTTTAGGGGATATACTTCAGGATGGATATTCGCGGGGCTGTGGACGCTGCAGTCCCCACCAACATCATTGCTGCAAAGGCAGCTGAGGTTCGGGCCAATCTGGTCAACTGGCAGTCCTATCTCCAGTAAGTTCACTATCTATTAACCTAAAGTCATCGTGAATAGCAACTTCTAGTTTAGTATATGCCATGCGAGTGATTGTGATTCACAGTTAAATTGTAGTTTTCTGTTAATTTTATACACTGTCAAATGAGCAATTGTTTGATTAAAAACGCATTTCCTCTCAGATAGAAGGGCATGTTTTTTTGCATTTAACATTATAAATGTCATTTTACACAATATTTATTTCCTATACAAAACTGCAGCGGGACTGAAGCTGCAGTTGTCCCCCAGGCGTGATCAGTTGTGTCCGATGTGATGATCCACAGCTTTAATTAATGATAATGGCACCTGCAATACATGCTTATCACTGCAAATCCCCTCCACCAAATTACTGGACTTTCGTTTTTCATTTGGCTGACACAGCAGTTTGCTCACAACGGGGATGTTGTTTGGCTTTGATTTAATCCATGATGTTCGTTTTAGTAGATCCTCATCCAAAATGTGGTTGTATGACTATTATAAGGCATTGAATTAAGTGATTTCTGAGGGGAACAGACTGCCACATTAATGCTGCTAGTTATGATTGCGGCTAGTTATGATTGTTGGTATCACTTCTGATTTTTGAGCAAAGTTACTCTGACATAAAAATATACTTTCAAGCTTGCAAGTTATCAGTTTTTCTAGTCATAAGTCTGCCAGATGACATTCATACTTGTTTGCCATTAGAGATAGAAGTTAATGTGTGGTTCCAGACTACATTGCCATTCGCGTGTTTCAAGTAATTTGTTTTGACTAAGCAGAACATTTTTTTTATATATATATATATTTTTGGGTGATATTGTGTTATATAGTCAGTGTGGTGGAATGTTTTCAAACCAGATAAGCTTTTTTACAGCAGTCTTTCTGAAAATGATGGGGAAATGATGGGACGTTGTAACGTGGTCGTCTAAAAGCAGCTCTGCTGTTGTTCCTGGATTGTGATTCACAGTCTTGAGTGATACTTCCTGTTTCATTCCAATTGTTTGAGTACAGTATTTCTGACCTACTAACGAGTGTCATCCCTAAAGCAATAATCTAATTATTCAATTTTTTTAATGAATAAGATCCTTCTATAAGGATACTTTTTCTGTAATGCTCACCCTTGCAGAACTAGGTGTGTTTTTGTCTTGGCTAGAAGTTGTGAGACGTCCTTCAGGTTACTTGTTGTTTTTGCTCATGCTGCCTCCTCCAGTTGGAGGCAGCATGCGAGTGACGAAGCAGAGTTGCAGTGAGTGTGTTAATGACATGCAGGCATGGCGTTCTCTCACCTCCAGATTAAAGTAAAGGATTTCATTTCTTTGTGATTGTTTAATTGAAACCACCGGTTCTTACCATTGCTCAGTTGTTTGTAAGCTTCGAGTGAAGTGCACTAAAATCTCACTCTCTCGATTTATTTTCTCGTAGAAGTCAGATGATCTCCACTGAGGACTGCGAGTTCATCAAGAAGTTTGAGGTGGCCAACTCTGAGGAGAAACAAGTTATTTTGACCAATGAGGGACACCAGGTAAACAATCTTTGTACACAATTAATTTATTTTGATATGTTCAGTGCTATTAAAATACTTATTCCCTCAAACCCTGCCATGGCATCACATGACAGATTTTTTTGACAGTTGTTCTTAGCGTAATCTGTAAATCACATCATATAACCAGCATTGAGAGGTCTTTGAGTCATTAAACGGAAACAGTAGCAGTTTCATAAATTAAACCCTTCCGTACCTTCTCATGGTGGCCCTAGCAGGAGGTTAAATGCACAACATGCATAATAAATGTAACATTTAGCAGAGTATTTGCTTTTGAAAGCCCATTCTAATCTGGGCCTCCTGTTTAATGTGTAATTTTCTACCTGTACACAGTGTTGATTTGCTCTCCCCAATGTTGCCTCTTTTTGCTGTTATGCAAAAATCACTTTCACATGTTAGCTTCCATTTTGCTGACTTGAGTTTGTAGGACTCTTTAAGAGTGCAAGACCGTGGAAAAAAGTTGTTTGAGTTTGTTGAGATACAAACGGGTGTTGTGCTTTTGTTTTTGCTCAGTGCGCAAAGACATTCCTGAATCTGATGGCCCACATCTCCAAAGAGCAGACAGTGCAATACATACTGACTCTGATTGACGACACTCTGCAGGTATAAAACATATTGTTGTTTTCAGGTTTTACATGCTTTCAAAGTCTGCATAGTTGTTCTTCAAAGTATTCAGATTTTAGACACAACTCAGGATTTTAGACGCTGAGTTTATTCATTGTTACAAGCTACAGCTGCACGAAAATTTAAATTGCAAACTTGATTGACTTATAGAAGATATTATTTCACCTTAATCGTTTCCGATTTTTGATGAAATGTGATAATTGCATGATTTTTTTATTTTTATTCATTTTTTTGCCTGACTGCATCTTTAATCTTACGGACATCGGACTTTGTCGTAATTATTTTTACATGTCGACTTGTAGGGATCTCACTGTTTTCTTGTGACTATGAATTGTATTCCATGCTGTCAGTCTGTTATCCAAGCATACAGTCCAAGGACTCATTCAAGCTCTTCCTTCAAATCTCAATCAGGAGAACCATCAGAGAGTAAGCATCTTCTTTGAATATGCCAAAAAGACAAAAAACACCGCCTGGTCCTACTTCCTTCCAATGCTGAATCGTCAAGACCTCTTCACTGTCCACATGGTGAGTGTCGAGATTTGAGTTTGAAAAATGAAAATGCCGCTTATTAAAATCCAATCTTTCCATCAATGTCTATCACATGATCAAACGCACGCTCACCAGCCACAACATTAAAAACCCCTGACACGTTAAGCAAATAACCATGACTAAATTATTACAGTTGAACCTTTAAATGGGTGGGTTCTTGTCAGTTATTTTAGCTGTTAATGCAAGAAAAAAGGGACTAGTCATCATGCTCCTGGGATACAGTGGTTAGAACCTGCTTAAAGTGGTCAACCAGTGAACTGGCAACAAGACCATTGATGTGCTTGGGGAGCAAAGTCTGACCTTGTGGTTCAGTCATACAGAGGAGCTACTGCGGCACAAATTGCTGTAAACATTAACACAGGCTGTGACAGAGATGTTAGAACAAAATGTGCATGTCAGCTTGCCGAATGATGAGGATAACTGTGCAGGGCCCATGCTGACATCTGTCCACTGTGTAAAGTGCCAAAAACGGGAAAGCGAGCATCACGACAGGAGTGTGGATCAATAGAAGATTAGTGTCATGCCAGATGAATCCCATTTTCTTTTGCACCAGTGGCGTTTACCTGTAGAAGGGCTGGATCTGCTCTAACATCTCGGTGCCTGGTTCCACTGGCTGTGTTCAATGTGCAAGTTCACATTTCACACAACTTCTTTCAATTTCAGTAAAGTTCAGTTCACAAAGATTGAACTTAACTCATTCTTCTTGATAGTACAGTATTCTGAATATGAATTCAATTAATTTCCGACGAAGATCCAGTTTACATTAATTTCTTGTAGGTTTTTTCCCCTCCAGAGAGGTGCCGATGATTACTTTTGGTGTGCGTGCGTGTATATTTTATCTGAGGACAATGCCTCATTAGATAAGACGATCTTCAGCATCAGTTCACCAATTCTGTATATTTCAGTACTGTCGGAACTTTGCAGCAGTTGGCTGATTGCCTTTACATTGGATAATGATTTTTTTTGTTATCCTCCATCACCAGCAGATATTTCCCAAGGTCGGCCTAATGCTTCAGTGCCGCATGTTGTTTCAGTTAGTTGTAGAATAGAAACTCACTGATGTTGCGGACAGTCTGACTGGTTCTTTTACAGTGTGCATCAACTTTTAGATGCAATAGATTGCTGTTAAACTATCATTCCTTGGATTCTGAATTGATACTGGGACCCCAACTTAAAAAAAGTGCAGCATACGCACATCAAGGGATTTGTTCAGTCCTGAAACCCAACGGTGCTCAATTCAAGTTTTTCAGGTGAATACACACTCATTCATTTCTTTGTCCCGTAAAAGCATGACTGTCCCCTTGAAAATAATATTTTGTTTTCATACATTGTGGGATGGAATCCGGTTGGAAAATGTCTTAGAACTTAACCACAACATGGTACTTTAGTTAGTATCATATTTGGGTTAAGGAATTTAGTGTATTTATGTACACTGTGTACACCAATAATATTTTTCTCATCTAAGACTTTGTATTGCATTATATTTTTCACAGCCATGACATTTTCAAAGATGTCCCCGCTTCTGATCTTAGCCCAGCATCAATAATTCCTCACAAAACACCCTTTCCCTTTTTTTCCACAAAAACAGGCAATTAATGTAATGACCTTCCTCTGCCAGCCTTTTCAATTCAAGTGTGACCACCTAATGACAATTCTAGTGCTGTTACAGGGTGCACAAGGCCTAATTAAGAATGCCAGACAGATGGCATCCAGCAGGTGGGCATAATGTGACCTCAATTCCGTGACACAGCACGTCAAGTGTCATGCTGAGTGTAGCTTCTGAATTAAAGCCTCTATGTTTCGACCCATCCCCTCCTGGCAAGGCAAAAATTGGAAATTTGAATTACTTTTTGCCTCATCACAGCCACAGAGAGCAATTACCTAGGTCAGGGATGTCCAAAGTCGGAATCACACGTGATTCAGATCGATGCATTATTAGCAGGCTTGTGCAGAACTTAACAATCTTTTGAAGAGATCCATTTCATCTGAATCAGGTGTGTTGAAGAAGGGAGACATCTAAAACCTGCAGGACAGCGACCCTCGAGGACCGACTTTGGACATCCCTGACCTAGATTAAATTGTTTATGAGATAAAAGATAGATTTAGTTTAAAGCCCTGTGTGCTTTTGTCTGGGATTTAGAGTCAAGATGCGCCACAGATTCGCAGAAGACCTCATTCTCTATAGAGTGCCATTAAAACGCTAAAGTTAGAGTTCACTTCAGGCTCCTCCTTTTTGTGGTACTCACTCTCCAACAAAGCAGTAAAACAGAAACACTGTAGTTGGCAAGAACAGCAGTTCAGTTTTACTGCGGCTATATTTTACATACTTAGTATTGGACATGTTTGCCAGTGCAACCAGTGTAATAAAATATACTGAATATATAGCAGCGTTAAACTCTCGTCTCTGCACATTTCATTGAAGGATTGCCGTAATGTTGTCAGACACAAGCTGAGTGAACGTAAAATCTCATTTCATATATATATTAGGCAGCAAGGATCATCGCTAAGCTGGCTGCCTGGGGCCGTGATCTGATGGAGGGAAGCGATCTGAACTACTACTTCAACTGGATCAAAAGTCAACTCAGCTCACAGGTACGTAAATCAAAACTTCACCGCAAACATATTTTTTTCCTTTTATGAAAGAGATGCTTTGAATAAGCTCAGCTATCGGGATGCTTCGTAATGAGGCTGTGTAGAATGTCATCAACTTCACGTAAAATCGCTCTGGTTTCATACGGTACAGCGTCTTTTTTCTTTCTTTCTTTCATCTGTTTTTCTACAACAACAGATCAGATCAGTGCAGTGCAGTTGTTTATATAATATAGTTGCGTGACAAAGATTACATGATGTTGGTTGTTTAAAAAGGGAGGGAAGTCAATCAAATTTCTAAATTTCTTTTTGTAAATGTAATTTATTTACTTTTTTCAAAACTGCTGTAGGTCAAGAGATCATGTTAATTAAAAATCTTTTGTCATGTTTATTGAGGGTCCAGTTCATTGAGATCCTTAATGTAGCAGAAAGTCTCATCTTCTGGCTGCACATATGGATTGTGCCACTGATTCTTGCCAGAAAAAGATTCCCTTTTCCTTTTTCTAAATCATGAGTTATTAAGATTCCCAGACTGTGACCTGTAGACTCGATTTTTACTTTTCAAGAGGAATTTAATTAATTCCTTTTTTGTAAATCCATTATTCATTTGAATAGCCAATGGCATTCCTAATTTTTTTTATCTTAATTCACTTTTTCTTTTTCACCTTCTATCCTCTGGGCACAAAGTGAAAACCTTATCTGAACTGATATAATGTATTCATTCATATTGGATTTTCTGCAGGTTTGTCTGCAGACCTTGAGAAGCTATAATGACAGCCGCTCAGTAGATGCTGGCTTTGCCTTGGCAGATATATGCACTAAAGATTTGAATGATAAAACAGCAGAATATTGATTTCTTAATCTCTTTCCACCCCTTGATTGCACACTAGAAATTCTTATAATTAGCACCAGTGTTGTCTTCAGATCAGAGAGGCCTCTTTCAAAAGTAGGATTTTTATTATTTTTATTTTTACCACTCTTTTTCTATTTGAAGTATTTGCATATTTGGAAGTTATTATCCTAAAACTGCTTTTTAAAATTGCATTTGATGCTAACTTCTCTCCTCAACAGCCAGGCGAGGAATCAGTTTGTTCCCACTGTCCCTGAGTCGCATTCATGGCCAAACATATACTGACTGGCCCTCTGCCAATATATCTCAGCTGGATGCGATGGATTGTGAACAATTCTGCACCTGTTTCTTTTGTTTATTTCCCGTTAGAATCTTCATGGTACAGGTCCAGAAACAGGCACAGGAACAGGAACTATTTCCCCCAGTGAAGTGAGTATGAGTGAAGTGCATCTTCGCCTCCAGAAAGGGGGAAGAAAAAAAAAAAGGCAGGGTTTGTGCAAGCTGGCGTTTGTCAGCAGTCGCTGAACTTTGACATCTTTTACTGTCCTCCCTATTTCTCTCCCATTCAATCTTTGCACTCCAGTTTTGCATTATTAATCCCAGGTGGTTGGACTCATAAGGCTGTTGATATGAGCAATTTCAGAGGGTATTCTTCATTTAGACAGCATGATGTTTGCTGCCATTATCTCAAGTGTACAAGCGAATATGCATGCTGGAAGCTAATTCTCCTTGGTTGCTGAAAGCGCATGACAAAGAGCTTTCCTTGAACATTAGAGTAACAAGAGAAAATTGAAACGGCATTTGCACAGCAGCAGCAGCATCCCACCATCTTATATCCCATATTTTGTCAAGCACAGTGCAATTATTCCGAGAGACGTGTTCAGAAATTTGTCCATGAGGCCTGTCTAATAACTTCTATCATTTCCTCTCCTATTGCATTTTCATTCAGGTAACTTCTGCTTCTCTGCTCTTCCGTCTTCACTGCTGCCTGAATCTCTTGCTGGACTTTTGCTTTTATTCAACCTCTTTCAATTAACAGATTAATGTGATCTATTTTCTCCTCTCAGCTTCCTCCACTCTAATCTTACTAACATTATTTTGCTTAGGTGTGATGGGACAGTTTTCCCAGTTGTTGTACTGTACATTGAGTGTTTGATCTTGCATGTGTTGATGTACAAATATGATAGACTGCATGTGCTCTGCCTCAGGTCTGACATGCGACGGTAATGCAAAGTTCCAACTGATCCACTTACATGTGCTCTCTTTGCTCGTCAGCTACTTGATGTCTCAGAATTGCACTCGATGTACTTGACTTTTCGCCATTTTGTCTGTTCTCCCGATTACACTCCTAATGCCCATACTTCAGTTTGAATTGAAATTTGCGTCTGTGTTTTTGCAGAGCTCTCAGTATGTTCAGTGTGTGGCCGGGTGCCTCCAGCTGATGCTGAGGGTCAACGAATATAGGTTTGCCTGGGTGGAGGCTGATGGAGTCAACTGGTGAGTGATGATTCCTTTCGTACAGGTTTCATGCAGCTATTCACGGTCTGGAGAAATATGAAAAATGATGCCTTTTTAAAGATCACAAGAAATGCGAAGCTATTATAGTGGAAAAGAAAGGACCATTCTGGATATACTAGACATAATGTATACTGCACAGTCATTTTTTTAAGTGGAAACTTTGCATACAGTCAGCAGTCAGTTGATGGAAAAAACAACAAAGTACAAAAGTTGATTAAAAGTAATCAACATGTAAACATGGCTGGGAGTCGTACCTTTATATCTCATGCTTATAACAGTCTGTTCTGTAAATTTAGAATAAAAAAACATGGTGATGGAGATGAGGGCGGAAAAAAAACGGTCCAGGTAAAGTGTACATCGGTTTTGTTTTGCCGTTTCGATAAACAACTGGTGTGGTTCATACAGCAAACTCACTCTCACAATATATTCTGTGGCCACATTTTAAAGGGAGTGAGTTGTTGAACAAGCGTAAGACAGAAAAGTAATCGAAGTCTATATAATATACTGTGTACATATGATTCTCGCTATATTTTACGTGGCTCTGTACATTTTTCTCAGAATAGGTTTGTAAAACCAGCCTCGCTGCGTAATCTGTGAGATAATTAGTAAACATTAATAAGAACCACATCTTTGCACTCAACAGTCGTTTCGGCAAAAGTACGCGTCGCTGTCACTACTGTACTCTGCATTTTACACTCTAATCCATTACCTGAAGACTCTCTGAACGTTTCATTCTCCGCCGTCATCGCTGATAATGGAGGTGCAGTATGTAGGTCCACAGCTGTGAAAGCTCATTTCGGTAAACAGAAATACATTTATTGAATAAACGTGATGCCTCCTGCCACCACTTTGCTCTTATTTTCTCCATTTTGTTTTTTAATTACGTTTCTGTTTGTTTCCTGTTTAAGCATCACAGCAGTGCTGAGCAACAAGTGCGGCTTCCAGCTCCAGTACCAGATGATCTTCTGCGTGTGGCTCCTGGCCTTTAGTCCTCAGCTGTGTGAACAGTTGAGACGCTACAACGTAGTGCCAGCGCTGTCCGACATCCTCCAGGAGTCTGTGAAGGAGAAGGTCACTCGTATCATTCTGGCTGCCTTCAGGGTTAGTGGAGAAATTCTCACTCCTTCTTTTCCTGTCTGGTAAATGCCACGTTGCATTGAAAAAGAATGCGTACCGTTTTTCCTGTTTTTTTTCCCGTTGTTTTTTTTTTTTTTTTCCTCTCGCGCGTCTCATTCAGTTTCTGCCACAGCAGATTTCAGTGAGAAATCAGCTTTATCCTACCTGCTCTGCACCAAACAGTTTGTCTGTGAGCATGGTGGAACATTTTGCAGATTAAGTGACATATTCCTCACTCTGGAGTTGGAGACCAAAGACAGAAACTAAAAGAAAGTAAATATTGACTCACAGTCACCCAGTGCCCGGAGACATGGTTCAAAATAAATAATGGCTTTGCTCTGTAACTACTAAATAAGTAAATAGACTTTTTTCTTTTACTTTGTCCATCCTAAAATGGGATTTTTCCACTCCCAAAGGTGCCCAGGAGCTCTGGTTCAGCCAGCTTAGAAGTTGCATTAAAAACTTTGTCACTCGGTTTCTTTCTTACTGCCATAGATGGTCAGGCAACACAGCGGTGATGATGGTGGGTGTGTTAGTGGGGTGGGTGGAGGGCTGTTGAACGTGTATTTCGAAAGTGATTGAACCTTCCGTCTCAATAGGTAGCTCTATGGTAATGGAACAAAGAAATTAATTTTCCTTTTTCTTTCTCCTTTTAAAACAATTCCATATATTATTTACATTGATATATGAAGAGTACATCCTTACTCTCTGTGGAAGGAGAGATGTGGAACCCCCCCCCTTCCTCTGTGCTGATTGAAAATAGTCCTTGAGCATTTTTCTATTTCCTCAACAGCATTTCAAACATTGCATCAGATATTTGCTGTACTTTTTCATTACGAGAGGAACCTGACACAACATCTCTAAAACAAAACAAGTCGGCCTGTGTAACAACCAATCCCATTAGTGATCCACAAATGTGATTTATGATTGTGCTCCCCTTTTAGCTCCCCTCTGTGATTGCTCAAAACATCGGGTGAATGTTTAATGCAGTACTAAGAGCTGCGTTAAACTTACTTTGCTGTTATGTGTTTTTCCCAGGTAATGAAATCCCTTTTGCTATGTGTTGACAATATTGAATTAATGGCAAAGTCCCCATTTATCTCTGCACACTAAGGTGCTTTTTAACTGCAGGAAGTTAGTGAGTCTGACAGGACTCCAGTGCACGTCTGGAGCATCTGGGAAATACATGAAAAATCAATGTTATAATTACCAAGTCTGCAGAAGGCGGCGCATTGTGCTGAGGAAAATGACAAATACTCACACATGCTCACAAGTGACTACCAACATGCCTGTGGACCCCTGTAGAATACAGTTTGTTAAAAAATGTTTTAACCAAAATAATGATCTGCTTTAACCTATTTCATTTGTCCACTTGACATACTGTGGTACCAGGCCACCCTCTGTACTCATAATATTGATTAGCACACAAAAGATTCATCTCAAGTCAATGAACTGTGGCCGAGAGGAAATATGGATTTTTAAATGAAAAGCTTCAGTGAAAAGGCTGGCTTTGTCCAACGCGGCAACATCAGACATGCTCAGCGTCCGTGCGTCCAGCACAATGGTGAGATAAATGCTGCTGATTACATGTTTGAAACATGAACTTATACTAAGCTGATTTTCAATCTGAGTTTTAAGGAAAGAATTTAGTATTTCTGAGACCTCACTTTCAGGGAGTTGCCATCAGTGTTTCACTTCTGTCGTGTCTTGTTTCGCTGCTGTTTTGCTCTGCATCAGTCGACATCTTTGTCCACGATAGGCCGCCTTTCAAGTGTCTTTGACAGAAAGAAACCAGTTATCGGGATGACGTACGGTTTAAAGTTCACGTGTCCTTGGTTTTGATTTAATCCAGAGCTTCTTTGTCTCATCTTTTATGCCACACGAGCTGTTGCATTGAACATTTGAAAAAGTACCCACTGACATAAAGAGGCTCCAATTTTAATTGGTTTCAAAAAGTTTGTTGCCTGGTTTGACTGCTGTTTTATAGCTAATTAAATCCAATGGCGAGCAGTGAAGGGAGATCCTGAAAAGTCTAGACATTGAGTGTGCTTTCCCTGGAGTCATTTACCTTTCATTTTGGGTTTGACAGTAAGGAAAGTTGTACAGCTTTACTTTTTAACAACAAATGGAGAGTCGCGTTGCTTATACCCAAGGGCCTCCAATGTGCCATGGCAAATCTTGAGTAAGTCCGGATTATTAAATGTAGGAACCTCTTCGACAAATTTCTTTTACAAAATATTTGACGTTAATTTGCATGCTGTTGTTGTTTTCCCAAATGTTCTAATTATGCGAACAATTCTGCTCACCACATGGGACAAGCAAAGTGGCTTAAATTGTCCACACCATCTGGGTGTCCTTGAACATATCCACATGCAGTGATTCCCCTATGTTCACTCCAACCAAAACTCTGGTATTAAAAGTTAGATTTTCTTTCCTTTCTGTACTTTTCAAATTAGTATATTCAGCCAAGATTCAAGAAATATACATTTCCAGTATCAATATGTCTTCTATTATTTTCATACTGGTAACAGATTGCCGATGTTTAGAAAGCATTTTTCAGATATTAGTTATAAAAGTGCCATCGGTGGTGTAAGAGTCCTATTGAGGAATTGTATCCTCTTTCTTAGTGCCACTGCTGAAGCCACTCTTTTTTTCTTTTCTTTTTTTTTTTTTTTTATAGTTTCAGCAAATTTCATTACAAAATCCAGTCTCTATTATTGCCACAGACTGAATTTTTGGAGCTTTGTCCTGACATTTTGCTTCAAAAATAGCTTTTACAATAATAGGCTAACCCTAGCATTTTGTTCTTGTTAGTGAGCAGTTTTCATTTCGTTTAAAATGCCTGAAATTGAATCCCTCTGCAAAAAGTATGTAATGAAAAATCTGACTTGGTGGAAATTCATATGTGGAATAAATCAATATAATGTTTGGAGATCATAGTAAACATTCAAAATCCAGCTCTCTGCCTTTTCAATATTGTTCAGTGATATAAGCTCTTTACACACAGTGATAGTGACTTATCAGAGTTTGGAAAAAGAAAAAGAAAAAAGGGGGGGACACCTTTGTGTCCAAAGAAAAGGTTACACAATACACTTAAATGTCCCATAACAATATTCTAAGTACTATATCAGACTATAATGGTGATAACACACCTATTGAAATTTCAACTTCTGCAGATTCATCAGCTATTATGTAAGTAATCTTTCTCTTTCGTTGCCTTTTCGCCAGCAAGGTTCTAAGCAGCGTTTAATCTTCCTGATACTGCAGCAGTATCAATGATGACAGTGGCATTGGTTTCTTCTCCACTTTGGTCGTTGTAGAGTAGTTAGCGGTAACCTTCCCATAGCAGCGACACCTCTGTGACGGAGAAAATTGCAACTACTGGCTCATCGACTCGCGCCACTTTAAATGGCCGGCACGAAATCGTGACGTCATCGACACACTGTTTTGGCCATTTTAACTACCTTAGTTTCAGGCTCAGGGGCGGATCAGCAGTGGATTAACTTCAATCCACCTGTTTACTTCCACACAAGTCATTATGCACAACAAAGCCACATCAGTTCTGTCTAGAAATGGACTGTATGAAAAGGGTTATAGTTGATTTAGCCAAATCAGCTGAGAAATTGTCCTGAATAAAATAACCAGACCACAGATTAAGGCACTTGATTGACAAATCAGTGTACTTTTATGCTATTCAAAAAGCACATAGAAGTTCAGTTATACCATGTAGGACTTTTGCAGTCAATTTTCTTATGTGTAATTTTGTTTCCTGACTTACCATTTATTAATTTGGTGCTCTTTCAGGAAGCAAATATCTCACTCCTCAAATGGAATGTTCGGGGGTACATTCCATCAGCTAATTTCTATACATCTTTTCCTTGGTTGTAGAATCTTCTGGAGAAGTCTGCAGAGAGGGAGACTCGCCAGGAATATGCTTTGGCCATGATTCAGTGCAAGGTGCTGAAGCAGCTTGAAAACCTCGAGCAGCAGAAGTATGATGACGAAGACATCAGTGAGGACATTAAGTTCCTGCTTGAGAGGCTGGGAGAGAGTGTGCAGGATCTCAGGTAACCATTGGACACCACTTCATGAATAACATGCAATCACTATCAGTTTACAAAGCCGTTTATTTTCAACCGTAATTACTTGCGCTATGTATGTAATACACATTTGTTTTTTGTAGAGTAATCTATAATTCTAACTAAATGCTCATTAGAACTGATGATATTATAGTTCTGATCATTAATCAGACACATTTTTGACTGCAGTAATTGTGAGAACTACACTGATTACATGCATTGATAACCTCTAGATATTTCCACCGCTCCACTCAAAGCGCTGCTCCTCAGACCAAATGGGTTTGAGTGAATGTTGCTTTTTTTTTTTTTTTAAATTCACTGCAAACTATAGAAACCAGTTGTAACCTCAGACTGTCATCTTTGTTTTGAAAAAAATAGTTGTGCTCTGCCTGCATTTTATTCCCAGCTCGTTTGACGAGTACAGCTCTGAACTCAAGTCTGGCCGCCTGGAATGGAGTCCTGTGCATAAGTCGGAGAAGTTCTGGCGCGAGAACGCCGTTCGCCTGAATGAGAAGAACTACGAGCTCCTCAAGTAAGATGAAGGCTGTTCTACAGCGAGACAGCTAATTTTCTCCATGGCCTTTTGAAAAGTCGATTTATTACTGCCTTGACACCTCTGTAGGAACAACAAAAGAACACTACTGCTGAAAGTACAGTGTGTTCAGCCAAGGACACAAAATAAGCTTTACTGTTGACAGTGATGTCGCCAGGAAAGGAAATTACTTCAGTGCATTTTAAACAGTTTTTTTTTTCTGTGTGTGCGTGTGTTCTGAAATCAGAAGACATGATTTTATTCTGAAAAGGTTGCTTTATTTTGTCAACAGGTTAGATTATGTTGATTATGTCTCTGAATTGATTTGAATAGCTCCTGACAGAATCAGATTGGTAAATCTCATTATTCAACATAGCTACATTAAACCAAGCAAAACATGTATGCTTGAACTTGCAGTTCAGTTACCGACTCTCCCTAAAATTCATGACAACAGTCCGTAATTCTGATATGTAGTGAGGTGATCCAGACCCTTCTTCTGGAGTTAATGTCTATTCTAAAGGAAATAAAAGCATATTTCTTGAAAAATAGAAAACACATTAACCTGTTATGACAGAGAAAATAAGCTTTATTATTTTGAGATGACAAAATAATCTTCACGTGATCTTGATAGTGCCATCAGAATAACCATCGCCTCGGTCATGCTCGACTTTTATCTGTGAACCATAGAAAATGCAGTGTTTTATTATAAAGTTAAAAGAGCCTTGTTAATGGAACTCTCCTTCGATTAGAAATGAGTCTAATTAACTAGATATGGATCAGATATCCGTGGCAGATTAGCTTCAAGTAAAAAAGGGAAAACACCCCAGTACCCACAACAAATGTTGAAAAGGATATGTTTGGGCTCATTCTTTTTTTACATTTCTGAAATCACATGAAGAGCAAAGTGCAGAAAAGAAAATGCACCTAGGAAGTGATGTAAAACTTCAGCTACCAGTAGCTATGGTGGTTCAGATCCAACCTCAGTAACTATCAAAGGGTTGCTGCCTTACGAATTGAATATCTTCGAGGGCTTTTATCCTGTCTGCATTCACACTGGCAGCAGGAAGATTGATACATGTCTAAATCTATTATTTATTCTTCTTGTGTTGTATGTTGCTCAAATAGACTGGACGGCTGTTGGTCTAATTCCTAACATTTCAGATGAATAGTAAAAGACTCTAAAATCTGAAGTCTTAAGGACTATGATCATTGTCTGCCCTTGCAGTGGAGATGGAAAAAAAAGTATTTACTTCTTCCAACAGTCATAAGGACTATGAACAAGTCCCCCCTGTCTAAAAGTGCCTTTGCTCTGTGGTAGAGTAAATCTCTTGACTGCCCGCAGACATTCACGGTGTGGAAAAATCCTAATGCAGAACATTTAGCTTATAATTTGTTCTCCGTTAAGACCTGTGCCGGGTATTGCCCTTAAAAAAACTCAGCCCAGCATCCTGCCTTCTGAGTTTGTGTGTGGGTTTCCATTCTAAGGATTTGGATCAGAAGAGAGAAAAAAAAGCATCAATTTGTGTCCGGGTTCTTTGTTATTCCAGTCACAGTCTGTGGTGTGCTTATTGACATTCAGTAAAAATCCTAATCTGCACATCTCTTTGTCTCATCACTGTCCTCTCCGTAATCAGCTCAGGCATCCCGTAACCCCTTATGTCTCACGTCCTCAGTTTTGGACTAAAGAGTTTATTATCTCAGTTCAGAAGTTACATTGAATCTTTAGAATAAGTGAATTGTTGCCTCCAAAACTTCTTCGGTTAAACTATTTCAGCAGGCCAGATGTTTTTTTTCTTTGAAATTAAAAAAAAAAAAGTAAAAAAAATGCATACAGACCTCCTCATTTGAATGCACCCATATTTGTTTGTCTTTATCCAATAGGATCTTGACGAGGCTGTTGGAGGTTTCTGATGATCCTCAAGTTATAGCAGTGGCTGCTCACGATGTTGGAGAATATGTTCGACATTATCCTCGTGGTAAAAGGTACGGAACTTTCCCCCCGTTTGCATCAAAGCTTAAAGCTGCTCTGCAGAACCTGCGACTTATGCGATGTTGTGATAAACGGGAAGTGCACGTTGTTAGCACAACCTCTAGGGCTGGAACAGTTCTGTAACTATATGTTGAGAAACCATGGCTGAGCGATATCATAGTAACAGGCATACAGTTGATGTAAATTAGCCCATTTGCTTGTTCTTGCTCTTGGAAGATTAAGAGTGCGTCCACATTTTTTTTCTTTTCTCAAACCGAAAAAAACGCTGGACATACTGTCAGCCGTTTTCTTTTTAATTGACTGATTTACCTTTGTTGTCATTGTCAATTAGTGAACGGCTGCTTTACTCCCACAGGTTTAATCTTTTTTTTCTCTATTCGTTGTGATTTACTATGTTTGTCATACATTTCCTTCTGGTTACCATAGTGACATTTTTTGCTCATATGATTGATTACCTGCTAAAAAGCGTAAATGACGTTACCAGTGCCTTTATGAAAAATTCAGATATTTTCAACTAGAAGCACTCCGGTTAAAATTCATTAAAAAAGTCAGACCAGAATTCTGGTCTGACTTTTTTATGGCACTTGTGGCTGTGTTTGGGAACGATTGGAAAAAGAAAAGAAAAAAAAAAAAGGTGCTGACATTCTGAAGAAAACGCTATGTGGAGACGAGCCCTAATGCCTGGTAGAGACTGTCAAGTCTCGTAAAAGCTGTCAACATTTTTCAAGGGTAAAGAGCGAGCTGGAAATACCTCTGTGAAGATAATGTCTCCTTAAATAGAAATTGTTTTCCTTGTTCCTGTCTTTTATCTTCCCAATCCAAAAAAACGTTAGGTGTGACCCAAACGGTCACTCAGAAGTAAATTCTGAACTGAACTGTGGATTTAGAGAATTGTTACAATGAATACGAACTTCCATCTATGAACCTTAAGTGACATGAACAAGGAATCCAAATTTCTCACGAGATGATAGGAATATCTTCGGCATCACTGTAACCAGCTGAACATGAAAAAATATGCCTGCAGTGCAATGGAGGCCTCAAATTCGGGGCCTAAATTGGTGATTAAAATTACAATTAATGAGCTGACTCCATGTAAACAGTTGCATCTTAGTGTCAGTTGACAGGTTGTCTGTAGAAGTTGCACTTTGTCGAGCACTCCTTCGACACCAATAGAAATAAACTTGCATCCCTTCATAGAAAAGAAAAGTGTTTCCACGACAACGCTTATCGCATGAGAAAATGTGGGGAGTAATGAGGTTGATTAAGTGGGAGCCTGTTTGCACTGTTACACAGCTGCCTGACAGAAGACGCAAAGTGTGGCGTGCGTTCTGGAAAGGGAGGAAACTGTTCCTTTAATTATTAAAAAGATTATGTTAAACAATGAATTGTATTCATGGCGATTTCCATAATTGCCTTACGTTGTGATTTGCTAAAGAGCTGATTAACTAAATCGGAAATCCTTGGAAAACAATATGTCTCAACAAGTTGTTTGATGCCCAAATGAATGCTTCTTTTTTCTTTTTTTTTTTTTTTCTTTTCCAATAAACTTGATTTAAATGAGTAAAGCTGCGACACACCTGGGAACAAATACTACATCTGTGTGTAAATACACCAGAGAAACAGGAAACATTTTTTTATAGTTGTTTCAGATGTAACAGAAATTGAGTTGATATTGAGCAGCTTTGGCTTTTTGCATTTTTTACTTCATAAATACCGTCCAAAACTACTACTACAAACCACTGCGCCCTCATTCTTCATTCATTGTTCAAGTTTCACCCAGCATTTACTGTTCCAAAGGCATTGTAATTGACATTCTGTCTCAACAGATTGACATTTCTTGTCAAGTCTTGTTAACATATGTTGAATTTTAGAGTTGGCGGGCCCCATTTTCAACCTTAAGTTGGTTAATCAGACCTTTCTAGGATCAGTGTGAGTGCAAAGTTCTTATCTATTGATGTACTTTTCTTTTCTAAAAACATTACGCAGCCCTCTTTTGCTTTTTCCAGCATTATGTCCTTTCACGAGGCCAGTGACCTATTACAAAATACATAGAAAATTTCAGTAGGCCTGGATTAGATTACATGATGGATCACTGAATGACCTAAAACATGAAAATAGCATCCATTTTTGGTGTATAAAGGCTCTCTCCCATTATCTGCCATCTCAGGGTGATTGAGCAGCTGGGTGGAAAGCAGCTGGTGATGAATCATATGCACCATGAAGACCAGCTAGTCCGTTACAACGCCCTGTTGGCTGTGCAGAAGCTGATGGTCCACAACTGGTATGAACCCATTTATAGATTCATTGATGTGATGTTTTCTGTTTGATGTGACCCAATGCCATTAACAAGCCCTTAAAGTGTTATTTGAACCAGGCTTTCTAATGTAGAAGGGACAATCGGCTAAATCTTCAGACAAATGACAGAAGCCCGCTCACCCTCATACATACTCTCATTTATTCTGGCTGATTACACATCTGCGTAAGTTGAAGGTCGCTAACTGTAGGTTCAAGGAAATGAAATGTCAAGTCAGTCCCTACTGACCTGAAACAGGCTTAATTTTACAGATTACTTAACATTTTGCTTTTAAATGTCAACGAGTCAGTTGAGTTTTTGAGACTTTAAAATTTGGTCAACATGTTCCTCGAGAGAAATTCAGACTTTAATGCATTTTTATAACGGGTCTGGGAACCGATTATAGTCAAAAAAGTGACTTGCACAAGTATAACTGAAACTTTAAGCACTTCTTCCACCTCTGCTTGCTTCTTTGAGTTGCTAAAATGTAACAACAGAGGCTTAACAAGGGTGTCAACTTGTACACATGTAAGGTGTTACCACCATATGAAAAGGGCTAAAGTATGTTTTCTCTTTTGCTGTCATGTCAGATAAGACTAGCTGTATTCCTTATTTACTCTTACAACAGAGTAGGTTCTAGCACCATTTTGACTTTCGTCACTTTCTTACAAAATCTAACTTCTGAAATTCTTTTTATTGTTACAATCAAAATCTCTTTTCAGATCAATAGGCAATAGCATTTGTTGATTGATATGTAAGCTATCCACAAATGCTGATTTGTACATTATCAAAAAAGTATGAATGAAGGAATGTTTATATTACACACATCTGTCCATCAAAGCGTACTTTTTGAGGTCAACTAAATCAGCAGTTCTCTGCTGAGATAAATCTAGACTGTTGATCGTTTCTCTAGAACAGTCAACCGCACCGTTCCAAAGTCACAATACTTTTTGTTTTTCATCTAAATCAAGGCACATCTCTCTGTATGTGTACACAGTCCAAACACTCGCTCGCTGTCAACTAAACTGAATCAACCCTGAAAATCCACTAGCAACAATTTGAGATATCATAGTGTAGTGCAATACCAAAGTTATGTCCCATGTAAGCTATATGATCACTGAAATGTAATCGCAGTGGAATAAAATGCCCTCGGTCTTCTTTTTGGTGACCAAGAAAGCAGGAATCAGTTTATACCCCGAAAAAGAGGAGATTTAGAAGATTTGGAATTTCCACGAGTTTGCTTGAAGCCCTGACATAACTTTGTGATTTAGATTACCTTCCATAAATTCATAAATTCAACCCCAGACTCACTTCATGCTTCAGATGTGGTTTCTCTAATTTTTTTTTTCATTTTTTTTTCTTCTCTGTAATGAATGAAAATGGGAGAAAAGGAGTTGAGTTATAGAAGGATGAAAAAAATAACAAATAGGCTTTGCACTTGCATGTGGAGTCTGGCTTGAACATTGATGGGAAATTCAGCACACTCCTTCATACCCAGACAGAGTTAATTCCATCTGATACGAAAATGGACATTTCATCATGCGCAGCTTGTTGCCTAGCTTTGTGAAAGCTGCGGCGTGTCATTTAAAAGCCCGACACGCAAATCACATATGGACTTTCATCCGTTTTCATGTCCACTTCTTATAAGACATTTCTCACCCACACTATCCTCTTTAGATTCAAGGGACGACACACTGTGCTGACGCACTGACACTATGATGGTTGTGTCTTTGTCGTGGGTTCTAAAGAGAGAACGATGAAAACGGCACATCTCTGTTTATGCAAGTTTTGCCTCGCCGACTGCTTCTCCGCACTTTTCTTTTGTGAGGACCTGTGATGTGAAGGAGGGGGTGGGGTCATGTCTCAAGGTTGCGTTGTCACAACGAATCATTTGCTGCCTACACTCATTGCCTTCATGCAAAGAGAAATGTGTGAATTCATTTGTAGGAGACGGAAAATTCAGAGGTCTCTCCCCATGATGAGGTTACCCACAGAGTAAAGATATTTTCAAAGCATCACATCGCAGCCACTCTCACCTTGAGTGGGTTGTCTTGTTACCATGAGAAGTTCTTCTTGTCCTTACTTTTCTTAGGCCCCTGCTGTCATGACAACAGCATAGATCAATGCGTTCACTGTTATCTGTCCCCCATGCCCTTTATATTACTTTGAAATGTCCAGTTCTTTAAGTCGGTCCAGATCTTTCGCATTAGCCTCTCGCCTCTTGATTGAAGGTTTTGGTGTTGAAGTCTGTCAATTATTTATGGCATCTCCATCTTTGTTCTGCTCTTGTCTTAGCGATTAGACTGAAGTACATTCCTCTTTTCAGAGGCTTATAGTTGACCTTTTCGTGATATATTATTGGGTGGACTTTAATTTAGTAGCCTGGCCTTTTTGGTCATCAAAAAAGCCAAATCTCTGCTTGAGATCGCAGTGCGCTCCTTTTAAACAGCCAGAGGAAGAATTGTTGTAAATTTAAATTGACCTTGGTTGGAGATTCAAAGTGCCACTTCTTTTCAAATTCAAATTCCTGTTTTCAGTCCGGACTAGAATACACTGACAAACCTCGTTTTTGTCATTTCCTAAATAAAATGTTCCATATCTTGATGTATTTTAGTTGGTGCAATTTGTCCCAAAGCAAATTGAATAGACAAATAAAAAAATAGATAGAAATGATTGGCTTTAATAAACTGAAGCTTTCAAAGATGTTGCTTTTTTCTTTTTCTCCATATCCCATAATAAACTGTTTGATATGAACTCTACGGTTAGATGTCACAAGTAAAAGACACTGAACATTTCCTTCATAGAACTTCACTCCTCGTGTTATGGAACACACCTGTCAGTCCATTTAACTGCACGTGAAAGTAAATCATATTGAGCACAAGGTTGTATGAGGTCAGAAGGTAATATCCGTATTCTTGTTAATTAGTGATGTGTTCATCACATACGAGTGGTATAGGCTACATTATATATGGCTGCATCAAGAGTCGTTGTTGCTATTTAAGGAAGGAGACGCAAACAAACTAGTGAGATGGCTGTTAATGCAAGAAGATAAAGAGAGAGGTCTAAAGAAACGATTTGCTGCTGTGTATGTTGGGGTTCTTGAGTTTATGCCAGTTACATCAAAGCTGTCTCCATCCTTGACTGAAGTCTTTGTTTTTTCATTTGCTTCTTTATTTATTGATTGATGATGATCATTAAATGTGCGATATGAACAGGTATGGAAGGTTATAGTATGTAGAGCTCACCTTTTTTTTTTTTTCTTTCTTCCTTCCTTTTAAGAAACACTTGTACCAAACGTAACATCTCACATTGAGGCTCCAAAACAGCAACTTGAGAATAAAAATGGATGTGACTGATCGTCATTATCAGTCTGCAAGACGGCTTTCGGTTCATTCAGTCCCACTGTGTCGGCCTGACATCCACGGTCCAGTCATAAACAAATAGCTACCCCAATTATCTCAGAAATTTCTGATTATCAGAATGAGTGGTCCAATATAGCTTGAAAGTCAGGTTTATGCACTCACTTCCTGTTGTACTTTACAGACTTTTTCCCTGGAAGGTAATGGTAGATAATGGACACATAAACAGTCTGTGCATAGCCCTCAGAGCACCGGGGGTAAGCGTGATGGTACTGGCTGCGAGAAAAGATTAAATCACATTGTTTTAGCGTGTACCTGGGTTTAAAAGTGCCTGCTAGTGTTGAAGGTTAACGAACTGAAAGCAGTTGCAAGAAAAACACGGTATTCCTGTCACATGTGTTTGAATAGTTGGATCCGTTTTCATTTGCACAAATGTGTAAATGCTTTTAAGTTGAAGGTTTTTTTTGGGGGGGATGGACCTGATGCGATTTTGTAGAAAAATGTAAAGGTTATTAGTTGTCCCCTGTTTATAACGATCACGTGTGCAATCAGTTACGTCTTGCATGTTGCTTCTGCCAGCTTTGTCACTTAGCTGCAATGCGTGTTGTATCTTTTATTCATTCATTTCAATGCGAACTCAAATGAAATGATCTCCATGAGAGCTCGCATTGCATTACAGCCAAACGGCATGCAAATTAAAACAAATGATACTTGATGTAAGAGGGTCATTACATTGATTGTATTTTCACTGAAACGTTAATAATATTTATTAAGAGTTGCATTAATTTATGCTCTTTCTTTGTGATTTTACTCACACGGCTTAGGAAAGATTTCACTCTGCAAACTTTGATTTATTCAGTTTGTCTTTTTAGTTTATTTCTTGATACTTTTCCAAGCCACATTTTCTTTTTTTTATTTGTTTTGCTGTGTAGCATTTGCAGAGAGGTCTATCAGGAAGTGTCTTGAGAACTGGCTTCATGAGTCATTCTCAAGTGAAAATGATTTCCACCTGCCTTTATTAACTCTCTGACAGTACTGCTGTTTGCACGCCACCTTCATTAATTCCCAGAACACCACGGTTAAGATCTCACAGAAGATAGGGGATAGGATTGCAAAGTGGTCAAAGTCTAAGAAATGTATGATAGAATATGCTGAATATTTTCAGATCTAACTGCTAACCAAAAGGCTAAGATACAGATTTTTATCCCACATGATTTCTGCCGTGTATGCCAGCTTAATTTGTTAGAAAATTAAGTTCAAGCGTGGAGGATTAAACATGGCACGAGCTGTGTTTATTTCAAGAAAGAGAGACGTGAGACAAGAACACTCCAAAGTACTGTACTTTGTGTTTCTGTCAGATGGATTTTATACTTATTATTGTAAATATAGGAGAGTAATATCCATTTTAAGTGCTAAGAAATGGTGTCTTTGGGAATTTCCAGTTCTGTCTCAAACTGTAGAGTAATTATTGTCTGATTGGTGCTTTTAAAAGAGAAAATACTCTTCCATCACAAGTAACAGCCTTTTCCAGTATTAGGCTCCTGACAGCCACTTGATATTTCTCGTTCCCATAAGGTGAGTGTCGTGATCTAAAATGTTGCTGCCAAGAAGATACCTGAAGGAGAACTGTGACCTTTCAAAATACTGTTTTATATATTTTAGCGCCGCGTAATGACTGGGTCAGAGTAAATGGGAGAAGCTCCACTGAAACGAGCTCTCATACTCTGGGATAATAAGTGCCTGCCAGACAGCTCGTGGTTTAAAGCTGACACGCGTTTGATTCAAGGAGTAGTATGACATTATTACACTCTCATTAGCGCCTCCAAAGCTCCATTAATCACAGATGTAAGGGAAGAAAAAAATAGATTGTAAATTGTTGACACCACAGTGAGGACAGAAAATAAGCGATTATGGGCTGTAAATTGTCTGACGCAGAGATGAAAAGATGAGTCTGTGTATTGGTTTTTTTTTCTGCTTCTCTTCGCTTTTAGCGGTATGCCATGTTCATCGCCATCGGCAACCTGCAAGAACATGTTGATAACAAGAAAGCAAAAGGGAAGGCAGTAAAAAGAAAAAAAAGTGATGATGGTGGTTACTTTTTTATGCTTTTTCCTTGGCTTACACTGCTCCGTGGTCGTCACTGTTGATACTAGCATTGAGCTGAAAAAGAAGGACAAATCCATCACTGCTCTGCCAGATGTATCATGTTTCCATCTCTACCAGCCCTAGCTGTAGCCCATAAAATATCTGTCACTACTGCATAGTCTTTTAACCATGATATATTACACCATAAACAATGGCTGTCACCTTTCCCATTGAAACTAAAAAAAATGTGTCAAAAGTGGGTGTTTGCAGGTTTTAATACTAGTGTTAAAGGAGTTATTTGGTTATTGTGAGGGGGTAAAAAAATCTGCTCAAATGCAAATATTTAAGGCTTTTTATTGTGACTTGAATATCTGTGACATTTGGGTGCTTCATTTTGTATTTTTGTCAATATCTGCTATGCTGACACTCCAAGTCCTTTTGGCTGATTGCATCGCTGCCGGGCAGACTCTGTCACAAAGAACAGTGTCCTGTAGGGGAAGTAACCTCCTTTTGTCACGATGCCCACCATCATATGACCTTATAACATGTTTTTGTGTAACATGTAATGTTGGAGGCCTTTTCATTTTACTGCGTTCTAAGTTGAACCCAGCTCTCCCCTCATCATGCAAAGCCTCAGCTCAGGGGTAGCTTCATCAAGAGCACCTGATATTTGTCGGTCTTCTGATCTATCTCATCAAGAAGATGATATTAAGCAAAAAGCTGAATGAGGGTTTGCCTTGATAAAGCTTGGTTATAATGCAACTGTAATCTCGATCGTATGTTTTTCTTCCACAGGGAATACCTGGGCAGGCAGCTCCAGTCCTCTGACCAGCAGCAGGCTCCGGCTGTGGCAGCTCGAAGCTGAACTCTTCACGTGTGTTTGTGTATTATTGAGTGGATGACTTTTAACTGTTCGTATATTGGCTGTGCTCTTTATTTTTGTCTAATGACTTGAAAAATCCACACGATGTGGTTTCTTCTTACTGGCTGCGCCCAGAAATGATCCTCAATGTTACCCGATTAAACTGTCGTGCTTCGTGTTGTGCCCACAGCTAATTGACGTGTTGTGATTGAATTCGCACTTTATGTCTGTGATATTGTACAAAACTGCGAGTTATTTAAGTCTTACCTGTAACATCCTATGAATTCCAATAAAGAGGTTTTACGTGTGGTGTTGCTGCTCAGTTGTTAATGAAGTTGTTCATGCTAAATAAAGACATTTAGTGAAATCGACTTGGTCGACTGATGTTTTCCTATCAGTCCAAATGTGACTGTCTGCAGCGTAGTTTCTGACGGAACAGGCTGAGTAACAAAACATTCTCTATTAATGGGTTTTAAATGTCATATTTCTTCACTGCCCCCAGGAAGACGAGGACACTGAAAAAGAGCGTGGAAATTATTTCTGGAACACTTCTAGGGCTTTTAATTTTTTTTCCATTCCTACATAAAACATAGTACTTCCATCTTCATCTAATTTCCTCCAACGTTTCACCAATTAGTTTATGATCTCACTGGTACTTATTGGGTAATTTATTCAAACTTGTGTGCACTATTTTACAAATAAACTAAAACATGGGGGACCTTTTTATAGGAGGTTCTCTCAGAATAATGCTGTATCCAGTTGTTACTGCCATCTTAGTCGGATCCATAGGTGACAGGTTACCCTCAGAAAAAAACCTGCAGTACATTTATTTATTGACATGCTAATTAAATCAATATTGCATGTACCTGATTGAGGTCTGGACTGCTGTCTTATAACCATAAAAGAACAGTTTGGTTTGCTCTAACCTTTCTCCACATCAGCTGCAGAGTTCTGCTGTCAAATGTTAGCACCAAAAGTTTGTTGTGGACGCTGACTTTGGAGAAGAAAACAATTTTGTGACCGTCTGAAACGATAACAACAGTTTCAAGATCTGGTTCTCGGTGGTGGAGTGTATTTCCAGAATTTGAATTAAGTGCCCGGCCTCTTTTTCGTCTGATTTTGATTGAACGTAATGCTTTGCAGAGCTCGTCCATCACTATTAGTGATCTTTCAAGCCCCAGCGGCTGCCCGTTGTTTGAATCTATTTCAGCATCTATAATGACCGGTGTTGATAACTGACTGAAAACTTAGAAACTCTGTTAAGAAATCCCCAAAGAACAATACTGTCACATCTATACCTCTGACAGTTGAAATTATTACTTTGGTATCTTCACAGAACAAGCTCATTTATCATTGAAAAAAAAAAAAAAAAAGAATTTTCATGCCAGATGTTTGGTCTTTAACTATAAACTGTAAACTCTTAGATGACGTCATTTAAAGTGATTTCTTGCAGAATACTGATTCAATTAGAGTAAAAATAGCCAATTGAAAGTGTCCATAGAAAGTGTCCTGTAGAAAGTGGATTGTTCAGGGTTCATTTTCTATTTCTTTGCTCAATCATAGCTGCAGTAAAAAGCTGTTAAAACAAAAGGTTTTAGGAAAAATGCGATCTGCAACCATACCTATTTCTGAAATTATCACTGTTGTTATACCGATAAATACAACTCAAAGAATTAATGGAAAAATAACCAGCATTCACGATTAGCAATGTTAATGAGAATAAAAAGGGATTCTCTGCAACTGCAGCAGTGTTAGAATTTGCTGTGAAATAAATCCTTGTCATGGTGTTGGATCATTGGTCGGATGAAATAAGAGTATTAAAAGAGATCATATCAGCATCTAGGAGGATTAGACGCGCGGGTGTCCATGTGTCGGCCCTCTGATGGAGAATTGATAGAAAAGTAGGAAATGATTATTGGCAGATCAGTTGGTCAAGCTGCAGCCCTGTGATGATAAAAAGTGTCCTTTTTTTTCTTTTCTTCTCATGATGAAACTCAGTGAGGCAAACCACTCGCCTCCACAGATAATATCTGAGAGTTGCAGCCTCTTTCATTTGTTTGAAAATTCAAAGTATATTTTTGTGTTCATAGATTTCTAAGTAAATAGTGAAATTAGATTATTTGGATGTATCTGGTGGTGTATTATTGCCTGTTTCCCCTCCCCATGTCCTCTATGTGAATGAAATATCCTCCAAAACAATAGATCAAATTTGTGTTACAAGTCATCATTTCTTAAGTTTTGGGACTTTTCGCAGTTCGCTTTGTACTTTTCAAGCATTTCATTATAAATTCACTGAATAGAAAAGTAATTGTGTAATAAAACATGAAGCTCATTTGTAATGCCTGTCAGCTGCTGTAGATGCATTCACATCTTTCCAGTTAAAAACTCAACAAACTGTGGTATTTGCCCTGGGGTACTCAAAACTTTAGATGCTACTCAATTAGTATTTACAAGTGCTGCTGTCTGTTTTCCACACAGCTGCCTACACGGCAGGCAGCCAGACGTCAAGGATGGCAGCGGGATGCCCAGGGGGGGGAAAATAATTTCCAGATGCCTTCAGTGCTGGAGTTAAACTCCATCAGCAAAATGGACTTGTTTTCCAACTCTGAATCCATTGCAGAAATCACGCTGTACCAGCTCATTGTCAGAAAATCCAAACATCGACAACACTTGTACTTACAGACACGAGGCTGTTTTAACTTTCCAACAGACACCTTGTAATTCTTCTGTGTTATGAGTTTCAACCTTGGTAGATAAAGAGCACCCACTGAACGTTAACGCCTACAGTCTCTTAAGCATGAAACCAGTCTTTCATCTTTGTTCAGAGGCATTCAAATCTGGCTTTTCACTTTGCAAGCTTTGTTGCACTCATCCCTCGTGCTCTAGAATCTAAAAGCTGTGGAGAGCAGGGATGTACATAATGTCAATATTTATATAGAGGCTCACCGCCCCTGGCTGCAGTTGCCTCGCCCTGCTTTGCTCTCAAAGCACTGTTTGCTGTGGCTGGCAAGCTGTGCTCTCAGTGCATGGTCACCTGCACCATGTGAGTGAACTCTGGACCCTGAAACAAATGCTTTCTTCTCCCTACTGCCTTTTTTATTATGCTACCCACATTCCTCGTTCGGGGTCCAAGGAAAGCGTGAAACTGGCTACCTGTGAGCGCAGTTGACTTCTGCAGCTTGTTTTTAGATGAGACTCTCCCGAGGCAATGCCCTTCTGAGACTGTTTGAATGCATTCTGAATATCCACTTATTTATTGTGCAGATAAAAAGTTGTTTTTTTTCTGGTTTGTGCTTCCAAACTGTTTTTATTTGACGTCCTCATGTCAGCTGACACAGAACACGACTTTTGTTGCCCCACTCCATCAATCAAACTTCTTTGTTCTTGTAACCATGGGTCAAAGACTGTCCGTTCCCATAGTTACAATCTAAATGAGACTCTGCCAACAGCCACGCAGCATGAAGCTCGATTTAAGGCTGCTTTGAAAGAGAATCAGAGATACAAGACTGTTGTTCATGCTTCATGTTCAAGCCTGACAATAATGCCCCGGTGTAAAGCAGTAAATTGTGGATACTTACACCGTCATGCTGTGAAATCAGCGGTGTTGTGTGGACACTGTAATTACCCTGATTGGGAGCTACACTTCATGAAGCTCAAGACCGAATGGAGGTGCATGATAATTACTCTCTTGCTGGGCTGTGTTCATTCACTCCAGGTTGGAATGTCTGCCTGCACTGAATCATTATTGCTCTGGAAGGACCTGGCGGTTAAAGTAGAATTAGTAAAATCGAACTTGAGGTGGATAACTCAATGGAGATTGTGGACACACACGGATCCCTGTGGTTTGAAAGGACTGAAACAGTCGGTCATGGTTAAACGCCGGTGGCAGCTTTATCTGCTCTCTTAGTTCATAGTGAAGTCTGAATACAACCCACAAAAAATGTATATATACATATATATATATATATATGTATATATATACATACATATATATATATATATACATACATACATATATATAAATATACATACATACATATATATACATACATATATATATATACACACAAATATATATATATATATATATATATATATATATATATATATTTATATACATACATATATATATATATATATATATATATACACAAATATATATATATATATATATATATATATATTTATATACATTTTTTGTGGGTTGTATTCAGACTTCACTATGAACTAAGAGAGCAGATAAAGCTGCCACCGGCGTTTAACCATGACCGACTGTTTCAGTCCTTTCAAACCACAGGGATCCGTGTGTGTCCACAATCTCCATTGAGTTATCCACCTCAAGTTCGATTTTACTAATTCTACTTTAACCGCCAGGTCCTTCCAGATATATATATATATATATACACATATACACACGTGTGTTACCGGTGATGTGATATGATACCAGTGGCCATTAACTAAACTGTAGTCAGTATTTACTTGCTTGCTAGCCCTTCTCACTTTGCTGATATTTGACAACAGGAGAAAAGGCTGCTTTTTCCACTTTAGGAGGGTTAGTTCATTCGTAGGGCTCTCAAAATTGAGACCCTTGTGAGAAGGTTGTTTTTTCACTTACTTTCACCTTGGAGACCACAGTTTGAGGCCCTTGTAAGTCAATGACTTTTTTCTGTTTTGCCCTGACTTGATGTTTTGCCAGATTCTAGGCACCAAACAACTTGGACAGAAGATCTTCGGTTACCTTAAGCCGTGCCCTTTCACAATGTTAACCCAGCACAATGAGGGGTATGCAGTGGGTCACAGGAAGATGGTTCTCACAGAGATATAACATTTCCATTTCTGTACCTTGGTATGGTGAAGATCTCATACTTCGAAGAAAGGAGAAACGGTTCTTTCTGGCAGATTCTGTGGACCTTTGTTTAATTTCAAAGGTACAAAATCATTGCTGACAACTAAAGATACATAATTAACTTCCTTAAGGTAGATTCAAACAGTATCACTGTTCAGTATCACGTTGCAACAAGAAGGATCCCAAATCTTTGTTATGGCCTTACTGTCTGGAGTTTTCTTGTTCTCCCTGGATCTATGTGGATTTTTTCAGGGAACTCTGACTCTTCCCACAGTCCGGTGCATACATTTTTAATTGTTGATTCAAAACTGATGGCAGTGTCTAATGGATACATTTCTGCGCCATTACATAAAAGGTATTACATGTTTTTATCACTTATTGTGTAGAGCTGTTCTTTCAAAGAAACTGTCAAGAAGGTACAGAAATGGACAAATTAGTATGTCACTTGGACCCTACAGTGCATTCATGTGTTTCTTGAAAGCTTTTAGGTGAGAAATAAACCAGGCACTTGCCTGCTACTTGGCTGAAACAGTTAGTTTAAAGGGGACATATTATGCAAAACTCACTTTTTGCGGGCCTTTGTGTTCATATTTGGGCCTCTACTGTTCTTTTAAACACTCCAAGCGCGAAAAAAACTCATTCATCCATTTTCTGTAGGTCAGTAGAAAGACTTTGGTGTCAAGAATAATATGCTGCTGTGAGCCATTTGGATGGCTCCCTTATCCATACGTCACTCCAAGGGAATTTGCATAGACCTGTCGAGTCCCCACCCACTAAATTAGTTGAAGATCCGCCATCTTGTATCGAGCATCGAGCATACGAGCGCAATGGCTACGAAAGGAAAATCACACATAAAGTGTTGTGTTGTTGGCTGCACGGAGCAACACAAATCTTTTCTGTCCATGAGCGAAGTGGTGAACCCATCCACGCAGTGAACATGTGGAAGCCTGCCGGGGGACCGAGGCTCGCCTTCAGCTCAGCGGGACCTCGCGCTGCTGTCGCCGTGGTCACCTGTCTGCTGGTGGCCGGGATGCTCGTGCTCACTGGCGGACACCAGAAGGATGTTTTCTCAACTTATTTCAGGGTCTGGCCCGGGAGAGGAGAGCGGTGAGCGGCCCGGCGTGGAGGAGCACTCCCCCTCGGCCGGAGGAGCAGCTCACACAGGCTGACCTGTTCGTGGCTGTGAAAACCACCGGGAGGTATCACCGGCAGAGACTGGAGCTGCTGCTGGACACCTGGGTCTCCAGAAACGCACCATAGGTGAGTCAGGCTGGAGACTGCAGAAGCTCTGCACTGAAAACAAATGAACACTTAAAGCTGCGGTCGGCAACTTTTTTTTAGTCATATTAGCTTGAACTGTCATGGGATTCTGGAAGTAGAATATTAAATAGGCTGTTTAGGAAAAACAACGAAATCTGTAGCTCCCTCTGAAGCCTGTAATCATGCTTGCAAAAACCGAGCGCTCCCGGCTGTTTTTAACCAATCAAGTTAGGGTGGAGGAATCCTACCCGTCAATCACAGCTTGTGCACACGCTGCTGAGCGTGAGTCTGCCCCAGCTTGTGTGCGCTCACACTGGTGTGATATCACGTGCACAACCTCGTCCACAGAGGGGGAGGGGTTTGGGGGGCGATTCGGAGCTTGTTAGAGGTTGGGGGAGGGACCTGAAAGTTGTATCAGTTCGAATTTTCCGACTTTAGACTCGCAATTTGGAAAACCTGCCGACTGCAGCTTTAAAGGTGGGGTCTGAGATCTTGGATAAACGGTTCCTGCAAGCTATATTTTTGAAAATACACAACCTTGCCTCTCCCTTCAGCCCACAACCCTCGAAACCACGCCTTCAAAACACGAGTCCCGAATTGTTTGCGCGACGTGATTACATACAAAGTCATACAAAGACGCGAATAGACGCGGATTCGAGCCGGCGGCGCGAATAAGGCGAATATCGCCGCGCGAGTGACAAGATGCGAATTCGCGCGAGTTCAGAAAATCCAACTTTGCCGAAATATTCGCGTCACAACAGCCTATCAGCATTGAGATTCTGGACGACAATGACGTGGAGACAGATGGACAGGCGCTCCGCAGCTGAAATGGAGTCGTGTCTGGGTGACATCATCCGGAGGTGCACTCAGCTCGGAGAATTTCACCGCCTTCTCCAGGATTTGCGTCTGGATGACGGCCGCTTCCATCGGTATTTCAGGCTCACCAGGACCCAGTTTGATGACCTGCTCGGGAGGATCGGTGCCGTGATCTCTCGGCAGGACACCAACTACAGGCGCTCCCAGTTGAAATGGAGCGTCTGTAGTTGGTGTCCTGCCGAGAGATCGCGGCGAAAATTCGCACCGCGTCCGGTGTGAACGCACCGTAATTCATAGGGAATAGATAGATAGATAGATAGATAGATAGATAGATAGATAGATAGATAGATAGATAGATAGATACTTTATTGATCCCGAAGGAAATTCAAGCATCCAGTAGCAAGACATAATAAAGCAATAAAAATGTTTATACAATTATAAACACTTTAAAAACAATCTAAGAATTTAAAAAAACAGTTTAAAAATACACTCTCAGAAAATAAAGTACAGAATTGTTCTTTTTAGAGGTACGATGGCTTGTCACTGGGGCAGTACCCTCTGAAGGTATAGTTTTGTACCCTTATACTGAAGTAGCCTAACACAGACTGTCTATTGTACCCCAGCATGTAGAAAAAAAGGTACATATGTACCTTTTACCACTTGAGTACATATATGTACCTTTTGGACCCTCAAAAAGGTTCATATAGGTACCTTTAGGTCCAACAATTAACCCTAGGGGCTACATTAGTATAGATTGTACCTCAAAGGACAAAAAAGGACTTGTACTGTACCCCTATTTCTGAGAGTGTACAAAGTGACCAGTGAAGTAAGACGAAAGTGAAATATAAAGTGATCAGTGAAATTCAGAAGTGTCATCACTTAGATTTAAAATTTAAAATGCTAGCAAATACTAAATGTTGTAAAGAGATGTCATTATGTTTCTAAAAATAACCTTATTAGGCTACATAGTTGTGGCAGACTAAACATGGTAGGCTGACAACTAAGGAGAGATGCGATGGTAACAAATAAGTATATTTAAAAAGTTGACTTAACATTCAGAAACCGCTTGCTGCATTCTTGCTGTTTGTGCAGGTGGATCCTCTTCCTCTTGTTCGGGATCGGGGTCCGACTCAGGGTCAAACATATGTGGTTGGGTACCGGCTCTGTTTGCTGTCATTTTCACGCGTGAAACGCGCAGGTAAACAGTACACGCAGCCGGAGGCTTCTCATGAGCAGGGCGGGGCGTGGCCAGCAACAGCTTATTCGCATAAAAGTGACAGAGCCCTTAAACAGCTCAATTTGGGAGAGACTGAAACTGGCAAGAATAGAGCTGGTGAAATCTCTTTATGTGAGAGTGATTTTGTGCAAAGAACTTCATGAACATGTTTTGTATAGCCCATAGACCAATTCTAACTTGTTTAAAAAGAGGTAAAATATGTCACCTTTAAAAATGTTGTCTCCTCTTTTTGATGTTACCCAGACATCAATCAAAGCTTGTTATAGACTGTAAATAGGAAGTGTTTAAATAACGGATCATGCGGATGCATGCCATGACTCTAAGGGGTACATAGAAAAATTTAAAAAACATCACAATGAGATGCATTCAAGCTTATCAATAAAAACAATGATGTGTTTTAGACTGAGCATGACTGACTGTCATCGTGTGTGCAGATAAAGTAACTTCAGTTCCACTGTTATCATAGTTTGTCGATCTGCCATGTCTCAGTATGTTTGAGGGTTTAGCTAAAGCCAGACAGGCTTTAGCTCCTAAAATTGTATTTTGTTTCTTGTTATTTCAAGCATTTTGTGTTGTTGGAATCTGTCTTGTACAGTGAGTGCATCATATCGTATCTGTTGGACTGTCCTGGAGAATTCATCCTGTGGCCTTCACATATGAATCAGCCCACATGGTGTTACAGGCAGCCGGGAGAGTTTCATTTTTTGGATTACATTCTGTGTAGGCACTGACAAAAAAAAAAAGCAATAAATGCATGCATCCATATTCCATTTAATGCCTTCTTTTTCGTTTTCTGAAGTCGTTCTATGAAAGCTACAGTAATTATGAAAAGCTACAAACAAAATAAATGTATTTCATATGCAAAACATGCCTGATTGTACAACTAACATTACTAACTCTGTATGATGCAGCAGGGACAGCTAATTAAGAGAAGGCTGTCAAAATGCACTCATATGTGGTTAACTATGTCCAAATGTTGCCATATTTTAAAACATTTCGTTCCAATCTGTTGTCCTCTGAGTAGAAGCAGAGCATTAGCACCAGACTCCAGCTCAATCCTCAGTGAGCTCAACACAATGAATGCTGATCACATTTTCACAAACCAAAGTCAGAGCTGAATCGCACACCATCTGGATACCTGGATGTGCAGGTGATGATCTCTGCGAGGCTGAACAACCTCTGCATGCAAAGTTTCTTTCACACCGACGCGCCAGAGGTAATTATGCTGCAGTGGTGATTGTGATATTCTTACAGATGTACGGCTGGAAAGAGCCGGCTTTAAAGATACGAGTACTGTCTTTGGGGGGGGGTTTCAAATTATGAAATGTTCAAAAAAAAATTCAAATCCATTGGCAAATTACTAACAAATGAGGGAATTTTGGCCTGTCTCTGTGACTGTTTCATGTGCTCTTCATCTCACATTCTTCCCTTTCTGCTGGAGGCCAAATGGAGTGTTAAGCATGAGGAAAAAGATTTTCTAATTTGACACGTATAAAAAAACTGAACTCTTTGCTCTGAAAGCACTAGTCTGCCTGCAGAGAGGCCGTTTAAGAAAGCCGGCAGCCACCTGAGACTGAGGTGACAGTTCACCTTTCTGCCCAACGGTGAACCATAACAGACAAATCAACACTATAGGCCTTTCAGGTTTGTGACTGTCCCTGAGCCGCAGAGTGGCTCCGGGGAAAGAGCTGGCAGGTCACAAATGCTTGATAGGGTCCATCTGGAAGGATGAAATAAACTGCCTCAAATGCAAGTGTGACAAACCTGTCGAATCGTACCCAAAGAAGACTCAGAGCTTTAAAGAAATCCAAAGTGGCTTCTAAGTAGGGCTGAATTAGCTGTGTAAATACTTGTGTTGAGGAGATAACACATTCTCATTTGGTCATAATGGGTTGTTGAGACTAGATTGATGAGAAAATAAATTAAGATTAGGTTCATATAACTTGTTTCAGCACTAGATTGAAAACCCCAGATTCTGAAAATTATACAGTCTTATCATGAAGCGACAGCATCGGGTTTATTTAAACTTAACAACCTTCTTTTAGCTTTCACATTTGCTTTTGAAAAATAAGAAGTGATTCAAATCCACGCCTTCGTCCCCTGTGAGTACCACATCACCAAGGATGTTCTCACACACACAGTAATGTATTACTGCTAATGATATGAAAGGTTATACAATTCTGTCGTCTCAAATGGGCGCCGTTGAAGTGTGGGGAGAATTGTTTGTATGCATGAAATTGGATTGGGATTAAATCACATTTGAATATATATATAGTTTCCTCGGCTAAGAGATATTTGTGTTGCCAGATCTCATGTGGGATGCTTGATGCCGAGACACCGACGAGACTCAAAGGAGTCTGAAAATGACACTTTAGTGTTATATGTTGTACAGCATGGAAGTTATGTGCCACATGAAAACAGGGGGGGCATATCACTAACTTCCCCCCAGACTCGGGACCCGCTATTAGACTCTTAAACGGTCAGTTCGGTGGCAAATTTCCTGTGACACAGAAGGCAGGAAATGACTCCAGAGTTCCACATTGCCTCTTTGAAAGGTCTCGAGGATCAACACTCACATTATTTCTCTGATCACAGGCTGTGGAGGTAATCATGGGAAGACTTCGCCCCATAAATTTGATGGGAGACGCAGCAAGCAATTTTTTTGGATGGTTGGATTATTATTATTTAATTTTCTCTGGTGAAGGAAAACTGTTATGCAGTGAGCACTACAGCCTAAAACCAGAATCAACCGACAGTGTAATAAATTGAAAGGATAAAGCTGCAATGCCCTGTGTTATCCATTCACGTTGCTGTTTTAAAGTATAAATGAGACCTCTGTGAACTGACATCCAAGATTTTGACAAATGGATAAATTCAAGCTGCAAAATAAGATTGTCTGATGAATGTATGGATGTATTTTTACAGCCTATAAAGACAATAAGGAATAATAATTGAGGTCATCATTTAGTTCTCAACAAATATCAGGTTTTACTTGGAGATTGATGACCAACCTCTGCAGTTCCCAATAGCTGTAGCTTAATTTTCAGGGTGACAAAACCTTATTTATAACCACAAAATCTGGAATCATTTTCTTAAATCTGAGACTATAACTTGAGTACATAGTTTTGGTGTTGTCGTCACCAGATTCTTTGTTACATTTTACACTTTCTGAATTCATCAGCCCCATTTCCAGCTTTACAACTGCTTTTAGGTAAACACCGCCAGAACTATTGAGCTGACCTGACAACTTATTAAAGTCTGTCCATATAAGTGCCAAGCATTCTGCACGCCATTCTTTTTCTTCTCAAACCGAGAAACATAATGTTCTCTCTTTCAGTTCATTGCTCAATCGTTACTCAGCCAGCAGCATTTATTTCCTTGTGTAACAAGTCTGACTGAGTGTGGGTGGAGAGGCAAATACTTTTCAAATGAATCAATAGTTAAAGAATCCGATGAGTGGCCTAATCTTTATGGTTGGGGAGGGTTTTTGTCAATGTCATCTAGATTTTGCTGCAGGGAGAGAGAGGTTGGGAGCCTCTTCTTATCTCCAAATCTGCTCAGAAACTGACAGCCCTGTTTTTTTTTCTGCTGAAGCAATATGGTAATGAATGTGTAACAGGTATTACAAATGTCTCCATTTTCAAATCAAATGGGATAAATGGAAAAGAAAACAAATTGAAAACGTGATCAGCATGGTGAAATACACCTCAAATGATGAGTTTTTGTCGAATCATTTTGGAAAACGGAAACAAAAAGTGGAGTTATTTCACGCCACTGAATGCTTTTTATCAGTCTTAATGCTACAAGTATCATAAAACCATTAATTGAAGCATTCAACAGAGTAAGCGGCAGGTTTTTTAAAAAAAATTAAAGGTGTAAAATACAAAAAAAAAGGTATTTATCCTTGACCTCTTCCATTGGAGGCTACATTGAAATGCATTTCCCGTCCTACTGTGGAACAAAAAAAGAAAAAATGGCTTCAAGTGCTTGAAGAAGCGGAGCAGATTTCATCTGTGCATAAACAGACCTTTGGCACCGCATTATTAAGATTCAAGGTAAACACTGGAACTGGAACCCTTTGGAGAGGGGAGATTCAGCGGCTGGTTCAAGGTTCAACTAGGACCTTTGAGTGAGTTTGCATCAAATATTTTTACTCACAAACACAGGCCATCTCGCAAAGTAAAACCTGCGTTTGACAATAGGAGCACACACTGACAAAAAAAGGCTTTGTCACTTAAGCAACAACTGGCCATGATGGGTCTCTAAGCAACTACAGTAAGTGCATGAAAGGAGGGAAAGGAAACAGCACCTGCTTAATGACGTGCTGGTTGAAACATTTTGTGTATTTGTGACAGGAGAAAAAAGAGAAACTAGTTAGAGGGGAGTAGCCTGTGATTTCTGTCAAGAGGAGTCCTTTCTCATTTAAACCCTCAGGGTCTTTTCATTTTGAGCCTTCAGTGCTGTTTCTGTTACTGTGGGAGTGATTAGCGGATTCATGTTCTAAAGTGGAGGGAAAGTAGAAATGATAAAATAGACACGATGCACATGCAAGAGGGTGTGTATTCTGAGCCCACAGAGCTGAAAGGCCATGGTGGAAACTAGGTTCTTCTTCTAGTGCAGCTAAACTAATGACTAAAAAGGAGTGCTGATGAGGTAATGACCAGTTTTACTTTGAAGCTGTTCAAAATTGCTCCTGATTTTCCGTATTGTGTTCTGCTGCTTGCAAAAAAAAGGGATGCGGTAATCTGGGGGTTGCTGCCCTTCCTATACCAAATACCTTTTTTAACAAATGCAATTGTTTTGCATTGCAGTGCTAGCTGTACATGAGTTGCTAGGGAACATTTTATGGCTCCATTGATTGGCGTTTTCACATTTTCTCAAACATATGCTCATCATATTGAGGCAAACTTAGTTTTGTCATTCCTCTTAGCAGATCATGTACATATAAAAATAATTCTCAAGGTTAGCATGGCTGAATCAGGAAGCAGATGTATTAAAGGTCACATTTTCACAGGTGGGGGATCATAGGTGCTGCGTTGTGCTGGGAAATAATGGAAAATGAACAGAATTCGAATGAAGTGAGACAAAAAATTTAGGTGAGTGTGATTCAGGTGGTTATCGCACTTCTGCTGGCTGTCATATCTGTTGGCTCAGCCTCTGATGTCACTGAATGAGCAGTGCGGGCTTCCAGTCCGCACCTTCGGGGGCGCAGCGGTGGCACAGGCTGTGAATGTTTCTGCTCCTTCACCATCTACCCAGAAAACTGTCCTTTTTGCTCAATTCCCCGCATCCGGATTTCAGTGGCGGCTGTGCGTCCAAAGAGCTTCTCCTCCCCGGCTTTGGTTTATTTGAATGAACTTTTTGGAGCCAGAAAAAGAGGTAAAGTGCTGTTACACTTGTTTAGTAGTGTCCTTGAGCGCGGGCAGTTGCGCTGCTTTTCTCGCACGTAGATTTAACATATTTTGCAAATGCTGAATTTCAGATTTATTGTGTTTTCACTTTTTCAAGCAGACGTCGGATATTCAGCTGTTTCGGCCGACGTTAAACGGTCAGTTTACGCCCAGGAGCAGCAGCAGCAGCAGCAGCGTTCAGTACCATGGAGAGCGGAGTGGTGCACATCTTCAAAGAGGAGCGCTGCCCTTCGGGGCAGCCCGGGGAGTGCATCCCTAACTTCACCTGGCAGCCTGGCGTATCGGACATCTTCAACTATACTCCCAACGGCACTTGGGACGCTGAACCCGAGCCAATGTCGCCCATCATCCCCATCATAGTCGCCGTGTACTCGGTGGTGTTTGTGGTGGGCTTAGTGGGTAATTGTTTGGTGATGTATGTCATCATTAGGTGAGTTCTTATCGCTGACATATATATTCATATATATATATATTGGATATACATGGTGTGTCAAAAAAAGTCATTCCAGAAAAATGAATAACAAATGTAAAACAGAGCACCTATCTGCACGCGTTGCCCAGCTCATAAATCAGTTGGAAAATTGATGCGTAATGTGAGACTGCTGCGCATTCATGTGCAGTCATAAATGCGTTATGTTAAAGGTTCACCTGCATCCAAGTCCACCAGGGCCACAAAGGGAAATGTGCCACATCAAGTAGAAGAGGAAGACTTAAAACAAAACATGACTACATTTATTAATACATATATATTGGATTTTCTTTGATTGCACAGAGTGCACTAGTGTCACAATGTGTGTTGTTTTTCTTTTTTAGTCATTGTATTAGTAACATAATGTCTTTGTCTTTCTTTATTTCCTGGGTGGCTACAATGTGGTTTAGATTTTAACAAGGTTTGCAGGGATTCTTTACTTCCACTCAAAGCTCATCTTATCCATTTCATAGGATCAAGTGTAAATCCTCAAGTGTAGATTGGATGTCAGACTAAAGAAGTTGAAGATATAGATTACAGGTAGTAATGCAACAACATGCTGAAACTTAAAAAAAATGAATTTTTAAGTTGACATCATTAGCATGGCAACAAAAAAGACTGACATAGTTATGTAATCCTTAAAAAAACTGATGGAGCATCTCAGAATAAATTAGATTATTGCCTTCAGAAGATGGGGAGGAGTTTAATACTCTGATAGAGTGTGTGAGCAAATAGTTTAACAGTTAAACAACATTAATGTAAAATTGCAAAGAATTTGGGGATTTTTGTGTGTGTGTGTGTGTGTGTGTGTGTGTGTGTGTCTATATATATCTGTTTGTAAGGGGCAAAGCTGAAAACCATCGCTGAATGGCTCAGGTGGCTCAGAATCAAAAGCAGATTTCCTCAGTCTGATGTGGACTGAGGCAAAGAGGCAAACTGTCCTGTGGTTTGACAAAAATTAACTCTTAAAATGTTGGATATCATGGATGCTCATGTCCTATAGGCTAAAGAAGAGAGTGACCATCTGGATTGTTGAAAAACCAGAACCAGTGATGGAATGGGGTTGTATCAGTGCAAGGTGTGCAAGAGTGACACCATGGATGAAAGACATCATTAATGCTGAATGATGTATAACATACAAACAATTTTTTGAAGAACAAAATGCTGCCACCTAAATTTCTTCTTTTGAGCAAGAAAGGGCCACATTCTGCACGTGTTAAAACAAAGTGGCTCTGCTATAAAGACTTATCAGACTTATCATCCACTGAAAACATTCAGGATAATGAAATGGAAAAACATGACAAAGGTGGAGACTTTTGAGCATCTGAAATCCCTTATCAAACATGAATAAGGAAACATTTGTTCAGCATAACTACATCTGTTGGTCTCCTTACCTCATTATTACTAACAGAAATATGTTGTTAAAACAGAAGGTGATGGGACGCAGAAAACACACACTCATCCAAGCATGTGTAATAATTACATGGGTCCACAGTGCAAAAAATAGCAGTTTGACAACAAAGGTTAAAGGAATTCCAAAATTACTACCTTTCTGGGTCGTGTAACGATTTTGTGGCCCAGAAAGGACAGTGAAACTGTCACGAATATTCAAGGATTGTTAAGATGCCACAGTTTTAAGTCTGCAGCAACATTGCATGTCTGTAAATTGTAACATGCTTTTGCACTGCATGAAACTGTCACAAATATACTCATGTGCAACCACTGTATGTTTAAAAATGTTTGCAACGGATGGAGGAGGGGTTAGACTGTGACCTTAAACCACGAACTGTCAAGCAAGAGAACAAAGGTCGAGTGCAACAGCAACACTTTTTAACTTGATTGCCAGTCGTAGTTGGTCAGAGTGACGCAAATAATACATAATAAGATTTAAAGATCAATGAATAATGTGGTCAGGGTAAAACACACATTGTTAAGATAGAATATTTAGGTTAGAGGTTGCTTCATGCTGACTGAACACTGCTCTTTACAGAGCGTAATAAAAAGCATTCCCATCTCACATCTGTGCCTTTCCTGTGACATGACAAATATTTTGGACGTGTGGACAAATGTGGCTGCCGTTTATTTTTGTAAGACTGGGCTGAAACACAGATTTACAACCTCTCTGTCTGCAAGAGAGATGAAATGCAGCAAGTGTTCTGAAAAATGTTGCTGCCATCAAAATCAAGATGAGAATATATTTCTAAAAGATATAGTAATTTCAGTATTCAATGTTTTGTCATTTGTGTTGTTTTCGGCTAAATAAATAGGGTATAAACGATTGTCAGCTCATAGTTGTTGTTTTTTTCCTTTTTCTTTTTCTTTGTAGTGTATATACAATGTATACAGTGGGTGAGCTTTCTCAGGAATTTTACCTCTCTTCCAACTACAGATACACCAAAATGAAAACAGCCACTAACATCTACATCTTTAACTTGGCCGTTGCCGACGCTCTGGTCACCACCACCATGCCCTTCCAGAGCACCGACTACCTGCTCAGCTCTTGGCCATTTGGTGAGGTGGCTTGCAAAGTCTTCATCTCTATTGATTACTACAACATGTTCACCAGCATCCTCACCTTGACCATGATGAGTGTGGACCGCTACGTGGCCGTGTGCCACCCTGTTAAGGCCTTGGATTTCCGCACCCCCGTCAAGGCAAAGATCATCAATGTGATCATCTGGGTGCTGTCGTCCGCTGCTGGGATCCCTGCCATGGTACTCGGAAGCACTAATACCAATAACGGTACATTGGCTTTTGCCTTGTTCTTACCCCTTCACTTATGTTAAGTAGGATTTTGCAGCAAGTTCTTCTTCTCATTATGTTTGCACATTAACTGCATTGGGACTTTTCTTTGGGGGGGGGGTTCCAAACCTCAATTTCATGAACAGGACACAGATTTGATTATTCTACAATAGCAAACTGACAAACTAAATGGGTGATTGAAATGTTTACTCTCTCAGGGAGAGCTCTACCTTTACCAAATGATATTTGACTACCTTCCAAATCTAATCTGAGCTTAAGCTTTCTGAATTAACAAACGTTAAACATCAAGATGTATCACATTGTGATTTTAAGCAATCATTAAGTGGTGTAGCATCAACCTGGTTTGTTGGTCCAAACTACTACTACGTTCCCTTGTGAAAGGAAGTTTCATGGTACCCAGAGGATCAACTTTAGTGGCTTTGGTGATCATCTGACTTCTCATTTGTGATGCAACTTTTGTTGTTTTATCAATGGCATGTCTGAACCCAATATAATGACTATGGCGGTTTGTTGTAAAATGTGATAAAAAATTCATGCTCCCCTGATGAGGAGCTTTAATATCTTTTCTTCCCACTCTCTTTTGTTGTACTTTATTAACTAACTTTGGTGATTTTATCCTGTAGTATTTTCATCGTACCTCTGAAATGACCAAACCTCACTTTGCTGTTTTCCCTGTAACAGGGACCACAGAGTGCGCTTTACAGTTCCCCGATCCCTACAGCTACTGGGACACCCTGATGAAGATCTGCGTCTTCATCTTTGCCTTTGTGGCACCTCTCATTATCATTACCGTCTGCTACACACTGATGGTCCTGCGGCTGAAGAGTGTGCGCCTCCTGTCAGGCTCACGTGAGAAGGACCGCAACCTGCGTCGTATCACCCGTCTGGTCCTGGTGGTCGTTGCAGTCTTCGTGGTCTGCTGGACGCCCATCCACATCTTCATCCTGGTCAAAGCGTTATCAACCAACGTGCCCGAGACCACCGCCATAATGGCTGCCTACTTCTTCTGTGTGGCGCTGGGCTACACCAACAGCAGCCTCAACCCCATCCTCTACGCATTCCTGGACGAGAACTTCAAGAGGTGCTTCAGGGACTTTTGCTGCCCTGGAGTGCAGAGACACAGTGACTGTCAGGGAGTGAGCAGAGTGAGAAGCACCTTGCGGGATCACACATGCCCTACTGAAGCTCGGGGGGATAAGCAGGCCCGGCCCGTATGACTAGCCATGGACATGTCCTCTATGCCTTATCAAAGCTGGGAGGACTCAAATGATCTATGTTTGACTCAAGTCACGACTGCCATCTGAGCAGGAGTTGTCCCCCTCAATGAAAAGACCAAAACCAACAATGATCTGACTGTACCCTCCAAATACTCTCTGTTCTGCTGAAAGTGTTTTAATCCCCTGACAGAAACAGTTCCCAAGAAACTAATTGTCTTAGTTCATAGTGATAATAATAAATTACAGAGCCTTTTATTTTACTAAACAAAATATATGGCACAAGCGGTTTTTAATTCCAGTGCGTAACATTTAGAGGTGGCCGAAATATTTTCTTCACTTTGTTTCCCTCTGTGTGAGGCCACTTCCTCGAGGCCCTATGTTGCTTACCCATCTTTCTAAAGTAGCGTAAAACTGAAAATTATTAGAAGAGAGCTCTTTTTTTCTTTTTATTTCTTTTGTCTAGTTTTCAGCTGTACTTTTTTCTAAATGCTCAGAGAAAGAAGCAAATGCAAATGCAGTCTGTAAGTTGGCCTCTAGATGTCCCTAAATCCTGCAACCTTCCTCTTTAGATTGAAAAAAAATGTTGGTCCTACACTGTGAACAGTTTTGAACCACAGTTTTTTCAGGCTCATTTCATTGAAGTTTCTGGCAGTGTACTTTTGTAGATTCAGTCAATATCATTTTGTTGTTAGCAATTAATCAATTTAATTTGTTCTTTTTCAATCTACAGAGGCATGAAATGGTTTCAGGTAATCTTAGATAATTAACAAAAGTATTGAGACATTGGTTTTGGTCTTTCTGTGGGATTTGTTTTTATTAAGATGACTATAGGGACACCAGACTCCATCTTCAAAATTGAATTTAGATTAAAAGCTCATGAGAAGGTAAAGTGCAAAGCTGCCTTTGGGAACAGCTCGACAACAGTGCAGATCATTGTATAGCATTTCATAATCTATGACATCCAACTCTTCTTCACATTACTGATATCAACAATGCAAAATGTTTCTGAGGTTACACTCACATTTTGTTCTCTTTGTTCCCTGCACATTGCCCTTCAAGCTGTCACATTATAGGGAATTATGTGCTCCTCACATGCACAAAAGATCAAGTGATGCTTTAGGCGCAGGGTGGAAACAAGTGATTGTCTCTGATTATTTTGGGAACAACATGCATCATGAACATTGTTTTAAGCTTACTGTGTTTTATGTGAATTGTAGTTTTGGTGCCTTGCAGTATTGTAAATTTGTGAGCAGCATATAAATCTCGAACATTTAATAACCTCTCAGGGATCATCCTCTGTAAATCATGACTGAATCGCAGTATTTTCTCCTTCATTAGATGATTGACTTGACTCACTCTCAAACATCAGCAGCCGTCGTACTTTTAAAGCTGAACTTTCCTCTGTTACAAACTATTATTGTGTCTGACACTGCTCAACACCTCTTAACATTTTCAGCTTTGAGTCTGTGTGTCATTGTGCACAGTGTCAACATTGCACCTTTTCACCTTGTCTGAAATTACAACTACATGGGTAGAGGGCTCCAAGGCAAAAGCCATTATTACTACAACATACATGTAATTTAAGATTTATCTAAACTGACTATTGATCTTGAAACAGCTCATCTTCATGCTTACTGTTATTTTCTGATAGATTTAATTTCTGCAGCTTGATAACTGTGCATTTTTTAGTGTGCATTAACTGCAGATAGATGTGATATTGGATAGATGTTTGAATAGCAGCATGCAGTCTTTTTTAGCTTCATACAACGTCTTGGACTCCTTTTCTATTTAATTATGATGGTTGTTTAAAAAAGAAAAGTCACGTGGTCAACTGAATTTCATTTTACAACTTGTTGATATTGAGCTAACCATCAGTATATTTATCTCTTTAAGTGTAATACTTCTAGACGACAGTAGTTATGGCAGGAAAGGTGTTTTTGTGCCATGTTTGTGTGCCTTCTGCCTTCTTTAAGGTCAGCAATTAGTCACCTCCATTTTCCCGGTCTTTGAGCTTACCTCTTAAAGTATTGTAGTGTTATGTCAGAATATTAAAGTCGAACAGAGGAAATCTCTCTGTTTGATTGATTAATATGTGTGTCTCTGGCAATGTGTAATTATTCCGCTGAAACTGTAACTAGATTGCTTTCAATTCTAACTGCATTTAGAAACAGAATTCAGAATTCGGCCCAAGTCTGAGCCTTGTTTGTGTATAATGTGCTGCTGCTGTATCTGTTGGATATTTTAATGTACCTTTTGGCTTTGAATGTTAAAAACAGGCTTCATACGTTGCACAACTATGTCCTAATAAAGCTGTAAAATTGGTTTGAACAAGTTGCTCTGAGAAGGATTTTGTGTCACTTTGGTTGTCAACCACATCTATGCTGGTTCTAAGAAAACAAATGGTGCCACAATTCAACCATGACACTGCAACCAATCTTATGACTGATTCTCTTTCTCAATCTTGTATTAGCTCTACGCAACTCTCATGCAACAGTAGCGTTTCCATGGTGAGCAGGCTGGCTGAAAGCCAGAGATCCAAAGACTGTTGTACTAATCATAAAGCATTTTCTGGTGTGACCTTGCAAAGGAAGGAATTTGCAGTTAAACTTACGTCCCTGTGTGAGGAGCCTAAGAATATGTAAAAATCTCTTTTATCCACATACGGTTGATGTTCCTTGCTTTTGTGGCACAAGAGCCTCAAAAGCATACACAATGTTCGAGCGGCTTAGCCAAAGCAGCCTAACATTAGTTTCAGTTAACTCCTCTCAATGATTCAGTCATCACTACTGCTCACTCCCCCCATCCAACTCCTTTAAACCACTCAGATTGTAACCTGTCCGTGCAGGCACTCAGCAAACAAAGAGGAAGAGATTCTAGAAAAATACACTTGTTGATTTCAAATACCCTACAGCTACGTGTTGACAAAGATGTCAGGTGTGTGTGATCTCAGGGAGGATTCAGGGCAAGTCATGATAAACAAGCAGCCTGCAATTTACAAAATGAATACCCCCTAAATGTCAAATCATTCTGAATCACTTCTCAGTTATTGCATTTTTTTCAATGTTGATAAGTAGAGCATTTCCTTTGATGAACAGTTAAAACTGAATAGACCATACAGAAAACACAGGCCCCACGATGTTGCAGCACTTATCCGTATAGAATGGTTATCAATGGGAAAGGTTTGACAGCTAAGGTGGTGTGAGGGACGTCTGTAGAACATGTCAAAGGGGTCAGAGTGAGTAAATAAGGGCGTGTCAATGAAACAGATTTTGAGAAGATGATATTTATAGATATCGTTTTGAAGATATCTCAGAGTCTCTACAAGCTTGGCAGGTGAGAATATTCCAAATTGACAAGAAATATTACAGAAGAGATTCTAAAGAAGAAGAAAGAGAAAACTATTGCCTGCCTAAGTACGTCATCTTACTCGAATCCAAGTGAAAAAAAGTGAAAGACACTGTATGCAATACATGCCCAACCTGAAACTGAAAACAAAATGCTTTTTAAAAATCGTGGAGAGAATATTTCCTGAAATTTGTGCAGCAGTGGTTTGTTGGTTAATCTTAAAAATTAAAATGTTAAATTCTTAATGTTAGTTGTTGTCCAAGTCTGTGGGCTTATGTAACGCTTTTTTTTCCCGTTTTGTTTTCATGTTACTTCTTATTTCCATAATTTCTGTGTCAGGCTTTGATAGGTTCATGTTGGGTTCTCTGTTTTGTTTGAACTGTATTCGTACTTCAGAACTTCGGTCTGTTCCTGGGATTGTCTTGTTTTCTGTTCTCCTTGCCCATGTGGATTCTATTACCACACTTACCTCCTGTTTGTCGTTGGCGCCTTCATTACAAATACTCCCTCGTTTCCTTTGTTCTTTACTACCATGGATTGTGACAGTTGTTCATTTTACACAAGAGCAATTATCCAAATTTTCATCTTAGATCTAATACAATTATTGAAACCTAACTCAATTTAGAATAATTCGAAATTCAAGTAAATCTCCTTTGCAGTGCACTCACTTAAGTACTGTGGTGTGTTTTGGACTACCAGGATTATACAGTGTTTGAGCTATTATCGTCAGCTAGTTGTTTCAGGGAACCTTTTTGGAGTACTAAAAGCCTCCATGTCTCTTTCATCCAAAGTGCTGTTCATATGCTTGTAGGCACTTAGTGCCCTGGAAGAGTTCCTTTTCCACTGACACATTTACATTTTGAATATTTGTACTTGGCATGAATTTCCATTTTCCTGCTCTGGCTTTGCATCTTACTGCTGTGACTTTGTATTCTGACATTATGTGAAGCCGTGCTGCAGAACAAATGTCCCGCAGTTAGAACATCCGGATGACTTTGAACATTGTAGAGGTCAGGATAGATGGCTGGTTCAACAAAGCATTTGGGCATACAGTTTGCAGCACATTTTCTTTTTTTTGTTAAGGCAGTGTAAAAAAATAAATAAATTTAAAAAAAATAAAAAAGTAAAGCAACCAACTGTCCCGATGTACCCCAAACCTCAGAGTGACCAAAGACTCGAGATTCACCCATCAGTATTGACCGCATTGATGGAGTCTTTATTGATTAATTAATCAGTTCAGTAAAGAAAGAAATCTTGCCTTATAAAAGTGCTTAAAATTAAGTTAATTATAACTAAGAGCAGATCAGAAACAACGTGAATTATTTCTAAAGGGCGCTTGTAGATGTTTTGGAAGACATGTAAAAAAGAAATTCCCCCTGACTGCAACACTAAGAAAGTATTCTCTAATTCTGTTTGGATGACTTGCTAAGGGGCTGTCAGGGCTGCTGAGAAGCTAAGCCTGGCCTCAGTGGCGCACTCCTGCAGAGTTGTTGATTTTATTTTAAAATTTCTTTGATCCATGTTTTGTGACCAGCTGATATTTGTACAGTCCTCCAGGACGAGTCGACGTTCTTTACAGCAGCTGACAGCACTAATGGTGCACAGATAAGAGCTATTCTCAGAGTTTTGAGAGGCAAATTAAATAATTTTGTCCTTGGCTGCACTGATGAAGCTGTCAGCCGTAATTACCAAGATTACTTCATTTTTTATCTTTTTTCAACGCTCTGTCTCTCAAGGTGCATGCGAACGAGCAATTCATTTCACATATCAGGTTCTTTAATGGGCTCTTGTTCATAACAAGGATCCAACGGAGCCTCACTGTTAAAAAGAAAACAGGTCATACAGGACTTGCTGCAAAAAGCGTCATTCTTAAAAACAAATGTTAAAAAAATAGATCTTGTAAATGCTGGTTAACATTTTATGTATTAGTATTATGTTTTTTAAAGGAGCATTAATCCAAACCCCTGTTTGATAACAAACCCAACATAAAGGGTTTATGAGTTGTAACTGGTGGCATTACTTGTGGTTCATGAATTATTTTGTTATGCTTGATAGATTTCTCATTAAAGAAATACTGAGGCTCATAGATTATGTGAAAACCTCTTTGGCTGTTACTGGTTTGTCTGTTCTCTATGTTGGAAGCTGTCAGGTCTGCGGTTGTGACTGTTAGCAAAACATTGATAAATGGATTTTGGACCAGAAGCTTCGGCGTACCCGTCTCAGAAGGTGAGTGGTGTTATTACCACTGGAGAGGTTTTTTTTTTCCAGATCAATCAAGATGACAAAGTGTCAGTGTCATGCTGAAGGAGGACAAACACCAGAAAGAACTTGGAAACCCAAAGGAACGGCTTAAAAACCTGACCTGTTTCCACGGTTACAGAGACACAGATGTAATATCTGATTTCCCCAAGTATTACACCCTGCAGCCCAAAGCAGTGTCTGAATAACAAACCCATGTTTGATCAATTCTGATTTCAGTAATACAATAAACAATAATACTTCTCTATGTACAGTATTCTCAGACTCCTCATATTTTAAGACACATTATTGAGCAGCTCAACCAAAAGGCAACTTTTTCTAAATTTTGTTTAGAGCTGCAAAGTATAAACCAAAAACCTTCAGTTGATAGACATAAAGTATTAAATCAAAAGATGTATTTATTTTGACTAATAACAAGTCATTTTTACAAACAAAAGTGTCAAACATTTGCTGCTTCCTCATATGTGATAGTGAATAATTTTTTCTGTTTACTAATGCTTTGTCATTACTTCAACATTGTGGGCATTTGTATTAATGTCCTTGATGTTTTCCAAGGACATTAATACAAATTTCTTATGTTCTATAATTCCGATAACTCTGGTGAACGGAATAATAGAGATATAGAAAAAACATTACATAGGTCAAGTCAAATAGCTGCTGCCCTGGTTGTCATGAAGCTCCTCCAAAGTTATCAGGTTAACTGAGGAAGGAAAATCCCCACATTTATCATGTGACCCTCTGGAGGCGGTGTGACCCCCAGCTCACGCAGTTCTTAATAAAATTCATAGTTTAGCCTACCTGTGCCAAATTTTGATTCATTGTAAATTTTAAAGTTGACCAGTATGTTTCTTTTGTTTGGAAATGATGGAAACATGTCAATATTTACTTGTACTAAGTTATATTGGTCAGATATGACAATCTGCAGATAACAATAAAGATACATTTGGTTGTACAGCAGCTGTGTTTGTCTGTTTCTAAATGATTTCCATCCACCTCTCAGTAATCCTTGGCAAAACCTCTCATTTACAATCACTGCAACAATATCATAGCTGATAAGCTGTCTCCATGTCTCTGCTGTCATTTTGGACCACTTCTCTTCTTGACTGATCTTCAGGTTTTTGAGGCTAGAAGCAGATCTGTGCCATAGTCCTGATTTTTGTTTTAGTTTGTTCCACAATTGCTGAATGAGATTCAGGTCTGCACTGTAGTTGGGTCACTCCACAATGATAGTTAATAGTTACCGTTAACCACGCTGACTTTATGTTTTGAATACTTTCCATGTTTGACGGTGCGCTGATGTTTTCTTTTCATAATTTTATCATAGTTCCCACCAAGATCACCCTTTTAAATCAGAATAATTCCAGTCTCAAAGCAGACACTACAACAAACACCGTATGAGACAGATCACTATGGACATCATTAAGAAAAACTCCATTTCTCCAAGAGAGACATACAAAAATTGGTCTTCAATAGCTTTCTCAGAGGCTCACCAGAACAAAGGCTATTTTTGTGTACTTTTCTTTTGTTTGGTGGAAGAAAAGAGCTCAGCCCTAAGGTCACCATCCTCATGGTCAAGTCTTATAATGAGAATGTGATGCTTTGGGATTATTGTTATTATCATTATTATTATTGTTATTATTATTCTGTTTTGTGTCCCAGGCAGTGGGACTAGGCAACCTTGTTGAAGTAGGACTACATTAAAACTCTGTGAGGGAAACATCCTGCCTGCTGCAAAATTTAGCCTTGGGCAGCATGGCACCCTCCAAGACAGCAATGATCCAAAACATGCAGTCAATGTGATCAAAAGAAAGCAATATTAACATTTTGGAGTGATCCAGCCATGCTCTATGGAAGGAACTTAAGCTCATAAATGAAAGCAATGAAGCCTTCATGCCCAAAATATACTGCATGAAGATTTCTGCTGAAGAGAAATGCACTGAAATCCCAGTAGAGATATGCAAACAGCCTGTTCGATTGTCGTGATGGCAAATAAATGCTTTACCACTAACAACTGGGAAAGATATTAATTAAATTTAAGCCAATAAACTGTGAGAAAGAACAATCTTGTGTCATAGCTTCACCTAAGACAGAGAAAAACTATTAATCAACTCAATTAAGGCAATAAATGAAAACTGGCATGAGTGTGAATAATTGTGGACTGAAGCATATGTTAGGTAGGTCCACTTCCACTTTAAATCATACACTAATGCAACTGATGCAAGATAATACAAAAATATTATACATGTATACATCAGTGAGCAGAAACACGAATTGGCATGAAAACCCTTTCAATTCTATGAACATTTCTGTACTTAAGTGGGGTTTTGAATTTAAGAACTTTGCTTTTAGTATTTTCATCCTGTTGTATTGATAGATTTAAGAAAGTTAAATCACTTGGCGTATTTTGTGTAATATATACTATGAAACTCGAATATGAAAGTGTTCGTAGAGAGCCAGACTTGTCACAATCCCGATTTAAACCTACATTTTATGCCAACTCATCTGCAGAGGAGGAGTAACAAAGACCTATGGGGACAAAGGTTTCTTCAGAGAGTTGCAGTACCTCTCTACGCCACTGCGTGGCAGCAGCGCAATCAGTCACTCATTGGTCGTAAGCGTTTACGCCAACCAATCAGATGATTTTGCGTGCGAACCGTTACTTCCGGGTGATTTCAATACATAGATTTTTTTTACGTTTGATGCTTTTTGTAAATTATAAGAAAAGCTACAAGCTTCGAGGCTGTAAAGTGTTTTGAAAATGAACAGAATATTCGGACGAGGGAAACCCAAAGCGCCTCCACCAAATCTGTCGGACTGTATCGGCACAGTGAGTACTGTCAGACGGAGATGTTTTGTTGTTTATGACTACATTATGCGACCTAACGGTGCTGTTACCAAGCTAGCATGGCCACAAAAGGGTAGTCAAAACAGCAAAGCGGTCCTAACTAGCTCACAGACATCTGCTAATTCACACTAATGCAATCTAACACTAACACGGGCTGTCCTTTAACACCCGTTACAGCCTGAATGTGGAAGAGTGATGGGTTTGTTCACCATAATTGTTTGATAAGCTTTTACCTCACTCTTACCTCTAGTGCACACATATCCACACACACGCTGCGTTTGGTCCGCCAGGACGCTGGGAATCATTACCTCTAATTGATTTCCTCTCTCAGGTGGATGCCAGGTCAGAGTCCATTGAAAAGAAAATTGGCAGGCTTGATGCTGAACTTTTGAAGTACAAGGATCAGCTGAAAAAGATGAGAGATGGGCCCTCGAAGGTAGGACATGAAATGTTGCAATTATTTCGAAGATTACAGGACAAATGTAACAAAGAACAACGTTTTCTTTTCATTTTGAAATGCAGAACATGGTGAAACAGAAGGCGATGAGAGTCCTAAAGCAGAAGAGAATGTGAGTCCTGTGCATGGCAGTAATACATATGTTTTTACTCGGATATGAGTGCTACACTGCGTGTACAATCATCAGGCACATTATTATCCTGACCGTGCTCCTCTAGTTCCTTTGCACTTTTTACATTTCACACCGTAACAGCCTCAGCCCTCTTAGACAAGCTTTCTTGTCATTTTTTAATAGTCTTCAGGAATAGTTCTCCAGGCTTTTTGAAGGACATCCCAAGGCTCTTCTTTGGATGTTGGCTGCCTTTTGTTCCGTCCTCTGTCAGGATGATCCCACACTGCTTCAGTAATGTTGAGGTCCAGGCTCTCAGGAAGAGTCATCCCTCCATGGACCTGTTGTCTTATTAGTTGCATTCACTCTGGACAAGCTAATTGCTTTCAATTTTAACCCAATAATTTTCCTTTCACTCGAAGGTATGGGCACACCTGCCTTTTCAGTGGATAGTCCGTCCATACTTTTGACCGGTACTTCTAAATGAATCCTGATTAATGCAGTTTGCCTAATAGTTTGAAGATGACTGATATACTTTATATCTGCAAGACTGATACTACTGACCATTTAACACAGATTTAGTGGGATGCTGTTAGCAGATAAGTATGAAGATTCTGGGTTAGAGAGGAGCTGTATGTGATGATAATATGCTCGTTTCAAACCAGGATTTTCAGTCAGACAGCACTTCCGAGTTTTTTTAATTATTTATTTTTTAATCCTCACCGTATAAATCTCTTACAAAAGACGATGCGTTCTCACATTGGCATTAAATAGGTAGTCGGTTATCAAGGTTGACTGTTAACCTAAGCCCTACATACAGTGCACAGTGAAAATGAGTACACCCCTGTTGAAAAGTAACATTTTGAACAATATTTTAATACACACACAAGTTATTCCCAAAACGTGCATTGAGTAAGTTTAATACAACATCTGTTCAGCTTACAACAGAAAAAGAAAGGTCAATAATATAACTTAAATGACATATTTGTCCATTTTTGTGAAATTATGCTGGTGCAAAAGTGAGTACACCCCTATGTTAAACTCCCTGAGAATGGGCCGTGTTGGCCCGAAATGTCATGAAATGAAAAGGCATTAAAAGGGAGGTCATCGTTGTGCGTTTCATCCTTGCCTTACATTGAAATTTTACATTTTGAGTCTGCACCAGGCTAAAAGAGACGTGTGTGAGATTTGACTGAAATCCTATGGAGAGTATCATGATCTGCTTCAGTAGTCACAGTACATGTTGACAAGCATGTTTCTTTTGGTGAAATTCAGCTTCCTACTGTTGATGGCATCCATACAGCCCCAAACCATGTCACTCCCACTACTATGCTTGACTTTAAGCATGGGGCACTTTTCTTTGTACAAATCACTTTTTACCACCACACAGGCTTGACACCATCTAAAGCAAATTTGTTCATCTTGGTGTCATCAGATCACAGGACATGGTTCCAGCAATCCATATCCTTAGTTTGTTTGTCTCTGATGAGACAATGATAAACAAATTTGCTTTCGATGGTGTCAAGCATGTGTGGTGGTAAAAAGTGATTTGTACAAAGAAAAGTGCCCCATGCTTAAAGTCAAGCATAGTAGTGGGAGTGACATGGTTTGGGGCTGTATGGATGCCATCAACAGTAGGAAGCTGAATTTCACCAAAAGAAACATGCTTGTCAACATGTACTGTGACTACTGAAGCAGATCATGATACTCTCCATAGGATTTCAGTCAAATCTCACACACGTCTCTTTTAGCCTGGTGCAGACTCAAAATGTAAAATTTCAATGTAAGTCAAGGATGAAACGCACAACGATGACCTCCCTTTTAATGCCTTTTCATTTCATGACATTTCGGGCCAACACGGCCCATTCTCAGGGAGTTTAACATAGGGGTGTACTCACTTTTGCACCAGCATAATTTCACAAAAATGGACAAATATGTCATTTAAGTTATATTATTGACCTTTCTTTTCTGTTGTAAGCTGAACAGATGTTGTATTAAACTTACTCTATGCACGTTTTGGGAATAACTTGTGTGTGTATTAAAATATTGTTCAAAATGTTACTTTTCAACAGGGGTGTACTCATTTTCACTGTGCACTGTATATACTAATACAAGTACCAGCCTCACCAGTCCAGCATTGGTAGACCTCAGATAAGAACTGAACTTGAAACTGAGAAAGATCATGTGTAAAATACATGTTTCAAAAGCATCTGAATTGTTTTTTTTTTTCCACAGGTATGAAGGTCAAAGGGAGCAGCTGGCTCAGCAGTCATTTAACATGGAGCAGGCAAACTACACAATCCAGACCTTAAAGGACACAAAAACAACGGTAAGAGCTTGATGAAAAGGCTGCACGGCTCTGGTTTCTGCTGGGTTTCTTTTCTGCTTTTCATTGTTCCAAACATGCGTTATTAGATTAGTGAAGTACTGACATTCACGAGCCATAATTATATTTTGTTCTATCTTCTGATCATTTGTTGGTAAAATCACACCCTGGCGGCGTTGAGATCTGGCACCTGAACAACGAAGCAGCTTCAACATGCCCAGCATATCTTTTAGCTTCTGGCTTAACAAATCCAAACAGTCGGGATCCAGCTGAGTGCTATCACAACAATGGTTATCAACTCGCTAAGTCAACTCAGGTTTTATGACCCTGGATATGAGTTTGCTCACGTAAAATGGACCTGTGTTGGCACCACATGACATATCAAAGACAGATCTGGAGCTAAAAGTTTGTAAGCAATTTGAAGAGGACAGCCAGAAAACCGCAGGAAAACTTTGAAAGTTGGTGGATTTTGACGGAGACGGTAGCCGTCGTGATCACGATGTCCTTTTTTACAAAAGTTGTCATTTTCTCTGATCCAGAGGTAAAGCTTTTACGTGCACTTACCTCAAACTTAACTCGATCCAGAGCGGTTGCCACGGTGACACACTTTTGGAGCTCTACAGAGTTGAAGCTGAAGTCACCTTGTTTAAATTATTTATCCCGCTTCATAGTACAGGCCTCTGGTCGGCACTCGCAGAGCTGTCAGCATGTGTCTTTCTTGTATAAGCTGCCAGTGAATAAAAACACTTTCTTCGTCCTGTTTTCTGTTCACAGGTGGAGGCCATGAAGATTGGTGCAAAGGAAATGAAAAGGGCTTACAAGGACGTCAAACTCGATCAGATTGACGTACGTCTTTTAGAAGCCGTTTCTTTTTCCTCCATTTCTCTTGTTTAAATCGTGTCTTGTGGAAAAAATGACCGTTTTGTTTTTTCACTTACATTGTCTTCAACATCTCTCTGCTTTTTACCTTTAAATCGATACAACCGGCGGGTTGGCAAGCATATAAAAACCAGCAGGCAGCAGAGATCGTGGTCAAACAGGATATCAGGAAAACATGCAGAAACAAACACACAGCTGGAGAGCTGAACAAACACTTTAAAGCAATCCCGTCCTGCGTCTAAGTGGAGAACAGGAGTCTGGAAATGTTCAAAATTTTCCGACCCTTGAGACAGTGCGTGTGTGTAAAAACTACACCGTGTTACGGGGGTTAAGGGGCACAGCTGTACACATGTACGATTGGGAATTGGGAGGACATGAGATGAATGCATTAGACGGGTGACCGAGCACAGACTGAAAGACTGGCAACATGTGGGTAGAAGGAGTGATGCAAGAAACGAACACACGATTCAGAGCTCAACTGCAACAGTTTTGTCACAATCACAATCCTTCCTCGACAGCTTAATGTTGGTCAGGAGAGGCCAGACACTAATGGTGAACATGTGTATTTTGGATTTCAAGGACTTACAGGACCAGCTGGAGGACATGATGGAAGAAGCCAGCGAGGTGCAGGACGCGCTGAGCCGCAATTACGGCACTCCAGAGATCGATGAGGAAGATCTTGAAGCAGGCGAGTGTGACTTTTTGAGAGCAGGGCACATTAAAGATGACCGACGAGATAAAGATTTGAACCAGACCAGAACTACTAATAAAGGCATTCTTAGTTTGTTCGAGACCCCCCCCCAAACTCAAGGAGTAATTGTGGTTTCAGAGCTGGATGCGCTGGGTGATGAGCTTCTGCTGGACGATGACAGCTCCTACTTGGACGAGGCCTCGGCCGCCCCGTCTATCCCTGAGGGAATCCCCAGTGACAGCAAAACAAACAAGGTAACGGACTGCGGATCACAATGCTCAGTGTAACTGATGGGAGTGGAGAGGCATGGACAATCGCACAAGTCAGTCGATAAGAGGCAATCGTGTGTTTGGGGTTTGCCTCAAAGTTTCAGGCAGGCACTTGTTTGCATTTATCTCGTTATCATATGAAAGTGAAAATAACTTTTTTTTTTTATTAGAAGCCTGAAATGCCTGAAATGGGCTGGGATTATGTATTTATGCATTGATGGGAATGACAACCACAAATAAATTGGGTCATTTACATTCTCCTCCTCGGTGGATGCTTAATGGTTCTCTCAGTTAACGCACATCATTCCTCCTGTTGGACAAATACTAAATTCAGGATCTGTGTTTTTCTTTTCTGATGTCAGAACTTTCCTTCCTGCGTTGTAACTAAAACTGTAAAAAAGTTAGTAGTGAACTGTTTACAGTCCTGCCGTCTGACATGAACGATGACACATGCCGACAGCTGTGTTTTCTTTCTTTTCAGGATGGCGTCTTGGTAGACGAGTTCGGCCTGCCACAGATTCCCGCCACATAAAAAGGGATTTCATCAACAGAACTGCACTTCAACTGAAAACACTTTTCTATGTAGAGTAACATTTATAAACGCAGGAACCATTTGACCTGAGAACACTACAGTTTTCAAGCTGCCCTGGTGTCGGGTTGTGTATTGTTACTACTTTCGTGCTAGCATGTGGCCTTGTAACATACCCAGCCTCTTTTTTTTTTTTTCAAACACTAGTCCCCTTATTTTCAGCCTGTCGTACTCACCAACTTGTCAGTGTCACCCGTCAGTGTTAGTATTAATTTATTTGTGCATTTTTACTTGTCTTGTGTGTCGTTTAGTCATCGCCATTTTGTTTGAGTTCTCAGAAGTGGAGACGCTTCCCACTCGATCTGTTTATCTGCAGGGGGTACTTGAAATAATGCAAAATAAATGATGTGTTTTAACTTAACCTTGAGTTGCCTAATTATAGATCAGAAGGTCGTTCTTCTTTGTTTTGTGGGGTTTTGTCTCTTCCTCTTGTCTCCTGATTTAGTTTTTCTGTATCTTTGAACTGTTGTGAACTGAACTCTCCACAAGGACTTTTTATTATCAGCGTCTTTGCATGACATTCTTTGCTTCAAAAAAGACCCTCTGTGCCCAAGCGCAACCCTATTTCCCTATTTTCTTAACATCTGAATTAAACAACACTTACTTTTATGGTTACACATTATGATTCTAGTTTATAGTGACTCACAACAGCAAATGTTGGCATCACAGTTAGCTGGCAATAATTTAGCAACAATATAAGGCACTTTCTAAACAAGGAAAAAAACAAGTGAAAGAAATTGGAAGGATATAAAGTATAAAGTGGTAAAAAAAAATGTATGGACTATTGTAAAAACTGGAGCAAACTTTGTACTTTACCTTGATTTATTTACATAAAAGTTACTTTTTTTTTAAAGATTGTATTTATTATCTACACATTATTTTATAAGTTTCTCATATCGATGAATAACATTAAATAGTCGGTTCAATAATAATTTATTGCGGAGTGGAATTACGCTATAAATATCCACCATTTTATTTTAAATTGTATTTTATCCCAGGGATGTTGAACTTTATTTTATCAAGAATATCGTTTTGGTATTCTGTCCATTATCATTTGGTCACTTTTACTTAGAGGAGTCTACTTTGAAAAGTTCTCGATGACCATTGGTTTACATAATATCGCATGATGTGAACATTCTTGAAATAACTTTTCTGTGTTCCTCTCAAAAGACCGACTCTGGTGGGACTCGAACCCACAACCTTTGAATCACTTCATATGTATTTGTCTAGAAGTCCAATGCGCTATCCATTGCGCCACAGAGCCAGGTGCCGTGTAATATTCACTAAAGCATTTTTAAAAATTTCCCTGAAGGACTTCACTTTTCATATTTCCAAGGAGCTTTCGATGACAGCAAAAGTAGGTCCAAGCTCGGTTTTGAAAGCAGGAAGATTGAACTGTACAATTTATTTATTTATTTATTTTGCTTAAGTACATTATGCAAGATTGCAGGTGTGACCCATTTTTACGCATCTATTTTAATTGTCTTCACGTGTCTTGTCAAACACATGCCGGTAGTATAATAATAATAAAAACCAACAATGAAAAAATACAAACGAAATAAATAAATAAAAGAAGTCTTTCCGGTGTTTACCGGAAGTAGTTAGCATTTAACAACAGTTAGCTGTGTGTTTTATGTTTCGACTACAGACGAACGTTAAAAGGCATCATGTCAGTCCAAACGATAACTGTGACAGTCGCATACGGTAATATAAGTTTGCGTTATAATTATTAGAAAGTATAGGGAGAAAAGTTAGTTTATAAACCGTCGAATATAGCTTGGAAATGTTCGGCTAATGTAGCTCTCACCTAACACCAACCCTTGAGCTCAAACTTTTGTCTTTTGAATTCGATTTATTACGATAACCTTTTAGATCCTGAGCAGAAAGTCTCCCTTCACTGTATATTCTTCTGGCAGACTTAATTTGACTGTCATTTATACCTGCATTTGTAGAAATGTTTGTATATATATATTTGATTGGCCTCGTTGTGTGGTCATCATTCAAATCTTTTTGTTAATTTCTATCTTTTTAGTTGATTTTTCTTCTTTTACTCTTGAGGTTTAGCGATGATATTATCCAATGGCTCGCAAACAAAACTTGAATTTACCACCAGCAAGGTTGTTTCGCGATTAAAAAGATCACATGCGAAAATGTACAGTCTCAGTTCACATATATAATTGGATCTATTTTGATTAAGAATCATATCCAGTTTCAAGTTTCCGAATTTTTTTTTTCATTGATATGTAATTCAAAAGGGGATCAATTACATTTCATTCCGTTATGTTTGTTTCTAAGGGGTTTCAATGCGATTCAAGAAAAATCCCACTACCAATGTTTAATAGTTACCAGAAGCAGAGGTGCTCATACTAATGCATTTCTGGCGTTTTGTCTGGATATATACATTTATTGGCATCTCTTAAATTTCTCCTGTCAGGGTCAGCTAAGCACAGCATCACACTAACAAGCCAAGATGATGGAAAGGCACCCACTGTTAAAGAACTTTCAGAAGCCCTCTGTCAAGCTACCGGTGTCCCACCCCCCTCGCAGAAACTCATCTTTAAAGGTAGACTGTTGGCCTTTTTCCCCCTCGCACTTCCATGTCAGCCTGAATGTCCTCACATAATGAGTTATAAACTTGTCGTTCTCCTCCTGGCATTTCAGGGAAGTCGCTGAAGGACATGGAGGAGAGTCTCTCCAGCTATGGAATAAAGCAGGGCTGCAAACTCATGATGATTGGAAAGCGGGTAAAGCCTCTACATATGCTTAGTCTTAGTGCAAGTCTGTATAAGTTATGAGATACTGACAATATTTTACAAACAGAACAGTCCAGAGGAAGAGGCTGAACTGAGGAAGCTAAAAGAAATTGAGCAAACAGTGGAGCAGACGGCTAAGAAGCTGGAGAAAGTAGATGGGGAGTTAACCGGACTTAAGAATGTAAGCTGCCAATTAAAGCTAATTAAATACTTGATGGAAATTGTCTCCATTACATTTGTGCTTACGTTGTGTTTCTCTTCACAGGGCTTCCTGGCTAAAGACCTCCAGGCAGAGGCGTTGACTAAACTAGACCACAGAGTGAAAATAGCAGCTGAGCAGTTCATGAAGATCCTGGAGCAGATAGATGCCATGGTAATCGGTTTTGGTTTTTCCCTTTCATATTTGAGCTTGTATTTTATTCCCGTGTCTTATATGACAAACACGAGACCTGCTTCTCTTTTAACAGACTCTCCCAGAAAATTTTAATGACTGCAAAACGAAGAAAAAGGGACTAGTAAAGACAGTGCAGGTTTGCCTGTTTAGTAACATAACTGACATGCTTTAATTGAAAATAAGAAAGAATGATAACGATATCCGCCTTTGTTTTATTTCCACAGGATTTCCTTGCCCAGTGTGACAGGATCGAGGCTTGCATATCAGACCACCAATCTAAGATTCAGTCGAAAAACCTGGCTCTGGCAGAGTAATCAAGTCTCCGATAATCTTTGCTGTATGTTGCTCCGTGAGCAATACCATAGTGTACAGAAAGCTTCAAAGTGTGAAGCAGATCCTGCTTTATTTATTGTTGGTGTGATGTGAAGGGGAGAACCCTCATAACAATGGATCCTGTGATAAGATGGACGCTGCTTATCAGCATCAATGCTGGGTACGTTGTAGAGATTCCCTGGGCCAAAGTAAGATGAGAAGCAATGTCTGACGCAATATCATCACAGTCAGTCTTGAGAAATGATCAGAGGTGTTTTGAAATTCTGTAAAACCCATTCAAAATATTCAAACTTAGTGCTGAATAGGAGCGCTAATGTCAAAGAAAACTTTGTGTTAGAAAAATATTTGGGTGCATTTTCCTGTCATTTTGCAACAAATTCAGCGTGCATCATGTGGCCAAAACTGTATGGAAACCCGAACGAAAGAGAAATGAATTACACTCTTTTGCGATGTGCTCCTGTGGTGAGGAAACAACTGTTTCAAAGATGGATTTTAAAACAAACAAACGCATGATATACTGCACTGGATGCGTTGTGTCATGCAGGCTACATAAACACGGACAACCATGTAACAATCTGGCTTCAATGCCAAGGCTATTATATTAAAACGAGACCAAAAAAAACTCACAAATGTGGAAAAACATTGTCATTGACTTCAGAACGGAATCACTAAGGTCTCCTTTCCTGTTTGTCACGATTGCCATTGGGAACTTTGGGTCAGGTTCACTCACACCAATCTGGGAACATTTTTAAAAGGGTACCATCGTGTGCAGCATGATGGTTGGTTATGTTGGCACAAGAAAATAATTCTTGCTCATTCCACACAAAAAAAAAAAAAGCCCCAAAAATACAATTGTAGTCCATATACTTTTGGCCATACAGTCCAAAAGTGTTCTACATTTAAGAATCCTCAACAAACCACCAGCACCTTTAGTTGAATCTATTGTCTTACCCTGTTTAATTATGCCAATTGAGACTTGTATGAAGTGTGGAATTGTAATTGCTTCATCAGACTGACACATATCCATTATCCTTTGTTTGGAATAAACCTTTCTGAAAAATGAATAGAGGACTGGTGATTCATCTCAGAACATAATTTAATCTGGAAGGTTTTAGGTTTTCTACAAAACACGACTGAGACACCTTGTAGAAGTTTATTTCCAGTTTTCTCCATGAGAGTCGTTTAATACTAGCTTACACAGACCCTGTCGTGGTATCGTCACATGTGCAAATTAAGCTTTGAAAAGTAGGATTGAAGGGAGACCGAGAGGTCAAACAAGCAGCTTAAACAAATTGCCTTCAGCAGGTTATTTAACAGTGACGCTTCTTCGTGAGCCAAACTACAGCATACAGTTGATCTAAACTGAATGGAAACGCACCATTACAAGATGCACATGAAGTACAGAATTAACCTCGTGCGCTTAACGCCTCCAGCACTAATCATCCTTGTCCTTTGCACCGTGTTTTAGAATACGCGTGAATGCTACATAGTTGAAGTTGCCCTTCTTGTCAATGGGCGCCTCGCGGAAGAGCTCGTCAACCTCTTCATCTGTAAACCTGTCACCCATTGTAGTCAGCAGCTCTCGCAGGAACTCTTCCTGAATCACACCTGTGGGGACAAAAACGTACTTTAATCTTACGAGCGCAAGGAAGGGAACGCTAACATGAAGAAGAAGCGACAAAAAAACAACACGACTGCGACAAGTTAAATTAGCGTTGGAGGGTTTAACTTTTTTTTTTAAAGATATTTGAAACTCATCTCTCGACGCAGACAAACGCTTCCCTTGACAGTACAAGATCTGAAGACACGTTGACGTATGGCAGCTGCAGATTCATAACCACCTAAAAGCTTCACAGTCGTTGATGGAAAGAAAACTTCTACTCGCCTGTCCCCTCTTCGTCAAAACAGGCAAAAGCGTTACGGATCACATCCTCGGGATCTGTGCCGTTCAGCTTCTCGCCAAACATGGTTAGAAACATGGTGAAGTTGATCGGGCCTGGCGCTTCGTTCATCATGACCTCCAGGTACTCATCTGTGGGGTTCTTGCCTGGGAAATGGAAGAAGGTCAGAGAGTTGCTTTAACCCGTGCTCCATGTTTAGAGCACACTGAAAGACTCTGGCCTCCATTTCCTTATTCTGACGTTCCAATTATATAGCACGTGCACTATATTCACATCCTACCAATTTCTAAATACGTAGGAATATATTCAGTGTACCTAATGAGGCAAGCATATCGTGAAGATCTTCTTTGTCAATAAAGCCATCTCTGTTTTGGTCGATCATATTGAAAGCCTCCTTGAACTCCTGGATTTGAGACTGATCAAACATGGCGAACACGTTGGAGGTGGCGCGCTGCGGACGCTTCTTGGTGTTCTTCCCCTTGGCCCGTTTGCTTGACATGTTGGCGGCCGATAGATCCTCTCTCCTGTAATGCAGATGATGTAGATGTCAACGTGGAATGAGCAACAAAATGTTCAAATTGCAGTGGTATTTACCTCGCATGGAATAAGTTATTATAGTGTGACCAAACAGTACAGTAACAGACTGAATATCAGTTTAAAAGCAGTTATTGCAGCTGAGCTGCAATGGGGTTCAGGCTATTTACTGAAAAATAAGGGAAAGGAAATTTTGTAGATTAATGCAGTGCAATACTGTCACCTGTCTTCACATGTGCAGGCCAGATATAGGTTAAGTCATTTTCATATCTTTGTAGAGGTCATAAGGAGGTGCGACAGACCTTGTAAATGCCTGAAACAGCTCGCAAAATGGCAGTAGACCAATTCTTTCTGTACAGCTAGGTGGTTTGGTCATTTGGACGATAAAAGCACTGATCGCAACAAATAATGACCATCATTAGACGTTTCTGTTGATAAACGTGGATATCCTGTGAAGATAAGAGAAGTTTAAGGACTGCTCACACTGTAGCACCGTGTTAGATATTTCTGTTTCGATTCAAATGACCCGACCCTTTGACCTAGTTGCAGTGTGAAACAATGACAAAGATGTATGATCTGAAACACTAAACTGCTGAGAAATATTGTCGGTTTCCCTCCGCCCCCCATACACAAAGGTGACAGTGAGAGAACAAAACAACGTACGAAACTTTGCATATAATGCTGAGAGCTTAATGGCCTAAATGTTGATGAAATGTACAGAGGATCATGCATTTTTTGGGATTCTTTTGGGAATTGTTGGTTACACTTTACCGTCACATGATCTGGCAACACTGTGCAGTGGGATGACAGTGTTTGAGATGGTGGCCATCCCCAACTTGACCACTGCATGTCAGTGATTGTTACACACTTTGAATTTGGACCGATGTGTTATGAGATGGTCCAGCTAAATGACTAGATAGGTATCAGGTTTTCTGTTCAATGACAAACTGCACATAAAAGAATCAAACCTAATCAAGTTGACATAACACCGACTTATATCACTACATAATCTTTACTTAACAAACAAGAAACACAACTACGTTACCTCCCATTTTCCAGTTAAAGTTATTCTGTGGGCAAGTGTATTGAATGGTTTCCTCTGTCTACCCTGTCACACATTTACCTACAACAACTAATTAAAGATAATGCCACCACATCTGCGCTGTAAAATATCTCTGAAGATTGAGCGCCTGTGTACACCAAGGTAAACTGCAAACTATGCAACACTGCGAACCGCATAAAAGCCCACACAATGTTATCGAAACGTTTCATTCATCACCGCTGGCTCCTCGATCCTGACCTACATAACTGGCTGACATCACTAGCTGTGGCGTACAAACCGAGATGAATTAACGGTAAAATACAATTAGCTTCCTCAAATGGTGTAGCCTCAGGGCAAGCTCGACAGATGATGAATACATAACCCACCTCAGATAAAAAAAAAAAGTTGAAGCTACAGCCAAAAGGATGCAGACACAGCTATCAGCACCTCCACAGGCTGATGACCAACCATCAATGTTTTATTTCCTGTTTCCGAATTTGACCAATCAGAGCGCAGCTGGAAGGAACCAACTGTCCAGAATATTCCATAATGTCAATGTGCGTCTTGCTCTTTTTGTGCTTATTTTACACGAAATGCCACTGATCTTATTTGATGGCCTGAGAAGAAAATGCTTGATTTTATCAGTTTAACAATTACAAGGACAGACGCGCTTTAATAATGAATATATCTGCATACAACAAATGCTTTAGTGAACATCTTTTAACACTAGGTGGCAGCAACAACCAACGTGTTTCAACACTCGGGCCAAAGCTTCCACTAGGACTTATTTTGATGAGTAATTTCTGCACAGCAAGATGAGTGCATGTTAATTGCAAACGACCGAAATGTAAGTTAAAAAAAATAAAAAAAATAAATAGAAGGCTGTTTTCACATTTGGCTTGATCTCTACCATTAGATTGGAGGACCAAATCTCTCACACATGTCTAAGGGGACTTCCCCCACTGAAGACTTTAGGTAGGCCTAGATGCCCACATTTCATCCGTGAATTACAGTGCACAGCAGAGGGCCAGGCCCAAAGGCTCGTGTGGCCCTCCTCATAGTCTCATGGTCTAAATTTAAAGTTGCCCCAGCCTTAAAAGGTCCTGATGGTGTCTTGTGCATTCTGCCGAGTGGCAGCATTATTTTTGCTCTGTGGACTACCTCCTGTCCACTGCCCCTCACCCTGCTGCTTTACCAGGATCTGATCTTGCTTTTCCTACTTTTGGAATAACACACCTTTTCCCTTCTTTTCACCTGCCGTGGATTGGGGGATTTTTATTTGTGGTGAGTGTTTTGGGGTTTTTTTGTAAACCATTATCTCTGCATCCTTTAATGAGTTTGTATTGTAGTTTGTACCTCTCTATGTATTAAGCTTCTGAATCAGTAAGGCCCGAGGCCCTCTGGCACTTTCTGTATTTTTCTGTATGTATTTGTTTGTTTAATAGTATGTTCATTTTTCTCTTTTATTGCCTCCAGAACTAATAAGGTATTGTTCATTCTGTGATAGTGATTCCGTGATAGAAAATGCTGCTTGTGTGACTGCGGTGACATTTCTAATCTGTCTTGATAATCTATTAATCTATTTTAATATGCTGAATATTTAATGACCCAGATAACTTTCTTTTTGCTCTCTATACATGACTTGCAGTTGAGTTTAATTCATACCTCTTCACAGCATATAGCCTACTGCTTGTAGTAGGTGTTGCTAAAGCAGAAAATGCATTTCTGTTGTCTGTTGTTACAATTTGCTGCTGAACTGCAGGCCAAATGTAGTGCGAAAGATGGTGATAGTCCTGTCCCAGAGAGAGCTGCACATTTTTTCATTCTGTCTTACTAAAGCAATATCTATTAGTACTGGGCATTTAGTTAATTAATTGCTTAGGGGATAAGGGCAACAATTCTAATGCTTTTCTGGGTTGTTTGTGGGTTTTTGTAACTGTTATTTTTCCCAAAATGCAGAGGACCAACCAAATCGCAAACAGTGACAAAGACATAAGATAACCATCCAGATAAAGTTGGTTGTTTTGTGTCCCCAATTGTACTTTAGCAATAATTCACTTATTTGTATGCTGTTATCTCTGTGTTTGTGTGTGCATTTGTCATTTTTTTTGTTTGTGTATATTTCTTTTGCATATTTCTGTCATATGGGTCATTGTTATCGATTTTCTTGATCACATTATTTCTCATTTCGATAACTTTGCATGCCTTTTGTAATAATCTATGTAATTTTATTTCCCATTTGCATCTCTTTGAATCCATTTTCTCCAGCTTTGTGGTAATTGTGTGTCTCTCTTTGGTAGTTTTAGTCCAATTTTGATTTAGCTTCTTTTTTTTCCTTTTTGTCTTTTTTTCTTTATTAACATTTCGTTTTTCTTTATGTGTATGTGTGTGTGTGTGTGCGTGTGTGTGTGTGTTTCTCTGGGATATAGTTCTATGATGATTCCAGGGTCCTTGGGCCCCAGAGCCTGTGCCCTATTGGCCCGTTCAATAATCTGTCCATGATTGTGATCTGCTTTTTTTTCTGTCACTTGACAAAAAAGAAAAATCACTTAGATTTTTGTTTCAGCAAAACAAATAATTTCTATATCAATGATGACTTTAGGAATTTCTGACGGATATTTTGCACAAATTTCTGACATTTATTCAGACAACTGAATAACGGAACAACTGACAAAATAACTTATCCCAGCAGTAGTAACTGTGGTGTAGTATCAATATGATCAACCCAAGTTATCAAATTAATTCAGATGTTTAACCGTTTTTCTTGAAGATGCTCACATCTTTGTTACTCACTGTTCAATTTCTCTGCTGTGATTACCAGATTTTCAATTCACATTCTATCATTGCAGACACACGATGATAAATGTTGAAAAACCGCCGGTGCTACAGTTAACTTATTACCTGCTGCTTTATTTAACACAGTAGAAGTAGAACTTTAGTAGAGCTAACACTTCAGCTGCTCACTCAAAACAAAAGTAATCATAACAAATTTAGCATTTAAAAAAAAATTGGAGCAGAAGCTAATTCTCTAAACCATCACTCCTAATATCCCAATGCTTCCCCCTCTCTGCTCTTAACTAACCCCAGTTCAGAAATCAATCTATAATGATAACAGTGAGACTGATTTACAGAGCTGGTAAAGTAAAGGACTGTCATTCTAAGTTGGCGGAGTGGCCCTCAGGATGTCAGGATCATTACATGTGACGCAGAAGCAGCTGCTGCAGCAGCAGCAGGAGAAGCAGCAGCATCGCCATGAGAGCAGCCATTACCTGAGCACCAAGTCGTCTGTTAGCAAGCAGGCATTCTCCACTTTCAAGAGCACCAGCTATCGGTAAGAGGACGGGAGTGAAGCCATTACAGTGTAAGATGGGTGATGCTGAAATAAAAGCAAGGCTGTCTGGATGAAGCCGGCCTCTTCCGTGACTTCAGATTGGATGAACGCTTTCAAGCATCTTTCAAAAATTCATCACTTTACTTACAGTCTGGAGGGAAGTGTGGGCCAAAATTTGTTTTTATGGAGAGCAGGTACTTTCTGTTCTCTCATTTACTGACACCAGATTTTTTACTTATTAATTTACCCTAATAGGGGTACTTATTCTCTTTGAAGCTACTGCAGAGGGGCTTTCCACATGCAAGTATTCAGTCTTCTTTAGCAAGCCCATTTTTTAACATTTTTCATTCAAACCTGTAATGATTTTCTCTTTTTAAACCTCAAAGAAAGGACAGGGCCTAATAAGTCAGAACTTAATCTGAATCCCTGCAAAACACAAATTTCTTTGCCAAGTCAGTTATATTATTGCAACTGTTTGTTCGCAGGATTTCTCAAAAAGTTATCTGTATCATTGGTGGGGCACAGCCAAACTCGGAAGTGATTAACTTTTGATGTCGGCCCATATCCGGATCCGGATCCAGGATGTTTTATTCAGCCTTGGTGGAGATTTGCAGTCTCGGACTACTTTTATTCCACAATGTTAGAAGGTCAAAAATAGGTTTTCTATCAGTCATAGTGAAATTTTCAAGTCAACAAAGCCAGACTACTTTGCTTCTGTACCTAAAATGGATACAGCATGTTATTTTTCTGTAAAATAATTTGTATCTTAATCTGAAGGCATTGCTAGCACCCCTATTCATTGGGTCTTTACAAATGCAAAGCCCCATGAATAAAGTCATCGTTCAAACAAGTTTAATAGAGCGGATGCAAAGACCTCTTGCTCGTTTTCTTTGATTCTACACTGCATATGTAAGTCTGTGTTTTGTATGGTTGTGTTAAAGGTATACCAACTATCAAAATGAGGTCCAATTCTTTCACACAGCACTTGAGACTTGTATACATGCATTTTCCATCTTGTAATTAAGACTTGTCAACTTGTAGTTTCTTTGTCCTTCATGCCGGGGGCTCATTGTAAATGCTGAATCCAGGATGGCTTTCTAAATGGGGTTAAGGAAAGAACTTCAGCTGCTGCTAAGGGCTGCCAGATATATTCATAGACAGCTGAGCTATTTCTGTACACATGATATGAGGCTCTGCCATCAGGCCAACTGTAAATAAACTGTATGGAAGTCAGGAATTTGTCACTGGCTTCCGTAGAAGGGTCATACTGTCTGGGACCAGTTTCCATACATAACTTGTGAGAGTATATCTGCATTATTTTGATTGTAACTAACTTTGTTTCAGATTTTTGCCTTTTTCTTTTTTGTGAAAAAATGATTCATCTTGTTCAAGTCTTAAGACTGACTCACACGCTCACAGATTCTCAGGCTTTAGGAAAATGATTTCTTCTTTCAAACATGAAAACTTTTTATTCCTTTGACTCCTCATTCAAAGCACCAGATGAGTCAGCAGCAGAAGTAACTTGTCAACATTGCAGAAGTTTCATGAGACTATCTTTATGTCTGTCTCTGCTGTGCACTGAGACGTCTTAACTTGATTCTATCTTGCCGGTCTGAAATAGAGTTTAACAAAGCCATTATAAACCACTTCTCCTCCAGGCCACGCGGAAAGACGAGGGCACATTTGGCTGAGATTGTTAGTTTAATCAGGGCTTTAAATGTAACCTTTTCCCCCTGGCTGCATATTCACTAGCTCTTGTTCCATTTGTGAATCTTGCTGCCACAAAAAGAGGTCTGAGAGGTAAATGAGTCGGAGAGCATGGATCATAGTCTAACAGGGTACAAAAGATTACTGAAACGCATCATGTTCTTTATCTAAAGGGTTATACATGCAGACAGCAGTATGGTTTCTACTGTTGGTGTTATTTTTAGAATGCAATGCAGCTTTGCTTTGTTTCCTTTTGGTATTTTTGTCACTACAAACAAATGTGATGCGTACATGCAGTTTATCACCAAAGGCAAAACTTACATAAGCTGAAGCCTCAAAAAATGACTCCTACAACACCTAACACCTCCTACATAAGGATGAGGGTGGATATTTGTTTAAGGGTGTCACAGTAGACCTAAGTTTATTTGAGTCAGTGTTTGATTTGAGAGTACCCATTAATTACATTAAAGAGTATCAAAGCGCTTTCATTTAAATCAAAGCAGTGCAAAAGTCCATTTCTCATTACTTTTTTTTATCTTTGCTATGCTCTCTCTGTCCATCTACTCCCTGTTAGTCTCCTTTATTATGAAAAATGTAGTAAATCTTTTCCCAAAGAGGCCAAGTGACTTCCTGAAACAAATTGGAACTGACAATGCATTGGTGTGAGACCATTTTCTTCAGGGATTGATACAAATTTGCTGCCAGGGTATGTGTCTATAGCAGCAGGACAATGTGAAACTGACTCAAAGTGAAGAACAATGCAGCTCATTGGTTTATTTCTAATCTGCATAGACAGAAATGCAAAATCAGGCTTTGGGTACTCATGAAATGCCTTATCTGTTACTCATTAATGGTATCCTTAAACATGACAGTAATCCACCAGTCGTTCATGTAAACATTTAACCACCTGTGATCTAATAACTGTCTCCTATCACTAAGACTGAAGACCTCTGTGAAGACAGAGAAGGGGCAGGAGGTGGTTAAACTGAGCCCACTACCCAAGAGAGCCAAACGCACATACCTGGCAATGGACAAGGACAAAGAAATTATCGGCTATGTCGTTCCTGTATTCCGCGCTGAGTGAGTTAAGAGTCTCTTGAATTCTATTTTGTTGAACACTGGGTGACATATTTTCTGTTCTCACATCATGATGGTTTGGATTGCTTCAGTCACGACGTGGTGCGGGGTCTGGCGGAAACCCACGAGGAAGATGTGACGGAGGAGGGGATTAACTATGTGGCCATGAGGAATCTGTTTGTCAGAGAGGCCAAGGAGGCTATGGAGGTTAAAGTCGAGAAGAAAACTAGAACAATGCATGTCAGGGAATCTGCTGAACGCCTGGAACTGAGCAAGACGGTGAATCCTCCTCATTCCTCTCTTGTGAATTTTTAAAATGATGCATATTTTTACTCATGTACTTTATATCCCAACTTGGGATCACTCTCATTCTCCAGATGGAGGAATGGTCAGAGTTTCGTAAGAAAATGAACCCAGACAGCCTGACACACCCTCCAGAGTTTATTGTCAAGCCACGTGGACAAACAGTCTGGGAGGGCAATACAGTCAAGCTGCACTGCACTGTGGCTGGATGGCCCAAACCCAGGGTTGCCTGGTAAGTTACATTCCAAGTTAATTAGTTTCCACCCAGAGTAACAAGAAACGAGACTGACGAGAACAATTGGTCGTGTGTCATGGGAACGTTTCCATCTGAAGCACTCTGTATCAGTACCCTAACCCACAGCTGCAACATAAACAGGCACACTCCTCTGAAAATAAAGACCTGGATCTGAACTGTAAAGGTAATCAGACTCTCCCTCTATTGTTTTAAGGTACAAAAACAATGTGCTTATTGATGCTAAGGCCCACCCTGAGAAGTACACAACTGAAAGCAATTACAACATGCACTCCCTGGAGATCAAGAAGTAGGTAATCTTTGACTTTACACAGTGCATGGCATCGCTTCAATTAAATGAGCCACTATGTACGTTATCCTTTTATCTTCTTAAGTGTTTTATCTTCTGCAGTGTCAAAGTCTGATGTTTTCTCACATGTGCATTTTTTACTTTCAGTTGTGATTTCTTGGACACTGCTCAGTACCAAGTCTCTGCCCTCAACATAAAAGGGGAATTTTCTTCTGTGGCCACCATTGTTGTAAAAAGTAAGTATCTTTCTATGGTTCTTCCTCTGCATCAGCTCCTATCTGCTTCACTCAGAGGTCAAAGTTCAGGTTTAAAATAGCGTCACTTTAAACTCAGCCCACAGCTGTGTTGAGTGTACTTCTTCAAGACTCAAATGGCCTTAGAGAAACGGGTCGGAGGAAAAGAAAAATCTCTTTCACAAGTGTTAAAGTCATTCTTGGTCTCAAAATTTGTCTTGATTTACACGATGTGTTAAAACAAGGTTATCGACTGAGACATTTCTCCACAGGGTTCCAAGAGGGTGTGGAAGCAGGTCCACTTGATCCTAAACCACGTGAGACAGTTTTATATCCTGTACATGACATTAGTGCTAAACATGAGATATAAGATGTAAATCATATAATGTAAAAATACATTACTACTTCATACAAGCATATCATAACTGAAGGATTTTGTTTTGTAGTTTCTTCGAGATCTAATTCTAATTATTTGGTTTAATGTTATCTCAGGTATCAACTCCATAGTAGAACCCAGCCAATATCAGCCATTAATATATACATCGGTATTAATATGTTTTATATCTGCCCATATGAAAACTTTCTTTTACAGAACATAATGCAGGAAATGACACTCGTGGTGATTTAAAAATTGTGTCATCCTTTATAGTTTTTTTTCCCCACTGCCATAAGACATAAGCAAGTGAAGATATAAGTTATTTAAGATGAAAAAATAGAATCAAAGATAGAGTAAATAATGGAAAACTTGAATGAAATGTTGGATGGATCTAGCATCTATGCCATTTCAGCTTCATAAAACCGATTTTTCCTCTCTGACCCCAGATGGTTTCTGCCCTGAACACGGTGTTACCTTTGAGACAACCATCATCGACAAATTTGATGTTGCTTTTGGCTGTGAAGGGGAGACATTGAGTCTGGGTGGCACTGTCATTGTTTATCCCACTGTGAAAAAATACCAGCCTGAAGTTGTGTGGTACAGAAACTGTAAGTAGAAGAATCAAAAGAAATAGTGATTTATCTTCCACTAATAAACACCAAATTCTACTCCTGAATTGAATCCCTTATAATTGACTTGTCTTATCAGCTGTCCCTTTGAAGCCATCTAAATGGGTGCACACCCACTGGTCTGGGGAACGTGCCATTCTCACTCTTGCCCATCTTAACAAGGAGGATGAGGGCATGTACACCCTGCGTATCAACACCAAATCTGGCTTTGACACCCACTCAGCTTATGTGTTTGTCAGAGGTAAGATACTTCAAATCACTGGCTGTTGATTTCAGTAAAGTTTCCAGTTTTGGAATGAATTTGCAAATATCTTCAATCTGTTGAGTTACAGTCCTTCAAGTCTGCACTGAACTGTGCAGTGTAATGTGCAAACTGAAGGATCATATTAGAAACGTGGCAGGGAACTCTGTCATTCTGCTGCGTGTTAAAGTGACACAATGTTCTGTGTAAAGTGTTAGGTTTCCTCAGAGGAATGTTGTTTCTATATCTGTCTACATGTCAGAAAAGCTCGCACGTGTGCTCTGTTTGAAGCGAAGGGTTTATTCATCAGGTGGAACAACAGAGTCTCATTTTAGAGTGACCAACATATAAAGTAATGCATCTCAGATAGTTACAGTGCTGCCACACAAACTGCACTGTGAAGTCATAAGTGGGTCATAAAAAGGGAACCGGAGTGTGTAACAGAGATGTGCCTGATTTAGAAACAGCTCTACTCATAGATGTGTGTGTGCTCTTTGATATGTGTGTGCAACTTTCTGTGCCAGATGCTGAATTGGAGGTGGAGGGGCTTCCCGTGGCCCCCCTGGATGTGCGCTGTCATGATGCCAATAAGGACTATGTGGTGGTAACCTGGAAGCAGCCAGCGGTGGAGGGCAGCAGCTCCATCCTGGGATACTATATAGACAGGTTGGATTCCTACCTGCCTACCTCTGTCAATCAGTCACTAAAGTTTATGTGGGGGGAAAAAAAAAGTATATATGAGAAGTTTATTCATGCCACTACAGTACACACTGTAGTCAAGCCTTAGATTAAAACAGTGGGTGCATCAGATTGACTGTTATATCGACACACAAATTCAAATGTACATGTGTATGTTTTGTTTGCAGGTGTGAGGTGGGAACCCATCACTGGGCTCAGTGTAATGATACTCCCGTCAAGTATGCTCGCTACCCTGTCACGGGACTGGTGGAGGGGCGTTCTTACATCTTTAGGGTGCGGGCCTTGAACAAAGCTGGAGTCAGCCGCCCATCCCGCGTCTCTGAGGCCGTGGTCGCCATGGATCCCTCCGACAGAGCTCGACTCAGAGGTGAGAGACACACAAGAGACCTGCTGACACACCTCAACAAAGTCAATGACAAAGTTCTGTTTGTTTTATTTTATTTATTTTTTTCATTTTGCCAACAGCCGGGCCGTCTGCACCTTGGACAGGAATGATCAAGTTCACTGAGGAGGATCCCACTGGTATGGGAATGTCTCTCTGCATTATTACTCATAATGGGGAATCATGTCAGGATAAAACTGTGTCAGGTCTTATAAACTGAAAGGCAATGAACCATATATTTGTTCCGCTTCTTGACATCTGTTTCCCACTCAGTTACATCTCCATCAGAATCAACCATTAGCAAATCTTTTAAAGAAGATCGAAAATTTAAAACACATTGATTCAGTATCTCATACGGTACACTCATATATTTCACGATGCTATAGCTGGTGTAAGGATAAGTCTATTTTTGTATAAGGCCAACATTTTTAAGTTATCTGCTTCGACAGTATTTGGTTTTAGACTCTTCAAGCTGTTGCTTAGGTATTTGTGCCTTACAGTGTTTTGGGATTTGACAGAGCTTCGTTCCTAATTTAATTTAGAGGGTGTCTCCACAGCCCATCTTGAGCCACAGTACTCACCAAAGGGTGATTCATATGTCCAACTTTGAGGAGGTTGGCATGTGTTGTTATTTGGAAAGCATGTCTCGGAAAGGAAAAACATTTCCCAACTGTCTTACATTAGATGCCCTTTTCAAGTTGAGCACTGACAGATGATGAACATCTTCTCCTTCCTCTAGTGGGTGTCGTCCCTGGAGAACCAACTGATGTTGTGGTTACTGAGGCAACCAAGAGCTATGTGGTGCTCGCCTGGAAGCCCCCAGTGCAGAAGGGTCACGAAGGAGTCATGTATTACATTGAGAAGGTGAGGAAAAATGGAGAACCTTCTACATCAGTTTAAAAAAATCTATTTACAGTATAAAGTGTGTTTTCCTTTGTTCTGTTAGCTTGAGTTTCATCTGAATCCAATATAAAATCAACAAAACAGCTAAATTACAAGAGCTATATTATTATGTAACAATGATCTAAGAGTGCTTCTTGCTTTGTAATACAAATAACTTAAATGGTCAATTAAAATTAAATTGATTTATTCAGATATGCAGCCCTTAACTGACTCAGTGCCTGGTTTTGCAATGCTTCAGATGCCAAGCTGAGGGTTTCTGAGGGGACTGTCAGTATATTTTGGATAATTTTACCACTAAAATGATCAAATTTAATGATGAAAGAAAATGTTGGACACCCATGATTAGATTATTGATATATTTAGCATTTTATACACTTACATTGTTAGCTAAATCCTTCTTGTCGGATGTCCCTGACCACAGTCTTGTTGTCTACCTACTCTCCAAGCATTTCTCTGGCTCCCTCTCTTCCACAGTGTATTTCAGGGACAGACATGTGGCAGAAGGTGAACACTGGTATGCCAGTTAAGTCTCCACGCTTTGCACTTTTTGACCTGGCGGAGGGTAGATCCTACAGCTTCCGTGTGCGCTGCTGCAACTCCGCTGGTGTGGGCGAGCCATCTGTATCCACCGAAGAAACCACTGTCGGAGATAAACTCGGTGAGTCGACAGAACCGGCAGCTGTATCGGTACCAGTCCTGCATACAGAGACCTCCTGCTGCACACTTTTTTTATTATTAATTAATCTGTCTTCAAGCTGAATATAATTAAAGCTTCTTTGTGTCTTTATTTTTTATTTTTTTATCAGACCTGCCTTCACAACCAGGCCATCCAGTGGCCATAAGGAACACAAACACCTCTGTGGTGGTCTCCTGGGGGGCCTCTAAGGATGTTAAACACTTGGCGGGCTACTACATTGAATGTAACGTGGTTGACACGGATGTCTGGATGCCTTGCAACAATAAACCCGTTAAACAGACCAGGTGGGCAATTTCAAAGACATTTCTAAAAATGTCTCCCACAAATCACTTGAAATTGAATTTGTCCTTGTGTCTGTTTTGTTGCTGCTCTTTTTTAACATGTATTTTTATGTTTAAACTGGATAACGACAAAGTTTAAATTGTTTTTGTAATTTAGTTTTATTTTGTCAAGACTGACAGAAGAAAGATTTAGTGTTTACTGTTCAAGCTGCCCTTTTGAGGAATGATGGAAATTTAGGTTTGACAACCTTACCCAAGTTACAGAGGAGGAAATATAACTTTTGGTGTTTAAAAAAAGCCATATTTTAGAGCATATGTGGTTGAAATACTAGTTAATTGGCCTTTAAACCTTTTAAAGATTGTATAGCTAAATCCTCAAAGTATCTGGCTCCAGAGCACTGATGCCCGTGTGTTACTAAAGGTCCAATCTGTTTATAAAATCAAACCAACTTAAATGGTAATGTCTTTATTCCCTCCAGGTTTGTGTGCCACGGCCTCGCCACTGGGGTGAACTACGTGTTCAGGGTGAAGGCAGTGAATGCTGCTGGATACAGCCAGAGCTCCGCCAGTTCGGATGCTGTGGTTGTAAAGGCTGCCATCTGTGAGTACCCTCATCAAAATTAATCTTCATTATCCCCTCGGCTTGTCACATTCAGCCCATGCTCTCTCCTGCATCTCCATCCCTCCAACTAGTTTTTAAAGTGTTCAATCAGAACGACTGACAAGTGGAAGTTTCTTTCACTTTTCTTTGTATTGTCACTTTCATCACTCCTTCCCCAACTCCAAATCTTTACTGGATTTATAGAATAATCTGATATAATCTGTTTACTCGACTCCTCTTTTGTAGCTCAGCTCTCATGTATTATTGAGTGTCATGAATGCAAACAGTATATGCATGTGCTTGCATGACATACTTCATCACTAACTCTACACATGCAGTACATAGCTATTTTACCATTTTCTTCAACAAGCATTCAGATCATATTTTGACATTGATATCTGTTTAAATGTGATTTTGCTGGAGCTCTGTTTTGCTGTTTGGTCACTCTTCAGGAGTGTCTCTTGGTGCATGACCAAGCTGAGGGCTAAAACATTATGTTCTTAAAGAGCATGATCCTAATGAGAGTCTCGTCTGCCTTCGGAGATTTGCTTGGTGTGAAAGTTGCCCTGCTTCTGGCCTAGAGCGTAAGTATCTCACCATTTGAAGTGACCCTTAAAAAGCGTGTTGCTTGTATATGCAAAGCATGCAGCATGTTCAGCTGTAGCTCTATGAAGGGCAGTGTTGTCGTAGCACAAAAGCCAGACCTTCTGTTTGAGATTGTGAAGGGTTATTACTTTATTGTTAGATAAAGTGGTCTTTTTGAGACATTTTCCTCCCACAATTAACGCTGTAGTTTGTGTACCCTCCCCACAGCTGTACCGGGGAAGCCCATCAATGTGACCCTGCTGGAAGCTGTCAAGGACTACATGATGTTGGGTTGGACAGCGCCTGCTAACGACGGAGGAGCAGATATCAGGGGATATTTTGTGGACTACAGGACCGTGAAGGGAGACGTTTTTGGGAAATGGCATGAAATGAACCACCAGGCTCTCACCACAGCCTCCTATAAGGTAAACTCTCATATAGTCATCGATCACATTCAGAATGGCATGGTCTAGCTACTTAATACTTTGTTTTTCACAATTACAAACAAATGTATCTGCTTGATTATATTTGAAGAGCTGCTCAGCTTAATATATGTGTGTTTGTTTTTTTTATTTATTGATATTTGCAAATTTTAATTTCTTTTAGGCAGAGAACCTGAAGGAAAATGTCTTCTACCAGTTCCGAGTGCGTGCGATGAACATGGCAGGTGTGAGTAAACCTTGTCTGCCAACTGCAGGCGTGGAGTGCAAAGAGTGGACCATCACTGTCCCAGGTATGAGAGTTTCTACTCACAGCTAAAACACAAAAACTTCAATGATTCATTATTTTACATTTTTTTGATTAAAAAATACAAAGCATCGGCTGATTTATTTATTTTTTTATATGTGCTTCTTTCACTTTTCCAGTGATATTTTGTTGTCTTTTAGCTTTGTCCTGTGAATCGAAATATATATAAATTGTAGATGTAATATTGGGAATTTCTAAAATTTTGATATTTTCCTGCATTTTAAATGCCATCCATCCATCCATCCATCCATTATCTTCCGCTTGTCCGGGGATCGGGTTGCGGGGGCAGCAGCTTAAGCAGAGAAACCCAGACCTCCCTGTCCCCGGCCACTTCCTCCAGCTCTTCTGGGGGGACACCGAGGCGTTCCCAGGCCAGCCGAGAAACATAGTCTCTCCAACGTGTCCTGGGTCTTCCCATTTTAAATGGCATTTTAAATGCCAAATTATATTTCTGGAGTCCAGTCCGAAGTTATGAAATCATTTTTAGGTTTCTGTTTCCTCAGTTTCTCATGTACTGAGGAGAGGGAAGTTAACAGGATTAGTGCAGGTTGAGGTGACGTCTGGAAGACCGGTTTACAGCTTCTTAGAAAACTACTCACGAGAGGCGAATCAAAACTGCAATTTCACCCCAAACCTTGGACTTCAGGAACGTTTACCAGACTCTGGAGTGTTTGAGCTCTTTTCTGTTGTGTAGTTACAACCGCAGGAACATGCCCTTGATGGAAGAGGCGTTAGAGGAAAACCTTTTCTACGTTGTAAGTAAAAAATGCTTTGTAAAAAAAAAAAAAACTGGTCTCAAACTCCACAACGGACTTCTTCAACAGTCACATGCTTTTCCAAAGCCATCACAGCTGCCTAAACATCAGTGAAAATCTGTGGGTAGACCCCAGAAAAGAAGTGTGTTCAAAATGGCTCATGGATCTCTCATAGCTAGAAGGCTTTTGGCAGAACAATGCAGAAAGACACTAAGTAAAAAAAAAACGAAAGACTTGTGTGCACGATTTATGATAACGCATGTTTTATCGTCAGAGCAAAGTGACGCAGAACCATCTCAGATCCCTTCGTTGGTTACAAAATTACAATTTAGCTCTTCAGAGGAGGTGTTAAATAAGTACTGCCTCAACCTCCATTTCCCAATTTGTATTCAGCATTTTTTTGGAGAATCTAATTTTTTTCCTTCAGGTTATTGAGTTTCTCTTATTTAACCTTGAAGGCGCTCCTATCGGTCTTCGTGTGCTGGAGGTTCGGGACACCTCTGTTGTTGTACTGTGGGAGCCACCGGTGTTTGATGGCCGGACTCCTGTCAACGGCTACTATTTGGACATGAAGCAGGCCTCTGCGGGGGAGAAAGGCTGGAAGGCTGTTCATGAGAAGGCCAACAAACTGAAGTACATTAAGGTGAAGATGGATGCATATATTCTGAAATAATAAAACATACTGTAGATCAACATAACATTTTCTGACTGCTCCATGCGTGACTCCCCGTGTGCTGATTCAGGTGACTGGACTGAAGGCTGGAACATCCTACGTCTTCCGTTTGCGTGCTCAAAATCTTGCTGGAGTTGGGAAGTCCTCAGCAGTCTTAGGTCCAATCCTGGCCCAGACTCGCCCGGGTGAGTGTGACTGTTATGCAACTCGCACATTCTGTCGCACTGTTCCTTGGCAGGGCAAAAAAGCCTGGAAAAATAAGGAAAATGAATATATTTTTCTCAATATTGACACATGATTTGATGTATATCTTAAACTTACACTATAAATTTTTGTCATGTGTTCCTGAAATGACTGATATCCTGAGTTTATTGAATGGAAGTTTTTGCTTTAATACTTCATCATCTTCACTTTTAGGCACCAAAGAGATTTACGTGGATGTCGACGATGATGGTGTGATTTCTATGTTCTTTGAGTGCTCTGAGATGACTGAAGGCTCTGAGTTTGTTTGGTGTAAGAATTACAAGGAGATCACAGACACGTCTCGCCTGACTATTGTCAACGAAGGTGGAAAGTAAGTATCGTTTCGTGCCAACGGGTGCAACATTTGTCTCGAATGCTGCCGTCTTCTTCACCTGACCAGCTCAACTCGGCACATGTTCTTCCTCCTTCCTCACATTCTGTTGTCGTGTCCTCATCTTTAGATCAAGAGCAATCTTCAACAGTCCTTCCCTGGAGGACCTTGGCACCTTCTCATGTATGGTCACCAACACTGATGGCATTTCTTCCAGCTACACACTCACTGAGGAGGGTGAGTCAGCCCACAGTCTTGGCGGCTTATATCCAGTTTAAACAGCTGCTTCATATTGACCTTCTGTACACAGGGGTGTATGTGTTGTTGTCTCAGATCATTCAGTGCTGGTCATCAGTTTGTTTTGAGGTCATGACTTAAACCTGTTTTGTTCTTTGTTGTTGCTACAGGTCTCATGCGTCTCCTGGACCTCAGCCATGAACACAAGTTCCCTGGTGAATATTACAATATGACACGGATGCAACTAAAAAAAAATATATTTCATTTTGGAAAAAATGCAGATGTGTTTTGGAAATGATCACTTTACTTAATATTTCCAGTCTACAAACGTGCGTGTCTCTTGGATATTGCTGTTTTGGTACCAAGCTATGATAACGTCTTGCCCATAAGTGTATAGCTGGATAGAAAAACGGTTCCACAAAGGCTTAAAAAAATGTGCGGCTGTCTAGTTATTCCCTTCAAGAATGAAATGGCCATGGATCTGCTTGAGAAGGGCCGTGTGCGATTCTGGACCCAGGTGGAGAAATTCACTTCTGCCTGCCAAGTGGAGTATGTCTTTAATAATGCGATCGTTGAGCAAGGAAAGGTAGGATTCAAACTCCTAGCTTGACTCTTAATTATGTCATTCAGTACGTTCACACTCAATCTTATGTTGGATTGGGGGTTTTCTGTGTTTCATTATTTCCAGAAATACACAATGAACTTCGACAAGTCCACCGGTATCATCGAGATGTTTATGGACTCTCTGGAAGTCACTGACGAGGGAACGTTTACCTTTAACCTGGTAGATGGCAAGGCTAAGGGTACAACCAGTCTGGTGCTAATTGGAGATGGTAAGAGCTCAAATGCAATTCTAGCTTTCAGATTTATCAGTAGAGATATGGATACGGGGTATAAATCTGAAACAGCAGACAGCTTACGATGGATAAATCTAAAATCCGCACTGTGGCAGTTATAGTAAGTTATTTTGCTTTTTGCTGTAGTTTTAGTATATGTCCATTGAGGGGCGGCAGAAGACCTTTCCTTACTCTCATATCTTCCCTATTTTGATCAGGGCTGTTTTTTTTATGCATTTTTCAGTGATGTAAAAATAGCTGTTTGATTATCTGATATTTAATATGCATATTTGTTTTGTATCCAGAATTCAGGGAGCTTCAAAAGAAATCTGAATTTGAGAGAGCAGAATGGGTCAGGAAACAAGGTGAGGAATCACACTTCAGCTTTCGCACACTATGTTTAATGCTGATTATATCTAAAAAAAATCTGTTCTGTTTGCTATGCACAGGTCCGCACTTTGTTGAGTACCTTCACTTTGCTGTCACCCAGGAGTGTGATGTGCTGTTGAAATGCAAGGTAAAAAAAAAGAAAAAAAACATAAATACATACTTCTATTTATTTCTTCAACACACAGACATGCAGATGACCCAACTGCTCTTCCCTCTTTCACAGATTGGTAACATCAAAGCAGAGACTGAGATCACTTGGATGAAGGACTCCATTGAGATTGCGGAGGATGACGAGGACGCACAGAAGATCGAGAAAAAGGACAGCGAGCTGACCTTTAATATTGGAAAGGTCAGACCTTTAGATGGGGGCCGTATTTTGTGAGGAGTTTATGAGTAAATAGCTAAAAGCAAAAGTGATGCAGCTCAGCTTCCTTTGCACAGCTTGACTAGATAGTGTGCTACCAACTATCCCTCTCTGACACACAGTCCAATGAATTATGAAACACTCACCTTCTTCCAACAGAAGTGCTGCTTGTGTTAGCACATAACCATGTTATACATGGAAATCTGAATTGACATTTTGGTTACAACGGACTCTTGAAGTTGTTAAATTTAATAAGCTCATATACCATCAATGCAGCATGCTGTTTATATGTGCAATCAATTCATTCACTTCATCTCTAACCCTGTATTCAATTTAACTCCCCTGGCTCCCTTCCTCAAATGTTTAAAGACTCCCTTTGTGAGAAAGTGAATCTGTTTTTTTTCAAAGAAGGTCCAGCGCCAGTGGAGTTATGTTGATGTTTCATTAAAACTGTATAAACGTTACTCACTAAGAGAGGGTTGGTGTCATTGCATGAGCTCCTGTCAGCTGCATTTGCAATAACTGGCTTATTTGTCTAATTCACAGTGGATTATTAAGCCAGAGAAAAAGAAAGAAAGAGAAGGGAAAAAACCATCTGCAGAGGACGTTCCCACGCCACCAAGACCTAAAGTCTGGACATAATCTATCTGCCATAAGTTGATGCCTAATGTCTCCATGTGTCATCCTTGTCACACCTTTTTCATGTTTTCCTCGATCGTTTCCATGTTTTTTTATTTTAACGCCTGCAGCATCACGGGTGGATGAAAAGCTTGACTTTTCAGTATAGTTGGTCTCTGTCTAGCGTCTCTTAACGAATGTCTCTTGACGAATGTCTCTTGACAAATGTCCCTTGACAAATGTCCCTTGACTGTCGAATTCATATTGTCTTCCCTTTAATCTAAAAGGGTAGGAAATTGATTTTTGGCCCAACGATACTTACTTGACTTTTACTTTCCACCATAGATCTCCAAACATGATGCAGGTATTTACGAGGTCCGCCTGAAGGATGAGAGAGGCAAAGATAAGAGTTCCTTCAATCTGACAGAAGCAGGTGAAGTCTCCTTAGTGGATTCCATGAGCAGAAAATTAAGTGAAAAGTGGAAATCAGAGCTTTCAGAGCTGCATAAAAGAGATATTACTGATTATGACATTAATTGCTGTTGTCATCCTCTTCCCCAGGATACCAAGCCGTAATGAATGAGTTGTTCAGAGTTATTGGTGAGTCAAAAGTGGCACTTACTAAGAAGTTGTGAAGCACAACACATAGTCCACACACAGAAGAAAATTAGCACAATGCCAGTGTGGGCATTATTGTCCTTGAGAACAAACTATTAACAGCTTTTCATCAACAAGCAAAAGATGTCAGTAAAAGCTTCTTTTCTCATTTTCCTTCAAGCCAACTCTTCCAGTGAAATCACAATTGTCAGCACTGAACACGGCATCATCCTCAACTCCACGATCACATACTACGATGAGAACCTGCGCGTTGGGTGGCTTCACAAGTATGTAAATGTGACTTCACATTCACATTTTACATTCCTTTTTAAAACGTCCTCTCCACCAAACCAATGTTGTGAAATACACACACCAATAGACACAAACATTTAAAACCTTTGAGATAATGAAACGTTTGCTGAGCCGAAGCTTTTGGATGGACTATATTTATCAGTACATTCAATGGAGTACTGTAAATATGTCAGATTCAGCAAAAAGATTTTTATCACCAGGCTTTCCTGTCAGTGTTATATGTTATATAGACAGGGAAACAAGACAGACAAAAGAACAATTAATGCATATAGCTAGATAAATACCTTTATTTAGCTTGGAAGAAACAAACAGACAGTAGTTACTCACTATGGTGTCGTGCAAACACAACATCGATAGAGATATTTAAAAAGGAAATATCAAAAGTGGAAATTAATATTTTAGACAAGGGCAAACTGCATATAAGAACTGGAGCATTTGTCACATAAAACAATGTTCAAAACAACAAAACTGTCAACGATCAACATGTCAAACGTGTATCTAACGTCAGGAAATCCTGAAGCCTATTACCTCACTTTAAGTGAGGGCTGTTTCCCCTATTTCTTGTTTATAAGAGAGGTATCAAAGGTAAAAAATATTCATGTGAACGAGTATGACAACTTAATGATTTCAAAAAACCTTTAATGTGGCGACAAACAGTATTGTAAAAAAATGACGGTGCTGCTCACTTTGAGGAATAAGCGCAAGCCATCCCACTCTCTGGAAACCAGGATGTGATCTAAAACTGTCAACTAAATGAAAGCTTAGAGATCTGTGATGCATTGTGTCAAGGTGCTTGACAGTGAGAGCGGCAACATACCGTCAAACTCCTACAAAAATGCAACTTACTGTTGAAAGGAAGGAACTTTTTATTTCTGAAAAAAAGACACCTCGTAAAAGTCAAAGCTTTATTCTCCATCTAACCAGATACCCAGTTACTTTTAACATGGTTCTGTTATTCATTTGAGCCCCAGTTGTATTACTCACGGCAAAGAGTTGTTCATTTGAGATGAGTTTTATGTGGATTTAGTACAAACCTCATCAGTGTCCTGTTTTTTTTTTCATCAGGGATGCTAAAATTGCTGCTTCGGAGAGAGTTAAGTCCGGTGTCACAGGAGAAAAGCTTTGGCTTAAGATCAATGAACCCACTGAGAAGGACAAGGGCAAATACACCATGGACATCTTTGATGGCAAGGACGGTGTGAAGAGAGTCTTTGATCTGTCTGGCAAGGGTAAGTGGGAGTTTAAAGTCAAAGTAAAGGAGTTACTCTGGGCACAAAAAAGAATCTGGTTAACTGTGGGTAAATTTATGCTGACGTAACCGAATTGCAATTGCTTATTTGTTCTGTTGCAGCTTGGGAGGAGGCATTCGAAGAATTCCAAAGGCTCAAGTAAGTTCACAAATCTGTTCCTCCGTATTTCTGTCTGTGAGGATGTTTACACGAATAAATAGCAACAGACTCCACAAACCTGAAGTAGGCTCTATTTACGAGCCCTGTCAGAAGCACCGGAAATTCTTTTCCTGGTATTGTGTAGCTTAATAATAACCAAATACCATTTTTAGATGCTTCTGACAATCTCTTGTCCCTTTTCTTCCGCAGAGCGGCAGCAATTGCAGAGAGAAGTAAGTGGTTGTGTGTTTCTGTGTTTCTTCTCGGGGACGGTACAGTGCAGAATTATATAACATTTTCTGGACATGGTTTGAGTTCTAATTTAACTTCAGTGGAGTTGAAGATTGACGAGTCAAGATCTTATATAGAAATTGCCATCTGAAATGAGATATTGAATTTAGAAAAGAGAATTTACAGCTAATACTTCACAATGGGTCACTTACCAGATAAAGGTAGAGTGCTCGTGCATTATATGTTGTCAACAAGCAAATGCTCTCAGGCTGACTGATTCATTGGTGACATTCTTGGCTCTCTCTTGTGTTTCTTGCTTAGACCGCGCGCGGGTTGTTGGAGGCTTGCCAGATGTCGTTGCAATCCAAGAGGGCAAGGTAAATAAATGAGATAACACCCGCCGGCTAATATACTGTGCCATTCTTTTGAGCTCATGTTTCCTCAGAAGTTTGATCTCTTCTGAGGTATACATATTTGTGTGACACACATCAATCCCATGGAAACCTCTTGTTTTTTTTTCTTTCCCTCTTCAGTCCCTGAACCTGACTGGCAACGTGTGGGGTGAGCCTGTACCTGAGGTGTGCTGGATGAAGAATGACAAGGAGCTGGTATCCGACGACCACTACAAACTCAAGTTTGAGCACGGCAAGTTTGCCAGCATCACGATTGCCAGCGTCACCACAGCTGACTCTGGCAAATACGCCCTCGTGGTCAAGAACAAGTACGGCAAAGAGAATGGCGAGTTCACCGTCAGTGTGTACAACCCAGAGGAGGAGGAGAAGAAGGTTGAGAAGAAAGACTAAAGGCTGACGCAGTGTAGTAAAATAAAAGAAGATTGACGACTGGGCTGTCTTCAAAGCATTTTACCCTGGCACATGCCGGTGCAATAAAGCAGTTCAATAAATCTTGAATAGTGCCGCTTCCTCCTGCGTCTTTTGAGCTTTTGACGTTGCATGTAAAGAAAAGAAACTATGAGATGTCGCAAGAATCATTTTGTGCTTCTAGTTGCTTCGTGTTCGGTCTTGTGACCACAATCAGCAGTTCATTAATAGGAAATGGTTGACCACTCATTCATTTTTGTTTGGAAATCAAGTCATAAGCCAACATTTGGGCAGGCTTTTTTCCCCAACTGTTGAATAATAAATATATATATGAAGTGCACAATAGTATGAAAGAAAACATTTTTTATTTAAACTTTTGAGAAATGCCAGATATATCACAGGCTCAACTCATTAGCTCTGATAAACTTAAATGGTGTTGTTTGCATGTACGTTATTAATGTGTCTGCAAGCTACGAGCATAAATCATCTCAGCCGTTAGTAAGAGGGATAATTAACACTTATCATGTGTAAAGTAGAGGGAGTGTGATAAGCCACACAGCAGTCAAAACTGGTTTATTTAGGATGTCTCTAACAAATTTCAAAGCTGTATGGAACGTAGAACAGGCATAACTGGAAAACTTTAGACTTTAGACTATAGACGGACTATCTTCTAAAACTAAAACTAAAACTCACAGTCAGAAAGTTCCACTGAAAGAAGGGGGAATGTTTCAGTTATTGTAGAGCAAACCAAGTAACTAGTCAACAACTTCAACATGTTGTTTCTCTTAAAGGCTCTCCTTGAAATAAAGCTGTAGCTGCTCTAAGGACGTTGCCTTTTTATTCTAAGCAAGATCCTGATTATGAAAACATCCACTAAGGAAAAAAAGCCTTACTCAGAAAACTCATCTTTTATGGACGAAAAAACCTAAGGGTCATGGCCCTTAATATCATAATATTAAAATATCATAATATTACATATTCCAAAAGGAGGCACAATCAACCAAAATGAGAAGCGAGTAAAGAGAAACAAAAACAAGAAGAAAGGCATGCAAAAAAAAATAATAATTAGACCTACTGCAACCAAAATGAAATACAGAATAACCACAAACACACAAATGAACCACACAAAGATGCAAAATGTCAACATTAGATGGCACTAGTCAACACTATATAGGAAGGTACAAGAACCAATATGAGGCACAAAAGGGATGCAAACTGACCACAAAATATCTAAGATAAGACAGAAATGAGACAAAAGCATTATAACTAAGAGTTGTAACATAAAAAAAGCTCAACGTGACCAAAATGTGTAAAAACTGCTATCTGTAAAAACAACACACCGATGGTGAAACTTGAAACAGCTTCATTGAGTATCGATGGACTTTGCCCTCAACAGTCCAGAACATGAACAGAGACATGTCAAACAAATACCCCCCCTCCCATGTGATATGTGTCACATGGTTTTGACACATTTGTTTGGATTCTATTTGTTGGCAAACTTCGGTCTTTTGGGTTGTTTTATGTCTTGTATTTTCTTTGAGTTTTTATTGATCATGTTCAATCCTTTCATAGTCACTTTATAGTTATTTTGTCTCACTTTGTAGCTATTCTGTTTTTTTTCTTGAGGTTATGTTGAATCTCTTTATAGCCAGAGTGTTGAAAAAACTGAACCTCTGAGAAAACTAGACTGTCCCACCAGCTTTCTGAGCGCGCCGCCACTGTGCCGCTGTCCCATCAATTTGAGCTCGTCGGTGCAGCCAGCCACACACACCAGTCGGTCACGGTGGTCCAAGCAGGGGACACGTCAGGAGGCTTCAGAGGAGTTTCACGAGTGAAAACATGGGGACTCACTGACTGCATTACAACGTCCTTTATCAGCAACATCCAGCTGAGGCAACCGACAGGTAAGGACTAAGCGAAATAAGGATTTTCAATCCTTTATGTTCGTCCTCAGCTGCTTGTTAATGTATACATTTCTGCATCTACCAGAAGCTAATGTTAGCTAGCGCACAAGCTGGCTAACGTTTCTTTGAGCTGCAGTGAATTAATTAGACTCGGAAACACAATTATTAGATTGGATATTTATTCGACACATTATTCAATTAGCATATCCACTGTTCATCAAAACTAGCCACTGAGCGAGTGGCTGTCCCTGGTTGGGGTTTCACTGTTTGCCATTAACGGTAACGTAAGCCAAACCAAACGATAACAGTGAAGCTAGCAGAGGGTTAACAGACTGGGAAACAGCTAGCCGAGCTCCGTCTCCATTCATTTTTTTCTCCAGTCTGTGTTTTTCCAATTCACCTATTACTGGCTTATTTGTACAAGTTGTAAAGCACTGCTGCTCCAAACTATCGTATTTTCACTTTTGGTTTGTTTGTTCATTTATTTCCGCAATTTTCTCATCGGGCTTATGAATAGGTGACGTTTTGAAATTAGTTTTATATTTTAATTAATAGAATTAGCATTTTAAGCTAACAAAAGCTATGTTGGTTGATTAGATAAATACATACGGACTGGAGCAACGTCAACTAACAGGTGTCTTGTGTGTATTGACGTCTTTGAAGCAAGTTACCGACGTCGTGGCTCGTAAACAGTGAGGACACTTCACCAAACAAAACACCTGCCCGCGGGTGACACTGGAAAACACCATCAGCCTAAACCTGCGACGTTTTCAAAGTAACTCTCAAAAGAAAATTTCAGTTTTAATCCACAATGTTAAGCAGAGCCTCACTGATCATGTCACCTCACCAGTGGCGCTGAAGTCACAGTCTGCCATTGAGTTCAGCTTTCAAACACAGATACAACCAGTTTTCCAAAATGTTGGGTTTACAGTCATAATTGGATGCAGTCTGTTAATTGTCTGGAAGTCCGTCAGTAAAATTGAACTTTAACCTGTTTTAGTTAGATGTTGAAGTAATCGATTCAGTTGATGCAAATGCTTAAGTTAGGCTGGGTGATGCTATAACTTTCCTTTAATGAATCCATTAGCCTAGCTGTTTTACCCATTGCATAACCTGGCAAACGTTTAGTCATCATTTAAAGCTGCAGTCTGCAACTCTTTTTCAAGCATAATGCCTGGAACTGTCCGGGGATTCTGAAAGTAGTACATTAAATACCCCAATACAAAAAAAAACGAGTTCTCTAGGTCCCCTATATGTCCCGCTAGGTCCCTCCAAAGCCAGCAGGTTTGTTTACAAAATTACAGACCGGACCGGTAAAAGGTAACCAATCAGGTTACGAGCTGGGCTCTGCTGCCTGTCAATCACCGATTGTGCACGCGCGATACAAGGTAGGCTCATCCCCACGCTTATTTATCTAGACTATTGAACTTCATTACGGGCTAGTCTACTTACTGTGTCTTCCATGATCGCAAATGACAGGTGAGTTGATGAATGAGGAGTCGTGTACGCGAATCTGGCGTGCACGTAGACCTGCACGAGTTCTCATGTGTTTTGATGGGGCGGGACAGGAAGTTGAATAACTTTTTATTTTTCGGTTAAAAAATAAGCATTTCTTGCATTTTGCGACTACGGAGGTCACCGTTTTCAACTTCAAGCGTTCTGATAGATCATGTAAACTCTTAAAATGCCAAAAATTAGGACTTTACGTATGACAACAACAAATCCTGCAGACTGCAGCTTTAAGGGTGACATAGAATCCATCGTTTAATTGATTATTCATGGAACTGCGTGCCCCCAAGTGATTCAAGAACCCATATACAAATGAGAATTAGAGCATTCAGTAACTATTTGCGTCATAAATTATGTAACTGTACGAGCCATTCTGGCTTGCAGGCCGTTGTAACATAAGTTGATAAGCGCTGGCCCTGATTGTCAGTCATATCTTTGCAATTAAATAAATCCAGCCTCCTAAATAATGAATAACAAGGCATAACAATCTATGCTACTCATTGGTTGCTTCTCTTTGTCACTCATCAGACTCTTCCTGAAAAGGTTGAAGGCAGTTGTAGTTCAGTCCAAGTTGAAGGTAGACACGCTGACACGGAGCGTCTGGTACTGGGATGAAATCAGTGGTTTCGTAGACATGATATGATAAACAATATTTGGGGTGTTTTTAGGCTAAACTTTAGAAATACATTGAATAGACATGGCAGAGTTGTGTTAATTTTTTTGGGAAAGAGCTTCAACAAAGAGCTACAACAGAGACAAAAGGAAACTCATGACAGTGTTTTTAGACTTCCTCTTTCTCACAGTGTGAGGCCTCATTTGTACACGTCACAGTTAAAGGGGAACTCCGGGGCATTTGAAGCGCAATCCCATTGCTAGAGGTTGTCAAATACTGACAGTAGGACACAGACTGGTGCAAATCGGCGCTCCCTGTGCGGAGATTGCGCTGTTTGCGCAGCCTGTCATGCGAGGCTAATACGTGGTGGCTAAGGGGCAAGTGCTAACCCTTCCACGTAAAACAACAACTTGCACACTGCAGAAACGTCACACCACCACTTTAAAACATTACAACAATATTACGGGGCATGTATTGTTGTAATGTTTTAAATACTTGAACGCAGTTTTTCTAGAGAAGATAATTGCTTTGTATATGGGAGTATCGTCCATTGACTCTTTTGGGCTTTCACATGCGAGCGCCTACCGACAAGAGGTAAGTGACATGCTGTTTATAAAGTTGTTTTGTAACGTCCCCATGCCAGTAATGTGAGAACCATGCATATGGTTTTGATGGTAAGGCTTGTGACTTTATTGTCGGATGGTTTATAAAGTGGTGTGACGTTTCTGCAGTGTGCAAGTTGTTGTTTTACGTGGAAGGGTTAGCGCTTGCCCCTTAGCCACCACGTATTAGCCTCGCATGACAGGCTGAGCGAACAGCGCTATCTCCACACAGGGAGCGCAGATTTGCACCTGTCTGTGTCCTACTATCAGTATTTGACAACCTCTAGCAATGGGATTGCGCTTCAAATGCCCCGGAGTTCCCCTTTAACCTCAAACCTTTGTCCATTTCTGCTTTTTGACTCTATATTTGCCACAGCCAGGAATGACAGTAAACGCTGAAAATCAGGGATTAGGGTAGATTGTTTGGGTCTTCTTTAGCACCGCAGAATGTGGAAAAATGAAAGTCAACACTGTCTCTCTGAGGTTGTTGCCATGGTCTGCGGTACCTCCGTAATGAGTTGACTGGTTACGGTGCGGTGTAGCGTAACCTAATGCTTGAAATGGTGCAACGTGAACCTTGTGTGGACTGGTTTGCCAGCTCAGTCACAGCGCTGGTTCTTTTATCACTGGTCAAAGCAAATGTGCTTCGGAAGATTCCAGATACAAACTGTGTCGTTGAGTAAAAAAGGAGATCATAATGCTAACATGTGTACACTTTAAATTTCCAATTGTACAAGTATGCAGTTTTTGGTTTTTATTGAGTTTATTCAGTTTTGGCCACGTTATTTGTATATCTCTATACACTGTAAATGTGCTATATCTTTTTAAATGGAAAGTATTTATCTATTTATGCATGGCTCAGAGCAGGTCCAAGCACAAGGTTAGCCCACCACTCTCAACCCCGCCAGCTAGTGTGTTTTCTTTGGTTGTGTTTACAAAGGATTCCGCGGATGAGGCAGCCGGGTTAGGGCCCTTTCTGGAGGAGCCTCATGCATTATTTTTGTCTTTGGCAATCACTTTGGAGCTAAGCAAGCCAGGAGGATGCAGGAGGCCTGATCAAGGAAAACCTCTGTGTTTAAAAAAAAAAAAAAAAAAAAAAAAAAATAATAAAGTTCTGTCAAGATTGCCCTGACTGCAGTTGCAAAAGTTTACCTACTTTATCTGTGTTTATTAGTGATTTGTAATTTATTGTAGCTTACGTAAGCAACTTTTGGTGACCTTAGAAGTTCAATAATCCACTTGATAATTATGCCTTCGGTATTTATAGACATTAGTTTGAAAAACACTTGTCCAGGATGTCAGGCAGTTCATTGGTAATTAGCAACAACAACAAGTCCAGTACATTGAATGTCCTGTAGGTTGAATTTCCACCCCCTCCTCCCTCTTTTGATAAGTGATGTACAATAACAAGCACATGCAGCAAAGATTGTACTGTACATGTGACTTGACGGTGCAAGAGCACCATGCTGAGTACTGCTTGTTTTTTTTCCCCTGGGTTTTTACTCTTATCAGGAGAAAACATTGCATAGACGTTTACGGGAAATAGCTGTCCCTTATCAGGGACACACCGCCACTGTAAAGATGTCCTCCCATTGGCTGATATGTTTGTACAATGTCAGCTGACTGGATGAGTAGAACTCCACATTCTGCAAAGAATAGCACAGAGGAAGGATGGCAAAGTTTATGACGGTGTTTCACAATCACCATTTGTTCCAGATAGCATATCTGTATTTACCCCAGGGAGGGTTATTCTACGGTGATTAGGTGGGCCTGTATTTGAGTTTGCATTCAGGATGGCAGAGAGACAATATTGTCGAAATCCGCGGGCAGAAATCATTAGTCCCAGTGGAATATCCTGAGCTGGGTAAAGCGATGAAGAGACAGAGATCCTGGGGGAACTGGGAGCTCCCAGGAAGCAACACAGAAGACAACACAGACAACAGTGAACAGGATGAGTCTTCATCTTTGAGGTCATCATGGTCCCTGGTGAGTTAGAACTAACTGTCACAGCTTGAGCCATGAGCATGTAGGGCCTAATAATGTTTGGCTGTGTGGATTTCTTGGTATATTGTTGCTTCTAAGCTGAGTCTATTTACTCCTGACCATAAGGAAAGAGATGGATGATGTCATTTTCAGAGCCAAACCGAGTACTTTTTTCAGTCTTAGCTTCACTGTGTTGTGATCTGGTCAAATATGTTCAGACTCAGTTTGGAGGAAAGGACAGTGGCTCCAAACAGGTGCAGCATGTTTGTCACATGCGACTGCAATCTAGACAACTGAATACTGTTTCCTTTCCTTATGCGTCCTTTGTATGTTTATAATGTGGAGTATTCCTAAATTCTTTATGGCCTTTCACGATGCAAAGACTTTTGAGAGGTTTTGGGTTTTTTTCTTCACGTGTCTTTACACTTTGCATTAACACTGTCAGTTCAGGAGGGCAGAGTTTTGCGTTGGATGTGCTTTCACGTTGTTTGCTTGACAACAACATCACAGTTTTAGTTTAATGGAATAAAGAAAATTGTGAGAATTCTATTAATTTTTACATTTTTATCAATAATGCCATGTCCCTTTTTCGGTAATCAGTGCTGCAGAATGTTCTCACCTTCATAGGATTCAAGAGGCTCTTATATTAGCTAAAAGGTTTGTTCTTGGACCTCTCCTTCCACATTCCTGTGCCCAAGCAGCTCTATTTTTGTCTCATCAACCATAAAACTAATGATTCAAACCTTTCTTCACACTCCACGTGACCTTTTGCAAAGAAGACAAGCTTTTGTGTTTTTCTTTGTTAAGTGAGGTCTTTCTCAGCCGGGAACCTTTGTGCTGTTTAATGTCAGGCTCAGAGGGTGGTGCAGAGGTTGGTACAGTATTGACGCTGATATTCCAGCAGAGAGATGGTGAATGTTTAGAAAAAAAAAAAAAAAAAGATGTTTGCTTTGATTTCTTTTGAGTTCAGTGATGTTTGACAATACCAGCCCAGTTTCCCATATTCCATGATGCCACTCTTGCACAAATGCCTCTGTTCTGTACCTCTGCTGACATGCCCCCCCCCATGCTTTCATGGTGATGTGCAGAACAAAATGTCAGTGTGAGATGTGAGCATTTCAGGTTACATAAACCCAATAAAGTCAGGAGGGGAATGTGTTTACCGCCCCAACTAAACACCCTGACCCCAGCAAACTAAAATCATATTTGTTAAGTTAATGATTACACGATCTGTGCGTCACTGTTCAAAAATGTCCTCATAGTCTTTGGTTCAGTGAAGAGTCAACAAGAAAGCAGAACAGTTGGGGTGATTATGCACATTTAGCATGGGCCTAAATGTTGTTTTCTCTGTGATTTAGTTGCCTCAACAGATTTCTTGTGAATGTGTTTACAGCCTCAGAGAATATGAATCCCAATAGACTAATTGTTTTGAGAAATTAAGAAAATGAACCCTCTGTGCAGCTGTAGTTTTAGCCAAAAAATATGGCCAGAGTATTCTATTTGATGTTGGCTAACAGAGACTTATAAATGTAAACAGGACACCAGCTGCTTCCATTGCAACAGGTCACTAGATTTATGCATGAGGTTGTCTCATTGTTTGTGCCTAGCCATTTGGTCTCCTCTTAACATTTGGATGTTACCCATGTGGGACAGTAGCCAGGACAAGGATGACAGTGGCACTTCGGCAGCCTGTATGCAGGTCAGGAGATAAGACTCTACGGGGCAGGCACCCAGTGAGGGAAAAGACAGAAAAGGGCAACCTGACTGACTGGAGGAGCATATTTAAAACAAGAAAAACCTGTCAAATGTGAACATTCAAAGGAAATCTAGTAGATTTTGCAACTTCCACAGGCCAAAACAGTAAATTCCTCTGGACTCATCGTGTCTTTTCATTTTACTCAGCCACTAATTTGTTCTTTTCCCCCTCCAGACGGACACCATGAACTACGTGGGCCAGCTGGCAGGTCAGGTTCTGGTAACCGTCAAAGAACTGTACAAGGGCATTAATCAGGCCACATTGTCGGGATGTATTGATGTTGTGGTTGTCCGCCAGAGAGATGGCACCTACCAGTGCTCACCATTCCATGTGCGCTTTGGCAAGCTGGGTGTTCTGCGCTCGAAGGAGAAAGTGGTAAGTTTTTTTTCAGTTTTTTTTTTTTTTGTTCTTTTGTGTGTTCTTTAGCTACACATGCAGAAAGACTTGTGACACCTCTACCAGCAGCATCCCAGGCAGGAATATATGAAGTTTGCCAAAAACTTGTAAAATGTAATGACATTCTTTGAGCCAATCGTTAGGTTTTTCTTTTTATTCAATATTTTCTGTTTTACAATCACTTACAGAAGTGATCCTTTTTTCTAATAATTTCTTGAATTATTTCCATTCAACTTTGTAATGGAGCTGGATTAGATTAACATGTTTTTTTTTTTTTTTTTTATATTTTCATCGTTTTAGGTTTGTCTGCTGCTCTTTTAATGAGGCCATCACATTATGCCCCCTTCAATCGCTGTTGTATGACAGCAACTCTTTTAAGAGTTGGTTCCACCAGCTGTTTCTCTAGGCACCTACGGTTCCACATTTAAGAAACCAAAAAAGAAAATACTATCAATTTATGGGTGAACCATTTCCTCTTTGCCAAACCAATGCCATTTATCTGTTCTAGTAAGAGTCTCAAGAATTTTATTGTTTGGTTCACCAGTGTCAGAAAAGCTTTGGAGCCCTTGAATCCCCATACTTTATATGACTCTCCAAACCTCTGCAAACCCACACATTGTGAATTAAGTCCACATGAACAAACCATGCCTGAATGTTTGAGGCCACACATGAACACGAGAGAAAAAAAGCACCATACAGCAGGAGATTCTCTGAGTGAACTCTGTTCTTACAGATGGAAATATTCCAGAATGATGCCAGGGTGGCGTGCACAGGAAGCAGGACATGATGCAAGACGAACACTGCGGAAATCATAGTGATTTGTTCACTGCAGACAGAAAATGGAGATGAGATGAGACCTAAATATAGCTGTTGCTGTTATGTGGATATATATCTGCTAAAATTATTAACAAGCCCCCCCACCCAAAAAAGGGAAAGAAAAACAAGTTGGAAGCTGTTACAGTTGCACAAAGAATTGTGGGCTTGTCGTATCATTGAAGTACGGTGCTAAATTAAATATATTGGTGCACATTTGTAACAGCTAAAGTGAAGTATATTTTAGGTTAAGTACAGCCTAAATAATTTATTTGTCTGAGCAATTTATTTCATAACAGTATCGGCATGTAAAATCTCCTTTTAACTGAAAATTGCCCCCAAGCTGCAGTCATACTTACTCTTCATTCAACAAAATCTATTGGCACTCAGCTCAAAAAAAAAACAAAAAAAAACTGTGATACCACAGCTCTGATGCGAATGATTACTAAATATTGAGAATAGAGATCGCAGATTATGACTCACTGAGGGAAAGCTTCTGTTTGTGAACAAAGCTGCGATAGTCTGGGTTTTTCTCCTTGAATAAGAATAGCTGTTACTACATATACTCTTGTGTGTGAGGCAGTCTAATTAATTATGGCTGAAGAACAGTTGTGCTATTTTTAGTGCTCACTTCTCACTTGAGAAAACAGTATTTTTGTAGCAAGTCACCACTGGACTAATTGATGGGGCGGGGGCGGCAGGAGGTCTCCAGTAGCTGTAAGGAGACGTAGAGCTGCATGTTATGAGTAAAGATTTGTATGCAATTCAAGTCCTGTGACGGAATCTTTTTGTCATGAGTTTGCTTCAGTATATCCGCTTGGATTGAGATTCACAAGAAGAACGCCAGCATTAATGTTGAGCTTGTCCTTACATCGATTCTTAAAATGACTATGTAGTATTCAGGATTGAAGCAAGCTCTTTTACCTTCTGGTAAAACAGAGTGGATAATGATTTTTGGTGGACTGACACGGTCTCACCGCCTACCCAGAATGCTGATGGGTTTTGAGGGTAGGAATGAATGAGTGGTTTCCATGGCAACAACTCTACAACTTGGATGTGTGGGAGGGAGAAGAAATGTGAACACGGTCTCAAAAAGGGCTGTTGTGTAACAGTTATACATGTCTCCCCCGTTTTACTTTACAATTTTATAAGTATTGTTTGGATCCAAAAGCAGAAAACACACACTGAGGATAAGAATTAGACTTTGCTTTACAGAGTAGTCATTGCTGAATTCCTGAAGTTTGAGGATCTGCAGACACAGAGTTGACGCAATGATAATCCAGTGATTAAATATGATCTTGGCAGATTCATGACTAAGACCCTCAAGTGAATGCAGCCTGACTTGAATGGATGAAGAGGAGCCTCTTTTTATTCTGTGTCCTTAGTTGTTGGGCCTTGAAATCCTCAGCCACCGGAACAAAAGTTCCCCATAGCAACCCTGAAGGGGGGGTTATTACATCTTGACATCACAGAAAAACCACACCTGCAATAAAGAACACAACAAATAGGAAGATGGAACAAGATTAATCACAAAGTAGGAAAAAAATAGATTATTCTGGAGGACATCGGTTGCAAATTGATATCGACTTAGTTTAAGGTTGCAGAACACTTCTGAGTCAAAGTTTGCCCTCTCTGTAGTCTCTTCCAGACGTGAGCTGTTCTTTTTTTATTTTCTATTTATTCATTTATTTTTGTGGTGTCAAGTTTCTGAATGGGCTCCAGTCCTCTGGGGGTTTCTTGGCCAACTTGAATGGCCTTGTTTTTATGACAGTCTCCACATAATGAAATCCCAGAAGACTCATATGCTGATTATGATTTCTAAGAGGAGAAGGACTGGGCTGCACAAGCCTGCCAGGGGTCTAAATAAATCTAATGCGATATGGGATTCATATAGATATATGATAAAGAGGCAGGTGTATGCTTGCCAAAGCCATTTTCAGTGTCCTCATGATTTTCCTACATAAAGGACTTAACGGAGTTGGCTGCCAGTTTTTCCTCTTGTGTTCAATCGAACAAATCTCTGAAGCAGACCCTTCCACTGAATGAGTGACAACTCAAAACTGACTTTAAAAAATGCCACACGCAGAAACATCTCATATATGGATAAGAACAAATGAACACCTTGAATGTTAGTATACCTTTTGTCAAGTTTTAGGTTATTATGCTTATTTTTTAGCAGGGACGTGTACAAAAAAAAGTAATCCCATAGAGAAGAGGAAATGCTGGGACAGTATTTGGCCTGTGGCAACCCTCAGGGCACTAGTGCGCTGCTCTTAACCTCTGCTCCACATTGCCCATGCTAATATGGCAAGCTAAAACCCAGTCCTCAGTTTTCATGATGGCTCAAAGATCTCAGTCTGTATCTTCCGTCAAATTTTTTCCAGATCGACATCGAAGTGAATGGAGAGCCTGTGGACCTTCATATGAAGCTCGGTGACAATGGAGAGGCCTTTTTTGTCCAGGAAACTGAGCAGCTAAATGTGAGCAAATTACCTGCACAGATTCAGCTGCTATTTTTTACGAGTGAAATGAAACTATTCACAATGAATAACATACGGTTTGATCAGGACAACTAGTACTTTGTGAAGCATAGTAGATATAGACTTTAAATTATTGTTCGTTTCACAACATCTTCAGGTTTCCTACTCGTTTCCTCTTGAGCAGAGACGTGGTCTCTCTTATATTTCAGCACAGTCGAATGCTTTCAGAATGTGTTTGAGAAGTATTAAACCTGTTCAACATTGCTTTTGTACACACCACTGAAATTTATTGTCTTAGGTTTGTGTGAAGAAGTCCTTTTCCCACTGTTGTTCGGTTCCTGTATTTGACAGTTCACCTATTCCACAAGCTACCAGAGCTTTTCTTGTGGGTGACAGACACCCTGTTTTATTGGACTTGAGTCACTACGTTTACAGAGGACGAAGCGTGCCTCTTTGGCTTGCTCTTGTTTTTGCATATCTTAACTCTTATGTCCATGCATTCTTTTTTTAGCAGATTGTCCCTGCCCATCTGGCCACCTCCCCAATTCCCACTGAGAGTCATCTGTTCTGGATCTCAGAGGTGGAGCACAGGGTACCACAAGATCTTGAAGATGACCCCGCTGACCCGGAAGACCGTCCTGGGCTTCCTGCTCCCAGCACCATGGCCACAAAAAAGAAGAAAAGGCGGAGAAAGAAGCACAAAGGAGACCCCCGTAGAGAGGAACTGACCCCACCAATGTCAGTCACGACTGGAAGCGCTGTTGCTGCTACTACCGCTGCTATGTCCAGCTCTGGGCAAAATGATGAGATCTTTGAGATGGACCTGAGCTCTGATGAGGAAGCTGGGACACACGTCTCAAGGTTGGTTCAGATTCTTAGGCTTTTTTTTGTTGTTTTTGTGGTTGTTTTAGAGGTGTGTTAACTGTTATCTGTCCTTTTTACCCCGAACTTAGGTCACCCTCAGCTACCATAATTCGTGACATTGACCCTAAACTGCCGACAGTCAGACATAACTTTGATGATTACCCATTGTCTGATGGAGAATGGCGAGCAAGTGAAGGGTATGTATAGAGATGGAGCCGGTGGCAGTGGTGTCGCATAATCGCACAAAAAACCCTTTTCTAACGGTCACTTTGAATTTCTCTGTCTGATCCTTTAGTCATGGGTTGTCTCAGGCCTTTTCGCCAAAGAGTGATTCAGAACTGGTGAGGAGGCCGTCAGAGAGTTTGCTCAGAGCTGAGTCCCACATGCAGTGGACCTGGGGAGAGTTTCCAGAAACCACCAGGGTAAGCACTTTGTTCCAGTAAAACTCAAAGCAGCTGTCAGGATGTCTCATTGTCATACTAATTTCTGCTATTTAATGTCCAGGTCACCAAGAAAGAAAAACCAGAACCACTGAAAACCGTAACCATCACCCCATCAGAGAGCACCCACTTTCGCGTCATCCTCAGCTCAGAGGCCATGGAGAATGAAACTGAGACTGAAAAGGAACATGGGGCCCCCTCAGTGTGTACCATAGTCAAGCCGGAGCCACGTACCCCTATCACCACTGTAACATCCGATAATCCACTATCATCTGTCAGCAGCGTAACCTCCCCTGTGAGTCCTATAACCCCCACAGAGCCCATCGATGTCCTGTCATCCAACATGGCAACATCCACCCCAGCAAACAACCAACTGAGTGATTCACCCTCTAAGAAGAAAGGTATGTCAGGTGGCAGTCGATTTTTAATTAGCATTGGGTAAAATGATACATAAATGAATGAATATCTCTGTTGTTGGTTGCAGGGGTCCCAAAGAGGAGTCAGCATCAGGGTCCTGAAGATATCTACCTTGATGACCTGAATGTACTTGAACCCGATGTGGCTGCAAGATATTTTCCTAAGAGGTTCGCTTACGCAAGAGGCACCTAATTTCTTGACCTGTTTTAATAATAAATGTGCTCCATTTTAAACCTCAACATGTGAATTATTAATATTGCTTTTCAGAAATAGCACGGAAAGCATTGAAGACCAGTGTCATTCTCTCTTTTTTCTTTTTTTTTTTTTTTCTTTTGTTACACCAGTGAGACAGAGGCAGCGACAAAGCATTGGATGGACTCAGAGATGCTTTCTGGTTCACAGTCTCCTCAGTCGGTGGGTAGTGCGGCTGCTGACAGCGGGACAGAATGTCTTTCTGACTCAGCCAGTGATCTGCCTGATGTCACCCTTTCTCTGTGTGGAGGTCTCACAGAAAATGCTGAAATATCCAAAGGTACATGAAAACAAATGCAGCCTGAAGTGTTCTTTCATGGGTGACAGACTAGGCCCCCAGACAATGTTGGTTGAGGCTCTTTATTACAGAAACATCAGCTTCTTTGTGCTAATATATTGGATGACCTTAAAACTCTGACATGCTTTCGCATACAAGCCCTCCTGACCGAGTCAATGGGAAAAATACCTATTATTAAAAACATATTATGTACATTACATTGATACAATAAATACTAAATCATTCACTCATCCTGATACTGGGAGGAAGATTCCTATTAAAGATATTGTATGACAGCCCGTGTTATTTACATGTTATCGTGTCCTTGTGGTTTAGCGTATGTTTGACAAACTAAAGGTTGGATCTAGGTTGGATCCCTGAAAAAAAAAAAAAACGGCACTCAAAACAGCAACCTGTACAGGCAGTGTGGGTTATGCGGTTTCAAAACACTGCTAAAGCAACTGTCAGCTTCCTCATTGACGATTTGCGCAACTCCAGAAACTGGCCTGAAGGCAGTTGTTTTGGAAATATGCGCTTAATGACTTCAGCCTTAGGTAGCTGTGTTGTTATGAACTCTAAATGAATGTTTTTTCCATGACTGACACTATGTCATGAGTAAGTTGATGATGTCTGTGATCTTTGTGTTTATTGTTTGATTGACCTCGTCCTTTTCCAGTGGACTTCCACTGATGGGAATCGTCCACCTGTAATGGAATTTTCCATCAGTATTACTTCCCTTGTTATATTCTAAACAAATGTGCGCTTCAATGCAACCGATGAGGGCGTAGTTTTCAGCCCACAGCAGGGTATCTTTTAGAATCAGAATCAGAATCGCCTTTATTGTCATTATAATTTGCATTACAATGAAATTTGGTTGCAACTCCAAAGGTGCTTACATCAGAATTTAAAACAAGACTATGTTTAAAGTAAATTTAAATATATTTAAATAAAATTAAATAAAATTAAATAAAATGAAGGCACAGTAATGAAATATAAAATATTGCACATTTTTCCGGAATTGCATGGTATGAACCTCAGTTGCTTAGACTGTAGGAGTAAAAAGTGTTTCAACCAGTTTGTGTAGTAAGATAAGGTTATGGTTTACCGTTATTGACCTTTTTATCTTTGATTACTCTCCTTCTCCTCTGTGTGTTTGCAGAAAGATTCATGGAGCACATCCTCACCTATCAAGAATTTGCTGAAAATCCAGCAATTATAGATAACCCCAACTTAGTGGTAAAGATAGGAAATAGGTTTGTAAGCCTTTTTTATTTCAAGCAAAAAAAAAAAAATGTTTTATGTGTCACGCCTTTATTGTGTTTTAACCAATGTTTGTCCCCTCAGATATTATAACTGGACATTAGCTGCACCCTTGATTCTAAGTCTACAAGCATTTCAGAAAAATTTACCAAAGGTAAAAAAAAAAAAAAAAATTCCCCCCACTTTATGGTCATTGTGAAATTGCCTTCAAGCTCTTTGTTAATCGAGTTCGTCCTGTTGTTTTACGTTAGGCTACAGAGGAGGCCTGGGTCAAGGAGAAGATGCCAAAGAAGTCAGGCCGCTGGTGGTTCTGGAGAAAGAGGGCAGATAGTTCAATCAAGCAGGTCTGTGCATGTTATTATAAATGCTGAAATCAAAAGATCAGTTTTATGGGTGCATCATTATGTTCACTGTTACAGTTTCAGATGTAATTTCTTAATTGTCCTAATTAAGTGTGATTTTTCCAGTCGGAGACTAAGCTGGAAGCCAAGGAGGAGGCAAATTTGGAAGAGGAAGGGCCCTCCATATCTCAGGAGAAGCTGGCCTTACCGTATGTGATACCAAGTGTTAACTGCTTTGTACCATCAAATGATTCAGTAATTTAGAAAAACAACCTACATAATTAGTTTTATGATTATGATCACAATTTTCTTTTTAAAGGTAGCAAGGAAGATCATGAATGATGTGTTGCTATTAAATGATATTATATGATGGATTTAAGCAGTTTCATGTGAGAAATGTTTGAGAAATTCTAGTCATTTGAGGCATTCTAAAGTTTAAGCGCACATGCTTGAAACCAGTCCATGTTTTGTGTCCAGCAGCTTTTCATTGGTATTTTCACATTGCAACAAATTGTACAGAGTATATAACTGTCACTGCTGTTACCCTGTAGGCCTAAAGCAGGCGACACTTCTAGTGATGAAGAAGCCAAGGAAGTGAGTGCTGTGTCCTGTCAAGAGAGACTGCAAACAGGAGATGTTCCGCACCACCCCAGCCCACACGCTTACAGGAAGTCACTGCGTATTTCCTCCGATCAGATAGTAAGAGCTCTTGTTTGACTTTAAAACTAATATGTTTACTAATTTTGATTGTATATTCTGTAGTTTTTCAGTTTTATATTATTCTGATCATTTAAAATTGATTTTTATGTTGTTGTTACAGTATGGGATTTATCAGATCACACTCTTGGTGATTGTACTCACTGAGATTTTAATTTTTGTATTAGGTAGTTCAGAGCTCCCTCTGCTGGCTGGCTGTGTCATTTATGGTTTTTGCTCCACTTAACAGTCAATAGGGGGCTCTAAAGACCTGTAGATGTTCATTGTGCACTGGCAAAACAAGTCATTTTGTGGTGTTAGACTACCTGTAGTGATTGAAATGGACTGTTTCTTTACATGCCTTTTACAGTTTTCCCTGTGTTTCCAGGCCAGTCTGAAGCTGAAAAGTGGGCCAAATGATGTCACATTCAGCATCACCACCCAGTACCAGGGCACATGCCGCTGTGAGGGGACCATCTACCTGTGGAACTGGGACGACAAAGTCATCATCTCTGACATTGATGGCACCATTACCAAGTATGTACTAAGAGGGGAAAAATGGTTTCATAACCCTTCCGAGTTGCGTAATTATGCTGAATTATGATGGCAGTTTATACAAAACTGTGGCAGCAAACCTATTCTAAATGAAACTTGGTTAAAATGTATCTTTGCTTATTGTCAGTTATACCATACATCAAAGAAAATCCTCTGACATTGTTGACACCTATACATTATTCTTAGTTTCTTCTCCATGAGTGCATGCACATTTGCTTGGGTACTTTCCCTTAGATGTAATCTCATCTAACTGAATCTTATTCTAAGCTTTCATTCATAACCATCTCTTTTAAGAGACTCTTTTGCCATAAAATGTAGATGTAATTTGAAATCGGTGAAAGCACTGATTGCGCACTCCTCTTGGATCATGTTCTGTAAACAGATTTTACAGAAATGGAGGCAACCCTTGCATTAGCGGGACGGCTTCTGTTGCACAGTATTCTAAGTAGTTGCTTTTAAATTGTTTATTCAAAACCTCAATTGTGTGTTTGCTGAATTACGTTTGTTCTACCCTGTCAGCTGTGAATAATTCTACAGAAAAATCAAATCGATGAACCTCATTCGATGCCCAAAGACATGAAGTAAATCTATCCATAGAAGCCACACAGGCAAGGATGCAGATTCAAAAGATGTATCCGTTTATTGTTTATAGGCCTTGTTTAATCAGTGGAAGCCAATGACAAGTTTCCCAAAATGGCAAAGAAGCTGCCTAATTATTGGCTGGTGAGTTAATCAAAGTTCCTGTTGTCTGTTACTGTTCCTGGTGTGATTACCTGCATTGGAGTTCAGCAGGTGAATGAATGCTGCTCTACAGTATTGCAAATATTGGAGCGGTTGAAGTAAGACTTAAAAGACGCACGTAAGATGTGTTTTGCAGTGGACAAAGTCATGTACTCTTTTTAACTGTAGTTATCCAAAACTGTAATGCAGTTCTATTTATACAAAGCTGTGAAGTCATCTTAACGCCAGTTGGACTCTTTTGTAACAAAACCGATCCCTGCAACTGTTCCAGAGTCCACCCTGTGGGGTTCAACATCAAACCGGTCTCGATCGACTGCAGCTTATTATCTCTGCGACCCTTCAGGCCAACGTGTGACGTGTCACTCTTTGAATAACAGGGGGAAGAGCACGGGGATTATAATGAGCCCATTTACATTTTAGTCTGGAGGAACTCGCAGTAATATGCGGATAGTGAGACAGTGACTCCCCTATGGGCCAATGATCCTCATTAGCAGAGAACAGCCCATCCTTTTCTATATTTATGATAAAACGATAAAATAGTCGGGGTGCTTTATTTAACCTTCTATGAATGGTCTTTATCAGCGGTCTGCTGTGTTTTCTCTCTCAAACATTCTGCCACCGACTCTCTGACTCCTACATCTGCTATGTTTTACATGTCAATATTATTTGTGCTTGTTTTAGGTCAGATGTGTTTGGCCAGATCCTTCCACAGTTGGGTAAAGACTGGACTCACCAGGGCATTGCCAAGCTGTACCATTCTGTTGCTGAGTAAGTACACAACAACACTGACTAATCACAGAGGGAGAAAGAATGGTTGCTCAGCGGTTAAGAGTCTTCTGGGTTTGGTTTCCAGTTGGCTTTTTCTGGATTCAATATTTCCTCTCCGTGTTTGCGTGGCCTGCGCTGAGGTGAATGACTCGGCAAGTTTAAGGGGATAATTGCAAAACTAAAAGCATCAATAACTGGATTTTTTTTCTTATGCTTTTAAACTCCTGGACATGTCTCTCATGTCTCTCTATTCTCAACAGAGAATAGAAATGATTTACACAGGTGGAGTCCCAAAGAGAATAGGCAACAGTAGGTAGCAAGTAGAATTTTTTTTGCAACTGAACTAGCAGTCCTAAACGTTGCTGATGATGTGTAGTGGTATAAACATTCACGAGCACCGCTCTCTTCATTGGCAGGAATGGCTACAAGTTCTTGTACTGTTCAGCTCGGGCCATTGGCATGGCAGACATGACAAGAGGTTACCTGCAGTGGGTCAATGATGGCGGCACCATCCTGCCACGGGGTCCTCTCATGCTTTCCCCCAGCAGCCTCTTCTCTGCATTCCACAGGTACAGTAACATGTGCTAATGTCTGCCACCATTATTATCACGAAGTTCATTATGCACATGAATTCCTCCGTATCCTTTGATCCGAATTCTGTTTTAAAACAACCCCATTATTTTTCCTCCTTCAAAGTCAAATAACTTTTGCCTGCATAGTTATTTTCACATTTATTATTGTGATTATTTCACATTAATCATTTTCAGACTCACTAAAGTCTCATCATGCATATAATAAGCCTTTTCTCTAACGTGTTTATGAGGACTACAGAAAACCCTGCTCACTAGTTTCTTACTCGAGTTATTAGTTTTAGCGTGCGAGTTGTGAGTGAAATATTTGAGCATGTTTTTAAATCATTTGGGAAAAGAAAAGACTGAAAGAAGGAAGTGAAAACTAAAAATTACCGTTGTATTCACTGCATCATTTAGCTGCAAACAGATGCAGAAATGGTTATGAATTTTGGTTAACAATATATACTCCAAGGTTCTAAGCGATGTAATGTTTGCTTTATATTGAGCTTTTGCAACATTGAAATTGTGTTAGCAAGTGCTGATTATTTAAACAGTTTATCCCTCATTACGTTGCTGCTGTGCGCTTTATTTTCAGTAGCTTGTAGACATTGCTAAGTTATTTAGCCCAGCTCCTACGCTGTGGTTTAAATATGCATTCAACAAATGGTAAAAAGAAAAAGAGCCTTATTATGACCTATACAGCAATGTACTGGGTTCTGTTTTGGGTGAAATGCAGTGTAATTGCTGGTTTTTTGTAAGCTATTTTTATTTTCTTGTAAGACAAACAGTTCTACCCTTCTGGTATCTGAACTCTTGCTGACTTAGGGGGGGATTTTTTTAAATTGATATTCGAGGGATGGCATTTGTCTCCGACATCCCTAGGATTTGTAAATTGGGTAACCAAAGAAACAAAGTAGAATCTAAATAGAAGGGAATTCTGAAATAAGAGAAAAAGTAAACACTTTGGCCAAGTTACTTGTAACTGTGGTTTGATTCGTTGACAGGTCATGAAAATGTGCTGCTCTAATGGAAGTGTCTGTTTGTTTCAGGGAGGTCATTGAGAAGAAACCAGAGATCTTCAAGATTGAATGCCTTACAGACATCAAGAACCTGTTCCAGCATAACAAGCAGCCATTCTATGCCGCCTTTGGGAATAGAGCTAATGTGAGTTAAGGCATGTTTGAAGATGTCAAACGACTAGACATTAAAGTCCTTGTTTTTTTTTAACATGTAATCGGAGCCGCATTATCCAGAAGGCGATGCGGTCATGGTGTGTATTAGGTCAACATGGCTGTCATTTAGCAGACGCAAACATGTGAAATCAGTACTGGGCTGACCCTGAGCTGAGGTCACCGTTCGAGTGTGAACTCATGTGACTTCATCTGTGGAGGCGAGTTCAAGTCGGGCACAGCATCCCATCCTCAGCTGTATAAACACACCGACACCCACACGAAGCGGTCATAAAAACTCTTGTCTGTCCGACTTTCTCGCTCACCAAAGAAAACAAAACAAAAAACGAGACAAAAAGACTTGCTCCTGCCCACTTTCCTTGAAACATATTGCCATTGCACGGATTAGGTGAAACACAAACAGGAAATCTGTGGTTATTGTGCTCTTATTTCAGTTTGCACTGATGTGCATTATGAATGAGAAGCTACTTTCTGAGCATTACATTATCAAAGTGTGTCTCAGATCGCTCATAAAGGCTCGGTCTGTCGTTTTTTTTCTATCTCGTACATTATGGTTTCATTCACATATTCTCTTTAAGAGAAATAATTAAAATGTGTAAGATGTGTGTTTCTAAATTACAAGGATGGAAACCACAATCCCTAAATAATACAATTTGAAAACATCAACTTTGGCTTATGTTTTAAGATTTATTTGCTACATTAAGCCTTTTGTTCTTGTCTCTGCTCAGGATGCTTTTGCCTATAAAGAAGTTGGTGTTCCACTGTGTAGGATCTTCACAGTTAACCCTAAGGGAGAGCTGATCCAGGAGCAGACCAAGGGCAACAAGTCCTCGTAAGTACTTGAATAGGTTGAAAAGGGTGTACCCATAGCCATCACAGTTTGTAAGCTCAGATAAAAGGGATAATTTAGCATCTTTTTTGCACTTTTTCCTGCAGAAAAGCTCTCAATACTTGATGTTTCGCTCCCTGCAATTTAATAAATGTCAATATTTTTATGAACTCTGTTTCTCTTGATCATTAATTAGTTTCAGATACAGCATATTTGTTCCAGGTTTTGTACTCATCTTACCGTAATCATTTCAATCTTTTTTTTATCTCTCATTCTGCCTCTGGTGGGATCTTTTCCTCCGCAGGTATGGCAGACTCAGTGAGCTGGTGGAGCATGTGTTCCCTTTGCTGAGTAAAGAGCAGAATGAGGCCTTTGTGATGCCGGAGTACAGCTCCTTCTGTTATTGGAGACAGCCAATACCACAGATCAACCCTGACGAACTGCTTTGATTCTGCACTTATGGATACCCAGGTATACATTCACGTAGGAATGGACTGTGCACTTGAATGCATCTCTTGAACAAATGGACTGGAGACTATTGCACTTCGGCACACACATCTCTGCAGCGAGTCTCATCTAGAAACAGGGTTAAAACCATAAATACAAAAAAATTGGGAAACTGTATTTATATGGAGATGAAGAGGGATTATCAGCAATACGGTACATTTAACAATAATGCCATGAAAGTTCATTCCTTTGGGACAATAGACTAATCGCCAACTAATGCCAGGCTGTGGAGGCTTCCATCCTAGCAACCACTCCTTAGTCTAGGTCATTGTACAGAGATTGAAGGCATATGTTTTCTCTCTGTAACTCTGTAACAAACAGGATTATTACATCAGCCATCAGGGGAAAAAGAGAAGCTTCACACGATGCACTAGATTCTGAGCTGAGCAGAAGTTTTCTTGAATCACATTTTATACAGTTTTTGGACACACCGAAGACGAGATGTAATGCTTAAAAATGAAAAAGGCACGATGGATTAAAACCACAGAGGCAATTAACACCAAGACACAAGTATTCAGCGTCTAGCCAGAGGCTGTATTTAGTTCTTTAAAAAAAAAAAAAAAAGATGAGATGAATGTTCATAATGATTGACAGATACCGGATTCCACCAAGCATGAAGCACATGCCGATGTCAGTTTTCAGGAAATTTCCTTTAGGTGTTCCGTTTTTCTGACACTCCTGACTTACATTACTGCTGGTGGAATGAATTAAGCGGACTCGATTTAAGAGGTTTTGAACTTTGTACTCAACAGATAATGTTTGATATTGTTAATATTCAAGATCATTTGTGGGATATGCAAAGTATGTGACGATTACAGATGAAACTAAGCAGCTTGGTGGTTTATTGTCTCGCCGTTGTTTTAGGATCTTAATTCTGTTGTACAAGCTCTACAAAGCAAGTGTGTTCTGTTAAAAATGCGGTCCTTATTTATTATAATTGATGTGTTTAAGTTATTGATTTCTGTCGTGATACCTTTGATTGCCAGAAAAAAAAAAAAGAATTATCACCAGTGTTACAAGGAAACTGGAGTTTTGTATGATTGGTCACAGATTAACATGCACTTAACATTACCTGCTAGGCATTGTACAATCTCTCTTTAGTCTTGTTTGCCACAGCAACCTGTTTTCCTTGTTTGAAAGGGAAACTTTCAACATTAAAGGCACATACTCATACCTGAGAGAACCTCAGAATCCACAGCATTGGCATTAAGATGTGTGTAAATACAAGAGATTGACGCTTGAGTTGCAACAGTGAAAATAAGCAGATCTGAAAGGAGCTTAAAAATGAAGGATTTGGAAGACCATAGGATGATGTAAGGATGTGTGTGCATGTGTGTTTGTGTGCACATACCTAATCACTGAGTGCTGCTGCTGTTGGGGTGGCAGTATCTTGCACCCCTCACTTATGTTCCCTCGGTGTATTAACCAAGACTTGTCTGAAGCACTTTGTCTAAGCTGCACCCTGAGATGCAGACTTACAACTCAGCACGCCTCTCACCCACATGCACTTCGCTGTCGGTCAAAATACACTTGACCAGAGTATGCAATTTTTGCAGGATGAAAGATTTCAATTTTACCTTAATAATATATCAGTTTTAACTGAAATATGTCCCTATGAGTAATTATAAAAAAGGTGGTGTTTGCAACACAGGATGAAAAACTACATTTTTATTTGGGGCACTGAAAAGACCTGAATCTACCCCACATCGTCTGTGTGAGTGTGTGTGTGTGTGTGTGTATCCTATGCCTCTGGTGACCAGAGGAAGAGAGATTCATTCTTGTTTAGAGATAAACAGGAAACACTTTACTGTCCAGGAAGTGTTTAGAAGCACTTCCCTGGCATTTATGTATGATTTAGGAAATGATTCACTGATGGGGATCACATCTCCCTCATTAGTGTGAGATGATAAGATGTGTTAACGAGGACTGAAAGAGCGAGAGGCAAGTGAAACCAGTTAATAAGAAAAAAAAAAAAAGCACAATGTATGACGACGGCTACATCCAGTCACTTTTAGTTGCATAGGAAGTGTTGCTGCATCTGCTCTGTAGATATGATGCTTTGTGGTTTATAATATGTTTTGTTTTGCTTTGATTCTCTTGTTTCTTCTCCACACTTTGGTGACGTCACATAGGTTTATCTTATAATTAACAAAAGGAATTCCATTCTTTCTATGAAAGTAAAGCATCTTGTGTGAAAGACTCACACTTCACCCATGATCCTGGGATATGTGGTATATAACGTTTGCGCTCTTGCTCAACTGCTGTGGAAAATGATCCCGTATATATGCTGATCTTCACATTTATCTGTCTAAATGCCTTTTTGTTTGTTGTTTCTTATAAATGTTTATGACGTTTCGTGGGACTGTGTTTTCTTTGGATGTAACGCTCGCTGTTTGATTATGTCTGACCAACAGAAACAACTTCAATTTATGCTGTGTTTGATTTGTATAGAGATGTGGTTTAAAAGTATGTTTAAAGAACAAAAAAAAAAGAAAAACAGGCCTAATGATGCTGACAAAATGTGGCTTGTGATCCTATTTGTATTAAATTTCTAACTGAATACATTTGTTTGTGCTTTGCTTTCCTTTCCTCCCGACTGAGTCGGAGTCAAAAAGCTCAAGCGTAACCACAGGCGAGTGGAGATGCTTTTACCCTGGTGTTTATTTTCAAGCAACAAAACATTAATGAGGTAATTGCAGTGCAAATCCCTCAGGTTGTTCTGAATTCCAGCTGTTTTTTGTTTTTTTACTGAACATTACAAACATCAAAGATTTATACAACAGTAATTCAGGACATTCGGGATCTTTCTCTTTTTGAGCGTAAACGGATGGCCTAACTGTGGCTAAATAGCTCTTACAGTTTGCCGTTGGAGAATTTTCAAAGTCTCAGGAGTGAAAATGGAAATTTATTTTTCCTCCACACCCACTTTGTCATGACCCAGATGGTTTTTTTGCCGCCGAACCTCATCTTTCTCAGCGCAGCTTCTGAACCCAGACCATTTGACAGTAGTGAAAACCTTTATTTATTATTTTTACACATTAATCTTTTATGTAGTTTTATCAATCATTTCTTTGATTTATGTCTACACAGAGCAAGTGAGTTTGTGTTGTAAAGGTGTTTTATCACTGTTTATTTCCTGATGAATAATATATTCCACTGATGGATGATCGTAGTGTATACTGAGCTTTTGAGAAGCTGCATTTTTCTACATTTTAATGTTAATTTACAAATGCATACATTTAAAATAGATTTTTAGAACATCAGCTGGATAATCAAATATATTAGAATGGAAAGCCCTGTCCCTCGCACTTAGGTATCTTTTGCAAAGGTCTTACAAACAGTAATATAACTTTATTTTTTTTTTCTTTTATAAAAAAAGGAACATACTGTATAACTGAAGATCCTCACACAGTCACTCTGCGTGTTAAATAGCTGCGTCACAGCAAGTCAGTGATAAATATGGTTTCTTGGAGCATTTCATCCAGTCCTGCTATCTGGAAACTAGTCCTCGTCGCTGCTGTGCTGAGCTCGAGCTATCTCTCAGTCTGTGACGCATAGAGGAAGATGGCGCTGTAGGTGGAGAGGATCTCCCTGGCCTCGGTTGTAGCCAGCTGGCCTCCGGTCCTCACCAGGCCCACGCGGTCTCCTTCCCTCAGTGGAAGGATCAGACTGAAGGACACTGTGCCTCCACAGCCACAGAAGGTACCAGCCGAGCCTCCGTGTTGACCAGCCGCTGAACTCTGCAGCCTGTGTACACTGCGGTTAGACACAGACAGGACAGCCTCAATGCGGTCACCTTGCCTTGCAGTCAGTAGGCCTGAGATCAAGTATCGGCCATCCTGTGGTACAGTGAAGATCCCTGTGGATGAGGAGGAACGATTTAGTGAGTGAACAAATCAATAATCTTCCGTTTCTTAAATATTCACAAGTCTACCTCTGTGTGCTATTCATGGATCCTGCTTGCAAATCTTGTCTGGCTACATAGCCAAAGCCTGACATATGTGATCATTTTGTACCACACTATTACATTTTTGCCTAGTTAAGTACATATTAAAAAAAAAAAAACAGTCAGTCATGCTGTTGCCCTGGGTGACTTTTTTCTTCATCACAGATATCATGCACGGTATAGTTTATTTTGACTTTGACATTCATCATCCAATAAAACTCATTAGGAAACTTGATACGCATGAGGCAATGCACCATTTATTTAATTTGTATAAAGAACAACTCATTGACAAACTCATATATATTAAAATTAAACTATGTTTTGGTCTCTAAAACCTTTTAAACAGTAGTCCTCAATCAGGAAAACTGTTAGGAGCTCTGTTATTAAATCTGCAATATCTGCTTTTTCCATGGCCAATAGGAGGCAGTGGAAATAATCTGCAAAAATTAAAGCTGCTCTTCATAGAAAAACATTGTTATAACATCGAAAAATTCAACTGCAGCTATCGGATGAATTGGAAAAAGCAATACCGATGACTTATAAAGGAAAAAAAAAAAAAAAAAGCTTACGAGCCAACATTTTATGGAGTTGAGATATTTCACTGTGACTTTCCAGCCAGTCCAGATTTTTCTGTAATACCAAATTTTACCACTAGTTGGTTCGTGACGCAAAGAAATTGTTAAATCTAAAGTAAATATTGGTGTTTTTCTTCACTGGAGACAGCTTTTGATTTATAAAGGACTGGAATGTCATGCAGAACGTGCAACTCTTCTTCTGGACAGGTAAGTTTCCGCTTTTATGGTTAATATTGTGGATGCATTTTATGTTGTAGCTCTAACTTTTCTCAGCTGGTTCCATAATGTCATCTTGCTGCATGTATTAATACTGTGCTGAGCCTCCTCTGTTTGGTATGTACGAATTACCAGTGTAATTGTGACTAGCACGCACATTATCAGCAGGATGGTCAGAATTAGAGCATGCTAGTCTTATTTTTAGTTGGCATTTTATTGATGCCTTTTATTAACATTAGCTGAGCCAGTAGTAAGCAACAGGTAATATAGTCGATGGAGAATGTTTTTCAAAATGAATCTTCACAGAAATGGAAACATCGAGCTTGTCTGGTAAAACTCGTGTTTTACTTGTGGTGATAATGATTGGAAAACTGAATGTGAAAAGTCGACCTTTAAAACTGAACTATTACCCTTCAATTTAGTTTTATTTTCATTTGGTTAACAGTATTTCTTTTCAATTAATAATACTGCAACACTGTCATTTCCAATTTAAAGTAGATGAAATAGTCTGTGTATTCATCGTATGTTATTGTAGAAAGTGTGTGCAGTCGGCTTCCTTCTAAAACTATGCATCCCGCAAACCAGATGCAATATTAGCCTTTATCTACAGGTCTTTAGCCCAATATTCACTCTTCTTTTACCTTCGTTTTGGTCTCTACCAGCTCATGCGGAAACTTTCTCAGATATTCTGCAACAAAACTCTCTAATATAATTTCCAGCTAGTAACTCGGAGGAGGTTTTTTGTTCCCTGAAAAGAAAATTCACTGTTCCTTCTTGTTATACAATCGAAACAAAGGGCTGAAAGACAGTTTTAGAGCACTGACTGCCCTTGCGGGATTTATCACTACGAGCAAGTCTATTCGCATTAACCATGATGATGTCTCTGTTTTTCTTTCCTTCTGTTTGGTGCGATGCCTTTCTTCAATAACTACAGTATAGATGGATAGGAAGAGAGAGAGCCCTGCAGTAAAGGTCCAAGCAGCTTGGAATCAAACCAGTAATTACAACACGTTTAATCTTTTGCCATAAATTGAATTTTTGTTGCACATGAACGTACCTGTGTGGTGACTATAGTGTCCGCCGTCGTTAACAAGCACCCTGTTAAATCGAATGATCCCAAAATCTCTTGAGAATGGCGGCTGCTGCGTGAGGCCAGCGGAGAAGGAGAAGGGATCTGCAAAAGCGCTGCTGTCGACTGAAACTAAACCCAGAGACGTACACGTGAGTGTCTAATGTCAAGGATGCATTACTATGAATGTGTATTTCATTTAGCTGAACATAAGTCATTCATAAAACTCTGCACAGGTCCTTCGAATGGAGCGTATGATAGAAAACTGCAAACATGTGCAGCATTTTGAAAAAAAAGGAGGGGTAGTTTGAAGATGGATCTTACCTGGTGAGACAGCCGGAGCTTGATACATCGGGTTCCATGGTACCTCTGCTGCCACTGGAGTTACAAGGTAAGAATAGTAGAAAATGTGTTAACTCTTTATGTATTGTTACCGTTTAGAAACACCTCCCTCTCATAAATGTCTCATTCATATCTCTCTGGGTCATTGTTAAAAATGAATGTACTGACTAGGACGGCTGCCATCTAGACAAAATCATTATTACTGTGACTAAAGCCTACCTTAGTTATCACATTTTATCCATCGCCTCCAACTGGAAAATTAGCCATTTAAATGAAGTGCCTGCAGACAAGCTAAAATCCCTCCACCATTCGCCCACACCTCCTTGAAGAAAACACATCTTGTTCCCACTCCCGGGCTACAAATTATTCACAGCTTTTTTTCCCAGTCTGATGCAAAAGAGAGGCCGTATATGCGTGCACTGTGGCTGTTACGGTACCTCTTCTGCTGGCTGATTGAGGTCTGAACGATGCGGGCTGCAGAGGTGGATATCCTGGAAAAAGACATATGACAAACACATTATGTTTTATCATCATCAGAAGGGAAAGGTCAGAGCACTCTAGCCAGAGGCAGTTTGGCATTCCATCTGAACTTCATAGCTTCATAGTGAGCTCAAACAGAAAAAAAGTTGCTTTCAATGTAGCTTTTTCAATCAGTTTACAATTTGAGTCTTGAAATGCTAAATATATGAATATATTTAGTCTGAAAGCTAAATATATAAAGAAAATGTACAGTCAAAACTTTGTTCAGTTAATATTGTTAATGCATTATGCTGAACCCTCATTTAACTATGCTTTATCATCTGTGCCCTTCATTGTAATGATTGATAAAACTGCAGGATGAGTGTGAATGTCTCTCTTTTTAGCTTGTCAAGCTAGCTCTTTTTAGACACTCCAGTAAAAGTTTGAAAAACCACTGTTCTGTACCAAAGCTTGGACACACGGGTTGATTATCAGCTTTGAATGCAAGTTTTGTTTCTTGGGTTAGGATTTCAGACTAATTGGTACTTATATGACGTAGTCTCCCACACTATCTGAGAAAATATATAACCAATGTTGGCTGTTCTTTATTCCTTAACTGCCAAACAACACGGGGGCTAGAACAAAGCCTTTGTTTTGTTGTTTGATATTTTATTTAAACTTTCACCGTGCCGTCCACTTAATTCAATCCAGAACAGTCTAAATCTGTTTTCTGTTGTTTTCCTCCATCTCGTTTGGTTTGGCATCCATTAAAAGCCCTGAGGTATACTGTGGAAACCAATAATATGGACGACAAAACATCTGATGCCCATGTACTATTAAATACATAACAAAAAGGCTAAAAAGAACAAAATAAAACCCATAACTAAAATTTGCTGTTTTCAGATATAGTTGACTGTATCTGACTTGACTTTAAAGTGGCAGCACTGTTGAGTAGATCAACATATGTTACAGTATTTTGTGGGATACATGTACAGTGATGTGAAAAAGTCTTAACTTGATTTTATAAAGTCTGTATCAGGACATAATCAAAACAATAAATAAATCACATGGTCCTTACCATTTGGTAAATGCAAACTCTGATAAACAACAACACATGACATTTTTCACAGTGTCATTATCTATTTAAGCCAAAGTGCGGAGGCAGTGTGTGAAAAACAACTAACTGTACCCTTACTGCTTCCATTAGAATTGAGACGCTAAGTAGGAGCCAGGTGCTACTAATCAAATGGACTTCAATAACTGGTCATTGGTGAGTGTGAGCACCTATAGAGGTGCTTTTATAGAAAAGCAAAGGTTTTGGCAGTGTGCTGGTCAGGAGCATTCAGGCGTGTGTTAACACAATGCCAGCAAGGAAAGACATCAGCAGTGATGTTAGAGAAGCAGTTGTTGCTGCCCATCAATCTGGGTTGTAAGGCCATTTGTAAAAAAAAAAAAAAAAAAAAAAAAAATGGAGCCCATCATTCTACTTTGAGAAAGATTATTTACAAATAAAAACATTCACTACAGCTGCCATTCTGCCCAGGAGTGGAAATATCGGTAAGTCCACCCCAAGGTCAGAACATACAATGCTCAAAATAAATGCAAAGTGCTACATCTCAGATTCGAAAAGCCTCAGTTATTAAGTTTAATACAACAGTTCAAATGCTGAACAAGTATCGTTTGTTTGAATGAGTTGCAGAAGAGAACCTCTTCTTTCTAAAATTAACATGGCAGCATGGCTCGTGCCTTTGGACAGACGAGACCAAAGCAGAGCTGTTTGGTCATAATGCACATTTGCTGATAAACACAGCATATCAGCACAAACACTCCATACCAACTGTCAGTTAAGGGGGTGGAGGGCTGATGATTTGGGCTTGTTTTGTAGCCACAGGATCTGGGCACCGTGCAGTCATTGAGTCAACCATGAACTCCTCTGTATACCAAAGTATTTTAGAGTCAAACATCTCTCTGACAGCTAAAGCTTGGCTGAAACTGGGTCATGCCACGGGACAATGATCCCAATGAAACGCTGTGGTTGGACCTTTAGAGAGCTGTGGATAACTGAATGCCTCACATCTCAATGCGCTGAAGCAACATTGTAAAGAGTGGGCCAAAATTCCTCCACATCGACGTAAGAGACTGCTAATGTCTCACAGAAAACAATTACTTCAAGTTATTGCTGATAAAATAACTTTAAAAAATAAAATGGTTGTACATTATCACACACTGTGTCTGCTTTTGGGCTTAGTTTTTCTCAAACAAATAATGACACAGTGGACAATATTGTCTTTGGGTTTTTATCTGGGGTTATATTTACCTAATGTTGGCCCTGGTAAGGACCAGATGATTTTTCATTATGAAGGCCGGATACGTAAAACCTTAGAATCGAAAGAGGGAGTACTTTTTTTTTCATATTCCTGGCTCCATGAAACTTGCCATGGAGCCAGAATTATGAGTGTCCTTAATTCACTTCCTGTCATCACTGTAATAACAGACTCCATTACACCCTGTGCATCAGAATCTGGTGTAATGCTTTAAATCACAGCCTGCCAGTGACAGCATAGTTGTTTGGGATCTGTTACCAATTAAACACTTAGTGGACACCTACACTGAGTGGTGCTTACTACTTGTGTGCAAGACAAGCATTTATGATGATGTAAAATACAAAATATTTGGCTGTGCATGATATTTAAAAGGCCCTTCCATAGCTGTAATTGTTAAGCAGTTAACTTAATGGTTTTAAATTTATCATAAAATGATTGGTGGACAAGGCTTGTGCTGGTTTTGGAGTATGAGATCCAGTTCAAAGTCAAAACAGATATCGGCACAGTCCACGTTAACACCTTTTCTTCCCTGTTCGTCTCTGAAACATACCATTAGGGAGCTGTTCTCTGCATTGCATTGTGGGACTATTCTGACCTTATCATTTTTTCCCCCTGCATATATTCCAGCTCCAAACCACACTTTTTTTTAAAGCTTTAGTTGGAAATAATGAACACCACATAATAAGGTGTCTATAATTATTCAGCAGCTTCAATACCTCAAATAAAATTGTCTGAAAAATAGATTTACAGTTTAGAACATTAGCACATCGGTTGAAATGCAACATGATATTAATTTTAGTCTTTTTGTTTGTAACTAAATTCATATAAAATAACAGTCACCATGATATCATTATTTTCAGAACCAGCCCTCACTCTCCTCACCCTTCTGCCATGCTGTACTGTCATGTTACCGCAGGAGCCCAGAGGGGAAAGCCCAGCTTCTGGCTCTACAGCGGGCCTTTTGTGTTTTCTTTAGCCACTGTAATTTAGGGCTCGTGGGCGGACATCAAGCTGGTCACAATTTGCAATTTGTCCCTACATCCTACACGCTAGAGCCTCAACTAAAATTTGGTACACACACGCACTAAAGTTCCTATATAAAACCAATTAAGACCTGACTCTGAATAGGACACTATTCTTAATAATAAGTATTAGAATCATATTATGTAGACATGTATACACATTAATCGCACTATTAAGTCCTACCAGAGTGGGCTTCTAAACCTTTTGTGACACACAGAGTTATGCCTTAGGTTCCCTGAGTCAGTGAAAGGCTGGTAAAAAAACACATCCCAGGGGTGAGGGAGGAACTTGACTTAGTCTGTCTTTTGAGGGATATGTAATAACAGCTCTGGATGAGCGCAAAACATCCCATTGGTACTATATTAACATAGGATATATTAACATAATTTGGCAGTGAGTTATTGCTCAGTCTAAGATCCGTGACAAATGGGAATGTTAATAGAGTATCATATATGCAACTCATGCAAAGACCATAATTGGAATATCATCTTTTTTTTGGAATAAGGGCAATAGGAGGGATACTACTGTGCATTTAAATGTAGTCACTGGAAAGTGAAAAATTGAAAAAGAGTGGGAGGGGTATCTGACCTTTTCTGATTAATTCAACACTCAAATGTTTTAGATATACTGTGAAGAGCAACTTTATTGGAAAAACTTGAAGTGAGGCTTCCAGGAACCCACTATCCTCCAGTGCCACCATATTCCATAACTGCAACCTGCCTCAAGTGTTCAAACGTACTACGCCAAACAATGACCTGGTCCTCTGCTTTGCATAAGATCTACTGCAAAGGAAGAGAATTCAACTTCCTGAACAGGATATTGGAGACTCTGATTGTTGCTTCAGTGATGGTTGATCATCATCAGATCAAGAAACTGACTGGATGAAAGGCTGATAACAGTTCATAAAAAGAAGAGTGTCCATAATTCTCAATGAACAAAGGCCAAAAATATTGTAATATTTTCATTTTGTGCTGTACAATAATTGAGCTGCCTCGAAATTGTGCACACTTTCAGTATGTCTCCCCATCAATAATTCAAAAAGAGACTATAACAATTAATAATGCTCACCTGGGGCTCCAGCAAACCCTTCCATAGGTTTGTTAGATGAGTGCTCGGATCCTCTGCGCACAGTGACCCTGCGCATGTATCCTGGAGGTCCTGCCTCTCCCGTCTCCACCACAGGCCTTACGGGAATCAGGGGTGGGGCCGGGAGGCCTGGTTGTCGGGGGCTTGAGGGCTGGTTTGGTGAAATGATCTTGATTATGTGCATGTTAGGTTGTGCTGGCTGGCTGGGACTGTACGGCTGCCTGGGGCTGGACGGAGGAATGATGACAGGGATGGGGTATTGTTTGATTCTTGTTCTGGTCTGAGTTGTATCGGGTAAGGAAGCAGGCCTCTCTGGTCTTAAGGTCATTCCTTGCATTATAGAAAGAAGAAAAAAAAAGAAAATGTACATTTAATTTCAAAATCCAGCTGAAAGATCTAGAAAGTTAGAAAACCCCATCACTAATTTATTTGGGCTTGTAAAATCTGCTGCCTCAGTTACAAATTGAAGTACTTGTAATCAGATGGCATGTCAAATTAGAGGCAATTTTTACCCCACATTGCAGTACGATTATTACCCTTCATGAAAGCAAAGTGGGGCGGTCAGTGAAATGAGTTAAAAAAGAGCACCATCTGCATGCAGACAACTTGGCTGCTTGCCAGATCCCCTTGAGGCACAGACATCACCTAGACCTCTGAAGTGAGCGCACAGAAGCTGTGAGAGTGTCCTCGGGACAAATGACAAAAATAATCACACTATCTGCATGGAGGCAACTTTCTCACAATCAGGTGTCAGACAGATTTGTGTTGTACTGTATTTTAACGGTGGTTATGGTGGGCGTTACATCGGCCATATGCAGCAGGGTTAAAGTAATGTTAAACACTTACTTTATAGTTTTCAAAAAAGTGTACTCTCTAATGGAATGAAGCAACAAAGGCTCTGCTTGGAAAATAAACATATTGACTGCATACTGAATGTAGAGATAGCTGGGGCTGCAGAAGCTACTCTGTGCATCTGAATGAAACTGATTGGAGGTTACTGGTCAGGTGGCGATCCGTCATATGTGCTGACACATGACGAAAAAATCTGATACCTAATGAGTTTATGCAAGGACCTCTTCATTGTTCTGTGTGGACAGATAGTGCCTTATCGACAGCAAAACTATGAGCACACCGTCAAGCTTGCAGCTCTGTGAAGCTGAACTTCAGCACTGCTGTGGTTTGAGCTATATGCTGACATACAAACATGCACCAACAATGTTTACTATGCTTATCATCTGTCTGAGTAGATTATTTAAATGCTACCTCCAAACACATTCAAAGATATATGAAAATACTTTGCTTTAAATAATCATCTGTCTTTGAAAAGCTTAGAAGTCAAAACTACATTTACGTCTCATCTTCCTTTTAAACATCCAGAATCTGTGAATGTGAAAATATTTCTACATCAAGAGTTTAACCGTTAGGCTACTGCTCCACCAACACAGTCTGTTGAAAGCATACATCAGCCACAACATTAAAGAGCTCATATTGCAGGTTCCTAATGATATTTTTGATGCCTACTGGAACAAATTTACATGCTTTCATGTTAAAAAGAAAGATCTTTCTCTCTCGTAGTCTTGCTTCTGTTTTTATTCTCACTTTTTGTCTGTAAAGCTCCATATAAATGACATGACAAAGAGCCCAAGGCTTTGAGCCGGACCTCACACATACCAGATTCAAAACAAATCAAGCATCCCTAGGATGAACCAGAGCAAGGCCGATCCAAGTAAGCCACTTTAAAGAAGAATTTGCAATTACAAGAGAACCCCATCTTACAAGGCTCTAACCTATGTGTTTGTCGCTGGAGAAGTTCTTTCAAGAACTATCAGGGTAGATAAATTTTCTGTAAAATATGAGTAATGCTTAAACTACAGAGTATTTCTTTATAAAAGAAGAGGTAAAGAATGACAAAGTAGGCTTTCCTGGTGGAGATGTTTTTCACTTTTCTTCAAACTGGCTTCGGTAAGAGTTTTATTTCAGCAACAAGCTAATTAGCAGAAGATTACCTCATGATAGAAAAGGGATTTTTTTTTTTCTTTCAAGTAAAAGTCCTTTTTCAAACAGTTTTCTACTAAGTGCCAGGTGGTTCGGTGCAACAAACCATCTGGGGTGTCAGGTTAACTTTAAAGAACTTTTGACTTTCAGCAGTTATGGCTCGTTTTATAGGCTGCCAGCAGACGGATGCAGTCGGTGCCATAGAAATTCGTGTCAGTTTTTATGCTGTTCACGGAGCAATTGACGGCAGTAAAGCACATAGAAATGTAGCAATATTTTAACGAAAGACAGACAGGCAGATGATTGCTAGATAAAAAACCCGAATGTAAATAATGCAGGTTTGAAATTTCCCATCATAATGCATAGAGATGCATAATCTGTGTTGTTATACACTTTTTCAGGAGTTTTCCAACAAACGTTACATTTGTCAATGGTGGATAAAGTTTACTTAGAAGCTGATATTAAGCTTTTGAGATGAGGTTGAGTTAAAACTTGAGTCAAAGTGCTTTTTTCGAGGTATGGAATAAGCATTCACGCTCCCATCAATGAGATATTTCAAATTAATGTATATGTATAGAGTATCTCTCAGCAACATAATGGCTGTTAATAATAATTTATGTTAGCTGTAAGGTATCCCATGGTTAACAGGTTAATCTAATTACACTTTCACTCAGAGATCAGTCCTTCAGTACCTGAAAGACATCTGATCTTAGCAAAAAATAAAGCATCATCAGCCAGCAACAAAATCCTTCCATATTTCCACTGAACCCACAAACGACTCAGAAGCCACATGCATAATCAAAAGTAAATTAAGCTCTGCAATCATGTTGCACTGAGATGATCAGAAATCCCCTCTTCATTTCCCATCAATGCCTCTATCAGGATGCTGGTTTCCAAAGTGCATATTTCCCATGAGCTCTCAGCCAGTGTCTCACTAAGGGGCCAACCACAAAGACAGAAAAACACACAGAGAGGCGCGACACATTCAAACGCGTGTTGGTGCAACCAAGAGCATCAACAGAACCAGATGTTATTGCCTACGATGTTATTGCCAGAGTAGGCATGGGGTGGGGTGGATTCATCATTTTTGCCTCGGCAGAACTAGGTGACAGCTCATAAGTGCTCAGAAGTGTGTGAAAGCACAAAGGCGTATCGTAGCAGACAGGCTGATCACGCCATGGAAAATGGTGTCAAGGAGCACAGGACAGGGTGTGGTGGTTAAACACGTACAACAATGCATCACTCACCGTCTGACATACATGTTTCTGGTGCTCTTTATAGCTATGCACATGGGCATAATTCCATCCTCCACCCCATTTTCCACAAATAATATTACTGATGGGAGGTTTAACTTGTGAACTGCATGGCAGACCTCTGGAATTCCCGCAGTGAAAACGCATCTCCTCTGAAGACTTCCAGATGGGCTCCTGGGTCAGTGATGGAAACCCCTCACCTTGCAGCTTTAGATATCTCACTGGGGAAAAGGTCACTGTCAAAGCGCCCTTCTAAATTCTGGTAGTGAATAAATATCAGCAATATCTGTGAATGTTTTTATAGTGTCAAATATAATTCTCCCTTCTTCCCAGACACCCTTTGACTTCAGAAAGCCTTTTATGTCTTGTTTCTCTTGTACTTCCTCATCACAACAGACCAGTAATCTTCCTGCCTGTCTCTCCAATAAAAAGTCAGTGATCAATTGCAAAGCATTGATCCATGAAATCAAAGCCTTAGTTTTATCCCTGCTTTTAAAAACTTATTTTTTTTTTCAATTTTCTGAAGGCCACGTGAGTCAATAGACACTTACAGGACAGAGTAGAGAGGGAGGAGAAAGAGAAGTCCTCTGGCATTCTTGGAAGGTCATACTAAAAGAAACACTGTACAGAAGGAGATCACGAAGAGGGACGAGAAAGCAGCTCCGAGATTAAATGGGAAGTTAGAGATAACAGGGATGTGGTTTGAGCTGGACTTGGATCATCTCCAAAAAATAACTACTAGAGGAAAGAGAGTAGAGGAAAGAAAGTAAATGAGAACATTCAGAACAATAAAGTGGAAAAGGAACATCTTGAATTCTGCAAAAGCTTAAGCCCTTTATACATTTCCTTCCAGCATCTATTATGCTAGTTTTTAAGTATAAACATAATAAAATCACAAGTATAAATTCAATATGACTTTGCTAGATCATTGTTAGCCCTTTAAAATATTCTTTAAAATGAGTCTTTTCTGCTTATCTTCAACTCCCTATTAGAAAGGAGGCAACCCAGGAACAAACACAATTGGTTTTGGAAGAGCTCAGCAGCTGCAGCTGCTGTGGGCGCAGTAGTGCCAACATTTTGCAACTTAGGTTAAACAATTCCATTCAGCAGTCACAGTGAGTTGAGGCAAGGCAATTCCAGTTAATCTTACAGTTATGTATTACAACACCTCATCTGTTCTCAGCCTCCTCAGGGTGTTCATATGACTGTTTGGAGAATATGAGCTCAAACACTGAGAGGAAACATTTCAGTAGACTCTCAACCACCACCACACCCACAGAGCAGGAGGATTTTGTAGATATTCTATGGTCTTTTTCTCCTCTTCCAAACTTGAGGAAAGTATTAAATCTTGAGCAACACAGCCCAGCTCCCACTCTGTAGGGTGCCAGCACTTAGTAAGAGAAATTGATGTTTGCCCTCAAAGGGAATGTGACAATTTTAGAAATAGGAAGACTAACATTTCATTTTATTCACTACTAATTACACTCAGTAGCTAGATTTGTAACGATGGTTTGGTCCCATAGTGGCACAAATCCAGCAGGCAAGGGCAGCATGATTGACACCACACAACTGGCACAAGCACTCTAGCCAAAGTCCAAGTAGTGAACAAATTTGGCAATATGATCCAATTCAGGTCTGCTGTCATCCAAATACGACTAAATGTGCCAATACTGGCCCAAGTCAACTCACCCAAGCCTTGACTAAATCTGTCAACTAATATTGGACCTGGAGAGCCAAAGAAACTTGTCCCCAGTTCACCTGGTTAATTGTATATAAACCAATCTGTCACCTCTAGGGTTAAAAAATGTAGCCAATGATGAAGTCATAAAAACTGAAGTTCATCAGGTGGTTTATAGTCTGCCCTGTTTGGACTGTATTACTATTAAATCAAGTCGTTCTAAACCAATATGGTTCTTGTGGATTTCAGCAGACATCTCCTAAGATTCCACTGCACTGGTACATAGCCCTAGTTCTTTAAATGGGAAAAATATCCACGAATCACAATACATTTTCTGTGAAAATCAATTATTATTCCTACACCACCTCCCTCCTTTTTGAGAGGTAGCATATAGAGCAATAACAAAAGAAAGCAACAACCAGTCCCTCTCCTAATTTTTTTTTCTCCTGGCCGGGGTGATGAACCCCTGTTTTAATCAGGAATATCCAGATGAAAGTCATTATGAAGGAAGACCTAATTGAACTCGTGGAGGTTAGCTACAAGGAGTTGAACCTTAAAAATCAAAGTCTTGGACAACAAAGTGAAGAAGCTTCACTCTCCTTGATTATCTTATATTTTATGCCTTGTTTCTCCCTGTATTGTGGCATTTGTCTGGACAACAGTGCAAATTATAGCTTCACAAAAACACAAAACACCTCAAATGGATTCTGCTTGAGGAACTGATTGAAATTCCATGAGTTAATATCCAAAACCTGTATGACATACTGAAGCTATCAAAGGATGAACAATCCGTGAATATAGATTTTTTTTATATACAATTTCAATCCTTAAATAAGAGAAAATTCACCTCTACCCTTCACAAATTAACACATTGGGTCTGGTTCGTTAAACTGGTGCAAAATGACATTTCAGTTGCAATTCAGCATATTTCAGGGGGTTATATTCATACTATTTCTTGGCCAGAACTAGTTACCAGGCAACAAGTGGACAGAAAGTTGCAGTTAATTTTCTCTAAGAGATTTAGAGGGTAGAGGGTTGTTAAATTTAGACTGAGCAAGGCTATCTGTTTCCCCTCTCTTTCCGTTTTTTAAGCTTATTAAAATTTGCCAGCTGGACCAGTATGAGGCACTTTATGGTCACTTAGAATTCAAAGGTGCTGTCTCACCATAAGAGTTCGTAAAAGTTCAGGGCAACTGCAATAAAAGGTGGAGTAAAAAAATGGCAGTGAAGGAGCTGGATAGAGGTAATTTTTCAAATGGAAAAAACAGTGCAAATCCAGAATTTAACAGGATCCGGCATCTCTCCGGAGAGTTACATATGACAAGTGTGACAAATATAACCAGAGTATTTAAGCTGATCTCGAAAGATGGGTAGCATGCAATGCCTCATTCCTCTTTTACGTTCAAAATGCCAACTGTGAATGTTGGATAGTCTGTGCTGGAAAATATACAGAATTGTTGATTCATATACCTCCCATCTGAAATTGGAAAGTATAAACATAATACATGTTCATACTTTCAGGGGGGATTCTGGCTCTATCCTACCATGAAAAAAACAATTGGAAGAGGGCTGTAATCCCAATTAATTTTCCATATAAAGTTGTGACATCAAATACATTTTTTGAAACGACACTGAAATGGAATATAAAATGACTTCCATGTCTACCCCACAACCATTAATTCATCTGCCGTAACTCCCTATCCAGTTATTGTTTTTGGTGATGGCGTAAGAAAGGGAGGCACCAGTGATGGGGCCCCAGTCATGACATCACAGCTGAGGGTATGAAGCATCTGGTCCTGGGTGTGGAACCCTGCTTCTCTTCTCTCCATCAAGACTGGCTCCAGCAGTGAGTCAGGGCCCTTAATGAGAACCAGACTCCACACACCAGGCTGAGGTCACCCTACGGGAATCTCTGGAGGTTGGTATGTGTACATGTGTAAGTAGAAAGAAAGCAGGGAGGGAAGCACGACGGGTATGTGTGTACTGGGAGACTGGGAACTGAGGTTGAGGTCCACAGCTCTGTGGTGAGTAAAAAAGCTAAGTCATGGTGGAGGAAAGTAGACCTAACCACACGACATGTTCATAGAGAAACTGGAGCGGATGGGGCAGTTTGCTCAGGTACTTAGACATTTACAGAAGGGAGAGACAAGGCATAGAACAATGTAATTCACCACAAATTTGGAATGGCATGTAAAAATTTAACACTGTTTACCTGTCTCTTACCCTGTATAAACTCTTGTGAATTCTTGGGACAATATAAGTCACAGGAAGTCTCCAGTGTGGGCCTCTGCCTCTAGCTGCCCAGGACATATTGAATGACACAGACAAGGCGAGCACAGGAGGCCCAGTGAACTCATGTCTTCCCACTATGGGAAATACCCTGTAGGCATTCATGGGATCTGATCCTTCCCTCCCAGCCTCCATTTAAACCAAGCAAGCAGAATGCATTACATGGAGGATTATCTGCAGGAAAAGTTTGTGTTTACACAGATGTTAATCACACTTAATGAACTCATATGTTGGAAGTTAAAGAGGAAGCTGAGAGCTTGTGTGTTTAGTCAATATTCTTTTAGTTTGGCTCTTTTCAGTGCTTGACTGCAATAATGTGGGTATCTAGAGTACACTGTACTACTTATGGACTGTGAAGACACAAAAATTTACCAAAATCTGACTCTAAATTCTGTCATGATACCCTATCATTGTAACTTTACCAGCTGATGAAGCAAAGACTGACATCTGCAACGGACTGTGCATCCAGCACACCATTTCATCAGGACATGCAGTCAAAGACATGCAAGACGTCAATGTTATTCTTTTGCTGCCATAAAGGTTACCTAAAAAACACTTCTGTATGATTGTTCATTTCATAATCACCATCTCTATGGTAGGATTTACCATTAAGCTCTGCATGAATCATTAAACTCCAACGAGAGTGAGGTTCAGACAACCAAAGAGCCACCCCCCTGCACATTTTCCCCAAAACTGAAGTGGGAGCTGTACTCGATGATCTCTGTTACTTTTTGAGACTGATAATCTGTCATTCAAGCTAAGTAAACAACAACTCAACTAGACTGGAGATGTTAGAAGACAAGCATTGTAAACTTCTCCTTCAAGCTGCTTTTTCCCATTTCTTCCACAGCCACATCTATCCAAAAAGTATGCACCACCATAACCGTTCTAGTTGTTATGTCTTGCCTCTCAATGACAGCTCGCTTTCCAGCCCACCTTAAGAGTGTGCCCATTGTAAAATGCCACAAATATTTCTGCTTTTTAACATATTCAGGTGGAACTAATGCACAAACTCATTACTTTCAAGCATGGTTTTCACGGTCACGCCTCATGTTAGGTTGAACTTGTGGTACGCTGGAGGATGAATGTCAAATATCAACATTCGAAGAATTTTCCATTCCAAACAAGCACACGGACGAAATTCCTATAGCCAATTAACCTCTTAGAACTGATTCTGACTGACTTTGCAGTGAAAGCCCAAACGGTCCTGTCATAATTCCCTGCTCCAGACATTCACAAAGATAACAACTGTTGTCATCAAACTGTCAACAATCCATCGACTCACCTGGTTCTTTGGAAGCAACATCTTTTAAAACATGTTTGGCCATCGTGGACAGCTGCACCTGAAGCTTTTGCAAGGAATTCTGCAGGGTGATGATGTCTGCGCCATGATTTCCATAGGTGACATTCATCCTGTTGACGCAGTCCTGTAGGCCGCCAACGTGTCTCTCAAGCCCGTCTTTCAACTCCTTGATGTTGGTGGAAATCCCGTCCAACCTTCCACACACCCTTTCAAGTCTGGTTACACGTCCATCCACAGCTGAGATTTCATCAGAAACACCCTGTGTGTTTTGTCTACAATGATTCAGTTCAGATGACACCTGTTTACTCAGCGCATCAAGCCTGTTCTTCAGCTCATCCACTTGACGGCTGGTGACATCAGCTGAGGCCCGGTTTATCTGTGGTGGACTTCCAGTGCCACTTTGCACAGTATGGCAGCATGTTGCGTTTATTCTGTCCATATCCTGGTTGTATTTGCTCAAGGAGTCACTTAACCCAGTGACAGCACCAGCTAGACCAAGCACATTATCTTCCAGATTAGTCAGCCCTCTCTGGAAGTCCTCCATCGTCTTCTCGTGCCTCTCATTTCCAACTGACTGATTTTGAACTAAGTCCTCCAGTTGTCTGACCTTGCCTGTGTTGGAACTTACATCTGTGTGAAGAACGTCTAAGTCATTTCTATACCGACTCAGATCTTTCAAAATGTTCCCTAGATCATTAGGTGCAAGTACGGGTCTTCCCTCGCCTACAGTAATTCCTGAGCTTGAACATCCCGCAGAGCATAACTCCCCGATAGCATTAACCTTATCATCCAAACCCTGGATGAGAAACTTATTGTTATTTACTTCTGCCTGGATGGCATCCATGGAGTCACCAAACATCCCTGGGAAGGAGTTGTTGCTCATTTCCACCAACGTGTTCGTAAACTGGTCCTCCACTCTGTTCAAACGCTCGTCCAGAAGTTGCCGAAGCGTTGCCACTTCGTCTGCAATTGTTCGGGTTAATTTCTCTTCAATATAAAAACAATGAGTCTCTGCATTTTGTTCTGTAATGTTTATACGAGCCTCGAGCTCTTCAATCAATAGGTTAACATCACCGAAGTCCTGGGGTGCAGACAAATGAGCCAGTTCATTGTCAATGCGGACATTTAGGATTCGGTGAGCCTCTGCAATACGATCAATCTCACGCCACAAGTCCTTATGGTCACTGTAGTCCTTCTCTTGTGGATCTGTCTGCCTTTGAGTTTGCACAGGCCCATCTGCAGCAGCCATATCCAGACGAAGTGCTCGGATCTCTTTTCGTAGATCAGCCTCCTTGGTTTCCACCTGCTTGTTCAACCTGACAAAAACTTGGTCATGGCCAACTTCACAATTCTTCTGCACCGCTTCAATCTTGTCATTGCATGAACCCTGTAGTTTGGCCATCTGTTCTGCAATATTCTGGTCTAGCTCTTTCTTCAGATTGTCAAATTTTCCATCAATGTAGGTCTGTATAACATCAAACTCAGCAATGGCTGGAGTCTGAGACTGAGAGGCATCCATTAGGACACGGATCTGCCCTTCATGACTTGTTGTGATTCCTCTTAGATCTTCCAAAGCTTCATCTTTACTTTTCATTGCGATATCGACATCATCTAAACGAGATACTATTTTTTCTAGAGTTTTGTCTCCAGCAATTCCACCTCTAGTAGCTTGATGACCGTCTAGCACTGCTGGGCTCTCCTCTGTGCCTGCACCATTGCTACTAACTTGCGGGCGCATGTTGTTTAGAAGTGTCACCAGCATCTCCTTTGTGTCATCCTTTAGGTCTGTTCGGAGGTTGGAAGTTAACCCTGTCAAAGTGGACTGGAGATCCAAGACTGTCTGAGATAGACGATGAACTTCACCCTCCAAAAGGCGAACCTTGTCTGTGACACCATGCCGTGTCTCATGGTGCGCGGTCTCTCTCCGCTCTGCTCCTGTAATCATGGAAAAAATTATTAATTTTATTGATAACAACAAACTAATGATTTCGTCGGTCCTATCAATGAAAATAGCACAGAAGACTGTATTTTTAGAGGATAATATTGGCAATATGTTTTGAATTTGTATGAACTAGCAAAAACACTTAAGGTAGAACAGAAAATTGATTCCTTACTCTGTGTGTGTCTGGTTGAGTATCCAGGATTTGGTGGGTGGTAAGGCTGTGCTCCCTGCACTATTTGTCGATCAGGGGAAGGTTTTAAATCTCTACAGTCCAGGCCTTGGTAACGGGGACAGCATTTCCACTCTAACTCTGTGAGTCTCTTGTAGCCAATCTTGTATGTGGGTCGAAAACGTGTTTGATATCTGAAATACAAGGCAAAACAATCAATAACTTTTGTGTTTCGAAACTTCAAGATCAAGCTAGGCCACTGTCTGAGTATTATCAGTGTTACTGCTTTCAGTAACAGAGCTACTTTGTTACTCAAGAAAGTGAGAGACAATAATATGAGTTCTTTTTGGAAAAAGGATTGACTTCTGTAACTTCTCCAACCATCTCCCATTACGTGAAGATTTCCATTTTCCAGCCAAAGAAAACAGTTCCCAAGTGAAACAATGAATGACATCACATCCCTGAAGGCAGGGGTCATATCATGTAGAACATCTGGAAAGCTGATGTCTGAAACAATCATCTTTTCCCAACCGTCACTGATAACACTGTTCTAACAAAACAGCTAGAATGCTGTTTTCATTTTAGCAGTAATCAACAGTGTGTACCTAAATCCCACCTTAATGTAAAATAATATGAAGCCAATGCTGCACAGCATAAATTTAGGTGTCTGTTTTAACTGCTAGCTCTTCTTGCATTTCTCAGAAATGTGCTCCAGTGACCCCACGGCGATCAGCTTCCAGGAAACATTTCCACAGTGCTAGTGCTCTTGCGCATTTGTGTTAATGGATCACAAAGCTAAACCACAGATAGCATGTGTTGGGAACCAAAAATGATTCACAAAGCAAAATATATTAAGTTGCGATACAACATCCACCAGAGGAGCATCACAAGTGGTTAATCAAAGTTTACTGGTAAGAATACTCCCATTTACAACATCCACTTGGAGTGGAATATGATGCTTTGTTCATCATGAAGGTTTGGGTTGGGAAATGGCTATTAATCAAATTGTGTGTCATTTTTATGAGATTCATTATTATGAAAGGCTCAGGGAGGAAATGCATCAGATTTATGCGGCACATTTGTATTATAAACTAGAACAATACATCTTACAAAATGTATCTTCACAGTTGCATGGAATTGAATGCAGCTACTGGACTTAAAACAGATTAGTAATGATGTGTTTTCTAAGGGAATTGCTAAAGTCTACTCTGTTTTTCATGTTCATCATGAAAGCTACAATCAGGGGCTGAGCATATAAAAATCAGAGCAAAAATGAGCTTTTTGCTGATGACACATTTGAACACCAGATAAAACTAGATGCACAAACAGGCAGATTTAGAAAGATCTATTGTGGAGGTGGGACTCCAAAAGTGGTGAAACTTTAATTAGTGGAGTTAAAGTTTTCTAGAATGCAAGACAGGTAAGCTATAAGAGTTGTCCTCAATACCTGACCAAAATGTTTCATATGTTAACTTTCACCTAACCCAGTAGAAAAGTATTTTTTATACGATGCTTATCATAAAATCTATTGCCATAATTTGCAACTGCAACCATGAATGAGTAAGTTTGAAACTATGATAAGAGTTCCGGCCATCATCAATTTTATGTTACATTTCCTGTGGCACATTGCCTCTTTCAGTGGGATTTTCTGCGTGCTGGAGCTGCCATGCTTTTTTTTCTTCTGCCAACTGGGTTTCTTTTAGACACTTCAACTTCTGCCTCCATCTCTCTCAAGGAAACATTTTGCATCCAGTGTTTCTCATAAATCCAATAAACAAGCACTCTGAACCCCCCCCCCCCCCTTTCCATGCACCAAGGATGCTCACGTCACATGTTGCTGGCAGTCAGGCTGGTAAGACGGGCAGGGGGCCACCACAGGCTCCTGGAAACTCTCCGCACTCCCCTGCACCACACAACTCACGTTCCTCTGCACCACATAGGCACACCAGTTCCTGAGGAGGGAAGTACACGTAAACAAGAGCATCAAGAATCTATCTGCCAGTTATTTTTGTGTAGTCTATTTCAACTTATCAGGCAACACTTGTAAATATGTTAATGGTCCCTTGTCAATGAGATGTTTAAGTAATCGCCGACATTCCAGCGTTTATCAGGACCCTATCACCTCTGGCAACGCTGGAAAACCCGATCCAAATTTAGTAACAACCTGATAATGCACAACAACAACAACAAAAAAAAAATCATGTTAACAGTCTGAGAATGACCATAAGAGGCTAAAGCCCACACTGAACCGGCGGTCACTCCGGTCAGTGGGAAGTTTGGAACCCATCGGATTTTCATTGGCAGCTGCGCAACAAAAGCGCACAGCTTTTACCTCCAGTAAAAGTGTTTAATAAGAACGCCCGAGTTGAGGTAGTCTCAGAAACTGTCTCAAATGTAGCGTAGGTTAAATGTTTGGTCTCAAAAGTACTCAAACGTGTTACTCACCCATTTCTGTGTCTGTGGACCGCGCCTGCATATGCAGAACCCTGGAATAAGTCATACGAAGAGGGGGACCCGTGAGTGAGCTGCACGTATAAAATTAGTGTGAAAGTCGTCCACCACCAGTCCATCTTCCCATGCCTGTAATTTAAATTTAACAAATGCCTCAACAAATACATTTCTATCACAGAGAAGAAGGACTATCCTGTTATTATCGTGCGCGATGGGCCCAAAAACCAAAGTTGCATCGCCTCTGTGACTGATTTAACTCCACTAAGTGAAGTTTGGGGAAGTCCGTATTCACAGCAACTCCCTTGGAGTGACGTTAAGGGCCCACGCCCCCGCAAAAAAAAACTTAGAAGAGAGAAAAGAAAAAAAAACTTAAAAACGGGGGAGGGGGAATTGAATTATTCTTTAAAGTCTTTCGAAGCATGGTGTGATTACTTTATTTTTGAGCCTCCTTGATTGCACCATGATCAGTCATCAGCCAATAATTCACACCTCACTGATGAATTAACAGGCTTATGTCTTTTGAATGGAACCACTGGAGTTGAGAGATGTGTGTATACTGTTGGTGTTAATGATATTCATAGCCAGGGATAACGGTAGTAATTTACATTCTGTCTGTTGGCAAGCTGAGATGTGGGTGGGGTGGGGTTGCATGTCTGCAGTAGCTCAAAAGGCAAATTCAATTTTTTAAGCCAAACTGAGCAATTTGCTGATTTCTTAATGTGTACTGAGAATAAAAGTAGTTACACAAGAACTTCGGTTTGCAGCGCTCGAGGCAGAATTTCACCGTCAGTGCTTTAGCGCACAAACAGTGATGCTGTGAAATCACTTCTCAGAGACGGCTTTAAGCATTTGCCTCCTGTTTCAGTGTGGTTACTGTCTGAATGTTTTCTGATCAGACAGATCATGTTAGTTGATACAAAGCTGTTTATTATGGGGGGAATTACAGCTGAGATGGTAGGCTATTGGTAGGAGGGAAGGGTCTCAGTAACCAGCAAAGAGCGACATTTAAAATAAAGACAGTGAGACTGCAAAAAAAAAAAGAAAAGAAAAGAAAAACACACTTAATATTCCGAGCGATGCCAGCAACAAACATGACTCCAACCCATTCTCACCCCAAAGAAGCTTTTACCACAGAACATGCTTTTTTTGGCTCGTCACTGCTGTCAGACCAGAGATAGCCTTTCCCAGAATAACACTGCACTGTTTCATCAAGAAGCCAGTAGCAGGTCAGCCAAGTGAAAGATATTGGAATATGTAATGCAAGAGGATGATATCTGCTTTGAGTTTCATTCTGCTTTACTAGTCAGCATGAACAAGCATCGGGGAAAGCTGGTGTACCATTATTCACTTCCACGCCTTTTCAAAAGATCCTAAACGAGATTATTGGATTTTTTTTCCTCATTTCATGTATAAAATCGTCTTTTTTTTATTTTTTTTTTCATTTTCATACATAAGCCTAACTCACATTCTGCAACAAACACTAGCACATGGGCTATTCAGATCGGGAAATATGTCGTTAATAATGTCGTTAATAGGTTTCATGCGAGTCACATTTGTTACAAATTTGTTGTCTATGATTATTTCTTTAGTCTCCAGAAGAGGGCAGCACAGCAGCAGTAACGACAGCAAGAACTCCTTGTAGTCATGGCAATTCCTTTCCAAAGTGCTGGAGTGAGAACAGGATATTTCATTACTGAGGCAGTATGAGTGCTGGATTTCCAGTTCCAGCACCTTGCCATGCTACGCTCATGTCAGTCGTCTCCCACTATGCGCTCTGTATTCACCATCCCTCATTTATTACTGAGAATTTTACTGGAATCGTGTTCTCTCTCAGGCTAAATCACTCTAGGCCGTATTCCATTTCTGGCTGTTTTTGTAATTGGTAATCATTTCCATTTACAGTCTGTTGTCACAAGTGATCATTTTGTTTTCACTGCCTTAACTGAAGATGGATTTCAGCTGTATCTCTTTACCTAGTTGGCCATTGTGACATTATCAGGCTGTCTAAAACGTATATATACTACTCAAGTCAAAAATAGTCATTAACTTCACGTATGCCCTGACATTCATGGGGAGCAGAAAGCTGGATGAGTCATGACAGGAGGAAAATGCCAAGCCAAACCTTTCATTAAGGAAATAAATAGGAAAACATTGTTTCTCCCATAAATCCAAGGAGCAATTCCACATTTCACCTCTTCTGGATCGATTCCTTATTTTTTCAACTTTGCAGAAGTTGGAAGATGGCTTGTAAATGAATGAACCTGTGTTGAGCCAGGGGAGGATCCTTTGCAGAATGCGATGCATTTGTCATTGAGACATGCATTTTGCAAGGCCACCTCTCGCCACACCATAACAGCTATGTTTGATTCCTTTAAATTCAAAGCAAACCCACTGAGGGTGTGACCTTGATCTTTACCTTATGTGCTGGTGTGCTTGTGGGGGTGGGGTTGCAGATACTGAGGGAAAAGAAAGCAGATTTTTTTTTTTTTTTAAAGGACTATATTTGTACTGTATTGCAGACCGATGAGACCCAAAATATTCGGAAACACACTGCTTCCAGGCATGTGGATCAGATTACATTCAGTCAGAGCTAACTGTAACATACAGGCGCCCTGTGGACTTTGTGGGTACTGAGACTTCTTAACGGTTATCCTTTGTTTCTTGCTTCTGACTTGTCACGTAGGGGGAGTGAGCGGTGCTGCAGGGATCTATTTGATTTGGCAGGCAACAGCTATACGCACTATGTGCATCATAGCAGTATCAGGGCTACAGTTCCACTGGATGACTCAGTGGGAGAACTCGGGCCTTCACGCACTGCCTACACAGGTGCTTTTCAGTGTGGGGTCAAAGTGTGGGGTCACCCGCCAAAGGGTTCTGTGGTGGGGTTGTTTAATTTTAATCTCCTATGGCTCCACACAGTGTGACACAGAGAATGAGACATGGTACTTTGATTACACATTTTGTTTTATTCACTCACTGTGCGGTGGTTTGGAACTGAGATAGATTGAAAATAATGAATGTGAAACCTTGGATAGACAGATGCTTGAGAATTTGTCCCTTTAGAATCCACACCATCCTATATGTACACACACGTAAACACATTTTATAGTACAATGAAGCAGTTGAAGCACTCCCAGTCTCTTTGCTGGCTGTTACTCCTGCCCTCAGAGGCTTTTTGAATATGTGCTCAGTGTAAGGGAAGCAGAAATTTACTACACCTCAGAGAATCAACTCTTCCATATAGTCTTCCAGCATTATTTCAGATCTATCCCTCTTGTCTCCTCATTTCTCCTCTCCCTTCTCCTGCATTTTACCAAGCAGACAAAGGACTCAGAGACCAACCTGACCATCAATTTGTAGTACTCAAGTCAATGGAAATAGAACCCTAATCTGTCAACCTTTCCATTATCCATAACACTTGCATTTGTGTGTGCTTAACTTCACTATCCTTTGCAGATTATTAATTGGCATAACACTGTGAATGACCCTCTTGTGATCAGGTTAAAGGCTGGATTTTTCTTGTTATGCAGAGGTGGGCACATTTCACTGAAATGCCAAGATCAGAACACAAGATTAAGAGAAAGTTCAATAAAAAGTCATGGTCAGAGACAGATGGGAAGACAGACTTGGAGACAAAGAGAGGTGTAGTTGGTGGATTTACACAAATAATTCACCCACCCACACATGCAGACACATGCACGCACAAAAAATCCCCCCTTGAGTCTCTCACATGAACATAGACATGAACCTGTGCATGCAGACACGCACAACAGATTAGGGGAAGTGATTTATTGGTTGTAAAATGTTAATATGGCTATAAGCCCGGCTCATGAATTGTTAATTATGGCCTTGACATACTCGTCACCTAAAATGTTAATGAGGTGAGATTGCGTCGGGGCTGAGAGGTCTCTGTGAGCTGCTGTGCAAATACAACCGATGAGCTGAATCCACAAGACCCCCACACGCTATATTAAGAAGCGCTGAGGGCACCTGAGATGGGTCGTGCCAATTCGACCACTGAGTAATTAAATTAATGAATGGCAATGTGTGAATTAACCACTGAGCTAGTGAAAGGAAATTATGAATATAGTCTATTTCTACCCCTCGCCCAGACTATATTTGTCCTGTCTTGTTCAAAAAGAAAATGGAAGCAGTATTTATTAGCCATCTAGTATTTAGAATTTGAGGCAAAGATCAGCAATTTTCTGATAATGCTTGATAATATTTCTTGTATCCAGTGATAAGAGAGTCCCGACTGATGGTGACTCAGATCAAAGATTTCCTGTGCTGTTCAGTTCAGTTGAGTTACAATTGATCATGAAAATCAAAAAATTAGGTCTCAACCCTTTTTTCCAATTTGATAATAAGAATCCTCCGATTTCGCTTATGAAATTTAAAAAAAAGAAAGCAAAAAAAAAAAACTGATGTGGAGCAACAGCCAGGTGGCAAATCAGATAATTCTTAATCAGGTACACGTGTGTTTGATTTGTCAAAGTCCCCGCTATGAGACAGCTTAAGAGATTTGATAGTATTAGCTTTACATTTCTGTGCAGTGGCATGACTGACGATCACGGTCGCTGTCGCAGCAAAAAGGTTTGTGGTCTGAAACTCGGCTTGAGTCTTTCTGTGCCTGTGTGAGCTTTCTTTTGGTGCTTTGGTTTCCTCCCACATTCTTAAGGCGTGAATGTTAGCTGAACTGGTGATTCAAAACTAGATGCAGGTATAAGTGTGAGCATGAGCTCCCCTGTCTGTTTCTCCTGTGGACTGTCAACATGGACAGGTTATAGCTGTTGAGAGATGATTTGCAAATTTTCAAACCCATCCTTAATATTGAGGGATAAAAAGATAGACTACAGTTATATGTATATGTACTTACATACATCCACACTCACACACACACACACACACACACACACACACACATATATATATACGTGTATTTATGTTTGCCTGTTTGCCTAAAGACAACTATGCCTTTAAGACTCACAGTATATTCTTGGGTTTTTAAAGTACTGCTATTATGATTCACAAATAACCCAAAAGAAAAAAACTAATTATAACTAATATAACTAAAATAACTAAAAAAGTAATTATTAAGATTTGCAAATCTCATAAACCAATATTTCCCTCACAAGAGTATCCAAAACATCAAATGTTGAAAATGAGACACAATTTTTTGATATTTGTTCATCTTAGATTTAATGAAAGCCACGTTTTTAAAAAAAAATGTGCATCCGTCTTTGTAACTCAATATACTGTTGTCAAAATTTCATGAATAACAGCTGTCAAAATCTGCGAGTATATCTTAATACTCTGGAGTTTTTTTTATCTTATTTTTTTAGAACACATAAGAAATAGAGTATGATTAAACATTTAAACTTTGGCAATACTGAAATTGGGAGCAGTATTTGGGTCACAGAATCTAGTGGGTTACTGAATTTAGTCGAACGCCTAACTCGGCTCACACTTTCAACTCAACAGATGCAGTGCACTTGCAAACCGCTACTTGCAAAGAACCTCACCAACCTGATCATGCAGTTGAATTATAACCGTTCAAAAACAGTAGATAGAAAAAGTGAAGAAGACTGCCGTGTCAGCATGAAGCAAGTACAATCTTTAACATTTCATATTACATTTATTGTTGTTGAAGTTGTTTTGGGGTGTTTTTTATGCTTACTTTAAGTTGATTTATATTGGAGTATTGTTTAAGAGATAAAAACACAATTGTCTTTACATTCAATGACTTTTATATGATATTGCCCTCACGACCATTTATTACTGTCAAGATAAGTTACCACAATCCCATTTTCTCCATATACACTTGACATTTAGTCAGGCAATGCAGGACTATTACCACTCAAAGAAATAGGATTAAGTTACAGCTTGCTGCTTTGTATCACAATTATTTTTAAACTGCTGAGTTCTTGTTCACACAGCTTCATACTGATTGTTAACTGCTGCTTATCAACAAGAGGCTGTCTGCTCCCAGGCATGAGAGTGTGATTGTGCAATGTGTGTTTGTTAAGAATCTTCGGCAAAGCGTGGCGGACATTTCTTTGCCTGCTGGTTATGTGTGCTTGGTTTTCAGTTATCCAACTTAGCTCTTTACATATTCTCTGCAGTTGCTATGATGGCTTTGCTGGGGAATATGATGGCTGCTGGAGGCAACAGGAAGACAGAAAATCTGCACACAAAGATATGTATTTCTGATACAATATTGCCCACTTTCATCAAGATATACATATGTATGTATTTATATACATGGTACACAGTACAGTATAAAGTATATGTCACAGCCAGTGACGGAACAATTGCAGACAGGGCCCAGGGGCAAAACATCCCGACCGGGCCCCCTCGTTCCGGTGAGCGCGCACGTACACCCACACGCGCGCGCTCATTAAAGCATGTCCATCTCATCCATCGAGTGACGAGAAAAGAAGGCTATTTTTTGACGCCAACCCTCCCCATTAATCCGGGCTTGGGACTGGCACCTGTTTGAGCTGACTACATCCAAGTGGCTGGGTTAGGCTAAACTATATACATTATTTGCAAAGATTGCAACAAAACATTTTGGAATGTTTAAACATAGAACATTGCGATGCAAACAAACTGGGAACTATATACACGTGTTTTTTTTTCCCCAACGTGGGTGAGGGCCCTGGGCCCAGGGGCAGTTGCCCCGCCCGCCCCGCCTATAGCTCCGCCCCTGGTCAAAGCTTAGAGCTTCTGATAAACGGGAAAAAAAGCTGCTGTTATAATTATGATAAAATGATAATAATGTTTTACCCAATAGCAGCTGTCTGTTCAAAGCAAATATTAATTTGATAATGGTCACACTGTGATCTGAGACGTGTAGTAGTGGCCATCAGTGCAGCTATCACGTGATACAATTCACAGATTAGTCAGCTGTAAGTTTTGAATATCGCACGTTTAAACATAATTTGAGATTGTAATATTTACCACCCAATGTAATGTGGTGCTGATCATGGCATAATAAGCATTATGGAGTGATAAGGTCAGTTTTTATCAATTAGAAAAAAAACAACAACAATGCTTTGCTTTCTCCGTAATCAATTTTGTCTGTCTTTTAAGCTTGCTGACAGAACTCTATTAAAAAAAATCTCTCCTTTTTCACATTTTTTTATGATATAATACAATGTCATGATTAGTGATTCGGTGTGACCATTTATCATAGATAAACTTGCACACAGTTTCTCTCGGTACTCTACACATATGTTAGTTCATTGCAGCAAACATCCTCTGTGAATTGCCTCAGTTACTCCTGTATTTATGTGTAATTCTTGATTGAAAAGAAGATGTTGAGATCAAAGCTTTATGTGGACCGTGCAATTTATTAAAGGACTCACTCTTCTCCTTCTTCATCTAACTGAAAGTGGTTGTTGTCGTATGCAGTTGAATAAATATAAGACTGATCTGGTGTTTCCTTAATAGTGCCACAACACTTGGTAGGATGTTTGAACATATCTTTTTTTTAAATCATACTTTCTGAAACTCTCACTACCTGAATAATAACAGCAAGACCGAGAGGAGTCTCTAACCACAACTGTCATGGTTACTAGCCTGTGGAGTGTGTAACAGTCTCTTCTACAGGAAAGGGCTTTGGAGACAGAGCTGAAGCACAGCAGAGAGGGTTGGGAAGGCACCTACAAGTTGTAATAATCTAGAAAACATTTCCGTATGCACTTCTGTTCATGAATAGAGTATAACCCATTATGCTTTAAGCAGACTGTTCTCATGGAAAATCACAATAAGTTATAACACGTTTAGTCCCTGTGTGTGCTATTACTACTTGTGTCAAGTTATACACTGCGAAGGGATGACATCCTGCCATGTACTTTTACTCTGACCAACACCTTTAAAGTGTCAAGTCAACAGTATAAAATACACAAAAAGCTTAAAATATGTATAACTTAAACATTAAATATGCCTGAAATAAAAAAGTTTATTGAAGTTTATTCAATTAAATTAACTTCAGATTAATGATACTTTGTTCATCCCTGAAGGGAAAATATATTGCTGCAGGATTAGTTGTTATTAAAGATATTCTATTGTTATATATGGATAACAAAATTAAATATGAATCAGCTGACAAATATGTACAAATATGTCCTCATTAGGGATCCGAGCTTGTCCATTTTATATGCCAGTTATCTCACACTTCCCATGATGATCATGGGAAGAAATAGTTTAACCCTCTTTCACCTTTTTCTCTACTTTGTTCCTGCACTGCATCCTAAATGGCTCCTCTTAAACTAATCTTGATTTGGGGTCTTAGGGTTGCGCCGTTTTGGAATTATATTATATTCTGGATTTATATACAATGCCAAGAGATCATGCTGACTTTCAACACCTACAGATGTTAAATGGATTCTCTGTTCAGTACTAATAATTTAGTCACTCTTTTGATGACCAAATTTATTGCACAGTTCAACTGCTTACCGGCAAAAATTGGACTGGATTCTAGAAGAAATCCATTTTTACTTGTTTCCAGACCTGTGTGGCAGTTCAGCAAGGAAACATGGAAACACAATTTTATATTTAAGATAGTAACTTTGGAAGCTAACTTCTGGATCAGACTTCCATGGTAGTCACACTAGAAATATTGTTGACAGAAATTATGCACTCTCCAGTGAGTAACCATATAAGTTTGCAAATGCATACCCAAGTATTACTGTGGGTAATACAGCTTCTACAGAGGACTGTAGATTGGGGCTGAACATTGGGCTAAACAAAACAGATATTAGTCCACTACACCAAGTGGTGCCATCATGATCTTTGCTTTAGCTGGGTTTAGCGAGTTCATCTTTTCATAGGCTCCTTCATAAAGAGAAAAGGCTCTTACCTCACATATAAGCTTTTCTTTTGAACTTCTCAAGTAGTCATCTCTCATCCTCTTTGGTGATCTTCTTTTATTGAATATCTCTTTTTAATTGCTTTACTTTTATTCTTTTGAAAAGCAGTCAAATCCCTCCATTTTAACGTAATTTAGTCAAGGACTGCTTCTGAATCAGATGCCAGTGATGTAAGTCTCTTTCAGATTGGTTGCTTTTGTTGTTCAGAGGGAACAAACACTTCTCCTTCTTTGCTTTGTGTAAAAGTGTGAAGAAAAGAAGAAAAGGGTGAGGAAAGAAAGAACCTTGAGCTTTGGCTTGAATGCATTCATTGGAAAATGTGACTGCCTTCCAAATATCTGATACGGATACTGTCTAAAGTTTGGTTTCACATAAAACTTTTACAGAGTGACACATTTTTTTAGAGCCCACATTGACATTTAGATATGAAGCATGGGTTTCATTAGTTTAAACTTTATGAATAATGGTTAAGTCAACTTAAAGGCACATGCTTGTCATTCTCAGTCATTAAGTCAGATGTGTATTGATCCATAACTTCTTGCTGCAGTATGAGTCAGAATGATGTTAATATTTGTGTTGGGTGTGTAGCGGATGAGACTGGTAGTGATGATGTCATCATGACATCAGACACAACTATGACTTACATGATCTGCTTCTTTTTACTGTGAATGTTCCCTCAGTGTCTTTATTCTTCCTCCCACAAGCCTCAACACACCCCCACTGTGTGCGAAGCACCCAGTAGAGTCACACAAAAATGGTCATTTCTTTAAAAAAAAAAAAAAAAACACCATAAATCTTCTGTTCTTTAGCAAGACACAGAGCAAGGAGAAAAGAGGGTGCAATAATCCAGATCACCAGTGGCCTCTGATCCATATTGGTGTGAATGTAATTGATTTCCCGCGGTGAAGAATCTGCCTTTCAGAATGTCTGAACAGACGCTGACAGAATGTGTGAAAGGCCAGAGAGAATCTGAGCTTTATCTCTCAGTTCTGTTAACATATCCTTGTCAAAAGTACGGGGAAAGTAAAGCACGCATGGCCTTCGCTCCGGTCTTCATTGCAGCTATGTTTTTTAGGGAAACTGTAGACAAATTATCTACAATTCTAAAGGAGCAAATGAGTTGTCATGTAGAAAAAAAACAAACAAAGGATATTTAGATAGTCTATACTGGTTTTTATTGCTCCTAAGAGCAACTTTCTCACATTCTTTTTTGCCAAAGCAATTGCCAGCCATTAAAATAGAAGGATAGCCAACTTACTAACGCGAGTACAAGCTCAGTCAGGACTGTCTTGTAAAGTTGTCCTTGCCTGTGGCCACTGAAGCATGTGTTCTTTTCCCATTTTGCTTTACTTAAGGCATACATAGCTGTTATTGCGACCATTCAGCACCACAAACCTGTATTTACACCTCCGTCAGACTTGACTCAACACAGCTCCTGGTAATTTAGCTCACATGCTGTTTTGGAAGGACAGTGAAGCATAATAAGAACACGTGGCAGAGTTGCCTGAGCGCTTTGCAGCTTTCCTCATCGATTACACACGGGTCTAAGAGGCAGCCGCAGACTTGCACGCTACTTGTCACTCCTGTCTCTGTCCACAGACCTGGATGCTGTGGCCAGCATGAACATGTACTTCTCCTTTTAAGACAGGCTTTGTGGCTTAATACACCATGGACTGAGCCTCTCCTCGACTAATGTCTCTGTGACTTCTGATATTTGTTTGTATTGTTTTTAAAGTGTACTTAATATTTAAAAGTAAGCAAAAGTCACTGGAAATATTAGTTGTTTTTTTAAAGTTTAATTAATCGCTGCATCATGCAATGTTAATGAGTGATGAAAAAATATTCAAAGCTGATGTTACAATAATCAAGCAGCTCACTCTCTAAACTATTTAAAATGCTAATATTGTATTCATATTCATGACTTTATGAGTGAGTCTTGTTTAAAAACCCATTGAGCTTATTTGTTCCATAGTTATCTGTCCAAAGGAAATTTGAAAAGCGTGTCCAATGCATTCTTATTGAAAAGCACTGATTTAATGAAGAAAACTTTTTTTCTTTTGGTCAACTAGCAATCTCTCTTAAAGTAGATCCATGTCCATTTAGCCAGAGCAGCTTGTCATTGGAACTACTTTCATGTATATAGTTTTTGGGTATTCCTTTAATTTTTTTTAAGCCATATTTTATTAGTGGATACGGAAAATGGATAATATGATATACATGGTTTACAGGTCCAGTATATTAACAAAAGAGAGAATATTCCTTTCCATCTGAACAAACCTAATGTTAAATTTCTATAGTTGAGTAGTTTTGCCAAAGAACAGAGGAAAGAGTGAAAGAATGCCGTGTACCACATGTGTAAGTCTCAATCAGGAAGCATGGTAACACAGACAGGATTTTAGAATCTGAAATTCAGTACTGCCATTTCTCTGTGAAACTATCACTGGCTCCCCTAAGTACCTACATATTTCTCTTTTTCAATGTTCAAGAAACAAAAAACCCATCACATCCTTAAACCAGGCTGACAGAGATGGAGAGCTAGGGAATTTCCAGCCCAGGAGTATTCTATAGGCAATAATATCTTTCTCTGTTGTGTCATATAAGTGTGGTGGATTTGACTGTCATTTCAAAAATCACCAGAAGGTGGCAAAGCTGTAACTTGATCTCTAAATATTTGGTTAGAATATCTAAAACACAACATCCGAACTCACTGAGTTTAGTAACAGACCCAAAACATGTGCAGCAAATCTGCTTGTGGATGGCCACAATGCTTGCATCTTGAGTCATTATCTGGAAATAATCAAATCTACTTTTTCTAAAGTACATCACATGGACCGTTTTCATCTGAAAAAAGATAAGTTTGGTACAATCCTTATTTGCTTTAAAGATAATTTTGCATTTACATAGACCTGCAATTTTTCTATTGTATTCTATTCTATTGGCTTGCCCCAGTACAGCATGTTTTGCTGCAGGTCTCTACATCAGAGGTGGAGAGTAAAAATGAGCATGACTCAATTAACATTGGCAACTCAAAGTTGTTAGAATCAGGTCCAGACAGTGTACGCAGCTCAAGCTTTAAAGCTTTTAGTAGTAGACTTGATTACAAGTTTTTTTCACCTGTTCTTGTGAGTACTCTTCTGTCTTTCAGAGTTGTGCCTCAGCCAGGACTTTATGTGGCAAAAACCCCTAAGAGTGCAGGCGCTGCTGGCAGTAAAGACTTATCTGCAACACTGGAGACAGTGATTAGAGAGGGAATCAATAATACATGGTGAGGGACTGCTAATGTACCACAGGGACTGACAGACAGACTGCGACGCCGCAGATACCCAGCCCGATGTCTCATATGTGCTGGTTTCACCACATTCAGAACAAGCACATGAGGTATGAAAAGCAACAGGGGAAATAAAAGCTGGGAAAGAGAAAGGTTAGACAAATAGAGATGAAAGAGCTTGAAAGTAGAGAAAAAGATCTGCTGGAGTAAAAAAAGAAAAGAAACTGAAGAGTAAAGAACCTAAACTTTAAAAATCATGTGTTTGATTGAGTGAGGAATTTCCTTAAACCCCTTAATAATAATGAAAATTATTTTCTTGACTGAACAAGATGAAAATCAAATGATGGGGCACAAACACACGAAGCTTACTACAAAACCCTTTGCTCTGAAGATGGCCCCATCATCCTCATTCTGACATAATGTTTCAAAAATCAATATGATGCTGTGAAACTGGCCAAAATGAAATAAGTGTGCAAGCTATCCGGGAAATAAGATTGGCAGGCAGACAGAGACATGTCAGCAGTCTCTGGGGACGGATGCTCGCCAAGCGATCTCTCATCCAGGGGGATTGCGGTTAATGACTCCTCTGCATTAGCACACTAGCACCACATCAGCCTATCTGACCTCAGCTCCAGCAATCCTAGATGAACCAGCATATACACAAACAAGAAGATGAACAATAGAAGTATGAGAGAATGATGATGTAATTAATCAGTCATTGGAACAACTGCGCGCAGCTTTTTCCTGCCCCCACTGTTCTCTGTCTTCATTCCACCCCTGCCTCTCTGTCTCATTTTAAAGCACTGCTTATCATTAGGCCACATATACAAATACTCAAACATAGTTTATGGACTTAGACACAAAGATATTTACCCACATGCAAGGGGCTGATGCACTGACACAACCTCTGTCTGAATAAAACCTCATTACCGGGTTGACACTCCAGACTCATGCACAACGACGCCACAGGTGGCTCGTTACTGCTCGCCTTTCTCCTCGCAGCTTGAACCTCTACATCAGCAGACCAGCCCCTGTTAGCTCCCCTTTCAGCATCTCTGCCGGTGACCTCCTGCTCGTCATGACAGAAACACTACTAAACAGCGATTACTCAGGCCAGTACACAAACATCATATATCTATTTCTGATATTCTTCCCGTCCATGCACGCTATTATATTTGGTTATGGAATGTCTCCTTTGTACTGTGGAGGATACAGACATGGCATTGAGCAGGATGAGAGGTGGGGGCTGTCTGTGTTGAGACAATGGCAGAAGCGTTACCACGGAGACACAGGTGAAGTAACTCAACCGTTTTAACTCCTAACCTCGATTCAGATACCGCTAATGTGAAGCTCAAGAGACACGAAAAGCTAATTCTCGTGTTCACAGGTCTATTATGGAAGAGTGAGTCAAGCTCAGCACATTCGTGTCCTTCTTCAATGAATTCATCCCATTCAACACTCAATGCCACAGAGAGTGGAGGGAGTTTATAAGAACAGCCTTACATTGTTAAAGAAAAGGTTAAGGCTGCATCATACAAGCTGCAGAGTACATAGAAAGTTATGTAGATGTTGAAGCTGCAACTACCAACTACTTTTATTTTATTTATTTTTGAATCAGTTGTGTATTAAGTGTAAGAAATTAATTAAAAATTATAATCAGTTGCCTTAAAGTCTAATGTGATGACTTGCTGTTTTTGTCTGGTCATCGGCCCCAAATCAGAATATGTTCGTTAAACAATTAGAAGTTGTAACCAGGCACCAGATGTCTGCCATTTTTGCTGCATACTGCTCCATACTTTGCTTTATACTCATCCAAGTTTGAACTCTTCAAGCTTCAATTTCAAAGTACTTCTGAGTAGTTAAGCCTTTAATGTCCACTCTTAGAAAAGAAACAATGGAAAATTGTAACTTCAGAGGAATAATAATAAGAATTGATTTTACATTGAAAAAAGTTTAGATTTCACTTATTCTTAAATATATCCTAATGTTATGGCATGAAATATTCTCCCTTTAACTACATCGCTAAACAGGTATAGGTAGAGATGGCTAGAAGAGGTTTACTTCCACAAATTCTGATAAGTTATTGTTGCTAAAATGTTCTCGACCAAGAAATAAATTCTGTTATCCTCACCCGTCCGCCAAGGGTCTACCTTCTTCTGCGGCTGACCTCACACAGCCCAAATATTTGTATTGAACCACAAACAAGGACAGGGAAAGCACGAATTTCCTTTTGTGTGGACCAAGTCCATGTAACTGTCGTGCATGAATGGACTCAAGGTGTTTGATTTAGTAGGATTTCTTTCAGTTGCAGAAGTTGTTCTAAATTAAGATAAATAAAAGATTTTTTAGAAAAAACTCCAGGTTTTTAAAGTTTTGAAAGTGCCATCTCTTTATCTTTTCTCCAGTCGTGGTTACAACAGCTGGACATTTTCTAAGAGAGTGTGTTTTTGAGTTGCTGAAGTGCTATTTAAGTTGAATACAAGGCCTGGAGACCTGCTTGTGACTTGATATGAAAAGGCCTGAGGTAGCTGTTTTCTTAAAATTTCATATTGGAAAGGATTGATGCAATCTAGAAAGTTTGGGGGGGCAATTGCTGACAATTTGGTGTGCACTTCCACATTCGCCACTCATACACGGACTTCACAGTGAGAGGTTCTCAGCTGCAGATGCCGTCTCAGCTGGAAATGTGAGGGAGGGGATGCAGGGAGCATCTGTGTGGAGCGCACAGGAGGCAGGGTGCAAAAAGTGTGTTATTGAAATGGATGTGTTTTGTTTACACGCCGTCAAGAGTGGCAGATGAGGCTCCATGATTGCTTTTTTATTGTTATAACAATACCACTTGTATTTGAATGTATCCGCAATATAGTCAAACACGTGGAAAAAAACACAAGGGCTGGCAGAAAAGATCATGAGGCGGCAACTGTTTGGAAAAAATGGTCACCGTGAAGCTGGCTGGAAAATGTCCGTAAGACGTCAATGGTGACTCTAGTGACCCTCTGGAACATCATTAGGAAATTTTAAGGCAGAGGTGCATGAATAAACATAGCTACATGGCTCACAGGGTGTAAAATTGATTGGGTTTCCATTGGCATTTTTTCATTTGCATTTTGAAGATTTGAATAGAAAATGGGGAATGGGTATGGTGAAAATAATTAATATGCTTCCACTACTGTGAAAAAACATTATAAGCTTGTCTGAGGTGGTTTTTAGACCTTTTAAATCAGCCTTGATAAATAATAAATGGACTGTACTCGAGAGCCATTTGTGTTTTTATAGATGTTGCTTTTTCTTGTTGTACAGCACCTTGGTAGTACTTTTGCTTGTTTCAAAAGTGCTTTAGAAATAAAACAATACTGCCATTTACAATATAGTGTGACTATGATGATTCCACAAACAGTAAGTTTACATGACTGACTGATGTCGTCCCAGGAATAATATTCCAGATAATCCCAGAGATTAAAATACATCCTGGAAACAAGCTCTCTCTTCTTTTTCCTCTTCTTTCTTTCTCTTTCCCTAAAGAAGGTAAGTTTCCGGTTAGAACAACTACTTCTTCTACTGAATTTTAAGCATTAGTAATGGAGCCGAGCTTGTTTGCTTCAAACCTGTCAATGGAAACTTGTCGGTTTCACATTGTAGCTTTTCAAAGGTAAGTAAGTAAATGAAAAAGTGGTTGTAGTTTTGAGTTGTTAATGAACTCTGAATGAATCTGAGGATTAAAGAGGTTTGGAAACATTGTTTCCATTATATAGTTTGTACACCAGAGAGAAGAAACAAGTGTAATGATGATAAAATGACGATTGACTTGGTTGGTACAGTAAGGTCCTCTGAACGTTCCCACCTGTACTAAATTTTTAATTCTGTTTTTCAATTTCTGGGAGCTAACACAGAAGAAAGTGTGACGACAACAGAACACCCTTGAATTAAATTGATTGTGACATGTCAGTAACACCATAGCAAGCATGTAAGGTTGTCAAAAACAGGCTGACTGGCACCTCTTCAATCGCTCACGCACCCTCTCTTCTTCATGTGCCTCTTTGCCGAGCTCCATGATTCATCTCCCAGGAGAAGGTGTTTAAACTGTAAAGAGCCGTTTGTCTGTCAGAGAGGACCCCCTCCTGCACAGTCTCTGCTCAGCCCATGATGACATTTTCATTTGACCCATAGCCAGCATTCCTGTAATGAGAATCCATCAAAAAGCAATCTCCTAAAATAGAAAGGGATTTCAATTTGAGGATGCTGATATTGATATGCAAAATATGTCAAAAAAGGCCTTTCAGTTGGATGAGTTAGATACAGTGGGAGCCATGTGATGATGCATGGGATTGGTTTGTTCAGTATATACGAGAATAGAATTATGCTAATGGGTATGGACTGTGAAAGAGAATTTTAAAAAGGAGAAAAAATATTAATCTCACATTCGATTTTATTGAAGATGTGTGAAATTGATTTCTTCCCATGGGTGTTTCTAAACTAAATCAGTTATATATTCCACGTAATTGATCCATAAAATACCACTTTGCAACGTCAACTACATGAAGCTGTTTTTTTGCAGGAAAGAAATGTTAGAAGAAGACTTCGACTAATGTCCTCAACTACTGTGATTTGACAGAGATGTTTCTTTCATGAGCTATAACTGCTCATAGCTTAGGACTGCTATAATAAAAGAGATGTTTCCATTTCCTTGTGCTCATCAGTAGATTGAGTTCACTTCTCCCAGTATGAATTCCATAGTGCAATTTCTCATTTGATCTTGAAAACAGGGTCTAACAAGGTCCATGTAATACCTCGAGAAGTAACTTCTCACGAAATGAATAATAGAAGATGGTCCTGTTATGACCATTGGATAGATGTAATTAGTGCTCATTACATAATGTAGAGGGAATAAATAGAGCCAGAAAATGTAAAGGCATATGATACAGAAATGAATACAGGCATAGATTAATAACCAAAATAAAAAAAACATCCATTTAAAAAAAAACAAAAAAAAACTTGTGATTGTGAAAATTGAATTGCAACTTAGATAAATAGTGGTAATAATACATGGTTAAAATTAATTTCACATGCCATACAGATTCAGTCCTTAATAGGAAACATTATTTCACTTTCTCATTCTCAAATGTATTTAGTCTATTGTAAATTGGCAAACAGACATGAAATGAGTTTGACTTTTTTTTTTACTTAATGCAAGCTTGTCGTTTCCTTTAGTACTGGCACAGAATTATTACACATTATGTGCATCCACCAGGTAAAGCAGTGTCAAGACATACAGCTCATTTCACACATTTCTGTTAGATCAGACTGCCTGCACCTGTGATTTGGGGAGACAGGCTGTTCTGATGTACGAGTATGATGCCAAAATGCAGCCTCCGTGCAGAACCTTTACACAGACACTTAGCTCATGGCATGCAAACTAAATAAGCTGTAAGCTTTGTGTTTTCTTGCCAGTATAAAACTAGAAAACGTCTATGCCAGCATGTGCATGTGTAAGGTCCCTTTGTTGATGTACATATAACCTGAATGTTACTGTGGTTTGTAAGTAAATGTGAATGGCACAAGATCAGATATTTCTGAGACCAGCCTGTGTCTTGGAACAGCAAATCACACTCTCAAACTCTTAAAAAGATATCTGAGCTTTCTATAGATTTTATGAGATTAAAAAAAAAACTGTAATTAAAGTACATGTCCTACGAAATAAAGTGGACCATAACTGACTGATTACTGTTCATATATTTTATTAAATAGTTACTTATTAGTTGTAAATCTAAAACATTTTCCCTGTTTCTTTAAGTGTTATTTCTATATAGACATATTTTTAATACTTTAAAACTCAGTGTCACTGGCCTGTAAAATTTCAAAGAAATTCAACGAGATCTTTGATATCAGCAACGGCTATAATTTAGATTCATGGGCGTCAACAAATGTGTGAGACTGTCTCTCCCCCTGAGCAAAGGAGCAGTTCAGATAATTTAAAGCTCAACAGGTGGTTGTGCAACTATATAAAAAAAAAGGATCTAAATGTAAGATATCACTATTCATTTCAGCTGCTGTGAAGGAAGCAATTTGTTACAGAGGAAGTGAAAAAAAAAAGAGAAAAAACATGCAATGGTAATTTTCATTTAATTTTCCTCCACGGGTAGAACCAGATGAAAACATTACATGCTCGACTGTCATCGGAAGGTTTCATTTTCTCTTGAGCCTTGGATGAAATCTAACTTATTGCTGCTTCCCTCCTCCCCCACACTGTGCGTAATGAGAGAATATTTCCCCAGAGTGAGAAAGCTGATCCAAGCCGTACTTTTAGAAACTTTATTAAAGCAACCCAACCAATTATTTTTGTGTTTGCCTTCCTTCTGATGAGTGACAATCCATTCAATAAGGATGGTAAATGTTAATATAAAACAAAAATTTCTGCTGAGTTTGGTTAAAGATCTGTAAAATCTTTCTGAGTTTCCGGCATTGCGGCCAACACAAGAGTCATATCTTCCAGCAGACTTGGTTTAGTTGTAACGGATGTAGAGATGTAAATGGCTAGTTGGAGCAACACATCAATACCTCTGACTAAGAGGGATTGTATTTTAACACAAAAGTCTGGCAAGAATCCAGCTGGGGCAAAGTCTGTTATTGAATTGCCCAGTTAGCCTGTGATCAAACATGTGGGTGGGAGATTGCATTCCTCAGCTGACATTTATCTATTTATCTTTACAGCAAAAGGGAAAAAATGGTAGGAAAAAAGTCAGTCAAGCTTTAGAAAGAAGACAGCAATGGCTGCAAGCTGATAGATGAGTTGTCACTCGCTGTTACTAAGGACTCGAGCATTCAAGAGATGCCCAAGGTTTTCTCACAAGTTGAAAGAGTAGAGACAATGGCGACAAGAAGACAGAAAAACAGAAAAGTACGTGTTGCTATGGATGCACATGTGCTTGGCAACCCTTGATATGTGACAGTTTCATATGTTCAGACCGTGGCACAGCTCTGTTGAAAGAAATTAGTTACTTTGCTGATGCTCAGATCCATTGCTGGTACTGTTGGTACCATGGAAGGTTTTTTTTTTTAATTTTCAGGTTGTTTGATGCAAATTAGACATATCTCTCTGATTGAGTGCTTCCTTTGTTTTCAGTTACTTTGAACAAGCTAGAAGACATATGGTACTCTATCGCCACTAGAATTTAAACCAGCATTGAAGCCCAGAACCCCTTTAATTCTGTGAGACAATACCATATGTCAGAGCTGTTGTTCCTCATGGAAAATGTGTAGTTCACGTTCCCTGCATAATGGAAATGCATCAAACTTTCACGAGGCTTGGAAGAGTTTCTAAACTGTAACAGAGGGATTTCAGGCTTTATGAGAAGTTGGTTCACTTTTGTAAAAGTTTGCTTTTTTGTGTTTAATTTTGTGATTTATCCTCTTGATCTCTAAACCAAAGAGTTGATGTGTATGGAGTGAAATAGCCTTTAAAAAAAAAATAAAAAAAAAGTTAGGTTAAAGTGCTGACCGTCAGCAGCAGTGGTCCTCTCAGACTGAAGCAAAGATCCAGGATAAACCCACATTTATCGGTGGTGTAGATGAAATGTGTCCGGATGACTCATCTGCTAGACTGGGTTCCATACCAATCCTCTGCTTTCATTTTGTAGGAGAAGCTGAACAAAGGCTTTATAACAACTGTAGAAGTTGAATAAAACTATAGTTAATCCTGGGAACATGTCCACGTACGTCCAGCTATAGTTTCTGTTGAAAATAAAGCTGGAGCTGAAAATTAGGCTATGTGGATATGTGTTCGGTATGAAGGTGTTTAGTTTTCAATTCTGTTATTCAGATATTTGTTCCTTTAAAATGTGGAAATACTTTGTCCCACAAATGCATACCTGACATCAGTCTCACCAATAGCAGTGAACAACGTGCTTCAGTTCACCTGTTTCCAGAATTTGTCTCCTGCTTTACCATTTCTAGAGTTCTCTTCATAAAAGTGCTTCACAACATATGCAGCAACTTTTATTGAAATGCATGCCTTAGTACTTTGCCACCAGAGCGAGGCCCTTTGCTACTCTGCTCTCTTCAGTCTGCGGTAAAGAGCAGTGAGCAGCGACACCGAATGAGCTCTTTGCACATGAGCAGCGTTCTTCCTTGTGCGTTCCTTCTATGAATCAGGTAGCGCACCGCCTGAGAGAAAGAAAAATGACGCCCTTTGGCTTCAAACTCGCTGTCTGAGTGACACGTACAAGTATATATCACAGCACTGCAGTTATCTCCAACTTGCTTGTTGAATCACAATCCACACATTTTTCTGTTTCTTTAGTCAGACAGAAAAAAGTATTAGAAACTGTGATTTAGATCAGCCTATTAAGACTAAATGTCATCTTGTGGTCACTTGAAGGATCTCCAGACTGGTCGAATAAAATCCTGAGTTTATAACTGCAGCGTATCTGACAAAATCATGACTCAAGTAACTTGAAGACAACTAATGTGCAATGAATTCAGCTATATTTACGTGCGTGATGATCTACCTCAGAGAAACATTTTACCACACGGTCCACAGTCACATGGCAATGGACATGCTTTGTTTGATAAATCAAATCCACTCCCGTACATGTAATGCGGGACAAGGAATTTAAAGTCCAAGTCGAGTTATATCCACTCAAATGTAACTGAGGTGAATCATTTCAATAGCACTCAGTCAGTCTTACTGGAAATCTCAGCACTTCATAATTTAAACCATGTAACTTCCTGAGATAGTGTAGGAGGTAACAAGGTATGAAAGTCCAGGTGTGGCCAAAGTGAACAATTGGCCCACAGCCGGTGGTCAACACACCAACATTTGTGAGAAGTTACTGTCTGCTGCACAATGCAGAGTTTCAGCATCACCCTTGTGATGTTCGCACGTGCAATGGCCGTCGCAAATCACAACAAGTAAATCAAGCGAACTGAAATGTGCTATCCCACAACAGTTTTCCTACTCGATAAAAAATGAAAACTTGAGGAATTCTCATTTTGTTTTGACTCTTTGCAATGACTATTTTATATTTCTTTCTTTCTTTTTTAATTAGTCAATAATGCATTCTGCAGCAATTTAATTTCCCTTCGGAGTTTATAAAGTATCAATCAATTCAATTGTATTTTCTGAATATAGCATTGATACAAATTTAAGGGTTATTGGGTACATTGGGTTTCATAAAACTTTATTGTTTCTTGTGAGCTACATACCGTACTGTGTAGTGAAATGAGAGAGAAACAGGAGAAGAATGAAGTCATAAGGTTTCAAATGCAATCTGGAAAACTGAGTCAGCCCATTAATCTAAAAGTAGTTGCAGAGGAATATCAGACTCTTTTCTGTTAAACTTGCTCCAAGTGTGGGCCAACTAAGATTGAGAGACTGTGGCTCTCTCCCAGGGGTCACAGACATGAGCTGGGTGGACCCATCTTATCTCAGAACATCCGTTTCAATGCTCTCCCACTGACAAATCACTATCCAGAATGGGTGTGTCATCGCTGTCCTCTCCCTCCCTGATTAGAGAATGCTGAAAAAGTGCTACAGTTCTGTGAGCTTCAAAATCGGCGAAACAGAGGAGCTTTTTTTTCCAGGATTTGGAGCACTGAAACCAACTGTGTAGGGTTACATTAAAGAGAGGATTCACGTATTTTCTACGCAAATGCATTCTTTTACCTAACCACCCTAACCAGTACAGGATAATTCATTCTTAAAGATTAGAAGAAAATAAGAATAAGAATTAAACAAAAACAAAAAAAATGTCATCGAATCAAAATTCCCATATTTGTCACATAGCAATATGTTTTTCAGAAAAACAGAAGCTTTATCATTCTCTTCCTCTTTGTGCAGGGAACACAGCGGACAAAATTTTTCCAGTAAAAAGAAATGTATATTCTTGGACTTTGGACAGAATTAGGTGGAACCAAAGATTTGGCAAAAAGCATGAAAAGCACACAAATCAACTCACTTAAAGCCCTGACATATGCCTTTTTTGAGTTTTTTTTTTTTAAAGATTGATCTATCTTTATTAACAATATATATATATATATATATATATATATATATATATATATAGAATCTTCATTGTTTTTGGGGGTATTTTTTTGTTACCTTGTTTGGTTTCATTCAGTCTGTTTTATCTCAGCTTACTTTATTCAAACGTGCTGAAAAGGAAATTTCCCATAAAAATAAATAATTTTTTTGTTTTAATTGTTTCGAGACCAAAAGTGATTTATCTTATTATTTCGAGATAGAGAGGCTCATTATGTGGTGATCATGGATCATTGTATGTGGAAGCTGAGAGCAGCCTTGCCTGAAATCATTTATTTAATGCCGCTGTGTCAACGTTATACATTAGTTTTCTTGTGAAACTTTTTGAAACTCACCACACAAAACAAACAAACAAGACAAACGACGATGCAAGCTCACACCAAATCCAAGGGTCAATTAAGAATCAGTAATTGGCCTAACTTGCATGTTTTTGTCCGTGGGAGTAAGCCAGAACTCCCAGTGAGAATACACACATGCAAGAGGAGAACATGAGGTTTGGAGAGGAAGAAAGCAAATATTTCATGTGCAGAGTTGCAGCTGCAGCTGCCGTAGTGCTAGTTGTGCGGCCAACCTTTCAAAATCCTCTTTGTTTCGGTGGTCCTTCAAAGATCCCCAAAGGTGATCAACTCAGTTAACTATTCTCAATTAAGTTACGTAATGGTTCTATTCAGTTACCACTGCTGTAAATTACATACAGTTTTTCAAGAAACAATTTGTTCAAAGACTTTGATAATCTTTGTTTTTATTTAGACTTTGTGCTTTCTGTCCTATTTGGATCGTCTGCCTCTATGTAATTTAAGTCAGCTCAGTAACATCCATCAAGCTGTCAGTGTGGGGATGAGTACCTGCAGTAAGTCCACAAAACAGCATAGATGTAAATATCTGGGAATACAGAACCTACTTTTGCATGTCTTGGTTTGCTTTTAGTTTATGTTTGAATTTAAGGCCAAAAATAGATTGGACAGTTAAAAGATGCTTTAAGGATAGAAAAGGCTAAAAAAACTATGAAAATTATGTGGACTCAACTATGAATTAACATAGTTGACAATAGTAAACAAGACATGGTAAATAGAGATTGCTGAAACATAAATTGACATTTATGTAACAGTGTAACACCACACGAAAAAGTAGAAGTCAAGAAGCTGTAAATCTGTGGATGAAAACACAACCGTATTTGAATAAATTAAGGAATAACTTGACAACAATTTATGAACATAACCATGAGATAACTGAGGATGTGATGTGTTAGATGTCATGATCACATGTCAAGACTCCAGAGATGTTACATGAAAGCGCATCTAGCCATACCTATTTTTCTCATTAAAAACTGAAGCAGTGACTGCATTAACAAACTCAATTCGCACTTTGTCTGAACTCCACATAGCACAACCTGCTGTTACCATGGTAGCCATGGGAGTCATCAGAGTGTTATACACCATAAAAGGAGTCTCAACTAAACAGTGTGCTGGAGTCCTTGAAGCCAGTCACATGACTGACTGAGTTTTAGGGTTGTGGAAAGTTTTGTAGGTGTGAATTGTGCTTAAATGACGGTTGAGTCTTCAACAAGATTCTATGCTGCAGAAAGGTTTTACAGTTGATGTGATAATCTGAAATGAAAGGAGGGAACATCAGCGATGCATTTCCCTGGGGAAATGAGGGGCTGAAACATATGGAGATAATTATTTCCTCCATTCTTCCGGTCTGCACACTTCTCTGGTCTTCTGTGTCCCTTCTGTGGCTGACCTCTACTCCTCAGAGACCTGTGTTTGTTTGAACACACAGTATGGATTTAACGTATCGTTGTGCGTGTGTGTCTCTACGTTATCTTGCTCGGTAATCAATTGTTATGGATTAACACATGAAAAAAAAAAACACAAAAGAAGTTGTTTAAATTAACTTTGCACGCAAATTCCACAATTCTGCTAAGCCGTGCTAAGAACAATTAAAAGCAAATTTGACCTGTCAGTGATTACAATTGTCTTATTTTGCCTTATTATCTAATTGTTTGCACTTCTCAGACCAAAGCTTTACAAAAACCTCTTGGCAGATGATACATTTTCCGACTAGTAGGAACTACACACAATACTAAAACTGTTAAGGTTAATTAAGCGGTTTGGAAACTATTCAAACAATGTATCAGGGATGTCAGTAGTTAATCACTGTACTGAACATATCATGATCAGACACAGCTAGGCTCCAATTTTGTACACTTATTTAAAAATCCAATGTGTTGTACTTCTTATTTTTTTTAAATACTGATTAGAGATCCTCTTATTTCTGTTCATTATGTACATCCTGCAAATCTAGAAACTCTGTACTGTCAGTTGTCTCCGTGAACTTAAGATGAAAATGCAAGTACGCTCTTGTCAGACAATCTTAGTTACATGTTATACCCCATCTGATTTTTCGTCTTTCACTTTACCTTTAAGATGAGCGGCAGGTATATTTCTCTTCCCTATCATCATCCCTGTCAAATATACTCAGTCAAAGTGCTGGGACCTTGCTGGGGGAAATAAAAAACACCTTGATATCAAAACTACAAGTTGCTCATGCAAATATTTTTGTGCCTCCACATTCAGTCCCCATGAAATGGCTCACTCAGTGCTATTTGTTTTTCTACATATCATTTTGTCTTCTAGGGAAAAAAAAAACCGTGAGGGGTTTCCTTCAGAAAAGCCCAGTCTGTTCTGATCCAAACTGAGAGCGCTCTGACCACTGTGACTACTGCATACAATATACCTTTAATGATAAAAAAAAGTGACATATTTAAGAAGTACATCACCAGCTCTTTGATTTAATATTAAAGTGATTTTAAAATTTCTGTTTACTGTCAGAGAGATTAGAGGCATGGGGGTGTTGTGCAAAGCATCTCTGAAAAGCTAAAAATTGTCCAAAAATCTAAAAAAAAACAGCTAAACCTAAATAAAACCGCAACAGTTAGACTGGCTTTAACCCTTAATACATGCAAGGCGTATACATGCAAGGCGTGGCTCCACATGCTCTCAGCTCATCATCAGCTGATTATTTTATTCAGCTTGCAATCACATTTTCCAAACATCAGGTAGCTAATAGAGCTAAAAAGAGAACGAGCGTTTAAGCAGGTAGAAGGAGATGTTAGTTAATGCAAATGGATTCTGTCTTTCATTTCAACTGGATAGATATCTTTCAACTGAATGCCAGCACCTCATAAGTGGTATAAAATCTCACCAAACTGCATAGCCATCTAGCTAATTTAGTCCAAACATGTCACTCAGTTTTGAAAGGTGATGGGCATGAGGATGAGGGATTATGATGGGCTTCTCATGACATGGCAGCACTGTGAATATTTCCACCAATATGGGGTGGAAGGGTCATCCATCTTTCCGTGGAGACAGAAAGACAAATAGGCCAACAGTCCCCTGTGACTGGCTGTCACATATCTATCTCATCATTATAGAGCTGCTGGGGACCAGCACCCCATCAACCCATGTCACACTGCCAGTATTTTCACACAGCCATAGTACGCAGGATCAGACCCAATGATATTAAATGAGAGGCTCTTCAATATGTGTTGAGAATCCTAACAAAAAAGGCAGACGTTTGTTTTAAAGCTTTGGGGGGAAAAAAGCTTGTTTTCACAGGTGTCGGCTTGAATCTCTGATGGATTATTTCAGTTCACAGCAAATTTCTCATCATCTGGAGATTTGTCTTTAATTTGCTTGTTTGCTGTTGTTTGCTTTGCAAATTCTTAACAACTGCAGATTTATCTTCTCAAATATAAGAATTTACTTTTAATTCTTTTTAGCCTACTTTCTAATTGCTAATTGGAGTGTGTATAGAAAGCTCTCAGAGCTTTTATGATACTCTCCAAACCTCAGGCCTTGGAGAAAATGGCAGGGAGGACACAGTTAAGAATAGAATGTGGCTGTGAGGGTCGATCTGAGCAATCGGCCCATCAATGGGCATATCCTGCCGTCCTGAGCGTTTATGTTTCTGGCTGGCTGCTCGGTGTAATCAACAAGCGCAAAGAAATCTCATTATCCCAGGTCCTGATCTCAGCATGTCAGGCTGAATAGCAAATACAGCCAGCTACTGAGTTAAAACTTTGACCCCGGCATTAATTGGGCATGACTTGTTGGATGCCTGCCCTAGGAGCGGAAAGGGATTTTCACTGCGAGGGATTCTCCTCCCCTCGGCAGCTGGTGGGCAGAGTAAGCAGGGCACCAGGAGGCAAAGGTTTTAGAGTTCATCACTATGGTGCATTGACCACTGGAGGTTGCATCCTATTCCACTCCTTTGATACACAATATGTGCAACCAGGGTATAAACCTCTTGTGCTGGAGCACTGTCTCAGGTTGGCAGCATTTATTGCAATAAATGAAATGACCATCTATTGTTCAATAAGCCAATCTCTCTCTGTAAAAGGTCAATAAAATGTATTGAGACAAAGAAGGCAATAACAATGCTAAGCTATTAAGCAGGAGCCTTTAGAGGGTAGAGCCACATTCTGAAATCACTGTCCTGTGGATATCACAAGGCTGCCTCTGTGTGTGCTTCTATTAGCAAGCTCTTATGGATTTTACGTATGTATCCACGCATGAGCACATCCACAGCAAAGCTTAAGGAGCAGACACGGTCTCCTCTTGGGATTAGAGTGCAATAAAGGAGGATGAACGTGTCCGGAAAGCTCCAGAATGCGTTCCAGACACTGCCTTACTGGAAATCAATCCACTTGGTCAGGCCCCCTGCGTACTGGGTTTAAGTGGGAGCGATGGGAGGAGAGAGTAAAGGAACATAAAGAGATAGGGAGGGGAAGGATTTGAGGGAATGGGGGGGAAACGAGAAGAAAAGCTAAGTGAGGCAGGTTGGTTGAAAGCATTATAGTTAGCTAGATTACAGGGCTACCTCTCAGCACTCAAGTCTGAGCTGAGGTCACTGTGAGCCAAAGGGGACAAGAGGGCATGGAGGCTGCTGCATGGTCTTGTTTGTTTTCTATAGGTATCTCTGGCTGAGGCTGAGATTCATTGAACTCCCGGGTCCAAAACACCAATATCTCTACTAGTTTAATAACACACTCATACAGAGGTGAGTCAACTCTCTTGGTAGGGAACAAACAAAAAGTGAGAAGAAAATATAAGAGATTTTATTTAATCCTCCTGAGAAACTTTTCTCTACTGTCTGAGTGCTTGTTGTTGTGAGGTCAAGAAGACCAAAGGTCAACAGTCAAAGCCGTTGTGTGGAAGCACAACCTGGAGAGCATGAAGTCCCAGCAGAGTAACATTTGCAAGGCTTCATCTCAGGACAATAATCTTCAATCGTTCTTTGTTTTAAATGTGTCAGAGGTGTTAAATGCGCCTCTCTAGCAAACTGCATGCTGATTGTGTCTATGTTGTCACGTACCCACACCGAGCACAAAGTGACAGAACACAAAGAAGATGTGGGTGCTCATCCAGAAGGACAGATCTGCTGTGGAGGTGTGAAACACACATAGTGTTCAAGCACACATTAGAGGGTATTGTTTTTCATTTCTTCAACTTTATTGATGTGAGTTAATCAACAAGAGGAAAAAAGTGACAGGTCTGTCTTGGTGACATTGGTGTGCAGACATATTGGCAACTGGCTGAGCTTCATGCAGCATACTGATAACTTAAACACTGACCAAAGACAACAGCAAAGGGATACTGCTTGAAAAGCTCTAACATTATCCTCCACACAAGGGCTGAAAGTTCATTTCTGTTTCAGATGTAATATGTATTACAATTTTGTTTCCAAACCATCAGTTCATTGTTTGAAGGATGAGGTCAGTTCCCATTTGGTATTATCAATGAATCCCTTGAACTCCTTTGTGAATTCAGTAAACCATCTGCAGCCCTCAGCCTTTAACCCCATTGGCTCTGGTGAGGGATTTCAGCGTTTTAAACAGGTTAATGAATATATAGTTTGATCTTGATAAATTCTCAATAATTCACAAAACAAATTCTAATTGCCTACAATTTATAGCAAATTTCACTAAATCGGTCGTGGTTTGCGGAGCGCTTTTATCTGTGGGTGAAAACGAGTCAATTTACGTTTCCAGGGCACCAAAAAAACAAGTTTGTCCAAACCAGGAACATCTGAGAATTGGTGTTTGGCTGTTGCATTTGTTGTGGGGAGAACCTGTTGCTATATCAACAATTAAACAAAGTTGAAACCAGTGTTCAAGTCTTGCTGGAGACCATAGTTTTTATTTTCCTTTTTTCGCCTCAAGGGGCCTAAGTTGTGAGTTCTTCCTGAGTGCAGTGTAACAAAAACTCTGGCTTGCTGTTTTGGCTTCATAACTGGTTTGGCTTTGGTAACAAATCTGGCTAGTGATAACAGTTTGATTGGGGTTAGGAAAACACACCTTTTCACACTGTTTTTCCCGCATGTTGAAAACAACATTAATAGATAACTATAGTGTGTAAAGCGTGACTTCTGAAAGTCTTGTCAAAGCATGAAAAGTTGATACATTGGGAGTGAAACTGGGCTCAACGTGTTTTTTTCCAAAGTGGCCATGTGGGACAAACTTAAGATAAGCAGCATTTTCCATGATTACGGTGATAATAAACACGAGAGTAAAGAAAAAAAATATGGTTTAGTCTGGGGGTTTTGATCATTTCTAGATAGATCTGGATTTCCGAGACAGTTGGTTGATGGATGAGTTCATTAATGATTTAGGTCTTCTTGAGTTCCCAGTGGTCAAACTGATGTATTTAATTGCTTTTTTTAATCAAGCAAAAAGCCAGAGAAATTCATAATAATATCCAGTCAAACAAACAGCAAAGCCTTGCATTAAAAAAGGAAAAGTGAACAGTTGACAATTTGTTTTATAAACATTCACAGCATTGACTGATGAGTTCATTTCAGCAGCATAAAAACAATAGTTCCATTTATTATCCTGCAACCAAAGCTTATGAATTGATTTTTATAAAACTCTGTCTCATACGCCCAGACATAATTATCCTCTCATTGCAATATGATAAATAATGTATTCTTTTTCTGGTTTCATATGATTCTTAATAACACCAGTTCCCTTTGTGTTGACTTTGTCTCTCACAAATATTGTGAACTTTTATTAAACAATGGATTGCTGTAGTTGTTGTCTTTTAATTAAATTCCAAGAGGCTGCTTCCCTGCAATTTTATGGTCCCTAATGGAAGATGAAATGTCAGTTGTGGCATTGTGACGGATCATAGTAATTAGATCAGTTGCCATAAAAAAAACATTTCCACCAACAATAAAATCCCAGGTTTCATGACATTTTGAAGTGTATTGTCATTTCATATTTTCGCCCTCTGGAACATACACCTATATCAACGGAATAGTGAGAGTGGCAAGCTAATATTTTGACTGTCACGCATGTCATTGTTTAGTGGCAGGCGGTAAATATTGATGCGTGACTCAGGTATTGATATTGATAATAAACTACCAGATAAAAACTGAGAAAGTGTTGGGTAAGAGTAAAGAAATAGAAAATACTTAAATAGCATGTGTGTGTTCTGTGTGTGTTAGGAATAATGTAATCGAAGATTTTCACATGCACCATACCGGGGTTTATTCATAAGCCAAGCTGTCGCTTGTCATTTGGCCAGGGCCACTTAGAGCTTCTGGGAAAGAAATGATCCATGTCTCCATCTGAATAGAGGACCACATGTTGTCAAGTCAATACTTTGCTTTTGAAATTGCAGACAAAGACGTTCCTGTGAGGCAAGAAAGCTTGACCTTCAACAAACTGCAACTCTTTCACCACACTGTTAACAGCTCTGTCTATCTGCTCACACGTCTGCCTGCCCTTATTTTCACGAAATCAAAGGAAAACATCTTTTAGGTTTAACCAAAGCCGTGGCTGTCATGATCTGCGGGTTCTTGTTATGTTTTCAGTTCTCTTTTAGTGTCATTTAGCTGCACATTTGATTTTAGTGAAGTTCATGTTAGGTTTTGTTGTTGTATGACTTGTTTTTGTTTGTTTCTTGGGTTTTCTCAGTTAGTCTTGCTTTCTGCTCTGCCTGCACACCTGGATCCTATGAGCCAATTACCACACATGCCCCTTGTTTGTCATTAGCTCCCTCTGCATAAATACTCCCTGGTTTCCTTTGTTCACATGTGTCTCCTGCACGGTGGTGAGGCTTGTGGGTTACAACATGCTTAGTATATGTTTTTATTAAGGTTTAGTTTCTTAGAATTCCTGTTCTTGCTGCACCTTTGGTTTATTGCAATAAAGTTTTGGTTCATGACCTGCTCTCCTACTGAGTCCGGTATTTAGGTCCTTCATGAAAAGTATCATTGGCTGTTAATTGAAGTTGGATACCAAGCATGTACATCTGCTTACCCTTATTTCACTTCAACATTTCTAGCATCATCTCTGCTGATATTTTCCAGAATATTTTTTTCATATGTGGTTATTTCTTCAAGAGGGGGAATATGTAAAATACAGCGAATATAAATAAGCTTTTATGTTATTACATTACATCTAGGGATGCGGCGATACCACTTTTTTTCAAACCGATACGATACCGATACTTGGATCTGAGTACTTGCCGATATCGAGTACCGATGCCGATACTTCTACCACAAAAAAATGCAATGAATTGGAAGACAGGTTTCGGTCTCACTGGCCCAGTGGTTCCCAAACTTTTTTTGCCCAAGGCACACCAAAGGACAAGTAAAAATCTCAAGGCACACCTATTGTGCAAAATAGCCCTTATAACACGTGTTGTGACTCATATCATGTAAAATATCTGTAAATGTGCATAATTATTTACTAATGCCAAATACAATGTGACAAGACAACTATTACTCATGAAATATTTATTAACAAAATATTTCAAAAATGTATTTGAAACTTTATCAAATTAGGCTTCATCAAAGCAGCAACACATTAATTTAAACCAGAGAGGTCACAAAATTAAAAATGAGGCAAAGGAAACTCAGCACGCAGAAATTCAGCACAGAGAACTGTCAGTGCAAGGAAGCTGTATAGTTCATGGTCCTAAACTACAAATTATCAATGCAACATTTCAGCAATCAGTGAAACATGTGCTATTGTAAATATTTTACCTACTTACAAATTAGTGAGATACATGTGCCTGTCATGGCGCGCAGATATCTTTAATCCTCGGTGGCACTGAGCAGACGGCCACTCGCAAGTCCTGTTCAAGTCTCATAATTGCCACCTGCGCAACTGCGTTAACAGCAAAATATGGGTTCTCTGAGGATTTTTTTTAAATATTTTTTTAAGGAATATAGTTTTCGTCTGTATTATTAAATGAGTACATACAAAGTACTGATATAGTAAATAAAAAAATATTATTAATATTATATAACTATTTTTGTGTAGTTGTATATTGTAATAATAAATCCCACGGCACACCAGGACTTTGACACCCTCTCATCGTGGTTTTCATGCAATAAATTGGTATCTGTTTATGGTATCGGTTAACTTTAACGAGTATGAGTATATTAGAATAGTATCGGCCCGATACCAGTGTCGGTATCGGTGCATCCCTAATAACATCATTTCCGTTACAGTCCATGCATAAGGCTATAGTGTGCAGCAACAGGGCTGTACATGAAGTCTCATTCTGTCTTTCATGCATGAGAATTAAAGATAACACATTTAACAATGAAATTGTGCTAAATTTTAAAGTAATTGTTTTTGCACACGAATGACCATAGTTGATCCATATGCAATGAAATCTTTAGTAAATTTCACTGTCTTCTCATATGTACAAGGTGTGTCTAAAAAAAACAGCAAAAAATAATAATCTGTCACCAGTGGCTGGTATTGTATCTGTTGCTTCCTATTTCAGCCTTAAGTGTTGTAACCTTGGGCGATAAGATAATTTCTTTGAGGCAAGGGCTCGAGGTAAAACCTTGGGCAGGGCTGAGACATTACACATTGTCAAAGAGAGAATCATGGAAGTACGTCATCAATCATTACTCCACCAGTTTGCGCTACCTTTTTCTCGTGATCAAAGATAGTAATTTCATTAAGACTCTAGTCCTCTTTTTATATTCTTTCCTCATAAACTGCCCAGAGAATTCGCCCTGAGCCACTGCATTGCACATGTGAAGTTATTTGATATGACTTGAATTAAATTAACAGCATAAGGATCTGAAACATGTAACAATAAAACTATAGGGGGATAAAAAGTGTGTGACTGTTGGTAAGTCTGAGGCTGGCTAAGGAAAACCATCATATCCTGGTGTCCTGCCATGGCCTCTTGACAGTCCACCTCCATGAACACAGGTAGCCACAAATGAGCTCATTTAAAACGAGACTGTTGCCGGTGCAAGGCTAAAAGTCAGACATCCTGCTCTGACAGGTGTCAAGGCACCCAATAGCATCCTAACTGCTGCACCTACACTTTCCTTCATGTACACCGTGGGCTGTGTTTTAGAGCAGGAAATGGAACTTTTAAGAGTTCTATGTGAAGTTGTGAAAAAAAAAATCATACCACGCATTTGAGGGACACTTTTTTCAAAACAGATGGCTGTCTTTTCATTATTATTTTTGTGTTTCATCAGGAATTTTCCACAAGGATATGTTGTAGCCAGTGGGGAAAAAGTTGCCAACTAGGGAGGCGTAACACTAATGAGACAAGGCTGTCCTACTTTGCTTTAAACAAGAACATATCTTAAAAGTGTAAGTTGCCCACGTAAATACCGTTTTCCTTTCTGATGCAGTTATTGTCACAAAGGATGTCACCTTTGAGCACTTTTAAAGGGGTCTTTCAACAGGGCTATGGAGGGCTATTAGGTGGTGTTGGGTCTAAAAGTTAACCCAGCTGGAACACAGTTCACTCAAGACAACCCCAGTGATCAACAAAATACTCAGTACACAAGATTGTATTTTTATTTGCAAGGGGAGCCGGACGGAGTGACAGAACTTACTCCTTCAACCGTGCTCAAACGACTCCACCCGACTTTCCCCGTGTAGTTCTTTTTATTACACAGCTCAGTTACAATCAGCATACGTAAAACAATCTTGTGAGCAAGATGCAACAAATGTTTCACTGGGACATCTAGTTCCTCACTTGTTGAGTTGTTGCACATTCTCCTACATGGGAAGACCAGAGCACCCTGTTTCTCACAGTTCCCTTGAATTACTTTGTATCACACTAAGCAAAGTTCACACACTACATGTCTGTCTATAAAATGTTGTTTACTCAAAATGAAAATCTATATACAGTTTTCCAACAGGTGGATTTATTCTTGTGGAGAAAAAGTCTGTCTTTGAAAGCCCAGATTTTTGGCCTCTGATTCTAATGCATCCACACCTTGATTACTAAAAATGTACTTTACCTACCAATTGTAAACATAGTAGCAAAATATCATTTCTTGTCCAGTTTATCTTAAAATAATATCTCGTGTCTTGAATGGCATGATTTGCTGTATCTGATTTTTAGCTTGTAAAACTGAAAACAATTCACAAGTATTATACGATTCGTGAGAGGCTGATATGAAACATTTTTTTTCCTTCCCAAGCTGTTTGTTTAGGAGTAAGTTTCCAATATTTTGTGTCAATTGCGGCAATGTCTGCTCTCTGCCGAGGTAGCAGAGATATGCTGAATAGTGGGTGTGTGTGTGTTACTATGGCAACGCTATGTCTGCGCTGCTGAGAAACTTTCTAAGCTTTACCATTTAATTCATATAAATTCATGGTCCTTCAGAATTAATAGACCTGGTAGGTACTGACAATAGTTATCTTCAGGTTTAATACTGTATAAACGGGTTTAATTATCCAATACATACAGTCTGATGAGTACACAGTCGTATATGTTGTAAGGCATTATTGGGACTAGCCATTGGGAGCTGCAGCTTCAATGTTTTTTTCTGAATACACCTGAAACTAACGACAGAAAAAACATAAAAAGCAAATCTATTACAGTCATGTATTCACCCTTCCAGAAATGATGCTATGATATAATATGCTTGCTTCAAAATTAAGCTATGTTTGATTTCTTTTCATTTCATAAAAGATTCTTCTACTTCACACAACCACATACTGTCTATATCTGGCACAAGCATATATAGCCCACTGCCACAGATGGAGAACGCCTCCCATCTAGTATTAGTTTGGTTGTGTTAAGGCACATTGGTGCAGGTGAGGCTGGAGGAGGTGGAGAAGTTGTTTCCTGTTGCTGCAGCAGCAGAGTGATGCCTCATCTACAAACTCAGGTTGGTGGGATGGAGGGATCTTTATCGAGCTAGTACAGCTCAGTAGTTCTGAAACAATTTTTGGAACAAAGCAAACCATTAACCCATTGGCGCCTAAAGCACCTGCAAAAAAGGCTGCTCAATGCCTAAGCCAGTTTTTAGAAAAGGTCCCCAATGCCTGAGGGTTTTTTGAACTAAAAACAATTTATTGAAAACACCTAAGAAAAATTCAATTTTTTTTTTGCTGGCTGGATTGTATTACTTTTTTTTTTATCAATGTTGGACATTTGGTTCATGTAGTTTTGCTTTATGATTCAGGATAATACCCAATGCTGCTATTTATTTCACTACTATACTGTTACTATACTATAACTAAATCATAATCATAATATCAGCAATAATAATGAATGATAAAAAACCCTGCAATATATCTTGCATTGTGCAGTTGTACTTTATACTTCAGTGACACGACTTCTAAAACATCATAGTTGTCATACTGCAGTAATTCGCACCGGGCTCTCTTTTTTTTGACATAAGGCCAACGCCACTCAAATAAGAATGAGAAGTCGTCAGAATGCAGCGCAAGAATAAATAATTACCTCCAGATCATGTCGAAACGATCTCGTGCCATCACTCAGGCTACATTTGTCTGATACAGCCACTTGCTCTGCCTCCAGTAATCCCGGTGAGTTGGTAGTTTGATTATTCCAAAAGTTAGGCAGAGACCGATGAAAGATTTTATCTCCTGCTTTGACACGGGGCTCCACTTCGAGTTGGATGGTGTGTGGCCGCGCGCCTGATCCGCATATAAGTTTGTCTGTGTCACCAACATATCCCAAACTTCATCAGTGAAAATATGCGAGAACACTAAAGGACTTGCATCTTCAGATATTGGCACCTTCAGCCCCGGTGTACGAGTAAACTTTTGTTGACGTCGGGTGCGAAATCCAGCGGACTGCCTCTCTTCCTCGAATAAATTCTGTTGATCATTCCCTTCCAACTCCACATCACTTCCATCGCTGTCACAGTATGTCTCGTTAACCGCAGCCATTGTAGCCGAGCTGTCAAATTAGCTACAAACGCACAATTGCAGAACAGGCTAATCGAAAACACCCACCTCATGTGTATTTGAACCAATTATTGTGCATTACATGCTGCATGCGTCTTGAAAATAATGATAAATGAACAATGTTGCGCTACGCAACAACCGGCGTTAGGGGCAATGTTGCGCTACGCAACATCCGGCGTCAATGGGTTAATGAAAACAACTGCCTCTAAGCCGTCTTTACAAATGAGCAAGACTTTAGGTCAAACTGGGAAATTCTTATATGAATGCCAAAATACACTTTAAATATTGACGAAAAATATCCGATAAAATAACACAGGTCTCAAAAAATATATAACATTCAAATTAAAACAATATATGAAACAGATTAATAAGTAACAAACTAGGATCTAGCTAAATTTCTTAACCAAAACCAAGAAATTTGATAAGATTTAGCTCCGCTGGAGGAGAACTCCAGAGTTGAGAAAATAACAGGAGAGACTAAGGATAGAAAGAGCACAACAAAGGGATGAGATACCAGCTGGACAAGTGAAGGATCAATTCGATAAAACACAAAATTAACAGTTTGTCATCGCTCAGAAGCATCCTTTAATTTATTACATATTGTTTCACCCATATCCATATACGAACCACTGGGTCCAAAGATCATTCCTTCAGTTTTCATCTCTCAAAATAATTTTTTTAAAGTTCAATGCCATTCAACACTTTATTTCTGTGGTTTTAGTGAAAAATATTATAAAATGTAAGTAAATCTGAGTGTCATCAGCATAACTCAGGTGCCACATTTTCACCATGGATGGAGCTGAGGGGGAGCATTTAGGGGAAAAATAACATTGGCCCAAGTATATAACCCTGGGGTACTTCACAAGAGAGGGTGCAGAAGAAGAGACAGTCACCTAGGCTGATGGTAAAGCTTCTGTCCGACAAGTAAGACTCTAACCATTCTAGCGCAACACATTTAACCCACGTAACCCACCAGACCTGAAAATGACACTATAAATGTGTGTGTTTGAGTAGAACAAGCATATGTTATAGCAATTGCTGCTTCACAGAGAGATTTAGTGTTGCTAGATGACCTGGAGATAGCAGCACAGTATAGTTTGTTAGTATTTCTTCCTGCAACAGAAGTCATACTTTCAACAAACACAAGACATGAGAAAACAACCTTTCAGTGCACATACACACATACACTTCCAGAAGCTGTGTGGGTGCAACTGATGCAGAGAAATCTCTGTTATCATGCTGACAATGAAGTTTTTTGCCAAGGACTTGTGGTCATACAATTTGTAGATATAATAAAGTAACCAGCTCAACTTGATGGAGTATCTGGCTCTTGGCCAGATGGACCTAGGTAATACTTATGGGAAAAAATTAGTCTGATGCCACTTTGTGACATGGTAACAAAACTGGATTCAGAGTCCATGGGACTTTAATGTCTGACTCAGCAAATAGCCAGCATTTGATAAAGACTACATTGATCCATCCATTTATATTTATAAATATGTAGTTAGTGTGGACAATACTATGTGGATTTTTATTCTGATGAATAGCTTAATTCTCATATTACATTCTATTGGTTTGGAGATGCTTTTATCTCAAGCAAGTTCTATGTGAGGAGACACACTGGGGGGCAATTTGAGGTCCAGTTTCTTGCCTATGCATATTTTGATGTGTGAACTGGAGATGCCGGGTATTGATCTAGTAACCTTCCAGTTAAAGGAGAACTTCTCTGCCTCGTGAGCTACGGCCGATTCCAAAAATTCAGTGAAGCAACTTGACCAGGTCCACAGATGACATATTTAGCTGATTCTTAGTTTCATTTGCTATTTATCTATTTATTTACATTTTTTTTATGTCGGTTGTCCTGGGAGTCTAAGGTTTCGTAGAGATTATAGGTGTGCTGTCACATTAGTAATTCCTGTTCTTGATTGATCTTAATTTATCATTCTGACCTCTTGTTTTGTGTGTATCTCCCATTCTCTAACAACCGATCTCTGAGATTTAATCTTGATTTATTCTTAATGTGAATTCGGGATGAACATCTGGTTTTGTGATATTTTCAGTTCCTAAAAACATTTCAAATGACAACTGATCTGCTCATGAAAAATGTGATGCTGTGAATGTCTTCCAATTTATAAGTTTGGGGGTTCTGGAGTGCAGGAATTTCTTCTTTGTTTTATAATTCGAGCAGCCTCAGCTATCTGCGACTGCTGTGCTACAGACATCTGAGGCTGAACAGATAAGAGACCCTGACTATCTCCTCTAAAAATAATCCTGAGATGAAATTATTCCATATATGACAGAGAACTTTAGTTCTACTTCATCAGCATCTAATCTACATCTACATAATGAAGATATCTTGTATTTTAAACACATCTGACACTATTTCAGAAATTTCAGTGTTGTCAGTACAGTCAAGCTCAATTTACCTGCTACCTCTTCTGGCACAGTGTCAGTATGAATTCGGAAAAATGTTTTACCCATGTTCTTTACACTGGCAACGAATCATGTGATAAGTCTCCACTCTGAGTAAAAATGTGCAGGGCAACATCTTGACATTTTCAAGCCTGTCTGCTTCCAAGAAAACAGAGGCCACAAAGAATCAACTCAGGAGTCTAATTAGGGCCACAAAGTGCTAACAATGGAGCTCCGAGATACCAAGAGACATTTAGGCTGCCAGCTGGTTTATTTAATGATTTTTTTTTTATTTGTCATAGTGAAAAGTTTACATGGGGCATGCAACAAAAACCTGTCCAGTAAGCTGTCAACAAGTGCAGGCAAAAGACAACAAGGTGCATCCAATTAAAGGTTTCAAAACGGTCATGATAAGGCTGCATACAAAGTAAACAGATTCTGTTAAGTAGAAGGCTGGTTTGCAAGAGTGCCACTCAGTTAAGAAAATAATTGCCAATATTTTCCTCCTGATGTCCAAAAGTTTGATTTCTGTATTCTCAGGGAACTACAATCCACTTTATATTGAATTCAAAGCATCAAATGCGACAAGAGTTTGAATTATTTTTGTCTTTTATTATCTAATGTTCAGTGTTATGGAGCCAGTAGAGTCTCATATAAATATATTGCAAAAATATCAAGTCTCAGACTGTGAGAAGGAACATTTGTTGAGAAATGAAATTCTGGTCCCCATGTGTTTGTGTTTTTGTATTTATCTGTAATAGAAGCATTGCTGGAGCACACACTGGGGCTGTGTGTTTGTGTGCATGTGCCCATATATGTGTGTTCTTTAACTCCCCTGCTGACAGTGAGTGGGTGACGGATGGCAGTTGGGCATACTGGGCTGTTATGTCACACAGACACACACTCTCACACTTATTTGGTTTGCAGTTTCAATACTCAGCTCTGTTCTATGAAAACAACTGAGATGACAGTGCTCTTTAATTCAATAATGCTCTGTCACACCTTTTACTTCAAGCAGACATCTGAACAGTGCATGTGCAATTTTTTTGTTGGTTAGTTTTGCAAAGATGAACTGATATGAATCTGAACCTGATTTTGTCACGTTGTGTTATGGGAGAACCCAGGTGCAGGCAAAAAGTGACGTTTAAAGGATTTATTTAAAAAGAAAAAACAAAAGGCGCAGCAAAGCTGGAGTAAAGAAAAAACTAAACTGAACATGAAACTAAGAAAATAACAAAACTGACTTAACTGATCGCAGAAGGACTGACAGGGAAAAAACCAGGGACCAGGGACAGGAGAGAGAACATAAAGGCGAGGAATGCAGACTAGGATTTCAGATCAGGGAACGAGACGAGACAAGCCCAAGGTATAGATGGGTATAAGACGAGGATCCAGCGAGGAGTGGTGGAACGAGACAGACATATATACTAGGGAGGTGATTACTGGAGCAGGAACAGGTGGCTGATTGGTAACGGGTTGCAGGTGAGTGAATGAGAGCAGAAGACAGACTGAGGAGAGGGAGTGAGTTGGCACAGGGGGCGAGAGAGAGCACACTAAGAATACACAAGGAGAAAATAAAACATAACTGAATATTGAATAAACAGAACTAAGGTGAAACAAAGACGATCTAAATACAGAAAACACTAAGTACTAAATAAAAATAGCACCAATAAACACAACTAAAAACGCAGATCCTGACAGATTTTAAATTTAAAGAAGTTATTACATCAACATGCAGACCCCTAAACCAATTTAAATGTGCCATAAACCAGATTATGGACATATTCCATAGATGAAGGATCATGCACTGCACAGTCAATTAAATATGTCTAAGTCAGCACAAGAGAAAAATGTTCAAATGGGATCATGCCGCGACCCTACTGCCACATTCCATGTTGCACCAAGTGAAATCTGCATGTCATTTAAACAGTCGCCCCAAGCATCAGTCTGATCCAGTGGCATAGCATAGTTTATGTCTGGAAATCAGCTGAATTTTACAACATTGGACAAAGGTCTTCAGAGCACAGCTTGAGCACAGAAGTAACATGGAAGATCTGAAAACTCTGACCTGGTGAGATGTCATGGTGAATATCTGGATGCTATTATAGCCAGCACGGTCAAGAAGGGGAAAAATAACATGCAAATTGAAGAGTCTTTCAACTTCAACATAGCCACAACTTGTTGGTGACATTACAGTGTTTATTTAGAGTTTTAGTAAAATTTTAAGAATGTTAGTAGAGTTTTTCTTATTAATGAGAAATATTAAACGAGTATTCTTGGAGTGACATGTAAAAAGCTATAAGAAGGATGCTAGATACAGTAAGTGAGAATGATGTTGCTGCCTTCACTATACTTGGCATCTGATCATACTTGTATGTTCTTGTCCTGGTGGCGTAAGTGTGTGTTTTGACAAATGTGACCGGGTATCTTTTGATAGAGTGACTGGAAATAGAAGCTGACCTTAAAAGTGTGATGGATGAGTAGGTTGGATGCAGAATACTAAAGCCAGCGGCGTCAAGCACCAGCCCCCGTTGGTTTAGAGTTTAAGGTCAACATGCAATGACAGAAATGGGGAATGGGGGGAGAAAAAAAAAAGACGATTCTACCTGAACCTCCGATCCCTCATTGCAGCTCTGTCTCAGCCTTCTTGTGTTCTTTGCGCAGCCAGACATGTCACGGTAAATTAGGCAAACTCACTTGCCAGTAATTGCTTTCTGGGGAAAGGTTTGTAGGCTGACATTAGGAAAAGGGTGGCTTCCTTCTCTTGTTAATTAAGTCTGTGGTTAAAGTCACAGAACATGGCAGTGTTATTCCTTCAATGAACAATGGCATTAAGTGGATCTGCACTTAAAAAGTTTCCGCTTCTCTTTTTCAGGTCACTAAAAATCTGCCCAGCCTACCTGCATGTTTTCTGAGGATTTGTAGGTATCATTACCAAGAAAGATTAAAGGATAATGGGTTGAATAAACAGCGCGGTAACTCTTGATGTGATTGCTGCCAATTTGTTCAAAATGATATAGAGCCATTGTTTCAAAGTAGATTGGTCTGCTGGGTATGCAACAGCTTGCGGGTGTTTAAACTTTTATCCTGCCAATGCATTTTTATAGCATTACACTCCTAATTGTTGGCAAAGGAAATAAAAGAGGAAGCCCACACTAATATGTTTCCGTACATGCATCCATTATGAAATCATTATGAGGAGCAAGTTCAGAGATATTGACTCACCAAACAGTATTCTGATTAAAAAAAGCATTTCCTGGAGGCAGGGCTCAAATGCCCATGTGTTTGTTCTTGTATACTATGTAAACACAGACGCATAAACTAAAGACCTCAGGTTCAGGGTTAGGCTGTTATGGTTTACGGATTAGGGTAATTGGCTAGGGAATACATTATGCCAGTGATGAATCGGGACACGGATAGAAAAATAAACATTATAAATGTTTGTGGGTGTGAGACTCAAAGGACGATTGAAGTACACTTTCCACAGTAGTACTGTAACCTCCTTTGCTGCTCCCGAGGGGGCAGTGGAAACGAGCTGCAAACCGAACATGGATGTGCAGTTTATTGACAGTTTGATTTATTTCGATATTTTTTCCAAGAGATTTTAAAATGGACAATAAAGCTTATATTGATATAATGTTACCTGTATGTGTGTAAAGTCTCTCATACAATAAACCAATATGAAGACCCAGCTGTGATAAAAGGCCCCCTGCTGTATCTAGTCGCATCGCAAGCATCTGGGCAACCAAATAGCCCATGAACACACCAAAAAGACCACAGAAGTGCTTGCTTTGTGTTTTTTTTGGTTCATGTCATACATGGTTAGTTTTTCTTGAGCCATCTGTCGGTTGATATTCTTTCTGAAATTGTTGCTTGCTTCAAGGAAGTGAAGATGGCATATGAGAAGAGATTGTTTGTGATGCTGATTTAGTGTTTGATTTCTGTCGTTATTTCACGTTCACTCATTTGCTACGCCGAACTGCCAATCAGAGTGACCTCTCTACAACTTTGCTACATATTTATTGTAAATAAAGCAACGAGCATCAAATGTAACTACATGCACTACACTGAATAGTGTTGTCAGAACATCCCTGCAAGTGTGAGCATTTGCTTTAAACTTTAAGACTTAATGTATGGATGTTTGAAAGTGTCAGCTCTTTTTACAAAAAATACATTTTTGTAAGATTTTGATCTTGGCTGTTCTTTCACTTTGTCTTCAGGTTGATGACACAGAGGAATTTTCTGTCACAAATGTAAGTCCGAAAGTTCATTTTAGACCCTGCAACAAGTATTGTTAAAGATCAAGCTGTCACGTTTCGCTGGTGGAGACGAGGAAGGAGGACCCAAGTGCAGACACGGAGCGAGAGCCGGGAGGCAAAAATGAATCGCAACCATTTATTTTAAAAAAAAGGATGCGGCAATGAATGGGGAAACCACAAGCAAACAGTAACAGCACTACGAGTGGACAATCTGAGGAAAACAGAGGATCTGACAAATGATGTGAAACGTCAAGGAGACTAAATACTGTGGGGAGAGTAAGTGCAGCTGAGGATAAATGAACAGAGGTGAGTGGGGCTGATGGCTGGCAGGAGGGAACTGAGGAAAAAAGTGAGGAAATGGCAAAAATGAGACCAGACAAAAAAAAAACACAAAAAGACAAAATCCACAAATCGTGACACAAGCACACTCTCCACAACAAGCCACACAAGTAAAAAAAACAAAAAAAAACTACTCAAAACCGTAGAATAATTCTATAGGGACAGGATAAATACTTCAAGATGTTAAACCTCCATCCCAACTCTCTAAGCTGTCTGCTGTAGTGTGTAAACACACACTGTGTTTGTTGTTCCGTCCATCATCTTGTCCTGGCGGTGTGCTTTCCTGCTCCATCATTAATTTGTCATCCATTTCTTTTTACTGATCTCTGGACTGTTGGCCATACTGGGACCTCCCTGTCTCTCTTGACTGTTAGTGGCTCATTTCAGATCAGTGTTTTTGCGCTCCAGGAGATTTTGCTTTTCCTCTTGTCTCTTTCTTGTTGGTGCATGTTGTCTCTATCTGTCTGCAGCTGTGCTTTGGTTTCTTTTAGCTGTAGGTGCATGGTGTGTTTTTCCCTCGTGTGTCTCCTCTTTTCAGTTCTTCATTGTGGAGAGGAGGTCGTTTAGTTCAGGTCCTGTCTGTTTGCCCAGTGCCTGCAGACAGTTATTTACCTACACTGCCAGCAGTGTTGTCATTGCTTGTATATCTTCCTGGAGATGGGAACTCTTGATGTTTCATTCAATTTCTACCTATCAGCAGAGGTTTATAGAGAGACTTGTTTATCTGAATTGATGATAATGTTAATATCATTATGTGATGTTGATATTTGTGATTACAGTAAACTACATATTTACTTGCATCTCGCCAGATTTAAACGTAAAAATACAAGAAAATTGAAGTAGGCACTCTAATTTGGCCGCCTGCAATGCAGGATCCTCTTTCCCGCCATCTAATCGTTCAGCAAACGTCACTCAAAGGTGAGGTTTTCCTTTCTTGACCCCACTGAAGATAACTCGTCAACAAGTTCTCATACTTCAGAATGTTCTGTGTGCAATTTGTCAGAGCTGCTAATTTAAGATTGATATGGTCCAAGAGTTAGTTAGGTTTATAAAATAGATTCTAACGTTGTGATGTGGAGATTCTCTGTTATCCAGATTACTTTTTGTAACTTGTAAGATATACAAACACAAAAATAAATTTCTTTCACACCATTCTTTATTTCCTAATTTATTTTAAGAAAGATTTAGACAATGCTCATAGCAACGGTTAGTTAACTGACATGTTTGTAATTATATCTTCTCCTGTGATGCCTGTGGATATTTACTGAATTTATTTTAGTGTCTTATTGAAAACAAAAAGTTATACTTTTTTTTCCTTTACTTTTTTGGACTGTTGATTGATCAACTGAGCTACAAATTATTCATGCTCCACCTTTCAAAAACTCTCTTCTCACTGCTTTCCTTTGTACAACAACATGATTGCTTCCAGTAAATAATAATGGTCCCTTAGTATGAGTCATAGAGGGGCCTCTCAAGTGGTTTGTGGGTTAAACTAATTATAGAGCATTAAATATCAAGTACAAATTTTTCATTTTGTATTATGCTTGTTTTAATCCAGGTGCACTTCTCTATCATTCAAGAGCAATTAATTCCTAATAAAGCTAAATAAGTAGTCTTCTGAAAATGACAGGAAGAGAAAATATTGCAGTGTCAGTTTTTATCCTCTATAAAAGGAATGGTGCTCTTCTTACAATATATATCACCATAATGGCCAAATACATACCTGTGCATTGTTTTCACTAAAACCTAAGTGGATCCACTTTGTGCATAGTAATTACTTCTGCAGATCCGCAATACATTTTCTTACCCACCAACCCCCTTTTCCATAAATATATAACAAAGTCGAGTCAATTATCAATGACAGTTAACCACATCACAGTAAATAATTAACATATCTAATTTAAAGATATGTTAATTATTAATTGTGCAGGCCATATGGAATAGAAAATGTATATAATTGTACTTACTTTCGTATATGGAAGTTAAATTCTCAAGTTTCATTCTCAAGAAGTGATCAGTGAAGAGGATAGTACAAACAAACTGGTACAAGAGTACAACTTTGGTGAGCTTGCATACATGTGACTGTGTATACAACAGGGTGTGTCAAGATTGTGAGGTCATGCCTGTTCTCACAGGTTTATGGTAAAGTGTAGACTAAAGAGATTTGAAACAAAATGTCCAGATAACGTCATGCTTAACATCTGGGAAACAGTAGAGCTGCAGTCATTTTTGGCTCACTGACCACATTCATCATGCCACAATCTCATCGACTGAGTGGTAAAGAGAGTGGTTGGATCAAATACTCCTTTGTGAAACAAGAGCATCCAGCAGGCCTAAGGGATGCAGCCTTAATGCCTTTTGATAAGCAGATAGACAAGGAAAGAAACTGACAGATGAAGGAATGATGGGTGGATAAGTCCTTAGAATCAAGGGATGGCTGTTAAGACACAGTGCTTTTCAGGATTTACGGGCTCTCACTTTTCTCTGGGTGGGCTTGTGTGCTGTGAATGGTAATTACAGGTAGAATTATTGGCTTTAGGTGAAGTGATGTCATCATTAGTCAGGTGAAACAAGAACTTTTAAAGAATGACGAAACAAATAAATGCCATAGAAAATGAAAGCACTCCTTCTCAGAGGATAATTGTAAAAGTCAGATGATGCCACTGTCTCCCCAGAAAATTGTGAATGACTTTTTGAATGTAGCAGCAGCTGGATGTCTTCACACTGGGGATATTTCCTTTTACACAGTGACTATGGCCCATGTTTACAAATCTTTTTCTGTGATAGGTTTGTGTGAAAATTGACCTTTCACTTATGACTGTAGATTGAGTTTACAGTGTCTGAGATATTTTGCTTCCTATGTCAATAGCAGTGAGAGCTGTTTTTTCTGATATGCAGTAAACACAGTAGTACACATTTTGAACATCCTTTTACAGGCGTGTGTGGGAATACATCCTCACATCCTTAATCACTGTGTAGTATGGAAACTGCTCTGCTGCAGGCAGGAAGGCTCTGTAGCAGGTAGGGAAATCAGCACAGAAGATCATTGGTAGCAGCTTTCAAACAGTCAAGGACATTTACATTAGCAGATGTAGGACTGCCTGTCATACTCCGGTTTTGATTCTGGCTTGTGCCCTGTTTTGGTAGTTTTCTTTGTTTGTTTCTGGGGTTCTTTTTCCCTTCTCTCTTCTGCCTGCAGAGGGTGTGCATGTGGGAGGCAGAGCTGACATGCTTGTTTGGAGCTTTACGAGGCACACCTGTTCCTGATCGGCGCAATCAACAACCCTTCTTAAGGAGTTTCTGGTCGACGCGCCGATGCTGGATTATTCACCTACCTATGGTAGAAGTTTGTTGAGCAATGCGTGTTTCCTCGAGTACCATTTGGTCAAATTGAACTGTATTCTTTTTCTCCTCAGCACGGCTGCCTCGTGAAGACTGCCTGGGCCTGCTCTGCTCCTTCCACGCCTCTGCTCCAACACCCAGCCTAAGCTCTACCCTTTTTGTTGAGTCTCTTTTGGTTAAATTCTTGGACTAAAATAAATCCTTTTATTTTTTCCCACTTCGGCTCTGTGCGTCCCTTGGGTCCACATATAACCACCCGTGACACTGCCAGTATCATGACTCTTCCCACAATGCTCATAGACTGTTTACCAACCTCCGCTCGAGTAGAGGACTGCGCAGTATCAGCGCCAGAACAACCAGGCTAAGAAACAGCTTCTTCCCAGAAGCTGTCAGACTCACAAACGCTGCTACACACTAGAGAGTCTTTCATGTGCAATAATACAGTCATATTCATCAATTCTTACCCACGCTTTCACTTGCTCCTTTCATATGTAATAATACTCTTTATGTGCAATAATTCTGAAGGATTGTACTCATACTTTACCACCTAATCATACTTTTCTCTATTTGTACTTTTCTTTGCACATTTTTGTAATAAGTCTACTAATAAATTTACTTATTTATATTGTTTTTTTTTTTAATTCATTGTATATTCTTCTTTGGTTTTATATTTCCATGTCCTATTTCATGCTGCCCACAGGGACCTAGATACCTTGTTTAAATCAATTTCAAGCACCTTATGCACTGTGAGGATCTTGAATTTTGTGCCTTTCTTCATCAATATTCACTGATGTGGTTAGGGAAACATTCTGATTAACTGTAGCTAATATTTGCTTTTTGAAGACTGCAAATGATGCCCCTCAGTGGTGCGCGTAGGTGCACAAAGGCTAGGTTAGTTGTTTGTATCGATTTGGTCAGAGTTGGTCATTTGCACACCTGCTTCAGGGGTGTTTTTCTGCCTTAAAGTCATGCAAATCATTGCAAACACTGCCTTAGATCAACTCCAATCCAAGAAGGCATGACCCTGTAACTTAGGGGACTCAAGGGATCTACTGCTAACTTCCTGGTATCCACAGGATACTCTTAGGGGCTCCACGTCCATCAGACTCAGAGAGAGACCTGTCCAATATTGGGCTAGTGGTTTTGATTTTGTGGCTGACTGGTGTATACACCAGTCAAAAGATATTCCAAAATCAGTCCATGTCCCAAAGCAGAATATGTCAAAGTGAATGTTTCCTTCAAACTCCTCAGGTCTGATGAGATGGTTTGGCTTGCATCTCATCCGAATGTGACAGGGTGTATAATTTGAACATCGACAGGTATATCACAGATGTAATTCCACATGTGTATGTGCTTGCAAATCAAACCATGCTTTTTAGGTCATTGGTCTTTCTTACTTACTTACTTTTTGTGTTGCCCACCTTTCTGTGGTACCATTTGGAGGATTTGCATTATCATTACAGTGGAAGAAGTTTGCTGATTTGGTTACCTACTGTCACTAGAAAATAGCTTTTATTTAAAAATCAATAACTAACCACTGATATATCAGTAAATCTTGTTCTATTCTTAAACAATGATAATTCTGCTTGTTTTCCAACAAAAGTTGATGACAAGTTATTGTCATGGAAAAATGTAGAAACTAATGGGTAGGAATGTCTATCAAACCTGCATTAGTCAAAGATCTTTTTCTTTTTCTTTGAAGATGCCAGATCTAAGCATCTCATGCATTTTGTAAATATTGACATCATTCTTCAAGTCAGTGAAGTCAAGTGAAATATGTCTACATGTTTGAATATATATATATATATATTTTTGGAATCAGGGCTTTTTTTTATGTTTAGACTCTGTCCTGTATCTTGACTGTCAAGCAGCTACATCTCATTAAAAAAGTCATAGCTTTCTGTGAGAATATAAAAGTTGCTTCTTTTTCGAATCACAGAATGCTGTTGAGACTGAGGGAATTTAAAAGTTTGCAAAGCTGAAAGTGCAGAGCTACATAAGCACCAATAAACAGGCAGCAATACAAAGTAGAAATGGGAATCTGCGATCAGAGGATAGTTGGGCAAACGTGTGTTTTTCTCATTTTCTCTTCATGTGAGATATCAGCACCCAGGAAAGAAGATTAGACCCTTAATGGGTTTTTAATAAGCAATGAAGTCATTGTGAGGTAACTACTCTCATTTCTCTTCCATCCACTGTGCAGAGTGATAGCTGTGTATGAGAGCCCATGGTGTGGGGAATTTGTGAACTGACAGTCATATCCTGCAACTGATGTATGTATGTGTGTGTTTGCATTTGTCTGAGAATGTTTGGTGTGTGGGTGGTTGAACTGGCAGTTGGAAAAAGTGTGCACGCGTGCCTCTCTGTGAGCACACATCGGTGCGGTTGGCTGAGTTAGACTAAGTGGGATCCGTTTCAGTGTTGACGGTAAAGCGGGGTTTCATGTGGCAAATCTAAATCGTTGCCAGTACATCCATGAAACTGGTAGCAAACAGCAGACATGGTGTGATGATAAACATGAATAATAAACAGGGTTTCTGCAGACGCAGTGTTGAGAGACACGGAGGGTGCGAGAAAGCCGAGCATCCACAGTGATTTGTATGTGGGCAAAGACCATCCTCTGAAGGTGAGCAGGCTGCCGTCTGATTGCCTCACCTTTTAATCAAGGTATACAGCTTCGTATCGGCAGGAGATTTATTGTTGGATTGCTCTCAGTCAGTTACCTGAGAGAAAGCTCCATACTGTCTCAGGCAACTGGTCCAACAGAAAGCCAGTCCTCTGCTCTGCACTATTTTGCAAACAGACAAACCAGATTACGTTGCCAAATTACAAAAACAAAATGCTTTCTTTCCCCAGTAGTAGCATCTAAGCCCTTAAATTTAACAGATAGAATAAATAAAACGGCACTTTGATTTAGTTTTATTTTCTCGATGGTTCTGCTATTAAACACACAGACAGCACAGCAGGATTCACATCATGACTTATGTCGCACTTACTTATTCAATCTACATATCTTTGCCAAGAGAAAGCTGTTAGTGCTTTCGGCTGGGACTGTAATATAAGTCAACAGTTTATTCTCCTTTTTCTCCTCATTAGTGAAATCTCTAGGCAACAGCGCTGAAGATTATTGTTTTGTTTTTGTGTCGAGCACTTTGTGGGAACCATTAGAATACAACTTCCTCTCCAAGAATCTGTCAAAGCCATTGTGAACCAGTGTTTACTGGTCGCCTCATATTTTTATGTTGTAGTCATTTAAAGAATGAAGTGTTGGTTTTGGTGTTGACAGAACCAGTGAGGTTACCTTTGTGTGAAATGCAGTATAAGCAGGCTTGATATTTGAATCAACTTTCAAACTTCTTGAAGGCAAATATCTTGTTTAAGAAAGCTGCATCCAGTATTAGACATGTTAAAGTTTACATTCTATTTGCAACACTAAAGTTTGTATTACTCAACATTAAATGAAACCAATGTCCCAGTAACCTCAACATGTAGTTGATGATGTCAGTATTTTTCGGGCATACCAGTATGGTTGTCAAAAGCATATTACTGTCCATAAATGACGTTATACAGCATGACACTTCGTTGTTGCCTTTTTGTGGTTCAGCATATTGCCACTAGAGCTCACTCTTAAGCAGAACAATAGGCTCGATGAGTGTAACATTATTCTGCACAGTCTCCAAAAACAGAGCTATGCTTTGATACCTTTACATATCTGCTTACTTATGGAAATGCAGTTATAATTTTGGCAGTGAGATTCCTCCGTACTATATTTGGATCCATTTAATAGCACTCCTGCTCCTTAATGTACAGATTAGTTTAAGCGCCTTGCAACCCTTTCAAGCACATGGTAGACTGCAGTATTTGTCTCACAATAGATTTTATTCCCTTAACTTTCCTGCAAGATTGAACTCTTTCCTAAACAGGAATTTTCTTTCCCCCTCCTTACAAAACATTCCAATATGCCCAAGTCTCATGAACTGACTCACGAAGCCTCTGAAGATCTTTGAATTGCATTTAAACAGAAAAAAAAACTTATTTTCTGTGGTTTCTCCACAGCAATTAATACATTTAACCATTCAGACCTGAGGCGTCTCCTCAACATCAGAGCTGGTATACATTTTAAGTTGTATCCTGGTCTGAATATGTTAAAAGCATTGTTACACCATACTGAGACTCAGCGAAAACCAAGAACATTCTGTTGCCTTTGTTTATCAAGGAATATTTTTTGTGAATTCAGATGCCGTTTTTGGAGTTGGCCAGGGAAGTAAAAAAACAAGCAAGTCAAGGCACTTCTGAGCCAGAGAGAGTCGCTCTGTCACGGAAGTAATATGACAAGTGTTCACTTTTGCCGTCACAAGACCCAGGGAAACGATCCCTTGTTACAAGGCAATGACAAGTTCAGGCAACAAAGGACAGGTAAATTGACGGGCCAGTGGATAGGGAATGAGTTGAAATCGGTTTACGGAGTTGGAGAACACCCTTGGGAGAGTGTGGGTAGTGGGTAGCTGGAGAGTAAGAAGGTAAGAGATAGACTTAGAGAAGAGTAATAATGAAGAATGAGAGTGAGTGGGAGGGAGCTGTCAAAGCAGAAAGAAAGTGATCAAGTAGGTGTGCAGCTCTGAGGGAGGTTGGGGGATGAAGGGACATGGTTGGTGAGAAAAAGGCGAGAAGCGACTGTTTTAATAACTTCAACTTACCACGGGTCAGTTGAGATGAGATCTCCCAAAACACAGAGGTGGCTTAATAAAAGCCTTGCACATCACATCGAATAACTCACTATGAAAAGCTGCTCAGTCTGTGACACATATGAACGAACATGGGGATCTGCTCACCTTTCTAAGGTCTGGTGTTACAGCCGTCAAGAGGAGCAGAGAAGAAATCGATACCAAACAATGGCAAAGTGACTTTATTAGTTCTTATTTGACCAGGTTAATGAATCCCACTGCAGTGACAAAATGCATTAAAATGGGGCTGTATGGATTTCTCCTGTTTCAACGTTTCCATAACTTCATTTAAGTGTTTTTCATCTCCTCACTCACATTGACTACCACTGCCATCGCAATTCTGCAATGCCCCTGGGTGAGTAAAGCTCCTTGTTGGATGCAGGCTGTAACGCACAACTATTTTCCACCTTGAGCTGCTTACGCACGTGTTGACAAATCATGGTAAACAGTAGCAGTAATGTTTGTTCAGTTGGGTATTCTTACTAAGGTCAGTGTATTCAACTTGTTTCTAGTAAAATAAATAACTGAAAGAGAAATACAATCATTACATACAGCAGGAACAATATTTTCAAAAGATGCACAGACTATATCTACCTGTTATTTCTCCCAGTAAAACCACATTGCATTCCCAGATGAACTGACTCCTGTAGTCAGGGGTGAAAACAATGTCTAAATTAGCTGCCTTCCTGAGCTCTCTGGTTGTTTGTATCTGGGGTCCTCTGGGTAATGCAGCTCTGCAGAAAACCAGAAACAGCTTCACCTGATTGGGACTGGGACAGGTTGAAAAAAATACACATCCTACCTCATGACTATTTCATCAGCTCACCTTTTAATTAATCATGACATGAGAGATGCTAGCATACTATCACCTTGAAATCAGTTCAGTGGGCCAGATTATGATGACAGCATCACTTGGTGTTAAAAATGCTTTTAGACTTACTCTCAGAATAGCAGTTTGGAGACATTTGTAACAGATTATAATTTAAGGTTGCCTCAGTAATATATCACTTTTGATAGAAATACATGTTTCTGAATTTGATTTGTAATTGATACAGTTTACATTATTTACCATAAATCTACCCTCATTAAACTTTAATGCCAAAGTAAAAATGTGTCTCAACATATCAATGACTTAAGAAAAGACAAGCTGTTGGCTTATACTGTGGTTTTCAAGCAAGTTCAGAATAAAGTACAGAGTAGGCTACTTCTAACAAAACAAAAAGGGCTATCAGAGTTCTTTCAATACCAGATGACCTGATCTTTACCCTGGGTGGTCTCTGTGCTGGTTCTCCACCAAGGTCTATTTAATGGAGTGCTGATGAGCTGCCTGCTCCTTTGGCAGGATAAACCCTTTCCTGCATAGATCCTCTTGAGTTCCAGATAGGGCAACTAGTTGTTTACCTCCCTAATCAAGGACTTACTATTTCCAAACTTCCTTCAGCTTGTATTACAGAGGAAATTGTGCTGTTGAGAACACTAAACACTTTGAAATAGATTTACACTGTTGCCCTGTTTTACCATAATTTCATAACAGTGATGTACAATGAGTCCTTTGGCTTGTTCTTTTTGTACTGACGTGCCATGCGAATTATAGGATTATTCTCATGGCATTATAGGACTTTCTAGACAAGGTCCAATTAGTTTACCACTAGTGGATTCTAATGTGTCGCTAAAACCTAAAAAATTATTAAAAATATAACAGGGCAGCAGCTGAAAGATGACAAAAATTGATTGATAATAAAAGATTCCCAATTTAGAGGCCCAAGAAGTTGGTTGCATTGACCCTGTGTGGATTGCAGAAAATGCTAATAAATCCAATTCTTTTAAAAAAAAATCATTGAAGATGTATGTTGTATAATCACTCCATCCTAGAAAAAGAACAGTTAAAATCATGTAAATTCATCCCCATGATGAGTTTATGTAAACTTCTGACCACAAATGTACAAAATGCAACAAACTGAACACCCTCCACATAACAACGTTAACAAAATATGTTTGGGGTTAAGTGGTGCCGATGTAGCCTGATTAACATAGACTTTCAAATCTCTTCGAGATTCTGGTCTGACCAAGACCATAAGGAATACGATTCGAAATGGCCTGGTCAACCCGCCTCCCTCGGGTTGCTACTGGTTGTGGCCAGAAAAGGCTGTGCCTAAGCTTAAGCCAATCACACCACTCTTTCCTCTGACGTATGATTTAGCTACCAGCGGGGCTAACTGGTAGATTAAACTCTTACCAAAGCCAGTAGGGAGCAAGCCAGGCGAAAACGTCTTTCCTGTCAAGAAACGATTCAAGGGCTGTTCTTTGCTCGATTTTTAACGAGAATCTCCCGTCGAACACTTTCATTACAGCATCTACAGCAGTGTCAAAAGCTTGATGCTGCTCCATGTTGATATTGAATGAAGCGCTTCCGTGTACAATCCATGGGTTGAGTGGCAGTTCAACCACGTCACTACCTTGAACCCGCCTTGGTTGGCGCTGCTCAAAGTTGATTGCTTCCCGACAAAGTGGGTGGAGTTCCCATTTTTTCGGGAACTCGAATCCACCTGAATGAGCAGTTGGCCTGAGTAAGTGTAGCAGAGCCGAAGGTGTTGCGTCACTGCGAGGGCGGAGCCTGGGTAGTGCCGATGGTAAAAACACGCAATGGTCCATCAAAAATCCTTGTTCGGTTTGTATCATGTGAGAAACTGTACGGCAGTACCATATTTGAATGTATTCCTACTCAGAATCTGGTTGGTTTTGGACTGCAAAAAAAAGCTAATTAAAGTTCTAAAATCCAGCTTACACTTGATACATGAATATTATTCATCTGGCAGGAGTGTTCTCCTGGCTTAGGTTCATCATCATTGTTTTAGTAAAATCCCAAATAAATGACGAGGAGATAAAAAATTCCCGTCTTACAAGGTACATAATTACAGCTTGTAATACTGTAAAGCCTGAAATGATATCCAACTCTAACTTTGGATGAAAGGTTTTACCTTTATTTTCTGTGATTTCTGCCCTAAGTGTCCATATTACATTTCTGAAATAAAAGTGAGACTTACAGACAAAATATGCTTTAATTAACACACCCACCAACAGGCTGTTATTTTGTCTTTGATTACACACACACTCACTCACTTCTACCATAAAAATCACAATGATAACAACTTATCTTGATGAAGTAATTGCATCGATGTATATTAAAGGTTTTCTAAATACGTAAATGTGTTTTGTGGATTGTTGATTTAATGGTAAAACTGTGCTGTGATGAAATACATCATTGCTGGTCTTAACATCGAATATGTCACCAAATTGAAAATTGGTATTTCATGTTTTGAAAATGTCTCAAGATACCAAATCATCCCTACTATAAAAGCCTATGCTGACACAGAATCAGCCTTTTAGAACAACTCTGCGTGACGAGCTGCAAAAGATAATGCACTCTAATCAGAGGTGGTTGGTTAAAGATCCACGGTCCTGTGATACAACACTTTAATTTCAAAATAATGATACAGACTGAGAATCTTAATCTCCAGAGTTTATGCTGGCGTTATCAACATTAACATCTGTACTGTGTTACAGTTCTTGCCAAATACATTCTCAACACTTTACCAATGAGAGACTGCTTCTCTTCTCCTGCCTCATCTAAAAAAAACTATCTTCAGACATTTTGAGGGCAGACATTCGTGTATGTCAAGAGATTCTGGATGAGGTGGAATCCTGGATCTCAAAACAACACTCTTTGGCAAGTGCTGTTCAAAATATATTAGTGTTTTCCTCATGAGGGGGCACAGAATTATATTTTTGGATTTTAGGCAGAACAGTCAGCCCTGGCTTTTCCCTTCTTGTGTTTCCTTACCTTCCAGTTGACTAAGTCATTCAGTGCGCTTACATGTACAGCTGAGTTGAGCTATGGTTATAGTTCAACCTTTCAATTAAACTGAGCCATCGTCTTTGACCCACTATGCATGTGTGGGAGAAGGATCAATGACAACACTGTGGACTGTGTGAGAAAACGTCAAAGACATTCTGCTGCTTCTAACTTTCTCGGTGGTAGATCATCGTACGTTTAAGTATAGTTGAATTCACTGCACAGACTTTTTCTTGAAGTTGCTTTAATGGTGATTTTCTCAAATGATGCTGTGGTTTTAAAAGCAGGATTTTATTAAAGCAGCACAATAGTCTTTAAATGCTTTAAGTGACTGTGAATTAGCATGTAGTTTTAAATTGATTATTTTCACAATTACTGACAAAAGAAACATAAAGATATGTGAATGAGGGCAGCTTTATTAGTAGTAGTACTAGTAAGATGGTAATAAATCTAAAATAAGTCTAGATAAAAAGGTTATTAAAAACAACTATTTCAAAGTTGGACTCAAACACAAGTCCCAATGCTTGGGAGTCTGATGACGATCCCCCTTCTCCACTCCAACTGCCTGATGCTGTCAGGAACGGGGTTGGCAGGACACTGATGCATACTCCAGAGGTGAGAAGTAAACTTGGTTTATTCACAAAAAAAACAAAAAGTCAAAACAAAGTGGCGTGGCGTGGCGTGGCGTGGCGTGAAAGGTAATGGTGAAAACGGGGAAAATAAATCACAAACTGAAAGGGGAGACTGGAAACTAAATACTGAACTAAGAGTGATTGGTGAATGAGTGCAACTGGGGACAATGAATACAGGTGACGTGAGTGAATCTCATGAGCAGAACATGGGGACTGAAGGAAAAACAATGCAAAACTAAGACATGGCAAAACTTAACTAAACATGAACTCAAAAACCAAGATGTGAAACAACCTAAAACATGATAAGACATAGAACTACAAACATGGGGAAAACCCCATGAACGTGACAGATGCAGTCTGTGCCTATTGCTGTTAAGCCAGCACAATAAAACTACATTTTTACCATCAAAAACAACTCAAATCTCAATTTTATTTGTGGTTAGAGCGAGAGTAATATTGGCCATCCAATAACTATGGACAGTCTAATAGATTAGATTGATTCCTTTGACTTAAATGGCTAAAACTAAACATCATTATGGTGTGTTTCCTTTTATGCTCAACACTTTAAATGGATAGTGATAAAAGAGGTTTGGAATAATTTATTTCAGAAAACTTGAAAGTTAAAGCGTGATGTGCAGAAAAAAAAAGAAATCACGTATAGAACTGAACTATAAAAGGGGCCATATAAGGAAAGTTCCAAGGTTTCCCATTGTGCTTTTGTATAAGGCCACATAAAAGTCTCTGTGTGTGTTGTGTTTATTGGCAAAGCAAAATTTGATTTTTTTTTCGAAAAAACATACGAAGCACAACTGAGTGTCAGAAGTAATGTGGAAGTATGTCATGTGTTTGCTGTTGGAGAAAAGTGAGTTCAAATTATTTTGTTCTGTTACTGGTTTTCTTGGCAGCTTAGCCACATTCTTTATGTTGTTTTTGTGTTTCTCCAAGAGTGACAGAGCTGAAAATGAGAGGAGAACTCTCTGTATCACTGATGATCAAAGGAATGTAAATGCACTGCCGATTTAATGAAACCAGAAACTGATTGGGTTTTCTAATTTGTTTTTGCTTACTAACCATGCAGTCAGCAGTATTTGGTACTGATGTGCTAATAGAAATAGTATGACAATTATTTGCTTAGAATTTCTCACCACTGTTCACTACTATGTCTTGAATTAACTTGAGTAAAAGCTCCCTCAGCAAGACCACCTCCACACCGTCTTTCCCTCCTCTTGCTCCCAGCTTATCTCATCATCTGACCGGGGGCATTTTCTTGTTGTACTTCTCCACTTAAACGGATCACATTTTGTCGTGTGCTCATCACCAGGCTCCACATCACATCCATCTCAATCTTCAGCACTGCTCTTCATTCTCTCACCACCCTTTCTTTTCCAGGCTACATCAGGAAACATTGCAGTGCAGCTCACGGCTAAACTTCTCCTTAAAAATGATGGTTTTTGTTATGTGGCCTTATGCAAAGACTCATATTGTATATCTGGTGGTGGGAGGCTGTCTTGCCGAAGGTGACTGATCTTTATGTTCTGTTGGGCCATTTGCTAAGTTGGCTGGTTTTGTGGCTGAAGGCAAGGGGACAATGTCTAACAGCACAATTGAAAACGGCCACAGGCGTTTGTGATTATTCTTTAAGAGAACAAAAGCAAGCTATAATGCTGCTTGTCTGTTGGGTTGTCCTTTTCATGTGATACACACAGGTTCTAATCATTTGGAGTCTCATGACTTGATTTGAAGTTGATTTTTCAAAGTTCAAAACACTTCTGTACAAAATAAAGGGAGGGTAATTTTACGTGGCTTTTACGTCACCTCTTTGAGTGCCGTACCCCTGAGTCCTGTCCTTTACCCACTGAACTGCAAATAGAATTTACCTGACAGCGAAGCTTAATGATTTTAATGAGTCTTTATGTGACAAACAAGGAAAAAGAGAAAAGAGTGAAAAGCATGCAGTATTTTAAGCCTATTTCTAAAGAAAAAGCTATTTCAGTGGTTGTATTCATGTGGAAGTCTTTAACATATGCGAAAGCAATTAAATCAAGTAATAATCTACTGACCAACATAAGTGCTTTGATGTTCTTTAAAAAAATGTTTAATGTTTTTTTTCGTGAAAATCAAAAGCTTTGTGTTTGCTCTGGTTTAACTTAGAAAGTGAGTTTGTTAGCTGGCCTCATTTGGTAGTAAGCTTCTTATTCTGTCTCACAAACATTAGTCTTTAGGTGATCATGTTTAATTATCTGTTAATTATCTGTTTAAAAATACTCAGGAGCCAAATTCAAAATGTACGCAACTTCTCACTTTGATTTAATTTGATTTGGAATGGGAGAAGGTATGACTCAAACGAAGAGATATTTTTCATTCACTGCAACTATTCTATCATCTGTTGTCCTTGCACTCCTGCTCTCCAGATTTTATGTATTCCTGCACACAATCAACCATTCAATAGTAGTGGACAGAAGCAGGCAGGTTTTAAATGTGGTATTGTGACAGCAACAGGCATGTTGGTTCATACTTCCTTTTGTCTGACAGTGTTTTCTGATATTGAACCTGTTCACAGTAGTTCATGCAGACATTCTGAGTGCACATTGTATAAAAACTTAAAGCTATTCATTGAACTCCTGCAAGTACTTTGCAGCTCCAGGCCATCCTAAAACCCACATTTTCTTTTCAAAAGAATTTAAACAGATGTCAAGTATAGATAAATTGCGATTAAAGAGCTTAGAGCATCATTGCACTGATCGAATTATTGGTTTACAAGTTTACAGTGACATTGTGTTCCTTCTTTGTTTCACAAAACCAAGTGTTTCCTTCATATCTGTGTCTTGCACCCTTAGTAAGACAACAGCTAGACATCAGATTCATGGTAGATTTAACAAGGAGCTAGAGGAAATCAAGTACCTACTAAGTATCACTAAGCATTTCTAAGTGGATACACAAGTGTTTGATGTGTGACTAAACATCACTTAACGTTTCCTTCTGATTTAACTGAGCCTCAACATGCTGTATTAACCTTCCTTAAGGCAGATTAAATCTTTTACTATAGGGATTCCTTCAAGAGGGATAGGTTCTTGGACCCGGAACTTTCCAAGGATCTAATCTTCCCCCCATTCAGTGGATGCTTGGATTGTCTCCTTTCCCCCTTGACTGTGGGTAAGTAGGTACATGGACTAAACTGTGATATTAAGCCTTATATGCGTCAAAAGATGTTATCAGTTTGGAATCCTTCCCTGTCAAAGAGGGTGCATACTTCATCTGAAGAGGTCAGGAGTGTTTTTGAAGAAAGAAGGAAGAAGATTTAAAACGTCATGTCAAACTTTGGCTAACAAAATGAATTCCTGCTCTGGGTTGGAAAGAAAATGATCAACACTGAAACTCAAAGTATGCTTTACTTTGTCTAAAAGGTCACCTTTCTGTAATTTGAACCTAAATTGAAAGCCTTCTGTTTTGACCTTGTTCATCATTCTTTAGAAAAATATTACCTTTTGAATTTTCTACTCAGTGAAATAGGAATGTGTCTGTGTGTTGTACCTTTTCAGAAATGTATATGCGCTACACGCTGTGCAGAGGCAGTGACAGAATAACAATATTTTCACAGCTTCATGATTTATTCCTTTGTGTTCACTGCCATCAAGGTGATTCTATTAAACCAAAAGTCACGTCTTAGCACATTACTGAAGTAAACAAAGAGGAACGTCCAAGCTTTTCAAATGGTTTGCAATCATCCTTGGCGGCGATTTTCTCTTAAATGTCATTACAGTTTAGGAAACATCTGAATGCCGCAGTGCAGAAGAATGGCGTGTCCTTGGTGTTGCCTAACAACCAGAGATGTTTTGTCCTAATTGAACTTCTATTATTTCCGATGGTAAGGTTTGCAGCTTCTCTGGCTCACACAGTCAAAGGCTTCCAGGCATACAGGTCTGACAAAATAATAATAAAAAAATTCAGCTGTAAAACCTTTACAGATATGCACCAGTCAATGATTTGTCTCTTTTGTGATGTTCAGCTAATTTAAATGTGACCGGTGGTACTTCAGAAATTGACCATAATATATTCCAGTTAATCAGTTTAATTGTTATGATCAACAGAATTTTTTGTTGCCGATTAAATTGAGTGATGAATTTTTCTTATTGTTAAACCACTGATCATTTTACAATGTTTTATCGTCCTTTCATGGCTGCCTTTTTGCACAAAATTCAAAAACTCTCATCTGCCAAGGTATTGGGCTTTCCTTTATCATTTGGCATTTGAAAAATCAAGTTGGCAAGTTTAACACCTGGAGATAAAGGAGGTGCATGAAAACAATGACATGGACATACATGGGGTTTTCTTTTAGATTTTTTTCCACTTTTTTTTTTAAAAGATAAAGAGAACAACAATTCCAACAAATACGCTAAATGTTTGCTGCCAGCAGTCAGCTGCAAAGTCTGCTGCACACTGTTTTCGATGTCCTGACACAAAAGCTGAAGAAACCTGACTGACTGACAACAGACATCTTATTGTTATTCAGGAGTTTTTATTCACAAACATTTACAACAAGTACATCATCAGGAGGCTGGAGGAGAGCTGTCTAAGTCATAAAACCTGGAATCTTGAGCACACTTTTCCAGTTCAGGGGTAGCTTGTTATAAAGTAACCTGTAAGAGTATTTGAGAGTACTTTTTTGCTCATAGTGCGTAACATAACATTTTGGCCTTACAAATCAACTAACTAAGTTATGAAGAGAGTCTCTTCAAATTCAAGGAAGCACCATAGAGCTAAACGCCATTTAGTAGCCAACTGGTGCAACATGCTAGCCTGAATGAATGGAACTAGCTTATGTTAGGGACGTGATAAAGGTATTGCAACATTCAAAATTCAAAGCTAGGTACACCGTAGGTAATACATTTTCTGGACAATCTAATCATCATTGTGCCTGAAAGTCTTAATTTATAACACGTTAATAAGTACTGTAACAAGTTACTTTTAGATCTTTTTTAAGATTAACTTGAAAACATTGATATCTAACATGGTTTATAAATCCAGATCCATGCTCAACTCAAGCAATGTTGTCATGATTTGACAAATAGTCTTCAGAAGTAGTTTTTTAGATCAAACAAGTGGATAGTGCACGTAATCGTCAATTTCCCAGCGTTTAGAGTCAGTCGAAACATTAGGCAAGGCAAGTTTATTTGTATATCACAACTTATTCAACTACAAGGTGATTCAAAGTGCTTTACAGATACATTAAAACAGTAGAAATAAAAAGCATGATTTAAATTTTAAACAAAAAAGAAAGAAATAAGAACAATAGATAGAATCAGATAAAATCAGTAGTTAAATTGCGATTAAGTTTTGAAACTCAAGCTTTGGAGCAAAATTTGGAGCTTTATTCAAATGCAGCTGAAAATAGGTGTGTCTACAACCTGGACTTAAATACACTGAGTGTTTCAGCTGATCTGAGGCTTTCTGGGAGTTTGTTCCAGACATGTGGAGCATAGAAGCTGAATGCAGCTTCTCCATGTCTGGTTCTGACTCTGGGAACTGATAGAAGACCGGATCCAGATGACCTGAGGGGTCTGGAAGGTTCATACTGGGTCAGGAGGTCACTGATGTATTCTGGTCCTAGACCATTCAGAGCTTTATAGACAAGCATCAGAACTTTAAAGTCTATCCTCTGATGGACAGGCATTAAAACATTAAAGAAGTTCTTAATGATTACAGCCAGATTTGTCACAGTTTAAATGCAAGAATAAAACAATATATTGTTTTATTCTTGGATTTAAACCTACATTTTTACCTACTTTAATCTAAGTGACATCCATCCATCCATCCATTTTCTATACCCACTGAATCCATCGGTGGGGTCGCGGGGGGGCTGGAGCCTATCCCAGCGGTCATCGGGCAAGAGGCAGGGTACAGCCTGGACAGTCCGCCAGTCCTAGGTGACATTTACTTGACAAAAATAATGGTTTGCTCAACATCCTAATTATCATAATGTGAGTATCCACTTATAGTTCCTGTAAAATTTGTGACATGGGAATGCTAATAGTTGGCAGGTGTGTGCTTACAAATCAAAGCGTTTGGCAAATTAGAAAAATGACCTTCAAAGTGCTCACGGGAAGGGTGGAATTCTGCACTGCATATGATGAGATTTTTCATTTAGTGAAAACTTTAGCCTACTAGTGGTGCTCTGGTCAAGGTTCTTATAAACTTTGCTTTAACCTGTAAGGACCATAAGCACAGCTGTGCGATTTGCTGCAATAATGACACATTAGTAGTTCAAAGTTGTAGAATAATTGCAACAAGAAAACACAAGTCCCTTTGACTTTGAACAGCTCAAGATTCAGTGTCAACTTTTAATAGATACAAATCAATATGCTGACAACTTTTAAGATAAGTCAAGAAGTGGATGTCATGATGACAAGCTTCTTATGCAGCAGACTGCTCCTGTTAGCAGCAATCTGACCTCCCCCTGTAAACTCCTTTCTATTTTCAGGCTCAGCCCACTCACAGTCTTGGCAGCAAACTCAAGCACAGGCTAAATGAGATATCACATATCACATCACTCGAGTCTTCTGAGACACCAACACACTGCTGCATCATTCAGAGATGAATTTTCTCAAAGTGAGAGTGGGGGGGTCCTCGCAGCAACAAATGAGCCAGCAGCATGAGATTAAGGTCTATGTTTTCACATCATGTTCAATCAAACCATTTTTCCTTCAAATGAATGATCCTTTGTCAGTAATAGTTCATTCATGCATTTCTTTGTACTGTGTGTCGTGAAAGGCTGCTTTGTTATGTTATTCTAATATTTCACCGACCTCTGAAATATCAGTCAGAACAGTACACATCAAGTGCTCATAAACTTTGTTAGAGGAATGCCCGCTGCCGTTGTTCTGACCTTTTTTGTCTGCAGGGATGTTGGATCTTTGGCAAACACACAACACGCAGTAGTAGTGGCACATTCTGAATGACTTGCAAATACAATTGTTTATACTGGCACAGATCCTGAAATGTTCAAACCAAATTTCCTCCCTGCTGACAGCTGTTTCAGAGTGTGGCATCGGTGCACTCTTTGAATGAACCAGAAGAAGAGTGTGTTTGTGAGGTTAGTTTTCTGATAAAAATGTTTTGTATTCTTCTGATTACCTCTCAGCCAGCTGCTCCCAAGAGTACTTGCACCGAGTTTGCTTACAAACTTTTAAACCCAGCTGGGATCTGCATGCTGTCGCATGGATTTGTTTACATGGTGTTCAGTGGTCCCATGTGGATACGTTTCTATGGCTTTTTGAATTCCCTGTTTGAGTTTGCCTCTGCTGATCTCTGCTTCTGTATTTTAACTTCTCCCCAGTGTGTTCAGTCGTATTTCACAGGTTCCCACGGACATGAAAGTGGTTGGAGTAATGGATGTCAGGTGACAGTTTGGGCGGCAAAACTATCATTTCTCAATAAAATGTCTGATAGCAGTGTGTCACTTTAGAATTCCATCATTTTCGCCAAAAAAAAAAAGGTTGATAGAATAGATTATTAATGTAATATTTTCTTATACATACCTCTGTCTCTATGGCAGAAGAAGAACAAAGCATATGGTTTGAAGTTTGAAACATTCAGTGAAATATATATAACACACATGAGGTTGCATGATGTGCAGAATGGAAAAAAAAATCATACACTTTCAGAGGAATTAACTAAACGTTCTGATCCCCTGACAATCCAACATATGACATCAACACTGTACCATGTGAAGCTACCACACATGTAATTATTCATCAACTCTGCACATTCTGATTTTTGGAGATTTTTTTAGCCCATGGTGTTTTGGTGCAGAGTCAGTAATGCTACTGTTTTGGTGCTTTCTCTTCGCTCACATATTTTATCATTCCCAGACAAATGCAGCAGTGAAAAATATGGAAAATCCTGGCATTTCACTCGTGAGCTGCTGGAGAGCAAAACAAAAGAGTAAAGAATACTGCATTCACTTTACACTCCTCTCAAGGTTAGAGTCCTGATGTGAATTACAATCATCAGGCAGGTATTGGAAGGATTTGGATCGAGAAACTGTTCTACTTATACATGTCTACAGGTTATTTCCACAGCCCCTAACTGCTCATAAAACTGCTAAGTGCAGGTTTATGAAATAAAAAGCTAAATATCAATATTGCATGTATAACTCTGTTTTCTTATCTTTCACCTTAAACCATTAAATGTCATTTTGGAATTACGTGTTAACACCAGTTTAGAGAACTGACGAGCAGGAAGTGAAATAAAGTGTTTGCAGCTTTTCAGACATAAAAATTTGATGCTGCTGTATGTTTCATGCAATTGTACATCTTTTGGTTTCTAAAACAATATATGTAAAGGCTTTTTTTTTCTTTCTTTTTTTTTTAACCATCTTGTAGATATTTTGTTGATTAATCTATTATTAATAAATGTTGTTTACCCCAAAGGCAAACTAATATGAATCTTCTACATTGTATTTGTTGTGTAAACTTATTCTTTAGTATGCATGAGCTGCTCACCCCACCACTACATGTTCCGTTATGTGTAAGAAATTACTTATGCATTTGACTTTAGACTTATTTATTTATTTTTTGTTAGATCTTTAGTTTTTTCATGCTCGCATCATTTACAAGTTTGAATACTGGATTGTGCATCTAAGTTGTCCTCATCACACTGAGCAACAGCTTATGAAATGTGTTGGCATCAGAACAATGAAAATGCATCCTTTGTTACGGTATGAAATATTAAAAGTGATTCTTGGATGATACAAAAAAAAGCTTCCAGGCAGATTTGTAATTCAAATTGGGCCCGCAGGGTGGGTTTTATCCTTAGCATCCTGTGGTGACACTGCAAGGTAAACAACTAAAATTTTAATAACAACTTTCTGACATCAAGTCATGAAAGTCGTACTCCATGTTCCACAGCGCAAACCTCTGGGGAAGGGTGAAATAATGTGGATGTGAATGTGGATGTAAAGTAACAACATTCTTAAAGCCACAATAATCACAAAGTTAAGATTTTATAAATTATGTGTGTAGTAACATGGTGCTTGGATTTATTGAATTATTATTAATATTTCAATTTTTGGTTGAAATGCAACAAAACAGGAAAAATATCGCAAGGCACTCTCTTTGTAGCCAACATCTTTGTGCTGTGGTTGTTTTTGTTGTTTCATTTCATAACTGGAGCAGCACCTTCCCTTTTTGCCCCCACCGTAAATTTAACTTCACCTCAATCCAATTACACTGAAGCTTGTTTTGCTGCTGAGTGTACTCCAAACTTCCGTCTTATGTCCCAGGTTAGTTCACTCTCATGTTTTATTGATGCATTGCTGTTACTTGTTTTCCCCTCCTATCTGTGGCAAAATGACATACTTCCTATGCAAGAAACCTGAAACCAAACAACAGCTCAAGCACACGAAGGGACACTTGAGGGCACATTGGAATGACAAGAGTTGCATCTCCTATTTAGTTGAGTTTCGAATTATTCTAAACTCAGTATGCAAGGAAAGCAGTAAGATACAAAAATGCCGGCTCCAGTATTGTCAATAAGTAGTGATATATAGATATTGTATTGATCTAAAAGTTACTAAACCCTTGGTGAAGGAATCTCTACATGTGAAACCCAAGTCACTGGGGAGGTGCGAAATTGTGCAACAAAAGTGAAACGCAGTGTGACGGATGACATTTACATGATTCAAAAACTAAAAACCGATTTATTTATTTATTTATTTTTTTTTCTGTAGGCTTTGTGATGAAGTTTCCTAGCACAGATGTGGTGACGTATACAATTTGGGAACGAGAGGAGCTTTTAGAGAGCGGCTAAATGGGAAATGCCTCAAAATTAAATTTAGTTGTAAATTGGCTGGAAACTGAATACAGAGAGTGAGAGGAAGAGATTTATTCGCTGAAAATTGAGAAGGGTAAATGTGAAAGAATACATTTTCCTCATTGAACTCTCCCCGAAAGATTCATTAGTAACACACAATAAGAGAACCCCCCCTTTTTTTTTTGACAGAGAGAAATAGCAGGCTTCCCCATAATTATTCCAGCATTGTCTCCTTGTTTCTCCATGTTCAGATTGTATTTTAGAAACTTCTTTTCGCTGAACACATTAAGTATAAAATATCAATATTCTTGCATACAGAATATATTGACTTGAGGTGGCAGACTGAATAGATACGTCATCACATATGTTGTTAGTATATATACAATTCATACATATAACACATACCTGAAATACTAGAACAAAACTGATATGTGCTCTTCAAAAATGACCTGTCGCACTGATTTTATCATCTTGGGTATTTTTAGTTATAAAACCGTGATAATGAAAACCATGACATTATCCACAGAGTGTGTCTTTGTGTCTGGTTGTTAAATACTTCCCCTGTGTTGTATTAAGCTGAGCCGGAGTATGACTGCAGAGTGACAGAAACAGTTAATTGGAACAGCTGATGTGTTAGCGCAGTGGTAGCCTCAACAGAGCAGAAGTAAACAGGGAGCACCACCACCATCCTCTTCACACTGTTAGACCGATAATGGGAACCACCATACAACCAAATCCAATACAGTTAATTTTGGCTAACAACCTGCAATGCAGTTGAATTGGAGATCGTGTTGTGATGCCCACACAGACATATTAGGTCATACAGACGGTCTGTAGAGAGTTAGAAAATAATATGTTCAGTTACTGACAGTGTGGAGGTGTCTAATACATATTGGGGGGGGATGACAATCTTTTTCAGTTTTTTTCCTTTTAGACAAGTCTTGCTTCAAGTTCTTCATCTGTCTTGAAAGCGGGACTGGGGAATAAAGACAGAAAAAAAATCAGCAATGTCAAATCTTATAAATAGTTATACTCCTGTGTCTGCATTTGGCTGACTACAATGGTAAAATAGATATCAGTCATTCTTGGCATGCTTCTTTGTATTAGAATTCCTCTCCTCTTATCCAGATAGCCGGATCCTTATTCAGAGCCAATCAACTCTGTAGGATGTTGTGTAATTCCCTCTCGTAACTAAACCACGCCCACGAGGGGATGCAGATACTACTTCAGCCAGCATCATATCACACACACACACACACACAAACAGAAGGTCATATGAGTTAAACTACACTGGTTCAATGTCACACACCTTTAGTAGCCTCATGACCTCTGTCCGTCCACTGCTTTCTGCCAATTCAGTTGCATTGCACTGTTAAAGTTTAACAATACTTGATAAGCATGAGTATCCGGTTTTCTAGCTCTACTTCTGTACCTGTTGGTGTTTTGACACTTGTGCTTATAATTTAATCAGTTGCACAAATCAACTTGATCAGAAGCCTTTGACATCATCATTTATTGCACAGTGTTAATGCATGTATATGTCCCACGAATGGAATTGGAATAGTGATAGTTATAGATGTAGCAATTCCAAGTGACGGCAACATCATGAAGAAGCAACACAAGAAGCTTGAAAAATACTAAGGGCTGAGGGAGGGAGTTGACAAGATATGGGAATTGAAGGCAGCAGTGGTACCAGTGGTAATCAAAGCACCATGACCCCAAAACTGGCAGAGTGGCTTTAGCACATCGCGGGTACAACATCAGAGATCTCTGTCCAGAAGAGATTTTATAACCCTCTTCGATATTTTGTAAGTTGTGTAATAAAGCTCTGATCTGTTCAAGGCATATGTACCTAAAGTTGGGGTTCAACATTACTCCCAAAGCCAATTTTTGTCAAAGTCTAAAAAATATACACTGAAGTAGACAAGTGGCTCTGTGAACACAACTTCTACTATGGTGGTTTCAGAAAGATTCCACTAGGGGGCGCCCAAAAGAATTCAGGCTGTATGAAATCCTCACATTTCCTTACTGTTAACATTAAACACCAGAGACAATGGAGAGATCACAGCAGCGATGTTCCTTTTATTGTTGTTGTTATGATGGTTACCTGTATTATCACAATTATAATCATTACATGATTACAGTTGTTATTTCTTACTGTAATCTATTTCTGTTTTTGTTTTTTGTTTTTTTTCCAGTTATTGGGGTCTGAACAGGGTCATACACACATTCACAACACATTTTATTGTACATACAATTACATGGAAAACCACACGGTGGAACGAGTCGAACCTGGCTGTTTTGTGTGGTCACTGTTCTGCATGATTTTTCTTTTGTGTCTCGCACTCCTATATACATGTCATGTTTCATACGCTTTGCATAATAAGGGGTAAAGAGCGGCAGGAAAGGGACTCTTTTTGCATCTCAGATGACAAACATGAAGTCACGTTGGCCACCCACACTGCCCCCATTAGTCAACTGTACAATATTGCATCTTGCTTACGAATATGTGAAATGCACAATTAATGAAGTGAATGCTGGATATATGAGGCAGCCATCAAAGACCACATAAGCACATAATTAAGAGCAAGTCTCTTTCTGGCATTAGTCATCTTACATTTTTAACAGAAAATACATGTTCTGTGTATGTACTGTATATATATGTATATATATAATGTGTGTATGTATGTTTGTGTATTCAATACAGGATGGTGAAAAATGCTATCTTTATATTTATTTTTTGCTATATCTCTAAAACATCAAGGCACAAGGCTGTGCATAGATCCTGTCTTTTGCTTTTTGCTTCTGAGCAGCAGCTGGAAGTTAAGCCTTGCTCAGTACTGACAGTACTGACTTCTCCTGAAAGTCAGAGGATTTGAACAGACATGACCATTTTGCAAGACTTCTTCTCCAACTTGCAAATTATGCTTTTGATCCTGAAACTCTCAAATAGTGAATCATTCTGTAGAGATGACGTCTAAGTTCTGCTAAGTTTGTTTTATTTTAAGCTGTAGATCTCTTTCATGGTATTTTTGTTCTTCAATATTCTGTTTTCAGATGTTTGTTTGTGCGTTAAGTTTGAAAATTAATCAGATTTTTTTTTTTCGATATGACTTTGCCTTTGTCTCCAAATTTCCTGTATCTCAGACTGATCTCTCTCTAAAGTTTTCATATTTTATGTATGAATTTGATAGAGGTCTGTCTCTTTGAAGCGAGCACTAGTGTCTCCAGAATGAAACACTGATCTGAATATATGATTTACTGAAAAGACAATATATATAAATAAGCTTGTAAAGAAGCCAGGAGGTCTTTCCAGCATTTAATACTTGGAGCCCTGTTTCATATTTTCTTGGATAAAACGTACAGAATAAATCACCATCAATATTCTTTCTGTTCTGTTTCCCATTTTACCCTCCTCAACTTCTGTTCAAGCCACCTCCACCAGATATGTTTATTTATAACAATGCTTCTTATGCAAACAAGGGATTGGCGAGCGGAACACTGAGTAGCTGGGAAGCAGATTCACAGACATCAGGCAAAGCAAAGCCTCAAAAAGCATGGTTTGTGATGGCTCTTTAGATCCCACCCAATCCTGAAGGGGATGGGTAATAAAGCACTGCCCAGCGGCGGCCTCAGGGGATAGGCCGGTGCCTGTGTGACTCATCTTCCAAAGCTGATCTCGTCCTGGTTCTTTCCATTAATAACCATCTGAGCCCATCTGAACTTTAGTTTCTAATAGCTTCACACCCTCTACTTGGCCCAGAAAAGAAACTCTATTACATTAAATGGTGTAGCTCAGAGGCACGAGCTTGTAGCTTTGCAACTAGAAGCAAATTTTGAAAATAATTTGAATATACCATGTGCTGCCAGCTTCAGTTCCTAATTTATGTGCTTTAACATATGTGCTGTAGCAATATCAAAAGGATCACCATTAAAAATAAATTGATTTGGAAATTAGTTGCATTTAAGGGAACTATGCGCAATTCAAAACTGATTCAAGCTGGTGTGTATAAGTTGGGGTAGGGTGTGTACAATGAGTGTAACAACCTCTTACCTGTGTGGAGTCTGTGTTCTAAAGTATTTCTAAAAGAAATGTATGCGATTGATGAAGAACTTTCCGTTCTGGAATAAACAGCAGAGTGAAGCCCACTTGTTTACATGTTAAGTGTAAACAAAAACGGTCATTCAGTATGCCATGAAATAGCTGTTTCCCCCTCATTTTTCATACAGTATACTGTATTGCTGCCAGCAGCAGGAAAGGAGGATTCCCACATCCTGTGATGATGCTCAAGGTGCCTATTTATGTCTGTGTGTGGGCAAATTTGTTAATGCTTTGATGAAATTTTACCATTGCTAAAGTTCTCCTTCCCACCAGAACCATGAATAAAATGTTTTTATGTTTAAATATACTGTATGTTGAAAGTCCACAGACAACATGTATTTATTTTTAATTACATTTAAGGTAAAAGCTGCTTGTAGCTATTGACCATGACAGGCTGCTTTTGTAGGAAAATCTATCCTGTGTACTTTCAGGTAAACAAATGTAGTTTCTTGTTGTTTTTTTTACCAATAGCAAACATCTCGACTTTCAAGTGAACAAATGTTTCTGCCCCATTTCTTATATAGCACCAAATCACAACAAATGTTTTCTCAATGCACTTCAGTGTACGGTTGAATTCAAACCAATTATAATCCATTTCATTGTAATATAATCATAATATAATCAAATCAAATCAAATTCATTGAAATCCAAATTAGTCCAATTCATAGAATTAAAAAAGATGTTGCCCAGCTAAGGAAACCAGCAGATTCCATCCATACTTCTCTTTGATTTAATCATCCTGTCCCGAGCATCCATGAGGAATGGGCATGAAGGCAAAATCTTTTAACAGGGAGAAACGTCTGACACAACCAGACTCAGGAAGGGGGCCATCCGCCTCGATCAGCTGGGGGTTCAGAAAACAGGAAAGAGGGGACAACAAGCACCACGAAACCAGGCCAAGGATATCTGCTGAGAAAGAGAACCACAAGCTTATGACGACAATAATGTTTTATGCACACAGAGAGTAAAGAGACTAGATTGAAGAAAGGTGCATCATGGGAGGTTCCCTAGAAGTCTAGCCCTACAGTAGCACAACTATGTGATGTTTCATTGTCACATGAGCCATCCCTAACTATAAGCTTTATCAAAAAGGAAGGTTTTAAGCCTAATATTTTAGGTAGAGAGGGTGTATGCCTCCTCAACCCAAACTGGCAGCTGGTTCCACAAGAGAGGGGCCTGATAACTGAAGGCTGTGCCTCCCATTGTGCTTTTAGAAACTCGAGGAACCACAAGTTAGCCTGCAGTCTGAGAGCAAAGTGCTCTGTTTAGATATTTGTACAAGAACTCTACGATCTTTCTGTGTTTCTTAGATGCCACAAAGGCCTTTGACCGGGTAAACCACAGGAAATTATTTTTTAAATTGAGTCAAGCTGGTGTGCCTAAATATATAGTGAGATGTCTGTCTTACTGGTATGCCAATCAAACCATGCAGGTCAAGTGGGACAACTGTGTGTCTGCACCCTTCCTGGTCAGTAATGGAGTCAGACAAGGAGGTATCCTGTCCCCTGTATTGTTCAATTTTTATCTAAATGACCTTTCTAAGCAGTTAAATCTGTGTAAAACTGGGTGTATGGTTGGAGACACAGTTATAAACCACTTGATGTATGCTGATGACTTAGTGGTTTTTAGTCCAAGTTCAGCTGGTCTTCAGAAGTTGCTTAATGTGTGTTCGGTATAAGGTGAACTTCATGATGTTAATTTCAACCCATCAAAAAGCGTCATTCTGATATGTCGCACTAAAGAAGACAAATATAGGGTTTTCTCTCATTTTAAGCTGTCTGGGATCTTATTGAATATCTCAAATGATGTCAAATATCTCGGTCATGTGCTGACAGACCGTCTATCAGATGATGAGGACATTTACCGTCAGGTTCGAATGTTATATGCTCAAGCTAATGTTCTAGTTCGGAAATTTGGATATTGCTCTGATGAAGTTAAACTGAACTTGTTTAGATCATATTGTACCTCACTGTATACGGCACACTTATGGTGCAATTATAAAAAAGCCAGCCTTCAGAGATTGAAGGTGGCTTACAGTATAATGATGCATTAAGACTTTTGTTAAAGAAGCCCACATGGAGCAGTGCCAGTGAACTGTTTGTGTCTGCGAATGTCAGCTCTTTGATGGCTGTTTTAAGGAAGCTTATGTATAAATTTATTTGCCGGCTAAATGAGTCTAATAATAGAATTATCCTACTGTTGACTAACATTAAATATAGTGCAGTAAGATATACTTCTGTATATTGGAAACATTGGTATGATTGTCTCCTAAAATATTAGGAGTGTTTTTATTATTATCTTTATTTTTTTTTATGAATGTTCTTTTTATGTGCTTTTATAAGTGATTGTTTTTCTATGTGATCTGGACTACGAGTCTTTAATAAATATACAGTATATGTATATTTAAAATTTAACAGGGAACCAGACAACAGAAGCCAAAATTGGAAAAATATGATCTCTCCTGTTAGTTCTCATCAGAATTCTCGCTGCAGTTCAGAGAATTTCTGGTAAAGTTCAAAAACTAATTACAGTAGGTCAATGCTAAAGTAACAAACGCATGGACAAGCCTCTTTGGATCACTCTGTGACTCGATGTTCCCAATTTTGGCAACATTACGAAAGTGAAGGAAGAACCTGTTTTATATGCGGGTCAAAGGACCGATCAGTCAGAAGTAACTCCAAGGTTTGTCACGGTAATACTGTAAGCCAAGATAATGCTATCTAGACTAATTATATAGCGAGACAAATGTTTCTGCCACAGAATCAGTTTTTCTTATGTAACTCCAAATCACAACAAATGTTACCTCAAGGCATTCAGTGTACAGTTCAATTTAAGCCAATTAGAATCCATTTCAATTATATATCCACACTGTCTCGTCTTTGTTTCAGCTTTGTCTAAATAATGTTTACTTTTAGGACAATCACACAATATGCCACGAACTTAGAAGAATAAACGTTTCATTTTCATATTAAATCATAGTGAGCTTTGTGTTTCAGAAATACTGTGGATCAATTTAATGTGAGGGAAAGGCTTCCATATAAATTTAATGGTTTATATACATTCCTATACAAAATGCCTAAAGATAATACCTTCTCTTTTCTTTTCTTCTTTAGAGTGATACTAATGAAGAGGAACACGACTGCAATTCATACATTATACAAAAGCTTGACTTGAACCGGAAAGTTGATTACCCACAATATCATAAGAGCAACGCCTGGCCCTTTCAGAACAAATCGACTGTCAGTATACTACCAATGCTATTTTCTCACAGCCACATTTGAAGAAAAGCCTTATGCTGATTACATGCAAATCTGACATCTGCTGAATATAAATAGAAAAATATTTTTATCTCATCAAGGCTGACTTAAGTTAGAATACTGCAGTACTACATGGTAAATGTTTTGCTGTCATCTATCAGATGAAAAAAAAATGCGACAAAAAGACTCCTCCGCATATTTGGCTCAAAACTTTTGTGATTCTTTGAAGCAATTATTGATATAAACAGAAAGTGAAATTTTCTGACACTCAGACACTTGTTCTCATTTGGATATGAGTATCTCTAATTTTATATTTTCAAATGTTATGAAGATATTTATCTGTAACTGCACCAGTTTTCATTCAAATATGCCATGACATGAAGGAGAGCCGCAAGGCCGGATGGGAAAAGGGGAGGATGACTGCTGTGTACTCATGGTACATTGTAGCTGTCATTTTTAGTTGCAAATATGTCTTGGCATACAGGAAGCAATTTAATGTTTCTTCTTGATCTTGCTATTGACATAAAATATAAAATCTTGTAAAATTTACCAGTGCCTAAAAAAGAGAAGGTTAAAAAAGATCCCAATGTGGTTAAAGAAAATACTTGAGTAGTCGGTGTCGACCTGTAGTATGTCAGAGAGAGTGCTCTGTTTTCAGAAGCCAGGAGGAATTCTGAGCTAGAGATGGGGAGCAAGGCTACACTCAAAAAGGGGAAAGGTACACATTTTCAGTGGCTCTATATTTTCTTAACCAGTGGTGTACAGCTATTGTACAAATTGTTGACCAGTGGCTGTGCACCACCTGCACGACACTGCTGTTATTCATTTGTAAAAAATTCTGTGAAAAAGAAAACCATGTAATGCAAAGATAACTGGTGTAAAATCTACAATAGAGCATTCACTCCAACTACGGAAAGTTTGAGATTTCACTCTTCTTCTGTCACGTTGTACCTGTTCAACGCCTCCTTACGAATTCCTCCCTGATTCTTCAAACGCAGAGCCCTTTGACTGCTTTATGCTGCAGATAAGACCCTAAGACAGTGACTTTTCATAAGTACTCACAAGTACCCAACCAGACAAAACAAAAACAAAACAAAGAAAAAAAGAATATCCCTTGATAGAGTTATAGCTGCACTGAAGTATCACACAGCAGGGGCACAAATTATTCTCTCGCTTCAGGAAAGACATTTCCAGAAAGTACCATCATGGTAACACCACCAGACCTCAAGAGGCTGTGAGTTCATTGAGAAGAACCTTTGCAAAAAACTATTTTCATTCCTTACCCAACTCTTTTATCTGTTGCCTTTCAGTGACTTAATACTGCCGACGACTTTAGATTTTTTTCCCCCAAATTCCCTATGGAGACAACAAGAAATCCTGAAGCTTAACATGGTGGGAGATGAACTTCTTAAATGTAAAGTCTGCTGAGAGCCCTCAAAGATCTTTAATATTTTTGTCAATATTGATCAGGTGAGAGAGGCAACAATGCCTCTAATTGCCATTGATCGCCCATGAGTGCAGCCCTGAACAAATAATTTTTATAGGCATGTCTACAGCCATGTCTAAGTGTTCTCACTGAGCAGGCTGTTACTGATTAAAGCAGCCTCCTGTGAGTCTCATGTCTGACGTCTCCAAGGATGAACACGGCTTGTGTTCGGAGTTTATATCCAGCTCATTTTAACTTTTAATCAGATTTATTAGCATTAATTCAAAAGTCAATAAGTTACAAAGGTAGTGGCACATTACTCTCCATTATCTTACCTGGCTGATTGGCAGAAGGATATATAGCATTTGTCAGGCTAATATCATTCTCGCTACCTTGAGGGATCACAATTAGTGGGCCGGAGCGTCAGGAAGAATAACAGTGGAAATGTATCAAAGAGACATGAAAATCTGCATTAGTGAGGAGCGCGCCAGGTCTCACTAATGAATCCCGTTCTCTGCCTAAAGATTAGTTTAATAGATGTGTGTATGTGTGAGATCCCTGATGTGTGCAAAAGCGTGGGTGGATGTTTGTCAGGATGGACTTGCAGCTGTCGTGGTGTTTTCTCTTTGATGCCGGGCGGTAAATGAGGTGCAGCAGATGATACTGCCACAAGTCATCACAGCAAGTTGCCAGAAAGGAGAAGGTCCAGCAAGGGTCCCGACCTTGACCCCTTGCAAGAAGTGAACTTTCCTCCTGCAACACCTGTCAAATCAGACAGGAAACAGTGCTCACCGGGGAGACTACGGCTTTCTGCTCATAAATATAATCATGTGTTTATTGCAGAGTAAATTAGACGCAGTAACTCATTTAAAAATTCAATAATTCTTGTGACGTCTCCCATTTGCATCAAGTCCGCACAGACTGAACTTTTCATCTTACGGAGAAGCTGACTAAACTGTGTCTAACTAAGATTTATGGATAGTAAGATTGCAAAAGGAAAAGCACAGTCTTTTTATCTTTGCTCCTCAATAACTGTGTCTGGCTAAAAACAGAAATCGCAGCCAAAAATAGTTCTACGAGCATTGATGCTCTTCTACACTCCCCACAAATTCTCATTATCCAACGCATACACATCTGTAGCTATGGGATCCAAAGTTTCTAGGGTACTCCAGGAGTCGTTTGTTGTTGGCAACGCTCCAACGGGAAAAAAAAAAGAAAAAAAAAAAAAGAGTTCAAACACTTGAATTGTATGACACAAATCCAAGCGCTAACCTTTGATTTTTGAAAGATGGTTTACAGATAAAGAAGGGGATTCAAGTCTTTAGCATTTTGGAGGAAATTACATTGCCTCACAAGAGCTTCACATATTTGCATATCAGTCCTTTTTTGGTACAAATGTAAAAAAATAACCTCTTTCTATCCATCTTTGTATTTTGACAGGCATTGTATCTCCTGTTGCAAACTTGCAATTATTTTCTCAAGTAAGAGCTATAACACAAATCAATAAAATGACTCGAAAGCACCACACCACCCCCACCAGGCACCATTATGCAGTCATGTATTAGCCAATGATTGCCACTTTAGCCACCTTAGATGCTCCCCAAATGACCAATCAGAGAAAGTCATGTCAATGGTTATCAACTTATCAAGTTTTCTTAATATGAAGCTGCTTTCTCTCCAAGTGCATCTATCTCGTGCCACCTACTTTAGTGAACAGAACCAAGTTATAATTAGGGAGAGCTTTGAAGAATATTTTTAGAAAATTTAAATAAATACAGCACTAATGCTCCTGATTATGCAGTTACGCAAAGAAGAATCGATGTGCATTTGCAAAAGTACATTTCTGTCCCCATAATGATCATTTTTTGAAAGTCAATCTAAAACTGTCAATACTCATCGAATATTCTACATCTTCATTGCCCATAGATTAATCAACTAAAGCTGAAATATCAGCAAAACTGACTTGGGAGCAAATCAAGATCAAAGATGAAAATGTATTTGTGTCAATTCTGCATCACCAGCTGAATATATGTATAGCAAGAAAATGTATCAATTTTGTACTATTACAACTTTACATCTTACTTTTGTGGCCTTACAAAATGTAATTACCTCAGCTGAGAATCTATAGAAATGCATGAAAAGACTCAGTGGAAAGGTGGCTCATTCAATAAGTCCTCTAATTTAAATGATCATGTAGATCCTTCATCCATATGAGGGCAAAATATATTTTTCAACATTTCTTCTACAAGCAAAAAACAGTTAGTATGCAAAGTTTGCGTGCTTGAATAAGCTGCAGGGTTTGTTTTGGTCCAGAAACCCATTGATTAATAGTTTGTCAGCTCTAATTAGGCACCACAGCCCACTTTGACCTGCAAATAGAATATGTCTGGTTGACAACTTGCCATTGCGGACTGTGACCATGGGTTAAAATTGTAATTTTCCATGTCGGACTTTAGTCTTCACATTCATACCTACGTATCAAAAGGTTAGACGAAACAATTTTAAGTATTCAACAGACAGCACCATTTGCCTAGGGAATTGGCTTAGTTAACACAAATATTTAATGCTTTCAGAGCATGACTGTTACACTATTTAAACAAGCCATCCATTACTTGACCCCAGCTAAAGTGGGGGGGTTGGATTATGTTACCTCAGTCTGATACTGATATTTATACTGAAACTAAAATTCAACAGGTTATTGTCTTATATGCTCAAATAGCAGTAAAATAATGCACTTCACATGCATGTCACACCTCCACATTCTGCAGTAAAGCACAACACAAACTATATAAACAGGTTTTCTGGTGCATATCTTCAACTTCCTTCTATATCCTTTGCTTCATAGAATTGGTGTCAGAAAATGGCAATTGAATGCTAATTTTACCGGCAGGAAAACACACGCATGTGAGCTGTTTTATGTGTGGGTGTATTTGGAACAGGAAAGTTAACTCAAAGAAAACAATTATGAAAGCTAGTTTCACACAAACAGAGAAGATGAAACCTCAGATTAATGAGAGCACCTTAATGCTTCCTTGTGTCAAGATATTACTTGTGTCCTCTATTGTATTATTTGGTATTACATAATCTCAACTCTGAGAAGAAATGGCATTAGATGGTAGGATTGATTTAGTTACAGCTCTTCTCTTTTACTAAAAATGAGAAAGGCATAAACTCAATTTCATCTGTCATAGAATTGTTTTTATAGTATTATCACAGACAAATGCCCAATATCAAGCTGGGGGAGAATGTCGACCAAAACTGAGGGGAAATCTAATAATGGTGGAATGATTGACCATTCAAAATAATGCTACTCCAGGTATGGCATATCTTGAGGGCTAAATGCGCAGCCTTGACAGAAGATCCATATTACATCTTGCATCTGTGTAATGAAAATGTGATATTAGATACATAAAGCAGATGTAATTGGCAGTGCTGTTTAACAAAATAACTGCAAACCTGAAAACTAAGACAGCCCTGCCCAGAGAACACCAACATTTGTACAATTTGATATTTAGCTTAGGCTTTCTTGAAGATTTCATTAGTTTTTGCACCTGCTTGAGACTGGAACTCAAGTTTGACATTCACCTTGACATTCATTAGTTCAGAATGCTGCAGGAATTTATTAGCTGCCAGCTGACAACACATAAACAGCACTTGTGGAGCTCAGGTCCAACTAAATCAATACTAGTACTTTCACAATTCTAACAGAAGTTGCGAGATGCACTGTAGCTGCGGTCGAAGCTTTATGATATCTGCCTAAAGAAGTTATTTCATTTATGCATGGTGAGTCACATGATACTTTTTCTTCCGGGTGTGAAAAAATAAAATATAGAGCTCCAGCCCCCCCGCGACCTGACCGATGGATTAAGCGGGTATAGAAAATGGATGGATGGATGGATGGATACGGATCAGCCTCACAAATTCCCCAGTGTGTGCTGTATAAAGCTGCACTGTTTTACCATGTGATGACTTAATATATAAGGTTAGAGCGTGATAAAATAATTACTACGATCTCAGTTAGTGGTATCAATTTGAAATAATACAACAATGAATGGTAATACCACTAATAAAGTGAAATTATCAATAATCATTGTTAATCCTTATGCTCCAGTGCCCTAAAGATAATAAGGCTTAGTCTGATGTTTCCTTTATAAAGACAAAAATTCCTCGATGAGATCCACAGATGCTTGTTAGTGTTGCTTGTCAAGAGCGAGAAAGCTGTGGAGGGGGAAACAGGCAGAATACGAAGCCACACTAATGAGCTTCATTATCACTCAATGATTTTAAGAGGCTTTGTTTGGAGATCCACAAGGGAAATGAATTAGCAAAATTTAGATTAGAGCACACCAGTGCTTCGTGTCTAATACCCTTTGATGCATGATACTGTCGAGGATTCAAAGAAATCCAAAAACAAAGGAAAGAAATAGTGCAAAGAGTGAGACTAAACCACACCAACGAAGAGCGGCTAGTTTTTTTTTTCTGTCATTAGTCTCTCATAACAAAAACAACATCAGAGCTAAGCTGATGAGCAGAAAGTGACATGAGAAAAAAAAAAGAAAATGCAAATTATATATGTATATATATGTGTGTGCATGTGTGAAAAGAGGTTGTGTTTAAATATGAGTCATACTCCAGTTCCTTCACTCCTCCCTCCTCTACCAACTTCTCATATCCTTTGCCCCTCCCTTCCAGACAACCTCTCCCCATCCATTTCTCACCGCAGCAGTAGGTATTGAGCTCTGGATCCCTGCAGCACTACAGAAACCTTCTGATCTAATTGTTTTGTAATACAAGGATTTTGCCCAGAATGACTCATAACTTGGACTAAAAAAAGCTTATATGTCACCAAAAATGTGAATGAGTGCAAAATAATACGGGGCAAGCTCAAGCCAAAGTAGAATACCCCCTATATGGACATGTGTCTCTTCGAACTAATAGTCTTCCTCAGTTTTTGATTTTTCCTTCCCACTGGCCCATTTTCCTGTTTTCCATCAGAGCACGTTATTTTATTTCATGATTTTCTCTTTATCTCTTCTCAGAGGAGCTAACTCGATGAAAGGCTTCTGTGCAAAATTAAAACTGTTAATTCTAAAGGAGCACTATTACGCTCAATCAGAGCCAAGTTAAATGTCCTAATAACATTTTCAACATTCAGCACAGCTCAACAAATAAACACAGATCTGCTTATAACTAAAAAAAGACTGCTCACAGGAAATTGCTTAGTGGGATGAAAAAAGTCTGTTATTACCCCGGAAACCACACAAAAGTGATACTGGGTTTCATTAAGTAAATAATGGTTCCTCAGCCAGTCAATTCCTAGGAGGTTAATGTATCTTTTGCTTTAACATTTCCAAGCATTAGGCCTGGCAATGCTCTGAAAAAAGTCTAAATTTCCTAAATTGGCCCCAACAGATGGTTAGCTCAGCCTTCTCCCCAAACTTATGTGAATACTATATACAGCTCAACGGTATTTCTGAAAATATAGAAAGAACAGTCTATGTAACAGCAACTGACAATCTTGGTTTTGCTGACCCCCACTGGTATAGCTATTTTCGTCACTATATACAAAGCCCCTATATTAAAAAAAACTCTAAAAAAAGACTTGAATTGTCTGCAGTTGGATTATTATAATGGATTATTCAGCATTAGTCCAGCATCCAGTGATTTTCAAACACAACACCTTGGTGAAGGTGTTCATTTTTGGTTAGTGTTTTGTGCCCAAGGCAGCACGACTGGGCGCATCTAATTTTTTCTTTAATTAACAAACCGACCGTAGCGTCTCACATTGAGGCTCTGAAACTGGACGCATCAACAATCAAATTAAAAGACGTGCAACGGATCAAATTTGCCCGACTTAAAGACAGCTCGCAGCTCACTCTCAGTCGCACTGTGCAGGGCTGACTCCAGCAATCCAGTCAAAAACGATTAACTATTCATCTAGTCATCTCAGAGAGTCTTGTTTGTTGGTAATTAGGACCCATCACAGCCAGTAAAAGATCTACCATGTAATTTTTTAAAAATATTTGTAGCTTAAAGGCTTGTAAAAACATGCTGCTACTGGCATTAAAAAAAAACATCCACAAAAAAAAAGAGAAAAAAACAAATCTACGTCTTAATGTTTGTGGAAAAATAGCACAAGTGTACCCTTGGGTATGTCAGTACACAGTCATACAGAATTCAACACAAGAGAATATAAATCTTTCAATTATCAGACATCAGAGTGAAATGTAAATCTGATTGTTAGATTTTCCTTTTGGGTTAGAGTTTTGACTTTAATTTGTGAGTACAGTGACAAGCCACGTTCACTCACATTGGTTCATCGAAGTGTTCCTGAGCCCACGCAGTGATTTTTGTTTGTACTGCAGTGCTGCCTGAGGACACTACTTAGCATTACAAATCTTTTCCAGGATTTTGTTTTCCCTCTCCCAACTATTCAAACATGTTGCTGTTGTCAAATTAAAGAACAAATCATGGATTTTTAATAGTAACATTTCTCAGTTGTGACACTGACATTATATGTTTTTACATTTATGTTGACTGAAGTATGTGGTTGACTGATTTAAAATTCATAACAAGCTGTTTTGATTTACAATTTACACACATCCTGATTTTCATAGATATGGATTTGTAATTATACTTTGACAATTAACTTGTGGTTGCAAAAGACAATAATCAAGCAATCATTTCAAATAAATGGCAGATTAACTGATGAACAGTTTGTATTGGATAATGACAATTCACTCCAAATTTAGGTGTTGGCAGCAACTAAAGACTACTGGGCACTTAATACATACAGGCAGCAAATTTAGAGAAAAAAGACCATTCCACAATAGAAATTACATTGAAAAAGTAGTTCTTCCATGTGTTTATGATTTAATGAAAATGTCTTGTTCCTCCTCTGCAATATGATGACACAGTCACCGGCTCCCGATGTGATCTAAAAAGCTCAATGGCTCTCAGTGTGTGAGTGGTCCTTTTAGCGGCTCCTTCTGCTAATCAGGATGTGGGCTGCAGGACACTTTTTAGCTGACATGCTCATTATTCCTTAGCATTAACTTGTCTCATGCTGAATTGCATCCTAATTGTTTGCAGCTAGCCAGAGACTCGCCCACATCGCAAAATCCAAATTAGCATATCCCTTAATAGATGGATTTTCAGCAATTTAGAACACTAACAGCTAAAATGTTCTCATTAGGTGATATTAAACTTTTGATATATACACGTGTATCCAAGCCACAGTACTTGCTGTTGAAGGCTTGTTTTATGAAAGGAGATTTCTTGGTCAACATTGGAGGCATCTTTTTTTTTTCTCTCTAAAATTGGCTGCGAAAGCCACTTGATTGAGAATCAGATCTGGACAGCAAAACTTACCAGTTCAATAAAGAACAGTCAAGCCTACCTGTTGATCATTTAAGCTCTTTCAGCAGAGGATAGGAGATTGAAGACTTTTTTTTCTCTCTCTACATTCCACCCCTCTAGATAGCTTGTGTGTGTATGGTTCGTACAGCTTCTTCTCTTATTACATGACAAATGTCACAGTAGTCACCATCCTAAACTAGAAATTAATCTTGCTTAGAACATTCCGCCGTGTGACAAGGCAGATTAAGAAAAATGACTGTTAGCAAGAAAGTATGTGCAACTGGAGCTTGGTTAAACGTCTTGCCTTAACCTCTCCATCTTGCTTTTTCAATTCCCCCACCCAACAACCCACAACCCCGTCCTCAATTGCCCTGTGGGCTCGCTGTGCTCATCCTCAATACCAGATGTTAGGGAAGTGTGTGATTTATAGGCCCAGACTGGGCTGTGAGGTATGTGGGTATTTGTAAGCATAATTGAGCTGTGGAGTTTTATTGGGGACTGTGTGTGAATGGATGCAGAGACCGAGGATATGTACATGTTCTCGTGTGCAAGAAGATGGAAACGTGCTTTCTGTCTTTGCAAGCGTTTCCTCCAATTAAAAAAAAACTAGTTCATGCCTCATTAGGCTTTGTAAACCGAGGACACCGTAGGTCACTTGTCATGAAGCAACATTAAAACAATAAATGTCTATTTGCAGCCAAACTCCTGCCCCGAGTGTGAGAGATAGATGGGTTTTCTGCAGATCTCTCAGATTGTTATTTTTGAGTCAGTCAGTTAACAAGTTCACAAAAACATAACCGCAAAAACTGCAATTTGGAGACTAAACAACAATATTCTCATTGCAAATATGACTCAGGCAAAGCCTCACAGATCTGTTATTCAGATCTGTCAGGTCCAAGTCATCATTCGTGTCTACTGATGGCTAATTATAAGGCATATGAAAGGGAGCAGATCTCCTCTTTGACATCCATACACCACAGAGCAACCAGCAGGAAGCTAAAGCCTATTAGTGATCACTCGTGTCTGGATCTGCTCGGCACGCATCGTACCTTTTCCAAACTATGCTCATCTTTGAAATCTCACCGATATCTCATGTTGTACTTTTACTCCAACATCTGATTTATCAGGATGCAAAAGTAGCATCTGTCAGCAGTGATCAACATGATAAAATGCACAAACTGGAAAACTATTAGTGACACTTTCTTTTTTTCTTTTTCAGTAGGTGGACATGTGAGCACAAGGAAATGCTCACACACAGGCATAAGATTCTTTGATCTGTTTAACTTTAAACTTCACTAAAGCTGGAGATCAAGTGGAGTTGTACATGGTTGCAATATTACTCCTCCGTCTCTTAGTTTTCATTGAAGTCTCTGATAGTGAAGGCACACTTGCCCTAATAGTTTCAGAATGTCATCAAAGAAAAATCTGTGGTTTCAACATATTCAGGTATTCTGGTATCTGGTAGCCGTGATAAATATTTCACGTATGTTCATATCTTCACATATGGAGTGTGAGGAAAGAACATTGTGATCGCATTAAAGTGCTAATGCCACTGGAAATACCTTGTGAGTGTGTAACTTTTCTTTTTAGCTGATTTAATAACAAGTAAATATGGCTCTGAGAATGAACTCTTGTCCACTCTGTAAATTTAACACAAAGAAGTTATAGCTCCTACCACTCAGGGACACTAGCGTGCTAAACAGTGACAATTTAAAGCAAAGACTGTACTCTATTTTCTGAGATTCACAGTATTTTAATTTGCATAGGATAACGGTCCAATGCATTTAAATCAAGTGCATTGAATAAAGATGGTTAAATATACTATATGCATTAATAATGTGCATAGTAACAGCAGAAAGTGCCAAGAGGTAGGTGTAAGTTTTAGCATGCTAACATCTAACAGCCATCGTTGTTAGATGACTGCTAACATTTAACGTCAATCATAGCAGTAAACTGCTCATATTGAGGCTGTAATAAAGATTACATTCCTGATCTCTCATGCTCTCTAGACCTCTGCATTGCTGATTTGTTCAGCAGCTAAAATGAAGAACACTAAATTTCTCTGTGCTAACTACTGGCTGTAGGTTGACTGACTAAAATGTTAATATTTTGTGTTCTTTTTTTTTTTTATTATTATTTCTCAATTCACTGCAGGCTTCTTATTATTCATCATTAATAAAAAAAATATTACTTCTCCCAAACTGTCACACTTTGATGTCTTTGCATCACAACGCTCAAAGGTACCCCTTCAGAAAAATTGTTTGTGACAGGCCTGTAGCATAATGGTTTTACTTGCTGTGTCGCACCTGGTTCTCATTACTGACTGCCTCACCTGTTGTTCATTTGTGATTTTCTCCCTCAGTATATTTACTCCTGGGTTTCAGTTGTTCCTTCTTGGATCCCTTGCGTTACTTCCCTACATGTTGTATGTATTTTTTTTCCCCCTTGTGGATATTCTGTTTTACTTTTTCCTCAGTGTACTCAGGTGGTTTATTTAAATGCTCTTCTTTCCTATAGTCCCTCATGTGGGTCATTCCATGTGGGTTGTCATGGTAAAGAAAATGGAAAAGAATCATTCCACATGGGTAATTTCACCTAGTGATGTTTTCCTAAACTTAACCAGATACTTTTGTTAACTCAACCTAACAAGACAGTAATAGGAAACAATAGTGTAACAACAGATAATAGACGTCTTATTGAATATAGTTTACCTAATTAGAAGTCAGGTAATTACAGGATCCAAACACTGGTTTTGTAACTCAACTGGCTAGATAAAGCTGAAATTCAGTTACCTGTACATGAACCGTCAGTAAAAATGTGTGGCCAAGGGATCCTAACCAAGAGGGAGTGAGAACATAAAGCTAAAGACACATTACATTTCATATCAAAATAAGATGAGAAACACGTTGGTGTTATAAACTTCTCCCAAAAATTTATTTTGCAGATATATTACTCCCTCTTGTTTTTGACATTTTTTCTTGTATCGCCATTTCTGTTTTCAGATGGATTGCTCAGTGACATAATGAATGGCTTTGGTAGTCTCGGTCTGTAATACCAGAGAGCCAGCGCAGACTACCCAACCTAAGCCATGATGGTGGATATATGTTTTTTTTTTTATCTATCTATATATATATATATATGCTTTCAATTAAATAGGATTTCAAGAAACTTGGTGAAAACCTGAAGCATGTGCAAAGAAAGAATGATAAATCTAGTGAAGACTGGCCTCGGGGGAAAGACTGTGCTCTCCTAATTAGTCGTATAAATATATATTAGTCGCACCTGTGTATTTTTCTTGATGACATGGCTACTATCCCATCACTTCTGTTTGTATCTGGTTACTGCACTGACAAACTGCAACCTCATGTGTCAGTTCATAGGTTCCTCAAGGTTCTCCGAGTCTCTAAATGTGGTGAAATGGCTGTCCACAGATTGTAGATCTGCAGCACTCTTGTTATACCTACTTTTCTTTGATGAGAAGTCTGTACAAGCACTTTGAATCCTAATTTGAAAAGTAATGCCTCTCTGTGTTTGGCCCCTGCATCTTTTGGCTTAAGTGGTCTGCAGTCACTGCTGGTTTCTGGACCATAGCTAGTCAGTCTTGTGCCAAGTGGTACTGCCTCGGATTTGCTGCCAGAGATAGGGACAAGGTCAGCCAGCGCACCAAGCAACATTGCCAAAGTTGTGCCAAAAACTCTGTTTGCAGCCTCAATTAGAAACGATATTGAATGCAATCACTTCAGCTTGAAGTTAGCTTGAGTAAAAATAATCATAAACCCTTATCCAATCACCTGTGGTGATTAATTTGAGAGCATAATTAGTTTTATCCATCCATTTTCTATACCCTCTAAATCCAATTTAGGGTCTCAAGGGGGCTGGAGCCTATCCCAGCTGCCATTGGGGTGGAGTAGAAAGGGTGAAGAGGTGGGGTACACCCTGGATAGGTCACCAGTCCATCACAGAGCCAAAATTAACTTTTGAAAAGAATATTTATAACACATCTAATAAGAAACTACACACAAATCCTTTACTGGTATAAGTATGTGGGGCTCAGACAGACAGTTGGACAGCAGCTACAAACACTGCATAGAAATAGTTTTTAAATTTGTTCTCCAGGACCACCAACATTTCTTTTTCTTCTGTCAGACAGGCTGCCTGACATTCCAGAGGAAACAAATGATATCCCTGTCCAGATTCTTTGCAGCACTTAGATCCTATACAAAACAGATGAATAAAAAAGGGGAAGAAATAACGATTAAACCTTGTGTTCTGTGGAGACCCTCAGTCCCAAACTCAATTGTGAACAAGGTAGGCTAAAATTGGATGTTTTTTTTTAGTTTTTTTTTTCACAAATATGAGTGTAAACAGTTACCCGACTGTATAGACAATAAGAAAGAAATTATATAATTGTGTTTTACATTCTTTATGGGGGTCTTTCACAAGTTTCACAAGACTCCCTATGTTTTTCAGTCAGTTTGAAGTTACAAAGTGTGGACAGAAACCTCACAACTGCAGGTGACCTCTGTGATGTTTCTACAACAGTCCCCTTAAAAAAAAGAGAAAAAAAATCCTGTGAATTTGTTTTTACCGACAGAATATATTTGTACAACCAACAAATAAATTCTCTTTGAAACAGTCTCTACAGATAAAGGTGGCACACACAAAGAACACCACCAGGTACATGTATTTTTTAAGCAAATATCTTCTTTGTTGAAGAGAGTAGCATACAAGCTACTACTGTATTCCTTTATAATCCCAATCTAAGAGACTCTTTATGGGCATGTTACATTAATTTCCGCCAGTCTTTGATTTGGCTTGCTAAAGTTTTTCCCCGTTTCTAACATGCAAAATTCAGTTTACCACATTTTACAAAGCCACTTGCAACATTTGAATGAGACTCAGATGCTGGATTTAACATAGGTTTGCAATAAGCCTCCATTTTTGTCTTTTTTAGCCATTTCTTTCTAGATTTGCTCATATCTCTGAACCAGAAGTGAACGCTAGAATAGAATGCTTCTTTGATTGGACTTTTAGACAGCTACCCAAACATTGAGTTCAAACACTCCAGTGGCGTTGCCAGACTAAAATCTCTAGTGGAGCAGTAAAAGTGATTGTCCACTCTCTCACCTTTTCTCTTCTTTTTTCCTGACTCTTAATTTTGTTCCTTCTCCTCCACCAGTATTAATTATTCTACAGAATCTAATGAACTACAGCCATCATCAATTCATAACATTGTTTCAGAACACTGCTAAGTTATCTGAAATCATTGAAAAGTCTTCTGCAGAAGTTGGTTAAACAGAAGCTCCCTTGGCATTATAACCATATGTGTCCACCTTCTCATCAGGCTCCTCTTCCTCCTTTCCTCACTTTCGCTATCCTCCCTTCTCCCTGTGTGCCGTCATCCAAGAAGCCAACATACCAAAAAAAATTTAAAGTCTCATCAGTGATATAAATGGTTCCATATTAATTGATATTTTTCTAACTGAACACTACAGTAGCTTGAAGTGGGAAATGCAGTCAGTTAATCTAAATTTGATCCCATTCAAACACAAAAAAACATTGACCCATTGAAAAACAAACATTTCCAAAGAATCAATGTTTTATGAAATTCTTCAGCATACTCTCTTTTCTACATAAAATACGCAGCAAATAGCTCAGCTATATCAGAATAAAAGACATTGTGACAATTTTTACTGAAGTAATAAAGTGCACCACTTAGCTTATCTGGCAAGTGTACGAGCAGCTCAGACAGAGCCAGAGCACACAAAAAATACAATCACAATTTAAAGTATTATCACAGATATAAATCTTATGAGCCGACAGGCATTAGGTTGATGTGTGTGTGCTGCTCTTGTGTTCAAAGATGCACACACTGCTGTTCACGATGCACAAGGCTGTACAAACATAGACGCTTTTGGTGCTGACTTTAGCTCGTATTGAATTCAACTGCATTGTCTGATATTGTAGAATAGTGAAAAATATCTAAATAATATAGATAATAATATCTATTAGGCCTTTTTAAACAACACTGCCATCTAGTTAAAACTCCTATATGGGTGTGAGATTATAGTAGCGCACAGCTGATCAATACTGGGACACATGCCCCAGCGACACCTATTGTTAGATATGAACTGCCCAGTTTCTGAGGCAATAACGCGTCGTAACATTTACGCCCCACGCGTCAATGTTTGGAAAGAGATGTCTGGTCTGGTCAAAACATGTCTACTCAGGGCGGTCGGTGGCGTAGTGGGTTAAGCAGCCGCCCCATGTACAGAGGCTACAGTCCTCGCTGCAGCTTGCCCCAGTTCGACTCCTGCACCGAGCAGCCCTGTGCTGCATGTCTCTGCCCCCTGCTTCCTGTCTCTCTCAAACTGTCCTAACATTAAAAGGCATTAAAAAGCCCCAAAAAATTCTTTAAAAAAACATCCAAACATTTGTTTGTTTCACCTGTCCAAATGATATTGCCGTAAATGGTCTTTACCGGTTTATTGGTTTGCAAATGGTTTTGTTTTGCTCTAATGTTCTTTTTACAGAGTAATGCTTTTTATCAGTGTAAACTTATGTACTTTGGCACCATCAGTCACAAGTTAACTGCAGATTTTTTTGATAACAATTTGGGGTTCTTGTCATCTTCATTTGAACCAAACTTTTTATTTGCTCAGACGTCAGTCCTGGTTGTATTTTCAATTATATTTCACGTAGCCTATGAATTATTTTCTTCACACAGGGGTGACTTTTCATCTCTTAGATACAGTTCTCTAGGAAAGAACCATTAACATTTTTGGCACCTATCCTCTGATTCTAATTTTATGAATATGAAGATGTTCCTCCTTCTGTATGATTGATCTGCTTTATCTGTTAGAATGAATGAAATTACTTCCATCCATCCATCCATCCATTATCTTCCGCTTGTCCGGGGGTCGGGTCGCGGGGGCAGCAGCCTGAACAGAGAGACCCAGACGTCCCTGTCCCCGGCCACTTCCTCCAGCTCTTCTGGGGGGACCCCGAGGCGTTCCCAGGCCAGCAGAGAAACATAGTCTCTCCAACGTGTCCTGGGTCTTCCCCGGGGCCTCTTCCCAGTGGGACGGGCCCGGAACACCTCACCGGGGAGGCGTCCAGGAGGCATCCTAACCAGATGCCCGAGCCACCTCATCTGACTCCTCTCGATGCGGAGGAGCAGCGGTTCTACTCCGAGCCCCCCCGGATGACCGAGCTTCTCACCCTATCTCTAAGGGAGAGCCCAGACACCCTGTGGAGGAAACTCATTTCGGCCGCTTGTATTTGCGATCTCGTTCTTTCGGTCACTACCCACAGCTCGTGACCATAGGTGAGGGTAGGAACATAGATTGAGCTGTAAATCGAGAGCTTCGCCTTCTGGCTCAGCTCCTTCTTCACCACGACGGGCCGGTGCAGAGCCCGCATCACTGCAGACGCCGCACCGATCCGCCTGTCAATCTCCTGCTCCCTTCGTCACCCACTCGTGAACAAGACCCCGAGATACTTGAACTCCTCCACTTGGGGAAGGATCTCATTCCCGACCCGGAGAGGGCATTCCACTCTTTTCCGGCCGAGGACCATGGTCTCAGATTTGGAGGTGCTGATTCTCATCCCAGCCGCTTCACACTCGGCTGCAAACCGCTCCAGTGAGAGTTGAAGAATGAACTTACTTCTAAATATAAATTCCAATCCCCATATTAATAGGATTTGTTTCAATTGTTATAAAATATGAGTTTTTGTGAATTTATTGCCAAAGGTTCCATTGGAGGTACTAATACATATGCAGGTAAATGACAGTTTTGCTTGTTTTATCTACTAGTAATTTGGTTTAAATCTGTTTTATTCTAGTACTACATTGCATCTTCCTGTTGAATCCAAACTCCAACTTCTGGCTCACGTTTTCATTGAGAAGAATAAATCTGCTCCAGGATAAATAGAAAAAAATATTTGTGATGTGAGGTCTCTTCAATCCATCACCGACAAAATCAGTATGGAGCTCACTCCTTTGACCTTTTTCATGTCTCATCCCAGCAACGTAGCCTCGATACATATCGATATTGTCTAACTGCAGTCTCCCAGGCGCCTTGGTTGTCCTATGTGACGAACACGCCTGATCTTAGCAATAAACCTGTTGATGTGATTCAGCATGAAATAAGTGTACACACACACTCACCGGATCAACCCTCATTTGATGTGACATGCTTATGGCGATGCTTTTCACTGCCAAAGACTTCTCCCTGAAGTTACTATGTAAGCGAATCTTGTCAGCCATTCCCAGCTCAAACAGCATTGAAATATTCAATGTGGAAGCTTCCAGTAAATATACTGAGCTCTGAAACTCTGTCTAATCACTGACATCGAATAAAGACAGCAGTGTGTTTGGTGGAGCTTAGATTCTTGTTAGTGGTGTGCTTGAGAACCAGTCAACCATCATATCTATGGATTAAAAAACCTTATGATTAGCTGTGAAACATTTTGCTTTTCAAAAGATGTTTTTGACTCCCAGCATCTTGGTATCATGTCATGACAATATTTACCTTTTCCAAAATTATTTTTAGAAATCACATTGGTTTTGACATTTAATTTTTTTTTTGCATTCAAGTTTGGATTAATTCATTTGAACCAACTAAATTAATTTGAAAACTCAGTTCTATTTATTTGTATGTTTCTTACTTTTACATCCTCTATTGTTAGCAGAGGAGAAATGTTTCTTAGCATTTATCAATTGCCTTGGGGCAATAATAATCCATATCAATTTTTTTTTCTCCCTTTTTTGACAAATAGTTATGATGATGCTTTATCGTAGAATTCAAAATCTTTTTTAAAAGTTATGGTATAATATACACTTTCTTTTAGCATTACTTGTCTAAACCAAGTAGAAATGCATGAGGTTGGTATACAACTATAAATTCTTTGATAAGATACAGTGGCCTACCAAATGGTCAACCACAACGTTAAAGGGTTAAAAACAAATGACCAACTTGAATGCACACTGTCCACAATTTTTTTCCAATATGATAGATAGATATAATTGTTAAAAAAAGAACAGAATGTATAGAAGGTAGTTCGATGAAGAATCAAATGTAGAATATATTCATTATAAGGACAGCATGTTGTTTTGTTTTTTTCACATCTCACAGACAGATGATATATTTTTCAGTGAAATAGACAAAGGAAAGAAGGATTTCACAAATTGTTCTTTATGACTGCAGAGCCGAATGAGATTGTTGGAGAAGGAGCTTTACTATCTCTGTAGTGTGTCATGAAGGAGGTGGGATTGAGTGTCAAAGCTGAAGAGCCCTTTATGCAGCGAGCGCCTGTTCCTCGCAGGCGCAGTATACACAAAAGATGCCACTTTAAAGCCAAAATCGCATGACCAAGTTCTCAGGCTGTTATAATGAAAGTCCTGACACAGGAAAATGTATTTTCTTTCCAGACAAGCAAGGTTCTCTGTAAATTAAATTGCAGATGTGAGACATTTGTGTTGTTGTACTCACAAAAACAATGACTGACGTGTATTTTCAGTTGTCAGCCATGCACTTTTAAGAGTACTGGAATATATGTGATACAACAAGTCCGGTGATATTTGTTGCTGAATGGACTGTTTTAACACAAACAAAGCTGAATTTGTAAGTACGATTAGTTGGACACACATGTGAAAGAAAAAAATGTCCTATAATAATTCATGCAAAGGGTTGAAAACAAGCACAGATATTTCTTCAGATGTGCCATAAACTTGTTTGGAGTAATTACTGTTCTTGGTGCTAAAACTGATAGAAACCCTAAGATGGTGTTGATATGAAACTAAATGTATATTACCTCCTTTTTTCAATTTAGCAAATGAAAGAGGTAAAGTGGAAGCCCCTTAATTAGCTAATGGAAACATGCCCCTTGTCATGTTTACTCTGTTATTAGTGCTGAATTATCACGCTCATTTGATTAGTGAGGCTGATGAGCTCTGTGGATTACATTGGTATCACCACCCTGCACGTGCAAAATCTCAAGATAAAGATTCCAAAATGGACAGATGCACATTCCCTCTGTCCTGTGGACTCAGACTGACTGGCGTGCCAACATTGCTGCAGGCTGGCTGCGGGTGCAGCTATGAGTCACACTTGATCTGCTGCAGTACACACTCACACACACACGCCAACAGATGCACACCTTTTCAGAAAGCAAGACTCCCTGTGTTGTCAGATTGTAGTCCCCTCCCGTAACTTTGGCCGGGGGTTTAGAGGCACTGATGGGCCATTTGGGAATGTTTATCATTTTGATTAATGATTTTTTTTTTTTTTCTTACTTTTCACTGCCAGATGTGGGAAATTATAAAAACGAAAAACACTATATTATGATTTAAAAACCTGATTGACAATTCAGTATGCAAAGATGCAACAAAAAGAAACAACTTTCAATAATAAGAGTAACCTGTTTCTTTTATAATGAGACAGACCCTACATGTATGCGAGTTAAAGTCTCTTTTTCTCTCTCTAACATCTGAGGCAGGATTTCATTTCCTTTAAGTCTCAAGGGTGCTCAAACATACAGTATACAACCCAAAGTACTAATGCACACACAGTACAAGCTCAACACATATAACAGTTTTCCATGACAATAACCTATTAAAAAATGAAAAATTCTTTATAATAACTTCAACATGCAGCACAAAGAATCCATGCTGGGATTTGTTTATTTATTTATTTTTATGCTTGTGCTTACATCACCCAAAAGTACTCTCCAAGGACCAAAAAAGCTACTCTCATCAACAGGTTCCACAGGGAGATGTATTGCAAAGAATTAGGGCTGAAGTTTACATCTGTTTTCACTGTTAGAATATTGTTTGAAATGTAAAATGTAAAAAAAAAAAAGTCAATGCAGCCACACTGCATGAAACTGAGATCCAAAGAAGAGAATAAAGGAAAACTGCAAAGAATATGTTTCAACAAAGTTGAGACAGAAGTAACAAAACAACAAAACTACAAAAGAAAAAAGTTAAAAGACATTCAGGTTAAAATATTGCATCCTTCAGATGCAATATCTTTTTTATTGACACATGCTATTGGGCAGCATTAAACAGTCTGGAAACTATGTTAGCATGTTAGACACAAAAGACATCAAATAAGCTCACATAAATGTCAAAGCACATCAATAACATCATAAAGAATAATAACCCAAATAAAGGACAATTACCTTGTGTGCCTACTGGACCACATAAAAAATAAGACTATTTTGGGGGCAGTTTTCCTCTGCGTCCATCTTGGATCTGACTTATAAAGCAGCAGTCATTCTCTTTACGAAACTCGGGCCATGTGGCTTATTAGGCTTTACATCAAATTAAACTTTATAAACCTTATAAGCACAGATTTAACCAAAGTTAGTAAATTTAAGACAAATTCTCGAATTTCATCAATTTGATAACTTTTCAATCCATTATTTTATGACATTGTTATGGCCATAACTCAAATATAATAGATTTCATGAAAATTACACAACATTAATATCCTGATGACTATGTCCGTTAAAGACCTAAAAAAAAGACCTACAAAAATCCTCTATTGGTGGTTAGGAGTGTTCAGTGGTCAAGAGGAAATGTGAGCAAACAAGAATCCCAGATTTAATTTCTGAGTAGAAATGTTATATTTCTCTATTCTTTGTGTTTTTTGGGGCTATCATTTATTTTGTTGTTATTCAGTGCATTCATTCATTCATTCATTCATTCATTCAACACATGCTTTTCATTGAGGCACCAAAAATACTTAGTTAGGATAAGGAAAATATATATATAGTTTGTAAGTTCACAAAAGTTGTAACACCAGCAAATGGGCAGGACTTGTCACCGTGGTAACCAAACAGACTGATTTGAAAGACAGAAATGAGCACGCTACAGTCAATGAAGGAAAAACTGGTTACTTTCCTTGGTACCAGTGTGTATTTTAAACACGAGTCAAATGTGGTGTTAAGACAATGTGCGAATTTGACGCATTTCCTCAAGGCTACGCAGATTTACCGGAAACGAGTAAGTAAAAGATCCATAAAAGACTAAGTCTTCAGAAATAAAGCCAGGAATGTGTTCAGCAAAGATGCAAATAGTTTGACAATTTAAGAACAAAGTTTCTATGTAAAATTTGCAATAATACAAATAAATATTTAACTAATGTATGATAACACTGTCAGTGAACCATAATTTGTTGCTACCATGACTGAGATGAATTGGAAAAATGTCTTGTTGTCTGAAGAATCAAGATTTTAAATTCTTTGTGGAAATCTTATCCTCTAGGCTAAAGAATCATACAGCTTGTTATCGACGTACAGTTCAAATGCCAACATCAGTGATACAATGGGGGACGCACATCTTAGAATTGATGCTAATAATGTATTGATATTTTAAACCAACATACAATAATATCCAGAAATGTTTTTTTTTCTTTTTTTCTGGTTTATTTCAGAAAGATAATACCAAACCACATCCTGCTCACAATACAACAGCATGACTCCGTTATTGGAGGTGGTAAACTGGCCTGCCTGCCTGCAGTCCAGACCTGTTAGCCACCTAAAATGAGGCCCAGAACAACTAAGTAGTTGAAATTCTAATACAAACAAGAATAATAATTTTTTTTTGTTTTTAGTACTTAATTAGAGTCATCAGTTCTGTGTGAAGTGTAATTAAAGGAGAGATTATGTAACACATTTGCTTTTGACATGCTTCTGGCATCAAATTCGAAATCAGTTAATTCTATTTTTGAAATGGCAAAGTTTCTGTAGATTTTACGTGTGCACCTAATAAAAAGTTCATCTGTTAATGAGTTCAGCTCTGTCAGGTAGCGTAAATAGTGTGTCACATTGTATCACCTTAATAATTCAATTAGAATTAGTCACCTACTTAAATGCTTGTTTAAAAAAAAGATCCAAACACGTAATTTTTTTTTTTTTTGTGCATGAACTGCTCAAATGTCACATTGTCAGCTAATAAAAGCCAATGCTGCTGGCTAACCTGGCAGGAATACAAAATTTGGGAAAAGCCCTTCTTCATGTCACCAGCTCGGTTACTGTAGAGGGAACCCGCAGTCCACAGTTGTGATTCAGCTCGTCCTGAGACCTTCAACAAGACTTCCCTTTTATCAGCTGCCCCCGGGAGAGGTGCAGCCACCATAACCTTTATTCAGCATGAGCTCTGGTCTGCCCTTCCAGACACAATCACTGCTTGAGACAGCCTATAAATGAAGACAGATCTGCCTCGCTGTCTCACTATAAACTCACAAAATTGTCTATTGTTTGTCTGTTGATCTGCCCCCACCTCCCCTCTTATGTTCCAATATTGCCATTCTCTCCAAACGGGTTAGCTGACTGTCAAAAAGTACGCACAGGGCTTGCCTTTGGGCAAATTGTTGAACTTTAGAACGATATAGTGGTGAGAGAGTGCAGTGTGCATTTTAGGATGCATGTCATGAATTTTACAAACCATGTGGCTATTGCTTTCACCATTTCCCTTCAACTTGATGTCCTGTTCGCACCTGAATGACAATAGCTGGGAGTGACTGTATCATACTCGGATATCAGCCTGGATAATCTTTACTTACTGTGCAGTTTTGCATTTACAGCGTTCAGAGATTGAAAAGTATAGTAAGTATTTCATCTCATACCGAATATATTATGAAATCGGGAACTGAGTGGAGCATTAATAGTTCTATATTTTACCAGAATATTACAATCTTGAACAATAGTGATTAGTTTCCAGGCATGGATACTGCAGATCATTTACACTTCAATCGGGTTATGTGAAGTATGTTTTCTATTAGAGTATTACTGACATTTCTGAAATAGTGTCATAGGGTTTGATCAATGTTGGTGACTCAACAAACCCTTGTAAAAAGCTTTGTTTCGATTTAGTAGTTTCTTATCTTGGTATTTTGTGAATTGTATGTTTGTTGTATGTGTTAAAATGTCTGATCATTGAGTCGAGTTCATAGTGACTGTTTTTTAAGCTTATGTGAATTCATTCTAACAAAACAACAGTGACTGAATGATCTTTTTTTCAGTGTTTGTTGTCGATGAATACAATATTGTTTAGAGTACATGAGGAATTTAAATGAATCCTGCTCTGTTCACAACTGTTAATGTCATATCTGGAACCTTAAGAAGTCCTGACCCCCCGTGTTTCCACTGCAGGATCCAGATTTACCAACAAAGTAAAAGGGCGACACTCCCCCCCACCCCCCCCCCCCCCCAGAGCAATCGTGATCGGCAGGTGATACAGAACGTCCTGGTGTTGTCAGGGTCGGACTTGCATTGATAAGCATATCAGATTGGTCGAGTTGATCTTATCTCCACCAGTTTCCTCAGTTACCTCTCAGTCGATCTTCGCTGTTATACATCAAATCACAGGGATTGCTCTCATTGTTGGTACACACAACATTCAGACTTAGACATTCATTTCACAGAGAGATGGAGAGATATCTGTTAGCCACAGTGGTTGAAAGAGCTGGAGAGTGATGGGGGAGAGCGGAAGGCCATAAGTAAATCTCCACATCGAGAGGAGAGATGTTGAATTTGCCTTAGGGCTGAAGTCACACGTGCATGTTTCAGGCATCAACAGTCTCCCTTCTCAAGCACTTTGAATAGGTGTCGGCTTTATTGGCAAACTGATTTCTGGGTCCATTGCTTTGCTTTGCTATGGAGCTCGAGGTAGAAAATTAGGAATAGTTCAAAATTTCAAGTGCAAGCGCAGGTACAAACTGATCAAATCTTCTAAATGATAGTGTCTCTGACCTTGTGACTGATTTCCAGTACAATTGCAGAAGTCAGGTTCATCCATGGTCAAGTGTTACTGCATTCTTCCTAAATCTAGCTGGTGTTTGTGGTTGGCCGTTTTTTTTTTAATATAAATAAATTAGGTACATTTATATATATATATATATATATATATATATATATATATATATGTTAAAAAGAAAATTCAAAATGGTCTTTTAAAAATCATCCACACTTACACGCACATGTTTTTGCTGACAACTGTAGAGAAGATGTTATTCATTGTTGTTTCTGTTTAGCTGGAGCTGTTCCTCTGTGACTGTCAGACTATTCTCATACACAATCTGTGAAGTTCCGGTTGTTTTTCCAGCAAGGGAAATACTCATCAATGACAACGCCAACAGACCCCTTTAAAGAGTAAAAAAACTGAGGCGTGGACACAGGTTGTGGGCTAATTAGGATAGAAATTCTGATGACTGCGTGTGCAAAACTACAAGGTTGTAAAGAGTACCAGTTAAGTTTATAAGTGAAACTCTGCATCAACAAAACAACAAACATCATGAGAACTCATTAGCTTTCTTTTTCACTCTTGAAGGCTTTCTATTTATTTTTATTATAGCCTTTAAGAAATACTGGGGAACTAAAACTTAAAAACTTTCTTACTCACTGCTTTATCCATGTTTCCTCCATACTGTATATTCTGTTAGCAATGTGGAACAAGGTGGAGAAGGAACGTATGCATAAATATTTTAATATATTGCAGGCAGAGACATGGAATTCTTTCACATGTGGAAATTGGTTGATTTTCATTGATTTGTCACTGTGTGAAGAAAAGGACTGTTAAAACAGGTGCTTCGTCCATGTTCGTGTGGCTCATGCGATAGCAAATCATAGTACACATGTCTACGTGTGTGCCGCTGTTGCAACTGTTACCCCTTTAGATTAAATCTTACCTCAACTATTTCTCCCTGCAAATTGCTTTTGCTATTCAATGCTGAGCTTCATGGCCTAGCTTGTCAGTGTGGATTGGGTTAATGACGAAGTATTGACATTCATACAAGCTGGCACAGGAGGCGAATATTAACAATTCAGATACAGGGTCTTCGTCACATCTTGTTCCATATGCCTCTGTCTTAAACCGTCTGGGAGGACCAGATGGTGAAAGAGATGAACAACACTTGAATCCTCATCTGTCCCCTGGTTTTACTAAGGGGTTTGTAGCTGAGATGTTTCTTTACTTTGCATCCTTGGCTATGAAATGATTATCTTTTTTAGGGTAAATGAAGTGCAGACATTTTTATTCCTTTAACTGTGTTGCAAGTGAACCTGGAAAACCATTAAAAACCAAGATCTAAATGAAGTGTTTGATCAGATACAGCGTCCTCAAGCTGCAGACATTGTCTAAAATGAGAGCTTAAATGCACCCTTTCTTAAAGAAGTCAACTTTTACAAGGTTCCTATCTATTTTTCATCACCGCCATCATTCCTTGATTCATCTGGCCATAACCCTGGCGCATGACATTATCACGGTCCTGAGGGTGCCAGGGACATTACGAATTCATGTGCCCTGTTGACTTTGGTCACTGCATCAGAACAATCACCTGCAGACACAGAACAGCAAGCTCACAAACTACTGTAATGAGACAGAGAGAAAGTTTGCAGTCATGGTGGTGATTTGGGATCTCTTGGGTTATAAAAAGCACCTTTATTATCTGTAAAAAATATGGGGACTTCCTTGTGGCTTGTTATTATAAAGCCACTTATATGTCAAGGAATGCATTTGGGGGGGTTTGTTCATAATAACATTTGGGAAAATGTGCTGTATGTTGATATGCCCATGCACATGTAAAAGAATGTGCACGGGCAAGAGCAGCAACTGTTTCTTCCAAACAAAAGCTTACACAACAACTTTGTTTTACTATTTACGTTTTGCGGGAAATGTCATTTGAAATGAAATGGTAGCCCACTTCGATTCTCAGTGGTATTTTGGAATTCTTGGTGCAATTCGACTCACGGCTCTCACTGACATGGCTCGTATCTGCTTCACAGTTTGTGCTTGAATCCTTTTCTTTCTTTTTCGTTTTGAACAGCCTTTTCGTAAAGAACGGTTTGAATATCTTTTCAAAGAGATCTCATGACCACTCAAAGGTGAGGGCTTAACTTAAAAATAATAACAAGCATATGTAAATCCATTTGCTTTTTCAATACACGTGCTCATGGATTCATTATTCATGCAAAAAAAAAAAAAAAACATACGATCAATGTACTCAAAAAACCTCTTTCCTAGAATACATATTTGTGTTGGCCCACCAGATGTGCGTCTTTGTACATGAGCTAATATCTATGAGCGAGATTGTTAGATTAGAAAATTATTTTTTGATCTTCATCTTTAAATGAAACGGGTCTGCATGGCCGTGTTAAAGAGAGCAGCAAATTTTCCAAGAAATCAATAGAACGTGAAAATTCATTAAGAAAAAAAAAAGAGAGAAACAAATCCCCTCTGCTGATTAAAATGCCACAGTGTCTTCAGCGAGAGCCATCTGATAGACATAACCTTTAAGTGGGCCATTAGGAATATATTAAAAAAGACTCATTTCCTGAAGCGATATGTCACTGATGAATTATTAAAACACCTAAAACAGGGCAAAACCTTCCCTTCCTTCTTCCCCAACAAAACATTGTTACTGATGAAGAGTTAAAGGGGAAGTTCGTTTTTTTAAACCTGGACCTTATTTCTGGCATAAAATACGTTCATCTACTCACCGATAACAGTTTGGTAAAAGTCGGCGTCCTTCAGAAGATATTTAGATTACTCGAGATCCGCGTGTATGCATACAACGGGAGAGAACAGGGCATAGACAATACAGCCTCTAAATATGGCATTACCTGTCTTTATTTCACCAATACTTTAAGCCGAATGAATATACACTGATCTCGAGTAATCTAAACACTAAAGGTCCAGGTTTAAAAAAAACAAACTTCTCCTTTAACACACTGAATGACGTACAAATGAAAAATATTGAAATTCAAACTTGTAGGAGAAGATTGTTGCCTGGATCACATTCCACAAAGCTCAGTTAATGGGGCCTCTGATACAATTTTCTTATTGATTTAGGGCTTGGCTCTGCTGACTGAGCCAGAGTGAACCTCTGCTCTGGTCAGTATACAGTTCCGTATACATTCAAAATCAATGAGTTGAGCAACCAAACAAGGTTTAAGTGGGACCTTTGATTGTGCAACAGCGTAGATATTCGGTAAAAGGAGTCAAATGCTGAGCTTAAGTCAAGAAAGTAATCAATTTCTCTTTGAAAGCTCCAAAGTGAAATAGGATGTAGATATTTGGATGAGTTACATGTCGTTACAGTCAACAGGGGAGAAGTCTCAGATGAAACTGAAGACATTATGCAGATGAAATGCAATGTCACCAACTGGATTGATGACTCATTGAAACTACATAATCTCCTTTACCTGACTCCAATCCTAATAAGAATGTGTGAATATTTCTGCCTTTTTTAACATACAATTTATTCCCTGAACATATTTTTGGCAACTCTGAGTTCAAGACTTGTTTTATTTAGATTTCAATTCAAATGCAGGGAGAAATTCAGCAACACACACACAAACACTTTTTTTCATATATATATATATATATATATATATATATATATATATATATATATATATATATAAGTTTTTGCTTTAAAAAATGGTTTAGTACAGTGGTAGCATATTTTTTTCAAAGTTGCTGGTCCAGACTAATTGTTAGCTTTTAATAAGTGTGTGTTCCTACACTATGCCCCAGTGTGTTCACATTCTAAAATGAAAAATTCTTTTCTCGATTCCCAGCCTACAACAGAAGCCCTTTGCTTTTCACTTCTCATTGTACAGTGTTATTCACATGCATGTCGTCCTCCCAGTGTTCGCACCGCATGGGGCTGGGGTTGCATGGGCTTGCTGGGGATTTGACTGATGTCAGTCCATCGTCTGGTTTCCAAAGTTGCGATTCAGGCATGCAGGAAGCAGACAAACAAGCTGAGAGGTAGAAGCTCAGCTGTTTGAGCCGGCCGGCAGGGGAAGGATTATGATTGTAGCATCATTCCTAATCAGATTGGGCTGAGGGAGCGTGAGAGAGACCAGCAGCTGGGCCATGGGGCCCACAGATGGAGCCTCTGGATGAAGAGAGGAGGAATGTGTTCTATCATTTCAGATGCACTTCTGAGTGAATCAGAAGAACTCAGCATGCCATACACCTACTCAGAGTCATGAAACAGATCGTTCTTGTCCTTGTGGTATAGTTTACAGGTTTTGTTTACTGATGGACAGAAACAGGAAATGTAAGTCATTACTTCCTCTGAATGTCTTCCTGGAGTGCCTTCAAGTAAACAAAATGACATATGACTGTTAATAATGTGACGAACAAGTGTGAGTCTCAGCTGATATGGAATTGTTGAAATTATTTTTCTAATTCAAAAAACTATTTATTTATACTTCTTTCATCAAGTAATTCATTGTTGAAATGATATTTGCTTGTCAACCACTCCCGGTGAGGGTAACAAGTATTCTGAAGTTCCTGCATCCATCTGTCTGATAAGCAAAGTCCAAATTCTTTATCAATTCTTTAATCATTTAACCTAACCCAAACATGATGTTAATCTCAGCCTTTAACAAAAACCTGATTAGATAAAACAGGGCTCTCACTCGTACCCGATTCTAAAAGATTTATATACTTTTGTTACCCATAAATTTGGTGGACTGGAACATTTTCTTTGATAAATGTATAATCAAGTATTTAAACTGAATTTTGCTCGTGAACCAAGTGCAGGCATGACACAGGGGTAAGGCATTCAGCCTAACTGATACCTTAATGACTAAAAAAACAAACTGTCTCTAAAGGCAGGAGAAAAACTAAAGAAGAACTGAAGCAGTAAAGCTAAAAAGAAATATAAAATACATCTACGATGTGGCAGTGAGCGGGTTGTGCACCGGTCATTTTGTAGACTGATTTTGACATGACATGATTGTCAAACAGGCTCCACCTGAGGTCTCCACATCCCAGCTCCACACAGATCAGTTCAATCCTACAACATGAGCAGGCATACACACAGCATAAAAAGAGGGGTGGAGGGCTCCTGACCTGGAGGGAAAGTTGCGAGGAAGTGACACCTTCAATCACAACTGTTCATGATCACACAAATCAAACACATTTAATTGTCATTGCTCTCCCAAAAATAAAGTCAACTGAGAGAGTACCAACTGAGTACATTAATCATACAGGTAACTCTGGACTGTAATCTTTCTCTGACACCTCAAGAGTGAGTGCCCTATATGTCACTGAGAATATTAATACATACCGTAGGTGGGTGTGAGTTAACTGCAAACAGCAGTGGGTTATTATTACTGTGGATGTGAGAAGAGCTTCACAGAAGGGTTGAAATCAAAAGATGGTAAATTGAATTTAGCTTCACAAGTGATGGTAAGTGGCCACTGCTGCGATGTCTTAACACCATGCTTGCAACAGTTTTCTTACTAAATCATTTTGATCTGTTCCGTGAAAATGTTTTGCGGTCAAGTAAGGGTAGGACATAATCAGTTTAGTTTCTGTCAGTTAAATTACTTTGCAAATGTGGATGTGTAACTAATTTCTATTCTGTACAGTGCAAGGTTCTGTAGGTTCTGTACAGTGATGAGAAATGTTCTCCACTAAGACAGAAAAACTGATAGTACATCACACATGAGATGTTTTATTACATCCCTATATTTGTTTTTCCAAATTAAGATTCAAATTTCTGCTATGACGGGAGTGTTATCTAAGCTAACTCGAGTATTTTTATGTTCTTGTGTAGAGCAAAAAAGAGGGGAAAAGATAAGGGGAAAAGAAAAGTAAAAAATTGGAGACTACGTCTTATCCCACCACAACTGACAAGTAACTGCAAACATATGCGTATAATGGGGGTATGGTTACAAATCACAAACAGAACAAATGTTTCCGGCAACTGTACTGATTTAAAAGCATAGCTGCAACCAGCTCATTTAAAGCATGACTAAAGCAGTCTATCTTGACCTGAGCAAATTAGCATAGACTCACCAACAAACAGTTTTGTCTGTTTATACTTTCTCTTTTTTATTAGACTGAAAATTGGTAAATAAACTCCTACTTTCACATGAGTCATATAACTTCATTCTTAAATTCAAATACATTCAGAGTTGTCATTAAAACCCACACAAGTTTTGTGTAGTTTTGTAAAACAAAGAACAAATATTTTTGTTGAAGCAGGTTTTACATGGAACTTAGTTAGAGGGTCGGCTTAGATTTCCTCTGTCAATACAGAATAAGATTGTCAGATATTCATTCTGGTAACATCTTCTGTTTGAATGAGTAAATCAACGTGGATGGAGAATTTCTCATTTTACATTCCAATAATGAATTTCACATCTCGTTGCACAACACCTGTGCATCCTTCATGCAGCAACAATCATATCGGTGTCAAGCACAAAATGTAAGGCTCTTTTTTTGTTTGTAAATAATGGCACAATTGCCGTGTATTGCGAACAGATGCTTCATCTAGATTCCCCTTCCAGAATTTTGCTCCCTGAAATGCGAACCACCATACATGTGCAACATGACCAAGCAGGGGGTACCAGTGCTTATGTGCATATCCCAGATGCCATCAGACAAGAGGGAGTGTACCAGGGCACACCTTGGAGAACTCGTTTGGACATCATAGACAAATAACAACAATAATTTCTTAATGAAAGGTTTGCACCAAGCACAAAGCGATAGTGAACTCCTTTTCTTTAGAGTGAAATAGAAAAAATATGATAATGTTCCATGAGGTGCCAAGAGGGCCATTAGATTTTTCACCCGTGATCAAGTTTGGCATGCTGCTGCATTATAATGTCCGCAGTTTTGTGTATAATGTAGTTTGTACACAAAATCCTCCTACTGTGTGCTAAATCTCCAAATGTAATATATGTGTCACAGCTTGCAGGTTTAGTTCAGGTTCCCTGTGTGCTTCAGTGTTTCAAAACATTATGGACCATGTCTGCAGCCCCAGCTTAATCAGTATCCAGTGCACCCTGTATGGGTCATGCAAGCCAAGACTCTTCCACCAAAAATAACCAAGACACTGACACACAGACCTCACTCTGGTCTTCTACTATTTGTGTTTTCTTGCCCATTGTGGCCTGCTGTCATACGTTTCTGCCACTCAAACAGAACCAAGGAGACACTGAACCCTTCAAAGACATATCGTGCATATTTGAAGGAAGAGCATTTGTCCCATGAATAGCACAATGGCTAAATAATTCACAAAGCATTTGCTGAAAATACCCAAGTAAGGTTGTGCATTTACAAAAGTGGTTGGATGTCTCCTGTTTTGGATCAACTGCATGTTTGTGCCTTTTTCTCTGTCAAAAATGAGCTCACATCGCTTTTGTAGACAAAGGTGGCTGGAGATTATAATGTAGCAAATGGGAATCTTATCATGCATTTTTCTATCTTAGATGCAGGAAATATGAATTAAATCTTCTCTCAGATATAATCGGATGTGTTCTTAGCTATTAGCACAAATACCCATTATGTTAATATGCTAATAGAGCATCAGTGATGTCAATGAATGATGATTTTCACTTTGCAGTTGATAAGTTGTTACATAAATAAATAAACAAAGATGACGATGCCCTTGCTTCCTTTACTCATTAATGTGCCACATTGGCTAAAAATGTCTCTATGTAGAAACTAAATTCAGGGAAACACCAGCACTTATTTTCTGGTTTTGTAAGTGTTATTCTGTCTCCATGAGTTTCTGTTTGAAAAATAATTCAAAAGTTTAGCACTTATAAATCAAAGCCCCATCAATTGGCCGGGGGTGGCCAATCCCACACACATATGGCAGTGAGCATATACCTCGGCTTATATGAAAACAGCTTTTTCACAGAACATATCAGATGACTGATGGTCGAGAAGGCAGTGGTGCAGAGTTAAGTGGTCTTTACCAACAGACGCTACTTGAATTAATATTAAAATTGTCTTTAATGCTTTGATGTACCAAAGCATTGCCAACTTATGACACCTTTTTTTCTGCTTGATTTCCAGCTCTTTGTACATAGAACAACAAAAACAGTTGCAGGCTGTAAAAAAAGAAAAAAGAAAAAAAAAAGACAAAACATGGGATCTGAACCAAGGGAAGTGGCGGAACATACCTGGGAGTTGTGATTATACCCAGGGAAGATAACCACGCCAAGTTTACCTCGGGAAGTGAAGAACTTGTTCATGCTGTCCCAGCGATTGTCCTTGTTTAGTGAGCGCCTGTTGCCGAGTCTTGTCTGGCTTCCTTATTGAAAGATCCATTTTTCTTGTGGCCAGATCGTTCTGTTCGGGTAAACCAGTATCGGGAAGATCCAGAAGGAGACGGAGCCAGAACAAGTAGGTAAAAGTTAAGTTATATATTTACAGACGTGATAATGGAAACTGATTTGTTGACGGGCTCTGGCTTCTCTGATCTGAACTTGATCCAAAGGTAGGTTTGTGACTCTATGAGAGGAGAGGCAGGTTAACTGGAGTCTCTTGTCTTTAAGAAGATTACTTGGAAGATAGTAAAGATTACTGACCAGTGACTTGGCAGGTTGAAACATGAATACATTTTCCTGATAATGTCCACTAAATGAAGGCAGTACAGTGGCGGTACAGGGGGGCTTCTCCTTTTTGTGGCAGTTGTACTTAAAGGGATTTAATCCATTCTCCAGTTTCAATGTGAAGATAGCAAATAGTCTTTAGAGAGTTTTCCAAAAGAATCTGAGATGACATGGAAAACTTGTGAACGCTTGAATATTTGGCCGGCGTAGTTCCCACGAAAGTGAACAACGATCTGGCACCGAGCAGAGGAGAAACTGGAGCTTATGAGCAGGAGCCACAAGATCAGCCACAGATGGAGGAAATCATGGCAATCAAGGTCAAGCACCGCCAGACCCAGAGCCACAGACATACAAAACATGGACAGGGCCAAGTGAGTGGTTGTTGGATGTGGTCATCTTGTCCATTTTATTACAAAAGAAGATGGTGTGGAACAAACGCCCTGTAAGGCAGATCTCAGTACACGCAGGCAGAAGGAAGCACTTCTGGCCTCTTTGGTGTATGAGAGGGTGTTCCCACGGGATCGATCGACAGTATGGTGGTATACTGCTCTGCATGTTCACCAAACCGACTTTATTTTGCTGCAACCTTGTGTGACTCAAAACTCAAAGCTGATGATTTTATCAAATGCAAAATTAAAACCTGACTGAGCCTGCATCTACACATATTAGAAACGTAGTTGATGATTCACTTTCTCTTTGATTCACATTCAACTATATTAAAAAAAAAGGGTATTATTTTAGAATGAGGTCATGTACATCACAAAAGAGGCAAGTCGCAGCCATTTTCATGTCTGTGCTTGACTATGGTGATGTTATATACAGGCGTGCGTCACTGCAATGCTTACATGCAACAGCTAAACATGGAGCACTGCAGTTTATTACTAATTTTAAATCTCTTACTCACCGTTGCCTGTTATGTGCTGGAGTCAGATGGTGTCTCCACCCGCAGACTCATCGCATGTTTTTATCTATAAATGCTATTCTTAGACTGCTCCCTTCATCTTTACAAATCTAAATCCTCAAAAAAAGCATGAGAAGTAAAACCCCTCCCCTCTCATGACATATTTCTACCATCTGCTTCCAGAACAAGTACTGAACTGGGTTTTTAAGAGTACTCTGTTTGGAGGCAGTTGCAAAACTATTCAAATTCAGTTCGGCTCAGTTTTATCTATACAGCCCTAAATCACTACAAATGTCATGTCAAGGTACTTGAAGGATACAGTCCAATTTAAGCCATTTGATTGGTATTCAGTTATAATCCAATAAAAATCTTATTCATTAAAATTTATATGATTAAATTTATATAATGCCAATTAAATTAAAGTCGCCAACAAATAAATTAATTTAAAGCAATTTTCCATTACTTAGAGGACACTTACAAATGTAGTTTGGATCCATTCACAGGGCCCCTCTATGATCACTCATAGTGATGAACATGTTTTGACAAAAATTCTATAATATTGTAACATATTCTTTAGTCTCATCTACGTTTTACGCTGTTGTTACATGTTTTATAAATACAGTCTCACTCTAGAATGTATAGATATGCTGGTCCACATCACAAAATGTAGCAGCTGCATATTTCAGGCTCCAGACATAAAAGTGACATGTCTATGATATTCAATATGTGAAACTGTCAGGAATATGATGTTTGCCACCTGTATCATGTCAAATACAGTTGTGAAGAGACAGGGAGATAGATAAATCCCTTAAGTGTCCCATCCCACCCGATATTTACATGTTTTTCAGTTTGCTGTCACTCATAACTGATTAGGTTTCAGTGTTAAAAACCATGGTTAAGCTTAGCTATTAAATAATACATGATTGGCGCTACCCTTTATGTCGAATGAATGCTCCTTGATGCAAAACAACAGCCAATATGAAATGTTGCCAGTTCCCTATTTTGGAGCCTTTTTAAAAACACAACTATATTTCTTGGGCTGTTGACAAAACTATTGCGTGTTTTGAAGTAAGGGTGGGCTGGTTATATACCTCCTAGACTTTTGTAACTGGTTTAAAGATTTAAATTGGAATCCTTTAGGTCTAATATCCTCTGTTGTATCCTCCAAGCTGCTGCAGGCTTAGAGATGTGTGTTCCATTCTAAATTCCCACCTCTCCGTCTGTAGTCGAAAATTCTGCAAAAGATACAAGTTGGTGGAGAAATGGAGAGTGCTGTAATAAGAAGCATGATTTTATGGCATCTAGTGTTTCAGCACTCAGGGGCCAGATGAGGTTCAACTGTGTTTCTCGTACAAGGAGAGAGAAAAGAGAAATGATTTTTTTACAGCATAAGCCTGGCCAAGAATGGAAATACAACCCCGGTGTACCCTCAGTTTTTTCCCACATCCAGATCAGGTCTTCTTTCCCACACACACACATTCATATGCACATAGTATATTCACATCCACGCCTATGTACACATATGCATATGCACTTACAGATTCAGCTGGCAGAACTGAATAATTGAGATGCCTGGATAAAAGGAGTGGAGCACATTAGAGTGAGAGAAGCTTGTGGAAACACAAAGTCCAGGGAATGGCTGCAGGTGAAGGTTGTATGTGAAATATGAGTTTGGTGCACAGCAAACAAGTCAGATGAAGTGGAATATATTTAACTTGAGGGTTTTTTTTCATTGCATCCAAGACTACTATGTTATGTGAACCCTAAAATGTGAATGTACAAAAGTTGTACAAATGATTCTGTATCAAATAGGATTTAGGAAACGTTGTTGCTGCTTTGCTCAACACGTCATGACACTTATGTCTTACTGTTTTTTCAAAAGGAAAAGCATGTGCAGAACACCTGGGCTCATTTGAGTCTAGTTGTGCTCATATATGCAGGAGTGATTTGATCCCCAACCAAATCATCAGAGTCTGATAGTCCAGGTTTGAGAAGCTTGATTTTGTTTGATTTTAGTCAGACTAACATGTTTACACGCATTTTAAAAGTCCAGTTTCAGTCAGATTGACACAATAATTAGTTTTTTTGTGCAAGCACCTGCAACAGTTACACTTTTTCACTGCACAGGTGAATAAATAACGATGTACAGGAATCACATGACTCGTGAATTTGCGCAAAGCACAGTAATAATAGTTTTTTTTTCAAAATAATCAACTGTACATTATGCTCTCTACTGCAAGGCAAGATTTTCTAAAGTTCTGTTAAAATTTATGATGAGTTTAAGTAGAATCCTGCTAATTAGATCCTCTGGGGTGCCAGAGTTTAGGATGCACACTAAACAAAAGTGAACATGCTACGAAGCTCCTCGACTTGCATTACTTCAATCCTTTATTGTGGGTGCGTCGGATTGCGTGTTGACAAATAAATGTTTCAAACTTTCATTTCATTTTGTTTTTCTCCTTTCCGTTCATGTATAAAAACAGAGGTGGACCTTTGACTAATAAGTTCGAGATACCCTGATTTTAAAGACAATGTCAGGAGATCTGTATCCGTTCGTGATCATCAACAGAAAGTCAGTCATGCAGCGACGTCTAAAAATATATGCCGATCTGTACAGGGAATGGGCTAAATGGGTTTCAAGCGGGCATGCAGGACACAAAGCGCCACATAAGATTCTTATGGCAAAGATTTGCTTCCTTTTTCCACTCAAAGTATGTAAGTAATCTGACACAAGATAATTTTCCTAAATGAATAAATATGTAAACAAACAACTGACTAAGTAAATAAAGTGTAAAACTCTTGGTTCATTTGAAGAATGGAGTTCTTTTTATCCATGTTAAGGATTTATGTGACAATCCATTAATGTGACGGGTCATATTTGTGCAGGATTACAGAAAGTTTTAATGGGCTCACAAACTTTCAAATCCCTCTGATACGCACATGCTAGCTCCCTTGTAACCATCATTACAGTTGAGCCGTGCAAGACTAGAAGCTGCCCGAAATTAATTTCATGGTATATTATATTAATCATTTAGCCAGTCATTTCAAAAGAGAGGGAAAACCAAAGCATACTCTTCAACTTTGAATACTTTACATCTTATACAATTGGATATATAATAATATGTTTGGCAGTGGAAGTGGCAACAAGTTATTTGAAAAGCTTTACTAAGATTTTATTATTGCCAATATGACAGAAATAACTGCCTGACTTTGAGGTTATACATAATTATGATGCTAGAATCACTATGGCAATGTAAACTCCTTTTTTTTATTGTAACTTTACGAGCTCTTCTTTGATCAGAGCTGCCATGACAATAATGCTTCAGCTGGTGATGTGCAGCTATTTATAAGCAGCTTTGGCTCTGAATAAGTAATGAGTTCAGATGAGTCTGCAACAGAGGGACACCTTTGTGCTAATCTCATCAAGTTCTTTCAAATTTTGCTTGAATTCTGAAATATTCAAGTCAATATAGCTTTGTGTAATGTGAATTTGTGACACCCAGCTTACTTTTGAGGAAAAGCCCCTCGCAGCACATTTGTTGGATTCCGTGTGTTGCGTTTTATGAAGCGTAACAATTTTCTTTCATGTACTTTCAACTGTACCTGATCATTAGCATATCAAATACTTTGTGTGGATGTTTGACACAAATGGGAGGAGAAGCGACCTTTCAGAAGAAGGCTTTGTTTTGTAAGGCGCACATATGAGAAAATAAAAACGTATTGTTTTTATTTTGCAAGTTATCCCACATTTGGTAAGAAATAGTTACGGTACTGAGATGGGAGTATTTTTTGTCTCATTTCAAGAGCAATAATAATAATTATTCGATAGAGGAGAACTTTAACAGACAGTAATTTTGCCATTTTTATGCCCCAATGATCTAAATATTCATATTATGCTTTAAGGAGCCCTGAACTTCACTGATCATTCTCTCTCTCTCTCTCTCTCTCTCTCTCTCTCTCTCTCTCTCTCTCTCTATAAATGTATAGTGTAAGCTTTGTAAATAATATGCATTTTTGGTTTCTGGAAAACGTAGGTTGGCAATGTCTTTCCCAGTAGACTAAGGTGACATTGTTGTGCTTGTCAACAATCATATAAACAATGATCACTATATTGTGCCACTCAATGTCGTCATAATTAATAATGAATCAGATTCAGCATTTTTAGCCAACGACACAGATCATTTCCCCGGGACTAAGTTAGGATCAGTACAATGCCAAATATAGAGTAGATAAGGAGAAACAACAAACGCTAATGCTTGTTTTACCTTAATTACTGTTTGCTAAGACATTTGCCAGTAAAACCAATGTCTTACAGCACAACACAAAACAAAACAGCTTTATTAATCCGAAAAAGGGGAATTTATCTAGAGGAGCTTGTTGTGCTACTACAGTAACATACAAATACATAAAGTAGATCAAACAATAATATAGATATAAATGACGTAATGTTAGAAAAACAACTAAAATTGCAGAAAGATTTAACAAAGTAATTTTACAATGGGTAAAATAACAGCAGCTTGATGGCAATGAGAAAATACCTCTGCAAGAGGAAGCCAATATACCTGCTGTTTTCTGTTGGTTGCAAAGAGAATTCAGACCTCTTTGTTTCTCTCTTCAGATCTTAGAACAGATGTTAACAATTCTGTTCATGCTGTTTCTGTCATTCACCGCGAGGAAGTGAAACAAGCAGACGAAAGACTCAATGAAAGATTGATAAAAGCGACAGAGGATGATTGGACCCACAGAAAAGGAAATCGGTTTGCATAGAGACAGAATTACAAATTCAAGATGATCATTGGAAATGTAGCATTTCTGTTATACCTGACATACATAATCATCTCATGGGTTTTAGATAAATTCAGTGCTGATTAGTTAGAACACAGCAATGCCAAACTTGATGTGGATGCCAAGGTTCATCCAAGAGTAACAGAAGACCAGCAGACAGACAGCTGTTGGTTGTCATTCTTTCAGGCACGACTTCAAGAAACCAGAGATGCTCTGATAAAACAGATGTTTACTGTTTTTCTCCCTACACATCATGTAAAGCTCTTTGAATTGCCTTTGTATATGAATAATGCCATTAGAATAAAACTGCCATGCCAAGCTGGCTGTTTACTAACTAAGGATATATGTTGGCTTATAAAGACGTATGGATTTTTTTTTAGCTTGTGAATATACTGTATTTATATGGGCATTGGTGATAGTGACAAACTAAATCAATGTACAGGCAAAAATAAACAAAAATCAAAGTAAGCCATGGCCTGATTTAGGAAGTAACTACCTGCTAGTCCAGTAGTTTGGACTAGCAGGTTTTCAACAACATGTGAAAACAAGCAGTTAAAACAATATGCTTCTGAGAATCATCTCAAATTAGCATGCCAACCAGCTGGTGCATGATAGGGTAAGGAATCATCAGAGCACATAGAATGTTTAAGGTCAACATAGAGGAACATGACATAGTGTTGCCCAGAGATTTTTTTAATTAATTTACACAGCATTTCAGCTTCCTGGATTTCTGGTCATTAATTCATCCATCAATTTTCTCCTGCTTATCTGAGGTCAGGTTGCAGAGAGAACAGGACCAGGAGGGAAACTTAGGCGGGGAAACTCCCCCTCCCCAGTAACACTCTCCAGATCCTCCTGTGGGATCCATCACAATGTTCTGGATCTGCCCAGGGGTTAGTTGGACATGCCTGAAAAACCTCGAAAGGGAGGCTACCACGGTGTATCATAATCAGGTGCCTGAACCGCCTCACCTGACTCCTTTTGATGCAGAGCAGCAGCAGTTCTGCTCCAAGCCATTATCCACCCCTCCTTCACCTGAGGTAGATTGTACATGCTTCTCATCTTGTCTCACACATCCAGTGTCCTTCAAATATCCACTAGTATCCACAACCTCACCAGTAAATCGAAAACTGCCTTTCAGCTCAGCTTGCTCTTTACCACAATGGCATGGCACATGGGCGCCCTCATTACTGCTAACAAAGCCCCAATCTGTCTGTCCACCTTTTGCTTTATCCTACCATTACTCATGAACAAGATCCCAAGATATTTCAAATCTGCTTGCAAAGATTCATCTCTGACCCGCAGGGAATAATCTAACCCTCTCTAGTTGAGAACCATGGCCTCAAACATGGAGGAGCTGACTCTCAGACTTGGAGAGGTTAAAAAGAAGAAAATAAAACATACAACAATGGCTGAGACTTGTGTGAATATACAATTGGGAGAGCAAAATGGTCTGGTTAGTTATTATTTTAAGCTTTGAATAGACTCCTGTTAACCTTCGGCACTTTCTGCTCCTTACAGCAAACTAAGATCAGCTGGTCTCTCTGAGAGAAATCAATGTAGACTGCATGTTGGATTATCTCTATGCTGTAGCAATGTGAGGTGATGGCAGACAAACACTGGTTGTTCTACTGTCCTTGTTCAGTAGAACTAAAAAGAAAGTCAGGCTAAGAATATAGCCCCAGACATGATCTGTACAGAAAAACTAGTCATCTCTATCCAGGAAAAGGTCCATTTTTTACCTTTTTACGAGTTGCACTCTATATTTGTTGGAAGAAATAAATTAAAACTGTGACAGCAGAATAGCTTCATCCTGGTGGATCAAAAAGAAGCCACATTGAAGTAAGTTAAGTTTGTTTCTGGTATTTAAAGACATTAACTATTTCACGAGCTTCTGATTAGTAGCAGGTTGCCTAGGGAACTATCACTCCGGTCTTTTCCAATTTCAAGGTGAGCTTTAAGTCTACAGTTAAGTCAGAGTGCAATAAATCACTGAAAATGGTTCCTTTTCTTATGGACAGTGAACTGTTTGAACTTAACTTTAAATGGTGTGCTGCTATGACTTTTTCAGCATCCTTTCGACCCGTGATAATAACCACAATCCAATTCTTTGCTCATGGATGTGTACCCAGTGGTGCGCAGTTTTTCTTGCTAGCTTAACTGTGCGCACCGTGGTTTGGGGTGGTGGGTCAGATCACTCTTTCTCTTCTTCCCTGAACAGAAGAAAGACTTTGGCAGGGCTTATATTTAGCTGCTACAGTCCTGTTTCAGTCTAGTAACGTCTCCCCCGGTATTACCCAGCTGTTTTTATCAAGTCGTTCTGTCAGGAAGGCAACCCCGCACTGCTGCATTATTCATGCTCTGACAAGGAGACAGGGGAATCGGAAGTCCCGACCACCACTTTGATGACATGCAAAGTAAGGGGGGGGAAGACTGCACCGCTTACATCTGCTGTCACTGGTGCTTTCCCAACTGCTGTGATCAAGCTGAATGCAGGAATCACAAATGAGACTATACGACAGCTTTGGGGGGGGCAATACACACAGTGTTATGTGATTTGCGGATGTAAATAGGTGTTTACGTAAGTGCAGCAGATATTTGTGTGCATGTATATTTTTACTGAACTTTTTAATGTTATTTTCACCCAGTTTTTCCACCGATATCACATTAATGTGAAATATGTTCATTAAAGCCATAAATCAACTTCACAGCTCCAAGTTGCCCTTGTACAGGCAACAAAAAAATAAAGCTCTCCCCAGCTCTATAAATATCTTTCACAGTGAAACATCCCTCTAAGGCTCTGTCACAGACTAATCTAACCAGCAGCTTGGATAAAATATGTCCATCTACGTTACTGGGTAATTACATAATCTGAGCATTCTGACAAGGTAACAGATGTGATGGAAAAAGAAAAACATGTGCCTCTTGTACATCATATTACTCATAGTGTGGGGGTTGCTTTGGTTCAATAAAGATTGCAGCTGTTAACAATGTGGCTGACCCTCCATCAAAGAGATATTTTTGTCAAAATATAATATCCAAATAGATATACAGCAATTGCATTATTACATACCAACAAAATAAAGGTTAGATAGTATATAATATTGTATTGTATCATAATATGTGAGAAATTAAGGCACATGTGTAATACTGAAGCAAAAGTTGTGGTAACGGTGTTTGTGTGCAGATGTTTGTTCACTTGCTTGTGTTTGCATAAATGAGCGAACGTGATTGACAGTATGAGTTCCTGTGTTGACTCAGTGTGATTGAGTTGAAGATGTGAGTGCACTCTGCTGGCAGCATTCTCCATTTGTCTCCATCTTGAGCCATGAGATGAGCCAGCGGGTGCCCGTCGGACCGGAGAGCTCCTGTCTCCCTCAACCTAATCCCACTTTTAGCATGTACAGGCACGTCTACGGCCCCCAAGAGCACCCATCTCATGGAAACTAATCCATTGATCCCTCACCATGTGTCAGTCACAAAAGCATTTAGAGCTGTGAGCTACAAAGCCACGCTACGTCAAGTGTGGCCCTCATCGCCCAAAGTGAAAATAATTTGGAATGCAAATGGTCAAAGAACAACTTTGTGTATGTGTGGCACACGGAAATCAAATGGTGTGTAGTTGAAACTGATGCTTTTGGAATTAAGACCAAACCATTTCATAACATTCTTAAAGAAAGTTAAAGTTAAGAAATGCTTTTTTTGTCTTTGAAAGTAACTTATGTCAGACTAAAAAATATCATCGGGAGACAAGAACAACATATTGTCACCTATTTTTCTAAGGCAAGTTGCCTGAGGCAAAATTTTTATTTCTTCTATATATATCATGTCTAGGAATAAAACCTAAAAATAAAGTGATCCAAAATGATTTATTAAAGAGGTTCATTGGAGAGTAGAGTAATGAAAATGCCATCTGCCTGAAAATCTAATAAGCACCCTCTCTGAATCAGCGAATGAGGCGGTGGCGTACAGGAAGCCGTTCACAGGGTGATCATGTATTAAACAGACTTCCCCTCCTCAAATATTCATGGGTAGAGATTTACTCATTAATCTTTCATTATCTTCTATCTCTTTTTTGCATATATCGGGAGCTTGGAGCCATTATTGGTAACAATCACCTTCAGTTCACATTCTCCTGTGTCAGCGTGTGTTGATTATACTGCCTGCACGCAAATAGCAAGTCACCTAAACATTTGAGTTCTTTATTTTCCTGTCACTTTTTCTGTCTGCTCTGGAAATCAAATCTTAAAGATTTTGGATGAAAGAGCTGAACAGCGAGTTCTCTGTATTCCTGGTTGGAGGGCTTAAGTGGGAGACGAGCTTGGGAGACCACACATCAGCTGGGATACTGGAGCTTAACAGCTCTCAACATCAGCACAGATGTTTGTCTCACTGAGAGGACACAATTCCACTTCTCAATATGGCTCCAGACACACAAACTAATGGAAATAAACTGGAGCTGGTGAAGGAAGTGGAGATAATTTACAGTTCAAGCGCCACATGTTAAAAAAAAAGCCCGTAAATTTCCTTCTGAAATGTAGTAAAGAGATTGATTAATGTGATAAATAAAAACAGTAATAAAACTATTTCTACTCCACCACTGTAAACATTCAATGCAGTGCTCAAAACCTCTGCTCTATCATTAAGGGAACTAGATTTATATTGGCTTCAAAGTTCACCTTCCGTGATTCAAACCCACAAGAGCACCTTTAAAATTCTCTCAATTCCAGGTTGCTGTGACGTGAACGAAGCATTCCAAATTAGACTTTTGGGTGTGAAAAAACACAATCTGTCACTATGAGATGAAACAAGATGGTAGTCCACAGAGGTCAGTAGTTCACTGACTGCGCTCTCTGTTTCCGAGAACCACCCCCAGCATGATTAAGGATGTGCTGTGATGTGATCCCCCTGATTACCATAGATGGCTCTAGGCAGGCAAAGCTGGGAGATGGCGTGTAGGGCTTTAGGGGAACACTGGTGGGCAGGGGTTTTATCGACCTGCTCCCTTGGACTCCTTTTAATGATATACAGGGACTTAACACGCCCACACAAGTACACGTTGTGCAGACAGAAATACACGGATATAAGAACATACAAGGCACAAAGAATACCACATTTGCACAATCAGAAATAGACACCAACGCAAGCTGAAGAACAACACAAATCCCTTTTTCTTGAAAGTGTAGAAAACAGTTGTAATTAAGGCAAAAATGTTGCTGCTGGTAATGACTTTTCTCACTGGGACTTATTTTCTGCCGTCAGCATCCCGATGGCTCTCAGATGCGTCGACCCTGTTAGTCTGTCAAATCCCTTTCTACATGTTCTGACTTACTGATAACAGTGTAATTTAACTGAGGCTTACTTTCTCGGAAAAATAACTTTTTCAAGTATTTTCACCGGAAAATAATGCATTTCTTTGCCATTGTATCACATTCTCACACACTGTTTAACTACATTGGCTTGCATTGACTTTAAGATAATTTTGTCCTGTTGCCGTTGGTCCTCTTATAGTTGAGAATTAAAAACAAAGTGTTCATAACATCAAATGTTTCTGAATGTATAGTGCAACAGTGTAACTTAGACATACTCACAGAGTGTAGCAGTATTAGTTCTTTGTAGGGCTTAGCAGCTTTATCTTTTCAAGCCAAAGTGTCTGATTGGCCCAGTTTAACAAGCAGGAGTCTCTTCTAATGGGCTTAATGCATATGGGGACATGTTTATTGTGGAAATGAATTGTAAGCTCAGCTCTTCACCAAGATGTATCCACTACAAGACAAGTTTGCATGTCTCAGTCTTGAGAGCTAACACAATATGACCAGCACCATTTTGTAGTCAAATTCAGTAAAAACGTTTCATAGATCAATGTGTTTCAGAGATATAACCTCAGATTCTGTGTGTCAGCAGATTTTATTGGAAAATATAATAATTATAATGTAGTAATAATTATATAGGAAACTTTTTGTAAGGCTTGATCTGAAGATAATCTGGAACAGTTTTGGTTAAGATTGGAAAAATGACATATATCATTTTTTTCTTTCTTATAAAATATTTCTGACATTGATGTCCATGCAAGAGCCTGATCCAAGCAATCCAGTGGTAGCTCATTTGCTGCAAATGGTACATCAATAAAGGTACCTCCAACTTCCGCCAATTAACCAGTGACATTGAAACGCTCGAGGAGCAGACACCAAGCTTGAATGGGTTCTTCTTTGCCCATGATCCACATCTCCATTTTCATTGATATTAGCCTGGTCGTGTTTGCAATATCAAACAGACAGACAAATGGATTTTATATGAAAAGGTAATCACTTTTACTGTGTCGGGCCATTCCTCACCTCTGGTATAATTTCATGCAGAAACCCAATACATAACATATACATAGCAAAATAATAGCTTCATCGTAAATTATTGTTCACAAACAGACAAGCAGATAGAAACAAAAGCCTAAACCATAAGAATCACTTAACCTGAAGGCAGAAGAGACCAGTTTAACTACCAAAAATCTGAAGCATATATTGACTTCACAATTAAGCTATTTTTACATTGTACTAAACATAATGTAAAATCAATAAAACTGTTTACAGATATTGGCCAACTGTGAGTAAGTCCAAGCTAATATGCTGGTCATATGTGGTATTCTACCAAACTGAGAAGAGGAACAAGCAGATCTTTGCTGTCCAAACAAGCAGGACTTCAGTCATTTGTCAATTTTTCTGGCCTCCTTTCTATTCTTCCAATCCATTGGTATGACTCATGTAATAGTGAATCAGTGTTGGGCAGAACCCAGTTAGGCTCATGCTGCTCTCACTGGTCGTCCAGCTTTGAAGACATATACATGTCTGCCATCTGTTGTTATTTCGGAACCTGCTGACACCATAGAAAGATACACTGATTCATATTCATTGACAGGTTGACAGAGCTTTATTCAGCTCCTTCCAATGTAAAAAAAAAACAAACAGAAGATACAAATAGAGAGGAGGTTGATGAGTCTCCACTCTGACAATCAGAAGATAATTTTAGTCAATGTCTCTAACTAATATCAGCCAATAATAAAGTTGCTGTGTATGCAGACTGCTGACCTTCTCAGCATCTCAAACACAGCGTTTATATGAAACTGTTGTACATGCATGAAGTGGAATATGTGTATCTTTTTGTTTGTGTCACATGTGTTCATTTCATTTGGCTATTTACCTCAAGGCCATGCAGGTTCTCTTGTGCTGAGGAGGGTGTAAATCAGCATGCAAAGAAAAGTTGGACTTCTTGGGGGTATTCAATTTTCATGAAAAACAGTCCACTTGCTTTGACTTCCCTCTCACTCTGTTATAAAATTCCCTTGTTTTCAACCCCTCACTCTGTGTGCAAATATTTTTTTTAAATAAACTGGTTTACAAAGTGGGCACTTCCCCACTCATATGGAACACATGAAGATTAACAATAAAAGCAAGGACCAATGAAATAGGTCCATTAATATCGGTAGTAAATTGTAGACTTTTGAATGAGACTGTGTTTATCAGTATTGTCGCTGCATCTAGAAAAGTGTTTAGAAAGAAAAGCAGAATGAAAGTGCTGCAAAATCCGAAAAGAAAAATAATTTTACATATTTTCATCACTGACAAGGTTATATTTACAAGGAACTATATGAAAATATAAAAAAGTTAGGTTTTTTTTTCTGACTGAAAAGTCAGGTTAGAAAAAAAGAAAAAGAGCCCGATGCTGTGGTGGGGAATGAATCTGTGTTGGAAATGCATGAATGGCTGTAAACTGACTGGAAGGAGGGGGTCATGTCATGTGAAACACAATGCAAAGTAATAAAACATGTGCCTTTGACCTGACCTTAATTTGATTCCTACAAGACGTGATGCCATAATTGCACCATGTCATCTGTAACACAACTGACACGCCCACTATTGTGACTCCCCTCCCACTTCAGCACCAATCAACACCGCGGTGCGTCTCAAAACACATATACACACAAAACCCTTTGTTTGTTTAGTGAAAATGTCAAATCACTTCCACAAATCCCTGTGTGGCTTACACTGTATGCTGTCAAGAACCTGGAGCTTAACTTGTCTCTCAGTGTTCAGTCATCTGTGCTTTCAACGACCTGCTAGATGTGCTGCTTAGTGGCTGAAGTACACCTCAAAGACACAATGACAGAGGACACAAAAAGACCCCAGAAGTTTATTTGCCAGCTCCGGATGCATTCGGGCAATCACGACTTGGCTAAGGAGAACTAATGGAAAGTCCCAAGATTAATAGAGAGGACAACGAATTGGATTTAAACAACACACACAGGCGAGTCAGTTGCTCAGTGCCAGCTAAAACAGATGGGCGGATGAAACAGCTGTGTCTAAATTAATAGGGTGTGCAGCATCAAGCCGACAGCCTGTCTCAGTGGACATTGTGTTAGTCACTGATTAAAAATGTAATCAGATTACAAACACTTTTTTAAATGATAAACCTTTTTAAAGGGTTTAATCAAACATATTTAGAGATAATATTCATGCTGAATGTGACATGACAAATAGAATTAGTCAATTTCCATGCTCTCTTCTGCTGATTGTAAACAGGACTCCACAGAGTTGGGTTTTGGTGTCCACATCTTTTTTTGTAAGGTCAAAACAAGCAACATTTGGCGACCTCAGTGTTTGAGATAAAATGGGAAGAGCAAGAACATGATCAAACATGCAGCAAGTTACATGCTGTCAAAAATTAGCAGAAGTTTCAAGATAAACATGCAAGTGGACTAGCTAATGCAGGTAAATGGCACCAAGCAAAACCTACTGCACCATTAATCCATTTTTTTTTACATATATATATATATATATATATATATATATATATATATATAGCAATGGCACCCCTCATAAATATATACATATATATATATATATATATATATATATATATATATATATATATATATATATATATATATATATATATATATATATATATGTATATATATATATATATTTATGAGGGGTGCCATTGCTGGTCATCTAAAAAAAAAAAAAAAAAAACATGCTATGCTTTTAGCTTTCATTTAGATTCACCCACCCCTGGCTAACATATTTAACTCTCCAGCTCTATATTCACCAGTTCTTTGTGCTGAGCAGACATACAGTGTGTTTATGAATACGTCAAATGACGCTTCTTCAGCAAAAACCTTCCAAATCACCTGAAACTTAATTCAAAAGAGGAGCAGGTTGTAAGGATGTTGAAGTTTGAAAAGTATAAAGATTATTACGGCAAAAGCACAACTGCTTTAAATGAAACAATAGAGGACAAAGTTACCATTGTGATCTAGCCGAGTGAAAAGAGAGTCACCTTCATGACACAGAAAACTCTGACTTTCAGCTAAACATAGCATATGAAGCCTCTCATCTTGCTTCATAGTACACCCCTCTGCTCTGCTGAGGCTCAGTATGGCTTCTCATTTATTCATTGAACCTAAGCCGTTTCCCTGGGTGAATCTTTGCCCTTTGTGCTAGCCTTCTGACTTGTTTTTGTAGTTCACTTATGCTGAGTCTTAATTCTATATCCTTTTTTGAGGGAAAGAAAATAAAAAAAAATAAATAAAAAAGAAACAGTAGGCTCATTATTCGGTTTCCTCAGCTACTTATTGTTAAAAGAATATCATTGTAGAAAAATAGTGTAACTAATTTAACAAACGTATCCTCATATAATGAGCAGCGCAGAATGAGGTGTTGTCTTCTTCAGCAAATACAACAATCTTTCAAAAAAACAGTCACATGTTTTTTGCGCTCGGCAGGCAATTAGTCTGAAAGAAATTCCGGAGAAAGCGTTACTGCTCACAAAGAGTAGAAGGTTAGTTTATTTACTGACTTCCACTTCCACCAGATAGTACTCATTATTTTACATGGTAACAAGTGCACATCTTATTAAGCAACTTTAGAAAAAAACACATCAGATGTGCATGATTCAGCAGTCTGATTTAACATAATCTTTTAAAGTTCACTTTTTGCAGCGTGCCAACGTGTTTTATCATCGCCTCACACCAAAGTAAAGTCTTTTCTTGTAAAGTTAACGTCACCAACAGTCACACGTTTGACAAACTCTCATGTTTATCATCCCTGATTTGAGCCTGTATTTATACACTTAGCATCTCTGTCAGTCCCTATCATCTCCAGTTGCCTGCAGCAGTGTAACCTTCCTGGCTCTGTATCTTTCAGGGTAGTTTTTTTTTTTTTTTTTTTTCTATTAGATTGCTTTCAAATAAGACTGGAGACTCTGTGACATGCCCTGTGAGCTTCACAAAGTAAGTGTCGTATTTGAACATTTCTTTTGTGAAGTTTACACTGTGACTTATAAATGCTAGCTGTATATGCAGTATTCTGGGCGATGAAAGAAAAATTAGGCAAGGAGATGGTGCCCTCTATTTACAAAGAAGCTCTCTGCTTGCTGTAACATCTGTTGGATTTGCCTCATTCCAAAGTTTTTTTTGTGGCTTGAAACTCTGCTACATGGATGACTGGTCTGAATGGGTTGGATGGGGACTGGATGTTGTCACCAGGTTGATGACGTGTTGTCACTGAGAATGTCTCTGAGGACACAAACATCTGTCATGTGGTTTTCATACTGTCTTATCATTTCTAATGAGAAGGAAATCATCCTGAGACAAAAACCTTTCATGTTTATTATTTGGAGAAGAAGAAATGGCTGGTTATTTGAATTTATATCTTTTCAGTTGACAAAAGATGATCTCAAGTAAGCTTGATCAGCGTGATGTATAACTCATCATATCAGGGTACTAGTTAAATAGTATTTGGTATTTATCAAAGTGTCCTAGAATAAATCCTTGCATGATACTTATCAAGCTATAACAAGCTCATGTAGTAATATGACTTTAAGACGGGACTTTCAGGTGGGAAGTGATCAATGCTTTTAACCACAAACCCTCCTGCCTCTAACACAAAAGAAAAAACCCAGACTATTTGGAGTTGCGTAAGCAGTAACCATGGGAACCAAAATTAAATTAAACCAGAATTTCATGAGACGTGAAGTATGATGTGATATCAACCATTAACAATGTGGTTTTAGTCCCAGCTCACTAAACCAGAACTAGAGTTGTTAACTCTATAAAAGTCTTGAGCTGCTACCTCTAAAGTTTTCAAATCTTTTACATAGAAGTGGGTGTGTTTTTCAATGCGTACACATCAGCACCAGTTACCACGCCTCTATGTCCACCCAGCGCACCAGCCCAAATCTTCCAAATCTAAGCCAACGTAGTCTCAGCTGAAAATGTGAAATAACAACTTGTCCACAAGTCCAATATACAGTGATGTCTTAATCCAGGCTTAAAACGTGTAAGGTGTTAGGCAATTGTTTTATGAAAGGTAGTAACGCGTCACATGACTGGACGGGAACCAGAGAATATTACTGTTTCGTTGATGACCATGTGTAGTTTTCTAACTCCAATCATTTTTTTTTTTACATCTAAACCCAACAATGTGCATTGATTTTAACTCTAACCATGTACTTTAAACTTCTAGCCCTAATCATTGGCGGATAGGGGCAAAGTAGAAAAGTAAGAAATCACACAAGTACAAGTACAGCGAAAAAAGAAAAGTGAAAGGACCGTGGAAAACATTGTGCACTGTCACGCCATGGGACTTGTGTTTTTAGTTATCATGTTTTAGGTCACGTTTTGGTTTTCAGTCCATGTTTAGTTTTTAGTTTTGCCATGTTTTAGTTTCCCTGCACTCTGTTCATTGGTGTCACTCACTTCACCTGTGTTTTTCCCCTCAGCTGCACTCACTCTCCAATCACTCCCAGTCCCTATTTAGTTTCCAGTCTCCCCTCTCAGTTTGCCGGATCTTTGCCCTCCATGCCTTACTTACCGGACCTGCCTGCCTTGTTTCCCATGTTACCTGTTATTCCCATGATCTTCGTCCCCTTCACTAAGTACAGTATTTATCACATGCCTTGCTAAGTTTTTTTGTTTGTTTATCACAGCCATGTTTTTTGAATCCGGCTCAGCCGCGCTTTTTGTTTGTTCTTTGTTTTTTGTTAACAAACCATGTTTTCCTTTATAAGTCCGCATCCGTGTCCTACCTTCCCCACACCACCCTGACAGTGCACAATAGGACTTGAACCAGACCTCTATCATTCAAAAGTTGGGGGTTTAACACTACACACCAACCCCTTATTCCCCCTAAAACAGCATTTTTTGATCCTCTCAAGAGTGGCAGCTGTTGACATAATAATAATAATAATATATTTTATTTATAACGCACTTTACATCAACTTAATGACCTCAGAGTGCTACATTTTAACAAAAAAAATAATAAAAATAAATTAACAGTAAAATCATTTTATGACATCATGAGCATCGGTGCTATCAGGTTGATGAACTGAGGAGGGAAAATGTCGCTTCACATTTTTAGCATATATTGCAACTAATTTTTCAGCAGACCAACACATATTTTATGGTCTGTCATCAGAATGCGTTGGTTCAACATAAAGTGCCCACCCGCCTGGTATTGAAAATTAATTGAACACAGCAGGAGACATCCCTTACATGTAAAACAGACATTTACAAGCATATACTGACACCGTTTACAAACATCAATAAAAGTATTAGCTTTCTTATTATTGTTCATAGGAGTATTACATGCACATTTATTGACTTTAGCTGAACTGTCTTTTATTTAATCGATAATAAAGGCTAGATCCATACATTTAACCTGCTGTTTTGCTGAAACAGGGTTTTTTTTCTTTCTTTGAGGAAACACAAATCATCCTAAGCTGATAAATCCTATATATATATGTCTTTGTTGACAAATCTGCTTCGTGCTTCACTCAATCATTTCTCTGTCCATCATTCACCCTCACTGAAGTGATTTCTTGTCTCACTGCAGGACTTCATCCTCTCTGGCAGACTTGCATTCAAGACTGGTTTCTGCCCATGTTTGCTCTGCTCACTATTTCATCATTATTGTGCCTTAATTCAGTTTTTCAAGCTCACGGTGGGGCAATTTCATTGGCCCGAAGACAAATGTGACTTTATTTTTAGTTTTGTGCCTTCCTTCTTGTATCAATTTATGATACAGATTGTGTTAGTGTCTGAATACATTGTATTTGTAAATGCCATTGGCATGTGTATATACAGACAAGGATTTGCATATGCTACTCCCCGTGCGACAACAAATATTCCTCTTCTCCTCACTTCTTTCAAATGATAAAAGATTCATACTTTTGACATATAGCAACAGAAGAGAGGATTGAGGAATATCGTGATTATTTTTAGATGAAAGAGAAAATGTCACATCCATTGTGCCTTATTGAACAATGAGCATCAACACCAGCAAATCAGTGGCTGTTTTTCCTCTAGGTTCGTCTGTCTTGTGTTTGGAGCTATTTATGAACTCACCAGGGAAATGTTATATCAGGTCTGATCAGTCTCTCTAACCGAAGGAACCGGCCACAGCACTGCAGCATCAGAGGGGGTTTAACTGTTCCTGCACCAGTGCCAGCCAAATCAACAAATCTTTTTCTCTGATAAAATATCTACACCTAAAACAGTCAATGCCTAGAGATTGCTGCCTTTGGCGATACAATTTCGTTCACTTTGAACATGTTTTCTTTTCGTCTTGCTTCAGGATTTCTTCTCCAAAATTATGCCGTGAAAAAAGGAATAGAATAGAATAGAATTGTACTTTTTAATTACTAAACTGTTAAGAGTCATTATGTACAGCTATTGCAGTTGGCAGGAATAAATTTTTGTACATGTCCTTATTGCAGCCTCCAACTGAAAACCCCTTGTTTAATCAGTATGTTGTGTAGACAGTGTTATACATCATGCCACGGAGCTTGTTGCAACATTTTTCTCTCTACCAAAAGTTACAGTTTGTTCAATTTCTTTTGAGTCATTGGCTCTGATGCTGCTACACCAACACATGGCTAGAAGAAACACTGTGCTCTCCACCAAAGACTCATAGAAGACATTCAACATTTTGCTTCAAACATTGCAGGACCTCAGTTTCTTCCAATAATAAAGTCTGCTTTGTCCCTTCTTGTACACAGCCTTAGTGCTGAATTTCCAGTTCAGTTGTTTCATCCAGCTGAACACCCTGGTTTCTGTATAGAATTATTTCATTATCACTATCTCATCCTCGAGAATGGACTTAGTGCTCTGAATATTCCTGGTTCTCCTAAAATCCGAAACCTTCTGTTTTGGCTCTGTTTAGACCTTGTGCTACCATGCATCCTCACAAGTGGACAGGTGTGAACACACTGACTACATTCAGTAGTCCACGACACTTCAATACGCTTCTGTCCTCAATCTTTTGACAATCCATTCATCTGTGGCCCAACATGAGTAGTGGAGTCACGACCAGGAGGCTTTCACTCCAGAAAAGTATAATTTTGCAAAAAGCAGCGTTAAAACTCACTAAGTGTATCATTAACAAAAAAAAACTCTAGTTCATCTTTGATGTGAATTTCTGCAAAGAAAACGAACAGAGCAGCTGAGCTAATGGGCCTTCACCTGAGCAAGCTTGTTTTTACAGATGACTTGGTGTATGGCAGAGAAGGGCCATGGGCATTCTTGCAGAAGAGATGGCTTTTTGTAGTCTATGGAAGGTGAAACTGTCTAAAGTTATATATCAGACAAAATCTGAGGACGTTGTCTACACTTAAAAAATTTTAAAGGGATTATAAAGTTCTGGTCTGGGGCCCGGTTTTAAGGATGGAAATAAGGCTTATCGTTTTGTTTCATCAAACGAGGAAAAATTATCTCCTCTGTTTTTCTGTGATAAAGAAACAACGTGTTACATCTATGCCTGAGTGTCTGTTAGCTATACAACATCAGTTGACCACTGGTCACCACCAGCAGTGCCACTGGCATCCTCGCTGCCATCTCCACATTTAGTGGCCATTGTAGTAGCAATAAGTATTATTAGTAGTAGTATAAGGGATTTTTTTTATTGATCTTTGAGCGCTTTCTTTCTTTCTTTTTCACATTTTTTTTAAATCTCTTTATCTCTTGATTTTACTGCACTACCTTTACTTTTTGGCCTATTTTTTTTCATCTTTCAACTGCTCTGCTCTAGACTACAAGAGAAAGGGGCTGGGACAAGCTCACATGGACCATAATTAATTGGCTTTAAGTTAGGGATGCACGAGACAATAGCCATACTGGTTAAACTACATTATTTTTTCTTCAATTTTTTTTTTAAGCCTAAGTAGTTTACCAGCCCAATAGTTCATTGGGCCTTGTTCTGGTATTGGTATAGTATTGGTCCCATTACTTCCGTTTGCCATTCCACCTTGGTGCCTGTTACATAGCTGTGCTGATTAAATAGTTTGTAAATCATTCCACAGTAAATGGGACTCAGGTGAATCTGAAATATGTTTTAAAAATGGTGATATGGGCTACTTCAGGTCATCATACTTGTGATTTTACAGAGGTAAGAGTAGGTCCGCTGTTGTCCTGTTTGCTGCTCTGCTGACGGCTGACTGTGTAACATCAACTATACGTTTGCTTCGATATAGAGCAGGCGACTGAGATGTAATCACAAGCAGCCCCTCAGGACGCATTTTGGGAGCCATGATCGGATCACACAGTATACAGGTTTGATTGTTCCCACAGCATGCCACAAAGTTGTCAACCAGTCTCCGGTACTCAGCCTCGTGTCCATCACTGATACGCTCCACAACTACAGAGTCATCTGAGTATTCCTGCAGATTAAAGCATGTACAAAGTGAAGAAGAACAGATAAAGTACAGTCTCCTGATGTGTCCCTGTGATGCTGACAACCTTCTCAGACACACAACCCTTCAGTCTTACAGACATAATCAGTGCTGCAAACTTGATCCAGATAAGAAGAGGCTTGCTGAAGCAAGAAGTTGATGGCATCTCCAACTAGTTCCCCAGGGGAGTAAGTAAATTGCATCGGGTCGAGTGAAGTACTTATTTGATGACTGAGGTAAGCCAACAAGTTTCTCCAGGAATTTTAATTATATGGGATATTAGGGCACCTGGTCTGTAGTCGTTGAAGCAAGATGGATGAGCATTAAGAGGAATATCATTAGCTCGTTATTAATGTCTTAATTTTGACAGCCCATGTATGTGTACATATATATATATATATATATATATATATATATATATATATATATGTGTGTGTGTGTGTGTGTGTGTGTGTGTAATTTTTTTGTTTTTTGTAGATTTTTCAATATTTTTCAGTGTTTTCACTGCAAAATATACCCCTCACAAATGTACTCGTATGGAGGGACCCTGTTCCTTAAAGAAGTTGTCATGCTGTGATGTTGATGGAAATAAGTGCGAATATAGACCCAACAGATGCAGCAGAGGAGAACCTGACAGATGTCATTACATTATTTTCCATCATTAGGTATCCTAGTAGGCTCAGGTTTTAGGGTAACTATCTCTAAAAGTTGCTCACCGTGTTCAATGTCTCAAAAGTAGAAATGAAGACCTAATTGACGCAACATTATCACTGTCTCTCTGTCCCTTTTTGTCAGAGTTGGTCCAGAAAGTGGCAAGTTATCGGCTACAAACCAAACTACAGTGAAGAAAGCCTACCATCATTAGGAGCTAAAGTTTCAAGAAAGATTGCACTGCATAACACAATGAGGTAACTTGAATATTACAATTTATTGTGGGAAATTGACGCCATCCTGCATTTTCACCAAGCAGAAGAGTATATATCCATCAGGAGTTGGAACCAATTGCGTTTACAACAGTTTTTATTTGAAGAGATGAACAATTACCGTACTATTTGTGCTATGAAATTTCTAATCTTTTAAGTTTTGCTTTTCAATGTTTAGTGTTACATTGAGATCGTAGCATTTCACTGCAGTTTGAAGCCCAGGGAAAGAGTGGAGCTTAGTCATCAGGAAAAAAAGCTATTTCGCGTTACGTCCCGTTTTCTTCAGTTTTCTTCAGCTCTCAGAATACATGAACAAGAAAGTTGTGATATTCCAAAAAACATCTCAAGAAGTAAAGGTTTCTATAACCTTTTTCTAAATACAAAAATGAAGATACATACCAACACTGCAGACAAAAAGAATGATTTGCCAATGAACCAACATCACCATAGATTATGTTTTGCTGTTCCTTTCTTACCATTGGTACCACTGCTTAGATGTTGTGATTCATTTGAATTCCCAGTTCTCTGCACACACAACCAAAGCAAGTCAGGAGCACAGTGCCAGGTCTATATTCAGCGCTGAGAACAAATATTTACGATCTCAAATAAGGGAAAAATAAGATATACTGAATACCAAAAGACTTCACCCTGCTTTTAATAAAACTCATATTCCCAAATCAATCTGAATTAAAGTATTTGATTACCAGTTTCCTAGCAACCCAAGACCATGGCCATCTGTTGCTTCTTAAGACAGACAGTCTGCCTGTGCTGTAGCCAGCAGGGAGGAATTCCACCACGCTTCCCATCTCTCGATCTCATGCAGAGGTCTTTCTTTTGTTTTTTTCTTAACCAAAAGAAAGGGAAGCTGTGTCTAAGAAGCACCTCACAGAGACGGTTTTCCAGAGTGCATTTACTTCAATAATTCATCTGAGCACTGAAGCAAAAACTGCAATATTAATACAGACAAATGTCCAATTCGCTTCCTTTCAGACCCTTGGAGAACTGAGAGGATGACACATGGCTCACTGACACAGTGAGCCATGAGACTAACATGTAACTTTGCAAAGGCAGGTTATCAGAGTTCACCAAGCGAAACGATGTAAGCTGCAACAAACATACCTGATCAGTTATTGAGATTCTTATTAATTCATGTAGAACTGCTAAAACTGTGCTTCTATGCCTTTTTTGGGAAAGTGACTACCAGTTCAAAATGATTTCAATCCCAATTATAGATGCTGAAGCTCCTCGACACAGTCGGCTCGGACCTGTAGCCCTTTGCTGCATGTCATCTCCCTCACTCTTTGCCGTTTCCTGTCAAACAAGTTTCAAATGAAGGCCACTAGCACCCAAAAATCCTTTTAAGAAAAAGACCCCCCCCCCCCCCCCCCCCAAGAGGAAAAGCTGATTCTATGAGTGCAAAAATGTATGTTCTGGTTGTCACAATCAAATAAAGTTTAGAATATTATAATTGACTGTTGTGTCTCCATGGCAACAGTGAGGCATCCCAGTCATGACTGAGTATGAAGAAGAAGAGCCTCAAATATCTTCAGTTCTAACAGTCTCTGTGTAGAAAAGCTATTCTACCAGAGTTAGGTTGACAAGAACACAAAAGGCTTTTTCTACAATTTGTCTCTCACTTACCTTGGTCTGGTAATCAAAGTCAGCCAGCAGCTTCTGTGGGAGCCTCAGCTTTGTATGTGAAGGTCGACCTCTGGCTGTCATCTGCAAATCTGGCAGATGGTCTGAGTGAAGCCATATTCCAGGTATTTTTCACTATGTTCTCTCTTCATTGTATTTTTTTTCATTCCATTTTGATTTTGAGTTCACTTTTTTTTTCACTCTGTCAAACTGAAGTTTTCGCAGCCAGAGCCATCAGGGGTCACTGCTATCAATGTACACTTTCATGTCAGAGGTGATTGGCCACATGTGGAAAAGCAACATTATGTTGTTGTTTTTTTAGCCACAAGGTCAGTTCTACTATCTTTTCTCAGGAGCAGCACATTAAAGCATTGGGGACACCAGTCACTGAAATACCACAAAGCTACATAAAGCGGAGCTCAGCATGAAAACCATTGGAGTACAGTTCATGGTACATTGTCTACTTTTTGTTGTGTTGAAGGTTATCGGTCTTAGCAAGCATGTTGACTTTCCACTATTGCCTTTTGTGGCAATGAGAAGTCTTTATTTTTTTTCAAATCTCAAAATCTGACCTTTAGTCTCAAAAGACACTATCTAATGATGTCCCCTGTTGTCATGCACTCTAAATTTTGACTTATGTGTCAACAATATGGTTTTGAGCTTGTTACCATCTTGAAATATCACTTCCATATGTGTAATACTACAAAATGTAGGCAAAAACCAGGTCAGGGACAGAAACTGGGGGATTTTTGACCTGCAATGACTTGTATACAATTCACTACATAACGATACATTTTCTGCTCAAAATTACACTGCTCTCTGTGAAAAAATGTTATTGCCTGTACTTGCCTCATCCTGCTGGACACAAACTTGAGATTTGACCCCCCTCATCTTCGAGTAGTGGGAATTACTACAGCAACCTATTCACTGACTGAGTGCCTTCACGATTAGAATCCTTAATAATGTATGTTGATAGTTATTAGTTCATTCTTCCATTTGTCTGTCTTTATCCTTACCGTTTAGTTTAGTTTTTTTTCTGTGGGTGGGGTGGCTGTTATGTTAGCAATCATAGATAACATCTCATCATCGCAATTTTTCAAAATGCTGTAATTATTTTGTTTTTGCTTTAGTTCATCAAGGAATACTTTTCTTTACAGTTTCCCTTGATGAAATTATGAAAGCAGAGGGTAAGTAATGAGAAAGATTAGACGAGAAAGAATTAGCTGAGACTTAGCAACATAAAAAGGGAAAAATGTCAGAAGATTTCTGTCTGAAAGTTTTTCAGACTTCTTAATAAATGCAGTGACATAGAGCTCCATGGTGAGAAACTCATCAATCACGTTCGTAAATTTTTTCCAGTAGCTTGTGGAAAAACTTTGAAAACATTGTAATAACAGGTTATTATGTCTTGTTTTGAATGCACAAAAAAACAATAATGTTAAAAAAAAACTACAGAATTGATCTATTGACATATACAAGAGTAAACTGAAGAGCGATTATTACAGCTTTATGATTTCATCTTATGAATTTAGTTCTCAAACACAAGCATATCTGTGTGTTTTAGACACTTATCTGGGCAACGTATCCCCCAAACTCCATATTCAGTGTCTGTTTATCAAAGCTGCGAAATTGAAAATAAGTCAACAAGAAAAAGAGAAATGATCCTTGGAGAAACAACTTTAGGTGTTGCTCAATGTACTTGTCAAGGTCATAGGTAAGCCCCATAATATGTGTTCCTACCACACACAGCTGGTGCTCATTTGACAATGTTTCCAGCTGCTGGAATGTTCTTTGTTTTGTACTTTATTTCAGCTAGGTGGAACTGCCAGTCAGCCAAGTTGTTTTCTTGTCTTTCATTCTTACCCTCAGAAACAATTGGCATGCCCTTAATTTTGGCTCATAGAGTAAATCATTGAAGGAATCGTGGAAATAGCTTTGTCAAACCGAGAGTTAGTTGCAGATAATGTGGCTTTGGGACACTGATTAAATTGTTGAAAAGCTCTCCCCCTTCCTCTTGTTCATGTCCCGCCTCTCTGCCTCACGGGCAAAGTGACTTGATGCCAGGCTGCGTTTAGTTTACACTGCAGCATCACTGAGATATTCAAAAATGATCCACCGTCATTAGAAACTGTAGCAGCACACTAATTCCCCATCGTTATCCCTCTCTGGTATGCTCTTGGCTGTGTCCCTCGTTTGAAGATGTGAGCTATATTTTGCCACCATATGGTTACCTGACATATTAGTAAGCTTTGCTTTATCCTCACCTTCAGTAATTTCCCTCCTGATGCTGTTTCTGCAATAACATGAGACGTTAACAGTGGATAGCCCTTCTGTGCTCAACCAAACATGATTAGAAGTATTATTAGAGGTTATTGACACTGGCACATACCAAACATACACTAACCAAATTACAAGTCAGGCCTCATTTAAAGGAGCAATCACTGTCATTTTTCTTATTTTTTGCTTTTTGTCATTTTGCAGCAGCCACTCAAGCAATATCACATTATCCTGAACTATAAAACTTCATCTCCTTAAACATCTATTGGCATTTGATTATCTATTTGTATAATTTGCTGGAGTCAGGGTGGACATAAAATCACTTTATGAATTCAAAAGAAACCACTTAAACATCAATGGAGAAAATCATTGTTTGTATTAGCTGTTGTTTGTTTGCTCATAAGATCCTCCCTTTTCCTTCCCTCAGCCACCACTTGCATAATTATACCATTCAGCCCTGCTGGTGGTATTAAGGGGAGAGACCAGCTCTTTGGAATCCTTCAATGGGCATTATTAGTATTCTATGGGGAAATAAAAAGGACCCATCTGTGGAGGCATTGATGAGGGGGTGACAGGAGGAGCAGGAGGAGGGGCGTAGGTGGAATCCCCTGAGAGACCAAGGGATTAACCACTGACACATGGAGCCTGCTAATAAGGTGATTTGGAGAAACCCATCCATAGGATCAGTACATGTATCCGTAACATACACTTATACTTATTATCTTTTTTCATATATGCTTACTACATCAACAATGTATTTCACACACTTAAAGGTTCTTAAAGTCTATCACGTACCACAGGCCGACACAAACAATTACATCTATGAATCCTTATTAAATTTGTAGAAGGGCCACATCTGGTCACATACACCTAGAGAACAAAAGGGAGAATCGGTAGGGGGGCAGAAAGCCCAGTGTCAGATATGGAGAATTCATTCCTTGCTGCAGAGTATTAATGTGCGTGTGCACGCGCCAAGCATCTGTCACATATAATTGGAGGGTGTCAGGTGCGGGCATGGGGCCAGATTTGGTCCACCCACAACATGTATTGTCTGCTGCTGTGACTGGTAGAATCTGTGTGTCAACATCTATATTTATTGCGGGGCTGACCCACAAGTTCGGAGGAGACGAATGCCTGATGGGGAATGAATGACTCTCAGGATTGTCATGAATCACATCACGTCACCCACAGACGAGAGTCTCATCTGCAGCGGCCTCACCGTCGCTATTGTCAATTTAATCAGAATTCATTGATTGTTCAGAGCTCTTCTCCGGGGAGGGATTTTTCTTGGCTGAGTAAAATTGCTCCCTTCAGTGTCTGTTGTTCGAAGACATGCTTACAGTTGAGTTAATAGAATCGTTGTTAAAGCGGTAAAGCAGGACTTATTTGTTCAGCTGTCCAGATTATCTCATCACCAAGTTCAACACATACTCAGGAGTCATATGCATATGAATGTAAGATCCATCCTCTCATGAGATGTACCTGTCACTGTCACCACTCACATGCACCCAAGCGTTTCCGATCCCTCTTGATCGCTGCACCCTACGCTCCGGAAGAAAAGTTTTGACATTTTTGCAGTTGTTTTGTTTGCAAAAATCCGCCCTGATTGTCTCGGTTAAGAGTTCCAGTTTCCACTTTATCAAACTGCACATGAACATCTGCTGACATGAGGAAAAAGCATTGCTCATTAACCTCAAGTTTCAGTCATGCTAGCTCGGTAACAAGTCAGACGGGTTGATGAGACTGCTTAGGGTGGGAATGTACTCAAGGGATAAGGGCATACAGAGCAGCCTCCACAACAGAACAACATGGAGTTTTGCCTCCTGCAGTTTCTCTATGTAACCTAAATTTAACTTAAATGGCAATGTAGTTTGGAATCCTTTGATAAAAATAGATCACTGGGACTGCAGGAAAGACAAGGTAATGTAATGTCATTCAGCGCTAATCAGGTCTCTCTGGCTTCCTGAGCTATAGTGTGGCCAGAAATAGAATATTGCTGACAGAGGAAGTTGTTGCAATCAAAGATCAATACACTCTCACTCTGCCCCCTGTTTTAAAACGAAGGCATTTTTATGAGTGCTGCTTTTAGTTTCCCCTGTTGTGCTCTGGCCGTGCCATGGCTTACTGAGATTTTGACTAGACCACAAGAACGTGGTGTCTGTAGACTGAGGCTGAGTCAGTTTTTCTGTGTTAAGAATTAGACCCTGAGGTGCAAAACATAGTAAACATTTGATAAAACACAGCTGCATTTGAAAAACACCACAGTAACATCTTAGAAGACTCAACTACAAAACAGCTGTGTCATCTGAGATGCTTTTTCAGTTGTGTTGTTGAGTTTTTTCTAATTCTGGTTCAATTTTCTGTTCCTTAATGTGTTTTGTCAAAGGTGTTTTCTGTTTGGTTTTTGGTGTTTTGTAAAATTTTGTCTTAGTTATCATTCTTTTGAGAAAGGTGTTTTTTTTCAGGAATATTTTCATTCTGTTTTATTCATTTTTATATGATGCTTTTGTGAAATGTATTTTAAGCAGAACAGCTTTCTCAGAAATAAAATATGTTTTCTTTCATGTTTTGCTCTCACCTCTGGGTTACCTTAAGGCCTGCAATTAATATTACATCAGTCATAGCTAAACGAATGTCCTTTGCTTTGCAAATATTGTAGAAAGGGGGAAATTTAAGAGCAGTGGCTTCGTACAATGTGTGTAACCTGCTGGCATGGCCTGAAATTTTTACCATGACAGCTTAATCTTTAGAGGCCTCTGTGTAATTAAGAACTATTTTTAAGCATGTGATTTCATCCCAGTGATAAATCTTTGGGCTAAACTGGGTCAGGGACAGAAACGATAATGAGCATGAGCAGTGCGTCATGTAATGTGGGACCAAATTGGGAGGTGTGAAGATGTTTTTGGCTCATGTGCTTGATGATAGATTTTCATTTAATCATTTAATGCTTTGTGGGTTTTTCCCTTTTTTGACGATGTGAAAGGCCTGCAATGTCTCAAAGTCCACAAACTGCACAAGAGTTGGTCTCCCTGCATGAAAAACAGAGAAAAGAGTTTGTAGTGCATAGTATTCTTCCTGGAATTGATGTGTGGCCCTTTAGGGTAGGGAACTTTAAAAAGACAGGAGCTACAGTGCAGTGTTTCAGGCTGAAGCCCACTTTGTGCTTTAGAGTCATACAAATCCAGCACCTATGGCATTGTTGCTTACTGTTAGCCTGATGTGTACCTCCAACAGAAAGTAACGAGATGTCATGGCAACGCAGACTGCATCAGCTGCAACTGGTCTGCTTGGTATGTTTTTACATAGCATACTGCTTTTCTCAACTATAACATCCCATGGAACACAAATGTGAAAATAAGAGGCTGTAACTGAATAAGATTTTCTCATAATGCTGACAAAATAACCAGTATTCTGCCAGCCTGCCTCAGTTCATGCAAAGTTTCGGTTCATTGCTCATGCTCATTATCTCCTATAATATCTTATTTTCTGTGTTGTAATGGTTTGAGTAAAAGCGACCGGTGTTAACCCTGTGTTTTCTCTGTACACACTCACAGAACCGAAGTTAGATAACTTTTTGCTTTCATTCTTTATTGTTTGACGGGGCTTTTGGAGGGCTAAACTGCAGACTAAATGCTCACACAGGCACAGGTCACTAAATAAGTCTCAGGGTCAGTCGGACGTTGATGCCTTGAAAATCACAGGGACTGCCACATCAAGGTAAAGTAGAAGAAAAAATATGTGTTTTGTGGGTATTGAATCATATAAACACATCAGATGAAACCTCAAAAAGAAGTTGATCCTATAAATTTATGAGGGCCAACTTAAAGTCAGGCATTTAATGCATACAAGCACTTCAATTAGGCACCTTGAAACAGGAGTCCGGTCATGCCGTTGAGCGGATTATTATTCATTTAATCGTGATATTGATTCAAGCTATACTGGATGCTGATTAAATAAACAATACATCTGCTATTTCAGTCACAAACTAAAAAAGATCTTTTGCCACTGCAGTAAAGGTTTACAACTATGTATTCATGTTCTAAATGAACTGATAGAAGGCATCTGTCTGGCAGAGAGCTGGTTTTTGACACTATAACTCAAACACTCAGGGTTTCGCCTTTTGCCAACATGCAACACTCAGTCTTCCCCCATATGGCTCTGAACATGTTCACAAGCTGCTGTCAGTCAGTGACGATACCTCCCACACCAAACAGTAGAAATTATATAGGCCCGCCTGCACCGCACGTCCAGCAAAACAGCAGCAGATGGTGAGAATTCTGGATCCACACGCCTTTGCAATGGACACCTCTGAGGCTGAGTGAGTGACAGCTGTTTCTCAGTATGCGTCCAGTTACTGTGCAATCAGTCGCAGATCAGGGAAATAACCTGGAGGGGGTATTTGCAGGAGGTTTGGCACAAAAAGATTAATCACAGATGTGAGGTCATCAGCACGCATCCTCAGGTGTATCATTAACTTATAGGGAAATGGTCAGATTCAGCATAGGTAAAGAATCTTTTAGAGAGCTGTACAAAGTGACTTGAAAACAAGAGCGACTATGATCTGAAAGACTTTTTTTCTTTTCAAAGAAGAAAATTAATATTCAAAGTACATCATCTAAAAATAAACTCGTAGAGTTTAGCTGTTTTCTGTTGCTTCACGGAACACTGTTTTTCGTAACTGTTTCTAAATGTAAATACGGATAAGAAGCCTCTCAGACAGTCTGACATCATGATGTAGTCGTAGCTACAAAGGCACCTGATTTGATTTCAGACCAAAGTTTTTTAAAAAAGCACTTTAGTACAACTGATTCATTTTCCACCATGGAGCCACAATTTGTGACTTTTGGGTCAAACTGTGTTAGTAGATTGTATGATACAGATGTCACCCGTCAAAGTCTTAAGAGTGAGGCTTATCAGTTAAAAGCTACTACGGCTGGATCTATCATCTGCTTGAATTACAATTAATTTAGCTAAAGAAATTTAGTGCCTGAACCATTTGAGCAGCCCATGTGTAAGGCCACATGGTTTCTACTCATGGTAGTACAGTGGAGAAGTCTTGTGCCGAGTAACTGAATTGGGTCATTATAACTTTAACATGTTTCTAGCGTTGCACACATTTATCGACGTACTTCAAGCAAGAAAGCAAATCTTTTCACTGATGTTTTTTTGTTTGCATTTCAACCATTATCAGTTGTCTGTTTAATGTGTGCGCAAGAAGAATGACAAGTGGAAAGATGGAAAAAAGTGTGTTAATGACTGAATTCCGGTAAACACTATTTTTAGCATGGACAAAGGTGTATAACTTATCACTTAAAAATAGATCAAGCGTTTTGTGGCATTTCCTTGTGTCTTTGACATTATCTTGACAAGTAATCTGGAAGTTAAATATAAAGCTCCTCCACTGATTTTTGAATGTCCTCAGTAGACAACAGCATTCTTAATCCACACATATATGATGATAATGAAACGAATGAACGTTGAAATTAAACTGAGCTTAGTCGATCTCTCTTTAAAAGAAAAAAACCTTTAAAGAACATTTGAGTGAAATGTCCTTCCTTCATATGTCTCCCTTGTGTTTTCCACATCCTAATACCAGTCATTAAGATAAGCCCAGAATAATAATCAGCAGTGTTTGTTTGTATTTTGAGACATTTTTGGTGCTTAGTTGTCATTGCCATGTTGTTTCCCTGAATTTCTCAGTAATGGCTATGCCAGCATGATGATGTCACCGGACTGGCAGCAGCTGCCAAACCTCCAAACAAACAAGCATGAGTTGTTCTACTGAGACAACAAATAACAGAGAGGAAAGAATGAACACAGTGTTTTGGTGATCACAGCTGAAGACACAAGAATATGAGTAATTTGATTCGAGTGTTTTTCTGTTTGTTTTGTTTCGTATTACTATTTTACATTAATGTCAAGCGAGTAAAGCAGGGATGATCTTATCTGCAACTTCTGCCAAATCAGTCACCACCTGACAGAAACGCACAGCTACATTTTAAATTTACCCAGCCATTAGACAAGTTTTATAATGAGCAGGTTAAGGACAAAGGTTTAATTACCATTGTGCTATACCAGTCAATTACAGAGACCGGCAAAATGTTAATGTTACGGATTACTGATTTAGGAGCATAGCTGTTTCAGCAACGTGTCAATCAGTGTAACATACAATCCCTGATGGGAGGAGTTGAGTTGGAGGGGAGCCCCTCAACAGAAGGAAGAGGGTAAAAAAACTAGATGGTGCGATTCTGATGTTGTACCCCAGAGAGCACAGGATGTCGCTCACAGGTGTGAATGAAGAGCCTGGTTGGTTGCCTCACCATGTTTCCCACTCGCATGTCTCTCCTTATCACACAGCTTCGTTTTATTTTTTTTAGAAAGCTGCCACAGTCAATTCCCAAAGAGTTGTGTGTTGTTCACTGACAGGCAGTTCCTTTTATTTTGAATATGTGTGAAAGACAGGAAAAGCCTGTAACTGCTGTGCATCATCTTCTTAAAGCGAACTATTACCTTTCTGGTGTGCATGTGAGGATTAGAATGCATCTATCTCTAGGATCTCTTCAATGAAATGCTTGCCAGTTTGAGAAGTTTATTAGAATGAAGAAGGTAAAAAAAAAGCATTTTACGGAGACGAACATTAAAACAAGAAACTGTCCTTATCACGAACAAAAGATCCTCAGATATCATTACTGTCTTAATGGGAATTTTCGAGGCTTTAAACTGTAAAAGAAGACTTTTTCTTCAAACCACGTAGTTTCTCATTGTACGAGGGAGCTTGCGCTTCAGCTCTGTCCTTATAAGTAATCCCTCTGTCTTTGCCAGAACTAGATTGACATATTAAACCATTTCCCACCACACATGCACACCCTCACAAACACATGACACACACTCTCATGTTGCATTCATTAAAAGGGGAAAGGAAAGCTAACATCACCACAAGCTGTGTGTCAGTGTGTAAATTTGACTCTCTTGAACAGAAGCTATAAAGCCTGAACTTGACAAGCATCTCTTACAGCTCTCCACTGCTTTTCCATTCATTACCTCTCATCTCATTCAGGAAATCTGTCACAACTTTAGAGATGTATGGGTGAACGATGTGGAAAGGACTCCAATGGTGGATATTGGCAGGGAGAGAGCATAATAGGCTGTCTTTCTCATTTGTTTCAAGGCAGGTGAGAGAGATAAGGAGGGGAATTAAAGAGCAAGAACATGTTTTTTCTCACAAATCTCACACTGAATTTTCACACCCAGCTGCTCCAGCAATGATACATAATTCAGTGTTTGCACAACCTCGCCGAAAGCAGGATGGGCTTTGTGAGTGAATGAGCAACAAGCACAATGAAAAATACGGTAAATATGTTAAAGCAGCTATAAGTTGTTGTTTTTTTCCCCTAACACTGAACTCTGGAGGTCACCAAGCAGGACATTTAGATGCTGAAGCACAAAACCTCAAAAACATTAAAGAGATACCTTCTACATCACCCTTTGACATCCATATAGCTACAAAACAATACTTCCTAGTCTTCAACATCCCTGTAAGTTCAAAAGCTAGCAGGCCCTCCTGCTGTGGCAACCCCCCCCCCCCTGCCACTGTTATCCACGGGAATATTGAGAAGCATTTGGGAACCAACAGTCCTCAGCTCAAGGCTTTTGGAGAAATATGCTGGGAGAAGGGAGCTTTAAAGAAATTTGTTTGATGTTAAACAACGTAAGGACTGACGCTCCAGGGACTTTCTTTGCGTTTAATACCACTGACTAAAGGGAATGAAAAATCTGAGGATGAACCATGAAAAACATGAGTGAACAAATTAGAGTGTGCACTGGTATCATCTGCGATGATGGATTTACAGGGGGGGAAAGACACTGAAAATTAAACCCAGGGTGCATCCCTGCAAATGATTCTTAGATCTTATGTTTGAACTTGTTGTCCCATTAAGTGAACCAATATCTATGATGACTGAAGCTTAGATATCAATAATATCAAAATTGAAAATGTATCAAACTTGGATTATGGAGCGGGGTACATAAAGGGACAAAGCTGCAGGCAATTATTGGTCAACTCTGTACTGTCTCAGCTACATAGCTTTGGGATCAGGCCTCTGTGGCATCGGTCTAACATTCAGTATTCAGCTGTTTTCAACGAAAGAGCTCTAGCAACAAAAAAGCAAAGCAGGCAACTAACTACTACACATCATGGAAGATTAGGCAGCAGAGGAAGCCTGATGTTTACAGGGCTGGAGACCAACAGCAGTGCTAATGGGGACACTTATGAGTATCAGATGGAAAGTCAATAATCCAAATGTACGTTATCGTTGCTCAATATTGGTAATTAATTGTTATGCTTTTTGCACAGCAACTTCATAAGATGATAATGGCAGTTAATTTCTTTCATCCTGTTGGTTCTGAAGCTGTATTTTCTTGATTCAAAATTAATTTCATAGCCGTTTACTCTAGTCTCTGCAAAGCTCATTAGAATAAGTTTAAATATTAGCACTACTGGTGTTATTCAGCCCATTTTATTTCTCAATCTTTTTTTTTTTTTGCCTTGTTTTTGGCTTTGAAGCGTCAGTGATAGTTATCCAAGCATAGTTGTAACTTGTGATGCTGGGTTACCGTCCCACTGTTAGTGCAGCCGTGTTAAACACGACCCCCAAAGTTAAACATTTCTCGTCTGAGAATAACTGATTTAAAAACAAAACAAAGAAAACTGAGCATTCGAAAACTGATTTGGACTTTGATTACTATGGATATGATTAAAGCATTACAGTCAGTTCGGTTTGAATATTAATGGAAAATTGTTTTAATCATTAATTAAGGTGGGGTACACCCTGGGCAGTTCACAAGTGGATAGTCAACTGAAGTAATGCATGATTTTGGACTGTGTGAAGAAGTCAGAGAACCCATGCAAGTACAGGAGGAAGATGCAAACTCCACAACAAAACGCCCCAGCCCCCTGATTGCTATAAGGCAACAGTGCTAACTACCACACGTCCATGCCACTCCAATTCATTCTGTAATCATCCATCCATCTATCCATCCATTTTCTATACCCGCTTAGTCCAACTGTAGGGTCGCGGGGGGGCTGGAGCCTGTCCCAGCCATCATTGGGCGAGAGGCGGGGTGCACCCTGGACAGGTTGCCTGTCCATCACAGGGCCACACAGAGACAAAGGAGACAAACAACCACACACATGCTATTCTGTTATTAGTACTCTCAAAATGTATTTCTACAGCCTATTGCATCAACATCCCTCTCACTTTAACTATAACTTATAAAGCAGAGGTCAAGCATTGGTCACCACAAGGACTACTCGTGTCCTTATCTCAGAGAAACTACTGGCTGTGAGAAAATGCCAATATTTGATGTTTTACTTGCTTTTTGTTTTGAATTATGAACACATATAATTCAGTATGATTTCTTTAGCTTGGAGAGACAAACATGAATTACAGCAGCTGAGAAAATTTTATTTAGTCGTTTTCCTTCCTGGCGAAATTGTCTCATAATAAATGATGGATGGATTGTTCTGGTCACCCATGACTACTCAAGCAGCACAGGTAAAGTGTTTCCCTAAGCCAGAAGCATCTCTTGATCAGTGGGCCGTGTCTGCAAACCTTGGCCCACATCTCCTATTTTCTTCCTCCCTGTCTCTCTTCGGCCCCTCTGTCTTGCACCTCTCCCAGAGGGGCTGCTGTTCTCTGCAGAGTGCCTCCCGCTCAATGCTAGATGTGACAGAGATGGGATTTAGAGGAGAGGAAGATTGGGGGCTTTGTGGCCGCCACAATCAAGAGTTTCATTGCAGGCATGACCAGACTGACCCCCTCCAAAAAAAAAAAAGAACCTGGCCATTGAATGATTCATGAGGTGAAACACAAAGGGGTTGAGTAGGGTGGAAGGATGATTGCATCATTGCTGTTTGTGGGCCTCTCTTGTGAGTTCTGTATTTTAACCCTGGCATGCAAGAGAGATTTGGGGAAAGTGGGAGGAGGAGGCAGTGCTGTTGGTAAATAAACACAAATACACACACACACGCACACACACACACACACAGGGTAAACGGATGACAGAAATTTAAATCACAAGCAATAGCTTCATATTACTCCTCCATGTACACTCCTGTGTCACATGCTCATCTAATGCATGGATACAAAGAAAGGTGGGTGTGGCTGTTGCACTGGAGGCGGTGTGGGAATCCTCACTGGAAAAGCCCTGTACACAACCTCCCCTCCCCCCTCCAACACTTTGCACATGATTAAGACGTGTCTAGAGGCAGAGGGAAGATTATTAAGAGCTGTCTAAAGTGTGAGCTTGTGCAGCTTGAAGTCTAAGAGCTCTTGCCATCCTCTCCCATTAGTCCACACAACAAGAGCAAAAATCGCTCCTGAAAAATTGACATCAATTGTAAAACAACTCAAAGACGCTGTTGGGGAGATGAGAGGTGGAGCGATGCCACGGAGAAGATGCAGCGATGCAGCACTGAAACGAGGGAGGAGCCATTTTATATTGATTCAGGCATTAATGTACATTTTGTACAAATTGGTTGAGGGTGGCCCCTCATGAGCAGTCCACTGCTGTGCAAACAAATTGGAGAATTTGTCTTCATATCCTTGTAGACAGCGTGCATATCAAATCCAATTCATTTGTGAATATATTAATTTGTCTTTATTTTATTTTTTTTGGTACATTTCACCTGTCATTTGTTGCATGCTCGCATATTTTTGTAAAAGCAGAAATGTCACAGAAGGAACCTTAGAATCACTTCTTGTCAGAAGGACCAAGCCTGTTTTTGTTTATGAGAACTGAAAAGCAAGCAGGGGGGGTATAAATAAAGAATGGAGACACCTATATTTCACACCGGTAGCTCAGACTGTGACTATCCATCAGCCTTTTCATAGCAACAGGGCAACTCCCATGAATCAGCATCCTCAGGCAAGAAACAAAGATATATGCCTAACTGTGAGTCTGTGTGTGGCAGTTTGTCAAAGCTAATTCAGTTTGTTGAATTTCATTAATCATATTTAACACCTGAGCCCCGCCATGTCAGTGACTGTTGTTATAACAGTGTATGTGAGAGCCGTACAGTGTGCATCCCTGTTTCTTCTTTTCTGTTGCCCATGTGTGGACACAAATATAAGGTGTAACGTAGAACCCCATTCCAATGCAAAGCCTGCTGAAAGTCTGCATGTGTGAAGCACACAAATAAACAAAAACACTCAGAAATACACTCACATGCACAATCTCTCTACACTGCTCCCTTTCCACACATACAAACACTCTTGACACATGCGTATACACAACCGTGTCCCTTTGTGGACCGTTGCCATGCAACATTTCTCTGATTGGGTTAGTTGAGCTCTGGTGCATGTGCGCTCTCTCTCTCACACACACACACACACACACACACACACACACACACACACACACACACACACACACACACACTTGCTGGCTGATGAGGATCAGATCACACACAATCCGTTGCCACACCCATCCTCCTCTCCCGTGCGACCAAGCTGCACTTCCAAGGCCGAGGATGGAGTGAGGAGAAAGACATGGCTGTTCCAGCAGCAGGGAGGCGCTCCCTGAGCTCCACCGCTCAGTCCAGAGTCTTAGCTTTTCTTGGCAATCGCCATGTTTGATGAGTTCATTGGTGCAAATCCCAGGTTCATTTCTTTACTTCAACCTTTCCTGTTTTATAGAATAATTCTTAAAATCTTGAACCACATAAGTGTCATTACGCGGTGGGGGTCGATCAGTAAAAGACAGCTTTGATTTAATGTAAGTGGCTGCTTTAGGTCATCCAATGTACCAGTGCTTGTTTCTGTCATTATTCTTCTATTTGTGTTGATCTGGCTTTGGAAAGATACATTAAACTTGAGAGGATTTCGGGTTGACATACTGTACCCCAATAGAGTTGTGGCTGTTGCTGGAAGATATTTTGTTTAATTTTCTATATAATAACTAAATGTTCGTGTCTGCTACAGGATTGGTGGCCCTGTGGTGGTCATGTCTACTTAACTTTTAACGGTACATTAAATCCTCACTCTAATGGAAGCGTCAAACAGAATATTCCGAGTGTGCATGTGTTTGCCGCACTTTCTTTGCTCCACGCATCCTCTCAAAAATGATGTATGTCAAAGATTAGACATGGATTGGAAAATTTTGTTGTTTACAAAAATTTATTCATACAAATCTTACAACACTTTCAAGACATTGAGAAACGTAAAACCCCATATAACGACTCCTGTGTGTATAACGATGTCACTTGTACTAAGGTTCACTTTTAAAACACATTGTTTTCAGATAGATAAGAGAATACACATTGAAGTAAGGCGTTTGGCGCTTTCAGAACTATCAACAACAGGCATTTTCTACGATCTGAACAATATCTTTGTTATGCTCTGAAGACCCTTTTATTCTAGATAGTGATGCACAAAGTTATAAATAATATGTACGGGCTTTTTTCTGATTACTGAACAATATCAAAATAATCAACGACACCTCATAATCAACAATAACAAACACTGGTCATTGTTCACAACTCTCACGGACACTGAACACCCCAAAACTCATGCACACACACATTTTGCCTGCTCCACCAACATATACATTCTATTCTTGTTTACGTTGTTTACTCAATAAATTACTGGCCATGCTTTAAAAGAAAGCCTAATTCTACTACTCTCGGGGCAGACTAAGCTGAGCAATTAAACAGGGTAAAAGGAAGTTTCAATGTAAGCTAATGGACTGCAGCATTGTAGGGCCACTAAAATTGCCATCTGTCACTTGTGGCGAATTTTTTCTTTTTTTCATCTTTATTTTCTTTTTTTCTTTTTTTTATTTCTCACGTCAAAGCAAGGCACCAAAGCCGAAAGCTGTTTCCACCTCCACGTGCACACTCACTCACTCACTCACTCATTCCTCCACGCACGCAAACATTGAACACACTCGCACATGAACACAAGATGCATACATGCACATCCACACAAAGCCTGTGGGATAAAGCCGAATTGAAGAAGCAGCATATTGATAGTCTCTATCAGGGGGAACACAGGCCGCTGATTGGATTGCAGGGGTGCATAAAGCTGAATTTGCATAATGTTGAATAAATACATGGGATATCGCTTGGATAAAAGTCGGGGGGAACATCCTTCTACTAGAGGGCAGAATTTCATTCACCTCTGTCCTAGTGTTAGAGGGAAACTCAGAGTGGTCTCTTCCAGATTCACTCACATCCTCCTGCTGAAACCTCAGTGAGGGGAATTCAACATCTGATATTCTTCTCATCAGACTCATTGACCCTGATCCCACTGTGGCAGATGAGGCGATACCGATAGGCTCTCACTTCTTTTTTGTCTCCATATCGACGTGTGACACGTCTTCCCTGGCTTGTGGGTGCTGTAACCTGTCTCTTATGCAACAGCTTGCTTTGCGCTTCTCTTCTTCCACCTCTCCTGCTCTCTCCTCCTCACCATGCATACATATCTATATCTCACCTAACACTCTCCTCATCATCTTGCATCCTCACTGCACATACACCAGTAGACATCCAGCACAGTTCAGCTTTGTCGTAACAGTTGAACCACAGCACTATCTAATCAATCGACTATTAAGCATGGCCATTTAGACAGAAAATAATCTTAAAAACTGCTACCAGAACGAAAAGCAATCAGCAAAAAGGGGGTCCAGTGTCTTTTCTTATTATATCCACAATGACAGCAGCAGGGGAGGTAAAAACTCAACAAGTCAGTGCAGTACCAGTTTCTACCACCTCTAGCCCTCCTTGTTCACATTTCTGTCACTAAGCATCTGAGAGGGAGTGGTGCTGAAATGGGTTTGGTACAGCCCACCTCACAAATAGCAAAAAAAAAAAGCACAATGGCATGCAGTTTGTAAGCGAAAATGAGCAAGGTGTAAGTTTTCACATGCACCATATAAAAGTTAAATATGCTCAACTGTAACTCTGATGCTACCGTTCTGCTTCATTTCCTGCTTTTTACTCGTCCTCCTTGAATATTTGGAGTGCTGCCCACATACAGTCAGCAGCTGAATAACAATCTTCCAAATAATTATGTTGACTGACAACATTGAGATGAATATGTGAACTGTGAAATTTCTAACCTCTACATAATACACTCTCACACGCACGCACGCACACACACACACATGGAACATTCTTTATACAATCCCGTTGAGCATTATTTATCCTCTACTGTAAATTATTTTGAGGCAAGTGAGCAAGCAGTGTTTTCCGCGTACTGTTAGCAACTTTTGTAAAGGCAATGATTCCCTTCCAAAGGCCTGCAATTGAATTTCAGTTGAAAAGAAAGGTTACATTTTACCACCAGTTACTTGAATGGCTGTGTAAGACAGTAATTTATCTATCAGATGAGAGGCTGTCCAACAAAAGCCATCTGACTTCCCCCCCGGAGGGTCAGCAAGCTACACAAACCCACAGAGCTCCCGTTAAGGGGAGCACGGAAAGAGGTGGAAAAGGGCAGCATCTATCATTTAGGATAAGCCGGATATGCCTGACACATAGCATGCTCACTGCTTCTTTGGGCCTGTTGGAAAACAAAAGACACTAAAAAAATAGAACGTTGGTTACAAAAATAAGTATAACATTCAATACTTTGATTGTCTTTTTAAAATCTATTTATTTTCTGCATATGACCTTTAAAGATTTCAAGCGCATAATGTTGAAGGTGCACATCTATCTTTTTTCTTTTCTTTTGTTTTTTTTTTTGTTTTTTTGTTTGGTTTTGTTTTCAACATCTCAACATGAAAATAAAATATTGGTCCACAAAGTATAACTGTGCGGTATCAAGTGCTTTTGTACAAAAAGAAAAAAAAACGATATTATTATTAAAATATTCATTTTAATGGCTTTACTTCATACATAAATACATGTTGAAAGAACACAGGCGCAATCCACTGGTTGGTCAGATATATCTGAATGACTTTGATTTAACGACTGGATGTATATACACAGGACGGCAGTTTGGGCGCTTTAACAACGCTACAAATAGGCAAGTCGGCGTCCTTTGTTCCTAACTCTCTGTCTGTACCTTCTACCCAGAACCGCTGCCAGGTATTTCTGCACGGCCATCTGCTTTCTATAGCGGCTGTAGCTGTCAGTGAAGATCCCATCTGAATGTCTTTTGGATAAGGGCTCTGACTCTTCCTCCATGCTGTTGTCGTCACTGAAAAACAATTCATCAAAATTATCATATTGTTAGTTCAAATCTGAAACTTATTGATCGATGTCTGCTCTCTCTCTCTTTATTTTTACGCGACATCAGCTTCGACAATCATCTCACCATGTTGCAAAGTCTTTTTTTTTGTTTTTTTACAATCATTAATAATGTATCCATGGGCCTTTCATCCTTTTTTTTAATTTTCCGTTGGGAGGGGAAAAAGGTGGCAAGCAAGACGGAATAAAGGAAACTGATTTGCGCATTTAAGAAAAGTTATAAATTATTCATCTCCGGCCCAGTGGATATTCTGACGCATGGTGTTTCATTAGTGCTATTGCAAACAGTTATCATTAGTGCTATTGCAAACAGTTAATTCATTAATTAATGGTTGAATCACATATCAATCGCTGTGTGTTTTTTGTCTCAGAATCCTGACCCTCATTATGAACGCAGAGACACGCCACAACAAAATAACAGAACAAAAACATGTTATGAAAGCGTCTTTTTTTTTCCAAAATAGGGGTGACACAAAAAAAAGTAAGAAAATAAAATGCACATAAAATGACAGACAGTGATGTAGCAGCCTGAACTTTTGCAGCGCAGAAACATAAGAAAAATGAGGAGTGCAGCTAAAGAGAAATGCCCTTACCCTGCACGAATAGTCATCAGAGAATGTAGATAATGTCTCGCTGTTAACTGACCCAGGATCTCCCTCAAGGCTCTATCTAATTCTTCCTCAGCATGCCTTTCTGGTCTGAGATGATAAAACGCCAAAACACATAGATCATCAGTGACTTAAAAAAAAAAAAAGAAAAGAAAAGAAAAAGAAAAAAAAGCGCAGACAAAAATGAATCAAAAGTAGCCTAAAATGTCCCCACCCATCCGCAGGTTCAGTATCACACAGGTGCACTTAAACCAGAGCCTGGTGGCGTCTGAACTGAACAGGCTACCCTTCCGTATCCGCCGAGTCCTCCTCATTATCTTATCCTAATATCAACAATGTGGACTCAACATTTTAGGCTACTCGGTATGAAAATAACACAGGACAAATAACATGAGAAACTCTGGGAAGAACAAAGCAAGCAAACATTATCGCAAACAACTAAAAAAAAAAAAAAAAAAAAAAAAAAAAAAAGTCATTAAGCAGCTGAAGGCTTCAGCTGTGACCTGACAGCACATTTACCTCTTCTCTGGTGGGTAGTACAGAGAGTACGCGTCGTCGTTCAGTGATGGGGGGCTTCGTATAGCAATCTGGTCGCTATCAAAACCCATGTCGGACAGAGAATTCCCATCCTCATCGAAGGCGTCGTTTTCAAGTCTGCAAAGGGGTGAGCGGATCACAAATCTGAGAAGTGGGATGCAGGAGTGAAAGCACGCCAAAATGTCTGCTTCTCAAATCGGTGGGAGGTTAAATGCATATGTGGTAAAGGAAGAAAACGAAAAAAACAATGGTGTTTGGGGTTTTTTTCCTAATGAAAGCAGAAAACGAATTATTTCAATTTTGATTATAAACAATGGCTTGTGATGTAATAAATGTCCACGAGGTTATTTTTTTCATTTCTTTCAATGTATTTTTTTTTTTCTTGAAGAAAAACACTTAACATAATTCCAACATTTGAGACGGCAGTCTGAACACAGGCAACAGCCTCATTAATTATTTAGAAATCGAAACAATGGGTGTGAAAATAGTCACGTTTTGTGTAGGCGTGGGGACACAAAACTGACGTAAAGTCTACTTAAAATACCCGTGAAATTTTGGAATCAACAAGAACCACGCCTAAATTCCGGATATGCTTTTTCGAAGATGGAAAAAAAAGGAATACATCTTAAATAGATAGAGGTCTCCTATTCGTTTTGCCTCGCCTCTCCTTGGTGACGCCAGCCCACCGTCATCCCGAGGGCTATCCATTGCACTGACTGCACACTCATTTTTAATAGGAGGGAGGGGGGGTTCTGTGAACCGTCCCACCGGACAGATACCTCTGTGCAATTTCCATTCTCATTTTCCACACAACACTTGCGCTTGCGAGTCTTGAAATCTCTGTACATCTTTTCGCTATAGTCTTTTCAGTTCAGCCATTTGAAACTGTGCGCACAGTTTGTGCGTAGTTGCACGCAACTGGTTTGACACACGGTGTCCGAATCACAATGCAATAACCATCGGGGGTGATGCGGGTTTAAGCTGCTTTTGCAATAAAGCAATCACAAAAACTATACCACGGTGAAGATCCAGCAAGCACAAACCTACCTGATCTTAGGGTAACTTAGTCCGATAGGTGTGCAGAAGACGCTGTAGTGCATTAAGATTCCGTAGATGAGCAAGATTAAAGTCGCTTTACTCGAACTGGCCATGCTGTTGGAAAACGAAAAAAAACACCAAAAAAACAGACGTGACATTAAAACATGTTAGTTTCTGTGTAAAAGCAACACGATCGCGCTCTGCTCAATCGAATTCGCAAGATGTTACTACTTCTCACTGACTACAAAACTAAAGACCTAAAGACCTGAATGGAACAAAAACCTGTCAACAAAACGTCCATCTGCTTATCAAAATGATTTCTATCTATCTCTCAGTTTTTTCATCCCATTTCGTAAAAGTTTAACTGCGGCACTGATACAGAGTCCTCTGCATGCAGCGCCAAAGTAATTTAAAAATCTCCTCACAGTTCAGACAAAAAAAACCCCCAAAAAACAATAATTTCCATTATCTTATCTCGCTCTCCAGCACTGAGATTGTCCGAGTTTTTCAGACATTCCGCAGATAAAGCACATACCTATAGCAGGGAAGCAGGAAGAGCGCTGTGCTGTAGGACGTGATCCGGGCGCGGCTGTGGTGCTGTGCGTGTGTGTGTATGTGAGAGAGAAACCGTATCTTTCTCGCGGCACTTCTTCCCTGGCTGAAGCGCCTCCGTCGTCTCCTTATGTTCCTCTCAGCGCAGCCTATCTCACTTTTAAACACAATTAAGATGACCCAACCAGTCGCGGGGGCAAACAAAAACTCGGCGGGAAAGTGCGCTGTATGCTCGTCTACATATCGCTGCTCCAAACTTTTGTCCTGTGCCGTGATTGCCTTGGTTTTTTATCCGTGGATGGTAAGCCTTGCCCCCCACCCCACCCCTCCTCATCCTCCTCCCTCCACTAAGTCACAGTAAGGATGCTATGGACGTCATCAAGTCTTCCTCCCGGAATATAATAGTACAGTTCCTTCCTCATAGACGCATCCGTCAGACTCACCCCCACCTCCCCGCCAAGATGGAAGTTTACTTCTAAACTTTCTTCTTTCTTTATAAGCAGAAACCATGGTGAAAGCGTGAAGTGGCGATTTTTCGTTATGATAGCCACCTAAATCAATTTGTCCGTAGGGCTTTTTGTCTCACGTCACCAATTGGTCCAATTACGCTCTAATGGTCATGACTGAGCAGGGAAATGGTCATCCTTGCTGCTGCTGGTGGTTTCATATGACTGGGTGGTTTTGATGGAGATGGCTCGGGCTTCCGCCCGGACCAAGTTCAAGGCCTCTGGGGAACCGGGAGCTGTCCGGTGCTGAAATGAATCGTCTCAAATTGCGGCTTCCAGACTTTTTAGTCACTCTTTCTGATCATTTCCAATAATTGCCCTTTGGATGACGAGGGGGTGGCTTTAATGGCCGTGCAATAACAGCACCAAGGTCTCGACCTATTCGTTAGATTGTTGAAGTAAACGAGGCGCGTAATCAGATTTGAACGCGGGCTGGTGACGCAGGATGCCGTCTCAGAGAGGTATCAGCCTTTAAAGACGACTTAGACATTGTCCTAACATTGTTTTGAGATGTTATGTGTTGTTAGAATGTGCTGTTTGACACGTGAAAACGAAAAAAATGGAGAGAGGGCTTGTCCCTTCTGCCGCATACCAGTTGATAAACCAAAACGAAATCAGGCCTAATTCTTGGCCTAATTTGCTTTTAGCAACAACTAAATTGCACTTGATGCTTGTTGCTTCTCAGCAGAATGTTATCTCATTCTGAAGTTATACGTGCCTCAACTCTAGAGGGGTGAGCTTGGCATAAAAACGTATGTTTTTTATGGGAGGTGTTTGGGATTTACGAGACTTCATTTGAAAGGTGGGTGCTTTAAGAAAAAGATAATAAAATAAAATAAATGAATGAATAGACCTGCGTTTGGGGTTTATTATAACACCTACAGGATAAGCACATCTTTCACTTCAACAACGTACGACTGAATCACACCTATAGCTCACCGACCAATTTGAGGAGTTTACCAATCACGAGCGAGATTCACGTCAGCGTTTTGTTTAGGCTGACGCAATATGACGAACGGAGCTAGTCACTGCCAGAGGGGGCCTATCCTCAACTTCTTTCCACAGGACGTGATTCCTGTGAAGAGCACAACTTAAACCCCATTTGTCTGAGCTGGAGCTGACTACTGATTCTGGGCCTTGTGCAGCAGGTAGAGATACGGCTCAGTAACTCGGGCAAAGGGCGCCATCATGAGGAAAAAAGTGAAACAGGTTGAGACTCTGCCGAGTTTCATTAAATAATTCATCACCACCAGCGAGGTGATGATGGATATATTTCGTCTTCATGAGGGATAGAATTATTATTTTTTAAATGCTATTTTTACAGCTCATTAAATGTATCATTTTCGTTGTGAGCTGAACAGTCGTATTCCAAGCCACATACGTGATTATGGTTATACACTGTTCTGATGGCAAAAACAAAGAAATACATCAAGTGGGCTACTCGTGGTGAATATTTGCATACACCTATTATGAAGAGTCTCAACGCCAGTATTTCTCACCCTCTACAGTTATGATCTTTAGTCTGTGCAAGCAGCAGCCAGACATCTCACATCATTTGATTTAAGGAGACTTGAAGAAACAGAACAATCAATATTCTGCAAGAAACAGTTAACATGCCAGAGATTTGTCATTGTCTATATTTGGGACCTTGTAATGCCCATTTAAAATGCCAAAACCAAAACAAATCAGTCAAAGGCAACTTTTTTTAAATGGCACATTTCATTAGCAGTGAACCCAGTGCACTTTACATTTAAAGACAAAAAGTCAAAGTCAACGCAAGTAAAACGAGACACAATACATGGTTCTGTGTTGTTGCCGCATGAGATGAAAATAATAATAACAGAAAGCAATGGTTTACAAGTCATTTAAGCTGGTTTGTATAGTTGAAGATAGAAAAAAGCACCGCATTTAAAAAATGATTGGACAGTGGTAACAAAAGACTGGAAATGGTGTGTATTATTAGACAATTACCTGGTGAAAAACCCATAAAGAAATAGGTTCATTGGTAAAGAGTAACTATGATATAAATAAATGAATGAATAACAGGTAGAATTCCAAAGTCCTTAGAAGAAAAGAGATGGAAGAATTCATCACTCTGTAAAATGTTGCAAACAACAGTTTGAAATGGCAAAATAAATCTTTGGATTCTGTTGTTCTTTATGTAACATATCAATGAAAGAATTTTGAGATATGTCTGTATTCAAGGAACAAGAAGAAAAAATATTGTGAGGCTGTGGTCTTCAGGCAGAAAATCAGATATAATGCCATATAGAGCTATGCTAATAGTCTTTGGGGTGGTGTGGCAGTTAACACTGTTGCCACAAAAAGTTCCTCCAGTCTCATCTTGGCTGGGGCCTTTCTGTTTGGCTCTGTGGGAAGTTTGCATGTTCTACATGTGCATGCATGGGTTTCTCCAAGTACCTTGTCTTTCTATGATTTAGTGATTCTAAATCGTAAGCACACAAAGTTGTTTGTCTCTGTGTTGGCCTTGCAATAGACTGATGGCCTGTTCAGAGTGTGTGCTCCCTTTTGCACAATCAGTGAGCAGTTCATAGCTAAATAAAAAATAAAAAAAAACTGGAGTTAAATCTCTTCTGTGCTGTCAAGAAACAAACAAACAAAACAAAGCCTGATTATGATGTACTCAGGCAAAGTGGAAAAGTGTTCTGTGGTCTGAAATCTTTTTGGAAATCATAAGCAACAGAGGACAAGGATGAAAAGCCACGATCGTTGGTGCTATGAGTGTGTGTTAGTGAACGTGGTGCAAGTAATTTGCACATCTCTAAAAAGCATGTTCCAGAGAAGAAAAAAAAAATCTGTAGCAATAATGGAATAAAAAGATTTGGCTCCACAGTAAGAGTCCAAGTGCTAAACTGAACTGCCTGCAGAACAAATTGGTGACCAACTGAAAAAAATAGTGTTTTTTTTTTTGTCAGAAATTGTTTTAAAACCTTTATATAAAATTGTGTCATTCTGTTGTCATTTAGCCAAATTATACATAAAGTCCCAAGTTTTTGGTAAGAGTACTGCGACTGACCTGTCTTCTGACCAAGTTCTACTGCAGAGGACTGGAACACAATCAGTAATTCTAGTAATGAACAAGTAAGAGTAGACTTGCTCATACAGAGAGGCAGAGCACAGGTATGTGAAGCATAATATTTTAAGTATTTCATTTCAGAAACTTTGGTAATTCCTTCCCTGTGTATGTGTTTGCAGTTGGGCACAGGCTGCACTTAGGAGACATCTTGGAAAAGCTCATGTGTACAGCGCAGTCCCAGTCAGTAGGGGTCAGTGTAACACTTCAAAAACACTTCAAACACTCTGTATGAATTCTCATGATACACATGTACCTGCAGAGATCTGCTTGATGTTATTATCTTTTTTTTCTAGTGTTCAAGGTAAAATCTCAATATTAGCTTACTTTCTTTACATGACTGTTGTCAACCCTGAAACCTTTGATAAACACAAACACCAGTTGAAAAAAAGCTCATAACCGTGGGAAAAATAAATTAGAGCCTAAAAGCTTGAATAAGGGAAAGTTATTCAGGCTCTTATGATTACCATGACCTGGATGACTGAGAATCTCCATCAACTAAATAAAGCCTGTTTTTGCTTTTAATATGCTCTGATGGGTAAGTATCTTGTAAAAGAGTTAAAAAAAAACAATCAGTGCTAAGGTAAGTCTTCAAAAGGGTTAGCTGTTAATGCTAACAGAAGTTTCTGAGCAGATCTATTAAATATACTGTAAAGCCTAGAGGGCGACAAACGCTTTCAAAAATGGGAATTAGGATCAAAGGTTAAACATTATGATACAACGTTTCTGTTGGTTTTGTATGTCCAAACTGTTCAGTTTTAGAATGTCTGTGCAGTTTTGGATTGAATACAATGTGTACGAATAACTTTATCTACGTGGTTCAGACCCAGGATGGGGGTTTTCTCCCAGGCAGGACATAGGGATGTCAGCCATATTGGGCACACGGGAAAACCATGATGCGAGCTTCAGGTGCAGTCGAAAATAAGACAACATACCTGCGATATTTAAGAGAGAAGGAACAAAAATCAAGAAAAGGAACACATATAGGCTCATCTTGGGTATCCAAATATTTAAGATGTTATTCAAGATGTTTTTTGCTTGAATAGTGTGTCTTTAAGTGTCGATACAATTACACCACAGGACCTTTGTTTTATTTATGGGCCACACAATCAAAAAAGCATGGACAAAATGATTCCCCAATGTAAAAATGAGTTAGTATTTCATGCAGGACAGAAGCGGACAGAGAACCCGACATGTCTATATTTCAGGCCTGTTAAATTATATGTTCAAGAACCAAGATTAGCTATTATCGGCGTCCTAACAATCATTGTTACCAATTTAAAAACAATAAAGGAAAACAGGAAACCGTTACGTTTCTGAGCTGGTGTCGAGATACACGTGTTAAACATTGTTCTCTCGAGACAAAAAGTGTTGGGTGCCATGAAAGGCCGATATTTCCGAGTCTAATCTGAGCACTTTGAACGAGGCATGATTCCTCCTTTGGCCTCGCTGGCTCCTGCGTGCTGCTCCGGCTATTGTTGTGTGTCTTCTTCGGGGCAGCCCGGGTCCATCAGCGGGCGGTGACTTCTGATCATTTAACTGTTGTACTCGGCGATAGGAGCGCCACATTTCAGCCCATGTTTGCGTGTCCCCGCTGTAAAGAAACAGAAAGGATCCCAGTGAAGGACTTTGGGCTGGCGAAGTAGTTAATCGGTATGGGACAGTCTGAAGACTGAGATTCCACGTTAGAGGCTGCTCTGCTCGTATCGGCTGGGTCCATTTATTTGGATTGTCGACGGGAAATTAGAAAAAAAAACCCAAAAGAAAAAAAACCGTGGAGGGGGAGAGGATCACAGGACGCATGTAGCCGAAGTTACAACGCTGCCGAGGTTGGTTTTAAGGTAAGAAATGCTCGCTGAAAGAAGAGAGAGAAAAGTCACATTTTGTTGTGGAGGTGGAGTGAGCAGGGCCTTGTGGTGTGGTGACACTCGGTGAAAGTTGGGAAAGAACCAGCAGAGTTTCTTCGGTGTTTTACAGTGTTCTGAAAACCCTCTTAATTTTTAATCCCGATGCGGGACTCGAGCTTTTAGGATTATTTGGTTGAATTTCTCGACGGGAGGGCACAGCAGCGAGGGGAGAGGGGCTCCCCAGCTGTCCTGGAACAGGACAAGAGGGCTCCTTGTACGGTTTCAGTCATTAAACTCAACCCAAAAACGCATCCGAACACCTTGATGTTGCCCCTGAAGCCTCATTGAGTTTTCCCCTCGGCCTGAATTCTCCTAACATGAAGAGTTTGAGCCCTACACTTTCCTCTCTGCCTCACCCAGTTTCTCTTGTCTCTCCCTCCCACACACACACACACACACACACACACACGATCAGCTGCTTGAGGCCTCAGCTGTAGTAAGGCCTTTAATTGCAGCACACTCAAGGGTTTCCAAAAAAGACTGCGTGTGTGTAATTTAAGGAGTCTCTAAATAAGTTTCTGCCTAATTGTCTTTTGCAAAGTCGCAACTCTACGTCCCAGATTTAAACACTCTGCCATGAATTACAGGCTGGATATTTACTGTCCATGTCTGCATGTATGTGTTGGTGTGCTCGCATACTCCAGTGGCACAGTAATCCTCCTCCACCGTAATCCCTCTGTTAGTACAGCCCCAGTTGGCTGGACAGTTGTGTCTCCCTCTCTCACACACAGCTGGAAAGGAGAGGGCTGTTGGCAGAGGGGTGAGGAGCCCCGACAGGTGCCACCGGCCGGGAGTTCAGCGACTTTGATTTAGCAGGAGGCATGGAGAATCCTCGCATAGTCCTCAAGTGTCCTCATGGCACAAATCAGACTCTGCCTTATCATCGTTACAGTTTGCAGATTAGAGGCTTTCCCGTCTGTTGTGCCCTGGGTGGAAAGGCCAAGATCATAGGCTGACCAACCAAACAATTTCACATATCGACACTTGGCCAGCGTGGGTGCAGGGAACAAGAGGAGCTTTTCTTTCTTTTAGCTAGAAGATGGTTCTTTCTTTCTCCCAGTCTCACTCCAGCCTTTGACAGGCACAGCAGGTGGCCTCAATGGCATGAATGGATTCGGAAGGAAGTTCCTCTCCTCCCCCTGCCGGTCCCCTCCACTAACTGTGATTGGCAGAGATGGCAGACTGCCCTGAAGATAAGACAGAATTGTGCCTCATAGAGTGTGCTCGGGGGCGGTTGCTGAGCTGTGCTTTGGTGGCGGGGTCCCTATCACGTCGGTAAATGCCGCTTTCAGGTTCGTGTGCCGGTCTTTTAATCTCTTTACAGCATTTGGTTGCAAACTTGAGGTGCTGCTGTTTGTCCTCAGCCGTGTTTAAAAACTTCATATTCCAGAAGCTCAAGTGGGTTATTTCATAACGCTGCTGGGATTAGTGAAATCCTTCAAGGTGTTTTATTTGTCGAGCAGGAATGCCGTTTTCGTGCCCGGCATAGATTTCCGATTAATGGATGATCTGATCGCAAGTGAACGACTCTTAAGTTGAGATGGGATTGCACCCACAGATGCCTTGAGAACACGTGGAGGTTTAACTGCTCAGTCCACATTTGGAAGCAGCCCTGGCAGCATATGGCCACATTCTTGGAGAAGTCCAAATGGCCCCAGTAGTGCAGAGGGGCCACTTACTTAATTGACTTCCTCTGTGCGGGCAGATGTACACATGAAGCACGCTGCCTAATGGCAGTGGGCAGAAACTGGAAGATTCTTATCGCGGCCTATTCACACCGGCCTGTTCATATTATTTTAATTTCCTCCTATCCCACAGACTAAGTACGAAAAGTGCTTTGCCGCCGTGCCATTGATCAAACACAACAGGAGGGTTCGGTCTTTACAAGTGGAAATGATGTGCATGTTATTTGCATATAATTACACCCAATCACAGGTCCTTTCCACGATTGGTTTTGTCATGCATCCAGGATGATCTGATCTCACATGGAGAGCAAGTGTGTTCATGCTTGGATGTAAAAAGAATCCTGAATGACTACTTGGGATTGGATCTCAGTGGCCTGTTCTGCATGCAAATAATCAACTGGCAGTTTGTGGGTGTTTTCATACGCTGAACAATGTTCGATTCTTCTGAGTCGCATTTATTGTTTGTTTTTTATTTGGGGCAACACCGATCGACGTCTCCATTTTCTGCAGCTGCTCTCTCACGTGAAAATCTGAGAATATATAAAGTCAGGTGTGGACTTTGCCTGTTGTTGCCCACTCAAAGGCGCATTAAACTGATTTATTTCTTTTTCTTTTGGAATGGAGAGATATGACGTCTCTGACACTTCACTGAAAAATCAAGATTGAAATAAGACGGTGCAGATGTGTTTTTCCTGGCTCCAAAATCTTACAGTTACTCTCGTGTGACAGAAACTCGCGTCAGATGCTGCCAAGCATAAAAGCCTTGGACACATTTTGCATTAAGGCAATCATCAAAAACGTGCACTGTGACGGATTGTACTGTAGATTTTTGTTTCCCTGTCCAAACAAGACCTGTTTTTTCCTTCTAATAACATCATGCCCGTTCAGTCAGAAACGGCAGCCTCAGTTTATGCGCTGCGGTATCTGCATGTACAATCCATACGTGCAGTTTGTGTCATGCATTTGTCCCAAGGGACTGTAGAGGTTCCAAAAGGCTCAAGGGTCAAAGGGCCTTTTGGAGAGTTGAGTCGTGTCCAATTAGTCACGTCAATAAGAAAAGCTGCATCAAGCTTCATCTAAGATACAAATATACCATGCCATTATGTAACGTAGTTTCAATTTTCAGCTGCAGGTTTTACGCTTTGACCTCTTTCTGACGCACGCTGCTTTCTGTTAATCAGGAGAAAACTGGACACGTCAGTGTCATGTGTGAATTACCCCCCCGGTGCTTCTGTCACATTTTCGTATTAGTACGACTTTCAACTCGGCCCGAGTCTGAACTGCAGCGGTCACATTAATGGACACACACACACACACACACACACACAGAAGGGGTGGGTTAATTTGGTTGTCAGAGGTACACTGTAGAATTTGTTTCACTATTATATATTTTCTTTATTTTTTAAATGGACCACTGAGGGTCTCCAACTGGAGATGGAATAAGCTAGAACGAGTGTTGGGTAACCAGAAGCGTGAGATGGAGAGCCAGGAGGAGATTGTCACACTGCATTGAGGTTAAGTTTTCTCTGGGCAGGCAGGGCCTGGGAGTCATGGTGTCCACACACTCCCCCAGTGTCAACTCTGTTATGCCCTGTGAGCAGGAAGCCAGTAATGCCATTGTCCAGGAAATGCAGTGGCCTAGAAGCTTGTCTTAATGGCTCGGAATCTGTCTCCCAAAGGTGTGATGCATCCAGGGTTTGCCACTTGGTGTTAAAACTGAATACTGTTGTTTTTAATGAGTATTTCTTGAACGTTCTGTGCTTGTGACTGTGTAGCATTAGCGGTTGCATGGCAACCCCGTGATGGAACTGTTAGAAACTGGTTCAAGGAAGTGCGATCTATATCCGGAAAAGCCAAAACCATCACTAATGTCTCAGCTGATGGAAATAAGGTTTCACTGATTTAATGGAAGTGATATTTGGAGATGGATCATCAATCTGCTTTGGAGAAGGAGATGATGCTGGAACTTTTGTTTGGTTCAGGTCCACAAACATAAAGATGACTGTCTGAAGAAAAAGGGGAAGATTGTGTTGGGTTGATTAGAGGTGAAGGACCAGCGAAGAGGCATTACCTCCACAGCACTGGTGTGTATCGAATGTTTTGACCCTTTAATTTGGTAATATTTTTTTAGGATGATAATGCATGATGCTGCAGAGCAAGGGGCATTCAAACTTTTCTTCAGGAAAGACGGATCGGATCAATGACATGGCCAGTAAACGGTTTGGATCTCAATCCGATTAGGAGTAGCTTTGGTGAAATTAGGTGGGGAAAAGGTCCATGATGAGGCTTCATCCTGCTGATCTGTCAACTGTTAAAGATGAAAGTTGGGACCTAATTGATTTGAATAAGAGCTGCAGCAGAGCTGTGATTTTCTTTTTTTCATTCATGATCAATGCTTTCCACATGATTTATTTTTTTACCTCCATGAAAAAATTAGAAACTGAAGTTGCTGAATGAACCTCCTAAAGTGGGATGATTCTTTTTTTTTTTTTTTTTTTTTCATCAGAGTTCCAAATTTGCAGTTATCGCGACAGACTGTGTCTGATTTCTACTTGGTATAGAAAGTTTTCTGCAGACAGTTTGGGGTGATAACGGACAGTGCGGGGCTTTTTATTTCCTGAATGGTGGTGTGTGAAAGCTACAGAAAAGCTTCCTGCCTGTAGTGCTGCAGCGTTGTTGTTCAACCCTGTGGGAAGCAACAGCCTGTGTCTCCTTAATCTGACACGGCATCACTGGCAGTCTGGCACACAGCTTCGCATGTCACATGTCCTTGGATGGGGTCTGGCTCCACCAATGTCCTTTTGTGTGTATGCTTGAGAGTAAGATTACCCGTAGATATGTGTTGGACATTCAGTGGAGTGTTTACAATGTCTGCCGGACCTTCGGATAAAACATGATATTCATTTTCTCAGTTAGTCCAACATAATTGTTTGGACTATAGAATGGGTTCTAAAGGTAGTTCATATACTGTTCTTGTAAAATATGAAATACCAGAAACTGTTTTACTAATCTAAAGGAGCTTTAGGTCGGAGGTTTCACAAATCATCGTGATCGTAACTCTATCAGAGCCACGCATCTTAAGAGGTTTTTTTTGAGAAACTTGAAGATATAGAGCTCCTTCGGCCATGGGTGGGAAATATACTCTTATTTCAGAAGCTGGATAAGATTTGAAATAAAACTAATTTGAAAAAAATAAAGTAATTATTAGGAAAGAAAAAGCTTTGCCACAATGCCGAGAGCACGCGAAAGTTTGCTCTAAAGAATCTGTGGTTTTCACGCGTCATTGGCAAAATTGGGAAAACAAATTTTGACGTCCATTTAAATCAGATCCCGGCCCACATCCGTGTGCGAGCGCGAGGCATGATTCACTGCTGCCTCAGAGCCACCGGGAGAACGGCACATTTCTGCCAGCTAATCTCGTTGTGTGTTTTTAAAAGCCTCATTTCGGAAGCGATCTGAGAGAAGATAAAATGATCCGCCTGTAATTTGATTTGTGGGGAGTTGATTTGAGCTACATGTGTCACACACCGGTCCCTGTCTTTGGCACAAACGTTTCATGCTTCTTCTGTACATCATGTTCTGTACAGAGACATAATGCAGGTCACTGTGATGATGAGAGTGTCCGAGTACCAACTGTGATAGCGACTGTTTGTGTGTATCAGTCTGTTTTGAATATGTAATTGGAGCACTTTGTTTGATTGAACGTTGGGCTCTTTGTCTGTATATCTGTTAGCGTTCATGCAGCTGACTGTGTGCATGTGTGTGGGACTGGATGGATGGTAGAGGAGATCCACGACATGCTTTCTTTTTGTGCGCAACAATACAGTAGATGGGCTTGACGAGAGCAAACTGAAAAGCCTTTCTTCTCAAGGTCTAAACTGCAGACACGAGCTTCTTGCCCTTTCTTAGAGCAGGTGCCAGTTGGAGGTTTTTAAAAAAAAAAAAAAGAATAAATAAAAAATCTGGGTTGAATGCTGGTGGTATGAGATGACTTTTTCTTCTCCAGGATCTAGGGAGGGCTTACCTCTTAATCATGAATGAACATCTTTGAAGAGTCGTCTTTGAAGACATCTGTTGCATATCTTCTTTTTTTTTTTTCTTATATGATACCTCCGGGCCTCTTCACAGGTTTGAAAGTGAAACGCAGACGAATCAGTTTGAGACTCCACATTGTGTGGGCTTGTTCAAGCTTGTAGTCTGTTCATTACCTTCTCGGGAGCAAATCAGTCTGTGGACATAATGGTGTAAAGAAGAAAGGCTGCTGGTCAGTACGGAAATGGGGAGTTTTTACGCGCAGTTCCGCTGCACACTCTTACCACACCGGGGCATGGTGTCGGTGCACCGAGTGGGCGGAGTACGCGTACCAGCCAGCTGGCTAAGTGCCCCGTTTAGATTCAGGGGGGCAAGCGGCATGTATGCCCACCTGATACAAACACTATCGCCTTATTTAGATGCCAAGAAGCAGCTTGAGTGAATGCATGAAGCCAGTAAATCTGCCGAAATTGTGGTTCCGGAATGTTCATGTCAAGCAGCAGGTGATATCCGAGTTGCACATTTATCTCGTGACCAATTTATGACGCAGTAAACCTTGATAACTCGGACACATAGTTCCTGTTTTAAGGTGACGCATTCTCTTGCCGTTTCAGAGGAGCAGTTCTCCCGCGCTATTTGTCTTTTTCATTTTTCCATAACAGGAAAATGAACGAACGAAACGCACTTGATGGACTTTGGAGGGCATCTCATCAAAAATCAAGAGTATGGCTGGTTTAGCAGAGGAGTGTTCACTTTGCCTAAATACACTCGTCGTGCTTTGGAAAAGATTAATTAAAATGGCTAAGTAGCACTTTGTAAATATTATGCTCACATTCAGGCAGCTTGAAACTCCCATTGCGAATCAGTTGTGACATGGCTAACATGTTATACTCGCAAGACATGAACAATCCGCTGCTTCTACAGAATAAACATGGCAAAAACTTACTGATTTGAAGAAAAGAAAAAAAACATGAACCGCTCAGTTGAAGGTTCTTAACCTGGTTTTTAACCTGAACACCAGTCCTCATTCGGCTTGTATGTAAAGCAGGCCAGTCGTGTAGTTTGTGTCTTATTCATTTAGATTTGGTTTCCGTTTAGCACGTTTCTTGCAGTCAAGCGGAAGGTAGCCTACGTCATCATATTCTTATGACCACACGCACTTGGTTTGTTCGCTCCAAACCAAGTAATGGAAACGACTCTAAAGAGCAGATTCTATGAAGCAACTATTTGAAAATTTGGCTTCAAATCGGCTGGATGGTTGATGGAAATTTAGCTGATTATCAAATCAAAGAGCTTTGATTTGTGTAATTCTACTGGTTGGCATTTTCTGAAAGCAGAAACTCCACCTACACCGAATGAATGTCATTTTTAGCTGTATTATTTGGTAGTTTGATGTATTGGTGTGTTGATTTCCAAGACGGAGCAGATGTTTGGAACCTTTGGTCATCTCTTTATGCCTCTGTTTCACAGTTTTTCACCGTCAGCTCAGCTGGCTGCTCGCTTTCACACCAACTTTAGGGTTGGACAGACTTTTGGAACAATACTGAGGCTGACAGGCGTGACGTGATGATCACATTTATGTTGGTCTTTGCTCCGATATTAATGACCTGCATAGATTTACGGTATAACACAAGGAGCGTCTGGAAGTTCAGATTACCGAAGCATGAATGAAACTGATATTTACTTCAACACAAAGAAGCCGGACGGTCGTAATTTCAGTCAGTCTGTAAATTGATAGAAAATCTTAAAGTGTACAGTCTGAGTAAATCTTAAGGCAACACTTGAGAAGTTTGTGAACCTTAAAACTTTTTTTTTTTTTGTTGCCTTGCTTTGAAGCAGGTCATGGGCTATACAACTTTTAAACTCCCTGGATATGTATTTGACTGAAAAAAATTGCCGTCTTCATCCTGACTCTTTTTTTTTATATTTTTATTATTTTATTTGAACAATTTCCAACATAAGAGAAAAAAACCTCCAACATTTGATCTGTACCTCCTATGTATTATTTGTTTTTGATACTCATTGTTGTAATTAATTGCTATAAATCATTAAAAAATTTCCTGCTCAGACATAGGAAAAAACCTTCATCTTTCAGACTTTACTAACACAAACGCCCAGTTGAACAGACTCGTAGAAAAGCTAAAGAAAAGAAACAATGTGAAAAGTTTCACAACTTTGTGATGGGATTTTTCTTCATACCAGACACGTTTCTCTGTCCAGCAGCTGCAGCAGAGTCTGTCAGAAATCCGTCATGTTTTCTTGCATAATAATCATCTTTCACAAATTGCCCCATTAAGTTGCACGGCGGTGCCCATGCGGGTCTCCTCTCTTCTTCTCTGCTTCTCTCTCTGTAGCTGCCTGGTTGAGTTGATTTACCAGTGGACATGATTTTGACGAATTGTTTTGTTTAAATAAATTCCAGCAGCATCAGTTTGCAAGTAAATGGGTTATTATTGTGACATATGCCGTATGAGAAGCACACAACATTTTAATTTCACTTTATGGATGAACTGTTTAGTATCCAGCTGCCTGGTGCTGTGCTTTCTGTTTTTTAATTCTATTATTTTTATTATTCGGGTTTGTTTTTATCATAATCAATCTTCTTCTCTGGGTTTTGTTTCCAACGGTGTTTCTCAACATTCGATTTCAGCCAACAGTTCTATTGCGAGAAAGTAGGAACCAGGTTTTAGAAACTCGCTCTCCCACCGCCGTGAGCCGAAGTTTGCAGCGTAATTGCCGTGTTGGATTTTTGTCACTTAATTCACAGCGACTACATCGAGTTTTGCCTTAACCACCTGAACGTCTCTACTAGTTCTGCCTGCTTCAGAAACGTGTTTCAGCGAAATCTCCACAGGTTATCTTTGTCAACATCAGAGCCCAAACAAGAAGCTGCCAGAGTTGCAGCCTCGTCTCTTAACTTAGAAGTTAACTCATCTGTATTCCGTTTATTGTGCAGTCACATATTAGATATTTATAGAGCTATATTAAGGGCAATAAAAAAAGGTATAAAGCCCAAATGTTTAAGTAGGAATAGAATAAAAAAAAAACTGCACTTGTGGATCCTTAAATTATTACAGCTGCAGTTGTATTGGAGCAGCCTGTAATTGGGTTTCTATGGTCAAAGGGATCCGTTGATTAATCAGGGCTTTCGAAGATTGCACTGTTTTAATGAAAAGATCTACTATGGTAATTATACGTTGTTGTTGTTTTTTTATGTCTCTACAAGCTGGAAAATGTTTACTGAAGGTTTAAACAGCCATCTGTTATTCTAGCTCTGTGGTCGGCTGTTTCCAATTCATGCAAACACTACAAGCTGGCCCGACTACAAATGAATGATTACTCTTGGAAGAAGTAACTGCGTCATTTTGATGATTGTACAGTACGAAGTGGACTCTGCCTTTTCTTCCGAGTGTGGAAACTTCATTGCTCCACACAATGTTCCTTCCATCAGATTCTATAGATGCAGTTCCTTGTGAATTTTAGTGAATAACCAACACATTTGGTGTAGTTGGTGGATCTCTCGATAATTGTAACAATCGAGAAAAACGAAAAAGCTTTAGGAGAATCGAATGTTTCGGTAATTTTCAGAAAACCATTTTTTTTTTTTTTTAAATGGTAACAAGTACTTTAGAACAGACAAAAGTTAAAACACTTGAACCTGGGCTCTTATATGAACACAAATGAGGCACATGGTGAGATGCAAACTGAACTATATCAGAGCAGGTTTGTGACAGCGTTCAAAGATGGGTAAGAGTTATATTTGAGATCCTTTTTTATTTATTCTATTTTTTTTTTTTTTTTTAATATCCGTTCATCACACAAGCACAGACTCTGCGGGTTGCTGCAAAATATATTCTCCTCGGTGCTTTGCCTGAGCAGCGCCCGCCTCAGTCGCTCTGTTTCAAACACCGGTGCCAGCCGTCACTGACGCTTCAAACTGTGTTGTAAACTTTTGCAAATGCCAGGATATGAGTCATTGAATAGTTGAGCAGTCTCGGAGCTGATATGTTGCGCTGTGGCACGAGCAGACCACACGGGGATAATTTGACAAAGAAGGCCAAAGGTGACAGAAAAATGAGTAAACTGAGTGTGCTCTGCTGGCAGCTCGTGACGACACACATTACATTAAATGCACTTATCTGTTACGGGATCCTCTTCTGCATTACTGATTTGGAAGCAGACTACACACGGATATTGGGCTGGCGTTCGCTCCTCTGGTGCGATACTCGGTGTGTGGACTCGGCCTGATTGCAAGATGTGAGATGTAGATCTTTTAGAACTGTTGTGGAAACAAAGATCTTCGCTCTCACTTAAAACGTGAGGCAAAACGTTCCATTTATTTATTTTTTTTGTTATAAAGTACTTCGTGTTAAGTTCTCAAAATACAGAACGCACCCACACAGCGCCGTGTGTCAAAACTCAGGAAGACACTTTTTTTTTTTTTTTTTTTCTTTCAAAGCAGTATAATCACCTGGGAGAGGTGGAAATACTTTGTAATAGTTTGGACACCACTAGCTTGCTTTCATTCTTACACACACACTTATGCTCAGACCTTTTTACTTCTAACATGAAGTTCAGTTTGTGACACTTGAGTTGTAGTCCTGCTTTTAGATGCATCTCTTCATGGGCTTAATTGGGAAAACATTTGTCCTGTAGCTCCAGTTGAAGCGGCACTATATTTGCTATTCTAACTGCCATCCTAAAGGTCTGTCTAATCAATTCCAGAGAAAAACCCACAACCCGAAATCTCTGCTTCTGAAACTTGAGTCATTAATGGCACAAGTCAGATTTATGACACTGAGTTAGATGGAAGCAAATGTAGCCTTGTACTGTAATTTGATCTTCCTTCTCTCCGCCTCTTCCCTGCAGGCTTGATGATGGGTTGCGTCAGGAGTAAAGAGGATAAGGGCTCGGCACTGAAGTACCGACCCGACAACTCGAATGCCACGCCGGTCAACAATCACCAGGGCCCCTATGGGCCTGACCCGACCCTAATGGGTTATTCACCGGCTCTGAAGACACTCAACAACAGCTACAACAGTCACAGTGCCGCCCTCACGCCCTTTGGTGGAGCCTCTTCAGTAATGACGCCCTTTGGCGGAGCCTCCACTTCCTTCACATCGGTGGCTGTGAGCAGCCCCTTCCCCACTGTGATCACAGGTCAGTGTGGGGGTCTTAAGGCTTCAGAGGACACACCATACCAGGCATGCTAAATATCTGATAGTTTTCTTCATGCAAAGGACGTTTTATTCCAAATAGTTGGGGAGACGAATCATGAAGCGTAGAAGATTTGCTGCTTTTTTTTTTTTTTTTTTTTTTTTTTTTAAAATGTAAATACAAGCTGGGATTTTCCCCTGGCATGTTTCGGCTTTCAATTCTGTTGTCGTTAGGTGCGTAACGACTTTTGAATGCATTCAGATGAACATTTATAATCATCGGGATGTTATGAGAAGCAGATGTTATGCAAATGAGACATTTGAAACAAGTCAGCCAGAGCATCGAGGCCGAGCAGAAATCCAAATTAGGTCTATAATATGGGAAGCAATGCAGCAGGCATGGCCCCCGCTGAACCCAAAAAAACCAATTACATGCACAGAATTCAATTTTCTTCACTCATGCAGAGCAAAAGTTTTCATTGTCAACCACAGTTTTGACTTTTTGATTGAGGATGTGTCTGGAATCAAAATGACTGTGACATTAGCATCGCTACAGGTCGGAGGAGCAAATTATGCCACAAAAGTACTCGACAAAGCGGGTACGTTCCTCCGTAAGTTAGAACCCATGCACGCATCTTGTTTTTCTCTTTGAGGACCCGCTTTTGATATGCTGCATTCCCTAGCCTGTTACTCTTATTCCGACCGAGTAAATGGTCGTGTAAATGCTTCAAAGATAATTCACGCTTTCAGCGGTATTACATCGCTAACTGGGGCTCTGCAGATGTGCAGGCAATTCTATACATGCCAACTCTTGGGTAATTTGTTCTGATGAATGTAATGAGGCTACTGTACATTGTAGAGGTGTAGGTAACATCGATTCTCCTGCCGATCATGCAGATCCGGCATTTTGGTCCCCACAAAGCTGTTGGTCCTCTGAAGTGTTGTGCGTTCCAAATGAGAGACGGCCCTCAGTCTCTTTCTTGCTCTCACTGGGAGGCAGCTGTAGATCTAATCCTGCCAGTTCATTTTCCTCCACAACTCCAACCCTTCAGAGTCCTGTTGTCATTTTTTTTTTCTTCCAAATATTAAATGACATCAATTGGATTCACTCATGATAACTTAAGTTTGAGAACTGTGTATGGAATATGTTTCCCTGGGGATTTTTAACAGTGAATCACAGCGGAGGGAGCTGGTTGTATTTTTAGACGGCACTCTAAGGCACAGGAAGTGGGATACGGTAAAAGGGAAGCTGACATTAAGCAAAAAAAGAAGGCCCTGTCTTTGTTTTTTTTTTTGTTCATCTGTTCAGACAATGAGATTCTTGATCAGTTTAAACATTTTCTAAACTTAAAAAGGTCACTTTCATTTAGTTTTTCTGAAGTTGAAGGTTGAAAGCTGCGGGTGCTTTTTGTCTTTGTTGCAAAGCAACGATATAGAAAAAAACATTAAGGGAACACACAGCATTTGATGCCAGTTCACCCGCTTTCGTTTGTGCGCTCCTAATGATCAGTCTTTTTTTCTTCTTTTTTTTTATAGGTGGAGTGACATTTTTTGTAGCACTATACGACTATGAAGCGAGGACGTCGGACGACCTGTCATTCAAAAAAGGGGATCGCTTTCAGATTATAAACAACTCGTGAGTACCCATGCTCTGTGTGTGTGTGTGTGCGGGTGTGCGCGCACACATGCGTGCGTGTTTAATCCCTCATTGGATTCAGGTCTGATATTAGGGCTGCGATCTGTCTCGGTTAATGGCTTCCTTTGATGCACCATCTGTTAAATTGCCGTCTCTTGTTTCTCAGAAGACTGATCTTTCCTGTAGTTAAGTGAATGAGATTTGGGTTACAGTGGGAGAACATACAGTGCAGCCCTCACAACATACAGTCAAACATATATATCCACATACTAAAAAACTCTGGATTCAGTTAGAAAAACTTAGCAAAAAAAAGAAAGAAAATCTTTCTCTTTAAAAAAAAAAAAAAAAAATCTTTTGATAATACACATCAGTTGTCATGGAAATCCCATTCTGAAAGTCCCATTTCCCAGTCCACAACATGAAATGCTTTTCAAGCTTTTCCTGCTCCTCAGTGAAGTTGACTGATACTTTTTAGTGGAAGTGCCAGTAGATTACACGAAGGAATGCATTTTACCCTTCAGTCTTTTTTTTTTTTTTCCCCACGTCTACACAGTTGAGAGAATGGGAAGCGCTCCAAGCGCTGAACAAATCCTGTTCTTCTCATTCATCACATGCCACACAACATCCAACCACCGTCTAAGCTCGCACTGCTTTTGCGGTGATGAAAATGCCATCTGCTTTCAGCGGAGAGGTGAGAAGAGGGGAGATTAGATAAAATTGTTCAAAATGCCACCAGACAGATTCTGTGTGCTTCTCAGTTCGTCCTCGCCGAATTTAAACCGGCGCATCTGCCTTCTGACTTTGCAAGTTTAAAGATGAACTGCAGAGTATTTTTTTTTATGAGCTTTTATAATGCTGCCTGGGTTGGTTTGGTGTTGGTTTAAGGTCTGCCAAGAAACAAAACCCAAAGTCCGCACCAGACATGACGCAATGTGCTGCTCCTGATCTACCTAAAGCATCTCATTAGCAGTCCAAGCTTTCTTTAGTTACTTATCTAAATCAAGCATGTCGGACGGAACGGGGCCAAAAGTACTGCAGCAATGTACATTATGAGGAAAAATAATGCTTCCTGAACATGAAATCAAATAGAGATACTAGTAGGCCATAGTAGTTGGTCTAGTAGGCCAAATGTGTCATTAAGTATAATATTGGCTCTTTAAAGTCACTTGTTTTTACGGTTATTTATCAGTTTAATGACATTTTTGACAGAAAATAACCAGGTAGAGTTGGTTTAAACCTGTTCCCTTGATATGTCACATTATGCTCGATATAACATTATTGGAGAACTTAAGTTGCTAAATACATCTAACAAAAATCTAATCTCTTCCATCAAATTATAGAATAGATTTGCTGTCGCTTTAATGCTGTGTAAAGTAACGCATCAGGACAGTGGACACAGATGCTACTTTTCATAGCTTTGATGTTTAGTGTATTTATCTGCACTTTGATCAGTTTGTGTTCGTACAGCATGATGTTGGTAGGTTCAGGTGACCAGAGGATTATATAACTTGCACTCATTACCAGACTCCACCTCCCAGTATGGTGGCTTATATTCCCGATACGACTGGATGACGTTTGAAGAGACCTTGTTTTTTTTGTTTTTTTTAATCTTTGTATACTTTCATGTCAGTACAGTTCATATGAGAGTGGCTGGATTTTCTGGCATGCTTTTGTGTGTGTGTGTGTGTGTGTGTGTGTGTGTGTGTGTTACATGCTTCTGATTATTAATATACTTCCCTCCCCAGGGAAGGTGACTGGTGGGAGGCCCGTTCCATCAACACTGGAGAGAAAGGTTACATCCCCAGTAACTACGTGGCCCCAGCTGACTCCATCCAGGCTGAAGAGTGAGAGACCATTTCCTTCTCTGTTCCAAAATTGTGTTTAACCTCATTTCTGTCATCCTCCAACTTTTGAGTTCTCCTTCCACTTTCATTTTCTCCTTCTTTCTCATTTCCACCCTGCTCACTTAGTTTCCCTCGGGTTAAAATGAAAGAATGATCCTGTTGGGCTGGCGTGCGTTGTGACTAACTCTAAATCATGCGCACAGGGCAGAGCGTGAAGAGAAACAACACAGCCCAGTATTATTGTTGAGGGCCGCTGGCATTCTCATTGTTGTTCATCCAGTATGACAGAAACATGAAGGCACTGTGCTGCTGTTGCTTACATTCGGCCTGTTTTTTTTTTTTTCCCATTTGCTCTAAGCCCTTTCTACAAATTCTGGATATTTTAGCTACTCACCTGGAAAATAAATGAATAAATAAAACTGGGGGGGGGAGAAACGGCCAATTAACATGCATTGTGCCTTTTTAAAAAGAAACCGAGTTCCTGTTATTGACTGTTTGGGAGAATTGCCTGTAAGGTGAGACGGTTGATATTTTTTTCAAACATGCCTGAACACGCATTCGTGAAACAGGCAGCGCGCTCTTTTCAGAGAAGAAAAATGAATGCGTTTACAGCTGGGAGCTATTGTTTAACTTTTTTTTTTTATTATAGCGATGAGCGTCTTCTGAAACCTTTTGAATATTTAATGGAGCAAACTAAAGACTTCAGTTCCCAGAGCGATGTTGAAGGAAAGCTAGTAAAAAGACTTTTTATTGGATTTTACAATATTTAGTTGCCATTGAATGCAATCTCTTAAGTTCCACCCCAAGAAATCTCATGTCTCATGAATATGATCAAATGTATTTAATTTCCATGTTAAACTGGCCTGTGTTGGGAAGAAGAATGTCATCTCACGATCTCTGGGTGTCCGACATCTCAAAAGCGCCTCATCAGAAACGCATTCCTCCTACATTGATGATGAAATCTCATTTCCCGTGCAGTGCATCAGAGTGTCTAACTAACTTTCTCTGTTTTGGCAGGTGGTACTTTGGGAAGATGGGCCGCAAAGACACCGAACGTCTATTATTGGTTCCAGGAAATCAGCGGGGCACTTTCTTGGTACGAGAAAGTGAAACGACCAAAGGTATTTATAAAAAAAAAAAAGAAAAAGACAAATTGTTGATGTGTAAGTGTGAAACGAAGGCAACATTCACATCTCATTTAGTCTCCTGTGAGGTGGTGTCTGGGTGTTTTTACGCTTCAGACGGCAGCAGACTCGTTTCATTGGCTTAAAAAAAACAAAAAGACGGCTACATATGCCTTTTTTATATGCAGCATTTTTTTTTCCTTCTTTTTTCACATGCAATCAATGTGGCAATGGTAATGTCAGTTTGGGTTTGTTGCCGTGCCATTATGGAATCCCACTTGAGATGTACCCTTTGTTTGCATGTCTTCATCTCGTCTTAGCTCCTAGCTGCCAGAGAGATGCGAGGTAAAACACTTGTTTGCATCCCCAAAGGGGTCAAATCGTATTTCTCTCTCGAATCTGCGCTTTTGGACATATTTTCTACCCCGTTGTCTTGTGAATCGATCGGTTCAGATTGGTCTGCTTTGCCCTGACAATCGGCTCCGACACGTTTAACTGAGAACAAACCGTTTTGTGTATCTTTGCCGGAAAACTTTCCCGCCCACCTCCATCAGGTCGAAACGGGAATTCTCAAATACCGAAGTGAAATACTTGCTAACAAAACAATTTCAAAGTTTTTTTTTTTTTTTTTTTTTTTTCATTGCTTAGAAAGAGATTTTACTTGAAATGTTTTGGTATTTATTAAGGTGCCTACTCCCTGTCCATACGCGACTGGGACGAGGTGAAGGGAGACAATGTCAAACACTACAAGATCCGAAAGCTGGACAACGGTGGTTATTACATCACCACAAGAGCCCAGTTTGAGGCCCTGCAGAAGCTGGTGAAGCACTACACAGGTATGCAGCCGACTCGCACGTCTCATTCTCACGCAGCACTTAGACAAATTGTTGTTTACAACTTGAACAGATCATTTTCCCCAGCCAGTTTCATCTTTTATTATCGGTGGTGGTGTAATTTGGGCAAATTAGACCTGTACAGCTTTTTTGGGGGGGGATATCCAGCTGGTTTTCCACTGTTTCTCTTGTTCTGTAAAGGAAATTCAAACTGGCATTGTCACAAGATGGTTTACAGTGCCTTAATCGTCTTGCTCTTCATAGAAATTGGATTCTATGTATTTAGTAGCCTATGTCTTCATATTGGTCTCGTAAAATTACCCGGAAATCCCATATGTCAAGGGCCCACAGAAAATAGGTGTTTTATTTCTGTGAGTTTTTTGGGGTTTTTTTAAACTTTAGTTGCTGTTTTTCCTGCTTTTCTCCCTCGGTATCGGCCTGGCGCAGAACATTCGGATGGCCTGTGCTACAGGCTGACGACCGTGTGTCCCACAGTGAAGCCACAGACTCAGGGACTAGCTAAAGATGCCTGGGAGATCCCGCGAGAGTCCCTTCGACTGGAAGTCAAACTGGGGCAGGGCTGCTTCGGGGAAGTCTGGATGGGTAAGACAACGCATGTGTTGTATTCCAGCAATTTTTAATAAACCCTGGTCCCCCAGAGTTCACTTAATACAAATGCTTATGTTACTACAATAATATTTAGGTATTTTATATAGATCCCAATTGTATAAACGCGTCACAGCTAAACTTATTCACATGACCCCTGGAGAGTGAGTGACGTGAGCATCGTTATATAACTCACTTTGCAGCAGCATCTGGACTACAGTGGCATTTTAGAATTAGTCATTTCCTGAAAAGGGGTCTAAACTGTTGACGACCCATCCTGCACTCAAGGATACGCGTCGGTGTTTTAATCGAGCAGAATTAGCCGAGCCGATGTGAAATGGTTGGAGGAACCTGATCGGGCCGAAGCAGCAGCAACTTAAATCTTTTTTTTCTCTTGTTTGTTTGCACAAACTAAACAAGTAAAGTGGAAAGAGCTGTTTGGTAAATGTAGATGAATGTTGGTCAGTTAAGTTAACTGAAGGTGACTGACTATTAAATTACAATACAGAGGCCAGCGCCTTCTTCTTAAGTCTTGATGCTAAGCTCCACTAATCACCTCCTGGCTGTGGCTTCATATTTATCCCACACGTGAGAGTTGAATCTATCTGTAGCTAAGTCTTGGCTAAAGAAAGAGTCTATGTATTCCCACAAATGTTTTTTTTTTCTTTTTTTTTTTTTTTTCCTCTTTTAATTAATTAAACGTCATGTCTTTACTCTTTTCTTTTTGTTTGTTTGTTTTTTGTTGATATTGGACTGATTTTTCTACTTGGATAAAAGTGGTTGGGGGCAATCGGATGCCTTAAAGTTCCTGAAAGTCCCCATGAGATCAGATAAGATGAGATTAGTTTTTTAGTTTTTTTTTTACATGGTTCGCTTTGGGTTAGCTGTGCTGAGGTTTCCCATGCAGAGGCATCTATTTTTGCTCTCTGAATGGAGATTGAGCCGGGTGAATGCAGAGTCTGCGTGGTCAGCTGCAGAGGAACTTGGTGGACCTTTGCAACCCATAAGAAGAAACCCCGATGTGCCTTATTGTGTTTATTTTTTTATGAATTCGTTAAGCTTAAACGGGTTATTTGTTGGGAAATCTCTCAGCAGAGATGGAGTGGAAATGGGAGCTTTATTTGGTGAAACCACACCGCAGTTGTCGAAGGCAAAGCGTCTTCCTGATCCGCGCTGGAAGGTGCATTGAGATTCGTCCGTGGGCATTTTGCATGCTCGTCATATATTTCATGCGTTAGCGCTCATACATGAATCCTCTCTGTAGGACTGATGTTGGACACAAAGACTCGTGAATAAGTCATTAATACAATTAACTCTGTTGGCATATAGTTACTCAGCCATTAAGCTTTACACAGAGACAACGCATCCATCCGTTCATTATTCACAGCTAATGTAAATTTAATGGAGAATGAAGCTGAAGAGGTGGATATATGCAAGCTGTTTGTACTTTACTCATGAAGCCCGGTGAGGCTGACCTGAGAGCAGTGCTGGCCTTGCTGCCACGCTGGCCCACATACTGACGCGAATGCTGATTTCTCACTGCGGCTGCTTCACGCACAGAGCCCGGTGATCGCAGGTCACTTCCTACGCTTCACTTCTCCAGTCGGCATGTGTGACCGGGCCCCTGAGCGAGCCCGACTCTCGTCTTTCATCGCTCACTCTTTCATTAAGCCTGGCCTGCAGCAAGCCTCGACCTGCGAGCCCTCCCCTGTGCAATCCCAGGAATCCCTCTCTGCCTCTCCCTGCAGCGTTTGTACACCAAGACTTCCTGCTTTGCCGCAGCTTTTCATTGGAAATCTCTGCTGACGTGCTCTCGGTCTTTCAGTTGTTTTTTTTTTTTTTTTTTTCCCGATGTGTTGTTTTGGCTTGTGATCCCACCCTGACGTGCTTTGTTGTACTTTTTATTGCATATTGTCATGATCCTGCTTTGGCCATCGGCATGAGTTTGTGTGTGGAGAGTTTGTTCAGCATGATTCATTCATGAAGGTCAGCCTTGTGAGCTGGGAGCTGCAGATCTCCTGCCTCAGCTCATTGTATGTAAGCAAGGCGTGAGTAAGTGGCTCTCAACCAGGAAGTAGCAGATTATTTAAGCCGTCACGTTCTTTCTCTCCTGAGCTGCACTGTGCACATGGGAACACTGCCAGAGATCAGCAGTGGGATGGTTGATTTTTAGACCTACCTTTTGAGTTTTGTATTTCATTATTACAGCATGTATGATTTCCTATATTGGAAATGTCTTGGATGTTTTTTGTTCCATCATTTTGATTAAGACTGACTGTGTAGTATTTGTCATGCTTTTATTCAGGCACGTGGAATGGTACCACTAAAGTGGCGATAAAGACCCTGAAGCCAGGCACCATGTCTCCAGAAGCTTTCCTGCAGGAGGCTCAGATCATGAAGAAGCTAAGACATGACAAGCTGGTGCCCCTCTACGCTGTGGTGTCTGAGGAGCCCATCTATATCGTTACCGAGTTTATGGGAAAAGGTAAGAATGGTTCAACATCCCAAACAAGAAATCACGTGGACATATTTAAAAAACAAAAAGCGCATCTCGCTTCATTAGATTATCAGATTATTGATGGTTTTGTGTAGTACATCAGACTGTGCACTGGACAAGCATTGTTTAAATCTTTCAGTAGAGAAATAGAAGGACAATTTTAGGTGATCTTTGAAGAAAGTCGTCACTCTTTGTCCAAGTTTATTTCTTGGTTTCTTTTAGGATTGCATACAGTGATTCTTTGTCTTGCATTTTCTTTCAAATCTTTGGTGATTATACTTCAATCAAGGGTAACACGAATGATCTCTGTAGTAAATGATGCTCTGCAAATAACAGCTGTGTAGTAACTGGGTGTTCAAAGCTGGGTGTGTACTCCAGAAAAAACCAAGAAACAAACTAGTCTACAGCTTTCTGAAGTATCCGCCAACATCGACTGACCTGAAGAACTCAGGTCAGGATTTGCAAATGATTTAAATAGCTTTGTTTGTTTTTTTTCGAACACTACAAAGACGACATATTAAATGTTGACTGAATCTGCTCGTTCTGAATTTGATTCCAGGCACGTTTTGTAAAAAGTTGAGGCAGGGGCACGTTTACACGTGTTTAGCTCTTCTTTTAACAACTCTCTATATAGCAAGTTTAGCACCTGTTACACCTACTGCACCCACTACAGACTTATGTACAGACTGTTGTTATTCGTGCAGAATGCGGTTTGTTTGTTTTTTTTTAGATTCAATGAAAGTCAAAGGGTATAACAGCCTGTGTCCAGAGGTAATAGTGATCACACTGAGCACTTTTAGATGACGCTAGGAATAAAAGCTAATTTATTTTGTTTGTTCAACTGGAGCAAGACTTTAAAAATGCACATAAACGCAAAACTTTAGATTTTCCAAACCGGACTGACACGCAGAAATGTGATCAACTGGCCTCAAACTGGACAGGATCCTATGCACTTGCTCCACAGTTCCCGTCCCAATCCACAGGAGAAGAAGCAGCCAGTAAGAGCAAGGTCTAACCAAAAGAGATAACATGCTTCTTTTTGTAAAAAGGAAACAGCAGTGTGCGAGTATACATTAAAACAGCCAATAAAGCTGCGCTCATTCGCATACTTTCCTGTTTCCTTCGTCAAGACGGCTAAACGCGTCAAACTGAGGCTGAAATCGGCACCTTAAGCTTTTCCAGACCGACGCTCTGCTCCAGTACAGTCACGGTTTGATAGTTATGGCATCATCTGACAAAATCACCATTCAAACAACATAAAGACCCCATCCGTGCAGTGAACCATCGGCCCGTGACTTTGTCCAATTTTCTGTTTGCTCTTGTATACTCAGACTGTCAGACGGGTTGCCAGTTAACCTTGTTTGCTGTGATGATTTAGGATATTTAGCATTTTATAACTGTTTCATAACATGTCCGGTCCTTTTCTCACTCCGTCTAGTTTTCTGTGAAATGTGGTGCGGATATCAAATCTAAAATGAAAATTTTCTTAGTTTCAACAACAGAGACTTTTGTACCGTTTTCAGTTCAAATTTGCGTATCAATGCACTTTTTTTTTTTTCATTTAACACACTGTAAGATTGTATTTAACCTCTATTAAAGACTACAGAGGCTGACTGGAACTCTTAATCTAACTCCAATTAGGAGTTAAAAATAAAACGGGCTTTGGGAACAATGAAAGATCAACACGAAACTTGAGCGCGATATAGAAAAAATTCAAAGAAGTCTCACATGATGCTGAACCATTGTGCCAGCTGCTGCTGTGTTCTTTTTCTTTGTACTCTGCACACACGGCTGTATTGATTCTGCTTGATTGTAATCTTTTAAACTCTGACAGGTAGTTTACTGGACTTTCTGAAAGAGGGAGATGGAAAATATCTGAAGCTGCCTCAGCTGGTGGACATGGCCTCACAGGTAGGATTAAAACCTGCCGTCTAAACGCCGACACAGGTGCAGCGGCTCCCTTTGTCTCTTACCTGTCCAGCTGCTGTTTTAACTCTTGTCTCGAGGGAAGGCGTATTGTGTATCAGCAGTTCAATAAATGAAGTGAATGCTCCATGTTTGCAGCCATGTATGTGGGTGTGTAAAAGTCAAATACTCGGGTCCTTCTTTTTATTCTCCTTCTAGCTGGCGTATTTATTTAGTATCTCCCAGGCCCTCTCTGCTCCTCCTCCTCCTCACCCACAACTGTGTGTGCCTCCCCTCCGTCGCCACCACTTAACTGCCTGTAGCACTTAAACACTTCTCACCAGAGGCCACTTAAGCTCGCGAGTTCAGTCACCTACTGTGATCTGCTCTTAATTCGGCTCTCCAAGCTCTCTGGCTCGATCCTCCCTCTACTCGGCAGAGCGGAAAAAAAGTGTTTGGGAATCAGTCTGACTCGGGCTGAAAGCAGAGATGCCTCAGAGGGAGTTGACAGACAGTATGGGAGGGTGTTTGATAGCTGTGTTTAGCATTTGTCTAATTGCTCTGGTCACCGCAGCCTGACTTGGTCTCTTTTACTTTCAGTCTGCATTAAAATCGTAGACAAATTTAAGAGCAACGTGCATTTTTCCTCTTAAATAACATCTAAAAGTAGTAATTCTTAATAGGATTTGGTTTCAGCCCAATGCCATTTTCTGTTTGCTGACTCCTTTTCCCTGCCCGTCTGATCCGTCCCAGATTGCAGACGGCATGGCCTTCATCGAGAGGATGAACTATATCCACAGGGACCTGAGAGCTGCCAACATCCTGGTGGCTGATAACCTGGTTTGCAAGATCGCCGACTTTGGCCTGGCTCGGCTTATCGAGGACAACGAGTACACCGCCCGGCAAGGTGTGTGTTTGGTCCTGGATGCAGCTGGCGCACAGACGCACAGCTGTTGGTCTTTGCCAGGATCTTCACAGGCTACAAATATCTCACATTTGTTTTTAAACTTGCACACCAGCATTCATTTTGACTCCGATTACAATGATTCCCACGCATGGGGACGATTACACTTTCACAAAAACAGAAATACAGTATATGTTAGAAAACACAACATCAAATGGAAAATACGCTGCCAGTTCAAGCTTCTCCTTTTATCGTCTCTCATGTAATAGAAAGGAGATTGACTTATTTTTTTCTTCTTAGATTTCAATTAACAAATCGTAGATCCACAAACTGTGAGAGTAACTGTTGCAACCCCACTTCTATCCATACTTTGAAGGCCCTTTTCTCCTGCTAAACTCTTCTTCTTATTTTTCCCAGGTGCTAAATTCCCCATCAAGTGGACAGCCCCCGAAGCTGCGTTATACGGTCGCTTTACCATCAAATCGGATGGCTGGTCGTTTGGTATACTACTGACAGAACTGGTGACCAAGGGCAGAGTACCATACCCAGGTGGGCACAGCACAGACACACTGAGGAGGTTTAAAAGTTCCTCTTGATCTTCATCATGTTGCACCCAAATTAAATGAAATGACGTCTCATAAGCAGACAAGAATAAATGATTCAGTCACCTCAGGATTATTCCAAACATGCGATTTCATCCTCAGTCATCACGTGTGGATCAGAATAGAAATGGGTTTATGCGATGAATGAGTCAGTGCTGCTGTCTGTGGGGGGGGGGGGGGGGAGTACCCTGACAATTTTTATCTCCCACTCCCTGTCAAGATCTGCCACCTCACATCTGCCCCCTGCTGTGGCAGAGCAAGACTGCAGTGTACGTCTAAAACTGTTCCAGTGGCGCTGATGACAGGCTGACTTAACCACCGTCTCTTTGTACACTACTATCTGGCTCTGGTGGCCGCCTTGGTGTTAGTGGAGATCATTCAGCTGATTTTAATTCACCCCAAAGTGCAGATTCAGGGGTCTGAAGCCACTCGTTTTTTCCCTGAAACTGTCTCATGCCTCACCAGACAGTGGTGGCTAAAGTTTTGTTGTTCATTTTCTAACCCATGATAAGACGGTGTGAAAGTATTTCAAGGCACTTTTACCAAGCATCTTCATGATATGGGGGGGAATCACATCTCTGTTTGAGTGTGTGTGTATATATAGAGAACTGTACACACGCGGATATAAGTCGGACATTTAATTGGAGCTCAGGTTTTCACATGCAAGACATAAATCATGGCCTAGCATCCGACATGCTGCCATGTCCTCGTCCCAGCAGCTGCTCTGGGCCCAGCCTCTTTCTCAGAGTGTGAGATAATATGATCCCCACTCTCCCACAGAGAGATGAGGGGGGGTGGGCTGAGACCATGCCACTGACTCTGTGTCATAACCTCTTTTAGCTGCAGTTGCGCTCCCCACGGAGCCGTTTCTGTGCTGTGTCACAGGGTTCAGGATCACTGTCTTCCCGTCCTGGGAAGGACTCCACAACTCTGGTGCTCCAGTTTAGGAGGAAAGAGGCTCATGGGTGAAGCAACACTTGTTTGGTTTTCTGCTTGAAACTGACAGCAATGGTGACAAACTGGAGTTTATTAACCAGTGTGCTCTGTAAGAACACAGGAGTATCTCTTTTTTTTTTTTTTTTTTTTTTTTTTTTTTTTTCCCACTCAAACAATGCTTTCTTTCTGTATGTGTCACAACTTTCAAAATAGCAGCTGCACGTCTTGCAGGAAATGATAATCCAACAGTTTTCTTTTTCCCCTCAGTACCTGCGTGGGCATTTACTCCCATGTTGATGTGAAATCCAACTTTCAGTTTTTCCTCTCACCTCCGTTTTCAGCTTTTCTTTTCATTTCACTGGATTAAAAACAAGTCTTGACCAGTGATTTAACACGGTCTGTTTGTAAAAGGTTAATTTCACCAGATCTAGCATCTGTTTCTTGGCTTGACCAACTTAAAGTCAGCAGGCTACCACGTCACCGGGATTCTTACAAATGCAGATCTGAATTAGACATCTCTTGTAAAACGGGCGCCTTGTCTTCTGTGTGTCACGTAAAAGAGTGAATCGTTGAGGAGAACCTGTGGATCTCACCATAGAGATGCTGTTTATTCATGTTGTGTTTCTCTGTTTACCAAGGTATGGTGAACCGTGAGGTACTTGAGCAGGTAGAACGAGGTTACCGCATGCCCTGCCCCCAGGGCTGCCCCGAGTCCCTCCACGAGATGATGGGGCTTTGTTGGAAGAAGGACCCAGACGAAAGGCCAACCTTCGAGTACATACAATCCTTCCTAGAAGATTACTTCACAGCTACGGAGCCGCAATACCAGCCTGGAGACAATCTCTAGTCTGGGGGATTTGGGTTGAGATCCAGTACATCAGTGAAGATGAAAACTTGGGACAACAGAGACACTGGCATACCTTGAAATGTGCTTCCCTTTTGTACCTGGGAACCAAGGGTCCATGTGTGCCGATTGAAGCTTGTATCTTAAACTCTCTGAACTCTGCCAATCAGAATAATCCATGTGGGCTGGCCACAACACTGTGATTTAATGAGTGGGGTTCAAATTATTGAGTCTCTGCAAATGCTGATTTATTATTATTATTTTTTTTTTTTTAACTTTTTTTAAATGATAAATTCCCCCCTCCTCCTTCCTTGAATTTCCCACTTTTTATTTTCATTGACACAAGTCTTTTAATATTGGAGTCCAGACCTTTTTATATGTGCATGAATTGGGTTTGAATTTGTAGGTTGAAGAGGATGTTGTTGTTTTTTTAAGTGACCAATAACTGTGGTTGGATCGTCGAGTATGTGCTGTAACTGTAAAGCTTGGACGGGGAAGCGTGGCGTAAATGGGGGAAAAAAGCGAAAAGGTCTGCTGTGTGGATGCAAGAATGTACTGAGATCAAAGCAGATGTACATATGAGATGTTTAAAAAGATGTATTTTTAGAAGGTGCCATCAGGTGAACGATCCAGAATGAGAGACTTGTTTTGTATGATTGTTTCTAACGTGCTCACTTGAATGGCAAATGACGTTAGTTGATTTTTCTTTTACTTTTCTTCTTTTCTTTTTAATCTGTTTGGAAATTTTAGATCATTACGAGTTTATCTTGAACATTTACAATAGTTTTCATAATTAACGTTTTTATGAATGTCTAGAAGTGGACACTTTGGCTGTGAAATCTTTAAAAAAAAAAAAAAAAAACATTGAATGAATCTGTCAGAAAGTTAGGATTTTTTTTTTTTTTGTACGGTGCGCAACTCTGATTGCTATAAAAGACTAATATATTTCCCTTCATATTGCACACTTCTATGCAGTTAAGTCGCAGTAGATCATCCATTTCAACAGGAGTCTGTTAAATGTGCAGCAAGCATGAAGCCGGAGCATTTCTCCTTATCTGTAAAATCTCACCGACCTGCGATGTCATCTCTGCTGTGTTGTTTATTTTTTTAATGTTTTCATCTATAACTGCAGCCTCAGAAAATGCTTCATTTTTGTCTTTATTTTCCACTCATGATACCATGCAGACCCATCCTGTGACTTTCAATAAAAAACATCTTAAACCAATAGTCCGATGACAAACTCTTAGAGGTACTACTAAATCCACTACTTGCATTTCTCATCAAGATGTGAGAAACGAGGAGACAATGAAAGCTAAAAAGATGTAATATAGATATACTTTTTTTTTTAATTTCTGAGCATCATTCACATAATTAGCAAATGTTCTTGAAAATTGGGACTCGAAACAGTACTGAGTGAGTACTGAAATTGATGAGACTGGTAACCAATATGATTTTGTACAGAATAAAATAAAAGGATGAAAAGTTTCCTGGTCTAGTTGTGTTCTTGCCAACTGACGCGTGTAATCTGCTGAAACATTCAGATGTCAAAGTTTCATTTTTGAATTGGCCAACAAGAAGCCCAGCTTTTATTTTTTTACACAGTGACAATAAGGTTTTCTCTTTTTTACATTCAGTACATGGCAATGGTAGTTACAACTACAGCGTATTTGTATTTCAACAACATATTGCCTACTATACAAACAATCTAAGTTCTGATAAAGTGCTGAAGATAAAGAAGACACTGTAGTTTCACTCGTCCTCAATCCTGTTGAGACAAAATAATAAAAAAAAAAACACTTAAATTCAAGCATGTTTTGCTTCTTCAAATGACAACATACATTTATTTTCTTTGATAAGACACGGTAAAGAGGAGAACAATGCGAGTAAAATTCCAATTTCTATCATCAGATGTTTGTACTACCAAAGATTGAATCACTAAAACTCACCGGACTATCTCCTTGTACTTGTCCAGAGCCTCCTGGGCCACATACTGGATGAAGCCTGGGTCTTTCAGTTCCAGTTCCCCAGGAACAGAGAAGATGAGTGGGGGAGAGTTCAAGACATTGACCTCCACTTTGGTCTCGGTATCAGACATGTTCGCTTCGTCGCGGCTCTCTGGCGCCACCTGGAGAGTAAAATAAGTCACGTCTTATTTCACTGTTGATGAGAAAACTTCTCCTACCTATAATTTCCAAAGCTGTTTTTCAACCCACTTGGCCTATGTCTATTTATCCTCTAGATATAGAACATGGACTCCTCTGCCGCTTGTCTCAACTCACCATGGTGATGCGGAAGATATTCTGAGGAGTGCTGCTGTTGCTCACAGCCTTGGCCACCCAGCTGAATTCATCTGCCATGCTGCTGAGCCAGTTGACTGTTTCGTCAGTGTGCCTCTGAACAATGGACAAGATCTCATCGTACTGCTCTTTGGACACGTCCAGCAGCTGGGACACTTCGTCCAGCTCCACATGCAGCTCTCGAACGCCGGGACACTCTGGAAACAAAGGAGAGATGAGCTCCAGTTTGCGAAAGTGTGAGCTGAGATCAACTCGAGGTGTAAAAGTGGTGGCGGTGCTTCACCTGTGAGCAGATCTCCCTGACAGGTTTCACACTTGTGCTGAAGCTGCCAGCACTCTGACGTCTGTTTGCGAAGATCTCTGCACAGCTTCCTGTTCTGCAGGAAACGAGGGAAACTTTCTCTCTCTGAATCAAACGGAAAAAAAGTTTCACAGTCAGAAGAGTGTTAAGAGGAGTATTACTGCACAGAGATATTTAGAAAAACAATCTGTAAAGCATAAATATTCCTCAGAATGTAGCTGTTTTTAACATTACACTTGTGCTAATCCTGTATTTCTCCACCATGTGCCACTGACGCTAAAAGCCTACAAGTTTCTTTAATAAACTCACATGCAGCTTTATTCTTTTCTGCCATAATCAGTTAGAGTGGCACATGTGTGGCACCAACAAGCTGCCGAGCCGTGCACTACCTTTCTTCGTCTCCGCTTCCACAGCCTGATGGAGGTCATCAAACACCTGGGTCACCACAGATCCAAACTCCTCCACCACACTCTTGCCAAAGTCAAAGAAGGATTCCAGCACCTCCTCCAAGCCCACGCCCTGCAGGAAACCCGAGTCTCGGCCGGGGTAGAAGGGGTCAGAGGTAGCGTCTTTGGGCTGGACATCGGTGTTGTTCAGGAAGGCTCTCTGAAGGACTTTGTCAAGCCTGTTGCTCATCCTGGAGACCAGGGTGATGCTGCGGTTCACCACCGTGCCCACTTTGTTCATCACACGGTTGAAGGAATCCTCGATTTGGACAACATCCGCGGCAGAGTTGTCGGGGCCCTGGTTCACCACGATGTCCCCTGCTTCCAGGTTGCGCTCACGAGGCCCAAAGCGCCTGGAGACTCTTTGGAAAAAGTTTCCCACCTTCATCGCAGAAGTTTCAGAGGTTAGCGTATTTGTTGTTACATCAGGGGATTCATACATTCCAGTTTGGAGACCACAAGATGATTACTAGAGTCATGGACAGATGACTGAACAGGGGCCGCGAGTGTCAGAGGGCCATTAGTCTTTTCCCAAAAAATACGATACTGTTCGTATATGTGTAAAAGAAAGTGCCACACAATATCCCAAATGATACACAAAATGACCTTAGATGTTTGAGTTGAACAATCAGGCCTCAGGACAGTTTTGTCACTTACAGTGTGAGTGTTTTATTACTTTGTGGGACAAGTGGTGCCACTTTTTACATGCCCAGGACCAGTCGTTTTATATTCCAACTATGACTGGGGTTCAAAACTGAGAAATATTGTCCTTTTTCAATTTTTTTCCTGAATACTTCCTGGTTAAATATCACATAGTTACACATTTCGACACATGTAAATGCCAATCAAAGTTTTAAAACTAACCAAACAAACTGTGAGGAAAACGAAGCTGTGCTTGGTTTAACTGGACAACTGTTGCTGTACAGGAAAATACTTGATTAAAAAAGAAAACGCAGTCGCACACCTTGATGTTTTATCATAAATTGTGAGCCACTGACATAATCATTACAAATGGATGTAGGGGATTTTAGTCATTAACACATTGCGTAAACAATTGGTAATATATATATATATATTACCAATTGTATATAATATATATATTATACATATATTCTGAAATATATAAGGCTTCAGCCAGACAAATACACATTGATTCCTCTGGCATCCCTGTGGAAAGAAATGTTTCATACCTTAGCGTGGAAAGTAGCAAAGCCCCTGCGGCAGGTGGAGGTGTAGAAGGTTTTACACGCATCCTCCAGACAGGGTCTGCACTCCTCCCACTCAGACTGCAAGGCGTCTTTGCACTGCTCCTCTGCCTCCTCCAGCTTCTCCGTGACCTCTTTTGCCAGTTGAGCTGCCCCCTAGTGGGATAAATGGGAACACTTCTCACATTTTCATCACGTGTTTAAATCTTTCTTTTTCTAATTCTCTCCCTAAGTAGAATTGCCTCGGACGTACCATCTTCTTGTCGCTGCTGTGTCTCAAAGATTTCATGAGGTGCTCATGCTTCTGCTCGTTCCTCCACATCACCTCCCTCATCTGCTTCACTCCATACAAGGCCCTCCTCACCTCCTCATCCACAAGTTTCTCACCATCCACAGACAGCTCTGTAAAATGCCAGCAGACAGCGATTTGCATTGCACTTAACAGTCGAATAGTCAGAGCAGGAAGCAGAACAAAAAGGTTTGAATTTCCAGAATAAAATTGAATTGCTTCAACGTTATTTATTCTAAACCTCTTAAGAAATGCCCATTGATATAAAGAACAATAAACAAACAATGTATAAAAGAAGTTATTAGAAAAGATTCTGCTCTGCCAACTCACGTTTTAAAGTGTCCTCTGAAATGACTTTGGCTTGCTCCGCAAGAGCAGAGGTGAGGACACTAAGCGTCGCCACCAAAACCATCAGACCGAGCAGGAGCTTCATCCTCCAACTCAGTCAGTCGCAGTGTTTTATGGGAGAAACAGACTGAAAGAAGCGAAAATGACAAGACAAATGTGGTCTCAGAGTTGTTGTGTCTGCTGAGACCTATCAGCTCTGCAGGCATACACAAACAAGAACGACTTAAGACACTAAGAGAACACGTGATGTCAAGTCTGATCCACATAGTTAATCGGATTTGAGTGTGAGTTAACAACAGAAGAACGGAACATGGTCATGGGGAAGACCGCCACTTGGTGGTGCTACGTATCTATCCACGAAACTGCCAACATTCATTCCAATTAGAAATGACATGACGGTGAATTCTGGAACTGATGTTTTTAATTGGTTAGACGAAGAAAGTCTGATTCATCTGAACTTGAGTGGTGCATGTGCGGCTTCCAGTCACAATAAACCTAACAGAGGTTTCTGTAGCAGAAAAATGAGTGTGCTGGTGCCATTAACTTAAATGCATCAATAAAGATCCTGCTGTGAATAGTGATCAATACATTATAGAATGTTTTTAAAAAAGCCAGATCGAATTACTGTCTAGATTAGTTTAGACAGCCAGCAACGTATTACCCCGTGATTTCTGTATTCCCTTCTTCTTCTGTGATCTTTTATTAATTCAGCTGAGTTTTGTTTTTACTGTAAGTCAAAAAATTAAGAGGCCAACAGCCGTATGGGAGTTCTGAAAAAATGACCCCATGGGGTTCATCTCTGTTGGGAAGCTATGTTTACGTCCGGGCCATCTGCTGTGCCAGGAGGCCAGGCTACGCCAAGTCACAGAAATATACACACAAAGAGAAAAAAACATGAAGATTCTGAACTGTGTTTACTCACCAGTTTGGTTCACCAGCTGAGCTCACTTGCACGCCTTTACTGGAAACTTTGCCACGGCTCAGCCTTTTGAAGAGTTACACAAGTTAGCATCTATCAGGGATTTACAGTAAATGGGGATGTACCCATTTGACTTATATAATTAGGGGTTTAAGTTGCTTATAAAAGCTGCTCTGTTATATCATGCTGCCTTCATGTTCAGTCTTTGAACCCCAAACTCATTGTATTGGGGGGAAAAAAAGTGTTTGTAAAGGTGAAACTGAAAAATATATGCTTAGTCAGATTTACTGAAATGGTCTTAAAATTTTCTACTTAACCAAACTTTACGTAAACAATTAGATAATAATAATTAATAATAAATCAGAGAAGCAAGTTGAAATATAAAAGTAGTCAAGCGAACGCGAACAGAAAATTAAACACAGCTAAAGTCTGTGACAAAATAAAAGGTTATGGCTAGTGACAAAGAGGACAAAAATGCACGACACAACCAAGAAAACTCACCAGCAGAAGACTGAAGGTGCTTGTCCACTGACGGGCATGAACAAAGTGCTCTTTGTGGGCAGAAGTCGACAGGTTATCTCGACCTGGTCATGTCTATTTGTGCTCGTTCCACTTGAGCTTTATCCTATTACTGTCTTCGCTTGATGTTCATGCCCATTAATCCAGCATTTGGCGCGTTGACAGGGAGCTTTGCTTTGCATAAGAGATTGCTTGCTCACATCAAACGTACTGTTTGGTCATAGCAGATTTGATACATTTTGATAGGTTTTTACAGGATTTGTGCTGTTTGTCAGACATGACTAACCTGAAAGGAAAATAAATTTAAGTAGATTAAAGTCAGACATATAAAAAAAAATATGTTCGACCGTAGATCTGAGAACTTGGGCTATGTCATATTGTTTTTTTTTTTGTATATCATCAAGTGATTACATTTGAGAACACTGGGGTCCATTTTGTGCTTCATGTGTCTGGAAATGATTGTCCAACACAAGAAATATTAAAAGATGGCATTGATGGGTTGGACTGCTCTGACATCAGTTCTTAAGTGTCAGTGTGGAATCTTTAATGCAGCACCCACAGGGCTCTGCTCTATCACAGCTTACAGAGGCCGTTTCAACACAACAAACTCTTCTTTATTGTTTCTGGTGATTCTTGTATGATCTCTCAAAGTGATCTCGTCAAATCGTCTCCATAAGAATGCTTTTTTTAATAAGTGGAGATATGAGGATCACATTGTCAACACTGGTTGTTTTTGCTGGACCTGAGTCAGCCTGATCTTAATCTCACCCGACTACCGTAAAGCTACAGCCTTATTACCGTTTTTAGCCACTGAAGATATGCAGCTAACCTGCATTTAAGTCAAATCAAATCAAATCAAATTTATTTGTATAGCACATTTCATGCACAAACAATTCAAAGTGCTTTACATAAAATAAAAGCATTGCAGCACGGAGTGGAAGAAGCATTAAAATACATAAAATAATATAAAGAGAAACAAATAAAATTATTTAAATGAATTTAAAAACAAGCAACAGTCTAGATAAGTTAAAAGACATCGTGCAGATTTCATGCATAGACACATGAGAAAAGAAATGCTTTTTAACCTGGATTTAAAAATGTCTACATTTGGTGAAAGTTTAATCTCCACTGGCAGTTTGTTCCACTTATTTGCAGCATAACAGCTAAAAGCTGCTTCTCCATGTTTAGTCTGGACTCTGGACTTTGGATTTACACCTATAAGCATACACACTAAACATTACTTGAGAAAATCAGCATTAACAACAGTCCTTTTTCCTTTTAAATAACCACCAGGTATTCTTTGACCAGATATAAATCAAGCTTTTTTTGTGTCAGTATTAAGAAACTGCTTTGTATCCGCTTTCCTGCTGAAATGTGAGGAGCTCAGGGGGGAGAGGGTTACACTATCCTCATCTCCCCACTACTGCCCCATCTCCCTCAAAAAATGTGCCCCCTTTGCATTCTGTGACCCAGAAAATAAGAGTCTTTACTGCACAGTAATGAAAACCAGGCAGTGCTTCAGCCTCTCTGACACCTTCAGCACCTGGTTCCCATATTCCTGCTGAGAGAAACGTTTCTCCCATGTTCTCCCATGGCCGACCTAAACATAAAACAGTCTACATTAAAAAGGGTCCTTGGTTGTGTAAGAATGCAGGTACGCGAATATTCACAGGGATGACTATAAATCAGCTCTTACGCGGTGATGAAATTTAGAAAATGATACCAGATTTTTGTTTTGTTTGGATTTTGTTCTTCGGACATTTCTCTGCGAGTGCTTCCAAATTGACAGGAGCTCTATAAACTCCCTCAGAGTTGTGCAGCAGATTCGTATAAGCAGCTCATGATGTGGTCTTGTGTCACGTTCTGTGGGGGTGATCAAAGTTTGGAGTCCAGGCCAGAGGGAGACAAACAGGTGCAGGAGTGCAACAGGGTTTACAAAGAATGGAGGCATGATGGATACAGCTGTTCAACACACATCTGAGAGCTGCGTTAAGTGTTTTTTTTTTAGGAAACAGTCAGTGTAACCTTTGTCTTATTGTAGCTCAGTTGACAGGGAACCTCATTTCGGCAGGACATAGTTTCCATGGCAACTTGATCTGATCATGTATTTTTGCCCACAGAAGTGAAATTACACTTTTGACGACTTTGGAAGGAGTCCATACACTAAATTTGCTCTCTATATAAATTATAAAAATTGGAACATGGAAAGTCATAAAAGAAAGAAAGTACTCCTTCTTTCAATCATTGGTTTTAAGTACCAGCTCTTAAATGGGGTAAATACAACCTCAAGTCATGTTTACGTCATCTTTAATTGACGCTAATTTTAAATGACAAACTCATGTCTGTCATGAGTCCTCATGTCTGTCCTCAGCTACATCACCAGGGGGAAGGATTTTCTGAGGAAGGTAGATGGTTAGTTTCAGCAGATAAGGTGAGGTCAGATGTGACCTCAACTGCTGTTTGGCAGCACTGATTAAAAAGATCAAAAGTCCATCTGATAACTTTTCTGAGAGTTTGTCTGAAGACCATTAGTAACCAGTCTTAGTGAGGTATTTCATGCCCTTTGGAAAACTTTTTCAAAATATCCAGTAGGGCAGAAAATCTCACCGAACGTTTAAATATGTGTCAAGAAGCTTTGATCGTTGATCCAAGGAATCTAACATAATTTCAGTTTTGAAAATCTGGCATATGGTTTAAAGTTAAACTCCAACTGGACCTATTGTTGCTTGCTCCAGTGATTAAAAAAAGAAGACTCACAAATGAATTTGCCAAAAAGTATTAAAATGTTAATTGTATCATTCTGGTAGCTGTTTTAAACAACAGAAGAAGGTGAAGACAGTGAAAATGTGTATTAGAGAAGACAGAGCAGTTTGGCTCCTTATTGTGCATTTCTACACGTTTCATTTTTGGTCCATTATTTGTTTCTGCCAGAAGTTGGTGGAAACCAAGAGAGACTTCATAGAAGAGCAATTAAATAAATCATCTTATCAGCAGGAGAAGTCATACAGTCATACAAACCCTTTCACTGCCCCCAAGTGGCCAAAATAAAACAAACAACAACACAAAAAACCTCAATGTCGCCTTGTTGTGCAAGTGGTGTTTCTCAAGTGTTGAAAACGCATTTAGATGACTAAAACATTGCAGCTTTGTGTTTTTGTAGTGATTATGTAGTGACGATGTAGCTCTAATTAGCTTTTTATAGGTCTGTGTTCATTTCTGCTCGTTCAAAAGTTGAAGTGATATCAGTTCAACAAAGTGTGCACAACAGTAAAAAGAGAAAAGAGTCGCACACGCGCACACAACAACCAGGGTGAATATGGTGCGCACAGATGTGTGGGACACGTGGTTTCTTCCAGCAGCCCTACGGGTGCACCACTTCCTTTCACGTTTGGATTCCTTCACTTTTTCAGCTTCTCCTGTCGCTGCTGCGGGTACCACTGCGGTGCTGAGCTGGACAACGACACATCCTCACCTCAGCATCTCTCAGTTAAACAAGAAGAGAAGTCGCAAAGAAGGCTGCTCATCCATCTTTTAGGATAGTTAACTTTTCTTTTCTTTTTGTTTTCTTTTTTTCCCCCCCGCAGCACAAAAGTTACCTGCGCTGAAGGAGGTGGTACCCTGCGTCGCGTTTACGAATGCACCTCTGATTTCTTTTACCACCTTATCCCCCGCCGACAAACTGAGGTTACAGGGATACCCGCAGTTTCAAGGTGCCGCGGAGTTCATCGGGGGCTTTCGGGCAAATGCCAAAGCGATGCTGTGGATGTGACTTCAAAGAACAACTCCACAATTGCTAGAGTCCTGCAAACCACAATGAAAGGTAGGCTCTGTTTCATGCGTTATGATCAGAGTTACAGTCTGAGACGCCACGTGTCACTGATGACAATCTATTTTCTGCTCATGCAACATCCCTTTCGCTCTCTCTTTGTCACTTTTCTGCGCTCCGTCCATCGTTGTGGGGACACGAGGAATGTGTGGGCTGCAGCGCTCACATCTGGTTTCAATCACGGCGCTCTGTTTGGGGTTGTTTTGCATCTGTCTGCTGATGCACATCAGACAGTAACCTGCATAGAAAAAAAACAATAAATACTCCGAACACATGTGGAAAGCGCGTGATTTAACCAGCCAGGATTGCGCAGGGATTATTTTTTTTTTTTGTCAATTTGTTCTCTTCCAGTTCCTTTTATCCACATTTTTGGGGACTCGTGTTAGGTGAAAAGTGTGCCTTGGCTCAGAATGCACGGGAGGAACCACCGAGTCAGGCTTAACTTTCTTATGTAAAAAGCTTTGTTGTGGTACAATTCGGCGCGCGTGCTCGTACCTCCCCGCACTCACCCTCACGCTAAATCTAATTACCTGCTTCTTTTCAACACACTGTGCGAAAACAACAGAGGGACGTGTATGAATCATGGTGGTGAGTGGCTGACAGCTCGTCATTTTAAACAAAGGTTTAGCTCAGGCTTTCCCGCATCTGGGGATCATGTGGTTCCCTGATGTTTTGGACTTGGCTAAATTAAGATCGTGCATGCCCATCTGAAAAAAAAAAAAAGGAAAAAGAGGCCACACTTGATGGGTCAGCGAGCTGGTTTCTCATTGCAAATGATAAATAAGCGCACGGGTGCTGCCACCGTGTGGTTGGCTTGAGAAACTCATGTGAGCATAATTATGAGCAACTCCCTGCTCACATAACAGACCAAATCCTGGATGTTACTGGCATGCCGGTCACCTCCTGGAGCTTATTTTATTGCTGTGAGAGGCGATGGGATTTCAAGTGGAAAGCACACGTGATTTCAGTCCAAGGAAATACAGCTTCACTGTTCATGTTTCAATACGCCTCTATTTGGGAGCACTTTGGGGAACAATTCTCTCTTATACTAAAGAATATGTCATTTTGAATGACCATGATGTGAAATAAATTATGCAGATAATCTGCCTTTCAGCTCCATTTGCCTGTAGACATGAAAGAGTTGTCAATATTTCAACTCTTGGCAAGACAATGTGTCTGGATTTCCCAAAAAGTAAAAAAACAAACAAGAAAAAAAAACAAAAAAAAAACAACTCATGACCTTTTTGGAAAACTTCTGGCAACTAAAACCTTTTTTTTTCTCTCAGTCTCTGAACAATAGAAATGTGCAGTGAATATTATTAGAGAGATTATAACTTGAGCTTTTATTTTAAGATATTGACTTTATGGCCCCTATTATCCTTTCGTGATAATTTCAGGCTTATATGTATTGAAACTTACAGCTGTTTTCCAGCCCAGTCACCAGAGAAAAACATGGTCATCTTCCATCTTTAAAAACCACAAAGAATCCTAGTCTGTCTGCCAAAACCACTCTGTATCAGAACCACATTGTCACATTATGCCCAATGGGGAACACGGAGGATTTTGAAATGCTGTGTTTTGGTGGTACAGATGTGTGTCCAAAAAGCAACTGTCATCTCACACTGGACCTTCTTGGGTCTCTGATATGTCGGTGTCCTGACTTACTCCATCACCACCCCTCTAGCCTCCAACTGGGGACTTGACTGCTGGTTGTATACATGCAGCACACAGTCATGCATGGTGGTGCAGCCTCTGCTGAAAAACACATGTGTACTTGGTTTCAAGAAAATGAAAACCGGCAGCATTTTACTCAGCTGGCTGGGTGTGTTTTCAGCTACTTTTAAATTTCATTGGTACTTGTCACCATCCATTTTCAGATGCCGTTTGGTTCGGTTTATGCAGAAAAACTACGGGGTCAGGTTGAGGAAATTATCACAATTTGGGTTTACACATAGATGTTTTCCCAATAGTTAATACATGTCAACACCTCTATTTTAAACTCTTCTAAGTATGATGAGTTCTGTCCCAACAAATCTCTAAAAAAACATAATCTTACAAACAGTTTTAAAGAATTTATTGTAAAATGGTCTAATTTTGTATTGTGAACCAATGTAATCCATTTGATATTCATGAGACTGGGCTGCATATGTTATTATTATTAATATTAATCGTGATAAAATATAATCTTTTTTGTAGCATGATGCAGGACTTAACAGTGCATTATGTGAAAGTGTAGTTATTAAGATACTTGTGAAAACAGATATTATTAAACCTAAACCAAACAAAGATCTTGACCAAAACCAAAATTGAATTTACCAAACCTGGGCTCACTGAGATCAATGTTGGATGTGGTGGTGAAGGTGAGCCTCTTTCTTAGAACAACAATAGGTACAGGAAACACAAAGCACAGCGTCATGGGTGTTCCTGACCATATGATGAATCTCACTTTGACCCAAACATTTTAAATCTGTGGTTTGGGTGAAATATGGAAGAGCCCAGCATACTTATGTTACTGTAACTGTGGGGGACCACGTTGACCTAGGAGGAGACACAGAAAATTATTAGAAAATAAGGGTTTTATTTAGCCCAAAAATCAAATTCCAAAAATACTGAGCTCATAAAAGAGGTCAAAAAAACAAAACTGAACTCAGGCAAAAATGTGAACAAACTACCTGCACAAACAAACATAACTGACCTAACAAAGAAATGACACACAAGGGTATACATGCTGGCTGATCAGACCAGTAACACACACACTAGGGGTAACTAAACAGAATACAATCACCAACTACAACAAATACCACATTACAGCCAAATTTGTAAATAAACTAACCACCCAAAAAATAAAAGCTTAAGTCTAAGACTTTAAATACAAAATCACTTAAATGGGAAAACTTATTTAAACTAAAGAACTCAAAGTCTCCTCCTCCTCCAGCAGGAACTGGTGGTACAGTCCAATCAGTTGAATCAATTAGTGTTTGTATGCTCAGCTCTGGCCAGCGTCTTGTCAGGCAACTCCCAGGGAACAGCAGGTAAATACCGGTAAAAGAAACAGAATTAAACAAACAGAAACCACAGGTTGAGAAAAGATACATAAGTAAACTAATAGAACAAATAGAACAAATGTATTTAACCCACCCAATAAACATTTTATTGGAACTAAAGTGATGTGTGAAAGAATACATAAGAGAGTTACTGACTTTAGAGTGTGGCCATGGGTTTGGCCATCACGGTAACCAATGGGGGCACAGTTATGTTGCTTGAAAAGATACACAGGAAACTATTTGCTTGGGGTGCTGGGAAAGCTAAATTGTCTAGTAGGATGAGGTTTCAGTTTTGTTTTTTATGACAGTTTGAATTGTTGTTGTCACCTCTTAACTCACTCTGCTCTCCATTATGTGGTCTGCTCAGAGGTCACGGTGCTTATTCTCAGAACCGTCACCAAAAGCACATTTCTTAGTTCTTCTGTTTGCAGCCAAAGATTCATTTCATACCTCTTTGCTCTCATCTCCTCACAATCCCTTTGTTGTTTTTGCAGATGAAAGGTTTTTTTTTGTGACCTGTGGGATTCCTTTATTTTCAGTGGCAAAGGATAATGACAAAGAAAAAGAATCATTACCAAAATGCTTTCCCACAGATGTTAGGCAGCACTGAAAGGAGACGCCACCGAGGGCCAGTCAGACTTGTAAGAGATGGATGTAATCCCACAGTGTGTAAGAAAAATAGAGAATTTACAGTAAAGGGCTGCGCTGATCCAGCTCAGACAGGTTGAGTCTGCTGTTAGATGTTCAGGGCAGCACAATAAATTAAATGGAATGAGTGGGCTGTGAGTTCAGATTTCAGATAACTCTTGAATTTCTTTTAGACCACAGGCTCTGAAAATAAGCCATCGTTTCAACGACGCCTTTCCTAAATAAGGTTTTTTATATTTAATTTACCGATGTACTTATTGTGAGCTTTCAGAAGAAATTTAAATTTTTTGTCAAGATAAATTTTGTCTGAAAAAAAAGTTCATTTCAACTTCAGCATTTTCGTGATCAGTGTGCCAAGACACTTTGTAATAATGAGGTAACATATCATTGTTTTTCCTGTGCCATATACCTGCTATAAGACTAGCAAATTTCAGCTTCCCAACCGATTTCATTCATTTTTCTGTTCTTCCTTCAGACGACTTTGTTGATGAGGAGGAGGTGCAGTCGTTCGGGTATAAGAGGTTTGGTAAGTATAAAGTAACTTCTTGACTTCCAGCTGTGACCACCTACACTGGTTCTTATTCCTTATAACACATGAGTGATTCCAGTCCAAATTATTGCAAATCAGGAATGTAGTATTTTTCTTGGCTGTAAACCATACAATAATCATTGAGGTTAAGGAGAGGCCACCTCATTTTTCCAGAAACAACCTTATTTTTGGCTCCAGCCCTCTTTCTTAACACAACAATGTAGAAACGCAAAGCGCAGCATGCTGGGTGTTCCTGACCATTTGATGACTTTGCGACGTTATCAGCATATTGGCGTGTTTTTGTTTAACCCAGCGAAAAACTTGGTCTAAAACCAAAAGTTCAAGTGGGTCTGCACGTTTCCCTTTTCCCTGAGTTTAATGGGTTTTCACAGCCACATTTTCCAGACAGATTCATAATCTGACACACTCATCAGGCTATAGAAATTATACCCACTGACCAGATGTTGATAACTCTTCAGCTGTGTAAAGTACATTCAAGATTGTTAACACATTCCTTTACTTCATTCTCTTTACACCAATCAAGATTTAATCAAAATATGCAAAACCAGTTTTGGAAAATGATCAAATATCATATTTGGTTCTAAAAGACTATCAGGTATTAGCTTCAGTAAGATGATATCATATGTTTTTAAGAGCATTTTATGAGAAGACTTTGGTTGACTCTATGAGAGGAACAAAAACACTGTTTTGGATGCTTTACCTTTACTACAATTTACAAAGTAAGGTTAAGGGGGAAGTTAGTTTTTTTTAAACCTGGACCTTATTTCTGGTATAAAATACGTTCATCAGCACACACAGACTAGTACACTTCTTTGTTTCATGAAGTCGTTTCAAAGTCAGGCAGATCATTTACAACACAAATCACAGATATCTCATTTGTGTGCACAGCTCTAATCTTGTGTGCATGTCTAATGAATATTTGTGCATGCTTTTTAACCATGAGTGTGGATTTCCAGATCAGTCTTTGTTTCTGTGCTGACTGAAGCCAAGCTCTGTAGAGCTCAGTTTCTATGATCACTCCCAAAAGATGTTGAAAACCTTCTGAACTAAAAGCTTGTCAGAAACTTATTGCAATAACTTCTCTATACTCCACACCTGTAAGTTACTTCGGATAAAAGTGTCTGGTATGTCGATCCATCCAAAGATTTTCTATACCCACTTGATCCAATTCAGGGTGGAGGGATGGAGTGTATCCCAGGTGCCATTTGGCGAGAGGCAGGGTACACAGTATACAGGTTGCCGGTTCATCACAGGGCCATCTGTTAAGTCAATATAATGTAATATTGGGATACTGTGATATGACTGGGATATAAAGCATGGAACTGTACTGCGTCAAACCATATTGTACTGTAATGTACATTGTAATTGAAAAACATCAAAAGTGCGCCAAAAAAGCATTTCCACATACCCCTGCTGTGTTGTTCAGTGGCAGTGAGCTGCAGCCACTGAAGGTGTTCAACATTTAGAGCGTTCAGAGAAGCTCTTGTGTTGGTTGGAGTGGGTGGTCATTTAAGTTCTGTTACTTGTCTAAAAGTTTGAACAAGTTTAGCCATAAACAACTCATTATCATCTAGTTGCTCTTAGGATATTTCCTTTCTTTGAACCTTTCTGTACTTCAGACATAGAGTTGGTTATGGGTGCACGTTCTGGTAGATCAGCAGTTTTTGAAAAACTGCTGGCACCAACTATAACTTTGCTATGTTGGAGCTTGTCCCAGTTGCTATTGGGCAATAGGTAGGGTACACCCTGGGAAGGTTGCCATTCGAACACAGGGCCAACATAAAGACAAACAATCACACTCTTTGGTCAATTCATGATGACAAATTAACCCAACATTCATGTTTTTGGACTGTGGGTGGAAGCCAGAGAACCCGGAGAAAACCCACACAGAAAGCTCCCAGCCAAGATTCAGACTGGGAATATTCCTGCTCTAAGGAGCCTGTCACTTACCAATGCACCACCGTGCAGCCCCAGATATAATATCCGTCCATTTTCAATACCCGCTGAATCCGTCGGTCGGGTCGCGGGGGGTGTGGAGCCTATCCCAGTGGTCATCGGGCGAGAGCAGGCTGCACCCTGGACAGGTCGCCAGTCCATCACAGGGCCACACAGAGACAAACGAGACAAACAACCATACATGCTCAAACTCACTCCTAAGGACAATTTTTTTAGAAACACCAATTAAACGAACATGCATGTTTCTGGACAGTGGGAGGAAGCCGGAGTACCCGGAGAGAACCCACGCATACACAGGGAGAACATGCAAACTGCACACAGAAAGGCCCCAGCCGGGAGTTGAACCTAGAACCTTTCGCTGTGAGGCGACGGTGCTTACCACCTCTTTGACAGCAGAGTTGTAAGGATGTATAGCTTCAACGTTATGTATAGGTGGCAACTGACAACCTCCTGGCTCCAGCTTATAGTTTACTTCACTAAACCATATAAATGTTTTACACATAAACCAATGTCCTCAGTGAAGACAGGAATGAAGTCCATGACTCATTTTGACATCTGCTCTCCACAAGGTGTCTATTATCCCACTGAGAATCCAAACCTGAAAAATTGCTGATCTACTTCCTGTGTCTATACTGGAAGTTTATTCAGTGCAAACCTATATAATCAGAAGGAGGCAGCGGTGGAGAATACAGTAAGGGGCCTTTGTGTCTGCACTGTGCTGTGTCAGCAAAATACCAAGGCAAGTGAGGGAAGGAGGGGTTAGAAAAAAAAATGTGCAAACATTTGTTTTCTCAATTCTACTACAGCTTTCTTTATCGTATCATATCTTGGTGACCTGTGCTTGTTTACGCTTTTAGTAATGCTCTTTCATTTTTGTCTGATTCTGGAGAGACGTTTGTCAACAATTTTGACTCGCATTCCTTGCCTGACTTATTATTGGGAGCAAAACAGCAAGTGGTTTTAATTTACGGGGACTTTATTACCAGAAAAGAATGTTTTCAGAATGCCTGCCTGTTGCTTACAACCCCCCCCCCCGGGGCATGCATGCAGTTTGTGCTCTGTTATCCTAATGAAAGATTACTGGCTCATGTTTTCAATAAAGAGCATAGGGAGTTAGAGGAAAAGAGACGGAGAAGGCATTAAAGGATTGCAACGAAGTGGAGAGAAGTTGACGGGGGGGTGGGGGGTGGGGGGTGGGGGGGAAAGGCGAGACGACAATGACAGATAAAATAACACTGCATGCTACCTTGTTTTTTGTCTTAAATCAGACCTGCAAAGTCTACAGGATCAGTCTGTTACTAGTCACAGGGTGGTGGGTCAATCCTGGACTGACCAATAAGAGACAGGCAGGAATGAAGCCCAGACTGGGCAGAAATCGTTTTGTCCCGTTGGGGGCTGATTGTAATCATGCCGCAGGGATTTCTTCTCAGAGGACTAGTATAGGTCGGCTGTAGGTCAGCTGCATAGACCCCTGCACTCAAGAGTGTCCGGATTAGATCCTGACTTAATTCAGATGATGACGGCTGACATGCAGACATAAGAATGAGGCAAAGTCTGCTGCAGCGCACCTTACCAGTCAGGAGAGGCATGTTTTTTACACAAACATGCTGTCTTCAGCTGGTAAATAATTGTGTTTGCAGGTAAATGTGAGACTAACTAAAACATCTAAAGAGAAACAATTATGACTGTGAAAATAATCTGGTGCAGTGACACTCAGTTTTGTTTTTCATGCATCATTATATCCTTAGTTGTGCTAGTTGTAACCCAGAATAATCCCAGAATCCCTACAAATATTATTCACATTACAGAATACTTTCAGGCAAATTTAGGCTCTGTCGGCATTGTTGGCCAGTAGACCAACATCGGCAGGTCTCTACTGGCACCCGACCAAGTAGCTTTTTACACACTATTGTTCTTAATTAAGATCTTAAGATGACTCTTTTGAGATATCACAGAAAATCTAGCTGTTTTATGTAGTTGAGTTGGTAATTACAAACTTCCCTTGGGCATACAAACACATGCTACTAGTTGTTGCCACCTCATCGGCCCAGCTGTGATAACCAGCGTGATAAATAAGATTTTCTTTTGTTGCCTGAACCTCAACCACCACCCTAACTACACTATAGCCCTGTTTTAGTCGTGTGTTAGTTTCTGTCCCCAAACAAACTCTTCTGCAGTGGCTGAGACATTTGAATGAACATAATTGCATATCTATAAACTGGAACGTTCACATACATCCAGATAAAAATTAAGCTGTATGTAAGTGGAGCTACATTCGGTAGATGCAGCCATGATGCCCTGCTCAGCATTTGTAAGCCAGGCTTTTTTGATATAGACGTTGTAGACCTCAGAGGAAGAGTTCCCTCTTAAACACATAAAAAGGGATCTCAGACATGAAATATGACATTTTGGGAGTTGCAGGGTAGCTTCTGTCTGTGTGTGTGTTTAAATATAGCTCCAGTTGTTTAGACTGGAATCAGTTTAACCACCTCAATAAACCTTTTCACACCACCCCGTGGGATACACTGGCCAATTTTAGTGACACGCCTTTAACCAGCTGTCATCTGATAGGGTGTCTTCCCTCATAAATAGATGTTTGTCAAGCTCTACATTCACACCAGGTTTTGGCTAAATTACAAGAACAACACTCGTAGTATTGGAAGTGTCTCACTTCATTTTTGGTTAACAATCTCAGACAGGCGGGACGGAGAAGTTCTGCATGTGTCTCAGCATCAGTATTAAACTTGATGGAAGCCTTTTGGCTTCAAGGAGGGCCAACATCAGCCTCGCTGTTTCATCTCTTTGAAAAACTACAGAAAGTTCAAATTAAAAACGGGTACTTTTCTTTGTTTTGTTTTGAGTCACTGCGCTGCTCTCTTTACGACTCTCAGACCTGGCTGTGGTGCTTTTTGTTGCTCTGGCTGTGCTTACATTGGCCCACAACCAGCACACTGTGCAGTGTTATTCTTGTTTGTGCATTAAAGCTTCTATTTTCAAAATCGTGAAAAAATATCTGCTTTAGAGTTTCTCCATTTACTCAGTGCTTAAGTGTTTCAAAAGATCGTGTCCAACATCTTTGTGTATTAACATCTGTAAAACAGCTGCAAAGGCAAATATCTGAAATTGTCAGCTAGATTAAACCTTCACCTACTTTTGTGTCAGCGGGATCAACTCTACAGGATTCGATTAAGTACATTATTAACACTTTCACCTTTCCAACATTCTTCAAAATCAGATATGTAAGACCTATGTCGAGCAGATTGCTTTTTTATTTTTTAGCCAAGTTTTCAAATAAGTGGTTAATTAGACTTTATTACTCAAGTTCAAAATCATTATGGTCCTAGTGTTCGACCTCCTCCTTAAGCTCTACTGTACAGCTGCAAACCTTTGACAGTAAAGTTTGACACACATTACCATAGTACCTTATGTCTTCATTTAGCTCCTGTCTCTATTTAAGGCTGCCCACCAAAAGGCAAGGATTGAATCTGCCCTGACTGGTCATATTACATTTCTTTTCTGCTAATAGATCGTCATAAATGTTACAAAACTTTAATATAAGTTCTTTAAGACTCTTATTTTTTTTTCTTTTACATGGTTATTCAATCTGATATTAAACACCCTGGATGTAATATCAGTCACATCCATTTTGGGGTTGCTTCCCTCTTGCAGTTTTCGGCTCTGCTACAAGGACACTGTGTGGTCAGCCAATAATGTGTCCAATCTACATGAACTGATTAACATAGGATCTCTGGCAGCATTTTTTTCATAGTGTCCTTTATGCACTTTGTACAATTTTCATACTGTAAAGCACATGTTGATTAAAGAGTTAACTTAATGATACATTACATAGCTTCTCTACAAGTTGCAATATGAAAAACAGGCAGTCGGATACCATCTTCTCTGTGGTCAGCGTGTTATCCCAAAAGTAAAGTCTGACTTGGCTGGATAGCTGGCGGTCTACACTGTGTGGTTTTATTGGCTCTACAGGGTGATGAAGCTTGAAAGTGCTGTGTGGGGATGGGATGGAGTGCAGCACAAACTCTGATGCGCACCAGACTGGGCGAGGATTGCTGCTGATTCAGTATTGTAAATGCTTCTACAGCGGGCCACCCAGCAAGCAGGCGTGACCACACAAAAACCCAACTGCACAGATGGTCTATGAAGTTAATTGCAGTGTTCAGCGGTCCACCGGTACTGTGGTTTTGGACTTGACATGAGAATGTAATGAAATATTCACAACCTACGTGACAAAATATGTCTCAGTTTATTTGTTGTCATGTTATTGTGGTGAGGTTTATATTAGTGTGGATCTGTCTTCCCAGAAACAGACCTTCTGCGAGCTTTGACTCTGGGATCTGTTAAGAATAATGAAGTTGCTTTTTCACAGAATAACATGGTTACCAAAAAATTGTTTGATATGGATCGCACTGATGTAATCCAAATTTTTCTAAAGAGAGTGCTGCGCATTTTTCCTGGTATTAAGATAACGGTGGTGTTCAGGAGAAACGATGACATCAGGGATGTGTAAGAGTACCACTCATGGTTACACGTTTATTTCAGTCCAAAAATACAACCTCATTCAAGTTCTTGCTCTTGTGGACCCACTGGTGCATTCTGCTTAACCCTGTAAATAAATTCAGCTAGAGGCAGAAAGAGTTGTATTTAGGTTTATTCACTGTAGCGTGCTTGTTTTTTGTGATCTTTTATAGTTTCATTTGCTGGCAGAAAATGACAAGGACCTGAACTTCTTGAACACAAAATTAGCTGAGAAGCATTTCTCACACATTCTCATACATTTACATTCAGTTGGATGTTGTGTTGCTATAGCAACTCTTTCAGGCACAAATCCTTAGACCATGTTCAAAACATTCATGTGGCAACCATGCTTTTCTCACCAGTTTGAGGATGAGCAGTTTAAAGCCTCGAGTTTAACGTGAGGTTCTTGCCATCCTCGTTTTTTGGGGGGTCATAAGTGTCGATATTTAGACGAAAGGGTGGAACTGGAGAGTGATCCTTAAAAGCTGTTTGGACAAGCGTTCCTATCTTTGTGGCATAATGTCTTCTTAATTTTAAAATGCATTTGAAAAGAACCACCAGCACGCTGCTGAAGGGAACAAATCTAACTTATGATACCACAGTGCAATATTTAAGAGCAATTTCAATTAATTAAGAATATAGTACTTAAAGCTATTTCTACATTGGCTTCACATTCAAAACTGCATCAGTCTTTTTCACGAAGTCTATGTGCAGATGCAGTATTATATTAGCTTAATTTGCACATAACCTAATATTACAGTTTTATTCGGAACAATGGCCCAGTCAGAGTAAAGTCGGTCAGGCCATCTGTTAACCTGTGGGGCATTTTAACACACATTTTACATGCTTGTTTAGTGTACATGTAATCAGTGATGTTGGAATTTTTGGATTTAAGAAACATTTGTCCATCTTGATACGATTAAATCCACTGTATTGTCATGTGTTTCTCAATGCATTATCATGTTTGTTTCTGTTTTTTGAGCTGGCTTTTTTTTATACTCTCAGTTTTCTTCAAACCAAGCTAGATAGCCATGATATTAGAATATCAGCTTATCTGTCATTTGCACATCTAATCACTCTGGATTCATCTAATGAATCTCAGTTTGTGTATGCCTGAGCATTCATTCTACTTAAGACTTGAATGGTATATTCATGCAAATGTTTATTATTTTCATTATAGAGAGAGACACACTCACACACTCATATACTGACATATACATCTTTGTCTCAATATCTTTGTGGGGACATTGAATTGACCTAACATTTTCCCTAACCCATAAGTCTTAAATGGGTTATATATCCTATAAATATCCTAAATCTAAGTCCAAACCCAGAAATTTACTTTGGACTTGTGGGGACTGCAGTTTGGTCCCCACATTTACAAGACTTCCCCATAAGTGTGTTGTCCTGTCAGGCTTTGGCCCCCATAATCATATAAAACCAAAACCAAACACACACACACAGCTGCAAGCCAGAATCAGCCTGCTCTGAATTTGAATATTACATATCAGCACTGCGCTAACTGCTAATTAGTATTGTACTAACTACTTTGTCATTGCATATTTACTAGATTAATTACAGCGCTGTTTCCCCAATAGGGACTTGATGATTCATCACTAAAGTTGCATGGTTTTTTTTAAACATTGTGTGGGACAATATAGCTCATGTAGCAGCTGTATGGATACAGGTTACAGCTGGAATCGGAAAAAATTGTAATTACTGCAGTGAAAGACTATTGTAAACATATGCACAAAGGCCTCAAAGAATTTGGTTAAATATATTCTCTAAAAGGTCTAAGACTGCTGAGCCTAGTATTTATTCAAAAACATTTGAGGTAACATCTAAAAGAGAAACTGTGAGGGAAATTTAGCCTTTTATTCAATGTTTTTGTCTTTTCTCTTCTAAGCTTTGCTCTTGACCTCCGCTCAAACAGCAGTTTGTTTTTGACGCTGAGAAAGTGAAAGTCACAATTCATTGTGTCTTACATACGACTGATACGCTGTCAAAGAGCCCACAGGGGACTGCTTAAGACAGGGATATGCTTACACAAGCAAGGAGATGGTGACCCGCCAACTCGCTAGCTTTGAGCTACGTTTCCTTGCTGGAAGTTTTCAGATTTTTATGATATGTTCTAAAAGAAAAGGAAAACACCAAGTTTGCTGATTTTAAATCACTGGCTAGAAATTCCTATTGATTTTAATTATTACGCAACAGCACTTTCACATCAAGGCTACAAATTTAGACAGAAGTGCAGTTTTTCCCCCTAAGTGTATAGAATATCAGGAGAACGTTTAGTCATAAGTCAAACCCAAAGGAATTGATACCCCTTTGGTCAAAGTGACATCGTGAAAGTCAGGATCAGTGACCAACCTCTTCTCCCTCTTGCTGGGGTTCACATGGTCCTGTTTTACTTGAAATGACCTCATTCCAACATGCCACTACTGGAACATGAGCAGGAGGAGCCAGGAGAGCTCCTGTCCGCCACGAAAGCCAATAAAGTTAGTTTATAGCTTCCATGTTTTTCTAAATGCACGCACGTAAAATGTCTTTTTTAAAGGAATGTTTTTCTTTGTTCAATTCAGATTTTGTGTTTTTTTTTTAGAAATATATTGTTCCAGAAGTACATAAACTATCTACTTAGTTCATTCAGATAAAGGGTGCCTGAAATGTAATGTCTATCTTTCACTAGTTCTTTACTCGCTTAAACATCTCTTTCCTCCTAAGGTAAAAGGCATGTTTGCGCTGATTTGTGTTGTAATAAATTATCTGGCTGGGCTGGACTACCTAGACCATGCAAGTGAGCTCATGGCAAATTTATGTTAAGAGGTCCCTTCTCATCACATGCAAATAGTAAATCCATCTTGTAGGCTTTAGGCACATTTTTAGAGCAGTAGCTTGTCATATAGAATGTGATCCATTTTTAACTTTTTAGCTGATAAAGGGAAGAGAGGTAAAAATGTGAAGTTGAAAGCCAGTTTTGCATACGTTTCTACATGTGTGTTGGCCTAAACGTATACACCTTTGTGTGTGCTAGCTTTTTGAAAAAAAATAAAACTTCTGCACAATGGTTTAGATGCAGGTTCTGTTTGAGTTGTTCTTTACAGCTTTCACAGGTAATATGAATTCTCAGTTAGACTAAAAGATCCTTTCTGCCAACGCTAACTCTGCTGAGCAGCTCTCTGTGAACCTCCAGGACTTAACAAGTGGTATTTCATTACATAGTGGGGCTCACTAAATCTCATCATGCATTGTGAGACCAAGAGAGTTAAACTTGTATTTTAATGGAAACTGCTGACCTGCAGGAAAAAAGAGGCTTTTTTTTGATATCCAATCCTGCAGCATAAAGTTTCACTAACACAGTGGCCCAGCTTTGTTAATGAGGCACACTTGCGTGCTTAAAAGTCTGTCTCGGGATTACGATATATGACCCATTTGTCATAGCCTGTCTTCTTCTAACCAAGCACAGATGGGATGACAAAACGAGATATAATCAACTCCATGTTCCCTGCTTCACTGGATCTGAACCTCTGTTTTAACAGATCTGTGTTGTTTTTGTTTTTTTTACCACAGCACAGCATACTAAAAGAACAAGAAATGCACTGCAAATCTTTACTTAAAAATCAAGTTCTGCTCCACCATTTTGGTATAAGCTGTGTGGTTTTTCATGCAAATATCTGTAAGCATGTCGGTGTATTTGAAAGAACTTCAATTAGATTGTGTTCATTTCGAAACAGGGCTATCTCATATTTTTTAATATATATATATATATTCTATACATTCAGTTTTTTTAAAGAAACATCAATACATTTTTTTTTTAAAGTACATTCTTGGTATAGTAAGAGTCCTCCAAACACATCCCACCACATTGCAATATGTATGCCAGTTTATACTGTTTAGGTTATGGTATTTGGCCAAGGCCTTAAAAGAAACTGTATATTTAATTAAAAAAAGAAAAAAATATCCTGCTCTGTCAGTTTTAGGCAATATGTGTGTTTATGCATGTCATCCTGTTCATACTTGCAGCCATTCACTATTTGTTCTTTTCCAAACTTCTCAACATACACATCTTTTACTGTAAACCTCTGATCTGCATTCTCAATGTAAAAAGGAAGTGAGCACCACTGAGAGGGGGCTCTTATAAAAACACCCAAAATAGCCCCACTGACGACAAAGTTAACTCAGCCCCTCATTCTTATGATGCTTGGCATGAAGGAATGATGTATCAAATGTTTGCATGCGTCCTTTGATTTGGCTCCACTGTAACAAGGCCCAGATGTGCCTGAGAACTGGGGCCCATTTATAAGAGCTATAAACCTGTTAGTGAGGACTAAAAAAAAAAAAAAAAAAAAGCCAAGACATCCTAGGCTGGCTCAGCAATTCAGGGAGCCTAATTTCTTGGCAATTTGTTGCAGTGGTAACTTCCCCTGTCAGACAGTGCTTACTTGTTAACATTCCTGCAGGTAATTGTTAACTGTAAGAGCCAGAGGGGGGACACCATAACTCCTTATATCTCGTCAGCCCAGTTAAAGGTTCAACACGGTCTCAAGTATGGAGTCAGAGGAACCACGCCTCAGGTACAGAAGGCAAGACAAATAAGTAAAGATACATCAGTCCAAATTTCAGTAAAGCAATAAAGACAAAAAATGGACAGATGATATGAAGGAGCAAAATATATGTTCACTGCTGTTGATGATTTGTTTTTGGTGGGTTTAGTCAGTTCATGACCCATTAACTCAATATTGATTTTCATTAAGTTTTGTACAGGCGTTCATGGTCACCTTTTGTTGGTCCTGACTTGCTTTATCCGCCCACCATGAGGTTGAGATTCTAGTGAAATTTATTAGTAAGAACTGGATGGAGATTCTACACACATTCATGACACGCTCAGTGGTAATTACATCATGCGATAAGCAGATTTTTCATTTTATGCCACCTAAAGTGTGATTCAGTGTGTTTTTATGACGTTTACCCGTTTACATTAGCCTCAGGTGTACTCTGTGCTTCTTCCATAATTCTTCTTAGACTGAGAACAACTTTGAAATGCCAAAAGGGAAATGGAGAGAGCTGTTCTTCAGGAGCTACTCTCATATCTGGGAATATATGAGAAGGCGCCAGTCAGTCTCGTGTTTATAGATCATTTTTGTCTTTGGCAGGTTAGACAATATTTGATGAGTACTTTCCATTCTCTCTATTACACATCAAGTCTTCTTTGAAACAGGCAAAATTAAAAACATCTCAAGTGAGCATATGAACTTTCTTGTGCATTAGTTCTTTCAATTTTTACAGTTTTCATGCATGTTTTCTTATCTATATCTTCTAAATACAAAGTAGAGTTGAATAATGTTTAAGAATTACTAAATCTCACAAGAATACAAGAATCAACAGCATGTGATGCAGAGTTGTGTGATCACATGTTGTTGTCTGGTTAGTCTGATTAGAGGAGGGAAGTATGTTTACAAGTTTCTGTTTGTTGTGTGAACTTCTCCCTCATTGCCTGCAGTTCGATGTCTAGGTTGCTGAAATGTTTCCTCACACTAATATGACCAAGATGGTTCGCTCACACCAGTGGAGGTCCTCTTGAATTACTCACCAGGGCCATCAGCTCGTCTCTTGTCAATGGATCTCAAATGTTTGGTAACAACTGAGAGGATTTACATCTTTTACCCCCCGTCTTCTCCATCAGTCTTTGTTGCTTGGAACCATTTTTGTTTCCCTTCATTCCTCACACGCATCTCTGTGAATCATCATTTAAATTGTTGCAGAAATTTCTTGAGGCTTTTATTGACGTATAAAAATATAATTGATATAATTGATGTATATATAATATAATTGATATATTTGTTAAATGAATTTTGAAAAAAACATGTTGAAAAAAGCATGCAGAAGTCTCCCAACCAGTGTATACTGAAGTGCCACAGATACAAAAGTCACCAGAGATGAATCTAGCAAAAGAAAAAAAGAAAGATACATTTGAAAACCAGAGAAGCAGCTGTGTCAAGTTTCACGTAAATCTGGTGCGTGCGTTCATGTCTGTATCCATCTCCATGTTTGTTGTTGTTTGTAACTGTACATTTTTGTGTATCTACTCATATGTGGTTTGCCCGATCATTTTGTAAACCAAATTGTGTTAGCATAACACTGATCATGGAAATTACAAAACCACAATTAGATATAATCATAGTTTTAACATGCTTAGATGGATTCCACACAGTTGTTTAACCACTTAAAAGACAAGTATTTGTGTGCTCTCAGGAAATGTGAGAAAGCATTGGCAACATCGTAACCTATCTTACTCCACCAAGCCGGAATTGAGAGGCAAGCATGGCCTGTTTGTGTGACTCCTGGTTTATGGCTTGTAACTATATTCAGCTTTTTATATAACACAAAATGGAAAGCTGTGAAGTCAAAGAATTCCTGTGGTAGCCAGCCAGGTACTGAATATGACATGGCATTCACACTCTGCACAAAGGCTCTTCACACAAAAAGACTCGAGGCCGTACAGGCTTTCTTTGTGTTGCCATGGAAATTTCCACTACTAGCCAGGAGTGAGACGGCACATGCAGGCAAGTCTGATGGCAGGTACATGGAATATGGAGGAATAAGTGTTGATTATTTTTTTTTTCTTTAGCTTAGTCAGATTCCAAATGAAATACAGCTGTTTTATAGACACCGCACTGGACCGCCCCCAGCTTTCTCTCTGCTTTTTTCTTTTCTTTCTGATCCTCTGCCTCTCTCTTTCACAACAACAGTGAATCTAACCCTCTCTCATTTCGGGAAAAATTACCCTAGAATCCCTTTCCCGCATATCCACAGTAAATTGAGAGCTGCTTTAGAATCATATGGAGTAAATGCTTGATTTTGGTTTCTCTTGAAAGGTAAGACTTCAAAAATTTTCCCCCATAAAGTCACTCTGTTACTGGGACTGTAACAGATGGTTGAAGAGACTAAAGAGAAATAGTCCTTTTGGATCTAAAACCGTCTGAAATTGCTGTGGTGTAACAACAACACAAAAATAAATATTTTCCACAGTTTTTCTAAAGGTATGTTCAGGTGCTCTCCAAAAATGGGTCCACAGAAATGTCAGTCTCTGATATATTTCTGCCCACAGACTCCTCATGTTTCCTCTCCATCTTGAATGGTAGATTTAGTTTTGGTGTTGGTCGTGCCACATTTTAATCCCAGAAAGTGTAAGGGCTATCCAGAATGCAGTTTACTTCTTCATGAGCAGACACACAGAATACACAAACGTCCCGCTGCAGCCATGCTGCTTTATGCAGTGCTTTCCTCCTTGGACATTTAAAGTTAAACATATAGCATATTCTCACTTTCAGAGTTTCATTAGCTATTGGATGTGTCAGTCCTAAAAATCTAATTTATGGCTTTCACAGTGTACTGCTGACTATTATTGCCTGGGGACACTACACGCAAGCTCCTTTAGTCTCAGATGAGATGTCGATCAAACTGTAAAGACACTGGCTATTCTTCTTTGAAACCAACCTATCAGGTTTGTTTACTTGCCAACTGGACTGACTGACTCAATGGTAGTGATGCAAAAACAATAAGTAGGAATATTTTAAAGAACCTTTTTTGTTGAACTGATGTCTGAACCCTTACCAGTATAGAGGAGGACTATTATATATTATTATTATAATATTATACTTTTTGTTTTGATTGTTATTTTGATTGTACCTTGTGTTCATATAATTGTTGAGTGTTTTGCATCAGTTGAATCATAAGTATCTTAGCTTTCCAACATCGTATACACTTGTGAATACTGTGAAGTGTAGAAAACAGCTGATTGCCTCCCAGCTAGCCAGTTGTATCTCAAGGGGTTCATTACAATGATAAAACTTATCCATAACTCGGCAAACCTTTCTCTAAGTACTACTGGGCCTATCAGGATGTCTGTGATGAAACAGACAGACATATTACCGACATATTACCCCTTTTTTTCCGAGGCATTGAACAAATGTTCACATTTTGCCTGGATTTCACAACTAGAAATCAGATCATTCAACTTTGGCAGGATTTACAGACTTCAGTTCTGTATCTTCCATGTTTACAGTGTTGTTCTGAGCTTCTTGGGCTAGAAGTAGCCGGCGATATTTATGAATAAATGAGGCTTACGATTAGACACAACATTGAAATTGAGTCTGGTATTCAATGGATACATACTGTTGCGGATTTTTCTCTTAAATAATGGCTTTAGGACTTTTTAAAGCCAGTGTGTTTATTTATGTTTAATTTCTCCTCACAGCAGAACTACAAAAAGTTAGTCGGTCTGTCACACCTCTTTTCAGGCTTTTTTGGCATTGATAACCCCTTTGGAAATAGGAGCCCAACATAGATTTCAGTTTGCTCTCCGCTGGTGTGTCACAGCAGTGCACATCTACATATAATAGTGTTTTGCTGCCACTTAGAGCCAGTCTCGTAGATATGTGGAACAGTCTGTGCTGTGGGCTTCTCTTGGTTGTGTTAGCTCTGTTGTTGCATTGCTCTGCTGTGGAAAAGTCAAAGCTGACAAAGATTTGCTTTGTTATGAAGTGAAATTAAGTGTTAAGATCATGAAGATTGTCCAGTGCAGTTGTTATCTGAGCTTTTCACCTGTGTTTCTATGTTGTTTGCAGTTTTTGGTGCTTTGTGCTGTTGTTGTCGGCCCTTCGCAGCTTTAGCCAGCTCAAGCTAATTTTCTACCAATCAGTATTCACTTAGCGTGTAGCATCATCACCAGAGCCTTGCGTTGTTTGCTTTTTGAAGGACTGTATATCTGTCCATATGTGGAAAAAAAATGTCTGTTGCTCTCAACAGGCTCAACCCTCCAGTGTTCTGCATCAGGCCTTGTGCTCTCAGTCAGTCCATGACATGCATGTGTCAGCATGTTAAGTAGTGTAATAGTTCATGTGTAGAAAGGAAGAACTAACAGCAGTTCTATGAAACACGAGGCACTTGCTGACTAATGAGGTACATCTTTCAGGGGGCTGTCATGAAAATTCAGGATGCAGTGCATACACAGGAGAATTAAAAAACTCCCATTGAACCCTGGATTTTCCATTCTCATTTTGAAGAGACTGTACGTGAAATTTTACATTGTGAAAGACTTTGCCTCCGTGTTCTTTGATTATCATCATCAGTATGAAAGACAGTATGAGTTCAGCTTCATGTGTTTTAACTATATTCTTTCTTAACATCGTGTATAGAGAACAAACCACCAAAGGTTGCTGGAAATCTTTGGCCCTCATTTAACATGCACATAGAAACTCAGTAGTTTTATTTTCATTCTGGATTCTATATCATTGAACCCTGCAGCTTCCCTGGAAGTGATAACTCTTCATCATTACTGTGTGTCCCAAATAGGAAAGAATTGTTGTTTGAGCAAAACTTTTTGGAAGGAAATAGAAAACATGTTGGTGATGTGCAGCGGGAAAAAGTTACAACTCTGGAAGGAATCACGAGCAGCACTGGCCAGAATGAATTTCAGTGTTAGTTAAGTGGAAGTATTACTTTGGGGGGAAAAAAAGCCCTCAGTTTTTAACCTTTCCCGGCAAAGTTATATAATACAGTATGTGTGAAACAGCAATAGTGTTTAGGGAAGAAATGTCAAAATGTAAAGATACACACCATGCTTGAATATACTGTAATCCCGACATGTTTTTTCTGCATCTTTGGTTTTATTTTAAAGACATTTTTTTCCCATGATGGACTAACAACACCTAACACCCACATTCTAGGCCAGGATCCCTAAAATGACTGAGCATTTTCCATTGCTGCCCCCTCACTTTGGAGCAGATCCTAGAAAAATTTTGCAGTTGAGTTTCCATGTTTCCGGCTTCCATGATCAAGTGAGATCTCTGATTGAGTGCTTTGTTTTGGCTTATTCAGTGTTTTTAAAAAAATATATATATATTTTGGAAAGTTTAATAAATCAGCACTGAATGAGTGGAAAGTCAAACAGGAATCCTGAGCACATGGTGCTGAACCATTTTCTGAGATTTTTGTAACCAGGCAACTGTGCATCTGTTGATTGATACAGATCGAAATGTTCAGACCACATTCATAAGTTCCACTCATGAGTGAAAACAATCTGAAAAACATTTTAAATGCCAAACCAGGACGCTCCAACTCTGGTTCCACTTTGTCCTTACATCTGCAACAAGAGTCTATCTCTTCTCTTCCACGGTTTATTTTTCTGTCAGTATGTGGGCATCTAAAAACTCAAGTAACTATGATATGATAATGAATAATAAAGTAAGGTGTTTAGGATGTGCAGTAATACCATCATAATCTAATTAACAAAGGTATGCGGGTGCATTGTACCTTGACAAATTTGTACGCTCTGGAGAGGATTTTAGATGAGAAAAAAAAAGGGAAAAAGGGCTGCAATTAGTAGAATATTTTTAATTTACCAAACCAACTAGCATGAAGAGAAATCATGTGATACTGCCAGAGAGCAGTTTAATGTATAATGGACACAAAAACCTCCCCAGCCTCCTTCCTGACCAAAAACCTGCAGCCATCCGGCTGCTTGTTTGCACGGTGCTGTGTTGTTCTTTCAGCAGAATGTGGGAGATTCTCTGTTAGAATTTTTCCACACTCACTCCCGACATGAGACTCTTGGTACACATAAGGACAACAGTGGCCTGCGTATCTATGTCTAGGTCCATGGACTGGTCTCTTTGAGGTGGTCAGATGTGATGTTTGCACAGATGTTTGGGTCCAAAGCCAAGAGGCCAACCCCCTGGTACCCCTCTGGTGGTCCTGGCCCAGTATGAAACCTCCTTAGGCTACGTTCAGTGCCATTACGGGTGATATGACTTGAAGGGACGGACCTGGGCCTCTGGGGCTGCATTAGGGAGGAAGTCATGGAAAGATGTCATTCCAGCTGTGGACTGTTTCCCCCAGTGGAAGCTGAACTACCCATAATGCCAGGGGGAATGTTTTCACTAATGTATGGGTTGTCCCAAAGGCATTATCTCCTCTACTTATTTATTATTATGTAATGTCATGTCTGAAAGAGAAATATAAAGTTTTGTTTTCATTATCTACTGTGACCACTAGATAAGTTGCAATCTTCCGTCTAATCAGCTTGATTACAAAGCTTTATTGTATTCTGACTTCTTGGCCAATCACAAGTCTCTTCAGTGATGGCAGCCAATGATGAGAGCTAAGATAAACCTAAGTTGGAAACATAATTTTGACATTGTGGGTTGTCCAAGACTGAAAGAAAGTTTCACGTTACATCTATAAAAGTGTATTTGAAACAGTTTCTCTGCTCTGGCTAAACCATATTCCATTATTTTGGAAATATCTTGTTTTCGAAATCATTAACAGTTTTTACCTATTCTGTCTACTCTGATTTTGAATTTGTTCCACAAAGACCTTCACTGCTTGTTGTGAATATACACCAGCTGCCCTCTTACCAGAAGCTACTTGGTAAAAACTAATAAAGACAGATAGACACCCTGCCCAATGTTTGGCATTGTTACACTTTTTGCTATCTCTGAACATCTGTGAAACAAATGACCAAAGATTTCATTGCTCCCTTGCTGTAGGTCAGATGGCACGAGGAATGGTGCTGTAGTGCCGTATGGGTAACACATGTACAGTGTTTGCAGAGTTTCCTAGTGAGTCGCCTTGCCTGTTTAAGATGCCAAATGTTTTCAGTTGAGACTTGGCTGACAAAAGGTACAGCGTGTCCCACAGTAGACATGCCTGACTAAACTTAGTTGTGAAATGAAAACAGAAAGTCCCACGTGCTTTTGCTTTAGAGTGAAAACTTGTGGCTTATTTAGTGTTATTCCTCTCCCATCTCCTATTGTGCAATGTGCAGATATAGGTCACCACTGCTTCTGTTGATATAACTAAGTCAACTCACTACGTACTGTAGACTGATTTGTGATGCAGATTCTGTTGTATGTTGCAGGTATTCAAGAGGGTACAGAGTGTACCAAGTGTAAAAACGACTGGGCGTTAAGGGCAGCCATTGCTCTCCTCTATGTGCTCTGTGCACTGCTCACCATAGCTGTGGCCGTACTTGGATACAAAGGTAAGTCAAAACAGATGTCAAAAGTTGCTGCCTGTACAATGCCTTACTTTTCTGTGTCCCTGTGGCAAACCTTGATTTCCATAAACCAGATTTAAACACTGTAGTTGACAGAAACAATGTATGCAAACATTTTGGCTCGGTTAGCCAAAGGGTGTGAAATGTTTACATGGAAACATCGTCATTAAGGCATGTTTAGCTTGTTTGACGTCAGCATAAATCTCATAAAGCATCACTTGCCTGAGAACAGATTTGAGACATGCCACCATATCACTCTATTTTCTGTCTTGTCTCTTTTCGAAATAAAACAAAAGTGAATGACTGTAATTATGAAAAAACTGTATTTTGTGTGAAACTAAAACATTTTTTAGCTCTAATACCTCTGAGTTTAGACTGATATCAGGGTGAAAAAAAAGAAGACTTCTTTTAACTGTAAATTAACACTTATTCCTCAGTATTTGAGAAATGTATTAACTCTACTGTTTAAAATAAATGAATGCTTGTGAAGTTATGGTTAAATTTGTTTTGGATGGTCTCAACATTGTATTGTTTCAGCATAAAAATAAGTTGTTTTTTTATGAATATCACAGTGAAAACATGTGTTCTCTATTTTAAGCACATTTTTCATTTGTTACTTCATCCCTTTCCTCCTGCATGGGCAGTCTGTCTCTCTCTGGCTTTGTCTTCGTGTCTGATGTTTGATTAAGGTCAAATGGTTGTGTCACTGGCTACGGCCAAGTAAGAGAGTTCAGTTTAAGATTTACTGCTGGAAGAAACTCTGTCAACAGAACCCATTGTTTATTCTCCACTGAACTGATAGGCTTAAGAGATGAGCCATGGCTGTAGGGAAGCAGGAAATACATTGTGCAACACTGTCCTGACTGCAAACCCTTTTTGTGGTTTGAACCTCAGCTGTGATTCTAAATAGAAACACAGAGGAATTCCAGTAATCTCAGGGCTGTTGGAAGGAAATGTGCTGTGTATTGTCCAATCCTACACATTTGTGGCCCAAATCAATCACACAAAATCTGTCAAAACATCCTTGAGCAACGTTTTGCGAAGGATCACCTGCTCCACAGGCAACATAAAGCTCACTCTGCCAGCAGGGAAGTACTTTATTAAAGAATCTTGATCAAGTTTAGATCTAAATTAGAATCTACCTGTCAGGATTATTATGGCTTCCAGCTTTGAGTCTGTTTCAGTGCGGAGCCCATGTGATTTTGACTGTTTGTCTCTAATGTGTACCAGATGATTGTAAAGCGACGACCCTAGCTTAACAACCTCAAGGAGGTTTTATGGCTTGGTTGCAATTTGTTGTCTCATGAACCGCAGGTTGACTCACAAACGACTGCAAGTGTCCAAAAAAGTTTGAGTTTGCAGGAAACCAATGCTGGCTGGAGTCTTTATTTGTTTTGGGGTTTTTTTTGTCTCCTCCATCCATTACACTGCACATACCGCTGGTCCTCAAATGACCTGGTCAGCTGGAGCTCTGTTTGTGTTACCTGCTGTGTCACTAACTGTCTGCACCAGCTCCAACACTGATCAGCATTATTCTCCCAGGACTCAGATTGGCTGACTCCTTAATGCTTGCTCATAACCTGTCCCAATAGGCAGCCAGTAAGCCTCACTTGAATTTTAATCTTAAATAACTCATAATGCTTTTCCGGTAAAGGAATGTTGGGAGGAGGGATTTATGGAGGAGAGCATGAAAGTGAATTCTAGCAAGGGGGAAAGACAGACTCCCCCCACCTAAAAAAAAACATGTACATATACATATGCATATACATTTATATATATATATATATATGTGCATGAATCAATAATTTAGAAGACAAGAAAGAGGGGCGGCTCAAGCTGCTTACTCCAACTCTCACCAGTTGGCCAACAGCACTTTGAAACCAGGCCCTTGTGCTTTTGTTTGTCCAAAGTACATGTTATTGTTGGATGTTTGTGTCACTTCTGGAATGATAACAGTGAAAGCTTAGGATGTTTTCCACTTGAGTTTTTAGACGCCCACCTACTAACAGAAAAACAAACCGTGGAAGACAGGAGATGGGCTCTTGTTGCAGATGTAAGGACAAAGTGGAACCAGAGTTGGAGCGTGCTGCTTTGGCATTTAAAATGTTTTCCAGATTGTTTTCACTCATGAAGTGGAACTTTTAAATGTGATCTGCACATTTCGATCTGTATCAATCAACAGATGCACTGTTGCCTGGTTACAAAGATCTCAGAAATACAGTTCAGCACCATGTGCTCAGGATTCCTGTTTGATTTTCCACTTAATCACTGCTGAAGAATGAATACAGCTGCGCCCTCTGCTGGTCTGAGCAAATCCTCCTCAGTTGAGACATCTATCCTCTACAAAACTAACCAGTCACTCTTGAGACAATATCAAACTCTTTGTCTCTCAGTGTCTGGGTAAAGGTTCCTCATATTGGAAATACTTTAACAGCATTAAAAAAAATCTTTATTTCTCCATATCGATTTCCTTCTTCTCTTTCCCCTTTTAATAGTGGTCCAGAGGATGGACAATGTCACAGAGGGCATTCAGAACTATGGAGGCAAGATCATTGCTGTCGAGACGGACTTAAAGAAACTAGGTAATAGTCTCTAACATGAGATTGTATCATAAATATGAATAGTTTAAATACACAATGCTGTTCAAAAGTGGATGTTTTTTCAGTTTGAAATTTCACTATAGTTGCATGTCTTGCTGACACACTCATTTTTTTGCGAACCACCTTTTCAGATGATCAGGCAGGAAAAAAGTCAGTCAATGCCACAAGTGAAATTAAGACTTTCAAGTCAGATCTGGAAGAATTACAAAGTCAACTGAAAGACATTTCCGTCAGGGCAACCAGTAACAGTGGCATGTTGGAAGAACTTCTGGTCACAGGAGATGACATGCAAAGTGGGCATGTATCTCTGCAGAGTATCCTGGAAGGCAGTGCAGCAGCACTGCGGGGGGTCAACCAGACGTTGGCCTCCTACAGCGAAATGATTGACGACCTCCAGGAAGACACTGCACGGCTCCAGTCCGAGATACAGGGCCAAGTCAACGTGCAGAGCCAGACCCAGGTTAGCGTCAGCTCGCTTAATATCACCCAAGCCCAGCAGCGCAATCTGCTAAGCACTCTGCAGAAGACAGTTGAAAATGCAGGCCAGGCAGTCCAGAAGTTAAAGAATGACTATCAGGTTCTACAGCAGACTGCCAGACAGACACGTTCTGACACAGAGTGGCTGAAAGAAAAAGTCCAGAATCTCCAGGTCTTGGCAGCTAACAACTCTGCTGTGGCACGGTCCAACGGAGATGCTCTGGATGACTTGGGAGCTCAGCTCAGCACTCTAGCCAGCCAAATCCAAAACACCTCAGCCCTCTCTGAGGTCCATGACCAGAGCTTGCGCGAGCTGATGGACCACCAGAGGGACCACGATAATGCCACTTCATCAAAGTTTGATGAGATGGAAGCGCGACTAGATAGACATGAAAACGACATGGACCGCGTGACTGGAAACGTCAGCTTTGCCGCGCAGATTCTGGGTGTCATCAATTCTGATCTGAATGGCCTGAGGTCCTGTGCAGAGACAGTGATGAAACATTCAGACCTGTTAGCGGCACTAAATAGTAGTGTGGAAGAGGCCCAGGCAGACGGCAAAGAGCTGCGCACCGAGCAGGAGGAGCTGACAGCCAAGTTGGACAAAGAGGTCAGCAACCTGTCTATGGTGATGGAGGAGATGAAGCTGGTGGACAGCAAGCACTCCCAACTCATCACCAACTTCACCATCTTGCAGGGTAAGAACAGAAAATACTTGGTGAGCCTGTCGAAAATGATCTACTTTTGGTTTGATTTGAATCTGTCACAAATTCCATGCATGTGACACACAACAGTAACAAAACATTCTGTCACGCAGTTCACTGATCGGCTCCTTTTATGGTTCAGGTCCACCAGGTCCAAAAGGCCCAAGGGGTGACAAAGGTCCCCAGGGCCAAATGGGCCAGCCGGGTCAAAAGGGTGATAAAGGAGATCGAGGCATGCCCGGATTAGCGGGGCCTAAAGGAGAGAAAGGTGCTGCTGGACAACCAGGCATGACAGGTCCAAAAGGTCCAGTGGGGGCTCGAGGGTTTCCAGGAGCTAAAGGATCTAGAGGGTCTGGAGGCCGACCTGGAAACTCTGGAGAGAAAGGTGAACCTGGGGCTCCTGGGCCTCCCGGTAGGGATGGACAGTCCGGATTGCCTGGACCACAAGGACTACAGGGGCCCAGAGGAGCAGCTGGACCTGCAGGTATAGAGGGGCCACGTGGGTCCGTTGGACCTATCGGCCCTCCTGGACCTCCCGGTCTTCCAGGGCTACCTGCACCTCCGATAATTGTAAAGCCACCTCAGCCCACACTGCCAACTTTAGCTTCAGTACCCACAAAGGTAGCAGAAGGTTCTGTCTCCCGGCAGGTCCAGCCCCCACCTGTCACCACCTCCCAAATGCCAGGTGAGTTCAATAACTGCAGGAAGTTTGAAATGAGTACAGTAGAAGTATATATTTCCAAATGTTGATACCTTAACAAAGCTAGCTGCATCTCTGATAATTTTCCGTTTAATGCAAAATTTTCATGTTTAGATTTTCCAGGTTGTCCACCTGACTTCAGAAAGTTTGGAAACAGCTGCTATTACTTCTCCAGTGGTTCTCAGAGACTCAACTTTAATGAAGCACACCTGTTTTGTACCAACATGTCATCCCATATGCTCATCATCAATGACAATGAGGAGCAGGTAGATATTATTCCAGAAGTCAAATGATTAAATCAACCATTTTTCGACAAATTTTCTTGTAAAATGTCGGTTTCTCTTCAATCTGTAGCAATTTGTGAGAAATACAGTGGCAGGGAAAGGCTATTTCTGGCTGGGACTTACTGACAGAGAAGAGGAAAATGTCTGGAAGTGGGTGGATGGAACTATACCAGTTTTCAAGTGAGTTATGAATCTATGAATGTATTTTATTGATGTCTGACGATAGATACAATTCCTTCATTTAAACTCAACGAGCTTGAATGAGTGTATCAAATCATCCTCGTGGTTGTTTTTTAGAAAGTGGAAGCCGGGCCAACCAGATAATTGGACTCATGGTCATGAGGATGGCGAGGATTGCGCTGGCCTTATCCATAATGCCAACTGGAACGATTTCTACTGCACTGACCGCATCGGTTTCATCTGTGAACGTTCCTCTGACTGTTAGTACTTTCTTCATCTCAAAACTTTTGAATTTTAAAATCTCCTAGTTGTGTGTGAGCTTGGGCAGTGTTCACTTTTGTTGTCATTATAAACAAATCCCAAGTAAAAAAAAGATCAGAAACAATCGACTGTTGGTCAACATGCTGGCACTCCAACTCCATAACTGAAACTTTAGCATGGCCCACACTGATTTGGGACCCTTTAGATCATTCTAATTATTTTGGATTGAATATGACCCAAAACATCATCAGATTTATATATTTATACTTAAAATGTTTGGTTTTTTTCAGTCTATTTTTCTCAGTCTATTTCTACTCAACATAACAACCAGATTCAAAAGGATAGCTAATCTTTTTTTAACAGTATAGTCACTTCAAAGACCCACTGACTATCACTCCATAAGATATACTTATAGCTGAATGTATTTGAAAGTGCTATAATTTGTTTACTTTATTAAATGAGCTTAAAAAGTTGGTCAGATTTTATTTTGCTTGTTGGTTAGTAGATATTATGCACTGTCCCTGCAAAGCTGTCCATGAGCATCCTTAAATTTGTAACTTTTAAACTTACGCAAAGGGCATCCAAAATGTAGTTTGCAATGTGTGGGATTCTTAGTGGAGGTAGCACATCAGGGTAAGTTATTCAGTCCAGCATAGCATATGGTTCTGTGCTGTTTATCTAGTTCCTTGACAATACGATACAACTCTCGCTGTAAGGTCTCTTTCCTCTCTCTTTTCCCACCTCCACCACTCTAGATTTGATCTTTCTTACAAACTGTTCAGCCAGTCAGAACCGAAGCTAACCACACAACAATGGTGGCAGGTGCAGACAGCCAAAACGTGCTCCTCACAAGATGGTGCTTCCTCCCCAACATGCAACCCAGCATGATGTATATTATCATCGTCTGTTAATTTGATGACAATCAGGTGTGAGCGGGCACCTTTATCATTCATGAAAAGAACAGGGATCCTGCCAAGGCTGGTCCTCATAACATGTTTGTGGGAGTGTGTAATGGAACAAAAAAAAAAGAGATTTCCATTGACCTCAAAAAGAAGTGTTGATTCTCCGTGAAATGAAACTCAACATATGTTGGTTGATAATGACTCTTTTCCATGACAATGAACAATGGTGCATGGTAAGAGAAACTCAGCTTACTGGAACACAGCCCCTGTAAAGGCACCTGGGCTTTTCCCGCTGTGGCATGTCGACCATGAAAAAGGCTTGTGACTGTTGCTGTATCTGTAAAAAATATCATCTGGTTGGCTCATAAATCTTTATCTTGTGTGTCATGCTTTTGTTGCTTTCTTCACAGTGAAAGTTCCAGTTTTATAGCATCTGACTGAGACGGTGTGAGCGACCTCTGGAAAACAAGGGTGAAGCTGAGGGTTCAGCTGAGGCTGAGGATGCGATGAAAATGGAAGTCATGAGCAAGGGCTCTAGATGACTGAGGGACTCTGAAGCCAGCCCAGTCAGGCATCATCGACACGAAATTTGTCTTTAGAGGCACTTTACAACACAGTATGTTGCCAAAGACAGGACAAGCACAAAGCCATCCCACTATTGTGCCGTTTAAGATTTGGTACATGAGAAGTAACATGAGATTGTAGTCGTGCGCTTTGGCAGTACGAGGTCATCATTTGATGCAGCCAGTTTTTGTACATGTGTATCTGTAAATAGTATTTCACAAAAGTCACATTTTTGTTTTGGATTTCATGGTGATGAATTCCCTAAACTTTTCCTGAATAGTTACACTTGTGAAAAAAAAAGAAAAGAAAACAGTGTTTTTTTTGTTAATGAAGTGGAACTAGTTTGTATTCTGTGAAATACTTAACAGTTTCAGAGATGCAATTATACATAAGCTCCAAAAAAAAAAAGCGCCAAGCATCCAGTCACCATCAAATGACTGCATCTACGTATGAAAACAGAAAAAAATTAAAAGAAATAAAGCTAGTGTAAATTGGATCTTTTATAAAGCTCTGTGTGAGTGGTACTGCTGTGTTATGAGGGACAGTACATCTTTTGCATAAGCCTGCTAGTATGAGTCTGTTACTGATAAACAATATGTAAATGTCTGTAATGTATCCAGTATAAAAAAGATTTAGCCCATGTACTGAATACAGTATGTGAAACATGATATCTGTTCGGTCGTGTATCTAATCAGTCGGTAGTGTGTAATAATTGATTTTAACCATGTCATGTATTGCAAAAGGTCTAAATAGCAGTCTGTAATCTGTTTTAAAGCTGATTGTGCCTTCATGAACCCAACAAGCTCCTATGAGTCAGGCCAGGACACTTATGATCATAAAATGTGAAAGATACTGTGTGTGGACTTAGAAAAACAAATTATCAATAGAAACATGTATTTGACTTTGTATTTTTTGTATCTTTTTATTCATTTGCAGTGTTTAATGTCATTGTCTTCATAAACAAAATCAAACCATCAAACCACCGTTGCTCCTCAACTACACACAAACCAAATCCAAAGGTGTTTCTAATACATTTTTTTTATCATTAAAGAAAAGACATACTCTGTGTATCATTTGTCTTGTTTATCACTAGAATACGACACTTAACTGAGTAACTTCGCTCTTTATGTAACTAATTTCCAGCAATGGAACGGGTTCTGGTGGTGAACGCGATAAGTCGTCACGTGACCACCGTCACCTGACGGTGACATGATATATTTTTTTACGGTAAAGGCAATTTGTAGCTTATGGTTAATTTTCTCCATTGTACGATCGAGGCAGAGACGTCTCTGACCACCAAACAGTTTGGCTTGAAGACTGTCTTCTATGACAGAGGTGCTTTCCACACAGGACTGTCTTCTTCAATTACCCAGCATGCCTCGCTTGTTGCCGTCTGGCGAAAAGGAGTGACTGTGTAGAAAAGAGTCTGCTAGCGACATCAACACCCACCAGCTTGTCGTTACTATGCGTTTATATTGTATGAAATAAGAATAAGTGGGAAAGAACATATCTGGGGAAGGCGAAATCTGTTGTTGTCAACACACCAGCGATGCCTCTCTTCACGACCAACCCCTTTGACCAAGATGTTGGTGAGTAATCAGAACTATGGGCTATTTGTAGCTCGCTAGTACACATAGCTGTGATCAAACAGCCTTGTTTATATTTTCGCAGCATTTCGGTTAGCTCAGTGCGATAATAGGTAGTATTCTATATTTAGCTAAAACAAAAAATAGTAATTGTCAAGTCCTAAAATGCGCATATGTTATCTTCTAAGCACCTTAGCTTTAAATAGACGTTGAACACAAATGCTGTCATTAGCTAACTGTAATAGCTAGTGAGCTTTCTGCCTCATCATTAGTGTTATCTTTCTGTATTCCACCCTCTGTTGACCAACCCGTTAAATGAGCCTGACATCTCCCAATTTAAGTGGAAGTGAAAGAGGATGCGGTGGTGTGTGATACCATAAAGCCACGCAGTGTTTCCTCTACTCTCTTTGTTCTGTGTCGAGTGGTTAACCACCCCATTGGCATGTACAGTGTGCAGGGAGAGCTAATGTACAGCTCTCAAACCCTGCTGTCAATGCTAATCTGGCAAAGCTTGTAATGGGTGGGTTATCAGGCTGTCGATCCTGCTTTAAATGGACATGCTGTAAGGTGTATTTTTAATCTCTATTGTGACCATATACTTACCCTATATAATGATTCCCAATTTGATATTTGTCCATGACTTTCTCATTTGTCTAAAGAACCTGACATTTACTGTTCTAACACACTGATGATTCAGCAGCATTGATCTTTATGGTATGATGCACCGGTGAATTGGAAGCAAATAGGTTGAATCGTGTAAATTGCATGGCAGCTTGTTATTTTCACACATTCATCATCATTATCTTATTGATTATCCCAAATACATCTGTCAATACAATTTTTTGAGTCCACGGCCCACATTAAAGCGACATAATGTCTAATACTATATAATATGAATTAACATCTTCTCACCGTTCTCACCAATTAACTGTTGCTGTAAAGCCACGTAGGTCCACTTTTGCTGCCAAAACAGCTCTGCTCCATTCTTTCATGGAACTTTGACCTCTAAGGATGTCCTGAAGTGTCACAACAAATCCCTTAGGTCCTGTCGGTTGCATGATAGGACCTCCCTGCATTGGGCTTGTTCCAGGCACATCTACCAGATGCTCAGTCGGATTAAGATTTGGAAAGTCTAGAGTCGAATTCAGTGAATTGGACTCTTTCCTCAAGTTGTTCCGGGGCAGTTTTTGTTGCATAGCTGCGAGCGTTGTCCAGTTTTGGAACGGTCTCTTCCATCAAGATGTACATTTGGACATTGGGAGTGTGTTTTGTCACCAGTAATGTTCAGATTGTTGGGACATGTTAAAGAAACATCCACATGAATATATAGGACCCGATGTTTTTCAAGAGAACTTTGCAATGTAACAAGGTTATTAAAGTTATTCACTTCACATGTGAATGATTTTAATGTTGTTGCTGATTACATTTCATAATAGTTGACCAATATATCTATCAGGCTCATATTATGGTTAGTTTTGACACATCGTCCTGGCCCTGGACAGTTGCTGCTGCACTTAACTATAAAAATCTCTCAGAGCAAGCATCCTCTGTTGATCCCTATCAGAGCTAAAATGTTCAATCTTCTATCTCTAACTCTCTGTCAAGTTTCATTTTGGTGTAACTTACAAGGCTAGATTGATTAAAGACTCAGGCAAGATTCAGTGGACAGAGCAATAACTTCAGATCTGGATAAACACCGTAGAATCATATCATTAGGCTGGAGGAGAAGTCTCACGAAATCATGGTAATGTTCGATACAGGCAGGAGAACCGAAATGCCAAAGAGGAATTCTAAACACAGCTGAAAGAAAGTCTATAATGTGTTAATGTTCTTAAATCTGCATCCTAGATTCTCAAATACTTCAGACTAAACAAACATTGTGAGTGGTACTAGATTAGTATTTACTGCAGTGCTGTTAGTTTGAAAGAGGCCTCTATACCATTGTCAGCCCTCTGTATCTCTTCTGTTTATGCTCATTTGCAAAGGCACATAATATACCTGTTGTCTACACATGCAGGTTAGAAGCAGACGCATTTGTTTTTATCCAAATGAGCTCAGAAATAGCGGATTCCCATGCAAATGGCTTGCAAATGCAGTTTTTTTTTCTTTTCTCTTTCTTGCCAAAGAAGCTTTATTGTTTCTGTGAAAGACCATTTCCACTCGCTTTGCCTCCCTCTTCAAATACAATAAGTCAGAAAAATTGCTTCTGCTACCTGTGAGATCTCTGCTTTCCTTCTCATGTTGGTTGTGTTTCTCCCCTACAGAGAAAGCAACCAGTGAGATGAACACAGCTGAGGACTGGGGCCTCATTCTGGACATATGTGATAAGATAGGACAGTCACGCACTGGGTAATTTATTTAACCTTCTTAAGTTTAAAGTCACACACAAGCATATTTTTGAGTTGAAAACTATTTTCCATCTCCATAATATGTATAAAACTGCGATGGTTCAAACTTATTCCCTGAATGATACTGGCTTTACAAGGAAATATCTAATAAAAACATTTTCATTGAGCTTTCAGTGTATGTTTTTTCAGGCCTTTGATTTGTCCTGTTCTGTTACAGGCCTAAAGAATGTCTCCGCTCTATTATGAGAAGAGTGAACCACAAGGATCCCCATGTAGCCATGCAGGCACTGACCGTAAGTCGACTGCAAACACGCAGCCATGTTTTGTAAACAGTTTGCTCTGGAAATAATTGGACACTGACACAGTGTTTTTATATGGTAACAAAAACAAATTAAAGGGACAGTTATAGGGCGAATATTGTCCAAAATCCCAGACTTTCAGTTTAATTGTATACGCATCCAGATAGAATCAAAGCACTTTGATGCCAACAATTTTTTTTCCCCTACAAAAACAGTTGATTTACAAGCCGTTTTTGAGCTCTCATTTTGTCATGAAGGCAAAAAGTACGATGTTTTACCAGATGTGTCGTCATCGACATTTGGAAACTGCTGCTGTGAGCCCACAACGTGCCGTGATCGGAGTTATCTGTGCGAGGGAAACGGCTATTTAAGCAGAAACTCTGGGGCTCCCTGAGTAAGGAGGGGAAAAAAAAGAAAGAACTCTGAACGCTGATGGCACCAAGTGAAAAGCCCTTTTCAGGAACTACAAATACCATTATCCACATCTGACATGAAAAGAGGAGATGTGGTGGGTTCATACTGAGACACATACTATTCACACACTTCAAGAACAGAAAGGCTGGCCTAGACTTATTAGTTCAGAATTGTTTATTAATAAATGACAAGAGGACAGACTCGGTAAGATGAATTTATGAAGTTCTTTTCTTTTTCTTTTTGATCTCTTTTTGACAAAACAAAAGACAGAAGACCCATGAACAAAGCGCCAAAGCTCTTTTCGCCTGTTACTGGGTTCCTGTCTTCAGGCAGCTTTTTCATGAAAAGGATTCTTGACATGTGTTAGAACAGAACAGTTTGTTCTAGGTGTCCTCATTTGTCAAGTTACCTTTGATTGAGTGAAAAATGGGATACCTAGATGTCATTTCCTTCGCCCTTTCTCCACTTTGGACGTAAATAGGCTCAAATTAAAGTAGGGAATAACCAGTCATGTTTTCATTAAATCTGCTACTGCTAGAAAAAAACACAGGAAAAAAACCCTCAATGAGATATTTAGCTAGTAGAGTCACCAGTTTACATCTGTTTTAAGTTATGACCTGATATGGGCTCTTTAACTTCTATCACGCGTTGCATGAATATTTTTTCCCTGTGTCCTCGCAGCTTCTCGGCGCTTGTGTCTCAAACTGTGGGAAAATATTTCACTTAGAAGTGTGCTCGAGAGAGTTTGCAAGCGAAGTCAGTAACGTCTTAAACAAGGTACGTGGTGACTTACACTGTTTTGATCCACGTACGGCACCTTCATTTTGATTTCCTAAGTTGCTCTCGGGTCATACTATTTAACGTCTTCCTCCAGGGTCACCCAAAAGTGTGTGAGAAGTTGAAGGCCCTGATGGTGGAGTGGGCGGAGGACTTCCGCAATGATCCACAGCTCAGTCTCATCTCGGCAATGATCAAGAATCTACGTGAGCAGGGCGTCTCTTTCCCTGCAGTGGGTTCCCAGGTAGCTTTACATGTAGTGTAGCGGATTAAACCGTTTTTTTTTTTCTTTAATTTATTTTTGATTGTGCATTTGATTCCACCTGCAATGCACCGTAACAATCTGATATCAGAAGACCCCAGAAGATGAACCGAATTCTGAAACCGACTGACAAGTTTGAAACACTAACGTATAATTGTCTTCTCACAGGCTGCAGAACAAGCAAAAGCGAGCCCGGCTTTAGTGGCAAAGGATCCCTCCACCTCAACAAACAAAAAAGAAGAAGAAGACTTGGCCAAAGGTAAAGAGGCTTCTAGCTAACGATCAGACAATGAGACAGACTCTGCGACAGTTTATGGTTTTGCATAACTCCTTATTTGCACTGGATAAGTTTAACTACAGATGTTTAGGAGTTGTTAGATCCCTGTTGTCCCTGTTGTGTTCAGCTATTGAGTTGTCGCTGAAGGAGCAACGTCAGCAACCGCAGACCTCCTTGTCGAGCCTTTACCCGAACACCTCCAGCCTGCTCTCCACACACAAGTCGGACGGCAGAAAAGTCCGCGCCATCTACGACTTTGAGGCTGCGGAGGACAATGAGCTCACCTTTAAATCGGGGGAAATCATCACTATTCTGGACGACAGGTGAACTTTTACCTTTAACTTTTACGTAAATACAAATAAGGAATCGTCAAATAACTATCGAGAGGAAGAGCACACGTGATGCATTCTTATTTTCTTTGTGAAACCCGTTAAAATTTCCCTTTAGACGAGCGACAAGAAGAATGTGAGCTTCAAGTGTCGCACCTCGACCAGTCTACTGAGCCATACGTTCGGTTGCAATATACTTAAAAACTGCCTATCTCTGTCTCTAAAAGACTTTTCAGGAACTGTGATGGTATACGTGTCTTTACAACTCTCATCTTTAATATGAGGTCTGTCTGCGTCTGGTGTCTGTTTTTAGTTTCTGCTCATATTCGTGTTGCTGTTTGTCTCTTAGTGACCCCAACTGGTGGAAAGGGGAAACATACCAGGGAGTCGGGTTGTTCCCCTCTAACTTTGTCACTGCTGACCTCACTGCAGAGCCTGAGATGAGTGCGTACGCAAACACACACACACACACACACACACACAAAGCACGCATATGCCATTGCTAATTATTTAATATCCTGTTTAGTTGTGAGCCATGTAGCTTCATAAATCCTTGAGTGAAAGACACTTTATTGCTAATAAACAGCTGGGAAAAAACACACAGATCACAGCGCGGCTACAAAGAGCGCACAGTGAAGAGATTGGTGAACAGGAAAAGACACAATGGTCCTTACATGGTTTGAACAGCAACACTGTGATAACATTGGGATGCTTTTCCTCCTTCACATAACTCCTTCTAACTCTCGCTGTCTGCACTGTAGATATATAATCTCCTTTAATCTTTTTTCTTCTGTGGTTACGGAACCATTATTACATCATTCAAATGACAATTTCTTTCCATATTCTTGGCACAGTATTTGAAAAATAATGCACTTTATTTTCTACTTCAACTAGTTTGCCATCTTGCATGAACTTGTCTGCACAGACGTGCTTGAGCACTTTTATGTTGATCAGGCAGTACGACTTGCATCTTTTGGTATCCAAAGAAATTGTCTAAACTCTACAGAAAGGCCTTAGCATTGTAGATTCCACTGATCATATTTGCTCAGTTGTGTCTTGTGGGAGTTTTCCTCCAACTCTTCTTTGGATGACGCTTCGGCATGTCTTATCCCCTTAAAACATTCATACAGCACAAGTGCATTCTACTGTGCAGCTTTCTCTTCAGTCAGTGTGAAATACTTAAACTGCTCTAACCGCTGTAATGTCCATTTGTTGTCACCAAGCCACGCAAATTGTGCAAAAAAATCTATATAATTGTGTTTGCGTGTGATTTGAAGACCAGTGTTTTGTGCCTGTATCGGTCCATCGCTGGTTATGGAGTCAATTTATCTTCTGCCCTTTGTCTCCGTTACTGATCGCCGGAACTATTGTGTTGTTTTTTTTTTCCGCCGCCGCATCCGATCTTACTTGGAAACACAAGTGAAGACAGAGAAGAAAACAGTACAGTTCAGTGAGGACATCCAGGTGGAGACCATAGAACCCGAACAGGAGCCTGTATATATTGACGAGGTAAGTTCCCTTCTGCGTGCACTTTTTTTGCCGTTCAGACCGGGCAGCACATCACATTTCACATATCAGTTAATACAAAGCTCCGTTGTGATGTAACATTAGTATTTAGTTCACTCATAAAACCTACTCTACTTTTACTGAAATGATTCAGGACAAAATGGACCAGCTACTTCAGATGATTCAAAGTGCAGATCCAACCGACAACCAGTCGGACAGCGTCGAGTTGCTCCAGCTGGAAGGTAAAGTTAATCTAAAACTAATTAAGCACATTTTTCCTTTTTATTATTATTACTGATTTATTTATTTGTTGTTGTTTTTTAAGGATAATTTTGCTAAAAATGAAGCCAATAATTATTTTTTTATTTTTTTTAATCAGGTGCTTGCAATCAAATGGGACCCCTAATTGATCAGAAGTTGGACGATATAGACAGGTACACTGCGCTTGTTGTTGTAAGCTGTGAACGGGTGGGGAATACAAAGATGCAGTTGTCTAATTTCTGATTGTTTCTGTTTGTATCATCAGGAAGCATTCTGAACTGTCCGATTTGAACGTGAAGGTGATGGAAGCTTTGTCTTTGTATGCAAAGCTGATGAATGAAGATCCAGTTTATGCCATGTACGCCAAGCTGCAGAGCCAACAGTACTACATGCAGCAGTCTGCCAGCGTCGCACAACAGGTAAAGTCCACTCTTCTAGGCTTTGCCTGACATATGGACGGGATGTTTCTTTGTCTTCTCACACCAAACAAATAATTCTAAAAAAAAAAATGCTCGGATGAAGGAAAAAATAGTAGAATAATGCAGCGAGACACAAGAAGAATTCAAACTTTGGTGCTCTCTGTGTATGACAGTGATTTTATGCTTTTGTGTGAAATGGTGGCATAAGTTTGTGCCTTGCACCCGCTGTGTGGAAACTAAGTTCACCTTACATAAATTGCTGTCAATCAAATGACTGGACAGCTCATGAAGTATCTATTTGTCACTTGGTCGTGTTTCTGAGCGCAGGTCTACCCTGGTCAGCCTGCATCAGGTTCGTATGCCATGAGCAGTCCTGGAGTACAAGGCTATACTGTTCCTATGGAGCAGCTTCCTGCAGGGACACACATTCCCGCTCAGCCAACTCCCAGGTGAGTTTCTTAGTTTCTTGACGCACATTGCAAGCTATTGACATCAGTCTTTGCCATCCTTTTCTGCACCACATTTTGCTTCTTTTTTTTTGGAGGTTTAGTATTCCATGTCAGTCAACCTCTTCTACTATTTAGAGAAGAAAGAAACATTTCATGCAATTTAGACTCTTGGAGTGCATCTAACCTTTTTCACATGACAGTTTCGTCTGCGCTGTAAACAGTTTTGTAGTGGCTCGTATTGACTTTACTCAGCTACTGATGAAATCGAGCTTCATCTCACTCCAGCTGTATATTGTATAACAGAAGGGCTTTTCCTTCTTTATAATCTCCAGTAGATATTTGCGGCACGTATATATGAAGAATTTGAAGCATGATTTCTTCTTCTTGTTTTCTGATCAACCGTTTACTGTCCCCAGTGCAAACTTAGATTTTCTATGTTTTTCACTTTCGATTCATCCCATTCCTGGTGCCAATTTTCTTCCAAAATTTATTTATACTTTTATTAATAATAGTGTATGTTGACTCAATGTTTTCTGTACAATGTCTCAAAGTGCTTTACTTAAAGTAAGTAAGAAGTCAGAAGGCTGACGAAATGATAATACCAACAAACTTGAGCCCAAAGGAGGTAAAAGCAATGAAAATGTGCTAATAAACAAACATGAGACATTTCCAAAAAGGGCTCACAAAATAAATAGTTTTAAGGTGAGACTTATAGAAGATTACAGACTGAGTGTGAGTTGAGTTGGCAGAGTTCCACAGTGTTGTGGCTTTAATGGCGACAGCTTGATCACCCTGTGTCACAACTGATGTAGCAGTAACCAGCAGAGCTCCATCTACAGACCCCAGTGGTTGAAAGAGCACATAATGGTCCAATAAATCAGAGACATATTTAGGAGCAAGGTCATTTAAAGCCTCAGAAGTGAGCAATAAGATTTTTAAATATTGATGGAGACTAAATTATCCGGTAACTCAAAACCAACTCAGTGGCAATTTGTGGCTTTAGCTCCTTTTTAAAATGTGGAGTCATTTCTTTTACAGACCGTTAACATTGAATGAGCAATGTCCACACTTTACTACTCTGTGGTTCTCCAGACCTTCATGAGGTGCAAACAAATATTATAAAACTATGTTAACAACTACGGTCATTACTGTAATAGCCATTCACAAATTTTTCTTGAGAAAGACACCTATAAGACTGTTATTATACGACCTCTTTAACAAGCTAAATTATCTTGAGAAGCATGAAAATAAAACCTACTCCTGCCATTCACGGCAGGTGTGTTTTTTACATGCTCTGTAGCTTTCCAATGCCATGCTTTATATGTAACTTGATATACTGCCCACTGTCACATGTGCTCTGCAAGTCTTGCATGTGAATTTAGTCTCTCTGTCAGTGTCATTGGTTTGTATATAATGTGGACCATTCACATAAAAGGGACTTCAGCGTGAGTGATAGAATGCTGCTGCTGTCACTGACTTATAAAACCAGCGATGTGCTTTTTTTTAAGTGCTTTTTCCTCGATCTCCCTACAGTGACGTCCATATGTACATGGGCCAGCCGCCAGTCTACACTGCAGCTCCGGGCGGTATGGCCCCAGCAGATGTTCAGTCCTACCCAAACCCTGCAGGCATGACGCAGACCGCAAACTACAGCAACCCCTCCGGCACAAGCATAGCACCTCCCTCAGACGCCCCTCAGGCCCCCTACTCAGAGAAAGCTTTGCTATAGGGGCCCCCCAGAGCTCACAATTGTTCCTGTGCAAACCGTATACAAACACAGACACGTGCACCAGACCTGATCAAATAGTTGTCATGTTTCTTTTTTTCTTTTTTTCTTTTTTTAAACACGATGTAGCATCAGATGGTATAAAGAATACAGAGTAGAGTAGCACTGACTTTTGGTGCACCTGTGTTTTGTCTGGCAGATATACATTTAAATGTACAGTTACTTCACTTCAGGTCAAGATGTGTTCATAAGATTTTGATTCAAAGAGCTGACACATGTTCTGAAAGCATAATGATTTGACATTTGCATTCTTTTTCATGTCTTCGCTGACTCACATGATGAGACGTAGAGTTGCTTGCAGATGGACTTGATTCCATTTTTTTGATTCTCATTCAAGCCTGACCATCTCCACGCCAAGATCTGCCTGCAGTATATCCCGTGATACACTTTATTTTGTGGGGCTGACATTTTTCACTTTCACTTAAGAGGTGGGCTCCAGAGAGTTGGCGGAAGTCGAATCATATACCTTAAAATGATTTAGAAATGTCAGGCCAGTTTAAAAGAGCTTTAACTGGTTGCAACTGTAGCCATGACATAACGCATATCTAATTACTATTTGATCAAGTGTGAAATACACACAGGCATTCCTTCACACCCCACTTAATTGCCATAGGCTCGCTGGAGTGACACACACACACACACACACACACACACACACACACACACACATATACAATATACACTACGCAGGTGCATAGTAGTGGATGCACGAACGAACACAGCTGCACCACCTCCTTCACACGGCCTCAGTCGTGCGTGATAATTCGCCACCATTCACACACTAATCCAGAACTAGATTAACAGAACGCTTTCTCATCCATTAACACCGACTGCATTGCTGTTCATGACACAGCAAAGGTGCATTGACTTTAATTCGCTTTTCTTTATCATTTTTTTATTTTTATTTTTTTGTCATTATTTAAATCGAAAAAAAAAAAAAATGACTTTAACCTAAGCCGAATACATTAGGCTACTTCCGCGTTCTACATATGTCGTCAACTTTTAGAAGTACTGAAAACTGAAGCCACTTTGTTTTTCTGGAGGGAAAAGAAACAAGAGGAACTGAAGCATGCACATCACTCTTGTACATACTGTACTGAAAGCTGTAGTAAGGCCACATGATGACCTCGTGTGGCGGCCTGTATGTTAGCACAGCTCCGGATGTTTGTCTCAGCCTTGAAGGAGAACTCTGCAGTCAGCGTATTCCCGGTGTAAAAGCCAAAGAGAAAAAAATGCTCATATGCCTGAAAAAGCCTGTTTTTTTTTTTTTTGTAGTATTACTGGCTGCCTCCTTTATACTGCAGTGTTCTCCTTTGTAACTTGAGCAGTTTTACACTCTTTTTGGTGGCTGCAGGCTTTGTTCTGTGTCCACGAGGACTGTGCTAACATAGTGGCTCCGGAGACTTTGCTACAAAGGGGAGAACTCTCGGAAATCCAGTGTCTTTAAAGCATCTCTTTAGTCATTGTCGAAGAAGAGTTAAGTAATTTTGTTTTTTATAGTAGTGTATTTTAATTTATGTTCAGATTATTGTTATATTTTAAATGGCGAAGCATTGCAGGATGTACGTATTCAGAGAATAGAGCAGGATGTGTGATATTCTGCTAACTTAGTTGTATATTTAAATCTCTCACATGAGAACATGGACATTTCTCTCTGTGTTTGATACATGCTTATTGTACTGTAGGGTGAATTGGTAATGTAAGAAGAACTGACTGAACCCCCAACCCATGCGTTTTAATCTTGTCCTTTCTCAGAGCTGAGTATATACTGAGATGAATTCTGTCTGAAAAACGTTTGCTATGATTGTAGGAGCTTGAGAGTCGGGATTTGTAAACAACTCTTGACCAAAGTCCCTAAGTTAGAGTGACACGTGAGGCGTTCGGCATCAAGTTGGTTAGGCACTTCTCATCTTATGCTGCACCTGCTGTATCCTTGGTCCTGAGTCATTTATACGGCTTCTACATGCTCAGAGTCTTTGGGAAAGAGTTGTTTACAAAAACTAAGTCGATCGCTAGAAGCTGAAGAAGCTAAAGAATAATTTGTCATGTATTTATATTGAACATGAAGGACTTTTGAAGTTTTAAAAAATGATGAAGTTGATTTTTTTTTTGCAGTTTGGGCAGATTTCTGTGCTCGTCTGACAAATTTGCGTCCTTTATATTTCTGCACAGATATTGTATTTCAAACTTCTTACCAACTGCTATGCCGCCTTAAGAGTATGAAACACCCCTCAATGTAAGCTTGGCACCCAGGCGCCTCGTTTCTCCAAAACTTGACTTAAGCATTAACCTAGTTGGTTCTAAGATGGCAAGTCATTATTTTTGCAGCATTCACTTTAAAGCAAGAGTGACATATTGATCATCTTTTTGTTTAGAGGGTAAAAATTGTTGGAATTGTTGTAATTCTGGGACCATGGGACAAGGAGCCAGTTTATCATCACACATCATCTAAAATGGAGCATCTCGTTGCACCAGAGCGTTGGACTGCAGCCCCAGTGTAACTTTTCTCTTTGTACAGGATTGAGATGCTGCCTGTTTTTAAGTTTAAAACCAATATTATTGTAAAGGTTCTGTCTAGACTCGTACCCTGCTGTTTCTATGTGTTATTTTAACCATACTTATTAATTGGTATTCACAATAAAAACCAGGCCAAATGTACAGAATATTAGGAATGGCTTCCCTTTGCTTCTTCTTTTTTTACGCTGTGTAGAGCAGTCGAAGACTGTAGTGTTCTTAATCATATGATCACCTGTTTCAATACGCATAAGGCTGTTTCAATGCATTTCACAGGCTCCAAAGGGGAAAAAATGCAATTGTTTGCAAATACTATAAAACCTGCAAAATGGTAGGAGAACTATTGAATGTTGACAGTAAAATGTTATTTAGATACAGGGACATGAAAGGGAGGAGGAGTGACATGCAGTAAATGGCCTGGGGTCATAATCGATATCAGGCCTCCCGTGGTGATAAACTCAGCCTCTTTATTTGGGGAACACACTCAGCCGGGTGAGCCATAGAGGTATGTAGCAAGTTGAAAGTAAATACTCGAGGTGGGCGGTGGACCCAAAAAAAGAAAAATCTGCCCCTGAAATGAATTTAAGATGGAGCAGGGTGAAGTAGGAAACTGTTCCAATCATCGACGTGGCAACCACTGGGCAGTAGAGGAGAGGGACCATCCCATATTTTTATTAACACCTGAAAGGCTTCCATGGTAACGGGGTGCATATGTTGTCCATGCCATGGGCAACTTCACCAGCTTCTCACAGGATTCCCTTCAAAAGATGAGCGTTTAACTTTAGACTTGGGTAGGCAACAGAATTATTAAATATTTTAAAAGAAGGAAAAACAACCTTAAAATGTTTGCTGTTTTTTTGGGGGGGTGTTATACTGCGTGTTATCGCTGTGATTTGACACAAAGTTTTCAGGAGCTTCCTCTCATTTGCCACCAGGTGGTGATCTGTATGTTGGTGTGAACACGGCTGCTGCTATTTTTCACTTTTATTGTCATCTTTAACACCAGCTTAGTACTGACTCGTGTACACTAAGTGTATTTCTATTCATTCTTTTACTCATCTGTAAAACAGATTGAGACAGACACGGTCTCCTTGTAATCGCCTGTTTTCAGAATATGTGTACAGGTCAGGATTTTGTTAAATTCTCTCCTTGAAGTTATGGGATGTGACCACTCTTCTTTCTGTTCCCATAAAAAGACCAGTGTGACCACTTCATAGCCTCGGTAATAAAAGAATACAGCCTCCAGTGCAGTGTAAGCAATGTCAGTGTGTCAGAGTCCAACAGCCCCGCTGCCTCGTTTTGAGAGATGATTGTCAAATTCTTTAGCTCCAAGTCCAGATCAGCTGCCGGCATACAGAGACCATGCCCTCAGGGAAGACGGTCAAACTCATCCTGTATGAAGGGCTGCAGTTTGCAGCTCTTACCGTGCCCATCTTCGTGGTCATGGAGAGATTTGCCAGCCTGATACGTGATGTAAGAGGAAGGGATGTAACTGCTTACTGGCTCGTGGTGGCAACCTCTGTTGCCTACGTGACCTCTGCGACACTGCTGGTGTGGGCTCCTCTCAAATTTGTGATCCTGAAGCAGCGGAGGTTCATCACAGAGATCACACAGTGGTGAGTACACAGGAGTGTCTGCCTGTGCCACAGAGATGTGAGATGATAAGTGTTTCAGACTCGACCTGCTTCAGAAACGCGTAAAAATGCCCGGCTTGCAAATATTAGTCCTGCATTTAGGGCAATATCAGGGTTTTTATTTTAGGGTTTTTTAAAGTTTATACACAAATCGTGTGCTCATCACATGATTAAAACTGAAAGAATAACGCACATAACATGATACAAATGATGCAGCTTGCCTCAGGAATGAACAATAACTTATTGTGCACACTGTTAGTAGCTGTGACTAAAATGATTGCGTCTGTATTCTCTGCTACTGTTAATACCATTAGGTTCTTGCATTAAGTCACAGAGCCCTCTGTTATCTGTGTTAGCATGGGCTGGCTTCATTGTACAAACAGTGTGATGCATAGATGAATGATGAACGTTTTGATAAATGATAAATGTGTCGTCAGGGATGATTATTTACTAGTTTAATGATCTCAGTCTTTTTAGAATAGTTTCTGAAAGCTTAATTATGACCATATGGAAAGCAGTTTACAGGCTGAGAAAGAGTTCAGTGCTTCTTGGAAAGTGAACAGTCGCTATAACTGCATGATCATTACGACATTAACCCCCTTTTTAAAAAAAATAAATAAATAAAAATGTTGTTGTCGTTTCAGGAGGCCAATAGCGCTGGCGTATCTCATCCTGTGTACTTTGCCATGTTTTGCCATTGTAATAGCCAGCTCCAAGGTAATGCCATCACTGATCCTCTCTCTGGGGTTGCCCCTGTAGGTGATTTGTTCCGTCATGCTCCAAAAGGGTCCTTCGACAGGCACATATTTGTTATAAACAGCCCATTTTTGGCTTGTGAGAGAGGGAGAGAGTGTTGAGGTGCTGTAATTATTCACTGAAAGACGCTCGACACGGCGCGTTGCACCACAGAGAAAGAAAAACTATCACTGATATACTGTCAGTGGCTCTCTCCAGGTTCACTTTGCTAAAGTACTCCAATGCAAGTAAAAGTCCCAACAACGGTGAAATACAGACCCATGACATATTCCAATGCTTGACATTGTTAGGTTGTTATAATGAAGCCTCAATCTGCATTTTACTGCAGCAACTAAAAGGTGGAGCTACTTGAAATCATGTTAAATTCAACAATAATCCTTAAAATAGGGCTCAGGCCCTCACATGAAACTCAAGAGAAAGCTGAGTCAGTGAAATCCACTTATTTTGGAAAAACATTGACGAATGTTTGAGGAGCTACCAGCTAATAGAGAACTGAAACAACGCACTGATTATGTAGAGGGGAATTCAAGACAACAACATTGGAAGTCACGTGGAAAGGTTGCAAGTCATTAAACTGTCAGAAAAATGTAGTGCCACAGAAGGCACAATACGGTCATGATGTGGAAGAATCTTAAATGTATTCCTGAGTGCAGTGCTTGAGTTACACTACCAATCTGCCACCCGTTCCCTCCACTGAGATGAACTTTGACAACCGTACAATTAAAAGAAGGCAGCGAAAAGGCAGTCACGAGACGGATGTCTGACTGAGGTACTCAGTAACCAGCAGTGAACAAAACAGGTTGGCCATTAACCCAAACGTTTATAGCATCCAAGAAGAATTCTCTCTCATGTTCCACTGTGTTCTTAGTCACTTTATAGTTAAACGGGAACATAAAGTACAGTATCTATAAGGGCACAGACTCTCAACATATCCATATATCTAATATTTTAGGTGCAGTCAGCAGCGTCTCTGTAATGATGGGGCAGTAAAATCTAATGGACTCATAAAACTTGGAGAGCAGGAGCTCCTCTTTCTCAGTCCAGCCAAAAATCATAATGAGGAATTTTCTGTGTTGTTTCCTCCTGCCTTATTCCTCGTGATTTTTAATGTGCCAGGTCAATTTCTTAACATCTCATTTTGCCTGCTGCTACTGGTGTTTAACTGTAGGTGCAGGTGGACTGCAGCCAGCGGCGTGATCATTTCACAGAGTTGCCTGTGTCCTTGGTGTTTTTCTCCCTCATCTGTGTCGACGTCATAGAGAGGATACGACCCTGCAGGCTCATAGGCAAATGTAAGGCTTCAACCTGTGATTGAGTCATGTGAATTGTTGTTGTTTTTGTGATATTTTATGTTCTGTAAAAGGGACTATCTTAGTATATCATTAGTAACACTTTATTTTATTAGTCTATCATTTCATAATGATTTTACAATAAAACCTTAAAAGGTAAATAGAAAGAACTACTACCAGGGAAGTAGATGGTAATTACAGAATAGAAAAAAGACACTAGTTTTAACACTAGTTTTCCATTCCCCTAAAAAGTGTTATTTATTTTTATTAATTCAGATTCGTATAAGAAACTCAATCTACAGTATGTTTAGTTGTATCATCAACTGTTGACAAACGTAACACTTAGATGTATAAAGTGCCTCCGTGTGACCTCAGATTAGTGCTGAATTACATGGTTTTGCCCGGAAAACTTTGATGGATCTTAGAAAGCATTTTCAGACCCACATATAAAAGCATTTTTCTCTTTTTTTTTGCCACACTGAACCGTTTGTTACGACTCTGTTTTCGGAAAAAAGAATGACTGGCATCATTAAAAGCCTGAATTCAACTTGTAACAACATATCAACATTTTTACATTTTGTACGTGCTGATTTAAGTTTGATACCAGCAAAAAGCTGAGTAATGTTTAGCATAACATCAGTGAAACATAATGATGTATAAGCATTTTACATGGCTTCCTGAGTCATCTGTACGTGCACTTTTCTGTTTCTCCAAGATGTTTTATGCCTTTTCTTATTGAATAAATAGTTGAAAGGAAATGTTGCACTAATGACAAAGACACGATCAAACATTTAGAAGACAGAAATGCCTTTGTTTTGTTTTTTGGGGGGGACCATAGTTTATATTTGAACTGTTATGCCAATGGCACTACAGCTGTATGTAATCTCTTGTTCTTTGCGGCGTGAAGGATAGATTCCTCATTTGTTGTTTGTCCTGAAGGCCACTCCTTCTCCTCTGATGATTATTTTGCTTGTCCATAATTTTCCTGACAGAAGAAGAAGCCCATAAGACTTTATGAGAACCAAAACACTACCAAATACAGTTTACGTAACATCTGGTGTTGTCCTTTGCAGCCGACAGCCTGGATCCAGACGTTGACATGTCGGGTCCCGTCCTCACCCACCTGGGACAGGTGACCACCGTATCGGCCCGGCTTTATGCTGATGCAGACCAAAACGGTTTAACCCAGGACCAGACAGAAACCAGAAATGGCGGCACCTCGGACAGATGGCTTAGCCCCGCTGAAACCCCCAGGCGTTCCCCTCTCAGCACACAAGCATCAAGCTCTGCCTATGTGTACTCCTCATCCTCACGCCCCTTAAACTACACGGGTCCCTTACACATCCTATGGAAGAGGGATGGAAGGTCAGAGGTGTTTGTGGAGAGTTTCTTGTTTTGGTTAGACACTGTGGAGATGGTAAGAGTGGCGGGAGAGCCGGTAGTCTTCTACTCAGCCTGGGTGTTCCCAGTTTACATCTCGGCCTTCCTCTCTGCTCTCCGTATGATCATAACTCCTCACAGCCCCTTGTTGTCGTTTGCTGGAGTCGTTCTGCAGGATTTTCCTTTCTTCATCATTCGGGTTGGTCTGATTGTTGTGTTTGGTTTTGTGACACCGGTGTTATTTCCACTGAAAAATGCTCTGGTGAGCCTGACTTTCATCTACTTTACATTGCTGACCAAGCTGAGCATTTTCAAAAGGCAGAGCATGTTTTGAGGAGGAGTGGCACAGTCTGTTGTTGATCATAGAGCTGCTCAGATTGAGGATATTTGAACAGCTGGTGTTTGTGTGCAGAAAGCAACACCAAAGAAACTGTGTACAGCCTAGTTTGTGATGTATCGAAAGGATGTTGCTCCAAATCAAAGCATAAAAATTCGTCAACTTTTTAACTGAAAATGTTGTGTTGGTTTGTGAACATGACTTATGACATATTTGAATCTAAATATATTTGTTGATGGGGCCACACGGTGGTGCGGTGTTTAGCAAAGCCTCCTCACAGCAAGAGGGTTCCTGGTTTGAATCCCTTTCTGGGTTCTCCATGAATTCCCACCGTCCAAAAACATGCATGTCAGGTTAATTGGGGATTCTGAATTGTTTGTAGGACTGAGTGTCTGTGTGTGTGGACGGTTGTTTGTCTCTGCGTAGCCCTCTGAAGGACTGGTGACCCGTGATTCCCCGCCTCTTGCCAAATGGAGGCTGGGATAGGCTGAATTGGATTAAGGGGGTAAAGAAAATGGGTGGATATATTTATTGATACCTAAGTTTATGCTTATCTGCTACATTTTTCTTTTTTTATCTGTACATTTATGATATATCCAAAATAACATAAGAGAAACTGTTTTTAAAAAAAAAAAAAAAAAAAAACATTAAACAATTTCCAGCCTTATCTGTACTGAATAAAGTTCATTATTTTAACACTGGCGTAAATATTTTGATGCTATTTGTTTTAAGCTTTACTTATTGTATATGTACAAGTAGGAATATTCACCTATCATTTCCCTTATTCCCACATTTTAGGGAATAATTGCACCCAAACCATGACCACAGAACACCACTGTAGAAGCATCTGCGCCTAATAAGCTCAAACAGGACTTATTTATGGGACAATATTTTATTATTATTTTTTTTTTTTTATGTGTTGCCTCTTCTATATTGCTGCTGTGTTCTGTTGTGTTGCAAATTAGTATCTTGTCTTCTTCATTTGCTGGTGGCACAAGCACCGTGGTGGTTCATGCGAGGCCCTGGACATATAATTCACTGGATTGTAACCGTGTCATATGTGTGTTTGCATCGGTGCAGAATGTTACAGTGACACCACAGAGAGATGCTGTAATCTGTGCGCCTCCTCTAGGACAGGTCTGACAGAATCATAACCACTGTGCAGTGGTCTTTGTTCCCATGATGGATGAGCTGGGGCTGTGGGGCAAATCATTTAAGGTAACTGTCAAACAAATTTTTCAGCAACAGAGAAAAAAATAGTGGAATTTGAAAAATGGAAGCAAACACTCTGCTGTACTGCTGGTGACAAATCCAGTGAAACAAACAGGATATTTATGTTAGAAATCACTTGCCACATTGAGAGGAAATATTGTTTAAAGGTCTTATTAATGATGTGAGATATGGGGCACCAGACAGGTGTTACCCGGCAACCTTGGATGGCTGAGGGTAATGTGTTAGATGATCTTCTCTCAACGTGTGATACTGTGGTATGAGAAAGACGAGACACACACGTTGAGCTTCTTTCTCATTCAACCAGAAGATTTATTCTTCTTGTTATAAACACACCTCATATGCAACATACTTCAGATATCACATACTTCAGGTATCGCATACTTCAGTAGAGAACCATTAACTTCATTACATCAGAATTGACTGTAATATACCTTTAAACCAAACAATGCTTCTTTCAACATGCTCTATTTAGCATTATGAATTCTGTCAAAATACAAAATTAATTCAAAAATAGCTTTTACTTCTCTAAACCATATTAATTTTGTAGTTAGTGCTTTAAACTCAATACCTTGTCCTATTTCCTGAGACCTTTTGTATTTAACTATCAAATAAAAATATATAACATATATTTTAACATTTAAGCATCTTAGCTTTTAACAATATCCATTTTTCCATTTTTCCATAAAAGAAAACAATATTTTACATCTTACATAAACAACTATTCTCTCAATATAAACTGAAAAAGGTGCAATGCTTCCTTACTACTGTGCCTCTTTACACAGCTTCACATAACGATATGGCATATCAGGTTTTTCAACAACCCATGAAAAACATCATATAAAATAAAATAAAGACCAGAACAATGTCCTTCAGCTAGCTCCTCAGTTGGCTCACACATGTGTAGAAGCCCGCTAGCATTAGCTCCGATTAGCCTTCATGAACAAGTCCCGTTTTTGTACACAATACAATTACAAAACGAACTTTGCGACTCATTAGTTGAGATTCGATTTAAAGACCTTTTTAACTCTTTCAGGAAACTAATATGTATGCATAAAACACCGTTTTACTGACCTGTGGTATGAGAAAGACGAGACACACACGTTGAGCTTCTTTCTCATTCAACCAGAAGATTTATTCTTCTTGTGTGCTCAATCTTCTCTATGCAACCAGTGCGACAGCGCCTCTAGCGGTTATGTGTGGAATTGCATAGGCCTAACTAAAATGACACTAAAGAACTTATTGCAATGAGAAGTTAAAGATACAAAATGAAAAATTATGTTGGGGTGTCTATTTTCTTAATTATTGCTTTAATTACTATTGACTTGTTTTTCACCCCTCTACACTCTCCCTCACTTAAAAAAAAATGTCTCCTGACATTACCAATTTCTTGTGTAAGTCTCACTGTATGGGAGGGTACTGCTGATACAGATGTGGAGTGTAGAGGGGTGAAAAACAAGTCAATAGTAATTAAAGCAATAATTAAGAAAATAGACACCCCAACATAATTTTTCATTTGGACTCCAGTTTTGTTGTTTCAATGACACAATCTCTTTAATAGCTGTATCTTCTTGTTGTGCTGCTCTGATGTCTTCAGGCATAATGGTCATGAGACCATCAGGTAGGTTAGCCTCATCATTTTCATCAGCAAGTTGCAATGCAGCAATCCAGGGAACATCATTGCTTTGTGTTGCTTTGTTGCCTTGCCACACTGCAGACACTACTTCAGGTGACACTGTCTCAGTGTGATCTTTCATGTACTGTTCAAAGCCTACTGGGTATCTGGACAACATATCTGCATCAGCATTACTCTTTCCTGGTCTATACTTGATATCAAAGTGAAAGTCGGCCAATTCCCCAACCCACCTATGACCCACAGCATTTAACCTGGCAGAAATCAAAACATAAGTCAGGGGATTGTTATCTGTATAGACCGTGAAAGTTGGTGCGTAATACAGATAGTCTCGAAACTTATCACAAATGGCCCACTTGAGTGCGAGGAACTCAAGTTTACTAGAATGAAGGTGATAATTTCGTTCTGCGGCTGTTAAGGTCCTAGATCCGTAGCCAATAACACGCAGTTTGTTGTTTTGGGACTGATACAAAACCGCTCCGAGCCCTTCATTTGACGCATCTGTATGCAAAACAAACGGACGATCAAAGTCGGGATAGGCTAAAATGGGCGGATTTATCAGCATCTCCACAAGTTTGGATAGCACAGTCTGATGTTCAGTTCTCCATGTCACAGGCGTGCGAGAGGGAAGCTGACCTGTGTTTTCTTTCATTTTACAACCGCGACCCTTAGAAGTCTGGAGCTTGTTGGTCTTACTTGTGTCGGCTGAGCTTTGAAGGAGTTCGAACAGAGGTCTTGCCAGTCTTGAGAAATCTTGGATGAAGGATCGGTAATAACTAAGGAAACCTAGCAATGTCCGAACTTCTCCAACTGTGTGAGGTTTCTTCTCCTTCAGAGCTATTACAGCTTCCAGATCTTTTGGGTCAATCTGGACGCCTTCTCCTGAAACCATTCGTCCCAGATAACGAATTTGTCTCTTGAAAAGCTCGCATTTGGCTGGTCGAAGTTTAATGCCATGTTGTCTCATTCTGCAGAAAACTTGCCTCAGATGGTCCACGTGTTCCTCAAATGTTTTTGAGTAACAGAGGACATCATCTAAATAAGGTACGCAGCACTCATCCCTGATGCCTTCTAATACACCTTCCATACATCTCTGGAATGCAGCTGGCGCATTGGTCAATCCGAATGGAATTCTTACCCATTCGTAAAGACCCCAAGGCGTGCTAAATGCTGTCAGATGCCTTGACTCCTCACTCACAAACCCTTGATGATATGCACTTCCTTGATCCAAAATGGAGAACCATGAATTTCCTCCAAGACTGTCCAATAGATCCTGAATGCGTGGTAGTGGATGGCGGTCTGGAGTGGTTTTACGGTTGAGTCCACGGAAGTCAACACAAAGACGCAGACTTTGGTCTTTCTTTCGTGCACAGACGACAGGTGAGGAGTAGGCTGAAACTGATTTTCTGATCCACCCTCTACCCAAAAGGTTGGAAATATAATCCTTGACCTCTTTATACAATGGCCGAGGAATGGAGTTATAATTTTTTTGGACAGGGGTGTTATCTGTTGTGGTAATCTGGAGCTGTAAACCAGGAATGCATCCAATGTCTCCTTCTTCAGATGCAAATACATCTGACTCTTCATACAACATTTGGCGTACCACATCCTGTTCATGCTCAGAGAGATGATCCAGATTGATATTTGGATGCCATTTCTCTTGTGAATGAACAGGTGTATGGTTTCTCATTTTGGCGCAGTCTCCATCATTTAGTGAGTTCACCTTGGTGGTGCACAAGAGTGGGTCATCCTGTCCATTGACTCGTTTGTGAGATGATGAAGAGATGTTTACAGGTTTGGTTCCATCAATTTCCTCGATGAATCCTAAAACCGTTCTTGGAGGTAAGAAAATGTCGTGATTGGTTGAATTCTGGACTGGAATTCCCACCATTTTTGAAACTCCAACAGGTACGTCAACCAGAGCAGGAAATAACTCCAACCCCTCTGGCACGACGCTCTGTAGGTCTGGTTCAAACAGCATTTCTCCTCCTCCTGGAAAAGTTCTAATGCGACATTTCACCTCACAGATTTGGCCACTTTGAACATTAAAACCCTTCTTTCCAACTCTCACTGTAGAACTCTTTGATTCTTTTTGAGATGGCATAGTGCAAACCACAGAGACTAGAGTTTCAACACTACTCTTTTGGATTCTCAAAGCCTCTGACAATAAGTCCACTAAGTTGATGTTGTTCGTCTGGTCAGTGTTTCCCATTATGATTTCTTGTATCACATTAAAGCCTAGCAAAGGGCTGCTCACACTCTCTTGACTTACAAGCAACGGAACATAGAGGGCAACTGAACCATATTTGATGCTTTTGATCTCGAGCAGGACTTCTATCCACCCATCAAATGGTACCTCTGTTCCATTAGCTGCTATGACTTTGAGAGGGTATTCTGGTAGTAGACTCCCAAGTGGTTGGATCGTTACATTTGGTAGAGCTTTCTGCACCCATGACTTCTCCACTATGCTCACTTGTGCCCCACTGTCCAGTAGCATCGGCAATTCGACACCATTTAGTTGACATGTCACCGTGCATCTACCACCAATCAGCTGTGCAACAGGTTTCTTCTCAGTGAAGTTGTTTTGTTTGATGGGCCTGGTGGAGGATGGTGTGCCCACTTGAGGATGCAGCTTTGCAGTGGTGTGGGACTCTACATTCTCTCTGATCACTGGTGGTCCCACCCCAGCGACCTCCCCCAGTTTCCCGACTGGTTGTTCTTCATCAGACAGCCAACCGCTCTGTGTCCCTCTTTCCCGCACTTGAAACAGTGGCTGCAGCTCTCATTTCCTTTGGAGGCATATTGCTGACATCTTCGTCTAGCTTCTGACTTTACTGGCTGTTTTTGGTGGGGAGAAGGTGTGTGAATGTTTTCAGTCCCAGAACTAAGCATAGGTGTTAAAGCTTTCTCTAAACTCTTGGTCAGTGATGAAACCTGTGCTGTTAACTCTTGTATGGCAGTGCGATTAGCTTGGACTTCTGCCTGCATCTGAACTGCATTCTGACTTTTCTTATCCATCTGCACTGTACTGACACCGACTACTTTTGATTTCAGAGCCTGACCTAGTCGATTCTGTCTCTCTGTGTCTTCCCCTACTGCTTTTGTTATCACTTCTAGAATAAAGTCATCAGTAATGTTCTCGTCTGAAAGGTGGGGTTTAAGATCTCGTCGGACATATGAATATTTTTCATGTATCCCCTGGTAGAGTGAATGTAGGAACACTCCCTGAACTAGCTTCTTGTCATACTGGAAACCTGTACTTACTTTGGAAGCAAAAAGTACACGCTGTTTTAACCCCATCAGTCTATACATAAATTGTTGTGGACCTTCTTTATCATGTTGTCTTGCGTTGCTCAGTTCCTGAAATAACTCAGTACTGCTCTTATCTTTAAGATGTGCTCTGAGAAAACGCTTCAGTTCAGTTACAGTCAGACTATCTTTTGTCATAAGCATTTCTTTGAATGTACCCGGTTTAATTATTCTGAGAACTGTTCTAATGATCTCAGCCTCAATAAAACCTTCACTCAGTCCATCATCAATTTGCTTACACAAACAGTTAAAGCTCACGTCTGAGTCAAAATCTGAGATCTGACCAGCATGAATCCGAAATTCTCTTCGTGGGAGTAGTGCAGCAACATCTGTCAGCTTTACTAACCCAGTTACCTGATCAGCAACAACTGGTGTTGACACTGTCTTACTCCTCACTGTAGCTGCTACAGTCTGCTCAGTCTCGTACCCCGGTGCAACTTCCTCTTCATCCACTGAATGATGCAGGTTCTTTGCTTCTTGGGTTGACTGCAGTTCATCGATGAGGTCACGAAACATCAGCAGGCGCGACATCCCTTGGTCCTCCAGACTCCTCAATTGTTTACTTCTTAAAAAGTCAACAATGAAGTCAAAGAGTTCCACCTCGGACGACTCTTCCCCTGGCACGTCTTCTCCCACCTCATCTTGGCATGATACTGCTAGCTGGTGAAGCAGGTCTCCTCTAGCGTCATTAATCAGTTGGTGAAGCAGCTGCTGGATCTCCCACTGAAGCTCATGTAGCGTCGTCATCTCTGGATACCTGAAGTCTTGCCCTTAGGTCATCAGCTCATAGAACGGAAGTCAGGATCCCACGGTTCTTTGTTGGATAGCACCAAGCCAGCAGGAGGCGCTATCCCGGACGAGCCCCCAAATTTGTTACCCGGCAACCTTGGATGGCTGAGGGTAATGTGTTAGATGATCTTCTCTCAACGTGTGATACTGTGGTATGAGAAAGACGAGACACACACGTTGAGCTTCTTTCTCATTCAACCAGAAGATTTATTCTTCTTGTTATAAACACACCTCATATGCAACATACTTCAGATATCACATACTTCAGGTATCGCATACTTCAGTAGAGAACCATTAACTTCATTACATCAGAATTGACTGTAATATACCTTTAAACCAAACAATGCTTCTTTCAACATGCTCTATTTAGCATTATGAATTCTGTCAAAATACAAAATTAATTCAAAAATAGCTTTTACTTCTCTAAACCATATTAATTTTGTAGTTAGTGCTTTAAACTCAATACCTTGTCCTATTTCCTGAGACCTTTTGTATTTAACAATCAAATAAAAATATATAACATATATTTTAACATTTAAGCATCTTAGCTTTTAACAATATCCATTTTTCCATTTTTCCATAAAAGAAAACAATATTTTACATCTTACATAAACAACTATTCTCTCAATATAAACTGAAAAAGGTGCAATGCTTCCTTACTACTGTGCCTCTTTACACAGCTTCACATAACGATATGGCATATCAGGTTTTTCAACAACCCATGAAAAACATCATATAAAATAAAATAAAGACCAGAACAATGTCCTTCAGCTAGCTCCTCAGTTGGCTCACACATGTGTAGAAGCCCGCTAGCATTAGCTCCGATTAGCCTTCATGAACAAGTCCCGTTTTTGTACACAATACAATTACAAAACGAACTTTGCGACTCATTAGTTGAGATTCGATTTAAAGACCTTTTTAACTCTTTCAGGAAACTAATATGTATGCATAAAACACCGTTTTACTGACCTGTGGTATGAGAAAGACGAGACACACACGTTGAGCTTCTTTCTCATTCAACCAGAAGATTTATTCTTCTTGTGTGCTCAATCTTCTCTATGCAACCAGTGCGACAGCGCCTCTAGCGGTTATGTGTGGAATTGCATAGGCCTAACTAAAATGACACTAAAGAACTTATTGCAATGAGAAGTTAAAGATACAAAATGAAAAATTATGTTGGGGTGTCTATTTTCTTAATTATTGCTTTAATTACTATTGACTTGTTTTTCACCCCTCTACACAGGCAGCTGTTACTCACGGTGACGGAACAAAGCTGGCCCGCTTTCATTTACTGGTATGAAAAGTAAAGTGAACTCCCCTTAATTTCCCCACAGACATTATCATCCTACTCCTCAATGATTCATACTGTAATCTGCAAGAAGGCATTAGTACAGCTCAGGTTATTATGGCTGGTTTGCAGTGCAACATGCTGGCATGAAGTAGAGCACTTTTTCATTCTTTTGACACAGAATGAACGCTCTAAATGATCAAAGGAAAACACAACAGTCTACATCATCCCTCTTTATGTGAGGCTCTAAGATCCACATTCAACCACAAAAACTTCCCTGAGGAAAAGTCTCTCATTTATTTCCTTTTTTTTTATCATCAGAAGAACCTATCATGCATGCTGGCAGAAGCTTTGCATTAAATCATCCACTTTTAAATAAATTTTCCGCGTGTAAATCAGCAAACTCTCTTTCCATCTATAGCCTTTTCTGTCTGCATCTAAAGCTCTCGGGTTAGGAGAGAAAGTCTTTTCAAAGACATTCATGCTCAAAACAGAATATGACATTTTCCTCTTCTACTACAATGATGGTGACACTGGCTTTAATCAATATCCAGAAAACGAAAGAATGACATGGAACCCGCATATAGTTTTATGCAGAAATGGAGGTTTTCCAGGGGATGAGATAAAAGAAGTCAAATTATTCAAAGCCCATGAAGAGCCTTAGGCAAACCTCATTACTGATGCCCCATACAATTAAAAAGTGTTATTAATGTATACTAATAAATAGTGTAAGAATAGACTACAAAAAAAGCTTAAACTAATTTGATATGATAAATGATCCGTAAAAAGACCAATAGAGATGAGATTTAAGAATAATAGAATAAAACATTAGACTTTTAACACTTAACATTAGGTTTTATTCGAAGAAATTCTGATTCTCATTAAGCTGGTTTTAGTATAATCATAGTATAAAAGTATAAGAGCATGTTTCTGTTTAGCATTTTTCACTGTAAACAGAATTTGTATTGTCACGTTCTAAAGAAAAGACAGTTCATTTCTTCTGAACTGTGAATGTCTTGTATCGGATATGAACAACACAAACAAGTCAACTTTACCAGCTTATGTAGCTTATATATATTCTTCCATTGATGGTTCGGCAAAAAAAAGGAAGAAACACGATATGAATGAATAGATGACTAACTTTGTCTTTATTTCGTCTGTCTTTCAGTTGGTGATTTTCGAGACTAGTTGCCTGAGAACTTGTTTCTTTTATTTTGAATTCCTGTTGGGATGAGTTTGATTCACTATGATGTTGGCCCCTAAGTTCGTGGCGGCGAAGGTGACCATGTATTTTGTCAATAGGAAGGACCAAAACACACCAAAAGAATATTTATTCACTTACACAGTGAATCAAACAAAATGTTTGTGAACAAACGTGGGGACAATATTCTTTGTTCACAGTGAATTAATCCAAATGGGCCATCTGAAAGTCAAATAACAGCAATTTATTGTCATAAGATTTCATACAGGTGCATGTTCTAAAAGATTTTTTATTCTTTTGTACATCTTATTTTTGTGTCACTCAGTGTGGCTTTTAAAGGAATATTTCAAAGTTGGAAGCACACAATATTTTTATTTGCTTATCTTTGCGTTGTGAGCATGTCAGTGCCTGCTGACTTTTTTAAGGAAACATGATCACAGTCAAATCAATAAAAGTTTAAAACAGAGGAAATTTTATTGCTACACTTGAAGCTTTTCTACCAGTACATCAATGGCTTTTTTTTTTTTTTTACTTTGGAAAAGTTTTTAGTTTTTTTTTTTTTTTTCCCAGCAATCGAATGCAAGCACAATAATCACCAATGCCTCCTCACCCCAAAATGAGAGAGAGCACTACAGCGGGGAGGAAAAATGGCAGACAATGAAGCAACAGCAGAGGCACTTCGAGTGGACAATGAGGACTGAGACAAAGAGGACAAGATAGACAGTAAAAGAGAGAGGACAGATAGAGAGATGGCAAAGGAGGCGAAGGAAGAGGAGAGGAGAGGTGAGGGGGCTGATGAGGAAGGGTGGAGGCTTTGTAAATCTGAGAGGCTGGAGCCGCATTTGAATTCAGCCTGTGTGTCTCCTGCGCTAGCCGAATGTTACCGGCTCTAGCATGGCAACAGAGAGAGGGGGAGAGCTTCAGCTGCAGCCTCCACACACACACACACACACACACACTCACTCTGACACACACACATGTGTGCACCCAGTCACAACAGGAGTGCAATGAGTGACTCAGGTAAGCAGGAACGCCCCTGAGGAGACAGGACCCTTGTAAGAGGGAAACTGCGTGTGAAGGGAGAAGGAAAGATAGTTGAGGAGGAGGAGCCACAGGGCTGGGAATATTTCAGGAGGAAGAGAAGAGGAGTCGGACTCAACCTGAAATTCTCTGATTCCGGACTCCCAGGGTGGGCTTACAAAGGAGGGGGAAAGAAGAGGAAAAGAAGCAAGATGGATGTGGAGTGATGCAAGAGTTCTGATAGGACAAATGTAAGACTGCGGAGCACTAAGTGACTGACAGAGAAGAAAATGACATTTAGTTGTGACAGCGAGACTAGTCTGGGGGGTCTAAGCTGGAAGTGAGGCTGACTGGGGGGGAACGTGGGCACAGAAAAGGTTGAGGTGTGGTAATGGAAGGGCAAATACACAGAATTAAAGATGAGCCCTCTGTCCTTTTAAAAATGAGGTGAGGACACATGCAAATGAACACGAGCAGACACACACAGACCTCGCACCCTCCGCTCGTCAGACTGAGTCTTCAGGACAGGTGGTGGATAGATCGGATCCTGGCTCCCTACAGAGCGCATGATTTTGAAGATGCTGTGAAACATCTGCCATCAGGATCACCTGGACTTAGACTCTAGACAAAAAACAGCCACCTGATGACCCCCCCCCCCCACCCCTCTGCGACAACCTGTGGACGTTGCAGATCGGATTCTTCGTCTTCTGCAGGATCCCAAAACTCCCTGATGAGCTTGCGATCAGGTGGATCACCTGTGCCATGAGGGACCTGTATGCGAACCTGTGTTGAAGCGACCCATCCCGGGGGCTCTATCAGCCCGTCCCCTCTTCTCCCCCCAACTTGATGTCTTGATGTATTGCTGTGGGCTGGGACGCTGGCGGAGAGTGCAGTCTACCTATGTAAGTGACCATCGCAGCATCCCTTGCAGCATTCATTTTTTTGATCCCATAGCAACAGTGAAGTTGTTTTGTGACGGGGGGGGGGGGGGGGGGGGGGGTGCGGCGCGGCGCGGCACGGCACTGGGAGATCTAGCAGTCACTCCATACTTTGACATTTGTATCCAGGCATATTTTTCATCTGCAGTATGGAAGCATGCTCAATAACGCAGGCAGTGTGTCTCGAGTCTAACTCTCACAAGCTGTTATTTGCCTCTAAGGTGTTCACTTATCAGCTAACATAACAGCCGAGCTGGGGGTTTATCAGGACAGGTTCTTTCCATTATAAGACTTGCTGAAAACATCACCAAATAGCTGATAACAGGTAGTGGATGCTTTCCCATCTGGATTGTTCTCCATCATGAACACTTTGATAACCATGCGAGAAAAGTCAGCTGTTGAAAAATTGTTTTTGCATACTAAAGATAAGATCCACACATCTTGTGTCCAGGCTGAGGCATCTGAAGGAGAAAAGTTGTGGGGGGGGGATGGATACACAGGTGCAGGTTTACTGTCCTCTCAAAGACAGAAATGCAAAAGGACAGTCCCACCCCTTTATTTCTGCTTCATCACCATATTGCCTCGTATTTCTTTGCACATGCGAGTCTCCTCATATTTTCCGTTAAGTCCCATCTTAGCTGAGAATGTGATGTTGAAGCTGTGCATTGTGTGATGGCGCTGACTGCAGAGGACCTTATCGTAACCACATTCCCACATGAAATAGGCTTACTGTCAGCCCTCGACACTCAATAGGCTGTCAGTGCAGAGCCTCACAGATTACCACATACTGTACTGCTGCATGCCATGCATGCCCACCTCAGTAACAAGGCAGGAAAGAAGCTTAGAGAATCAGGGCGGCTCAAAGAAGTGACACACCAAGTGGGACCTGATGCCTACATTCACTGTACTCCCTCTGATCTGTATGCATGTGTGTGTGTCTGTGTGCTTAGTTTGGCACAAGTGAAATCCTTGCATTGACTATAAAGATAATACTTCTGCAGACTATGTCATTTAGATGCTCTCTTACTGCCTCATGCGCTTCAAGTACATAACTCATCGACTGTTTTGGCTTGTTTTGAGTGTCATCAGTAAAATCCAACCTGGACACCCGGAGCTCCAATTTAATGGCAAACCAGATTGAACAAAAAAAAAAAAAAAAACAGTTTTACAATAATGATGTACTTTTTTTCAGATTTATTTCTAATTTTGGATTCCTCTTTGTGACCGTATTAATAATTTTCTTTCTTCATGACCAAACAAAACAACACAAAGACAACATGTCAAATGCAGAAACTGAGAGACTGCCCTCTAAAAACGATTTGCTCATTTCAAACTTGATGTTTTGCGTGTTGCACCACCTCTTCTATTTACAGTCTGCAAGTGTTTGGGCGCCAAAGAGACCAACTTCTGTAGTTCTGAAAGAAATATTTCTGTATACTTGTTTTCTAATGAGCCAAATGTTTTGAGTGGGTGGACATGTCTCGACTGCAGGCAGCCCGGTTTACTGCCTGGATTCTTTTACTACAAAGCCATGCTGTTGATATGTGTGCATAATGTGGTTTAATGGTCTTCTCTGAAAAATTCTCACATCTGGATGTTGGCCAAAATTGACAGTTTGACAGTTTAGTGTTTAACTGACTTCACTAAACTTATCTGAATCAAATAACAATCATCACCCTAATCAGGAATTCTTGGTCTGAATATCTCTTGGCTGTACAAGCAGCCCATTACTATGGGCTGTTTCCCACAGAGTCGAAATCCTATAAATTATGCTTTTCCAGATAAATAAAAGAATGCAGAATTCTGGATAGTGCCACAGCCCAGCCGGTAATATTGTAAATGGCAAGTGAAAGCACCCTAATACCCATTACCCTTGACTGATGTTAGTACAAGTAAAAAGAGTAAGAGGTGAAAATGAGCAAATGTAAAAGGTTTACATTTGCATTTGTGAACAAATGAAACTTCTGTAATTACACTGACTGGCCAAAAGAAATTAGAAAAAAAATCAATATAGCTTTGGACAGAAATGCTTCAAAGCTCATTGAAACAATGCCACAGTGAATGCTGCCATAATCAAAGCAAAAGGTAGTCGAACAAAATATTCGTGTGGGCCTTTTTTTTTTGTTTGTTTTGGCCAGGCAGTTAATTTGAGCTCTTATTCACAATTGAACCAGAATTCAAATCATATTTAAAAATCTATTGAAGATCGGAACAATCTTTTTTCCTCATGAACATGTGTTGTTTAGCAGGACCATCTCTTGGTAAAAGGGAGCTTCATGATCACCCAGTGCCACCAGCTGGAGGTGGAGAAAAAGAGATGAGTAAATAGTTCATAAGGAATTTCAGACACACATTAGACTTAAAAAAAAAAGAAAAAAAAAAAAGCTCGCTCCACATTGAGGAACTGGCACTGAGAAAACAGCACAGGCAGAGTATGTGGAAGGAGTCTCTTCTGGGGGCCGAGACTTACTATCAGATCATTAACCTGCTGGCTCCGGCCTATTAGTGACCCTACAGTTCATTTAGTAACACTGACAGAATCATAAATTACCCATTTACTTTTGTTCCATACCGACATCAAAATATGATCCACACCACTGGTAAGACTGTGACAGATAAAAAATGAGTGCAGACCAGCTCCAAGCGACAGTGATGCAGCAGTCAGACATTTAACAAAAGCTAGTCTATAATCCTGCTTATTCAATGTTTCCAAAGCTAAGGGACATTCTCATGAGTGGAATCAGGACCGACCCAGGCTCTGTTACTACTGTACATTTAAGTGCTGCAAGATGGAGTGACCTGCAGAGCCTCAAGGAAAATAAAAGAAGTGGACAGTCAGCAGTTGCAGTACAGAATGTTAGCAGAGTTTTGGTCACATTGCTGGTTATATGCTGGTCGAGGACACCACCGGACTATGGTGCTTCTCAAACTCCAAATATACACTTGTGTCCATTAAAGGTGTTCAGGGTGTATTTTTGAGCTGGACTGAGTCAAGCTACCTGTTTCTTGTTTTGTGTTTAGCTCTTGGGAAATGTACACACAAAGGACTCCTTTCTTTGACAGAAAGCACCAAGAAACAATATATATATATATATATATATATATATATATATATATATATATATATATATATATATATATATATATATATATATATATATATATATATATACATATATATACACATATCTCATACAGTATATATCAGGTCCCAATGATTTTGTGCTCTTTATAGGGTTTTATGTAATATAATATACTGTATATGTTTGAATATTATAAACTCAGAGTATGTAGAGTTGAGGGTTTTTTATTTTTTTTGGGGGGGGGGCGCTTACAGAGATAGACCCATCGCCTCGGGTAAAGTAGGAAATAGCACTGTGAGTGTCCAGCTGTGTGGAAACAAGTCAATACCGACCACAGCATGCAGCAGGTTTACCTAATCCACAACGCTGTGAAGAAGCGTCACAATCAATGTTCCTGCTAGGTCTGTGATCCTCATGTATTTCACTTCTAGGGAAAAAAAATCTTGTGCATGAGCTAAACCTGATGGCAAAACTGTATGAGTCCAAAAATCCTTGCACTAGAATCGAGGCAAGATCTTGATAACAGTATAATTTGTGCAGGGAGGCACAGCTGTGAATCTGTTTCATCTATCCTATACAGCTGGTTTGAAAGGCCTCCTTGCAAGAGTCACTAGCCAAAGTAAGCTTTACATTTACAGCAGAGTACAAATACAACCTCTTAATAAAAAAAGACAATATTAATCAATCAGTATGGAGTCAGACAACCCTTTCTGATTCCACCAAATTCAAGTGCCTCTAGCTTGCAGATATAAAAAAGTGATATTATTTACTGAGCATATCTGAGGAATGAGAAGTTGTTCTTAAGGAAGTTGATGAACTCTGTGTCTTCCTAAGTTCTCAACAAAAAGTACATTAACGCCTGATCGAATACAATCAGGGAAGACACATTTTGGAGTGATAAAAGAAGCTATCAGTCAGTGATGACCAGCTAAACGTTGCTGTGGCTGACTTACCTAAATGTGTGTACTTTTAAATGAATGGAATTGTCAACCAGCCATTTAAATTAAGCAGAAAGGTGCGTGAGATGAACAGCAAATGCCAATGAACATTTCTAGCTCTGAAGGTTTTATCACATCGACATGATGGGGATGATACAGCCTCGCCCTTTACGTGTCAGCTGAGCAGCTCTGACACTCAGCATTATGAAAACAACAGCAACTAAGCAGAAAACAGTTTGATGTCTCAAGCTGCCCTTCAGGCAATCCAGCTCAACTGTCTGTCTGCAGAAGCCACACACAAGGGTTTATATGCTCATTTTGAATTTGATGCAAATTACAGGTCAAAGGGATATATAAAAAACAAAACAATCAAACTATAAAAAAAAAATGGAAAATGACCAACTACCAGATGAAATACTTTAACTAATAAGGTTAATTAGCTTCTTTGGAGTCCCAGAATGGTAACGTTGTGTCTTTCTTTCTATCCTCTTGAGATTATCTAATGAGAACTTTTCTGTGAAAACACTGATATTTGAGACATTTTTTTTATGCTGGTTGGCTAAGTGATTTCTGCTTGTTTTCCTTTAAATATGTATTTTTTTTACATCTATTATGATGCATAACCATGCCAATGGGAAAGATTTAACTGTGAAAAGCCTAAGTAAAACCTGGGATAAGACCCCAAATCCAGACAAGTGTAAGAGGAGACGTCTAGGATGCGAAGCAGAAACAAAATGGAGAGAAAGGAGGTTTAAACCCATTCTTCCTTTGATTGTCATGGAAAATACTCTACAGGCAGACAGAGAGGTCACCGTGAAGGAGGAGGACTACAGTGCTTGTTAACAACAGATGGTAGAAGTGTCTCTACACCCCAGATGATAAACTGTTGACTGTCCATTTTGCCTGGAAAGAAAATTCACCTGCGTTCCCTGCTGACCTATCTGACATAATCAGATTTGACATTGCCAAGCTACTAAAGCAACACCTCAGTCATGGCAGTCTCTAAAGATTTCAACAACACCTCTCACTCTGCACTTTCCAAAAGTTTGTAAGCTCATCTTTATTCTATTTTAATTTAATTTAGTTATATATTTACTCATTTTTCCTCAATAATTTACACTGCAGCAATATAGTATCCCTTCCAGGATAGATTTTGGCACAGACTGAGAATTCATGGACAGTAAGATCGAGGCTTGAGCAAATCCTGCAGAATCCTGTAAAATCCAGTCTGAACCCGTTCAGGAGTTTCTGAGCCCACTGGTGGAAGGTGGAGTCAGGGTGGAATTTACCCAGGATTCAAATCAAATTTGCAACTTGAGATGCTCAAAAACTGAACCCTCTGTCTAAAGTCTAAAGTCTATTCAGCTCAGTCTTAAACATGTGCTAGCTAAGTTTGCCCACAATGCAAAAATGCAAACAAATTTCTGAAATTGCAATGTTTTAATTAGCTTATGGTTTTATTTAGGGCAGCATTCGCATGAGATTATGGTTTATTACAATTCTGGATATTTTATTCTATAACTTACTGTATATTTATTAGTTACAGGGATTTTGTTGTTGTTAAAGGAGGCAAACATTATTTTTGTGACACCATGGAAAGGGCAAAAGTAGGCATGTAACAAATTTGGAGCCATGAAATTGTAGCCATTGTACATTTTTTGAGTCTATTGTTAAAATACAATATACTGCACTGTGGACCAACGGAGCTTTGACGCGTTCTTGTGTAAAATTGCAATAAACTCTTAGTTTGATCCAAGTCATAGCAAGGTTTATCTTTGTTAAACTGATCTTTTGCTACAACACCATTCTTAAAATATAGATATTTTTGTCTTCTTCACTGAACAAAAAAAAAGTTAGAGTATCTTCCAAAATGCTGAAGGTAGTTTCATCATAGAAGTAATCCACATCATGCTTATGTCACTGCGGCTCCAGAAAGCTTTCCATTTTAAACTGAATTTGGGATTGGCAGAAAGAGACGATCATCTATAATCCCATCAATCTCTTCTGACAATCCTTCTTCTTGCCCTTTGACCAATCAGAAGCTCTCCAGCCAGATTATGATCAAAACCCCACAAGCAAGATAACATAAGCAGGAAAGTAATCACGCAGGCTACAGAGAGGTAGCCTCTTCCTGTCTGTTTGTCTTTGTAGGACATTAGGGAGCAAGTTATGGAGCAAAATATTGTATTTCACAGCAACTTATTTAATGTACCATACAGTTTTTTTTCAATCTCATGTCAGGGATCAGTAACCTGCCCTCCAATCTGCGCTGCCCTGCTGTGTCCTCTACCAACTGCCCTTTCCAGTCGTTTGTCTCGGATCTTTCTTCCTCCCTCCCTCCCTCCCTCCCTCACTTTGCCTCAGCTCTACTCTTCCCTTCTTTCCCTCTTTCCTATCGCTCTCCCACCATCCTTGCTTTCTCAATCTCTTTACACGCAGATGTTAGCAGGGCGGCAGGATTGGCCGCTTGTTGGTTCCAGCCTCCAGGATCACAGAGGAGGGGCATCGGCCAGATGTTTGGCGTCATATCAACGCAGTTTATGAATCGGAGGGGAGCAGACAACAATTACAAAGAGGGAGGAAGAGGCTGATTCAAGAGGCAAACTGAAGAAACTTTCTGCAACTTCTATTTCCGTCTTTCAGGCGTTTCTGGAGCTTATATTTGCTTCTATACGACTCCCACTCCTCCTCCTCCTCCTTCTTGAGTGAGTTTCAGAGTATCTTTAGCAGGGTGTGATGGGCAGGCAGATGTAAATCTGGTGAAGTTTGCTGGCACAAGGGCAGACAGCGGAGGATGGAGGATGCTGCTGCTGCTGAAGGAGGTCTGGGATCTGTCTATGTCTGAGGACGCTGAGTGTATCAGGAGCCGGGTTCTCGGCCTTTCCATCAGCAAGCCATGTCAAAAGTGCTCAAGACCAAAAATGTCTCCTGGGTGAGTGCTGCCTTTCAGGTCGGCAGGTGGGGGGAGGAGTGGAAAGAGGATGGAAAGAGGGGGGTTTTGCTGGATTATCATCTGGAGTTCAGTTTGAGTGCTTTCATCCCAGTCAGCGTTTTATCTGCCATTTGATTTGTCCTTTATTAGAGTATTTTCTAAAGAATGCATTTTATGAACATCGACTTATAATACTGCATTGTGGCCGCATGCTTACTAAAACACACCGACTCTGTTTTGGGCCCAAAAAAACGTCTGCTGAAGTCAGGATTCCAGATAGGATACAGAACAAATATAACCATTGTCTGTCATGGTCCTTTTTGTGCACATGCCTTGATTTGCTTCTCTCCAGCATACCAGTTGAAGTTACTGCTATACGAAAAAAGCCAATGATTAGACTTACATCCATGAGCATTGCGTTCAGGACAGATGTGCAGTGCAGAGTGGGAGGTCAGGGTATGGAGCTCTGCCTTAGAATGTGCGTGCCTTCCATCTCTGGCCTGGCATTCCTGCCCTGCACTACTGGCCCCAGCTGATGGCAAACACACACACACACACACACACACACACACACACACACACACACACACACACACACACACTGGGTGTAAGAAGCTTAGGGACAGATGTTTGTTTATGAACGTGTGAGAGCACATGTGCATATGAACATGTGTGAGGGCAAGTGGATGAGCAGTGAGACAAAAGGCATGCTGTGCAAATGTGTTGATTTGCAGTAGTGGCACATTACAACATTTACACCCCTGCAGTTAAGGTCCAGTCACTGTTCATCACGCAGCCCTCATCAGTAGATTTGGTGTCGAGTTTAGAACTTGGAATCAATATGACTGGATATCTGGGAAGAGTTGATCATGGGAACCTGTTGAATGTTTCAGAACAGTCAAGTAAGTATGAATTTAGAATTTTCTGTCGAAGAAGCTAAAGAAACTGAATGGTTTGTTCTGGCAAATTAGATGTTTATCCACAAGTTTTATTAGAAAAATGACAGAAGCATTTTTTTCTTTTTTCACTAAAATGATTGCGAAAATGAAAAAATATTTATTCGTTGTTAAAAAACATATTATTTTTGGTCACAAATTGGTGTTATTTTCAGTGTTGTATAGTAACGAAGTAAAAATACTTCACTCCTGTACTTAAGTATATTTTGGAATACTTTGTACTTTCCTCGAGTTTAAAATCTTTTGACAACTTTCACTTTTACTTCACTATATTTCCGAACTTAATTGCATACTTTTACTCCAATACATTTTCATTGTTCGGTTTAGTTACTCGTTACAAAAAAAAAAGAGAGAGAGAGAGAAAAAAAACGCAACAGTGTTTTGACCCCATGCATGTTATGCCTGCCCAAAAACGTGGAAATTCTATCTTACAGAAACTCCCCTTTTTTAGGTTTTAAGGTAGTTTTACAAAAAAGGTCTTCCTCTATACTGGTTCCATATGTGGGCTGAAATGTCTCTCCCTTAGCCCCTGGTTCCTGCAGTTTAAAATGAGGTGACAGAGGAAGGAACCCCCAAAAAGATCCTGTAGCCAGGTCAACGAGTCTCAATCCTGGTTAAATAAGGGTAATTTCTAATAACAATAAGGAAGAAATTCATTAGCGCTACTGTCAATACAGTAGAGTGGATAAATGTTGTATTATTTCTAAGCAGCTTGTATCATACCATTTTATGTCAGCGTTATTGCAATTTCAATTGCAGCATGTTTTTCATAAAAATCAGCACTTTTTTGCAGTCAGTGTATACTTCTGCTGTTTGTTTATTCAATTTAACTGTGACTATGGTGATGGTTTAAGTTGTGACCGACATGCACTGGCCTTATTTAGTCCTTCCCACTATCGAGTCAAAAATATGTTGGAAGCATAAAATGACTGATTTGACTGAAGAATTCTTTAATCGAATGTGGGGAAACTCGAATGTGACGTCATTCGAACGTCTGCACCTGACTGCCGAAGCCAACCGAACGCAGCCTTTTTTTCCTTGGTTACCCTTCATTTAACACAAATATTTGCAAATAAACATTACATATAAACTACGTTTGATAAATCAATCAATTTCAAATTAATCCAGTACCATGTGGATGCATGACGAACGAGCAAACAAGAGGAACGCAGCTGAAATCACGAGCAGCGCAAATCCGTTACGTCACAGGCGAACGCGTCCACGAGAACTCATGTGAAGGGATTTAATCCACAATAAAATATCTTTAATAAACTTTAAAATATTTATAAAATGCGTACTAGCGTTATTTTACCTGCCTTTTCTGTTTTATTTATGTTTAAGTTGTGTCGAGTGCGTATTCACCAATTTAATATTTTCTGCCGATGCCGTCACCGTGAGTGTGATGGGTATGACGGCATTGATATACCCCCTAATATATATAGTAATTTTTCAGGGAGTGCCTGGCGAGCACTCTGCCACGCTTCCTCGAGGAGCGAGGGTCTCCACGTGACATGTGCTCCCCAGACAGGTTGGGTGGAGCTAGGGTGGTGATATTTGATCCACCTCTGTCACCATTGGAGAAACCCCTCCTCGAGGTAGCGGGGTGACTGTTGACCACTGTCTTGCCACGGTTCATCGTTGAGTGAGGGAAAACCCTACGCACATGTGCTCCCCAGGCAGCTAGGGTTTAAGAGCTCTGTCGCCAGACCCCTCTTCGATGGACCGTGGTTTGGGGGAAGGCGGAGGTCAGCAGCAGCTGCACAAAATATTTTTAAAAACAAAATGCCGCATCTGGCGCTCTTGCCTTCGCATGACACTTTAGCTCGCGGACCTCTCTGCTATCTGCTCTGCAATGCATCGATCACCCGCAAGCAACAGTCACTTAATTAATAACACCAGTCTTATTATCCTTTGGAAACACTTCACTTAGCCTGTCATTTCAGCCATTTAAAAGGCTCATTCAACGCCAAAGGCTCGAGCCATCGTGTTTACATCAACAACGGCCCAGCTTCACGAACATGACCCCCGTGGAGCTAAGCAGCAGCCATTATTACACTTGTTTGAAAAATTATAGTATTTTGGTTATGAAGTCACAAAGTCCTCATATATGAAGGAGGTGGGTGGATGCAGAACATCTGTCAGCCAACTGCCTTTGTGTCAAGTCAGACACTGACACAAAATGCGTGTAGAACATATAAAAACTTAAAGGTTCACAAAGTTTGTATTTTCTGTCTAAACCTGGTCTAAATTTTGCCTGCACTTGGTTGTGTGTAGATTTTAAGTGTATTTGACCTTCAAAGTTTACCAAAATATAAAAAATGTCATTCAAACTGCATTTGCCTTGTTTACTTTTCTACTTATACTTTTCATTACATTACTTAAGTACATCTATTTTTACAGTAAGGCTCATACTTAAGTACAAGACGTTTCGGATACTTTAAGACTTTAACTCAAGTAACATTTCAGTCAGTGACTTGGACTTTTACCAGTCATATTTTGGAGGGGTACCTATACTTTTACTTGAGTATGAGATTTCAGTACTTTATACAACACTGGTTATTTTCCTTGTTCTAAGTGGCACGTATCCAACATAATTTAGGAACACACTGGCCCAAATTCTGAGGTCTGTACAATACATATACTGAACATCTGCAGTACATCACAGCTTAGTGAAAGTGTCAACTTTTTTTAAGCCCTTTCCCTTAACATCATTCGTCATCCCCATGATGCTTTCCAATTAAGCCAAGAAAAGGAATTTATGAAAGGACAAAAGGAAGTACTGTTTTGACTATTGAACCACACCCCTAGTGTTCATATTACCCACATTCTGGTTACTGCATGTGTTCATATAGTTCTTATGAAGGGGACTCGGCTACATCATTGTCAAAGCTTACTGCATCTCTGAAACTGGCTACCACTGCTGCCCCAGAGCTGGTGAGCCACTGCTACGACACAGCAGAGTGTAGCAACACTTACTGCAGCCCCAGTGAGCCTGAATCAGCTGGCCTCCCAGAAGGGGCAACTTACTAATGGTTGTAGAAGCCATTTTTGTCATATGTATATATATTAGGGCTGGGCGAGTTAATTCGTTGTTATCGCGTTAACTCATTAATTATTGAACGCCGATAAAATATTTTATCGCGTATTAGCGCAGGTTTTATTATCTATTTCGTTATTGTAAAAGTCTGTTGCTGTCTGCTGCGGAACCGGAAAAGAAAGTAATCGGCGGATCCACCAAACATGGAGAAGGGTACGGAACTTTTACTCGGCCATTTTCATTTTAAAGTTCTTCCAGACGGCGGAGTCGACAGAACCAAAGTCATCTGTAAACTCTACCAAGTTGAATTGTCTTGTCACCGTAGTAGTTCCAGTCTAAAATATCAGTTAAAGGCAAAAGTGTGTTTGCACAACAAATGTTATGGCACTTTCATTCATATGGCAGCACATTTAAAATAAAACTAAATGCTAAAAGCTATACACTACTTTTGGATTCATTTTTGGATTTTGCGTACAAATGCGAATAATTGGGATTAATCAGGGAAATCACGTGATTAATTAGATTAAACATTTGAATTGTTGCCCAGCCCTAATATATATATATATATATATTTTTTTTTCATTTACTCTCATGACCAAGAGGTGCTGTGGAATGAGAAAGAGGTGTATTATACTCTGTGCTGTGCTCTGAGCTTTGCCGTTGTTTGTTGTTGGTTTTTCGAATGGAAAGATTACTTCCAGAAAGCCAAAGTAATGACACTTAAGCCAGCCCAAAGAAAGCGTTTTCCCAAGTACCGTATGAATAACACCCCAGATTTAGACTAAGCATACTGGTCCCAGTCTGGGTGCTGAAACCAAGTCCAGTCTTTTGACTTCTGACAGAAAAAATTGGAAACCAAAAATAACACAGAAACTTGATTTTGTGATGAGCATCACGTCATATTTTGCAGTTTTGTTTTGTTTCTTTGTCTAAGTGTGCATGTAATCTTTGGATATCTGCGTCTGGCATTCCAGTCAACTTTATTTTAAAATGAGTTTTCCTCTGACTCCTCAGTAAGCCTTTGTTCCCCTGCACATGCTGTTTCAATGTTCTTCTTGTACTTGTTGCTTTGCTCACCAGGTCTTAGTTTATCCATTGCCACAAATCTCCCTCAGTATATATGTTTCTTATTTTCTCTTTGTTTGTTTGTTTGTTTGTTGATTTCCTGCCAGATCCACAGTATTTTCCCTGCGTTCTTTAACCCTTTCTGTGCTTTGCTTATTGCCTGTGTGATTTTGGATTTATATTTGGACTCCAAATATTCGCTGTTGGCTACATTTGAACTATTCTTGAACTATCTTCTGCTCTGCAGCTCCTAAGGTTTGTTTGTTTAATAGTTTATTTTGATTTTAAACCTGAATGTCTCTTTCTGTGATCCTGCTTCTGGGTCCTCCACCGTCTACAAACCGTTATTTAGAAAGCAACAATGGACATCCATTAAAATAAGATAAGGTTATTGCTGAGATAGGTCTCAGTCTCCAAGGTTGAGGTCTTAAATTTTCATCTTCTTCCAGCTACTGTGGACTCTCCTCTTCCCAACTCAGTCCATTCAGCATTCTTGTTAATTAGATTGTGTGTGTGTAGTGTGACAGATTTATTCTTTGGGGTTTTAGCCAAAGTTTGACAGAAATGAGTGGCTTTCATTTTACACCGTTAGTTTATTTTTATTTTGGAGCAAGTCAGTCCACTGTAATTACATGTTGTTTGTTTGTTTGTTTTTCTTATGAATAAGAAATTGAAATAAATCCAAAGACTCGACTCACTGGGTGATGATGTTTGGGAGTCAGAAAAATGAGATTCTCTTGTTGTCCACGTTGCATAAGGGTTTCCCCTCGGTCCTTTGTTAATAATGTCTTAGCACCTTTGAATAGAGAGGGTCAGACTGCTTCATGTAGCAACTTCACAGTTGTGCTCAGAGGACATCAAGTCTGTTTATATTTTGTCGTCATTTGTGTTGCTGGAAGAGATTTGAGGGGTCATGGATCAGATTATGGAAGGATTAGAGAGTGGCCTGTCAGGCAAAGGCTCAGGGTCCCAATGAGTAGAGAAGACTTCCACAGAGACTCTGTGATGCAAAAAGACTACAAAGAGAGTCAAGACAACCACAAAAGGTTTACAACGGCTGAAATCAACTACAGAGAGTCTCAAAATGCCTCCAAACAATGACTGTCAGAATGAAAACTACTTCAAAGAGTTTAAAATTATCAGAAAGATAAGGGAGCGGGGAGGACAAAAAGTTTCAAAACACATCCGTACAATTTCTACTTTCTTTTAGTCTGTATGCCTGGCCTATCTGTTGAAGCTTTTGTGTATGCCCAGGAGTGGGTTGACTAGAGTATTATCTGCTCTGTCCATGGTGCAGATATTAGTGACACCCCGAGCCTGCTTCAGTCCCGGGTATCGTTTTAAACGTTGGGACATAAGGAAACTTTTACCCCTTATGTTTTCTGTCCCAGCTGACATGCTTTCAGTGGTCCGGGCACTGATTGGTGACGTCTGTTTCGCAGTAGAACCACTGATCAGGACATGTACAGTGTCTGCCTGTAGCCTGTGTGTGCGAGCAGGCAGCTGTGCTTACTGTAGGTCCAGATGTGTGTCTGGCCCAGAGGTCACAGGCTGGCCCAGCTGAATACAGCCCTGCATTTCCTCTACCGTTCTCAGTTATGTAACACTCATCTATGTCCCCTGCCTCCCAAAGCTCTCTCTCTTGAGATTTCTGTACCGCGTCGCATCACCCATCTGCTGCTGTCCCCTGTCTGGTTGTCCAGGTTACAGAGCATAGTGATGAATAGTTAATGTTGCATTACTTACCTTTAAACAGTGGTGGAGGAAGCAGACAATTTGTTTTGTTTTTTTGGGGGGGATGAAAACCACAACATCGCAACTCAGAAAGAGAGAAAAAAATTCTAATTGAAAGCTTCACTTAAACAGTAACTGTAATAATTGTCAGCAAAGTGGCCATGAGCAACACAAATTGAGAACTCGTTTTCCACAACGTTTCCTTTGAGCGTTGAGAAGCAGGTCAGTTCACCTACTTTACCAAAAACATGTTTTCTCCCATACAATGTGTGCAAGCTTTCATGTTTGCCATATAAGATGACCTCACTCAAGCTAAAATTTCACTTTTTTCACACAGGCACGTTGTGTGCACTTTTGTATGCGCATGTGATATGTTAGAGGATGGCATTTAGTACAATACTGTTTGCTCTTGATTAATGCATATAACATAAATCTACAAAATAATAAAGATAGCTATTGAAAGAAGAGTGGATATAAAAATTGTTACATCAGAAGGATTATGTAAGATTATCTTAGAGACAAGAAGAGTCCAAATTACCCAGTTTTCACAGAAAAAAAAAAGTCTTTAATCGTCTCGGAAAACACTGTCATTTAATATTTTATGCATTCGTAGAATATTCCACCACATGTTATCAGTGTGGGGGGAAGCTCAGGATACAAGAAGCAGCCTCCGTGTATGACGATATTTGGTGCATTTTTTAGTGGTGACATAATGACACGGATCCAAGTTTGGTGAGAAAATCTCATAATTACGCTCTCTGGGTGATGAACGCTCGGTTTATCTGTCGTTCTGCGCTGAGAATCAGGCGCACAAAGGCATTATGTGCTGGCTTTTTAATTCCACCTTTCTGCTCTGGAGCCAGGCCAAAATACTCCCATATCTGCAGCCAAACCCCAGGGAAGTTGTGTGGATGTGCAAACACATTATTGAGCCATGGCGCGCGTTGAGAACGGAATCTGGTCAACTAAGTAAATTGGACTTCCCTCACTTTGCAGCATTTGGGACTCGTGAACAGCGCAGGCGGGTTGGTGTGGTCGCTGCTTGAGGTCAGATTGAGCGGTATACGGAGCAACAGATGCCCTACCGAGAAATAAGCCTTTAATACCCATGCGAGTCGGGAAAGGGTAACTACACTTAACGCGGAGTGCAGTCTTGAGTGGAACTCTTAGCGCAACTCATTCCGTCTCCGGTGCTGTCCCGCGCGTCGCGACTCCTCCTGATATATCTCGCCTTTTACGCACAAAACGACGCTCAAACAACAGAGTTTCTTTTGCGTTTAAGAGTATTCACGGATTTATCCACCTGATACCCTTTGAAGTAAAAGCATCTCATGACATGCTTGTCCATGCCTCAATCACTGGAACCAGGTGAACGGTCATTTTAGCTGGTTAACCGTGGAATAACGCAAGTGGAATCCTTGAACCATGCCGCCCAAAAAGAAGGTAAACATTTTTTAAATATAATTTTGTTTGTCATGTATGTGAGTGTGTTTGTGTGTTGAACAGGAAGCGTCGGAAAACACACCATCTGTTGCACTGGGCGATAATCCTTGTGTGAGGCCTTTCCACATCACTGCTCTCACTATAGCAGTCGCAACGCCCATGACGGATAGAGACGCATATCCACATGCTTGTATCATGTCATGTGTCCAGCTGAATAACAGGCTTCAGAGAGGGTTGCATAACTAACAGCCTGTGAAGATCAGATGGATTAAATCTATTTTCTTGATTTTTCTCCCACATATAACATGCGGACTTGCAGTGAACTCTGTAATACTGAGATTTTATTCACCTCAGGTAAACCAGGTTCCTGGATGATACAGTTTTCACCTTGTTTGTGATAAGTGCAACATTATAACAGCAGCCAGTGTAGTTGGATTGCTGTGCAGTCCATAGGCATACTGTATGATTTGCCAAAACAAACTGATGCTTGTAATATCAAAGTTTTCAAACAACATACCTTGTGAAATTCTCATCATTTGATGGGAAAAAGAAGTATTCACTTACAACCAGAACACCAATATCCAAGCCACAAGAAGTGACTGATTTCCTCTTCAGTTCAGGTACTTCCTGTCATGTAACAGTACACATCACTGTGTTCCAACAATCTGTAATGACTAATACAAAGAAATCTTCATCCACAAAGAGAAGTTAGAGAAATATACGTTCATCCATCATTTATTTTGATCATGTGAATTGAGTTTAAGAAAAAGTTTTATTATTGGCCATGCCTATCTATTTATATTTCTTAAATTCTTATATTTTCACTGGCAATTTGCCAATATTTTCTCTTGTGTGACTCAAAACAAGCAATGACTTGGGCTATCTGAAAATGATTTTTGTGCTATGAGCAGATTTTTCACATTTAGAAGAGCCTCTAAAGCAGCAAACTAATTCCATATATTAGACTCGTTTAGGTTATTGTCACAGGTTTTTTCAAGGCCTGCAGTTTTGTTGTTCTGCCTCGTTCTTCCTGTTTTCAACAGCAGACAGACAAAGTTAGGGAACAGCTCGTGCACATATAGGCAGGGAAAGACAAGTATTTCACTCAGGTGTTGGTGGAGACCGACAACAGCCAAAGGAAAGCAGAAATTTGAGGACATCTCCTGGGCAGCCATGGGGCTAAAGACCAATGATGTATAAATGTGTGATGGCTGAATAACCGATGGTTTCAAAACCCCTTACACAGCCACGTAGCAGCCACTACGTATTTGAAGTACTCTCTTTTATCAACCAAGACTGTGTAAAGCACAGCCCAGTCTCAGAAGAAAACATGAAATACTTATTTTTCTCCACATGTCTAAAATGTAGCAGTGTCACAATGAGGGCAGAGAGGTTCTGAGATGAAAACATTTCCCATTGCCTGATATTTCTGTACAGGTGCAATCTGATTCCCACCTGTGACCTTGTATTGTTTTTTTAATCCCAAACCCTCACCCAACCGTGACAGACAGACAGTGAAGTCGTGGTCGGTCTGTGGTCTAATGCCACCGTCCACCCACAGCAAGGTCCTTATGAGCTATTTTGAACATGCGAAGAGTTGTCAAATATTTTTTTTTTTTACAGTTTCAGATGTTGGAAAACATGGAAAATATTACAGTAAAAAGGAAAATGTAGGAATTTTACAGTTTCTAAACAAGTTTGTGTACAAAGGTTCCAATTTTTGAAGGCAGATGTAGGTTGGAATGATATTGGAGGTCAAAAAATGTAGAACTTTTTCTTTTGTTTATCTTTTTTCTTTGTGCTGTGGAACAATATGGCTTTTACTTAATATAGTGTGATACTGCGCTGATAAAAGCTGGATGTAGATTGTAAAATGACCACCACTCTTGTTGTTATCGCGACTATTCTGTAGGGGTACACAGTGCAGAGTTTTTCTGTCTAAGACAAGCATGTGAATGGTTGTTTTTGATGTGCCACGCAGACAGCCAACAACATGGTGGATATAACATCACAGCAGCTTTGCCAAAGAATGCACTTCGGAACAAACCATGATATTTTCCTAATCTTAACCAGATAGCGTTTGTTTCTAACTCTAACCAAGCAGTTTTAATGCTTAAACCCAACCATGCAATTGTGAAGTATAAACAGTGAGTAAAACAAAGCAAAAAAATGTGCATGAATGAAAAAAAGGAAGTGAAAGCACAGTTGTTGTATTGAGGTCTTGAACTGAAGTCCCTTACATTGTGATCACTGTGTGTACTGTACTTGTGACATCCACCCTGCCTCCTTCCGCTTAATGAGGATTTTGTGGCTCATTCAAGTAAACCTTTCATGTTGGCGCTAAAAGGCAAGCTGTTGCCTGCTAGAAGGCAGAGTAAGTACCCACTGGGCCATATGAATGACAAGAATGTGTACAAATAGAACTCGTGTCTTTTATTACCTGCAAATGGTCAGCAGTGCGTTAATCCTCCCTTTGTAAAAATAAATGTTATTGGATAAAATATTTACAGGAAAATGACCCTCCTTTTCACTTGATTTTTGTCCTTCAATTGAAATGTTTCTAATGCATTTATGGCCTCACTGTGCTAATATAAGATTTCCTTAATTCAGAATGATTTTCTTTTTGGGAATCAGAGTTTGGTTTAAAGTCTGTGTAAAGCTAATTCATGTAGACATGTTATGTGTTAGTCAGAATTTTTAAAAAACATGTTAAAATGGAGTTGGGTTGTTAAACTTGTTATTTTGTGTTCAGGATTTTTAGGGCAGGTCTAAAATCAAATTTAAGTGACTCTGTGGGATTTAGTATATGAGGCGAGCAAAAGCGACCCCACTCTTTATACTGAAACGCTATGAATAGGTCTTCAATATATTAGCCTTGAACTAGCAAATAGCCAGCTAATTGTTCTGCCTTCATCATGGAAATGTTTCTTCCTTGGATGGCAAAATTTGCCGAATTTGGGCTGTCTGCTTAAACTGCATATGAATAGTGAGAACATAAAAAAACAATTACATTTTGTGATGAGTAAAAATGAAATGCGGCACCACCACATATCTACAACACAACCTGGAAGTCAACTTTAGCGTCATCCAGGGCAGAAAATCTGATTAATGCTCGGTAGAGTGAAGGGTCAAGTTAACCATCTCATACTGAGATTGTTATAACTTTATATAACTGTATAACTTTGACCAGAGACAGCTGGGATTAACTGGGATTAACCAATTCCCTGCTGCTGACTCTGACTTCCCCGCCAGTTTGCTTATGTTGCGCTGACATATGCATGCTGAATTGTCGGCAGCTAGGATAAGGTCACCATGAGAATGAACTAATCTAACAATGTTCATGATTTAATCCACAGCTGGAAGGTGACCAAAATATTGTGTCTTTAGTGCACATTTGTGATTTCACATCTAAGTTTCTAGAAGCAGCTAACTTATGATCGCCAGGAAGCTACAAGATTAGTTTTTTCTTTAAATTTGATTTTAAATTCCAAGGCCAAAATACCAAACTTGTAGGTAGTCTACAACTTAATTCATGATGTTAAGGTGGCTACATCTTTCTATTCAACCTTGGATGCAGTGGTTTGAGATTGTAAGACTATTCTTTTACTATTGCTGCGGCTCGGCTTTGGCTCCTAAATTACAATGTTTATTACGAGTAAAAGAAAATTTGTTTAGCTGTAATTTCAATCCCACATGCTCCTCAGTAATCATCACAATCTGCCGGGTTGGAAGTGGCACCAGGCTTGTGTGAGTTGGAAATATTAAGACTGCACCTGTTCATAGTTTCTAGAAAATGTACAACAACAACATTTTACTCTGTCTGGGTCAAATAATTCTTGAAATAGATTCAGAACAGCATTAACTGTGCAAAAAATGTTATGATAGGAGATCAGAGGCAGACACTTGGCAAGTAGAGACCTCACACTCTCTGGATGACCTACTGTCTTGGATTGCAGAGTGCTAGCTCACTGCTTGTTGCCTAGAATAGGAAAAGCCTCTTAGTAGTTGTTACTAGGGCATTACATTCCTGCTCTACTCCCGAGCTGGAAGATTTCTAAGCTGTCCTGAAAGTTCTGGACTGTCTCTTGTAAGACCTGTTTCCTCTGTCATTAGAAATGCATCCATTTACACGACTATGTTCAGCATTTTTTTTCCGTCACCAGTTTACATCCACAAGTCTTTTTTTTATGTTTAACATGGCGGCACTTTTCTGTATTTTTACTCCACCTGAGTGATAGGCAGTTCCAGCTCCAGTGATAGTGTTGTCTTAATTGTGAAATAAGTGAGAAATGATAACAGGAAGGGCAAGCAAAATAATATTTATAATCCTCATGCTCACACACTCACACACACCCCTCCTTTTACTAATACTAATCATGTTGCGTCATAATGCTGTGCAGGGCCAAGAGACTTCTATAGATAAAATGTATCCATTACAGGAGCCAGGCAAGTGAGGAATTAACTCATATTGATACAATTAATGCAGCTCTTGTATCTCTGTCTGATGATCGAGCACATCCAGTCTAAGCAGCAGTGTTGGCTGTCTGTGAGGAGTTTGTGTTTGTCTCCCTGTCTCTAAATCCTGGATTGACGCATGCCATCTTAATCTCTTTACACAGAGACAATCATGACCCAGGGAGAAAAAGAAAGATCCAGACACACACTGCCTTTCCCATAATGAGTTTTTTTTTTTTCAACTCAGTCTCTGATGCTGATTCTCTGATTTGTTTAAGGCACATACCAGATATCCTTTTCCTTTTGATCAATAAATAGTTTTGAACAGAAAAAATATGAAGAAACGGTTAGGTGGTAATAAAGTAAATTACTTTGCTTATGTCATTACTTTTACAAGCAGGGAAAAATGGCAAAATGAATTAAAGAGGGATTGTAAAGTCCCCCTCTGTTATACAGTCATTCTTTGGAAATCATAGAAAGGCACAGTAAGCCACCTGAACCAATTTGGAGCTAAATGATAATGCACTCTCAGACTATCCGCAACAAATCATTTTTAAAAGAAACTACTGCATTTCGATATGAGAGTTTTCACACTGACCTCCCCTTTATATATTTTAGATTTAATTACAATTTTCTTTTACATTCAATGAAAAATGACATGCAGATTGTTAGACATCTAAGCTACTGTTGACACTATGAGTGTCTGTTCTTCTTCTTACAACTTGGAAAGGTTAACAATGAAACAACCTCAGCTACATTTGTTATCTGGGATGATGTCAAGTTTACCAAATACAGTGTTTAGTCAATACCTGATTCAATGGCTACCAATTTAAGAACTTTAGTATTTCGTCATCACCATTATGGTCTTTGCAGCCTGAACTGATCACATAGTGACTAACATTGGACTTTAGCTGTGTTCATTTTTGTATCCTATTTCTAGTGGAAATCTAATGGCTTCTGGTACAATTTATGTAGTATACATAGTATTTTATGTTGTATTCGTAAACTCACAAGTTCCCTTTGAAGGCAGCAATAGCTGGTAGGGGAGGAAGGAGCGCTAAATTATCTGCAAATGCTAGCACAAACTAGTTAGCTTTGTTAGCAATTTGCATCGGTTCATATAAACTGGATTGCATTATAACCATTACTAAGTCCACAATTACACAGAAACTGTATTTACAATGGAAACAATTTGTAAAAATGGTGAGATAAAAATGTAGATAATGACAAAATTGGAATTCAGAATTCTTTGAGAATCTGTTGCAATTAACTGAAGTACAAGTATCCACAACTGAAGAATTACAGTGAGCAAAAAACTGATTAAAACATTTAACAGCGTAAATCTGTCTATGGAGAAAGAAATGGTGACAACATGGCATGGCATCATTATTCAAACAGATAAATTATCAAACAGTAACTTGAGTTAAATGGTTGATAAAACTCTGTGAGTGAGTCTTATCCAAGCAATTTGTCACTTCCATTGGCTCCCAGACATGTGAATAAAGGTAGTAATGATCCCAAGAAATCTTTGAGTCCTATTAATTAATTAATTAATTATGGACTTACTTTCGAAGGGATTACCAGTATGCTGATCTTAACGAGTGTAACGTTCCAATCACACCATACAAATGGGGAAGATTTATTGTTTTTATTATTTCCTGAGATAAGTGGAAGCATTTTGAATGGAAGCTAATGCTAGACTGCAGTAAAAGTTAACCTGTCGACCTTTTTCATGGAACACATTTTGACTTGATATACTGCAGGTGGATAAGCACAGGTGTATTTATGAGTACTGCCCTGAAGTCCTGCTTTTTAACATACATGTACATATTTGTATAGAATTATGTATAAACAAAGTACAGTAAGCTTTTCATACCCTTGTATCAGATTTCCTCTTATAACTAGAGGAGTCACCAGTTAGAAAGAATGCAGGTTTAAGGAACTTCAGCATTAGCTTTACTTCACAGAGCCAGCAATTAGTGTGCATTGTTTTTCAGACTATTGTTTATTCACAAATCACAATAATGTGCAGCACAATATGAACTATGAAGTATAAAAGTAAATATTTAAGACCTCTAAAACGTTTCACATTTCATTTTATTCAGCATGATAACTGAACGTTTTGCCTTCAACTTTAGATAAACTTAAAAAAAAACCAAAAAAAAACTTAGAAACACCCAAAAGACAAACGCTACAGTCATCAGCTAGAAATGAAAAATCTGATTTTGTCTCTTTCTGTCTGAAATCAAGGAACCATTATTTCAAACATCAGTTATTCTGGACTGGTATGCTTGCCAAATTTATTATTGTTAACAATAACTGTATGGGAAAGTGTGAGGTGGAGCAAGTGTAGTACATGGGGATGCTGGTCATTGAACAGTCAGTTATGTAATTTCCCCCATTAACTCAAACTGGCAGCATCAGTAATAATGATAAAAGTCATATTAACATACTGTATAAGATCGTTTACCTTTAGTGTTGTACAGATTTAATGCCTCTTTCGATCTATAATTGAAGAGTTAAAGGGTTGTGATGCTACTTTAAACTCTGCAGACGGAGACTGGTGCCAAAGTAAAGGTGGCAGTGCCAGCTCGCCTTATCTGCCCCATGGTAGCATCAGGCTGAAGGCATGGAGCCAGTATCGTTCAGACAGATGATGCAAAGCAGCTGATTAGACAGTGCTTGAAGAAAAGTGGATTGGAGCACGCCATGCATGCAAATGGGTGAATGCTTGAAAAACAGGCTGATAATGACCAAGAGATAAAGGAATCATCTCAGTTTACAGTGATAACTCGTCAAAGTAAATGAACAGCAGATTAATTGTGGAAGGGTTGTAATCAGATAAATTTCCAATATTCCTCAGCTGCAGAAAAAGCCAATACAGGAAAATATTTGAGTTCACTAACAGCTGAATAGTAGCACTGCATAGTGTCTGGGAACTGGCTGTGTTTTGTGTCCTTTTTGATGCATCACCAATTATTCATTAGCAAGGAATTTGTAGGACATCAGTCTGCAGATCCAACAATGTCTTGAGATATAAGAAGACATATTATATTTATTTATCTTTTCTCATGAACATTTTCTACTTGCTCATACAAGATGACTCTGTGCCATAAAACTAGAGAAAACACTTTGTAACATACACTAGTTTCTAATGAAATAATAGCTTTTGTCCAAAATTGAAAGCATAGCATTATTGGAAACCAATGTATGTTTCATAGAATTTGGGAGGAATTATTTTGGGGCGGAAGGCAACAGAAACATTAATCTTGCTCATTTGCTGGATGGTCACATTCAAGGGAATGGAGAGTGGCGACAGGCTGGTCTGTTTACCACTGGAGGCTTTCTCCCGTAAATTTTGGGCTAACCCATAACTGACTTTGGCAAACAGTGCACAGAGAGATGACACAGGCATCACGGGTATGTGACAGTACACTGATTAGGATTCATCAAATCAGTAGTTTTGATTTGATTTAACCACAGTTAGGCTCAAAAGACTTTTTGAGTTGGTCCGTTCTTTTACCGGATGTGGACATTAATAAACTGCTGTAATTGAATTGTAGCAACTTTCAGCCCAAAGGTTTCTATTGTTGGATATGCATATCACTTGTGCAGCGTGGAATAGAATTGAGTACTGAATACCTTAGAAAATATATTAGATCTAAGACAAAATTCATGGGCGGGCAGGACTGAGAGAAAAAGCTGCAATTAAAAAACTTGTGCTTCTTCAGCACCATGGACAGCACCATAGATTTATCAATACTCGGCTCAGTTACAGTTAGAAAGCTTGGCGGTGTGATGCCTCACTGAATTTTGCCCAGTGGCAGACAGGCTTTAGGTACTACAGTATGCAGCCTCTGTTCTTTGTTTTGGTCACTTCAGTATTGTAATTGGCATTGTTACTCCATCACAAAGCGTTGATTTTGATTTATTTTACTTTTTACAGTGCGTTTAAGTCTGTAAGACTTGTGTTGTCAATTGTAACTTTTGTTCATACACTGGATTGTGATGTGTGATACGTTTAGTTTGATTGTTTCTCTGGTGGTAAGCTGTATTACTCAAAAGGTTATGGACAGATTTGCTTGAAAGTTTTACCAGAGGTGGAGTGGAACTGATTTCAACCAAAGGCAATTCAATCACTGCCGACAGTACAAAGATCTGTTGTATTCTGTGCCTTTGTTTTGGTCCCTGGCTTTACACTGCCAGATAATGCACGGCGCATTGTCATCATAGGCAGTTTCAGACTTCAACGACTGCTTGACAGCAGTTACAGTCTGAAATACATATGAACGCATCCTTGCACAACCCTGTGGGAAGCTGACGCACTGTAGGATTGTATGTGAAAAGAGCCTGAACGTGTTTTGAAGCACAAATGTCTACACAAAGAACGTGCAGGAGATGGTGGTCTGAACTTGAATTGTTTATTTAAAAGAATATTCTGCTCCCTTTAAGTTATGGATATTTCTTAGCCATAGTTGGGGCCTGAGAGTCAAATAAATATTGCATAATTCTCAGTCAGAAAAGAGATCAGTGAGACAAGAATAACAAACAACCTCATGATGTTCCAACAGTATTTCTAAGCTGACCCTAATAATAAGTTCAACAGCTCTTTCAGGATCCAACATTCTTTTAGTGTACTTCTCAATCTTTGAATTAGTCAGTGAGGATGAAGTTGCTCTCTAGTGCATTCAAGGGCTGCACGAGAGGAAGAGTATTTTTTCCTAATTTTTAGGCCTGAGTAGGTCTCTTATGAGTTAAAAAGAAATAAGTGTTTTCACCAGTGGGAGTTATTTATGCTTAGGTGGTGAATTTCTCTCAGATGTTGCTATGGAAACATCGCCCCATTTGTAGAGTGAGAGTGTAGCAGGAATGTTATCTTTAGAAATACAACCATAAACTTTACTCTTATAGACAATTGCTATGTAAAATTCAGATGGGTAGAGGATGGTGGTCATTTCTAATACAGTGAGAAGATAAGCTGTGATTCATGATTATTACAGCTTTATATCAGATGCCACTTGAGTAGTTGAAATGATTCAATTAAAAAATCATGCTTTACAGCATCAGTCAGACTTTTTTAGTAGAATTTGACCATGAATCACATTACTCATCATAATATTATAGCATATTGAGATTAACACACACACTGATCAATAAGATCCAATCAGGAGGTGAATTACATGCTTTGGTGCTTGATGTTGTCCAAAAGCTGCTGTGAATCTGAGTTTGCACATGGACGAAAGACCAAACCACATGGAGAAAGCTTTAAAATATATCCACATATGTCTGGACAAGGTCTTATAATATAGATTATTTTTTCTACACAGTAATCGATGGAAAAAGGTTGAATGAGAGATTGTGGTCATGAGAGCAACTGCACATGAAAGGGAAGGTCATATTGTAGAAAAAGTGTATGTTAGTCCTAACCATGCTTGTTTTTTTTTTTTACCCGTCTGTGGCAGTCTTTTATTTATTTTTTTAAAGAATATATCGTGGCGGCTGTAGCTCAGGAGTAAGAGCAGTCGTTTGAGGGTGTGAAAGGGTGATCGTGGCTTGTAGGCCATAGCTGAAAAAAACACGTCAACTAAAAAAATACAAAAAAGTTTGGAAAAAAGTCCAAGTCACTCGCAGAAGTCACCAGTTGACGAAAGTGTTACCCAAAAAAACAAAAACGTTTCGACACATCTCATGTGGTCTTTCTCAGGACCTTTGCAGATCACGTATTCTCCAAGGACTGTCAGTGTGAGGGGTAATCTCTGACTCATCTCACTGCTTGTTGTTTGCTCGTATTGGTTGGTCGGCATTGTCTACATGTAGTCATTGGTATGTTCATGTATACAAGGCCCTTCCACCATATTTACATACCTATATTTTTCAGTAAAGCTCTACAATAGATTTTCTCTTTTATTCAGGATTTATTCCCATACTAAAACACTGAACTGGGAAAAAAGCATTTAATTATGATCCTTTTGCATGGAATCAGCTGCAAATTTGCTTTACATGAAAGAGGTCGATTTTGCTGAATTCATTTAAAGCATGTCAATGTGATTTAGAAACTTTAAGATGCACATGTTTTGATTGAGCCTTTTCACTACTTTGGCATTTTTTGGGAGGAAGACAGTTTGCACACATCTCTAACATTCATGTGAATTGTGAAGCAGGGCTTTCAAACAGTTGTCGTGTGGGCTGGTGCGGCATGTCCTATTTAAGTAGACCAAATATTAAGCTGGATTTTGAATCATAGGTCAAAGTGAATTCACTTTTCTCCTGGTTGCTTAACTTCCTGTCTGCAGACTTGGAGTCTAATGTCCATACCAGATGAAGACAGACAAAGAAATACGAGTTACTGTACTGCATTAATACCCAAATCCAGTGATGAATAGGACAGAAATTATTTGTATAAACCACTTGCAGTATTTCTTATGTGGAAGTGAGCTGTATCTGCACCCAGTCCACAGTTCAGCTTGTCCTCTGGGGAATCGCAGTGCTCCAGGCCAGCCAGCTGGCTCCTGGTGACTCAATGGCTCTGATAACTTCAATTTAGAGACAGCGTCCATCTCCCCAATCAGAGGCTTCTCTCTTAATGCACTCCCTTGGCGTGTAACGAAAGAGCTGTGTAAACGCTTTTGAGCGGCAATAGAGTCACCTTCAAGGAGCACACGTGAGAACCTGGATTACTTGTTCACATTATCCTTGTCCTTCAGCTTCCTTTGCCCACTCTTTAAGGCATATAATCACAGTAATGGGCCGGTGGAGAGACAGAGAGAGGAGAGCAGAAAATGGCTGAAAAGATAGAGGGATCAATAAAAGAAAAGGAGTTTGATTAAAAGAAGGAATCAGGAAATGAAACTTAGCTGTGTTGGACAGTTTTCGCAGTGACTGGAGAAAGATTTTAAAAATGATCAGGGATTTTGGTGTCATCTGACATATCCATTCAAATACTTCTATTTCGTGAGCACAAAAGACGCTCTGTGAAAATGAGTGCAACCAATGATTATATTCAGTGTCAGTTTGTCTCATAATGAGAACAACTGATGACAATGAGATACAACTGGAAAAAGCCTGAGTTTCAAACTGTGATGTAGTCATTTATATGAAATCTTCAGTGACCATGCTGTTTAAAATGCTGCTTCAGGTACCCAGAAAAATAGCAGTTAAAATCCATTCAGGCTTCTATAACTGCACTGCAACAGGCACTGTAGATAGTACAAAGATATCTTGTATTTGTGAATAAGTTAAGATCAATAACACTTTTATATTGTCCATCAAAGCAAGACATGCCTCACCTGCAGTAGCTCAGCATTGTTTAATAATTCAGCGGGGGCGTTTTGTACTGTTGGCTGGGTGACATTGGCGTGCAGGAGAGGCGGGTGCTGTGCGAACAGATGTCTACACCAGGCATGGGTAAACAAAAAAAACCCATGCCTGGGCATAATTGCGCCCTGAGGAGATTTACTTCCTCCTCCTCTCTGATTCCATTCTCATTATGTTTAATTCTCTGTTTTGACATCATCTCCACAGTTTTTGTACATTTGTGCTTTCCCACTTATCTTGAGAGCTATTTGGCTTGGAGTCCATCACCCTAACCTCTAAATTCATCTGCATCTTTCTTTTATTGGTTTCCTGCTTTGGATTTTATGTTTCCTTTGTTTCCTTTCCATGTTCTTGTAACAGAAACTGCTGCATTGTTTATTCAGGATTGAGGTTAAGATCCATCTTTATAAGGACATTGAACGTTTTCAGTTTTAGATCTTATAAACCATTCACAAACCACCATTCTTTATCAAGATAGTTTTTTTTCTCAAAGGACAAACACATTTGAAAAGTGGCACTACAACAGATTTTCAGACAGGATGAACCGAAGGCCCTAAACGATAGATAAAGTTTTCTTTTTTACATGTATATCATTCAAAGAAGCTTCAATGGAGCTGAGCACAATATATCTCAATTAAGGATTGTGTAGATTCCTCTTATCCACTCAATTGTCTTTCTGTGGGTTTATGCAGCCTGTGTCACTCTGAACAGCTGATGCACCCACTGTGCAGACTTTACCTGTAACCTAAAAAACAACGGATGCACCAACTGTGCCTGCATGTCTGCGTTCATCTTTGCCTCTGACTGATCTCATTAGACTGATCTCTTATCTCCCTCGAGCCTTTGTCCGTTGGCTTGTGTGTTAATAAAAGAGGTTAAAAAGATCATGGGAACACGTGCAAATCTTTCTCTGAAACTATTTCATGATGTGGAAATGTGTTTGTTTAAACACTGTTTGAGAACAGGGTCTTGTTTCAAGTTTCTTCTGTTTTCATCCCTGAATTTTTCACATCCCTGATACATTAAGTTTCCTTTTAGTCACCTCAGTTATACCTCCCCTCCATATCTTCCTTTCAGCCTTTCCTTATTCTCTGCCAAAAAAGATCACGATACAAAATAATCGAGTCTTTTTAAGTCCATCATAACTCATGGTCAATACTAATCCATCATCATCAGTGTCTCACGACTGTCAGACAGCGCAGTGTGCACTCATAAAGGAAGGGAGAGCATGGGGGAAACGTTGCAGTTTAAACATTAACCACAGTCTGAACTGTCAGTCATATTCACTGAGTGTATTCTTATTAGCCTCGTGAATGAAAATACGCGAGTTATGCTGTCTCAGAACAGGTGCAGTATAATTACAAGGTTTGCTCTTTAGTCACTTTAGCGTCAACATCTCTTCTGGCAACATTTATACCAGGGGAGAAAGTTTGTTGTGAGTAAAACTTAACGTGGACACGAAATAAACTCCAATTCCCAGTGTTTGCCTAAACGCTTTAGTTAACATCAGGCTCACATGGCAAGCTTCTCCTCTCCTCTGGTTCATACCACTGTTAACCTTTCTATACGGCCTTTCTAAAAACCTTAAACGGGAGTTTGACGTTACAATCAGTATCATCATTCAACATGCCTTTGTTGCCAGAAGTCGAAATGTGAGAAAAACTTAGTGGCAAACCTTGATAGTAAAACAGATTGTTACATTCAGTTCCTTGCTGTGTTGTCCTGGCTCGGCGACAGATCAGAGCAGTCAACTCTGCCATGCTCTACTAACACCACCTGATATCCTTTTGTTGCCAAAGACTCGTGAAGTCAGGATACATAAATGTTTGCTCAGTAAGAAAGCAGCTTTGTCGTCAGTGGGATTTTCAATCAGCACTTTTCTCACATTATTCAGTGTATGAACACTATCTAGATACATTTTGCAACATTTTGTCTAATTTGCAGCATTCCAACTACCAAAAGAGTGAGACACTGAACCTCAATTGTTTTTGTGCAGCTTGTCTTTTCAATACTTGTTGCGAACGTCCGCTGCTTCGCAAGCATTTTATATTGTAATGTTATGAATGTGCTGTTCAGTAAACGGAAAGAAAAAGAAATCAAAGTAAACATTATATATAATTTTAACATGAAACATTGAATTTGAGATGAGACTTGATGCTCCAAGGACTGTTTTGTTAAAATGCACCAAACTGAAGTTATGAAGCCGCCTGTAGTGTGTATCTTCAGTGCCAGATTGACGCTGGGGGTTTTGACACCTCCTGGCTGTGACGCAGAGGGCATTAAATACCATGTCTTTGAGGGGAAAATCAAATCTCGGGAACACATGGCACATAAACCCAAACATCCCTGAAGGGATCTTCTGCAACACATCCTCACAATCAAAAAGTAACTAGCCTGCACCACATTTTGTGTTGTTTGCAGGACAGAGAGGTTTCTTTTCTTCCCAACATGTTTGAAAAATTTAGTCTTTTAACTTGCAACGCAATTATGTTTTCCAGATCAAAACCGTATGTTTTTATTGCCTTAACCTCACCAAGAGGCTGAAGGATTGTGTCCCTTTAAGTTTCCACTTTTATGACATAGGGTGTCACTTTTTTGTGGGCTGAATAGAACTTCCTCATGTCCGGCATCGCTTGTGCAATCTGGACTGCAAATTTCAAAACTTAGGAGAAGTTGGTGTTATAAACAGGGCTTGTTAGAGTGGTGAAAGACATGGGTGTGTAGGTGGAGAGATTTCACAAATTTGTGGAGTTGTATTATGATTAAGTGCTTTTAACACTTAAGGTATCCATGTTCCAATTGCAGTTTCATTGATTGGGACACTTTGTCCGTCCCTAACATGTTGACGTGACCATGCATGATAGAACTTAACAATTTAATTGGTTTAATTCCACCTAAAATAATTAAATTGATGGGTAAGCTTACCTTAATCAATAATCAGTACACTGACTTGTGCTACCAAGTCTACCCTGATGGAATCATTGATCACATAGATGTGAAGTGCGGTGATACTTCCTAAGAGTTTTATGCATTCACGTTGTTGAGTGTTGTGCTGATTTAACTTTGTGTTGTAACTCTGTCTCCTACAGGGAGAGCGTCAGGACTCAGACGTTGTTGAAGAAAGAAACGCTCAGGTGCAATTGGAGAAGGCCAAGGTACTTTTGCACTGTTGCATCATGACCTGACCCACCACAGCCTGCGCAGGGCCGTATTTAAGATAAGCTGTTCTCAAGGACATGAGTGCATCAAAGACAGGAAACACACATCAGGACATCAAATTAGTGGAGCAATACTGTTAAAGTTAGTCTTTGTTGTCTTTTTTTGCTGCCGACATCCCTTTATGTGCTCAAAATCCAAAGAAGAATGATATTAAAGAATGTTAATTTGTGTTGATTCAGTTCAAGTGAATTCTGCCATTCCTCAGCTAAGTGTTTCTTCATAATTAGCCAATATGTTATCTTCTCACAGAAGGAAACAAAAATCGAATGCATCAACATTTGTACATTTTACATATAAAACATCATAATAAAATTAAACATTGTGCTGGAGAAGTTGGAAGCCAAAAAAATGCTTATAAAGATACCTTGCCCAATATAAGCAACTATAGTTATCTTTACAGTATCAAAATTAAATATTGACACAAAATTTATTAAAAATAAGACAAGAAATAAACAATTTACACACAAATTTATTTCTAAAAGTTACAATTTGACCCAACAAACCTGAGAAATATGCTATGCTATGTAAATACTGCTCATACAACCAACCAAAGTTTATTAATTTACTTTATCTGATTTCTAAGGAAGCCTAGAGTGGACGTGGTATGTATAAACTTTTTTCTGATGGTTTTCTCGAGATAACGAGATAATGATTATTGCTATCTCGAGAAAACGATAACGGCACGTCTCGTGCATCATTCGGTAACCATGGAGACGGTAACGTTCATACGTACCACGTCCGCTCTCGGCTTCCGTAGATTTCATTTTAGTATTTAAGTTTTGTTTTGTTTTAAAAAACCTCATGTGAATGTGAATGTGAATATCTGGCAAACAACTGTTGAAGCAGTTCTGCGAAATCAATTTTTTTTTTAAACCGAACCAGGTTAACGTGTCGAAATCAACTTTTTAGGATTTGGTTATCACAGTTAATTGATTCTCACATACACACAAAGTGTGGAACATACACTTTCCCATGCGCATAATAAGAGTGAAGGTCATTATACGATTATTCACGGGTGGTATCAAACTCCCCCTATCTTTGTCGGTTAAGCAGCCCCTGCCGATACGTCCTGTTGAATATTGAATTAAATCCTGCATCACAGATTTCATGCGCTCCCGCTGGTGCTGTGTAATTAAGGCAGCAAAGATACTCGGCTTGTCCCCCGCTGACCCCACAGACTCATCTTTCCAAAGTAGAGTAATTAGCAGGTTGATTGGCATACCACTGACATTTAACTCTCTTAGGAATACAGCACCAACAGGCATTCAGTCGGGAGGGGGCGCACACGGCGGCTTACATGCAGGGAAGACGAAGAGACAACATTTGGTTTGTTCTTGTTCATGGTGGACATACAGTATTTATTTCTCAAAGTGGTAAAAGACCAGGTGTTGCCACAACTTTAGCAATGGCTGTGTTGTCCCAGTTAGGGAGCGAAACAGAAGCAAATTCAGTTTTCATTATTTTCATTAGGGTGCTGCTTCTCCTACTTAAACATGTTTGTATGTATGGCAGATTGTGTGCCTTTACGTACTGTTAGCTGTTAGCTAAACACAGGTGCTGGTATATTTACACACTGTGAGGAACTTGAGGAACTTGTTAGATATGAATTAAATATTGGCAGGAGTGTGAATTTACTGCTCACCTACTATGATGTCTTTTAAAAGTATATTGCTGTATTTTGGATTACAATATGTAGGACAGCAGGATGACTGTACCTCTTATGTCATTTTATACATTTTATACATTACATTAAACACAGTTATCTATTGTTATTTGTTACCTCGTATATGAGGAAATTAAATTCTATTGTACCGTAAAATGATTTTCAAATACAATAAGATGCTGTTGTTCATCCAACATGAATTTAAAGAAATGTCATATAGTGTATGTTGCATCATGCATTAATGAATTTACAGTCCATTCAGCATATCTCCTGATCATTTTATTTAGATTTGCTTTAATCATCAGTAAAAGTCTTAGTTTTAACCTGCAACAGGCTGAACAGTTGTTTTTCTACGCACATCAAAGCATTAATTCTGACCACCATAAAATATATCCGCGAAAACAGAATTTAAAATAAACACACATATTTAGTGAAGTCCCTTACCTAATGCTGTAAATGTGTGGGAATGAAGTCGGCACCTTTTGGCACTTCACTTTGAAACAGTCTGAATAACAGATACTTCCAAACTGACTGCAGAGACCACAGCTGGCCACAAAAGAAATCGATTCTAAATTAGTTGTTTTTTCATGCAGTTTTCAGTTGTCTTATTTTGCTACATAGGCCTGTGTTTGACGGTTAAATATTTATCATTTAATCCAGAGCATTTTTGAATATCTGTAATAAATGTTATATGTACAGTAATTTTCTTTTGGCTAGATATGTTTTGTAGTTTTATATTTTTCTAGAGTTTTCATTTATATACATCCAATATATAAAGACATTTACACACAATACATGCATCAAAAAACTGCCTATGGACGTACATGCACAGATTTCTCCCCCAGTGACAGAGAAGTCTTATCCTCTCTTTCTCGCTTCGACATACACACGATTATTACTTCTTCAGACTGTTTTGTTGTGCTGGCGTCCAAAGGGTTTGAAATAACTATAATGCCTGCTCTGTGTCCCCAGTACAAGCCTGTGGCGTTTGCCGTACGATGCAACTTCTCTTACACGCCAGCTGACGACGACAACGTCCCTGTACCAGGACAGGCTGTCACCTTTGAGGCAAGAGACTTCCTGCACGTCAAAGAGGTCTGAAACAAAATACACGTCATGTACAGTTTACATCAAGGTGGTGTCATTACAAGCACTTGGTTGCAGGGGCAGCGGTTGGTGGTATGAGTTAGATGCAGAATAGCCGCAAAGAGAGATCTTAGATCTTGATCGATCTAATTGATACGAAAACTTTTTCCTCTTTTTATAAGGTTTTTTAAAGAGGGAGCCCTATCATTTTGAAAATTGTGCTCCTGTCTGCCATCCATTTGGAGGTTACTAAAGCTACACCTGCTCAGCAGATAAAGGCTGAGATATGTTAGGATGTATATTAAGTGCAAGGGGACACAAAGCACAAAAGATAATACTGATATAAAAGATTATTGTTATTAAGTGTTTCATTGACATCATTAGATAATCTTGTTTTTTTAAACGTGTTTGACACATTAGTGAAACAGGCTTTTTAATTCACAGTGTTTGTATATCTGCTTTTTAATGTCCAGAAATTTAACAACGAGTGGTGGATTGGACGGCCGGTGAAAGAGGATGGTGTGGTGGGTTTCATCCCGAGTCCGGTCAGCTTGGAAACCATTCTCATCAGAAGGGAGGTCCAGGCGAGGAAGGCTGCCAAGGCCTTAGCCAAGTATGTGCAGCATGGTGCTCTGCGTATGCAGATGTTGATTTGTTACTTTGTGTTTCAAGAACCTAGAAGTATATATCAATGTTTTTAACGTAAGAAATGTTGGACTGTGAAGACATTTAGGCTCTACTTCACTTACTCGTCATTCCTACACTCGCCCTTTGGGAGCTCACTGACTCTTGTTTGATAACCACCACAAGCTCCTCCTAAGCAAATGACTGAGGATATGAACATTTAAACTAAAAATCTGGCATTAAAATGACTGAAATTATCTATGAAATGGTTTTTAGGATACCAAGGTCTGCAGTGAGGAATTACTATCAGGAAGAAATCTGCAAACTCATCACATCTTAATATAGAATATAGAAACTATAGAATAGAATATACTTTATTCATAATATATATACATATAGATATATAATGTATTGACATAAATTATATATCTATATCACAGTCCTTCAGCTGTGTTATGGTAAATTCAAGCCATGTGCTCTTGTAACGTTGACCTAAACATCTTAACTTTTGCTTTGTATCATTTTCAAGATTTTAGCATTGAAAATGGTGGTCAAAAACGTTACACACTACAGGATCTCAGAAATTTGGCTTTGGTTTCAAATGAGTTTTTTGTCTCAAGGTAGCTAATATTCCATCTTACACGTTGTGATCTATTTTTATCTTGACTGCAGCAGTAAAATTCGATCAAATCCTAGCGAGCTAATGAAGTATTAATTTCCAATTTCAGCAAAGCCGCATCTCAACCAGCTCAAGATATGAATTCAAAGAAATATACTCCTCCATCACAAGGTCGGTTTGTGTGTTAAAGGAAGTAAAATACATGCTTTCATCTGAGATGACTGGTGAGTGAACTGTTGCTTTTGTCATTTTGTGTGAGCAGCCAATCAGCAGGTGAAAAAGAAACCGGTAAGCGATTGAATTCAATTTCTCTCTTTGATGTTCAGCCTATGTTTGTACTGCATACAACATGTGCACAAACTTTGGTTTGGCCTCATTTCTATTTTTGCATGTATCAAACCCTTTCTCTCTAATTTGTAAAATAACATGAGAAAACTTAACAGCACATACTTTTTTGGCTTTGTGAACCTGGATTTGATTTAATTTATCGTTGCTTTATGACAGGTTTTAGAGCGTTTTCTTGTAACTATAGTGGTTTTACTCCTTGTCTTTGGCTATATAACACAGTGTTCATTCGTAGATTGTGTTAATTATCCTATCTCTACAAGACGGCATGGTTAATGACCTTAATTTCACATATGCCTTGAATTTATCTAGCCTTCAAAAAATTATTATTTTTATTGTTGAACAATCTGCTGATTTTATCAATAAGAGAACAAAATAAATAGAACATGTCCAGTGTAAAATAGAATTGAAATAGAATTTAGTTTTTTAAACAAATAGGATTCAAATATATTTAGTTCAGGATAAATGAGAGCTGAGAACCAGTTTTTGGAATTTTGGCTTGAAACATTTTTAAAATGAACAGACCGTTGTACTAGTAATGTCATCTGGTTAAGGAACATTTAACTTCTGGTCTAATATTCATACAAAGACGGTACATTTCAGTGCATTAACAGTGATGTGAACGGAGCAACCGCTCTGCACCTGTGTCCTGTGTGGACGACAAAAATAAACTTGGCTCTGACAACATTACATTACAAAACACAGCAGAACTTGTGTTCATCATCCTGCAGCAAACACAGAGCCTGTGTGAAGAAAATATGATTAAACCATTAAATAAAAGCTGCAACTGCTGTTCTATACATAATCTCTGACGAGAAAAAAAAAATTTGGAGAATGGAAGAAGTTTGGAAGCGTTATTGAAACCATTTTTAAAAAAAAAAGTGCTGTGTTTTGTCTTTCAAGCTTTTTAAAAGCCTGTGTTAGGTATAAACCTTACATAAGCTTTTGAACGAACATGTTGCTCGAAGTGTAAATGTAAACTTAGAGGGAGACATTTAAGCTCTCCATGAAAGCACAAGATATTTTTGTTAATATTCTTCCTTTGTGGTTACAGGGGGAGCAGGTGGTCATGTATGATGTAGTGCCTACAATGCGTCCTGTGGTGCTTATGGGACCATCGCTGAAGGGCTTAGAGGTGAGTTTCCTTTGACAAATGATCACCAGCTGTAAAAAGCTGTCTAGAAAGAATTATGAACAGTGGTTGCTTTTTTTATAGAGGGGAGTCCTTAGTTAAAATCCATGTTTCTGTATAATTCCAGGTTACGGATATGATGCAAAAAGCACTGTTTGATTTTTTAAAACATCGATTTGAAGGCAGGTAAGTTCCGATTTAATCCCTCAGTCTCACAACACCTTTTTAAATATACTTCAAACCACAATGAACAGCATAACTGTCAAACAATGCCTGTTATTTTGTCTCTTCTCCAGGATTACCATAACACGAGTCACAGCTGACATCTCTTTGGCTAAACGGTCCATCCTCAATAACCCTGGCAAAAAGGCTTTAATGGACAGATCCAACAACCGCTCTAATTTAGGTATCTTGTTTATCAGGCTGCAGTAGTACTGGTTGATTGTCAGTGCCAATTCTTTTTCATTATTGGACGATGGTTGGTGTTTACGGCATCAGGAAAACTCAAATAGTATCAGTCACAGAAAAGACTGCTGAATCAATTTCTGAATAACCTCTGATAATTGCTTTCTGGCACATGTGTTGTCCCTAATGACAAACCTCACCTACTTAGAACCCTAATTAGGTTGAAATGATATTATCTGACAGAGCTTTGAAATAAATGTGTCAGTCCTCAACACACTGCAGTTTGGGCTCACAAGCTTTTCTTGTTTACACTAATCAGGCATATCTTTCAATCAAAACAGCTCTTACTATTTTGGCTCTCTGGAAAATGTGCGTATTATGAGTTGAAAGCATGTAATGGCTTATTGTTGAATATGCTGCACAGAACCTCTTTCGTTTGGCTCAGCCTTAGAAATAAGGTGAAGAGCTCGCACATTTGCAGGAAACGTGGAGTAGAGTTGCTAATCTTCCACATTGAAAGGAGTCAGCTGAGATGATTTGGACATCTAATAAGGAAGACTCCTTGTCACCTCCAGCTAGACGTTTTCTGGGCACCTCCAGTTGGAAGGAGACCCTGGGGCAGATCCAGAACTAGCTGGAGGTATTTATATTCCTTCTGGCCTGGGATCCCCCAGGAGGACTGGCAAATGTCGCTGGGGGGAGGAATGTTGTGGTTTCCCTCCTGGACTTGTTGCCCGTGCGAACCGATCTCAGATTTTGCAGAAGATAATGGATGGGTGGAATAGTTTGACATTTTGAGAGATCAGCTTTTTTGCCAGAAATCATTTGAGAGGATTGATATAACTTTCATGTTTTGCGTTCATTACAGCCAACACTCAACTTAACTTGACTGAACTTGGCCAAATCAGTCTTCCTCCAGAATGTGGGATGGCTACGTTGGGCCACGCTGCAAAATATACCACTTTCACAAATAACAACATGCACCAAAATTGTTGCATGCCTTTTGAAATAAGTTACATTGCACATGTAGAACAGTATCTGAATGCTTTTTAGGAGGCAGGAAGGGTTGAAGGTGACGCACTGTCATGCCATAGAGCCAAGATCACCCCATCTGACCTCATAATACTTCTCTCTTTCCTACTTTGCAGTCAGTTACAGCTGGTTGGGTTAAGGCATACAAAATACATAGTTAGGATTATATATTTGTAAATATGTGGTTAGGGTTAAGGATAGAAAGCACATGGTAAGGTTTAATAATCAATAAACACATGGTTACAGACAGTTTGTATTATGTCACCTCAACCCTGCAACGTACAAAACAACAACCCAAATAAAATGTTACCATCTCACAATTTTATAATTCTTGTAATGTAACATGCACGTTTTGAAAATATTGTACTTATTACATGGTCTTCACAAAATGTAACGAAGATCAACATACTCCACAGAGATTAATTCGATTATTGTTTACTCTGAATTTGATCTTGTTTGGTTCGAGATAGTTATATGATACTGTTTCTATGCTAGTTTCTTTTTCAGAGCGAAGTCTGAATCAGGTTAATATTAGAATGTTGATGTGCATGTTGACGCAACCAGTGAAAATAAAGATGTGAAAAGCACAATATGTAAAGTCATAGGACACCAAAGTGATGACAGTTTCACCTGTGGAAGACATGAATATGTGTACAAATTTCCATGCCAATTATGGTTATTCACCTGTAACCGTAATTTTCTACCTGATGTTTGCCTGACAGGAAAAGTCAGGTTATCACCAAATTCAGGAAGCTTCATCTTCTTGAAACCATGAATTTCTGTAGAAGATTTCTTTGCACTCGGTCAAACATTTATTCTCGTTCTGGACTAAAGCGGTGCACAGAATGAACCAAACAATATAGGTAACCTCAGAAACTAAAATAGCCAGAAACAAACGCCACCAGATCGCTCAATATGTCGTCTAAGCATTAACATTTTATTGGGAAATTGCTGTCTTTTCCCTGGTGACAATGTACAGTAGAAGAGTAAAAAGTAAGAGAAAAAAAAATATCTCCCACATTTCTACTCTATCCTCATACCTGCTCAGTTTTTTTGGAAGAGGAAAGTATTTGTATCAAACAGAGAAGGGACACGATTTACTTGGTTTTCTCTACTCTTGTTTCTCTCATTGCTGTCTCATCCCAGATGCTGCCGGTATGTATGACTGAAAGCACTGGTAGCCCTTGTGGTTTTGTCCCCTGTTTTTCCTTCCATTGTCTCACTTACCTCATAACCATTGCTCCTTCACTCTTAAGTGCTTTATAAATTATATATTGACTCGTACCCTTTACAGTTGTTGAATTTTGGATTTCAGTTCCAGGTAACTTTAGTTATTTCTGTTAGTGGGTTATCAGATATCTTGATGTAAATTGTTATTATTTGTGAGTATTGTAATCTTCTAATTACTCCTCCTATGAATGCAATGAGTCTTGAATCACTGTAGTATATCAGTTACGCAACAAAATTTAAAATACATCACTTCATTAGCAGGGGCTTTCTCTACGTCTTGCCACAGTTTTAGTGAGTTGAATTGTTTTGTGAGAATATTAATAGTAGTTTTACAGTTACAAGGTTTGGGACTGACACTCTGATAAAGTATAAGCAATAAGACGTGTTTGAGAAGTTTCACTAATTATCATCTATAAAGACATATAAAGACATCTATTATTAGACTAAATTATTAGTAAATGATAGATGTAAAATTGATACAATTTAAGATTGTATTAAATTACTATTCTTGCTGTAGAATAATCGTCAAAATACATTTTCAAGTCATGTACCAAAACACAAATCCTGGAAATAAAGTGTTTAAAATCCTGCTTTTGCTGCCTGTTTCACAGCCCAGATCCAGGGGGAGGTGGAGCGCATCTTTGAGCTGGCCCGCAGTCTGCAGCTGGTGGTCTTGGATTCAGACACAGTCAACCACCCTATTCAGGTGTCCAAGACCTCCCTCGCTCCGATTCTTGTCTATGTGAAGATCTCCTCACCTAAAGTACGTTTCATCAGCAAGAACCGTGCAACCAGATGATGATAATTTCCCTTAAAGTCAGCCCTGATTTTGTTCTGTGTGCTAAAGGATTTTCAGACAAAAAAAAGGCGCCACTGTAACCTTAATTTCCCCCCCCCCCCCTTGTTGTGTAGGTGTTGACGAGACTGATTAAGACTAGAGGGAAGTCCCAGACCAAACATCTTAATGTTCAGCTTGTGGCTGCGGACAAGCTCGCCCAATGTCCACCGGTGGGTGCCATCTAGTGGAAAATCTTAGTATCAAAATCAAATCAAATTTATTTGTATAGCACATTTCATGTACAAAACAATTCAAAGTGCTTCACATAAAATAAAAGCATTGCAGCAGGGAGTGTAAGAAGCATTAAAAATAAATAAAAGAATATAAAGAGAAAGAAATAAAAATAATTTAAATGAATTTAAAAACAAGCAACCATCTAGATAAGTTAAAATATATTGTACAAATTTCATGCATAGACACATGAGAAAAGAAATGTTTTTAACCTGGATTTAAAAATGTCTACATTTGGTGAGAGTTTAATCTTCACTAGCAGTTTGTTATACTTGTTTGCAGCATAACAGCTAAATGCTGCTTCTCCATGTTTAGTCTGGACTCTGGACTGGACCAGCTTACCTGAGTCCTTGGATCTAAGAGCTCTGCTAGGTTTATATTCTCTGAACATATCACAGATGTAATTTGGGCCTAAACCGTTCTGGGATTTGTAAACCATCAGCAGGCTTTTAAAATCTATTCTGTGACTGACTTGAAGCCAGTGTAAAGATTTTAAAGCTACCCAGATATTTTCCATTTTTATTGCTCGGCAGGAAACATTGAGGACAGTGTGTTTTTTCTTTTATTTCATAATTTGAAATGACATTTTTTTCTCCTTTTTTACTGCTTTCAGTATTGTTGAACTGGTATAACTGACGTACTGTTAATGTTTTTAAGCCACTGTTGATTGAACCATTTAAAAAATTAACTTGCATCCCTAATTTCTGGCTTTAAATGGTCACAAAAATCTTTTATTAGTTTTCCACTTATTCTTGTCCTCCTTTTAAATTTCCTGTAGGAAATGTTTGACGTCATCTTAGATGAGAACCAGCTAACAGACGCCTGTGAGCACATTGCTGATTACCTGGAGTCCTACTGGAGAGCCACACACCCACCAGAGATGGAGCCTGCAAATGCACTGGTGGCACAGCTGGCTGAGAACACACTGCCTACCACTCCTACAGCAACACCGGTGCATAGAACACAGAAACACTAAGAGGACAAAGACCCTAAACAAAATTTTAAAAAGATAGGATGTAAAGTGTCCCTCTCATTTCATCCCATCCATCCCACTCATGTCATGTCTACAGATGTACGTCTGAATGTGGTAAAACCTTGAATTGTCAACAATCAGCTCTCTGGGAAGTAGTTGTTTGTTGATAGTGGAACTGCTCACATTATGCTGCATCTGTATTTGTTGCCACTGGTCCATCTAACATTTTCATTTCATGTTTTTTCATCCTATTACACTGCAAAGTTGAGGACGAAGTGAGATAGGCCTTCCACTGGTGAGTGAGACACATTCAAGGTCTACTGTAGCACCAAATTAACAGTTATTAAGACAAATTATAGTAGCAAAGAGCCAGAAAAGACTCATCTATGTCATGTCTGTAAAATAGATACTTATTATCAGATACAAGACAAATGCCAGAAATTTTAAAGCAACGCAAAACCTCTTAGGCCGATTTGTTACATTCCTATACTGTATACACCAATCAGCCATAAATGCCATGACATAACAACAACATAACATAACAATCCATGGCATAAAAATGCTTTCATTTTGTTCGTCTAAATGATCTCCACAGCCATTTGAAAGCATGTTTTATGTATGAAGCATGGTATGACTTGTCAGATGACTTGATATTGTTCTTTTTTTGTTCAAGGAGGACCAGAAGAGTAAGAAGTCAGGCGCCCCCAAGAGGAAGAGCTCCCGTGAAAACCACCAAGACAAGGAGCCCCCTTCAGTCCCAGCTCATGAGCAGAGAGCTGAAGAAGGCCAAAGAGAGGAGGAGGAGGGGGAGGAGGAGGAGGAGGAGGAGGAGCGACTACTGAGAAGTGAACCAAAGAGACCCCAGCACATCCACCACCATCATCGCCACCATCATCACCACCGGATGGAGCACCACAGCCACACCCAGCACAGCCAAACATCCGGTGTTGGGGATATACAGGCGAGCAGAGATTACAGCCAGAGGCTTTCGCGGAGGCACCTACCTGAGGAAAGGGATGATGAGGCGGAGGATGTGGTGGAGAGGGATGAGGAGGAGACACATTATAATCATCGGGGCCATAACCATCACCATCATAACAGCAACCATCATCACCATCACCACCACCAGCATCACCGTGGGAACAGCCAGCTACATGACGGGGATGACTATGAGCAGGAGCACAACGAACGCAACCGCCAGCAAAGGCACCACCAACACATTCCACCACGGACACACCATACGGGTCACGATCCAACACACGCTCATCACAACTACCACCAATACCACGGTAGAGACAGAGACAGGGACCGGGACAGGGACCGGGACAGAGACCGGGACAGAGACCGGGACAGAGACCGGGACAGAGATCGAGATAGAGATCGAGACAGAGAAAGACACAAGGACAGGGACAGAGATAGGGATCGAGGTAGAGACCGAGATGCACGACAGTGGCACAGAGATTCATAAATACACCAACAATGACTGTTGTTTCTACTACGGGTTGGTGCACGGTTTTATGCTGCTCATTTTATAATGCACTTATGGGTGGAGTGGAATGAGTCATCTTTCCAGGCATTTTTCTCCACACATTGTTTGCCATTCTTTTTACATCTTTACCCTCTGCCACAGGCATGGCCATTGTTTCTTTTTTTTTGGGGGGGTGTTTGTCTTGCTCTTTACCAAAAGGAAATTAAGCACTTGTAGGAAAAAAACGTTGTCTGTATTTTTTAACCCAATCCTCTGTGTGTGTTTTCACAGGAACAACTTTCTCAGTTAGCTTGTTCTGTTCTGAAATGGATAATGCTTACATTCACTTCCATGAACAGTTCCTGTCAGCTTTTTCTTGACCATTTGTCTATAGATTGTCCAAAAATAATAGTACAAATAGTACAAGTACCTTCTACCAAAAATCCCATGGGCCAAGATTACTTCTCGAACAACCTGCCATATGTTAATCCATCATCTTATGTATCACAAATTTTCCCCCAAAAAATAAGATATCTTTATAGATTTCAAACAACTGATGAGATGACAGACAGAAAAAGAATTTGCATCTAGAATTTCATTTTCATTTACAGCTTCTCAGATGTTTGGATTTGTAGCTTTATGTCTGCTCAAATGTTCAAACAAACACGGGGATCAACTTGTTTCTGGGTGTTTTACTGTCACGTCTTCCTCTGCCCCTGTGTGTTTCATTTGTTGAATCTTCAAAAGCCAGCGCTTTATTTACATTACTTTATAACATTGGTATGGAAAGTCTTGATATTTTTCTACATTATTCTACCACATGGAAGTCGCACTTTGCTTCCTACTTTTTAAAATGGTGTTAAAGCAAATTTACTGACTTGTATTTGGTCTGTCTGCAAGCATGAATAATCTTATGGTGACACTGACCTATATGCTGGATACTCTATGCATTTTCTTGTGTCTCTTTCTGCGATAAAACGTATTGCTTGAAAACAATCTCTATGCATCTGTATATACTTCATAATTGCCTTGTTATGTAAATGTACGAAGAACCAGAGAGCCTGTTGCACTGTTTGGTAGACCTAATGTGTATGACTGCTTTGATTTGACAAGACTGTACTTTACTCTGATTCTTTCAAGATTTGTTTTGGTTATATCGTTTTGTACAGCACTCAGAAGTTAATTTTGAAAAAAAAAATCTGCATTCTATTGTTGAAAATTCAATAAAATATAAACTGTGTTCACTGGAATTTCATTTAAGGATGTCAAGACCTCCCTGGCATTATTGGTTGTTGGGGATTATTGACTAATTTTAGTTTTTTTTAAAACTGTATTCAATTCAAACAGCTTTGTTTTTTTCTTTTTTTCAAATTTTTTTTGGGCTTTTTATGTCTTTAATGGATAGGAGAGTTGGAGAGAGACAGGAAGCAGGGGGCAGAGAGAGGGGGAAGACATGCAGCAAAGAGCCATCTGGTGCGGGACTCGAACTGGGGCCAGCTGCAGCGAGGACTGTAGCCTCTGCACATGGGGCGGCTGCTTAAAGGATAAGACCGGTTTTTTGACATTGGGCCCTTGATTTCACATTATAACATGATGTTCTACTCACCCCTGCTTGTTGTTGAACATTTGGAGCTGTTCCGAAGATATTCGCGAGGCGTCTGGCTGCTCTCTTGAGATATTCGGCCATGAAACGGTTTCCTATGGGCAAGCTTATACAGGCACAAACTATGCTGTTTATAATTTATTAATTACTGTACATTAGCACTGATAACGTGGAGGTGCGTCGCTTACTTAAAAAAATCCGGGTTACTGTAATTTTGATTTTTTTGTCGTAAAGTGGGTGTTACTGACGTCCTTGTCGTGCTACTGCCACAGACAGCCCACAGACCTGCTGCCTATTTATTCATTCGGCTAAAATTCAAAATTAGTAACCCGGATTTTTTTAAGTAAGCGACGCACCTCCACGTTATCAGTGCTAGTGTACAGTAATTAATAAATTATAAACAGCATAGTTTGTGCCTGTATAAGCTTGCCCATAGGAAACCGTTTCATGGCCGAATATCTCAAGAGAGCAGCCAGACGCCTCGCGAATATCTTCGGAACAGCTCCAAATGACCAACAACAAGCAGGGGTGAGTAGAACAACATGTTATAATGTGAAATCAAGGGCCCAATGTCAAAAAACCGGTCTTATCCTTTAACCCACTACGCCGACCGCCCCCTTTTTTTCTTTTTTTAAACCAACATTTATATAAACAAACATTAAATTGAAACAACTAAAAATAATACACAGGGGAAAAGAAGTTAATAGTTAATAATTTCGACATCCAAAAATATAGTAGAAATGACTGCATTTCAGGTTCCCAACCTTCAAAAGGAGCAAATTTGCTGCTTTATTTTGGTGTAAATTGTAAGCTTGAAAGTAAACTCTGAGTTTCTACAATCCATTTGGGATTGCAGAGACTTACTGAAGCAAGTCCTGCAGTCCTGATTCACACACGACATATTTAAGCACCCTGCAAGATTTTTCATAAACCACGCACACAGCATTAAAAAAAAACAAAAAAAAAAAACTAGGCATCATCAGAGCTCTGGGCATCATTAATTGCCTCACAAAAACCAACCAATCAGAGCACAGCAGAACTATTAATTAGACCGTTGAGGTTAGAGCGGTTTATGTGTCTTTTGCTGCATTTACTTCATGAGGCCGACCGATGCGTGAATGCCCTCCCTCCCCCCAGGAGAGAACAGCGGGAGAATGCCATCCAAGACACGGGTAAAGACTGAAAAGCGAACAGAAATCAGAGAGGATTTTGGGTTGGGACTGAATTGTGAGAGAAATAATACAAAGAACCTTACAAACGACATATTTTATGTCAGACCTGAGCGTTAGGCAGCCACTAGCATTGGCGTGTTAGCTTGTTTTCCAGTGCAGCAATGTGACCAACTAAGGGAGGCACTACATCTGCACAGCATCTGACGAACTGTGGCTCTGCATTCATCCATGCACAAAGAGATGAGAACTAGTCGTCTACACATTTTGTCAGCTTCTTTATTTGTTTTTTAACTGGCTGTTGGGACAATCAAATATCTGTCGGACCACACTGAAAACCTGATATAGTGATAAGTTGTTTTTTTTACTACACGTTTGAATGGCTCCGGGTCAGAGATGAGTCTTTGGCTCATGTTTTGATTTTATTCTAACAAAAAAGTGGTTTTCCCTTCAGGGTTTATTTGATTTAACCAATATTTAACTATTTTTTTTGTTAGATCTTTGTTCCATTTGTAAACACAAGTGCAGTCGAACTTGACATTCTGTATGTATAGCATTGTGCAGACTGTTTCCAAAGTACCTGAGGTTCAGACAAGGGGAGAGGTTGATTAGTCCCCTATTACTCAGTGGGGATACATAGCACTGAAAGAATCGGATTAATGGCTAAATTACAATAAGACTGAGTTCTTAAGTTCATCTATACACCTTAGTTTGACTAAAAATTGGACCGGATCGGGTTACTCGCTCATCACAAACAAAATGTAGAGGGAAGTAGCTTCATCTTGCTCTTCGTTCGCCATCTTTCTCGAATGCCTGAGTTTATTGCTGTTGTTGGTGAAGAGGTCAACCGGAAGTGGTTCCATTAGCAATAGTTGAAATGGGTACAGCGCCACCTATCATACGGCATGCTTTGTGCCAATGATTCAATTCATTCAACGCCATATATCCAAGGACAATTACCCTTGCTCAAATAAGGAGCATAACCCAACTATAGCTATAATCGAATTAATCTCATCATTTAGACCCACTCACTGGGGCTTCAAAACATTCAATTTAACCGTGTCTCCAATGTCAAGAAATATAGAAGAAGATGGCGTACTTTGTGCAACTCAAAATATAAAGTGAGTCTTTATGTTCTCAGTATAAAGGAGTTTCATGTATCCTTTGCAGTTCTGAAAATGTCTCGAACCGTCACCATAAAACTGACCTATATTCAGAACGGTGACGTTTTGTGCGCCATTACAATTGTGCTGCTTAAAATTAGCCCATCTGTGAAAGGTATAGGCCGACATGTACACATCACTATCCTAACAAATACAGTAAAGCATGCAAATGTCTTAACAGCACATTCATTTTTTTCATAATAATTATAAAATAACTGGTTCAATACAACTTCATGTTGACCCCAAATGACCCGTTTTAGCCTCTTGCTGCCACCTCTGCTCAAAATTTCTGAACGTTTTGTAAGATTTATCACCCTAAAAATGGCCCAGGAACCACCACAAGGGCCGAACACAGAATGTTAGATTGTCACAGGATCAGAGCCCTCTTCCTCTGCATTCTCTATCAGTTGTTGGGTGTCTTCCACATCCGGCTCTGACTTAGTATTGCTGAAAAAGAGTGGGTTGTCGAAGGTGGTTAATATGTCAGGAAGGGGTAAGTGACGACCAGACTTCTTGAAGAGGAAGAAGAAAATGGCTGTCCCCACTGCCATCCCAACAATGGCTAGCACAACTGCCAAAGTTATGTTTCGATGATCATGAGTTAATCCACCATCTGTTGAAACTGAAAGAATAGACAATGATCAGCCAAAATATTGTTGCAGGTTTTTTCTTCTTCGTTTTTTTTTTTTAAGGAGATAATGAAGTGTTACTCACTTGCTGATGCAGATGGCTTTGGGAGCAACACTATGGAAATAAAGAGAAAGCTGATAAACTCGAGCATTGGGCCAGTTCTTATACCAAGGTGGTCGTTTCACCTTTTAAATGTAATAATATGAATACCTGCATTAACTCTAACCCTCTTCCATTCCTCAAACTAAACAAAACAAAATATAAATTTGTCAATTGCAGTATTAAAGTCGCTCCCCTGCGCCATCCAATTAGTTACATGCTTCTGTGAAGCATTTTATAGGTGGTAAGTGAGTCAGTTTCAGCTTGATTCGGTCAATTTTGAGCAAATCTGGTCCGTGAGACAGACGACCGTGAAACTCCTCATTGACGGAGTCTGTGTAGACATGGCTTCGGTTGCATTTAGATCAGAGGTCTTCAACAGGGGGTCCACGGCGGTACTGCAGGGGGGTCGCGAAATCTTTGGTTGATTAGACAATTTTTAACATTTTTTTTTTTTTCAAACACTTTTTTCTCACAAATTGTGTGCAAATGTGTGCCATCCACAGATGGTTTGAGGATTCATTGTCCCATCTACATGCATGTTTAAAGTTAAAATCTGTGGATTCTTTGAATAGCTCAGTGTTATATGCAAGATGTTTGTTTATAACTGGCAGTGGCACGGCCACCTTGCACATGTTTAAAATAAAAACATGAATATATTAACCTGTGTATTATTTGAATAGCTTAGTATTGAATGTACAATAACAGAGTAGCTATGTTTATACACGGCACTAGGCCCTGTTAAATATAAAACACAATTGTATGCCATATAAATAGTAGGGGGGTCCCTGCTCCAACTCTCCATCAGTTTGGGGGTCCCTGGCCTGAAAAACGTTGAAGACCCCTGATTTAGATTGATTATATTTACGAAACTACAGTTGATAATTAACTGGCATGAAAGTTCATGTTTATTGATTAGTGGTTTCAGAATTTCTCTTTGAACACCATAGAACTGGCCATTTCTGCTGATCTAAGCATCACCTCCCGCTGGTCGTTAAAACAGTCATGTGAACATCAAACATCATTCCACTTCAAATTGAGCTCATGAGGATCACTTTACCTTTGGCTGCCTTGCAGATGTATGGCCTACTATACCACAGATGGGCTGTCCTCCATGTCCCATTCAATGTTCTAATCTCACTGTAGGAAAACTCAAAAGATTCATCTGCACCCCAGTTAGTGTAATCCTTTACTGTTTTGTCCAACCACAGCCACTCCCCTGGAGACAGACATTTAACCCGTGAGATTGTCATAATCTAAAAAGCATCAACAATTTGTAAACAACAGAAATTAATTGTGAAAATAAAAAATAACAAAATAATAATAATAATAACTTTAAATATTTAGTGTCTTGTACCTTTGAGAGATTTATAGAGGCCCAACCAGAAAGACTCGTGACTGTCTTTAAAAGTTTGCACAATATTCTTTATAAACTCTTGCTCAGAGGGATCTTCAATGCTGGTAAGCATTCCACCTTCACAAAAGAAAACAGCAGGTTTTAGTGGAAGCGACGGCCATTTTAATAACCTAAAACATTGTTCACAGAAAATGCCTACCATGTCTGGCACAACTGACTGAAGCATCTGTCCACCTTTCTTCCTTTGTGAAAAATATGTAACAGTAACCCCTAAAAGGTCTCCAGAAGTGACCACGACCGTATGCTGTTTCTGGGTCCTCAGGGCAAACTCCTGGGAAATCTGATGGCTGTGTTGGTGGTACGTCTGTGAATAAGAAAGACACTTGGATTTACTCTTTTTTTCTTTATTTCTGTCCATTCAAATACAGTGCATTAAAGGCACTTCATGTAGTGTATTATGTGGTTGTTAGACAGCCATGTCAAATTTAAAAGCAAACATAACCATGACATGAATGCATGCACTCTATAATTTACACAGTTGGACAACAATTTAAGTCAAGTGTACTTATTCTAAAACAAATGGGAGGCATTGCAACCGTCACAGGATAAAATGCGCACTTATTTATGCGAACATTAGTCTGTTTGACTGTACCTGTGGACTTCATGCAAACACTGTTGGTGGTCTGATTGCAGTAAGCGGTCTTCCATTTTCCATCCACATCCACATAAACGCAAGCTCGATCTCTGCTTGGCTCATTTTCACTCCAGTGAGCAAACGCCATGGGCCAGCCATCAACGAAACTGAAACGGCCATTTGTCTGGAAGCGAAGATCGGCACAGAGCTTTGTTTCTCAATGTGTTTTGTTTTCAACACGCACACACGTACATGCTCAGTATCTCCATTGCTTTCACTCTATGATCACTGTAGCAGTCACAGTGCCGTGTGGATTAAGAGTTTTTCAAACTTTGACAAAACCAACATTCCTGTGGGGGATGTTTACGTATGTGGATATAAACCAGATCTTCATTTTCTTTCCACAAAGGAAAAAGAGACAGAAACTGCCTAATTTACAACACCCTTAAGAGCTTTTGGGGAGTCGAACTCACTCTTGGAAAAGTGGGACACTTACTATCTTATCTAGACCATAACTCGAAAGTTGACACTTTAACACCCCTTTTCACCAGCAAACCGACCAGATGGCTACACACGAACTGAGAAGACTCACTTTTAGTCGAATCTTAAAACTATATTAAATGTGTTTGATAACCGTGTACAATTTCTTTCAGGTTTCCAGCTTGATCACAAGACGCATATAGAGACAATTTGTACGATTCTGGCTTAAATATTGACAAAGAACTGATTTTGGTGGAAAATGCCCAACCTGCCTGATGGAACCACATTGCCCCCTAGTGGTCTGCAGTGTTGATTAGTTGAACATTTAAATCCCAGAGGACTCAGTAAAATGGACAATGTATATGCAACAATTTAACTTTTAACGATGTCCCTTCGGTATCTATTTGGTATTTGTTTAGTGTCCCCATTGTTAACACAGAAATTAGCATTGTGTGACTCACTATTCATATGTCACGATTTCATAGATATTCATCTGAATTTTGAAAGTCATAATTGTCTTTATCATGTGTGTTATTTTGATGTCTTTATATTACAAGTCTATGTTATATCTTTAATCTGCATATCTTAACAAGATGTGGTGTTTTCAGAATCACCGAGACAAATGTTCTATGAGATGGGAGTAATGGAGAAATAAGAGTTTTCTTTGTCTAAATCCAGAAATCCCCATATAGCACAGATCACCTTACACAGACACCCAGGCAGACATGCACACAGTTCAAGCATGTCATTGGCTGGAAAAGTAGTGTAAGCCCCGCCTCCGAGAGTCAAAACCCGGAACCCGCGGAAAACACGCTCTCTAGTCTCTCTCTAGTTCTCTCGTTTGCTGGCTCGCTTCAGGCGTCTTGTCTCTTCTTAGTTGTTTTCCAGAAGCACGCTCTTGTTTTCAGAGGGAGAACAATGGAGAATTGATCAGATGAGTTGCTCAGAGAGATTTGAAGAGCACGGAAAGATGAGAGTATGAGCCGTGGAGAAGACGACGGAGGGGAGGAAGGAGAAGGACGGAGCAGGACCCAAAGAAAGACGAGGAAGACCCGAACAAAGAAACAGATTGAAATACTCTGAAGATGCACGTTTTACGTGTTTTTGTTCGTCCCTCGCCATCCACGTCCTTATACGTCGCACGTCCTAACCTCCGCTGTTTCACGCCATCATCACCTTTTCCTACCAAGAAAGCCAACTCCAAGCAACCTTTTATTAATCTTCTGTGAACTTAAGTTCACTTCATCAGAGAAGCAACGGACCCACTGACACTAAGAAGATTCGACCATCTAACCCCAGTCCTCGGCACCATCGTTTCGGTTTCCCGGTGAAAGAAGCAACTGAGAAGTCCGCTAAAGTCAGCCACCACAGCCAGGAAGGCCCAGAGAGCGGAAGAGAAATCCCCTCGGACCCGCGTGGCCGCTACCATGGTCCGAACCGACTGAACAGAACTTCAGCACAGTAAGACCGACCCGTTTTCACCTTAAAGTGGGTTTGATGGATGTCTCGAGGCTTTCACAGAATGATACATTAATCCGAAATGTCAGTATTTAGCGTCAAATAGTCAGCCAACCTAAACTATTTGAATACATCCAGTATCTCCCCATCCCCCATATTTTATTTTATATTCACTAAGTGTTTTATATAATCACCCATATTCCATGCATCTCCTGTTTGTTTAAAGGTTCATGTCTAAGATCATATCATTGTAATAAACAGCTCATATATCTATATATATGTTATAATCACAGATTGTGTCGTATGCTTTCTTTACGTAATGTCTGTCCAACCAAACGAGAACTTCACGAAAGTAGCGAGATATGAGACTGAATATTAATTGATTATTAATTGATTATTAATTAATTTAACACCAGGATCGTAAGATTTCGAACAGTTTTCCTACCGGACTGTGACTTAAATTAAGTTAAAACCTAGGTAGGTGGTGCCCTGAATTCGAGGTAAGGTTTATTTGAGACTGTAAGAACATCTCATAAATCCTTATATTTAATAGGTATATAAATACCCGGTAACGCTACATCACACACCAGTGAGCATATCAGGAGTGCCGTGGGGGTTCAGTATCTTGCCCAGGGACACATATCCCATTAGAAATATACACTGCATGCAGATTTACGTTAATGCCATGAATGAGTGTTTTAATACATATTGGAGGCTGCTTTTAACATGATTCAGTCATTTCAGACAATAGCATTTGTACTTTTGACATGCATAAAGTATATCTCTATTCTATTCTGTTGTATTCTAAAGTGATTGGATTTTGAAAGTGAGCATCATATTTGGAAAAGCAACTAATGTTTAATAACTTCTGCAATAATGGGTGTTATGGTTAGAATTGTTCCTTAAGCAAGGCAGTGTAGTCAAAAGAAATGTATAGCAGTCAGTTGTTGCAAGCAGGGGTTAACTGTGTTATTTGTAGGCTTAAAATAGTATACCTGTGCTTTGTTAAGTCCAATCCATATGGGAGTATTGAGACTCACAGCCAGCAGCTCAACGTAAGTCTGTGTCCACTCAGTCCGCAAACTAGCCAGGTTGGCATCATCATCTTGACAGAACTTTTTGGCTGCATCCCAGCTCATTTGTTGAGGAACAAGCTTGATGGAGTCATTAAGTATTTTTATGTAATTAGAAGTTGTTGGTTCAGTGGAGTCGGAGACGGATGGATCTGTTCAGGATAGAGGGGTAAACAGATTTATTTTCATGTAAACTAAGTTTTGAAATACTGAACAGAAATTCTTAAGTTGTTGTTCTGAAATGTTTATAAATGACATGTTGCACTAATTATACGCCAGATTATCTGCAGTTTTAGTAAAATTAGTTTGAATGTCAAAATGATGTTAAAAAAAAAAGATAGCAATATGAACGTGTAGCCTACACATTTGCATTCATTTTAAGCCTTTGCTAACCAGCTTTCATAGGCTGAGGAAGGAGATGATAAGCGAGTCAGAAAGAGTCAGAAAGAGTCTGACTGGGCCCAAGGCAAAGTTGGTTGATGAGCTGCAGAAGCTCAGCTTTTATATCAGCTTGTGGGAATTATGGATTTTATCCTTTATATATATTTGATATGTCAGCAAGTTCTTTGAGCAGAAATGGGCTTACCAATATCTCGCAGACATATAAATCCGTTGGTGTCATTGCAGGACTTGGCGACCCATTTACCGATACCAAGTGGAGGGCTCGTGTTGATCACAGCACAGCTATCCATATTATGTTCATACTGTGAAACAAGATGCAAAATGAGCACTATTAATGGAGAAGACAGGGACTGTTTTGAATACCAGTGAAAGTCTGTTTGTGTGTCCATAATTAAGGTGTATGATCCCTTGGAGAAAATAAAGAGAAAATGTTCACTGTCATTCTATGTAGGAATGTTGTCATTAAGATCATCTAATTTACATAGAGACCAAAGACGAGATTAACGGTCCAAAAGTGTAAATTTAGAATTCAGAATAATCTAAAAATATATTTTAATTAGGCCTCCTATGTAATAACTTCAGCCCTTTAAAGAAAAGCATCACGTCTTAGTATGTGAAACATTTTCCATCTCTGACACGTCTTACACATACATTTTTACACCCCTTACTGAGAAATGATTGAAGAACTTTACGTATTATTAAATATAATATATATTATTATATCTTATAGACAATGATGTTCAACCAGGCAGGATGGGGTAATATATTCATATTTATACATTATTTGAATGTTTAATTTCTCTTAATGTTTCCTAACGTTTTTTTCTCTTCTTCATGATTTTGGGTTCAGGTTGTGGTCAGTACAAATTTGAAAAACTACCTATCGTAGTACTGCTAACTCTAACCGTATTATACACTCCATCAAAGCTTCCATCTCTCACTAACCTCTGCAGTATAAAGAAGAAATTTTAAATCGTTCTTAAAAATCTTGACAAATGAATACAAAGCATTAGTCATAGTATTAAAACACTTAAAACTATACCGTGTGCTTGATGTCACTAATACACAAAAATGCTAAATTTTTATGTAGCCTGTTGCAAATTTCCTAAAATGGACAAATTAGAAGATTTTTACACGTAAATCATTAGAAATGCAAAACAATCTACTCACTTCCCATTTAAAAGCACAAATCAAATGGTGTCTACTTACCTTAAGATTCAAGTTGACATATGTTCTTGATCGCCCATCTGTCCAGTAAAACTTATCCCCATACAAACTATGCAAACCAATCCATAGATCTGTAGTCGGTGCATCAGTCATTTGAGACATCAAAAACACTGAAAATTGAAAAAAATAATTTAAAGTCAAAAGATTAAACAGAATTGAGCACACCGGTGCTGAACGAGCTCATTGTAAGTAATGTAATCAATGTTAGTTGTTTGTTAATAATTGATTAATAATTTAATGTTGCGGCCCTCAGTGCTCACCTCTGGGGCCTGTTTTGTTCACCATTAATACAGATGGACTGTCCGAGTTAGGTATTCATTCAGCTTTTAAATCTTAAACCTTTGCTGATTTCCAAGGTTCCCAATAACCATAAACTAGTTATCCGTGTAAATTAGATTAAACAGGCGATTTTCTCTAAAACAATAATTCTTTACTATGATTGTACGAAAACAAAGCGGAATTGTGGAAACTTCTCAGTTAGTATTGTTCTAAAAAATGTTCATTGCTTTGCACTGAGATGGTCGTTAACTGTACATATTGCTTCGCTGCTGTCCTGAAAAACGTTAATGATGACTTACTGTGTGGAAAAGGTGATGTTTTAGAGGCATTCAAATTTTTAAATTTGTCATATTTTTATTTTTCAATCGCTTTAACAATTTTTAGTTGGCTTTGCAGTTTAACTAATTTTCTATTTTGTTTGATGATTTTTCTTTGTTCTTATATTTCTCTCCAGTGCCTGTTTATTTTAGGCCATCCCTCAATGAGGTTTGAATGAATTGGTGTATGAATCTACTATAAACTGCACAACAGAAATGAGTAAGTATACGAGTATAATGGTGAAGGCTGTGCCTGGCTCATTTGAATAAGTTTACTTGTTTATAGTTTAGTTTATATGTAAAGCTTAAACACTAGTCATATCACTCATAATTTCCATTGTAATTTCATGAACTTTCATCCATTTCATTAATAAATATTTTGGCAAAAGAGGAAAAGAAGGGAAATTAGTTTGAGTTTCGCTGTAAGCTGAATTCAGTACATAACTCTAAGAAGAACAGATCAAGAAAATCTTTTTCTTTTTTGTTAGAGGAAATCAGAAAACAAACCTTGCTCTTGTCTTGAAGAAATGGAGGCCAAGTTTCCACCCATTTCTTTGCATTTTTGCCTTGCTCCAGACCATGTTAAAATACGGTTGTTGACAATGTTGTAACACTAGAGTTGAGGCATAAAAAGCTGATTTACAATCTCTTAAATTTCACCTTACATCACAGATGAATGGATACCCCCCCTTATTTTTATCTTATTTTAGTTATATATGTTTATGCAGGTAAAGTGACATCTCACCTTTGAATTGAATTTTTTCCAGGGGAATTGGCAGCCACCTTTAGGTGGCACCGTAGGTGCCACAGTAGTGTTAGCGTGTGGTGAGCTACTGCGCTTACAAATGGACCCGTGCTCATATCCGCAGTTATAGTCATGCCAGAACCCTGCGAAACAACCAAATATATTAAAATGAGCTCACATCACGGTCAACATACACAATAATTTTTTCAATGTAGTAGTTGGATTCAATTTTTAAACCATATGATTTGTACTAAAACTAATCAATGTTTGACACTATAAATGGGCAGTCATTCAAGGTTCAGATTCAGTTAGCTAACTTTAACTCACTGCGTGTGAAGTATGTGTGAAGTTTGTATTTCTGGCCCAGTGAGTTTTTGCTGTATTATTAAACCAAACTAGTTCCCTAAACCAACCATGTTTAAAAAATATGGAATCGCCTTGTAATGTGCATTTCTACAACAAATTAACACCAGTTTATAGGAGCAAAGGAGTCTGCAGTTAAAAGGGAGTGCCTGTCGAGTTTAAGGAGCTCATGCACCTGGCTGATTGGCAGGAAACATGGCTCCAACATGACTGCTGTTAGAGCAAATAGTGAAAATCATTCTAAAACTTTATGAAGAAGTTACAGTTACTCAGACTGTAAATACTTAGACATATATCTGTTTATATATTTATGTGTGTGTGTGTGTGTTAATGTAGGGAAATATTTAAGTAAATTATGAGTTGTACCTTGTATCTTGAATAGGAAACGAAAAAAACACTTCAGCTGGTAAAGCTCTGCCTCTACTAGTAATAATTTTTGAAGACCAAAATGACAGTATCCACCTTTATGATGTGCATTTTTGTTGGTGAAACTAAATCATATTTCTCACCATGATGCTTTGATATGACGGCACAGTTCTCATCATAATTCTTGAAATTAGGCTGCCCTTCATCCCACCGTTGAAATATCACTTGAGAATCATCCATCCATCTTAGTGCAACACAAGCAAAATAGTTAAAACATTTGTGAAGAACTAATTATGGGTTAAAACGACAGGCTGAAACCGTATTCCGAGTGAGGTTTGTGTGGAAGACGCAACTTTTTCTTTTAACTTATTATTCTTTATGTTATTATTCGATTCATACTCACTGAAATGTTGCATCAAGATCCACAGTCAGACCAATCCAATAATGGTAATATGTTTTGGATATCTACACACAGACATACATTTTTGTTAGAATATTTCTACAAACATTTATTAGCCACCTAAAATTTCATCACTTTTCATTGAAATTGCACAGTTTAAGTTTTTTCCCGTTACAGCAAAGCATGAGGAGTTGTTCCTTTCTGTATGTCTTTGCTTTACTCGATCTTCTTTGGTCACTCTTTCTCTAACTTAAGAGTGACACACCAAGAAGGTCAAGGCTCCTTTTGTGTTGAGGAGAAGGTGACACACTGACAAGGGTCAGAATAGACACCTCACAGAGTTGATCCTACAGTTTATGAGCACACAAACATACTTTCACACGTGAAAAAACAGACTAGAACGAGAGGTACAAAAAAGCAGTTGATCTTTGGCGCTGAGCTGAGGTGAAACACTTGCGTTCTGGGTTGGAGTAGGACCACAATGCAGCTCTGGCAATTTTTGTGTGAACCAGGCCTATTTTTCGCCATCATGCGCACAGCTTTGCAAAGAAATTTAAAGCATAACAAAGCAACATGTGGCCTGTTGTGTTGGTTAGTGGCACTGTTTTTTCATCAACAGCATTGTTCATGAGAGAAAGCATCCATCCTCAAATGGAGCATCGCGTTAGTTCTGGCAGACCACGTAGTCAACGCGCCCTTTGCCTATTGGCTGACGCCGACCCAACCCTTATGGCCAGCTGCGCTCAATGGGTAATCAGCTGCTGCTCGCAATTGGATGCTGGCATTTGGGGCACTTCATTTAAACTTGGTTTGCTGTCACTGCTTTTTTTTTTTTGCTCTCTGCTTGCACCCACCACCTCCCCTGCTCCACCGACTTCTCATTGCCAAACAATGTCATACTGTTGTTCATTGTTGCTTGCTCTGTTCTAGGGGGTTTGTTGCCTTTACAGCAAATGGAAGCCACTCCACCTGAGGATGCTGCTGTTCCCTGTCTTGGCTTCCATGGAGCTCATGGAAAAGTTGGGAACTTCCTCCGAACAGAGCCATACCGCCAAACATAATTGTATGCATTCAGAATAAGCTTCTGAAATTCATCTCTGTTCTCGTCTTGTTTTGACGAGAGTGGTTCTGACAGAACTAGAGTAGTTTTCCTGCAACTCACACAGAATCACATCTGTCAATACTACGTGCCCCAGGTGACCTAAAAGGGGTGTGTGGATGTAAGTTTGAGCTCACCAAAGTACCAGAGTGGACCATCTTTCTTCAAAAAAGAAAGGGTTGGATAGAGATAAGGAGTAACTGTGCAGTATCACCTGCAAAGCAATCATGCTACCCATTTTTGGTCGTGGCCAACTCCGCCCTTCACTACAACCAGGCTCGATCATGGCTTTTTTCCTCCCCCTCTTCATTTTTCACTTTTTCAATGTCCTTCAAACTTTTCTAGCTTAGTTATCGCTGTCGCTATGGCCTGAAGAGCCGTTGCTTTTGAATACATTTACTTTTGCAGGACGTGGGGATTTTTCTGATCTATGCTGCTCCATCTTTTCTCTTGTGTTCGCTTTGATTTATTTTCTGCAAACTTCTCACGTCATGGAGCGATCCACTTAAAGTGTGGGAGAAGGCTGACAAAGGAAATTCCCACGCTTCACAGGACAGGTAGGTATCAGTGCATACTGGACAATACAACCCCCAACTCAGGTGGGCTGCAACAACTTCGTCAAAACTTCCATCCATCCATCCATTATCTATACCGCTGAATCCGTCGATCGGGTCGCGGGCGGGCTGGAGCCTATCCCAGCAGTCAATGGGCGAGAGGCAGGGTACACCCTGGACAGGCCGCCAGTCGTCAAAACTTTTTCCAGGTCATTTTTTATGGCATTTTAACCCACTATTTACCCCACTTTTAACCCACTATGTGGGCTGACCCATCCTGTCCTGTATTCAGACAAATAATATAAGCCATCAACGTGACTACGTTAGGAAATGGCCAATAATATTTCGCTAAATGCAGTCTTTGCAGAGTAGGCATGTCGTCACAAGTTCTCCTTAATTCATGTTCATGGTGTAGCAATTAAAAGCTTCTTAATTCAGATGTTAAAAAAAAGGGGGGGGGGAAAAGGTGTTGCAGTTTGATGCAACCTAATGTGTTAAAGCGGCAGTCGGCAACTTTTTTTTAGTCATATTAGCTTGAACTGTCATGGGATTCTGGAAGTAGAATATTAAATAGGCTGTTTAGGAAAAATAACGAAATCTGTAGCTCCCTCTGAAGCCTGTAATCATGCTTACAAAAACCGAGCGCTCCTGGCTGTTTTTAACCAATCAAGTTAGGGTGGAGGAATCCTACCTGCCAATCACAGCTTGTGCACACGCTGCTGAGCGTGAGTCTGCCCCAGCTTGTGTGCGCTCACACTGGTGTGAACTCACGTGCACAACCTCGTCCACAGAGGGGGAGGGGTTTGGGGGGCGATTCGGAGCTTGTTAGAGGTTGGGGGAGGGACCTGAAAGTTGTGTCAGTTCGAATTTTCCGACTTTAGACTCGCAATTTTGAAAACTTGCCGACTGCAGCTTTAAAGCAAGAGATGAAACAAGGACAAACAAGCGCCAGTTTAAATAATATATGTGAAGTTATTGCAGTTTTGGTAGAAAACACAAGCAACACAAATAGTTTCTACATTAAATGTTCAGAGGCTTCCGATAATTACACTGCACATACACAGGACACCAGAGGTCAATCATGTTAATCAGAATAGCACAATTAAATTTATACCTTTCTCTCATGTAAATTCATTGCATATTTGATAGATTTTAAATCGGTAAATATTAAGTTAAAGCTTTATCAATAGTTCAGTAACTAATGCAAGTTGCCAGTAAGAGAAGCTTCTCAACACTTTGAAAAACGGAAGAAAGTCTACCAGCTAAGCCGCGCTAAGCGCCTATTGTGTTTTTGAAAGAAAACCCTCGACCTTCTCCAAACATTATTAGTCCCTTGAAAATGAGACGGTGAAGACAAAGTTGCAGAAACCAGCACGCCGTTTCAACTTCAGTAAAACTGTTGGCCTTTAATCTTAAATAAGGCATTCTCTAAAAACTACAAGATACTGATACAGGGTTCAATTCTGTATAACTCAGACAATTTCCTTCACACTTTAAAGAAGTGGGCTGACCTTGAACTTGAGATTCCAAGGCTAAAAAATTGGCCCCATTCTGGCATTGCTGTAAAGTAATATGATTAGTTTATTTCTTAAAGTTTTTCACTCACAACGCTCAGCCATGGTGTTAACTTCTTGTTTCACTCTGTCCTCTAAGATAGAAAAACATCACATGGATGTGCTAAAAATGATCTAAAAACTTTTTGTTGGAGGTTGTTTGGAAAAAAAACAAAAAACGGGTACATATGTTGTGTTCATGTGTAATGCCATTGGTGTTGTACCCTTACTGCTCTTTGCTTCAATTGTTTAATGGAGGACATTAAACTGCTCACCTGTTTCCACAGAAAGGTGTTTTCAGCTTCACTCTGAATAGACACCAGGTCACCGTGCCTCTGTTTGCAGAAGTGACGAGCTTTTTCCATGGCCATCGAATTTTGATTAAAATAATATTGGTTCCCTTTCCATTCCAGCCACCCATCAGAGGTAGTATTGTAATCTGTAAATTTGTCAAAAGTTTGTAATACATCATAATAATACAATATATTCATAGTCAGGTTTATGCTTACTTTTTAATTTTTTTGTTATTTTTACCATGAAATCTAATGACTGATTTCCTTCTAAGACATACAATGCTGCCACAAATAGACATGTTTTTGTCACCAAGTTTTCTAAGGTACAGAAACACAAAAAATGATATGTGGCAACCCTTCTGGTGCTCTGCTTTTATGAACAAGTTACGGATTTTTTTTCTGCTTGTCTTGGAGATGAAATGTAGTTATGACGAGCAGACTTAACCATATTAAACAGGTTAGAAAGAAGTGACGTCTGAAGATTAGAATAGATGCAAGAACCGATTGCGTGTGAACTCTTATGTTTTATATTTCACACATTCACTCGATTCAAAGAAAACTGATTACAGAAAAATCATTTCTACCTAGAGCATCAGACTTTAAAAAAGAAAAAAAGTACTCTTCATAAATGCAACAAAACTTAACTAAAGCTATTAAGTGTGCTAGATCAGCTGAATGTCCAGTCCTGCTGTAAGAAAGATAAATCAGGCTCCACACATCCAAGTGTTCCTGTAAATGTCCCTAAATGTCCGATTCATTGTATTCTCCAGTGAATTTATTTTATTTTTTTAACCTTTATTTTACCAGGAAAATAGACCCGTTGAGATTAAAAATCTCTTTAACAAGGGCATCCTGGCCAAGTGGCAGCCCAAGTTACAAAATTAAAATTTCCGTTGCTTTAAAATAACAAATTGAGTAAAACAATAACAAATCAATTAAAACAATTACAGACAAGGGACTCAGTCTCAAGTGTTCTCATCCTGGAATTAAAATCGCTCAATGGAATCAGTTCCGTTAATTTCAAATCCTTTTGTAAATTGTTCCATGAGGTAGGAGCAGAAAAAGCAAAGGCCCTTTTTCCCTGTTCTGTACAAAAATTCACAGGTTGTATTTATAAGGTGTAGTAAATACAGTTGTACTGATGCGCTCACCTGGAGTAACAGGGGCTGGAGGCGGCTTTGGAGTGACTCCTTTATTTACATAGAGAGAAGTCATTAGTGATCACCTTTGAGTGGTGAGCACTTTGATACACAAGGAAAATAATAATGCTGGGTGCAGTGACCGAGGCCACTAAACTTTAAAGATATATAGCAAAAGCATTATAGAACCACAAGATAACCATCCTTTACCTATAGGGATCTGACAAATCCATTGATTGTACTTCTCACATTGATTATCGTTCCAAGATCCCATCTTCCTCCATTTGAATAAAAACATTTCAGCACAAGATTCTGCATTATTTTCATTGTCTGGCTGTCCATCCACCCAGTGTTGAAAGTTCACCTGTAAACCAAAGCAAAGTAATAAAGCAAGAATTCCAGTTGTAGAAACTACACAGGGATGAATTAACCAACTCTGGAGACAGAAAACTATGAACTCACTGGGGACCCATCACTCCACACATAACCAGTGGCTGGATCAGGGGCACTTAGTCCAATCCAGATGGTCCTATAGCTACAATGAACAGATTTTTATAGACGGTAAGTGATTTAGGGTTATATAACCTGCATATCACATCAACAAGAAATTCTGGGTGGGGGGGCAGTTATCATTGCCAGTCCTTACTCAGTAATGTGTCAAGTTATTTAAATCATGAAACGGTATGTGCTCAAGCTGATACTGTACCTAAATGGTTTAATTTCCAGCTCAGCTTCACTGTGGAAGCTGAGCAGGTCTCCTCCGATGGCTCTGCAGTAGTCACGGGCCTCAAACCACGTCTTCTTGTTAGAAAAGCCTAAATAAGCCTTAAAAACAAGGCATGCAGTTAAACTGTGATTGTGTTCCCATGCAGAGGTTCCTTAATCCTTGTTTTCTTTAGTTTCTCTTAAACATACTTTTTCCTTTTTAATCAGAGCAGAGCAATTGTTTAGAAGTATAAACTTTCTATGTGATACAGATATAGCTACGGCGGTGTGGTTAATGATTCTCTGTACAGGCCAAAACAGTCTTTACATGAGCCAAGATCTTTGTAGAGTGCCTGCTGTAATTTTTACCTTAATGCAGACGTTTCGTGATATCACTTTATTCCAACCATTTGCACACTTGATGGAGGGAACAGTCGGTGGGACAGGGGTTAAAACCGCCCCCTCTGCTATGTGTTTGCAGATATACTTCTCCTTGTTGGTACAAGGCAAGACATCCCAGAGGCCAGCAAAAGTTCCAGTTGCCATAGCAACACAGCCCTGTCGGTGGCCTTGTTTTGTCAGAGGGGAAATGTCAGCTGTTATGTGTAAAGTCACATTCAAACACATCCTTAAGAACTGAACCTTGTAATACCTGGCATTTCAGCATTCCAATGAGTAAATCTCACAGAGTCTGTGTTGGTCCACACAAAATAATCTATGTGTTTGTGGTTAGAGAGCCCTAACCAGAAATGCTTCTCTGATCGCAGACCCACCAAGCTGACAAGGAAGGCGTTATCCACCCTGAAAATATTTACAGTGAAATTATATTCTTTTTTTTTTTTTATTATTTACATCCAAATTTACAATGTCTATTAGTATTAGCTTGTTATGAATCTTAATAATAGTTCTTACCCTGTTGAAACATCAGCCAAGTAGGAATCGGAGTGCTTGCAGTCTTCTCTTGCTTCATCAAACGTCTTTGTCTCAGTCCCAACAAAGTAGCAGTAGGAGCCATGTTTTTTCCAACCCTGGATTGTCGGGAAACAAAAACAGAAAAAATGTCTGCATACATGATTTTTCTTGTGTGTTTCTTTGTGTTAAAACAGCACAAATCACTATGAGAACTTAACTCACAGTCTTGCAGCCTGCATTTTGCACCACTTCATCTCCAGAGGGTTCAGAGGCACTTGTTTTCATACAAATGAAGCCATGTTTCTCCTTGCAAGCACGGTCAGCCCATTTCCCATTCTATAAGAAAGAAGTACAGAAAGATATTTTACTGTGGACAATCCATGTGCCAACTTGTAGTCAAACACTGTGTGCACCATCATACAAAAAGCTCACAGCCATAGGTTTATTCGTATGGGTGTTGTTTAGCTCAAAATATATAGATACCTATGCAATTTTTATTTTTTTGTCATTGTTAATAGCATGTTAATATAAGACCATGTCTAAGAAGAGGAATTGGGTTGAATCACCCCGTTCTCACTCTAACAGCATTACAAAAAAGCCCTTATACCAGGACAGGTGTACTGTCAATGCAGAGGGAGGCCTGTAGTGTTAGCTTTCAATACAGGTGTTGAAAAACAACTTCTGACATTATAAGTATCGGAATAGTTTGATTGTGAAACCTGGCTAGTTTTTGTCATTGAAAAAAGAAACAAACAAAAACAAATATAATGCTCCATACTTCTCCTCCTATGAGAACACAGTCTTCTTGGTCTGTGGAGAAGGCTGGTTCCCCGAACTCCCAGCTGGTGAAGCGAACAGTAGAGTGGTCACTCCACTCAAACAACCCCTCTGTTTTCCAGTCGTTCAGTCCAATCCAAACCTCTTCAGTCGATGCTGCGGACAGAAAAAAAATGAATCAATGAAAAAGTAATATATTTGTGATTTGTTAAATAACTACAAATACTACAAGTACAAGGAATTCTGCTGAATTTTAAATGTTGTTGAAGTGGTTTGTATTTCAGTATGACCTGATGTTGTGTGAGGAGACTTATATTATGTCTTTTTGACAGATGTGTTGAGATGTGTCAGCCTCTAGAGGGCAGAAAATGACCAAGAAACTAAAAAGTTAAAAGAAAAGTAAGATGTTAAATTGGTTATGTGCCTAAAACAGCAGGAATCCCCAAAAAATAGAAAAACATCCACTATCTGCAAGCAGGATGTTTCCTACTCATTTAGGGGCATAACTCCAGCAATCTGGACATTAAATTTATTTTATTTTTTTCTTGCCATACATGCTTTGGCTACATTGGAAACTCAGAAATGTTTGTTGTAGTGTTCAGGGTAATAGTAATTAGACTGTGGCTGGAGAGTTCTGACACGAAATGAACAAGAACATAGATCTCTTTTTATTAAGGAATCACAAGCTGAAAATGCTAGATCTATTTTTAACAAGGTCCTGTTTTTCGTATGGTCATGTTTTTTTTTCTTTCTTTTTCTCAAAACGGCTTTTTTCTAAATTCAAAGTCAATGTGCCAAATAAAGTAAAACAAAAGATATCGAAATGGATATCAAACAAGGTAAATACATTTTACCACTGAATTCAATTGTGACAGAGTTCTACAAGCAAATATCTCAATCTAGCTGGTGACTGAGTGCTAAGAGACTACAAAAGAGAAAGGTTATGTTATTATTTTCCCCCCCTAGAGATTGCACAAGTGGAAAGGCCAGTTTGCTCACAGCGGAACTGTTTGTATCGTACCATATCCAAGCTGAGAGACGATAAAGCTTTGATCTTCCACATTGCGGATGCTCACAAGGTCCCCTCCCTCCCTCCGGCAAGCCAGCTGTGCATCCGACCATGTTTTCGGAGTATGATAAAGTTGGAAGCAGTGACCATTGTATGGAATCCAAGGTGCTGAACAAAAGCCTGTCTCAGTAGCTGCTTATGAGAGGAACAAGAAATGTAATTAAATAGTTACAGTTGATATCGTTTCATTTCAAGACAAAGTTGTCAAGCTTTCAGAAAATAACTTTTTTTGTTACCTTCAGTTGGAGCAGCCGACACTCTTTTACTGTAGCAGATGTAGCCAAGTTTCTTGTTGCACTTCGAGCTTTGCCAGGAGTACTGCACAGCACCATCAATGATTCCACATGTATGTCCTAGACTGGAGAGTGGGTATCCTAAAGGATGATGGAAATTTAGAAATGATGCCACATGTCACTTATTATATATATATATTCATTCTCACAGGCTTTTTATTTTGTAACATATTGAGCTAATATCTTGAATACAGTAAGAATTGCTGGTATAGGAGGTGGTATAAATACACTGCTGTGGTTTGTTAACAGTCCTCTGGTTTCACAAGTATCTGTAATGTAGCCGGAGTCACCTGCTGGTGCTTACAGGCCATAAAGAACACAATCACAATTCAACTCTTTGTAGATGGGCACCACAACCTACCTGAATCCCAGTTCAGATAACGAAAAGGTTCCCTATTAGACCACTTCCAGCCACCTTCTGGATCCAGGGTCAGTCCAGTCCAAAGCTTGTATCCCTCGTTCCAGCCCCCTGCTCCTAGTATTACTGAGTATATTAACAAAAAAAGGAAAGAAAGAAAAAAAGAGACACAAAGCGAAAGATTTGTGATGCACTCACAATCATCGTCAGCCAGAGTGATACACCAGTGAATGTACAACATCTTTTTGATTGAACTGAGCATTTCTCATCAGTACATTTCAGGTCCATATTACTTCACCTGTGATGTAAGCCTGTTCGTGAGGATCGCTGATACTGAGCAGGGAGGCACTCTGCTGTTTGCAGCTGGCGTCAGCCTCCAACCACGTCAGAGCTGACAGTGTGTTCAGCTGGTAGTTTGCTCCCGTTGTTGGGTGTTTGATCCAGTTTGTTTTAGCTGCAGTGTATAATAGATTTATACAACTTCAGTTTACTGTTCATGCTCCTTTTGTCTGTTTAGTTTTTTCGAGGCAGACATACCGTACTGTACATATAAAGCTGAAATGTTGAAGGCAGTATTATGATAGTAAAAGCCTTCATTATTTACTTAAATCTGTGTATTTGAAGTAAACAGACATACATCGTAAATGTGCCCTGTCTCACGGCTACAAAAAAAGCTGGTGCCTAAAACAAGCAGTACTCACTATTAGTTGGGCAGTATCCCCAGAGCCCATTTTCAAATTCAGTTTCAACGCCGCACCAAAGTATGTCTGGGGAGCCGACCATAATACAGCTTGAGTACCACTGGTTTTCATACTGGAAAGGAAACATGCAGGGCCTTCCAGCTGCGTTTCCTTTAATAGTGTAATATTCTGACAGACAAAACAACAAAACAAAGAACAGCTTAATCACTTAAACTCAACTGCACCCACATTATTTTTATTTACTGATGTATCGTACATAAATGAATAATAAATCAGACTAATCACTCCTGTTTTGATTTTTTTTTTTTTTAGAAGAAGAAGAATCAGTAGTTACTGCAAACAAGCAAACCTCTGTATGTTCTTGTGCAAGCTCCACTGGACGTCCCTGAAATTGTGAGGTGGCTGTTGGGTCCAACTGTTCTGGACAGTACGGCTGTGCCATCTGCATTAAGTTCAATGTAAAGCTCTTGGCCTTTGAGGGCTAGCACAGTTTCATTCCGACATTCCCACTTTAGGATTTCACTGGTTTCATCACAATCGTAAAGGGTTACTTCACTCCCCACGCTCTTCCCTTGGACTCCCAGGCACTTATTCAACCGGGGAACCAGGAGTCGTTCTGCAGTAGTCCAGCGAATCTCTGTGCAGACGCCATGCGTTTTAGCCAAGCAAAAACCAGTTGCCTTGTTAGTTAATTGAAATGGTGAATCTGCAGGGATAGATTGTTCAGAAACAGTTAACACTCATCAATGTTTAAACTATGTTTTATTTACATAAACAAGATTGTTGTGAATTATTTACAGAATAAGCTTGCAATCAAACAATCTGTCACAAATCTTTATAACTAGTGTATGAAGAATACAAAGCCTACAAATAGGTATATTGTGCCGTGAGCATTGCCTACTCCTGAAAAAAATCAAGAGGCTTAAAATCAAAAATTGGAATACTGTACCATCTGATGCCGAACATTGTAATGTTTTCAAGAGGAATACAAAAGGCATCCATGTGATCCTCATTGTTACAATTCTTACAGCCAGATTTGATGCCTGTGTTGTCCGCCAAGAATGTAAGAACTGTGTTGACGATTGTGGAGAGAAGTAAGTTTTAACCGCACTGATGCACCATGCCTTTTTACGTCACCTCAACTTTTTTTCATTCTTACCTAATACCGCCAGCATCATGTCTTAGATGTATTCTTCAGAACTTTACAACTTTATTTGCACGCTCAGCTGGTTTGCCGTACTAGACTATGGGTACAGTCATCGGATACTCTGTGGTTGAGGAATCTTCCGCTTTTTAACAAAAAACTGCAGTCACGCTGACTTGCTGAGGCAGTAGGAGGGGGGTTGAATGAAGCCTTTAACAGTGACATTTATAAGTTACAGCATGTGAATTAATTAAACAAAACTTTTTTTTTCATAATAATGTTATCTGTAGTGTACTCCTCGGTATTGCCTTATGCTTAGGGTACTAATCCCAGCTTTTAGACAAAGGCCTGGAACGTCCATTCATCCATTCATCCATCACACGGATCAGTGTGTGGATGCAAAACAATTTCCTCCAGCTAAACTCAGACAAAACTGAAATCATTGTCTGTGGCCCACAGAAACAAAGAGAAAGTGTTATCAGTCACCTTGAGACTCTCTCTCTAAAGCTTAATTATCAAGTTAGAAATCTCGGGGTAATATTGGACTCAGACCTGAACTTTAACAGCCACATTAAATCAGTAACATCAGCTGCTTTTTACCATCTAAAAAACATTGCCAGAATCAAAGGAATAGGTCTAAACCAGACTTAGAAAGACTGATCCATGCGTTTGTCTCCAGCAGGTTAGACTACTGTAGCGGCCTGCTCACTGGGCTCTCTAAACGGGCTGTAAGACAGCTGCAGTACATCCAGAACGCTGCTGCTCGAGTCCTGACTAGAACCAGGAAATACGACCATATTAGTTCGGTGCTCAGGTCTCTGCACTGGCTTCCCGTTGCTCAGAGAATAGACTTTAAAACAGCTCTGCTTGTGTACAAGTCTCTTCATGGTCAAGCGCCAAAGCACATCTCTGACATGTGTGAAAGAATTTATGTACCTATGTTACAGGCAATCTTATATTCGAGTGATGTGTGTTGTACCATACACTGAACTTTTATTGAACTTTGCCTCTGCTTAGCAACAGCATGATATTAATGGTATAATCTGCCCAGCAACTTGCAACCTGCAAACATCTGTTCTTTATCTGTAAGTTTCATGCGTGGGATGCGCTAGCCTAACTGTGTGAACGTCCTGTTGATTTACATTAAGCTACGTCATGCACTTGTTTGTACCACTGTATAAAAGCTTGTGTGAAGCGCCGCAACGGCAGAGATCTCTCCATGTTCTGAATGAGCATGTATTTTGAATAAATCAACTACCAAGGCACATAACGGACTTAGTTCTTTTATTTGATTTAAGAAAGAAAGATTTATTCCTCCACACATGTTAAAGCCATATGAACCAACTCGGGCTCTGATCCTCAGGGAGTTCTATTTAGCTGTGCATATGACACCTGAAAGTATTGTGTTTTTTAATGGGTTTTTAAAATTTTTTTAAAATTTTTATCATTATTATTATTATTATTATTATTTTTTTTTTTTTGTTATTTTTTTTTTTATTTCTTTTTAATGATTTTATTGCCTTCTTGTGATTTTATGTAGCTGTGAAGCACTTTGAATTGCCTTGTGTATGAATTGTGCTCTATAAATAAAATTGCCTTGCCTTGCCATTTTCTATACCCTTTTAATCCAATTCAGGGTCGGGGGTGGCGGGAGCCTATCCCAGCTGTCATTGGGTGAGAGGCAGGATACACACTGGATAGGCTGCCAGTCCATCACAGGACCACACAGAGACAAACAACCATGCACCCTCACACGCACTCCAAGGGTCAATTTAGAGTCACCAATTAACCTAACATGCATGTTTTTGAGCGGTGGGAGGAAGCCGGAGTACCCAGAGAGAACCCACGCATACATGGGGAGAACATACAAACTCCACACAGAAAGGACCCAGTTGATTTTTGAACCAAGAACCCTCTTGCTTTGAGGGGACTATGATGGACGCAAACTCATTACATGTCTTCTCAAGAATCAAACTGCAGAATACAGTATCAAACACTTTTCATATATAATATTATTGCCTTGAGCTGGGGTGGAAACTGAATTGAACTGATAGGTGTTTAATTAGTTCCTAAAGGTAAATTATATTGTTGCAGTCATCAGTTATTCGTCTTTAAAAACAGAAATGACTGGTACTGGTACGATATTTGGTAATAAAGACCAAACTACGAATGTTAAGGTTTATTTTCTGAAACAAGCGTTAATTGAATACTGTTAAGATAAGCGCTCTAAGTTAAAGTTCTAGTACTATTCAGCCTATCATGCTAATATCACAGTATTACTTAAGAAGACCCATGTAGAGAAATAGTTTAAACAAGCTTCTTTACATAAATGGATAATGGCTAATGAAAAACAATAGGTTGAAATACATTTAAATGAATGAATCTCGTTAAAACATCCAAACATTACATCAGATAATAGTTTATTCTTCAGACTTTTTGCCGTTTGTAAATGTGCAGTTCAGTTGCCTTTATGAATATCTTCTTTCCCCATCCAACTGAAAGGCAGACAGAAACGGATGTGAATCAGATTGCAGTGTATTGCAGTTGTCACTGTTTCTTGAGAATATATTGGATAAACTGGTTGACTGGATAAAGTGTTACGCAGTGCTTACCAAAAGGAAGTCTTCAGATTGCTGACATGTCTAATTTCATTGGAATTGCAGCTCATGGGCAACCTTTTCCAGAAACCTCTGTTAATACTTTTGGGAAGTGGTTGCTTTTTGGTGTGATTCACAGAAAAGAGTGGTTTGTAGCTCAGAAGAAGCTTTGTGACTGATTGTTTTTGCCTGTAGAAGAGCACAGGTTGGTGTTCACTTAAATATATGGGCATGCTGATGTAATATGGGGTAATTAACAGTCAGAGATTTCTGATGCAAAATGCCTGTGTTGGTTGGCTAATATCTATAAACTAAATCAAAATTATTTTTTAACTTTTCTCTCCATCAGTGATGGCGATTTCGTAAATAGCTAAACCTATAATGCATCAGTTTGACACAAGCAGAATACTCATAATCTTTCTTTGCTGTTAAATGTGTGTTAGTTTTGTTTTATGGTCTTGTTACACATACTCCAGAATATTTAGCATTTCACCAATAAATGAAAGCAGTAGGAAAAAGGATGCTAAGACACTGCTACTGAACAATAATCCAACATCTGTTCCTTGGATTTTTGCATATTGGTTTTCCTACGTTCTACTTTTGGTTGGATCATCCTTGGTTTGCTCATGTTTTTTGCCTTAGTTAAGCACTCTTTTTAGTCAGATGTTTTAATTATTTCCTGTTCTATTTAGGTAAATCCAGTTCTTTTGTTCATTTCTGTAAGTTTAGTGCTTCCCTGTCACACCTGGGTTCTTTTGCTGATTGCCTCACCTGCCATTCATTTTGCAATCCCTCCCTCAGCATATATCCTTCTAGTGTTTCTTTTCTCCTCGCCAGTTCATTGATCTTTCCCCGCAGCGGTTTCTGTTAGTAAGTCCATTGATGTCTTCTGCCAGTCTGTTACTCTGTTAGTCTGTTAATTTGTCAGTTTTCCCATTAGTATTCGTTCTTGTAAATCCTTTCTGTAAATTGTACTTATTCTTGTCTTGGCAGGGCGTTTGTTTTATTTTATTAAAATCTTCTCATTACTGCCTACTGTCTGCCTTCGGGCCCACTTTTCATGAATCCCTGAAAACTGTGACCTGTAAAATGAACCAAGGGCCTAATGTTACAGCAAGATAGAGACAAAGTTGTCCCTCAAGAGTCTAAATCAAATCTGGAGAAACTGCATTCAATTTTTGTCGACACAGAAAACTTGATCTTTTTTTTTTATTTTATCAGGGTTCAGTTCTGATTATAACTCATGATAATAATTATAGTTGGATTCACTCTTTTTTTGCACTGGGTTTATTGGTGTAGTTTTGTTAGTGTACTTTTTACTCATACTTTTACTCATAGAGTAGGCAATATTATATCTCAGCATTTCGGCCATACAGTGGGGTGGATAATGCCGTTATCCACATGATGAACAGGGCACTCTGCCATCTGGAGAAGCAGGAAACCACAGTGATTTCTCCAGTGCTTTTAATACGATCCAGCCCTCCTTGCCGGGAGAGAAGCGATTTGAGATGCACATATTAACAACAGACTGGACTGATCGCACAACACCAATGTCCTAATGTCGAACATTAATATGAAGAGGAGGTAACATACTTCTCCGGTGTGTATTGGTATCCTCATATTAAAACATAATATTAGGGAGTGCTTGTCAACTTACATATATTTGGCTTCTGAAGAAATTTGCCATTCCATATATGCAACATTCATTTTATACAGTTCACCTTTCCCATCAGGATGTGTGGATACTAATATGTAAATGTAAATTTGAAGGCAATGTCTACTTTAATGAAAGTATTTGAATAAAGTGTCATTACATAATTACAAATTAAACAGCACTACCATTTCTTATTGAATGAATGCTTAGACAGTGTCATTTGTGTCAAGTTTAATACTTATTTTACAGTGACACGCAGTGAGGTTTTACACATGTCAAGAGTACAAGCAATGACCAGCATCTTGGGTATGAGCACCACATGTAACTGTTATTTACATTTAGTCATAAGTTTAATACAAATCATTCTCATTGGGACATCCTGGACCCTAAATTGTTCTGTCTCATTAGGTTATACATTTCCAACTCCACTGAACTTAGTGATATATTGTTAAATAACCGAATATATACCGTATTTGGTAAAAAAAAAAAAAAAAAAGCAGTAAAGCGTCAGAATGTAGTACTTGAGATTGGGATACAGTTTCTCACAGAGTTAAAATAGGTTCAGGGTTTTCCGCATTCTCTATCAGTTTGTTGGTGTCAACCACATCAGGCTGAGGTGGTTCGCTGTTAAAGTAGAGTGGATTGTCAAAGGTGGGGAGGGGACGAGGCGACTTCTTGTAGAAGAAGAATGCAACGACTATCAGCGTGGAAGTGATGGTGATGAGCAGCACAACTATCAAACTTGTGTGAGCCCGACTGGAACGATCCTTATCTGTATGAGGCTCTGTACATTCAACAAGGAGACAGTCAGTTTAAACATTTCAAACAGAATCAGACTTGAGATATACCCATTTTTTTCTATTTAAATCTTATCATACTAAATTGTTTTAGATTTGACTAAATGCTACTTCAGATGTAATTATTAATGAACTATACAACTTGAGAGGATACAAAGATTTAACTTACGAGATTCTGGGTCTGGATCGGAGATTGGCACTGTTGGGAAAGTCAGAAATGGTGGTCAGATCACAAATGTCTTCAAACAAGTCTGTTGGTCTAATTAATCTATTGGCTTTACTACAATACAATTTCCAGGTCTGAACTATACTCTGTAAGATCCCAGTGTAACTTTTCAACAGGACACACCAATAATAACCTAAAAAACAAAGAAACAGTAAATGACCTGAGGCTGGAGGTTGTTGTGAGGTAGCTGATAGAGGATAACATTTATTTTTGTTTTTCGGCAACTTGCATACTGATGCATGTAGTGTGATCACTGCGTTAGGATATCTGTATGTTAACTGTTTTACATCTGCCGCTTGTCCATGTAAAAGAAAAAAAAAAAGAACTAAAATGGCAAGAAAAAAGCTATTTGAAAAGTCAGCACACATCTTGTACATTGTCTGGTAATGTCTCCGGATAGGATAGGCGCTAATCGTTGTGTTTGAAGAACTGCTAAAAAAACCAGGGGCAACTGGTCACATGTGAAGATTTGAGTTACTTTTGAGCTCAAGTCATTAGATTTGCATATAAAAGGTGGATTCAAATAGCCTGGGAATTCCCATGCTGCTTTGCGCTCGATTTCATTCTCACTGCAAAGTCAGCCTGGAAACCACCACCCTTATTTTTGCTAGAGTTTGGGAACCAATCACAGAACGGGGGGGGCGCAGCAAGACGATGACGACGTCTATGCGCTACACCGAAGCTTGTAGAGCGTTAATCCAACATGACAGCGGACACAACGTTACCGTTCAATGCAGCCTTAGAAAGTGTTTCGGAGTAGATTCACCCTAGGGTCATTTGAACCGTGACATCCAGCCAAGTAGCCCACCCGAAGTTTTTCCGATATTGGCTGAACATCAGCTGAGTTACCGAGTTATCCCGAATAGCTTAGCACAAGCGCTAACGGACCCTGGCAGTTTCTCCAAAATTACCACACTAAAATCACATGTCATGACACCAAACTTCTACAGTTGTACAAATATGGTCTGTACTCACAAAACGATGCATTTGGAAGTTTGTACATAGTCCATGAGTTTATTATTATCATCAACACAAGCCTGATAGCTTTTCTGCTGCTAAAGCTTCGTTGACGACACTTCTGGGAGCTGGGAGCTTCAAAGTAAGATGAGGGTTGATCTACTACTGTAGACAACAAAGCAAGGCTGCTCAATTTCTCCATTATTAAAATAAATTCACAACTCTACAACATAAAAATTCATGTAGAATATAGCATATAGGCCTACTTTGTTGTCAATTTAAGTAGCTTAGAGCGCAAGTTTACTTTTATTTTCCATTTTTTTCTTCTTCCTCGTCGAATTTCTGTCGTCATCTGGTATAAGTGATACAATTGGCTATGAATCGCGCGCAAAGCAGCATGGGAAGAACCTGACGTCATTTGATAGACATTCGTAGCGCCCAATAAACGGCTCTAGGCATTCGTAAACCACGCCTCAAATACGAGAAAATGCACACCTAGTTCCCAGACCACCATCTCATCGAGATTGTGGACGCGTCAGCCAGGCTAGGATTCAAAGGCAATTTATTGCAATTCAAAACAAACGGGTTTAATAGAGAGACAGCTGATTTGCACAGTTAACATAAAAGTGTGCAAGGATAAATAATTGTCATTTTTGTGGAGGTTAAAAAGTTATATCTTCTTAATCACTAAATTAACACAAATATGTGATTTATAATTGAAAGGATGCATCCTGTTGATTTCACTTTTTGCACATGCTCTTTTTTTTTAGACCATCTGTAGTCAGAGTCCCTTCTCGAATTCCACTGACAAGCAAAACCAATTATTATTCAAATTGACATATTATCAAACATGACTTCCTGTCAGGGATTTCTAACAAGCTACACATGTGAGAAATGTTCATGACCTTACCTTTGGGTGTTTTACAGATGTATGATCTGTCGTGCCATCTGCGGCCTGAATTCCAAGTTCCATCTGAGGTTTGAATGGCTCCATAATCAGAATCTGGCTCTTCTGGAGCCCAGTTAGTGTAGTCCATGACTGTTTTATCCAACCACATCCATGTTCCTAGAGGCAAACAGAAGTAATTTTGCGTTTTGAGAGTTGGCTAAATAACTATTTTACAGTCACTTTTTATTGCATGAAAATGGATTCGGTTGTGATTGTGTCTCTGTGATCTTTTTAAAACTGTTTTCATGAAGTAGTTTTGCTTCATAATTAAAAAAAAAAAAAAAAAAGTTCCTACCTTTGTGTGTTTTATAGAGGCCAATCCAGTAAGAGCTGTGGCTATCTTGAAATATTCCTACATTGCTTTTGATGAATTGTTGCTCCAAAGGATCTTCGATACTGGCTAGGATTCCACCTTCACATCAAGAAACAATGCGGTTGTTACAATTAATGAACACATATTGGGGGTTATTTGTGTGTGTTCCTTTTTTGGTGTGGAGTCCAGTCTCTTACCATGCCTAACACAGCTGCTAGCAGCATCTGCCCATTCAATTTCATCAGTGATAAACAAATAGCAGTGACCCCTGTATGGCATCCAAGTGTAACTCTCCTGAAACTCTACATTAGTATCTTCAGGGCAGCGTCCGGGAAACGAGGTGGTCTCAGATGGTGCCACATCTGTGAAGGACAGTGACAGTGCTGATTAACTAATTCTTTGACATTCATTGCTGTTAATTTGAAACCTTTATATTCTGTGAGACACATTGTTAGACTCCAATATTGACTCCTGAAAAATAGGGCAAATATAATGTTGTATCTGGGCTGATTAATTTCTCTGATGGAGGACCAATAAAATTACATTCAATCAAAAATACAACGCTAAACTAGACAGCACAACCAATGTGCGTTTTTGATAAAAAACAGTAATGAACTAAACCAACCAACAGTCTATTATTTAGATTATTTTCATAGCTTATCCCGTCATGAGTGCCAGCACAACGTTCTAGCCTTATCAAAGCACATATGTTACCACTTGGCATGTATAGTGACTGCAGTGGCTGACCTAATCAAAGTATGTTTTGTGATACATGTATCCACAGGATATGACAGGTTACATTTACCAGCAATTTAAATGGGCATTGTGTAACAACAAGGCATGGCATCCTGTTTGCTGCGGTCATGTCGGGTGTGATGAGCCTGAGACTGAACACACATTCACAAAGTGAAGCAGTATGGTTCCTTCACCACAGAAAAAGCAGAATTTTTGAGGGTTTTTTGTTTGTTTGTTTTGTCCTGAATTTGTGACCTTTTAAAAGAATCTGACTTCCTAACCTAATTATTTTGCAATGTTTCTTTATTTTATTGTTATTTTTTTACAATATAAATCACAGAAAAAATGTTTGCTTTTTTTCCCCCATACATTTACAACACAAGACATGTCTCTTTGGAATATACGCTCCTGCTGCCACCTCCATTTTCCATTTCCCCCCTGCATTATTCAACGTTATTTTTTGTTTTAGTTATTTAACTTTAAAGATTTTTTTCTTAAAAATTCTCCTGATTCTCTTTTTGACTTCATGCTTTCAAAGCTCTGCATTTAATTATCAGTTGCTGGTTTGGTCATGTGGAATAACTAAACTGATGTAGCGTTCACAATGCAGCTTTTCCAAAGATGTGGGAATACCTGTCGACTGCATGCAAACGCTGTTCATGGTCTGGTTGCAGAAAGCAGTCTTCCATTTTCCGTCCACATCTACGTACACACAAGGTCTGTCTCTGCTCGGCTCCGATGGTGCCCACTGGGCAGAGTTCAAGTGCCAGCCGTCAATATACCTGAAATAACCTTTAGTCTGAAAAGAACAAGAACATTGTTGGCTGTTTTCAAGCATGAAACCAAAACGAATCCATTTTCACACACCTTTTTAAACCTGTGTTCTCCAAAATCTAAATCTAAAAATATGTCTGACGTCATTTAGCAGATTATTCTGATAACTTACTCATTCAATAACTTTTGAAACTTTTTTTAAATATGACCAAAGGGCACATAGTACAGTAGTTTCACATGTTTGCTGCCCTCTACCTGCTGTTTGTTAAGTCCAATCCACAGAGGAGTTTTGAGATTCAAAGCCAGCAGTTCGACATGTGCACGTGTCCACTCGTTTCGTAGGCTGGCCAGGTTGGCCTTATCACCCTGACAGCGTTTCTGGGCGTCATCCCAGGTCAGATTTTGAGTCACAGCCTTGATGCTGTCATTTCCCAGACGTACATAGATCAAAGGGTCTATTGGTTGTAGTTGATCCTGGATATTTGAGTCTGTTGGGTGCAAGGACAGTGTCAAACAAAAGCTAATTTATTTACATTATCACTGACATTGACTGTAGGTTGAATTTGTTGCCCTGTATTTTTCTGCAAACTTGAAACATGGGATGCAACAAGAATCTGCACTAAATTTTAGGCAGTATGGTGCTACAAAACCCTTTCATTTTGGGGCTTCATGGTGCAACATACTGTACTTAATATCTTCTTTAAGTTTTCACATTTTCAGCCTCAATCAGATAAAACAGAAGAAGAATTAACTCACCAAGATTTCTCTGACAGACAAAGCCGTTGGTGTCATTGCAAGAACCAATCAACCATTTACCGATCCCAAAAACCGAATTGCTGGTCATCCATACACACTCAGCCTGGTTAAAAGTGAAAAGATTTGCATGATTTGTGACATGCAACTTTCTCATCTACAAATTTACTTTAGTGGAGGCAGTATTTTACTCAAAATCAATCACATTTTTACCTCATTCCATCTTTGGTAAAATGTTCCAGGACGCCGTTGATTTTTCTAAAGAGCAGAATCAGATTTTTTGAATAAACATTACAGTTTCTTCTATTAGTTCTGATATATCTTGAGTATCTCATTGTCAGAGCAAAGGACGTGAGGAAAAGAAGCACCTGACCACAAGAAGTCACCCATTTAACCTTTAAATATGATGTGTACTTACAGAGTAACCCCAGTTGGTGTATTCCCTTTTCGCGCCATCAGTCCAGTAAAATCCATCCTGTCTTAAACTATTCAAACCAATCCACAGGTTTGTAGATAGCACATCGGGCATTTTTGTGGTAAAAAATGCTGAAAATTTAAAAGGTCAAAAAAACAGACTGATCTTAATTTCATTCAGTTTGAGTTTGCAACTTTCCCTTATTTCGGCAAAAGTTCCAACATCTTATACATGGTTTAGATTTTGTTAGTGTGAAAATGACATTTTCACACTTCCCAACATAATATACACTGGTGTATAATATACAAAGATAAAGAGGGCAAACCTTGCACTTGTCTTGTGGGAATGGAGCCTAAATGGCCTCGCATTGTGATGCACTGTTTCCGTGCTTCTTCCCAGGTTGCCTTTCGGTCACTTATTAAGTAACACTGTAGATAATAAGTTATAATTGGTTTAAATTATACCTTATATGTGCCTGATAAATTCTCTCACACACACTTGCACACATCCTGCTTCACCTAACGATGTACATTAACCCTTTACACTGTATTTATGTAGTTATTTCTTGATTGATTGATAGCAAGCATGGGGTGATGGTAATTTCTGACCTTCTTTCCAAATTTAGTCCATGGGGGCACACAGCCACCTTTTGGAGGAACTGTCGGAGCTGCGGTGGTGTTGACTGGAGGCGATGTCGTTCGTTTACAGATGGACTGAGTCTCTCTTCCACAATTAGTGGTGCGCCAGAAACCTGTAAGAAAAGCACCATGTCCATAGTGTAAAAATCTTGTTCAGACAGTTCAGCTGGGGTTAATCATTCTTTGATAAGAGAGTGCATGGCATTTTCCCTCACCCATGTGATAAGTCATAGTAACACAGTTCTCGTCAAAGACATCAGAACTAGGCTGATTTTCATCCCACCCTTGAAATGACACAGGAGTATCATCCATCCACCTTAAAACACACAAGTCAATTTAAATGATAATATGTGATAAAATACAAATAGCCTTTTACCATCATGTTGCCATTTTGCCGAGTATATAAATTAAATGGAATAACAATAAATGTAGCCAAAGAAAACATATACACAAATGAAGCATTAAAGTTGTTTAGAGCTGTATGTTTATCTGCAGGATAAGGGAGCTGGGTGGATGTCTTTATTTGCTATGTAACAAATCTACTACCCCCTCCCCCTTAGAGCCAACAGTAAACTGCATAATCGTTTCAACTAAAGCAGTTCCAGTGCTGGTTCAGGGCTGTTACCAGAGCAAGTGCTAAGTTGGTTCCATAAAGAACCAGCCATGACTTGGTTTGTTTTTCCACATCCAGAGAACCACCACATAACCACAACCCTTTAAACAGCTCTTCAGTCCACATTGAAATGCTTCTCTTCTGCATTCTGAGATTGTGTAGAGAACTACAGGGCAGGGGGGCAGCTCTTCACATATTATGGTGTTTGTCTTATTTCCCTGAAAACCTGTGTCTTAATATCACCTGTCTAGTTCATAAATACTATTGTAGAAACAGCAGTCATTGTTGCCAGTTGGTGATATTCTCCTTATAGCTCCTTATTTTTGTGGCATTAATAGTACTCACCAAAATGATCCATCAAGTTCCACCGTCAAACCTATATAAAATGACCCATAGAGTCTGGATATCTGCATAGAAACAAAAAATGACAAAACGTGTTTACATGTGTTTATATGGGTCAAATCCTGAATGTGCTGTTTTGCAAACCCAAAAACACCTACCTGTTTCCATATGAACATATTTTCATCCCTACTGTTGATTGATGCTAAGTCACCGTGCCGCTGCTGACAGAAGTGACGAGCTTCTTCAATAGACTTTGACATTCTGTTGATAAAATATTGTTTTCCTCTCCACTCAAGCCAGCCATCGTCAGTGACATTGTAGTCTGTAAAGGTTTAGAAGCATACTGCATTGAAAATTTGAGTTTTAGAAACCTGTTAATGTCTCATCAGTTTGACTAGGACTCCAGAAATCTACCATTCGTGTTTTGTATAACCATTTAAAAAGAAAAAACCTTTAACTACAGCGAGCAATTTTCAAGCAAATACTTATGATTCTTATAAAATTTCAGCAATTATTTTCCCTTGATTGTAGCCTGGCGACGCCATCCTACGTACTTCCGCCCAAAGATTTTGGCTCCGCACATAGTCACAGCCCTTTTACAGACAGCCGTTCCACTTCCTATTCGCCCCATTATAAAAAAATTGGCTGCAGTTCAGTTGATTTTCTCTGGGGGCGCTGGCGAGCGAGTGCAGAATGACCATTTTCCATAGGGCTGGCGCTAATAACTCAAAAAATGTCCCCGCTAGCGGCTGAAACCTGAAAATAATACTGTGATTTCTGACAGAGGGATGTGGATTTATATCGAAAGTACAATAACCTGGGAGTTATAGCTTTCTGTTTTCTTACAGGTCTGGCATTTGCGAGTCAGTATCTGCTAGCATCTAGCTAATGGAATCTGAAGAACGCACGGCTGATTACGACCGGCTGCTTTACGGCACTCGTCCACTGTGCCAGAGTGCTAACCTGGTGCCGCTAACAACAACGAAAGCTAAACCAGAGGCTAGTCAGAGAGTATGTAAAAGGGCTGTGCTGAAATCTGTAACTATTTGAGCTAACACCTCTCTGCTAGCTCAGCGCTAGGACTGACCATGCCGTAAAGTGATGCCACATGCGTGACGTCACTCTGGATGCAATACTGACAATAAATGTGTATTTTAAACAAATCTAGAGAGTCTAAAAAATCAAACCAAGTGCCGTTTGAAAGGATAATTTATCCTGCCTTTAGGAAAATTAAAATGAAAAAATATAAAAAATTATATCCAAAGCAATGGCTGGATCTAAGGTGGATTTCATAGTACCACCATAGAGTTTGGCGTGCTCTGCACTGCTTCGTTGGCGCCCCTAGAGTGCAGTACCACCCGGAAATAGCCGCCAGTTTTCCCTCTCCTCATAATAGAGACTCTCTGACATAGTCTGGCCAAATCCCCCTACCTCGGTTCGCTCAGTGTTTTGCCAATCAGCAAACAGTTGCGAGTGGTGACGCAGAACTCACGCGCGGAGTCCATTGTAGTCCATATAATTGTAGTTCAACCGCAGCGGAAATAAACATGGCGACGGAAGAACGCTAGAAGCTATCCATGAAGTTGTCTCAACTCTGGAGAGCATTATACAATTAAAACGAGAGCAAGAGAAATGCCTCGTCAATTTTGTTAGTAGCAAGGATGTCGTAGCTCTCCTTCCAACTGGCTTTGGGAAAAGTTTGATTTATCAAATGGTACCGGTATAATGAAAGCGGATGTGGGAAGCGTGATTCGCGAGCTAGAGCCTCGCGAGAGTAAGCATGAACCTCGGCGCATAACCTACGTCCTTTCTAAACATTACTGATTGGTTAAGGGAACTCCAATGAATTAAAGTTGCTGAGTAAGGTCCCACCCTCCATGGAAACAGATTCCTATTGGGTTTTTCCAGACTGTTTGACGGAGTCAACAGTCGGCTTTCGCCCAGGCTACCTTGATTGTGCAATGAAGTAAAATTGAATATATTGCATTCTGTTATTGCAAGATTAATACATTCCAAAGACTACGCTTTAAGCTGTGGAAAGATATATCAGGCATTTCTTCACCATTTTCTTGTATTTTACAATAAAAAGAATAATTTCTTTACTCTAAAAGATTTTTCATGCAGAAACCTATTTAAAATATGTATTAGAATATGCCATATGATATCTTGTTGGGGGAAAACAGGGTCAGTTTGACATCCAAGCAGTTTGAATTTATGTATTCGCCACCTTGATTGCATTCGAGTTCATTATGAACTTACCGGACGCTGTATTATTAGGAGGTGGCTTTGGAGTTACTCCTGTAAGAGCACAAACAGGTGTTAGTTTTATTAAAAGAAAAGGAAAACATAAATACATTTTTTTTGTGAGTTGTAGGAGAATGGGAGAGTAACCAAAAAAAATCCAACATGACATAATAATGTAAGTGACAGTGTCTTGATTTCAAAAACTTTGCCTTTATTCTCAAATTAGCCTTTCTGCACTAAAAGAGGACTGTGTATTGAGTATGAATTATAAAAAAGAAATGATTAAACTAAGACAAACCTGATGATTAATTAGATATTCATATATTTTTTATGATCAGCAAACTTGCATCAAATGTGTTTGACAGAGAGTTATGGAAGGCTTTGCCCCAAGAGACATGACACTCAGTCTACTACGAGATCATTGTGCATGTCGGCATGCCACTTAAAAATATTTTACTTAGAAAGAGACAAAGCACACATTTTCTCAACTGTACCTGCACGGATCTGACACAGCCAGTCATTGTAACTCTCACAGTTCAGATCGTTCCACGAGCCCTGCTCATCCCAGTCATGAATAATAAATTCAACACACGATTCTGCGTTATTGTAATTGTTTGGTTCTCCTTCCTGCCAGTGCAGGAAGTTTAGCTGTTAGGGGGGAAAAGCAAGATGATATTTATTTATCCATATTTACTGACAGAAGAGTCAATGTTATTAGGTACAAAACTTCTAAACCAACCGGGCTTCCATCACTCCATGTATAACCAGTGTTTGGATCATCAACATGAAGTCCAATCCAACCTTTTCCACCTCTACTGTAATAGAAAAAAAAAACATCAAATGACAATACATACTTACAGAAGTAGTGTGCAGGATTTATTGACATCACGCCCTGAAGTTAGAGTTCGCAACCAGCCGAATAGCCTTCACCTTTTCCTATACTTGAAACCATGTAGAAGGACTACAATGTCCACAAAAAGTGTAAAAATGTTGAAAAAACCCAATTTTGAAGAAATAAATGTCTCTTACAAAAACATTCTATTTTCTTAGGATTCTACACTAATGAAAACATAATTATGAATACTACACCGCTTTTCTGCCAGCATATCACTCTAAAGGTGACTCTTGGGAGCTGTAAAGGTGTATTGTTCAGCCTCAGAAAACCTAGGTGTTGCAACATACACTTAACTACAACGGAAAATGGGCGAAAACTAAACTTGAAACTTAATATGAGACAAAGCAAAAAACAAAGAGATAGGAGAGGGGGAGCACAATCTTGTAATAACATCAATACACTGCTGCTGTATATTTTCACACTGCAAGTAATTATGTGATGCTGCGTCAGGGTTTTGGAACTTAAAATAATTTCAAATTTGGGGTTATCTGATAACTGGCGGCCAGTACAGGGTGTACCCCGCCTCTCGCCCGATGACCGCTGGGATAGGCTCCAGCCCCCCCGCGACCCGACCTATGGATTCAGTGGGTATAGAAAATGGATGGATGGGTTATCTGATGATACCATCATCACTCTGCTGTAAAGAGGCTAAACCTTCTGCAATGGTCCTCTCTCTAAAGGCATGAAATCACTGGAACAAAACATTGTTGTAAGTGATGTATTTGCTACTCTGATCCCTTGTTTTTCGCTTTTTTTTCTATGGGTGCTAGATTTAATGCTACAAGAATTGTGTACCTTTTTTTTTTTTTTTTTTAACATACATCTCATGTGGCAGCTTCATTGAAAAGTCATATTTACAGCTGCTTACCGTCCTAATATCTGCTCAGGACCACTGTGGATGCTCAACAAATCTCCTCCTATGGCTCTGCAGAAATCTCTGGCTTCAAACCAGGTCTTCTCATTTGAGCGAGGCCCTGTGAAAAACTAAAGGACAAGATAAGGCGTTTGTTAGCTATATGAAAATATACAACATATACATAGTCAACAGCAGAATATGTGGAAAAGGAGTACTAACTGTAGTATATATGTGCTCACCACCATCACTGATACATGAATTTATCCAGTTTACATTCTTTAAAAAAACACTTGTGTAGTATTGTGATGATGAAAGGATACCAATAGAGCTCAGAGGCATGTTGTTTTTTTAGTAAGTAAAATGTTTCAATTAATCACCTCGATTTGAAATATTTGTACCTTAGAGCAGACGCTTCTTGTTCCCACTCGATTCCAACCATCAGCGCACTGAGGAGGAGTTTGAGTTGGTGGTGGAACTGTTGAAACTGCCCCCTCTGCCAGGTGCTTGCAGATGTATTTCTCCTTATTGGTGCAGGGCAGCACATCCCAGAGTCCAGCTGAAATCCCAGTTGCCATGGCAACACAGCCTTGTTGGTGACCTTAACGTTGAGGGGAACACTAGTCGAGTTAAAACTGTTGGTCTGCTGTTTATGCTTTATATTATAGTGTGGAATTTCACAACTTTGCGCACCTGGCATTCCAGCATTCCAGTGAGTAAATCTCACATGTTCTGAATTGGTCCATGAAAAAACATCAATGTTGACCTCATTTGACAACCCAAGCCAGAAGTGTTTCTCTGGTCTCAGTCCCACCAGGCTCACAAGGAAGGCATTATCCACCCTGTAGGTGTTTATACAAATTGATAATCGTTGAAATAAAGTAAATATATTCTACATTATATGCTAGTACAGCGTCAACCCTGTTCCACAAGGCACACAGCCCTGCATGTTTTCCATGTTTCCCTTCTTCGGCACACCTGACTCAACTGAATTTGTCTTAATCAGCCCTCTGCAGAACTTAAAGAGCTGACCCATTTATCTGAATCAGGTATGTTGGAGCAAGGACACATGGAAAACTTGAGGGGCTGTGTGCTCTGAGGACCAGGCCTGAGAAACAGAAACAAGTATATGCACATGTGAATTTTTTATATATCCTGCACAAATATTTCCTCATTTATGAAAACACTAAATATTCTTACCCATTTGATACATCAGCTATGTAGGAGTCTGACCTCTTACAGTCATCTTTAGCTTCGTCAAAAGTCTTCGTCTCAGTTCCTATAAAGTAGCAATACGAGCCATGTTTTTTCCAGCCCTGAAAATAAATCGAGCACAGATTAGAACTGAAGTGTTGTACTTAGAAATTAGATGTAATGAATTTGCAAGCAGCAGTTTGTTGAAACAACGAGCATTACACTTTTTTTCTTCTTTTTAGTAAAGTTAATGTATGGCCTTAATCAAACATTATTAATGAACTTCACTCACAGCTTTGCAGCCATGTTCCGGCTCTTCTTCATCCGCAATTCTTACAGTGGAACTTTGTTTCATGCAAATAAATCCATGTTTCTGATCACACAGACCATCAGCCCAGTTCCCATTCTGCAAGAAAAGATGAGCATGATAGGATAAGATGAATTTTTGAACTGATCACGATCTCAGCAATGCATATAGATATCATGAGACTTTTTGTACAATTTGAGCGTCATTCATATCACATTTTAAACTTTTTGCATGTCACTTCATTCCCTTATCATGACTCGCCGAATTGTTCGGGTTAGGGTAAAGGAACACGGCATAGTGTCATCCTCTGTCTGTACAAATGAAATGACACAAAAATATCAACAAAAGAGGAGTAGTCATAACACACTGCATAAATTGATGTGTTATATCTTTCCTATTGCATGACCCCAGGTTGCAGGGTGTCATCCCTCCACAAAAAATGCCCTACAATAAGATATGAAAAAATACAAGTATGGTGTAATGACATGTAAAATGACTTGGCGCACCATTTACATGCTATTTAGTGAGACCAAGCCGTGCACCTGGATGGATAAACTGCCTCTTTCATGAGTGAATACCATTTTCCTCTTCCCAGAGGATACTGTACATGATAAATGGGGATGGTCCCCTGACTGCAAAGCCAACTCCAAAAGAGTTAAGACACCATATAAAATGTAACTAAAAACAGACAGCAAAGACTGAATATTCTAAAATCTTCAGTACAGAATATCAAGAGATTCTGAGAATCTCGAGGCGTCTCTGTGCGTGGTTGAAAATAGGTATTTCAAGCTTGCAATCTTTCTTCTTCAGGCAGCACTGCATTGAAAACCGTCATCATTCTCTTATGAAAATCTCTGCATGGGCTCAGGTGTACTTCCAGATATCGATGTTTTACTTAACACAGTTCACCATGACGTCCACAAATATACGTTAATGCTCTATCATCCAAAAAAGAAGCAATATATGAACATGACCCAGAAATAACGCCGTCTTCTCTGGGGCAAAATTAATTCAAAATTAAAACGACACTAAGGGAAAAATCTAAATTACAAATTGTTTTAGGAAATCATGGCTGCTGTGTCCTCTGAACTAAAGAGAAAGGGAACCATCAGACTTGTTAGTAGCACTCAGTTCAAAAGTCTATATTTCTGATGGTAGCGGGGTGTATTTTTACCTATGGAACTGGCAACCTTTACATCTAGAAAGGCACCATCAGTACTGGGAGGTATACTGTATATGATTTTATGCTCTCTCTCAGATGACGTCTTATTCAGGGAAGGCCTTGCATATTTCAGCAAGACAATACTAAACCTCATTCTACATCGAATACAACACCATGGTTTCATGGTTTCCTGCAGCTCAGACCTTTCACCAACTGTAAACATTTGGAGCATCATGAAACACAAAATACAAGACAATCCATGACTGTTGAGCAGCTAGAATCCTGTATGAGACAAGAATGGGACAACATTCCTCTGCCAAAAACCCGGCTGCTGGTCTTTTCAGTTTCCAGACATTATAGACTGTGTTTAAAAGAAGGAGTGATGCTACACGGTGGTAAACATGGCATCCCAACTTTTTTGAGGCACTGTGCTGCAATTCAAGATGAGTTCATATCTTTAAGGAAAAAGTACAACATCTCACGTTCTATGGTGCCGACACGCCCTGTGCTCGTGATCACGAGCTTGGAAAGTGTGTTTTATACTAATATCTTGACAACTATTCGATACACATATATGTGCAGGAAGGATAAATGTGCACAGTCATATCCACATCATTCCCCTTACCTCCCCTCGGATGACAACGCAGTCGTCTGCCTCAGAGGAGACACCTGGTTTCCCAAACTCCCAGCTAGTGAAGCTGACAGTAGAGTGGTCACTCCAGTCAAACAACCCCTCTGTCTTCCTGTCGTTCAGTCCAATCCAAAGCTCATCAGTGGATGCTGCGTTCACAGAAAGATGAAACGTTGTGTTTGACTGGAATAATTACAGTTGCAATGGAAACCTCACTAAATCTGTCAGCAACACTGTCTAAATCCTCTTTAAGAAATTATAAAGAAACATCTTAAAGACGATAGTTTTTTCTTTTCTATAATTAGTCATTTTTCATTTGCTGTGAACATAATTACAGAATCTTATTTTTCCCCATTGTGGCTGCTTAAAGATTTTGAAGGAGATGCATGCAACAACTTGGAGTTGAATGAACAACATGACTAAATAATTTCCTGCTGAATTAGTAAGAAACCTAAGGTCCTAATTCAGCTCACAGTCCTTCCTGATTTATAGAAAAAGAAAAAGTGCTCTAGACTTTGTGTGTCTGCATGAATGTGCATTAGCCCTTTCTGTGTTGTATTTCTGGGGCCTATACAGATTTAAAAACAATTGTATTTCCATGATGTAACAGCAGAGTACAGCATGCCCTTACTGATTTGAGAGTGTCAGAATTGTCCGTACGTCTCTAGTCTACATGTACAGCCCTCCCATAGAGAACTTTCGGTCCTGTTTATTGTTCCCTGATCCATGTTTGAATGTTGTTGTTTATTTTCAAAGAGATGGGGTTATCACATACCATATCCAAGTTGAGAGATGACAAAGCTTTGGTCTTCCACATTGCGGATGCTCACAAGGTCCCCTCCCTCCTTGCGGCACTCTATCTGAGCATCAGACCATGTCTTAGGATTGCGCTCAAGGTGGAAACAGTGGCCATTGTAAGGGATCCAGTGGGTTGAACAAAATCCTTGTTCAGCTGATGTTGAAAAGCAGAACCATGGACTGAATGAGTGATTTATCTGATACAACATAGAAACATCACAGGAGCCAGATGAAAGCAAAATGTCACAGAGTCAAATCATTTTTCTCTACTTTGTGGGGGAGCTGGTGGGGTGCCGCCTTTATAGCAGATGTAGCCTAGTCTCTTGAGGCAGGATGAACTCTGCCATGAGTACTGGCCAGTGGAGTCGAGAAGAGCACAGTTGTGTCCCGGATTAGGTTGTGGGTATCCTAAAACAAGATGATGATTGAACTGTAAATTCACTTTTTACTAGTGTTTCACATCAACATTTTGCTGACTGAGTAAACCAGAATCACAAAATCTTAGCGTATAAAGGGAATAAAGTTATTTTTACACATCCACACAAAGAAGAGTTATCAGCCTAAGTGCGTGGGTTGAGGTTAAGATTCACAAATAGAAGCAAGTACAGCCTTTTCCATCCAAAATCACCTAAAACAAATACAAATTGAATCCAGGAAGTACTTCAATTATTATTTTTAAGCAACAGCATTCAGTTTAAACACTATTTTCTGTACAAATGTCCCTAATCAGGGTCACTTTAGCTTTGTGTTTGGTTTCAAAATAGTAACTACAGTTATGATTACAAGCTAGTTAATGTGCAACAGATAGTGTATAATGATTTTTTAAAACTTTCTATGAATACAACATCCTATAATTGGAAATGATAAAGATAAGAACCATTAGGGTGCACCAAAACACCAAAGTGACACCGGTTATTGAACAGTCAGCCATTTTGACATCCCCTGTGTGTTAATTGATATGTGCCATCCCTATCAAACACATACCATTAAATGTGTTTCTTGTATATTTAATTCTCTGTTACAGAGCATCTATCAGTTCCATGTCTTAGAAAAAGCAAAAATACTTCCTGATGTACATGAAGTACCAACTTTGAGGACAAGTTACAATGCTGGATTCAAATTGGATTGTTTTCTTACTTTTCAGTAAATGTCTGAATAGCTCAGATGTTGGAGGCAGTGAAGACTCACCTTCAGTCCATCTCAGATAGCGGAAAGGCTTCCCATTAGTCCACTGCCAGCCATGTTCTTGGTCCAAAACTAACCCGATCCAAAGTTTATTTCTGCTGGAGCCTAGTAGTGCTGTGTGTTTGTGTGATAGCGACAGACAAAAAAGAAGAATCAGAAATTTGTTTTGTTGTTCCTCTTTTTCATTGCTTGGGTCTGCTGTCCACATAGCTTTTCTTTTAGAGCTATTTTGAATTGATCCCACCCAGTAAAGAGTATATGTGGCCACCTAGAGGAAAAATGCTGCGCCCAGCTAATATTTGAATAGTTTTCCAACTGTCACTGTTGTTGTTACCATCACCTTTTTTCAGGCAACAAATCATATAGGTAAAAATTCTCTCTCTGTTCCCAAGGAAAAGGAAAGTTGAACTCTTTGTTTCTCTATCCAGAGCTGTAGGCTATGACATGTCAGGCAGAAATGAGCAAAACAAAGAAACAAAAAATTCATAGGAACAGATCGATCTAAGATTAAATGTTGATTGTTTTAGCTTAATATAAATAATGTGATGGGTATGAAGCTGAAACGGTCTTTTGAAATGTTGTAGTCTGTGCCGAAGGAGCCAGAGGATCACAGAAAGAAGTCCTTAAACTTTAAACTGTCCCTGCTTCAACCTAAAACTAGCCTGCAGCCGGGTTCCTTCTAATAGTAGCTTAGCTCTTGCACAAGATTATGACATTCACTTTAGGCCTACTGTTTCTGATGGATTGTGTCATAGACAAACCTCTCCCTGCAGCTGTCCAATTTAGATGTGAAAAGCTCATCTGTATGGGCGGGGTATTCGTGGAGGAAACAACAGTGTTAAACTAATGTACTAATAATAATATAATAGCCTACAGAGCAGAGGTAAAGTTACATTATCATAAAACAGCAGTTAAAGTTGAGATGTACTGTTGGAAACAGAAATGGAGATGATGAAAGACTGGCAGGATGTGCTCCTGCTCACTTTGTCAGAGAAAAGTGCGATATGTATACAGGCCCTATTAAGTCTGCAATGTGACAATTAAGACTTGTGAAGAGTATCAGGTCTCAGATTAGTTTAAATCCCAACTAAAGTTCTATTATTATGATTATTCCGTGTTTCTCATAGTGTTGGGCAGATCATCCAGGTTTCTCACCCATGGATTTCTAACAACAGGTTTCCATTTTCCTCTTCTTGTATTGCAGACGCATTGAGTTAGCCCCTCACTCTGTCACAGATATTCACATCACGTTGATCCCTCCACTCATAATCTACAGATACACTCATTCTATGCACAATCATATGAGGAAGAAAGGCTAAAGTGCCATCTAAGCATTTTTATCCCAGTATTTTAACTTTTTGTCAAGAGGAGAATGGATGAAATCTGGCAGCGCTGTGTTGTCTGTCCCTGCTGGAAGCACCGAGAAGGAACAGACGATTTTACAGAGTTGCAACAGATTTGACAGTGTTTTGTCAGCGAGAGCCAGAGAGAACAAGGAACAGCAGGGCAGCTGACAAGGACGTGGATCTGAGTGAGACAGAATACATGTAGATATTCTGATACGTTGTGATTTGTACTGAAAAAAATGGATATAACTGCAATTATAGATCCAAAATAGCCAAAATCAGACTGACCACCTTGCAAGTTGCACAGACTTGTAGATATCATTTTATAATTCTCAGTGTATGACAGCTAAAACATGGCTTATGCTGTGTTACTGTCTCTTTCGGATGACTGTGACAGACTAGAACGTTTTTTTTTTATGCTGAGCCTGCACAAAAGAGTTGGCATGAAGTCAAAAACTGCATTGTTATTTTTTCCATTCAGATTTTTTACAGCACTCATTCTAGCTTTATTCTATCTATTTGTTTATTTGGTAGTCTCAGATTTTTTTTTGTTTTCTGACCAGTTTATCTCTTGCTCAGATGCACAATACAATAACCTGATTTCATAACGTGCACGTATAATATCTTTGTGGACTGTCCACATGTGCTTCAGAGAAACAACCTATATCCTCTGCTGTAACTGGATCTTTTTGACTCTGACTAACATCTCTTCAACTAATTCATAAAACAGGTATATGTAATATGAAAAAATAGCGATCAATCATGGAAAATAATTATAAGTCTACTTAATAAACAGTACAAATGATTGTTAATGCTGTACTTAATTTTTCATACTTTGATAAATGAGTGATTGGCCTTGTGGGATGTTCAGATTGGCAAAGTACAGATGTTCTCTTTTGTGACCCATTTGCTATTAAATAAAACAGTAGGTTGATGTTACTACAAGCTTCCAGATGTATTATATAGACATAATCAAAGTTTTAAACATATATTTAAATGCATAGTCTGTAGAAATATGATATTTCATATTCAATTTCCTATTATCCAGTAAAATTCTGTATTTTTGGCAAGGTAAAGAAAGTATTATCATGAAAAATCAAGCCTTTCAACTGAATCATTAACAACTTATGTTGCAAACCTTAGATTCAACCCAAATGTAATAAACAATTGCAACTAATATCTGCATAAAGAAATCCCTCTATGCATGTGTGTTTATTTCAGTGCCTGCACACATCCTGCAGGCAGCGCCTTACCTGAGATAAAGGCCTGCTCGTTGGGATCGATGATACTGACAAGGGAGGCAGCCTGCTGTTTGCAGCTGGCCTCAGCCTCTGGCCAGGTCAGAGCCGACTGCGTGTTCAGCTGGTAATATGCTCCAGTTACCAGGTTTTTGGTCCAGTGCTCTGTGGCTGTGCAGTCATACAGGAACATTTTACATCTCAAGTCATTCAAATATTTCAAACTTAATCTTAATCAGGTTTTGTGTGTTTTCTTGGACCAGTCATGCATGTTGTGCGGTGTCGGCATCTACAGAATAATGCATTTCATGTCAACATGATTCTCATTCATTGTAGTAAGGTTTGAAATTGACAAACTCACAAGAAGATGGGCAGTATCCCCACAGTTCATGTTCATATTTGGTTTCAACTGCACACCACTGGCGCTTCGATGAGGCGTCATACGTGGTGCAATCTCCAAACCAGCGATCTTTGTACATGAAGGGAAACATGCAGATCCTACCAAAGGCATTTCCACCGATGGTATAAAGCTCTAGAGGCAAAAACAAGTTGATTTTTAGATTTTCTTTTTGCAACATCAGCTGTAGTGTAACTTAATCAGAACAAAATTGCCATTTCCAAAAGTTGCCAAACTTTGTCAGATTTCAGTCACTTTTAAAGTGACTTGTGTTTTTTAACTTTACATAGGTTTCTGGGGACTCAACAAAGACACAAGTCAAAACATTTTTTCTGTACCTCTGTGTGTTCTTGAACAGGCACCGCTCGATGTCCCTGAAATTGTGAGGTGGTTATTTGGCCCGACAGTTTTGGAAAGCATGATCATTTCGGCTTTGATTTCGATGTAGAACAATTGGTCTTTGAGAGCGAGCAGCGTCTCGTTCTTGCATTCCCATCTTTGGAGGTCGCTCTTCTCGTCACAGTCATACTGGCTCACTTCACTGCCCACGCTTTTACCCTGCACTCCAAGGCACTTTCTGGTCGAGGTTACTTGAAGGCGGTTACCGGTGGTCCAGCGCACATCAAGGCAGCGGGTAGTTTTTTTGACTAAGCAAAATCCAGTGGCCTTGTTGATAAGTGTGAATGGGGAATCTGCAGAGAGAAATACAGAAATAATCACATTCCTATCAGCATTTCATGTTTTTTTTTCCCAGAATGTAGTCGGAGAGACATTCAATTATTTTATAGGGTTGTTTAGTTTAATATTAAACTATTCTTTGGTTATGATGCTATTATCTGAAAGTTCTTCCACTTCACTCTTCCCCCAAATGCAAATCAACAATAAATTAACAATTTATTAACAATAAAATAATTATTGTAGAGGATCCATTTTTGCACTTGTCTCTGCTATTTTCTCCTTAATACCCTCTCCCTTAATTTGTCCTTTTAACTGTCAATGATATAAAGAAGCTCTCTCATATTTCAGTCGTGAGTGTCCTTCTTTTCATCAAATAATTTTCCAAAAGGTCTTTTATAGTCCTTTAAGGTCAAGATTTTGATTGGAAAGAGCATTTTTGCACACTACGTTAGTTATAAGACAACCTTAAGTAATGTTAGAATTAGAATTGCATTCAGTGCCAGGACAAGAAACTTACCAAATGCAATGAAAAACAACATTTAACATCATTTTTTTTTTTTAAAAAAGCTCAAAGTAATACTATACCATTTGCTGTTGCTGTTGAACACTGAGATGCTGGAATGAGGAGCACAAAAGCCGCTAGAGTTATCCGTAGTGTCAGCATTTTTCTCATAAGTCTCGGAGCGGACATCATTCACGCATTGCAAGCTGGAGGATGTGTGAGCATGAACGTGAAAAAGGAGGGAATCTTAAAAGCATACTGACATGCTGCTTTTTTTGCCCTTCCTTTTCATTGAAAAAGTGTCATGTTTCAGATTGGCACATTTCAGCTTTTTCTACTGGTTAAGAAAAAAAGCCAAAAAAGCAAGTGGGTGGTGGGGGGGTGGAGGGATGTTCTGGGAGGAAGGAAGTTTGGCAGAATGCACACAAACACATACAAACAGATGCTCTCTTGCTCGCACGGATGTCACACTACAAAAATGGCAGAAAGGGGCCACATTTACTTCCCATTCACTGGAAGAGGAAAAAAAAAAGCTTAAGTGATACATAAACGTGATTCATGATTAGAACTCTCAGCCTCAGAGCAGTGATGCACATTATTGCATTAGATCCTGTAAATGAAAATGAGTACTATTCAACACTATACTCAGATCAATCAGTAAGATGGATCGATATATTTCTGTAGTTTTTTTGGTTGCAAATACCAACACCAAATGCAACACCTTGATTCTTTTCTTTATCAGTAATTCTGTTGTAGATTTGCTGCTGTTCTTGCGATCATTGTCATGTTGCATGACCCAGTTTCAGCAAAGCTTTAGTTCACAGACAGATGATCTCACATCTGACTCTAAGATAATTTGGTATACAGAGAGGAGTTCATAGTCCACTCAGTGGCCACAAGGTGTACAGGTCCTGTGGCTACAAAATAAGCCCACTGTTCCAGATGTCTTAGGGGTTTGCCTTGTCCTTTTTTAAGAGGTGAGACTTTCTCCTACAATCCTACCAAAAAGTCATATTTGTTGTATCTCTTTCTAATTGTACTGGATAGTAAGGGATAGTTCGCCTCTTTTGACATGAAGCTGTATGACATCCCATATTAGCAATATCATTTATGAACATTGACTTACCCCCGCTACGTCCTGTGAGCCGAGTTCCAGCTGAGTTTTGGCGTCCATGAAGGTAGTCCAGCTAGTTGGCTGGGGCTAAAAAAATAAAGCGTCTTGCTTTTCAAAACAATATGCGTTCAAAAGAGTAATACATTTGCATCACAAAATCATTCTCCAGGAAAAAGTCCGACCTCACATCGCTCGGCGCTATTTTTGCCTCCCTTGATATCAATGCGTCCAGCCACCTAGCGATAGCTGCACCTATTACAGTGTTTACTGCTCGGAAGCAGGGGACTGCTCGGTCTGCACTTCGGTCTGCACAATTTACATTGAACGCATTTTGTTTTGAGAAGCAAGACGCTTTATTTTTTTAGCCCCAGCCAACTAGCTGGACTACCTTCATGGACGCCAAAACTCAGCTGGAACTCGGCTCACAGGACGCAGCGGGGGTAAGTCAATGTTCATAAATGAGATTGCTAATATGGGATGTCATACAGCTTCATGTCAAAAGAGGCAAACTATCCGTTTAACACGCACCCAACTACTCCAGGCAAGCAAACTTTAAAAAAAAAAAAAACTTTCATTGAAAGAGGGTGTACTTTCTTTTTTCAAAAGATTATATAAATGTCACCTCCTACAGAAAAATCCCACTTCTATATAGAGTTCATCTAAAAAATTCAAACATCGAGTCAAGTTCACATGATGTCAACAAAGAAAACCTCTTAAAAAAATGACACAAACAATAAAGTTCACTCAAAAGAAATATCACCAACACCAAAATAAACACTGAAGGTGGAGTCCTGAGGTGTTCTACAGATGTTCCAGAGTGGCGGCATGTGAGAAAAAAGCTGCTGTTGATTTGGTTGCTGATGCTGAAAGTTGGCTTGAGCCAGAAGCTTAGACAACAACCAATTTCATAACAAAGAGGAAAAAGTGCCAAAAACCATAAAATGCAAAGATGCACAGGTTAAAAAAAGGAAAAGAAACAGTAACAGCAGCTGTACTTTCAGTCTTCATTATCATAACACTTAGTTTCACTCCATCACAAAGCAGATCTTTGTCTACTTTGACTTCTGCCTTTTCCAAAGCAGAACAAAGCTAAAGGAACAACAGCACAAAGACAACCAAGATCGTTCCACATACTTCTGATATATCAGGGCCTCAAAGTGCCTAAAGGAAAACAAATTATCCAAGTCCTATAGAAATTGACATTAATGTTTGGGGAATAAAAAGGTGCAAGTAAGACTAATGTAGATGTCAGTGAAAAACATTCCTGGTGAAGCTTAAGACAACAAAAATAAAAGGTCAGGGAACGTTCCCACAACTTATAAACAACAGAAATACAAACGAACTGTGGCGCTCTGTAAAAGGCCCCTAAAAGTTCCAACATTAAAGCTGTTCAGAGATGTTGGAAGAACCAAAATATCCAAGTAAAAATATATCTATGTCCAAAAGACTATCCTGGTGAACCAAACAACCAAAACGGGAAACATCCCTCAAAAGAAAAGAGCAAAGTTTCTTTAACATTCTGGAAAAAATAGTTTGCTGGAAAGACTGATTATTTTTGAGTTTGGGGAACTTTGTATCTTTTTTATTCTTTTAAAGTGGATTTCATGGACTGGTTGAAAACAATTGCTCCTCACTGTGACTACAACCCTGAGAAAAGGATGAAGAAATGAATGTTTCTTAAACTTAAAGGAGTTACATATTTAGTCCTGAATATTCAACTGATTCGAATTTATTTGTCCTGATTCAGTGTTTCTGGGAGCGTTCATTTATTGTTGTGTTCAGAAATGCCAAAATGCATCCAAACAGGAAATTCTAAGAGAGCCTTGGATTTTTTAAGTTCTTCAAATGTTTAGGAAATATTTTCACTTGCCGAACTTCTTACTTGTATAACTCTCGTATAACCTTAGTTTGGATGGTGTTATGCTGTAATTTTGTCATGTGTAAGCTCCATGTTTTGGTACAGAGAGACAACTGGAGAAATCCTGTGATACAATATCTGGCAGCAGGCCATAAGGGGAGAAGCTCTCTCTGTTACAAAGTTAGCAGCAAGATGCTCAAATCAGCAAAAGCTAGGTTACATTTAGACTAAGACCATTTAGGGGATCCTAAATGACAGCACGTTTTTTGGCGAGAACTGTTGGACAAGAACTGATGACAGTAATGTATCTGTTCGGTCTTAAGCCGTGCTGCTCGCTCTTATTAAAGAGTCTTGGCTGAAGTCCACTACTGCATCAGGCTGGAAAGGCAGCGGGCAGACTTTCACTTTGCACCAGTGAGTCACTGAGGTGTTCAGTGAAAATATCTTACACCTTTTTGCTGCAATTGCAGCAATTTTGTCTCCTTTCAAAAAGATCCAGATAACTGCTGAATTCTACTCTGCAGTTCCATACACATGCAGACATCCAGCAAGTTAGAAGTTACCTTATGGGTTTCGGTTAGTAAGTGAGCTTCAACTAAATTTATTTCATTAATGTATGTTTTTGCACTGTAAATGTTTGTTTTCTTCATTTTTCCTAATTGGCTTTACACCAGAAGTCCAAAGATACTTAGACTTGGATGATAATTTCATGTTTCTGATGAAAAGAACATTGCGTTCATCCTGAATGTAGCAACACAATATCCTGTGCTGGGTGAAGGCATTCAGATGTCCAACTCTTCCTTTACATTAATCATAGCATTTTTTACTCTCACTTCCCCTTTGGTTATTCTCCTTTTTAAGTTTGCGCACTCTGCTGAAATATTAACCTATGTGACCACAGTGATTGTTTTTATGAGGCTGTTGCACCATTAAGGCTAACGGCTGGGAGAAAATAGAAGGACTTATTTAATTGGAAATTACAAGCTAAATTTTGTCAAACGCTAACTTTAACGTAATGAGTCTTTGAGAAACATACAAAACCACCCCATTGATGACTGGCTTTGCCCTTCTATGATGAAGCTTTGGCAATGAAAGGTCCTCACATAGGAGGTTTGGTAGAGAAACAAAAACCATGATGGTCAGATATGATGTTTTCTGAAAACACACAAACCTTTGCTCTGGCCATGTTGATGACCTGCTGCTGTCTCAAGATCAAGTTACTGTCAGTTTTATGGGCCACATGCCTGGCTGCACTATCAGATCTTATCTTACATTTTTGATAGAAGATGATTTATATTCCCTCTCAAGGAACGTGGTACAGATAATGGTCTTTTGATTCAAAAGAAGCAACCTTCTTTTGTTGCCAGCCATGCGTTCTTCAACCCACGTGTGGCTTCATGTACTCATTTTAGAACTTTATAGTATTTCTCAGCTATTAAACCCAAGCACAGTATTCACATGGTGATTTTGGGATGAACCACTTTTTTTAATTGAGGAGATGAGCCTTTACGAGTTCCTTACAATGGACTGTATCTGTGTACTGTTGGTTTGTTAACAAGGTTTACGTTATTGTTTCCTGCTCTGCTTTATAGAGCACAGGTTGACCTTACATACAGAAACTTAAACATGAAGTGTCATCAGTTTTCCTGGTATTTGTATCTCCCTCCTGGAAATGTCAGATAAGATCCATTAAAGCTTGGGCATTGCGTTATTCACTTCACAGGAAGAACAAGCATTAATTTGATTTTAGTGCAACAGCAGATGTTTGTGGACAGTTCATATGATACAAATGATTCAGCAAAAAACATATTCTTAGTTCATTGTGATTACACTCTTTTGCTAGATTATAAAGTCCATCCTGATTAACATTTATCATCGTACATCACAGTTTGTAAAAGTGTTTAATTTATAACCGGACACTGTAAAATTCTGGTTTGGTTTTATCATCGAGAACATAGATGAGTAATTATAGTGTTCTCTCACCTGGGGACATGCTTGACTGAAATAAAAGAAGTGAGGCATGCATGAAGGAAGTGGTGGGTTATTGAGTTCACGCTGGACTTTAAGCTGGGTTTGCAGATAAGAACATGCAGCCTTCGCTCAGTTCTTGTAATAAAAGTGGCATACTGTTATTTTAAGAACAAACTGTCAATCAGACGGCCAGCTGGTCATCCTACTTTAAGGATTTTGTTTCTCTTTGGATTCTCTGCTCTGTGTCATGACACTCCAAAAATGAAGCATTTGTTTATGCTGCCGGCAGGTAAGACACATTAAACCTCAATATCATGCACATTTCTATAAGTGTGCACATGCTGGTCAGAGGGGTGTTAAGATGAGGGAGAAGTCACTTGTGTTGTCACTCATTACAAATGCAGAATTTTCTTTTTGACCACTCTGTGATAAAACCTTCACTGCAGTATTGTTGGTCATTGTGTCCTCTTGTCCTGACGGGGAGTTTAACTGCACATCTGGAGAATGTCTTCCTGTTCGACTCGTCTGTGATTTTAAAAGGGACTGTACTGATGGATCAGATGAAGAGTATTGTGGTAGGCTGGCTTATCGCCAAAACTTCTAAATCTAATTTTGTGTTTTCCAACTTAGTGTTGTCAGTTTTGCATTTGTGCGTGTGTGTGTGTGTATGTGTGTGTGAGTATGTGATAAGTGATTATGGCTTGTACTCAATCACCCATTAAAACACATTAAGTGGTTAAGACTCTTTTTATAGCCGCTATAGAAATTTTACTTTGTACAAGATGTGCTCCTCGAATCCCAAATTCAACAAACTATTAAAGCCCAAAACTTGAAAAAAATAAAAAAATATTTTTCATTACTTGGACAGTAATTACTTGAAGACTAATATTAATTTCTAGTTACTAGGCTAGCATGTATTTAACAAATAACAAGAAATGAGTTAAAGAATTATCATTTTAATCATTCAAATTGAAGAGGATGTGAAAATGAATAATTTGGAATTGAAAAAAAATCACGATCAGAATTAGAAATCGAGTAAGTTATATGTTGATATGTTGTTTTGTTTTAGTATTTTTTTTCCCTTGAGTGATGCCCTGTAGAAACTTCACATTCACATTTCTAACTCTCAGCTTGTTTCTACATGATATACAGTGTCAATATATTTCATTATTATCAAGGTCCGTGTGACTTTGAGGATCACTCTTGTGGTTGGAAAGACAACAGTGATGCCTCCTACAGCTGGAGGTGGCAGAAAGCAAACGTCACTTCAATACCTGGACAGGACCACACCACAGGAAGCCTTTGGGGTCATTATATTCACTATTAACTGCTATTCATAACCTCAACAGTACTTCAGTCATTTGAAATGGATGTAGAGGCATTTCAAATATGTCTTTCACTTAAATACGATCCAGCTTGTGATGATGGTCTTAAACTTGGACTTTTGCTTGCTTGACACAGGACATTTCATGCATATAGATGATAAACAAGAAGCTAGTTTTCTTCAGACAGCAAATTTGGAGTTTTCTGTTGACCGCCTGGTTGCTCTGGGATGCCAAATGAGGTACTGAGAGCAGATACTTAAGATATTTGTTTCACAGTTGACAACTCTTTGGCTGAAACTATATGTCTATATACCTCATGCTAACACTCGCCTGTTTTTCCGATTTATCTGTTTATATCTTTTAGCTTTTGGTATCATATTAATGACAACAAGACATCATCACCATTATCATCAACCCTTAAAGTTAAAATGGTCAGAGGAACAGCTGTGAGAGACTTGCTGCAAATTTCTAAGAGCAAGACAAACGGTTGGGAGAATGCCACAGCTTTTATTGGTAATCAGCCGGTAGGCTACAAGGTCAGTAAGTTATACTGTATATCTTCCATCTGTACACAGATATGCTTGTTGAAAGGTATTTATCTAAAGAAGTTGGGTTTAACTATGTATAGCTGTATAAATATTCTTTTTTAGTACTCTGTGTATTTTGTGTCTGTGCATACCTTTTAGTTTTATGGATCTTTATCAGGCTTCCTGTGCTTCTATACCTCATTTCCACTGCAAAAATTGATAAGCACCTTAGATTTTATTATTTTATTTCGCACTATCTTTTATCAGGAGTGGAATTTGCATGCAACTGAAGTTAGAGCAGTCTGACCCACCTGACCGTGCTGGCACAAAATCCACTTTTCAAGATCACATCACAGCAACCATTAAAGCTCTTAATTACATTCAAATAGATCTACATGAGTAGCTGTGCTGTACCAGAACTCATGATTATGGATATTAGTTTAAAAGGCATGCTCACTATTGTAGATGAAAATATCATTAGAATTTTATGGCAATAACATCTGCTGAAGTATCACATATCCCTCAATAGAGGGTTGCTGCCTGGCCCAAATGAACATAAAAAAAACCTGGGACATTATGTGGCTCGTTTCTGGAGTAATTGGGCTTCATGGGTTTTTTTTTTTTAGTTTGTTTTCTTTTTTTAATGTTTTGATCTTTTCATCGGAAAAAATGAAGCCTCCTTGGGTTTCTTCAACATGTAGTCTGAACAGAGAGTGGAAGGAGGCAGACAATCCTCAGCAGGCACAAAACATCCATCTGAGGTTAGCCTGTGTTTCTCCTGAGGTTAGCTTGTCAATAACCATAAACTAATATTAGGAGCTTGGTCGCTCAATGTCATGTGGTAGTACAGCATTCCCCTATTGTTTAGGGGCTAAAATTTCACCGTTTTCCTAGAGTCACAAAGTACACAACTTTTGTAACAATTTGTATTTTGGTATTTCTGAACACAACGATAAGAGAACGTCCCTAGAACCTTGTACCGAGGTGTTGGACCAGCACGGGTATATTATTCAAGGGTGAAGATATAACCTCTGTTGAATAGCACTCTGTTTGTGCAAATTGTGATGGCAATAAGAAAATTCCTAAGATTTATAGACCTTAATATCAAATTGTAATAGTTCTCCTCTTCGTACAGCTGCAGTTTTCACACAGCCCTTCATATCAGGAAGCCAAGGATATTATGCTGGATGATATCAGTTTTGAATACTGTGGAGACGAAGGCATCCCAGATGGATCAGATCTCCTCTCGTGTGATTTTGAAAAGGATACCTGCTCGTGGTACCATGATTACACAGCTAGCCTTTTGTGGAAAAGGAGTCGTGGGTCATATGGAGACTTAACTGGGAATGGTGAGGATACAACACACAAGACGACACAGAGGAAGAAAGACATTTAAACTCCATTCTATTTAAGGGCAGTTATTCAAGTATGAATGCTTTGGAAAGCTATCTATTTAATTTAGAGAAGTTGAAACAACACCATGTCCTTTGTTTTAGAGTAATGCAGAGCTCCTCTTTTAACTCTGCTCATGTTATACATAGATGCCGGCATTATTTTTAGTAGTTATGGAAATGTCAAAATTCAAGTTCATTCACATTCTGACTAAAATGAGCTATTGATAGGTACCTAAGTGAACTAGAGGATTGTTTTTCTCTTGTTTATTCTTCTTCCACAGGCTACTACATGTTTATTAAATCTGCGTACAACTCAGACACATCATCAACAGCCAGGCTTGCCAGCTTCCCTCAACCCGCAGGTCAACTTATATGTGTGAGCTTCTGGTATCACATATTTGGAAACAGCATTGGTACGAGCCTCAATGTACATAACTGCACTCCCAGACAAAATCAAACCCCCATTTGTAGCCTTTTTTCTATAATGCACAAATCTTTTTGATATTCTCTTGTGATCAGGCTCATTGAAGTTTATTGCGAAGCGTTCTGATGAACCAGAGACGATTGTGTGGATGAGAAGTGGCACTCAGGGAAACAAATGGCGATTTGCAGATCTTACCTTCAACAGTGACAAACCAATACAGGTAGTATTATTGCCCTGTATTGTGTTTTTATTATGTGTTATTGGGTGTTGGCCAGATTATTTTAAATGAATACTTTTAGAGAACTCTCTAGATACATAAGACATTTCATTTGCTGCAAAGTTATGTCATCAAGACTTGGTGGACTATAGACAAAAAAAAATTACAATATATCTGTGCCTCTCTTGCTTTTTTTTAACTGGAGGTATTTGTTTTTTTTTATCAAATTTTGAGTTTTGCTTTTGTTTTACATTGGCTCTTTGTTGCCTTTATGTGGTAAAACTACTCTTATCATAAATCAAATTGCTCTCCAGTTCATTATAGAAGCTGTGCTGGGTGGCAATCAGGGGAGCATAGCCATCGATGACATCGTGGTATCCAGCAGTATAAATGGATCCTGTCCACCTGAGAGAGAGTGCACCTTCCAGGGCTCCCTCTGTGGCCTTCAGCCCCAACCATCTGCAGACTTCAGCTGGAACCGGATCACTGGGATGTCTCAACCTTCCAACTCTTCTGGCCCCCTCACAGATCACACTCTGGGGACAGAGCAAGGTTTGACACTACTCGGAGCATGCTTTACATCGCCCAGGCGACACTTCGAGCACTTTCAGCTTTCACTCCATTTTATCTGTAGGTTATTACCTGAGTGCTGAGTTATGGAGGCACCCTGTGGGGTCCAGAGGTACAATGATGACGACAGTGATGAAGCCCACCCCTTCGGATGGGGAATGCCTAATATTCTGGTACTACATGGAGGGAGGAGGAGTGGGCGAACTCAGTGTTTACCTTATAACAGCTGACAGCCACGAAAACTCCACCAAGCTGTGGACCAGAAGAGGAGATCAAGGGACGCACTGGAGGCACGGAAGAGTGACGCTTTTCAGCCCTGATCAGAGATATCAGGTAGGTGCACAACCAACGTGGTATCAGGTATCTCTGAGTAATCACACAATTAAAAGAAAGATCTCAATACTCACTTATTTTTGTCTGTGCTATGATTTTATATCATATTACATCATATTTCATGGTTTGTACAGTCCATCTCTGTTTAAGAAGAGCTACGTAAGTCCAATATTTAAAGTAGATTGTAATAAAACTTTAATTAGGATGTTTTTTGCATTTATCAAGAGTAAGTTGATGTAATTAGAAAGGTTTTAGCATCTCAGTCGAGTAAAACTAGTAACATGAAAACATTACCACAGGCACTTTTTGACATTTTTTATTAAATCAATGTCATTGACTTAATGATCAACCAATCTCTAATAAAAACAAACAATGTTTGTAGCAGAGTAATGTGTCGCTGTTGGGTAGTACATTTCCTTGAAGGAAGTATGGGGCATTCAAGACATCTTATGAGTTAACATCAGTTCGCCTTTCTGAGTGACAGGTGATTTTTGAGGCGACAGCAGGGGACGGAGAGAGGAGAGACATCGCCATTGATGACCTCACCGTCCTGAACGGTGTCTGTCCCCCAACCGGTTAGTGAATTTAAAATTTGAAAGATCATTACTGTTTGCATGCGTTTACGGTGTATCTGTGGCTTTTTTTATTGGAGGTTTTTGTGACTTTGAGATGGACTTCTGTGGTTGGGTGAACAGTCGTCCGCCTCAGTCTGGAATTGACTGGGACTGGCTCTCAGCTGAAAGTGACGGTCTCTTTGTTCCAGGAAGGGACCACACCACAAATTCTGCTTTAGGTCAGCAGCCAAACATTTGCTTTAAGTACAAGAGCAGCAGGATAACGTAAGCCTAACTCTTTTAGGATGTATTTTATCTCCACAGGTCACTTTGCATTTTTTAACACCGATGGATTTAATGAAATAAAAATTGCCCAGCTTGAAAGTGAGTCTATGGAGGCTGTAGACCAAGCTTGTCTGGAGATATGGCACATTGCTCAAGCATGGTCTGCAAATAGTGAGTATTTTCTAATTTTTTTCTATTTTCAACCACATGGTAATTAACTTTTGGTAACAACAGACATCAGAGGTAGGGAGGCCGGTATACTGCATAACTTAGAGATTTGAGTACTAATGCCTGATGCTAATATGGCAAACCCAAGTGTTTGTCACAGAATAATCAGTTAAATGGTGCAGAAAATAGTGGTAGGAGATTTGATGAACCATTTCTCTATCATCGTCACAGATTAGCCTCAACCAACCTCAGTGGAGTGAAGCCTGTGGGTAAAATTAAACACTTGCCAAAGGCATTTGGGAAAATCACTGAAACAAGTCTCCATGAAATCAAATGAGATGTTTGTAAATACACCGAAACATTTTATGATATCATATTTCCAAGTTAGATTATTTGTTGAGGAGAAAACTAGCAACAATGTTGTCACTCTGAAAATGTTTTCTCTTCATGAGTGATTTCCAATGATGATGCAATGAAAAAAGATGACCAAACTAAGACACGAGCACCACCATGTTTCACATACAGGATGAGGTTCTTATGATGGATTACAATGTTCCACTTCATCTAAACACTGTGCTTTTCATTTAAAGCAAAAAGCAACACTTTGGTTTCATGTGTGCACAAACATTTTTTTACTTTATTTTTGCTTGTGCACTTGATCTTTTGCAAACTGCAGACTTTTAGATCTTTTCAGTTCACTGCTTTTCGTTGGAGATCCTTTTTTTTTCCCGTTCATGGTTTTTTCCTTGATGATTATGTTGGTACTTCCAGATCCGTCGCACATTAACTTAACAGTGTTTATCAATGATGCTGCTGAGCCGCGTCCTGTATGGAGTACGAGGGGTTATACGAATGACACGTGGATCCTAGACAGAGTGGACTACAGCGCTTCAGGGCCTCACCAGGTACATTGAATATAATTTCATTGCATTCCCTTGTCATTCTTTTTCGTGAAATACTACTACTGAACGAGTTTAATTAGAAGCTTCAAGCAAAGCGTCTTCCTTTATTTCAGATTATTTTGCAAGCCGTGAGTAAAGCCTCAGCACATGGAAGTTTTTCTCTGGATGATGTCCACATCATCAGGGGCAAGTCATGTGACGATGTTAACCCAAACACCACACCAAACCCCCCCACCACGACCACAGCTGCTCCTCCCACCGCCATGGACTGTGCCTTTGAAGAAGGTGAAACTGGAGTTTAATGGAGTTTAAGTAGATTGTGAGATACCAGTGAATTCCGAAATGTTATGTTTGCTTGGAGGAAATTTAACTGGAGAGGCACTTGAAGATGTCAGCTGAATTGTTATTTTATTTGGATATTTACATACTTTTGATTGAGTATTCTCTGTCTACTTTTACTGAAATTACTAGTACATTATTTCACAATTTAAATATATTTCATGTAAAACAGGTCTGTGTAACTGGGTCCAGGAGGTAAGCAATGACGTGAACTGGACTCTCAGTAGTGGAATACAAGTGGACGAGCCATGGGATGGACCTCAGTATGATCATACTGTTGGGAATAATCATGGTATTGATTATGGATAACAATATAAACACACACACACACGCATTGCTATATGTAAGAGGAATATGTTTTATTTTTTCCTATTGCGGTTTCATTGCAGTGTGCATATCTATGAACTGTTTCAAGATCTTTTAGTGGGTTTTTTCTGTGGTTTTTGGACATACAGTATTACAGGCTACACAACTAACACTTGAAGGAAAACAAGTTGTAATTGATTGTGAATAATGTTAGCTGGAGCTGTTTACCTTGTCACTTGCTAGATTTCTTGTTATTGCTCCAGTAAAGTGCGTCATCATCACAGAACTAACAACTGTTGAGTGATTTGCATCAGTTTATCTCTTCTGGTCTCTGGTCATCCTTTTTTTTCTACCAAGGTTTCTTTTTACTGCTGAATGGATCTGGATCTAAAGACAGTGAGAAAGCAGTCATCTCTGTTCCTGTCCTCAATCCTTGGTCACAAAGCTGCATTGAATTTTGGTATTACATGCTTGGGCCTTCAGTATCCACGCTGGATCTGCTGGTTCAGACGGTATGTGCCCGAGTTAAAACCACAAGAAACTTTCTCTTAAATACATCGACAGCAGTATTTTACCTTAGAGATATAATTATTTTATATGTTCCAGAATTTTTCTGAAGTTTTAGTCTGGACTCGTCAGGGGACACAAACTCCAGAGTGGATGAATGCTCAAGTAACGATCGTCATGGACGACGCACTCCGGGTAATCTTTAATGTTTGCATGTTTTCAAACCTCTAATATACCCCTCATGGATTTTTTAAGCTTGATTATAATATTTTAAATTATTTTTAAACACAAAAGAGTTGTTGCATACTGTATGAGTGTGTAAATATGTATAATAATAATATAAAGATAATATAATGTATGAATGAGAACCACAGTTAAAAGCACTTTTGAGAACCTAAATAAGGTAAGAAAAAAATGCTGGCAAACCATTTAGCCTTTCTGTATTAATTGGGCCATTTGACTGTTCGTCTTTTTTTTTTTTTTTGTGGAAAACCAAAATAGGGCAGCAGAGTTTTTTCAAGAACAGACTTTTTGATTCATTGACTAGTCTGGACCACAATTGTATTTTACTTATTGATACTGAAAGATGAATAAATGATCTAATATCCGAATGTGCAAGTTTTGCACATGCATTGAATTTAATTTCAAATGCTATAATACCTTCAAGTTTAATCTAAAGAGGATACAGACACAAAAGTCAAGTACGTATGTATGCTACATTTGTATGTACTGTATACGAAATCTTTCGTATAATAAGAATGTCTTTATCTTGTATTTTTCTGTTAGATTTTGCCATTATTTCTCCTTCATCCACAGATAATGTTCAGTGGCCGCAGAAACATCCACAGCCAAGGATTCATAGCTGTTGATGATATTACTGTGAAAGAGGGAGCCTGCAGTAATCAGAGTACGTAAACACTGATGCAAACAGGTGTCAAAAATATAGTAGAGATTGTTTTACCATGCTGCCTTTTTCTTCACTATTTTAGACTTGTGTGGGTTTGATTCGGACACATGTGGCTTTGAGAACAGAGTCATTCTCCGGGGTCTCTGGGAGCGCAGAAAGGGAACAAAGCATCATGTGGATCACACCTATGGAACTGAAAATGGTGAGTGCAGAACTCTGGTGCAGTGTAGCTGCGGAGTGTAACATGTATGCAGTGCTGCTCTGTTCTAGACAACAAGATGAAGCACACACACTGAATGTGAATCAATGGGGAGCGTTGTGTTAATATCAGATCCTTCCTGTCCTGGGGATCGGGTTGAAAGTTTCTTAACAAGACAGGAAATTCTGTTTTTTAGATTAGGAATCATATTGTGTAGTATTGTATTGTAAAGTTGTAAAAATGTTTGTATCCTAATTATCTTATCTTTAGCGCTTGTTTTTTAAGTGCTTACTACTACTATTCCAGCTTCACATTTCACATGTAAATAAACTGTGTTGGGAGAGCAACTGATAATAACTTTAGTTCATTTTTTTATCATTATTATTTACAAAGGACTTGCAAAATATTCAGTTAGCTTCTTTTACAAAGATTTTATGGGGAAAATCTTTTTTTGATTAAAGCAAAAATTCCTATGTTTCATCTCAAAATAATTGTGCATATTTTCTGTATCTAGCTGCATTGTGCTTGGCACAGTAGCTGGGGTTATTCCTAACAGCAGTAAAAACAGCCTGTTTAAAGTGTTTATCTGTGGATGTGTGTGTGTGTGTGCGTGTGCGTGTATAGGTTTTTACATGACTGTGATGACCCCCAACTCTACTCATTCTGAGGTAGCTGAGTTGCTCACACCAAAGTTCACCTCAGCTACAGAGATGTGTATACGCTTCTGGTGAGTCTGGTGCTGCCATCACACTTATTATACAATATTTTCTGATTCACATTTCAACGCTGGCATTCATTTGATGTTTGCTTTTTCAGGTACTGGTTGCCTACAGATTCCTCTAACATCCTTTCTATCCACGTGCTGAGAAGTGGGGACCTGGGCGATGCACTTTGGCAGCGGCCTGGATCGCCCTCTACAGACTGGGAGGTGGCAGAGGTCACCGTGTCCTCACCTGCAAAATTCTATGTAAATTCATCGAAGAATCAAATAGCATCTTACACAGTATACCATTAAGATGCACACTGCTTTTTCTCTTTCCTGCAAGGTTCCTACCCAAAACAGTTGTGCTCTGTCTCCAGGTCGTGTTTAAGGCCATCCACGTGCCTGGCACTAATGATACAGTGAAAATAGATGATTTCTCTGTGAGGGACGGGGCCTGCAGTCCTCCAGGGAACTGTGACTTTGAGTCTGGACAGTGCACCTGGGTCAACATCCCGAAAGTAGATGGACATGAGTGGGTTCTGGCCAGTGGAGAATCCCACGGTCCACCAACAGACCACACCACTGAGACTCCAGAGGGTATGACATTTTCATAAAGCAGAGTGTGGATGTTTCAGGTCCTGAAAGTGAACTGAGAAGGCTCTTCAAGCTAGATACCACATTGAGTAAACTGAGAAACAACTTGACCAAATCTTTGGTTTAACCAGCCTTTATGTTTCAAGGTGCTTGGCAGGGAGGTTGTTCCACATATTTCTGAAAACTTGCCACAGTTCATGTCTGTATTTGGGCTGTCTCAGTTGTATTTGTATCTTCATGTAATCTCAGTCCGATAAGATGATGTTGAGATCAGGCAGCCCAGTCTCACCAAAACACATGTGACAGGTACGTTTTCCCACTTGTCCCATTTGTAGTGGTTTGATAATACATGGCGAAGCTGTTATTTTCTGTCAGACAGCGTTCTTGTGACACGATGGGAATCCCAACCCATGAATGGTAAAATGTCTTTAAAACCATGTAGATTTTTGTAACTAATGAAGTGTAGACCGAACCAGTTACATGAATTTGAACCCTGACCATGTTCTGCTGGTCAAAAAGAGTGGGTGACTTTTCTGAGCATACCCACAAAAGCAAAGAGAGGTTGGCAGAAAGGAGAATCAGCCCGCTCAATTAAAGTAAAGATATATTTGCTGCTACGTTCACACATCGTCGTACCTGCTGATTTGCCAGAGGTTTTACTCGAAATGTGAAAAATCTCTGTTAGAAGTCCGGAGAAAATGACGCGGGAGTTTGCCACAGCTCCAGAGCATCTCTAGAACCTTTCAGGATTCCAGGGCATTGAAAACAGGGTAACAGTGTCCAGGATATCATGATTCACAGTTTGAAAAATTTCCGTTTGATGATTCAATATGTGAAAAAACTGGCATCTCAAAAACTGCCAGTATAGCACCCTCTGATTGATGATAACAGAAGCCTCTGTTTTACTGACACAGCATGTTAGTTAATAACTTCTCTTTTTCTCCTTGACTTGTGTCCTAATGCTGACATTATCTCCCCTCTGCCCTGTAGAGAATCTCATGTCTTAAACTTGCACTAAAATAACTAGAAAACATAGTAGTCTCCAACCAACTTTAACCTTTCTTCTGTTCCAGTTTGAACTATTAAAACAACCAAAATTAGTGCTTCTGCAAAGTGTTAACAGCTGTCAGTTTATGCTAAAAGTAAGTGCCTCATGAAGCACAAGTTCTCTTATCTTGGAATATTTAAATTACTTAGGATATATAAATCAATAACTGCTTGGGAAAGAAATGCATAATTCTTTGGTTTGGCTTAATATTTTGGTTTTCTGTTTGCATGTAGGTTGGTTCTTGTTGAGCTCACCCCTTCACCAAAACCACCGCAGTGTAGCCCAGGTAGTGTCTGAATGGATCCAGTTGAAAGACACCTCCTCCTGTCTTACCTTATGGCACCATATGGACAACAGGTTGGCAGGGGGGAAAAAAAGAATGGAAAAAAAAAACACAGAGTCATGGCTTTTTTTTCCCACTACATACAGTATGTGACAATGCAGTACAAGGATGCACTTTATCCTGTTGTTTAGTTTCCTCATCGACTTCCTCAGGAAGTGTGAACAAATGTCATGTAGTCATGAATCACCTGCTTCACTTTGTGCAAGACTGAAGATTCTGTGATAGAGTTCACTTTTTACATCAGACTTACTATTAGCATTGAATCAAGTAAGATTATTTCACTTTAAAACAACTTCAAGAATAGGATTTTGGGGAATATTGAATAGCATTTTGGCTTCATTATCATACAAATTTGAAGAAAAGGTTCTGCTTGTCAAAGATTTCAAGAGTAACATAACTTTAGGAGATCACTGTCACAGAATACATTTCTGGATAGTTTTTTTAAACAAATTGTTTTGGGTTAAAATAACTTGTTTTGACATGATAAACTTAACCATGACATTTGTGTGTTGGTTGTCAGTGCCTCTGGGACACTACGGGTCTTCATGTGTTCAGGCCCGTCGCAGAAGGACCTTCTGTTCCACAGTAACAGCAGTGGGAGCAGCTGGAACAGGTTCTCTCTGTCTGTAGAGACATCGAAACCTTTCCAGGTACTCGAAAACTGCTATGGTTAAAAAAAAAAAAAGAAGAGTACTGATAGAGAGGAGTATTTTAATTATGATGTTTTCATATTCTTAACAACAGCTGTTGATTGAGGCAGAGTCTAACAACATGGGATTTATTGCCATCGATGACATCAGTCTCAAATCAGGTCTTTGCCAAGGTACAGATGTCATTGTTTCATTCATTGCCATTCCTTTTTGTCGTCTTTACCGAAGTCTGTTTCCTATTAGAAATTAATCAAATTGTTTTTCTATTCTTGCAGAGAATGAAACAAGTTCAGGATTTTTGGGCTGTTCATTTGAAAATGGCACCTGTGACTGGGAAGACATGAGTGTTGGCCAGTTTCAGTGGGTGAGAAGGAATGCTTCTGGAAACGAAGGACCCAATGTGGACAACACACTGGGCACTGAACTCGGTAAGGCTCGAAGACTCTGAACTAGAAGACACTGACCCGGCAGGCTGCGTCACACTCGTGATGTTTTCAACACACGGACACACCTTTATAAGGGATAGAACTCAGATTTTAGCCAAGTTTTTTCTATCAATGAACGTGCTATATTTCAAGGCTTTTTGCAAAACAGCTAATTGATAATTGTTGTAGTTTGAATGATCACAGTAAATATTCAGGTTGTAGAAGTACAACACAAATTTGAATAACTTTTTCATAGTTCTTCCCTTTAATAAAAGATCAAATCTTAAGAAATCCAGCAGATGTAAAGTGTTTCTTGTCGTCACAATCGACATAAATATCTCTTACTCCCACTTTATTACCCCATCTCAGCTTAATATATCTACCTGTTTCTGCACTGACTCTTTCAGGTTGGTACATGGCAGTCGAGGCTGATCGGGGAGAACAAATGAGCCCTGCTGCCCTGCAGAGCCCCATCATGAAACAGGCCAGCACAACCTGCACACTACGCTTCTTCCACAACATCTATGGAGAAGGTAAGTTATTTTTCATTTGCACCTATGAATGTGCAGCATTTAAGAAAAAAAATAAAAATGGTGTCCGAGCCTCCTTCCTACCTGGTTCATTATTTTTGTGACTGTTACAGACTCACAGCTCAGTGTGCTGCTAAAGGAGGGCTCCAGGACCACCACTCTGTGGTGGTTATCTGGTAACCATGGAGATTTGTGGCAGCACGGTGAGGTTAGAGTTGGCCGAAACCCGCATGACTTTATCATCCTGTTTGAAGCCTCCAGGAACTTCAACAAGCCTGGACACGTAGCCATTGATGATGTTGACTTTATCAACTGCTCCCTGCCTGGTAATCTGCCCGCCTTTCAATGCTTTTGGACTCCTTTTTTTTTAAGTTGATTTACATCAATGAAACAGCTTTTCATTGATGTGTAGAGCCCCAGCCATGGTGTCCTGAGAGTATGTTCATGTGCAACAACAGCGTCTGTATCCACCCCAACCAAGTGTGTGACTTCAGTGAGGACTGCGGGGACTGGTCAGATGAGAACAACTGTGGTGAGATATAGCAGGTGTTAAATGGGAGATTGTATGGTTAATCCCAACTGTGCATGCACACTTTGCTCGATACTGCAGGTGCCTCCTTTGCTCTGTAAGGACCCTCAGATATAAAATATTTGAGTATATTTTCTCTGGACTTCAGGTTTCAGTTTTCCTGAAAAAGTTGTCTATACTGGATATGTAAATGATTGTCAACCTCCTTCATCACATTACCTTCTAACACCGTAGATAAACATGGTGTGGTGGAGCGCTGCAACTTTGAACATGGCCTCTGTTTCTGGGAGGAAAGTGATGTGGACACACCTGAAGCTGAGTGGATGCATCACAAAGGACAGGAAGCTTGGCCCAACCACGGGCCTCCCAGGGATCACACCCTGAACTCTGCTGCAGGTCTGAGACTGAGCTGCTGAGCTATACTGAATGATAATGCTCCAGATTTAGCCCCTCTTCTGCAGTACTGCTGTACTTTAACTTCATTTGTACTCTGTGTTATACAGGTCACTATGTTACACCTGCAGCTCAGCTGACTGTGAAGGGCCAGACATCAGAGATTCTCTCCAAAACATTGCTACCCAGCTTCAACTGCACTGTGAGTTTTCTGTATATTGATCAATTGCATTATTTACAGGCATTAAAAAAGAACTTTAGGACGGTATTTTTCAGCTAATACTTGGTGGTCGATCATGAAAGAAGAAACGGAGAAACAAAAAAAACAAAAACACAATAACCTACGGAGGATCTGATCATCTAATATGCTGGAAGAATGGCATTAAATGGCAAAAACTGGCATTCATAATATATGAAAAGTTTTCTTAGAAAAAAACTTTAATATCACATATTTGTCAACAGTGCTTTTACTATCTATTTGAAGTTAGTTGTCATTTTTACTGTTTTCCAGTCCTCAGGGATGATTAAATGTTTACAGAAAAACAGGCTGTCAGACTGCAGTAAATATCGTGATGATTGTTGTTGCAGTAATTTAACGGCAGTTTTGCGTGAAGTAAAAGAAAAAACACTTTAGAGAGCTTCAGAAAAGCTTGTGCTCTTGTACTTTTCTGTGTTCATTTTACTCTTTCAACCTTTGTAGGTAAGGTTCTTCTACTTCTGTGTGGACGATGCTGCAGCCAGACTGACAGCACTGTCCAGGACGCTGACGTCTGGTACTGACGACAGACAGTTGTGGCTCAGGGAGCCATCGCAGAGCTACAGTTGGCAGAGAGCAGAGGTCACTTTCTCCTCCTCAGTTAGAAGCAAGGTTTGTGAGAACACACTTTGCTAATTGACCTCGTTTATAAAAATGCTGGCTCAAACTTGTAAATAAGATTTTAGAATTTTGTTTAAAGGCTACAAAAATGACTTATTGTTATAAGCAAAGTCTAACTGTTGTTTTAAATTTATCTCCTCAGCTTGTCTTCAGATATGAGCTCGGAGAAGCTCACATGGGGCTGGTTGCAGTGGATGACATCTCATTCTCCAGAGAGTGTCTTTTTGACCCTGACAACAGCAAACTACCCAGTACATCTCCCACCTCTGCCCCACCAACACCGTCAACCTCGACTGCACCCATTAATCCCTGTCAGGCAAGTTAGAGTATGAGGAGCTCATGGCTGCAGGAGTCTAAAGTTTTCCAAAAAGCAAGTGTCAATTCTCTTTCATTGGGGTTGCAGGATGGTGAGTTTTTTTGCCAGCTGTCATCCGGTAAAGTGTGTATTCCGGCCACGTTGCAGTGTGATTATCGTCCAGACTGTCCTGAGGGGGAGGACGAAGCTGGCTGTGGTGAGAGCTCCATGTTGCATTTACAATATTTATTCAGATAGGCAGGAGAGTCACTGTTGCCATTTTGTTAACACTTTAAAGTGTGTTACTGAAACGACTGATTCGTACTGAGGTGAGTTTAACTCTATCAGAAGGTGGAAAACAATATGGAAAAATGACATTTCTTATCGGCTACTTACACACATGAACAGCAGAGATTTTCAGGAAAAAGAACAGACAGTTTTGCACTTTTTCTACAGTCGCTGTCGACAGAATGGCTTCAGGGCAGGAAAGTCTCTGCCTGTGATTCACTTTTGCAGCTTGAAATGCAAGGGAGGGGAAGACGTCCACGACAAAAGTTCTGCAGCAAATACTACTGTGTCACAATGGCTAAAAAAACACTTTCTGTTGAATCCTCATTTAGAAGCAGTAGCTTGTACTGTTGCCGCTCGTTTGCATTGGGGTTTCTGTGAAATGTCTCCTACTCTCATTGATGTAACAATAGTGTTTGCAAACAAACATCTTTGCAGCTTTATGTATTGCATAGATGGACTTAATCAGATTTTTCTAAAACTGTGAAGTTTTGCAAAACAGTCTGGTTTAAATCACGAATTTCAATTCGCCAAGCATTGCCCTTTCTTTTTTTTTTTAATAGAAACTAGCAGGACATACATGGTATTACTCACTTCTGTACTCGTCACTTTAGGGCCATGCACATTTGAGAAGGATCAGTGCCAGTGGACGGACACCAGTGACGGACAGAGTTTGTGGCAGAGACAGAAAGCCAGTAACAACACGGAGCCACCGAGCGATCACACAACAGACACTGGTGACTTTAATGATTTATTGACTGATTTAGATGAAGAATTGATTGTGGGCCCATGATGTGTGAAAGGAGCTAGACTCCTCCTTCCTGATGTCTGAGGGCCAGCTTTGTTCATTCAGTTGTCCTTCATTCTCAGGCTTCTACATGAGAGTGAATGCCAGTCTGGAGTCCACCCTCAGTGAAGCCAAACTCCAAAGCCCCCCACTCCCCCCTTCATCCCCCTACTGCGAGATTCTGTAAGTTATAACCACTGTAAATGTTCTCTGATTATCATGCTGAATTCATTAAAAATATTTCATCTGCTGAAAAGTTGAATATTTTAGTGTATGAATTGCTCAATATGCTTGCTCCCCACAGCCCCCGTCCTTCCACCATGCAACTCTCCTCCTAATCCGACATTCTCTTCTTCTTCCTTCCTTCTTTCCTAAACCCAGGTTTCACTTCCACATCAGCTCAGAGAGTACTGGGTCACTCAGAGTGCTTATGCAGCAAGCTGAAGGTGGTGAAGCAATCCTGTGGTCACGCAGTCACAATACCGTCTCCCCCTGGACCCCGGAGCATCTGCCTGTAGGCCTGCACCAGCAGCCTTACAAGGTGTTTTTGTCGCGCATTTACTCACCAAAACTTTAAATTCATAAAAATTCATAGAAGGGAAGATTTTAAAGAAAGTGACAGAGTGTGTAGAGAGGATGTCCACTTTTCTAAAATATGCAGGATCGTTGGTGCACTTCAGCATTCACCAAGTGAAGAGAGAGAGCCAGAGAAGACTGTCCCAAAACTGGGACAGCAGGTGCACAGTCCTCGTATGTGCTCGACTGAGAGTAAGGGACAACTAGTGGGTTACAATTAGAGGATCTGAGAGGTCTAGTGAGGATATTCAACATGGAAAGATCACTGGTGTGTTCTATTGACAAGCCAATGTTGTGTCATGAGAACCAGGATGACGTGAGAGCGGAGTGTGGTAGAAGAGCTTTGGGTCAACAGTAAACAGGTAACAGATTCTCGGTTTGAACACGAATGGAGAGAGCCACAGCTGTCTGTGAGTGATGAGACAAAAGCAGGAAAGAACCATTTTGGATTTCTGGAAAGATAATGAGGGGCGTCATTAAGTAACGTAACGTGTTTATCAAGTTTCAATGAACAGGTCAGAGTATAACAGCAGTCCCAGTGCCAGAACTGCATTACATTTTCCAATATTTGTATATAGATTCATACGAGCAGTAAAATCAAAAGTCCTCTTTATTTTCGGGGACACATTTCCTTTATAGGATTTATGACTGTTTGTGTTTTCAGGTTTGGTTCAGTAGTACAAACAAAGCAACACAGGAGACTCCAGGTACTGGAGACCACGTCGTTGCTGTGGATGACATCTCTTTTCTGAACTGTGAAAGATCCTACCAGCCGCCAGGTAAATAGGGTTTCGTTCAAGTTTCATAAAGTTAGTGATCTGGTTTTGAACGAGAGGTAATAGTTTGAGTATGATCCATTTATTTTGAAAAAACTTCTTTTCTCTTCAGCACTGCCTTCCTTCAGCTGTACTTTTGAAGACGGCCTTTGCGTTTGGGTGCAGGGAGCTGAAGATGAGCTGGACTGGCTCAGCAGGTCAGGCCCGACTGAAACCCCCAACACTGGGCCGGCAGGAGACCACACAACGGGCAAAGGTCAACACTAAACTTTCGTTGTACATGCAGTTCTCTTAAGATTTTACAGATCAGCCAGCAGTAATCTTGTGTACTTAAGGATTACCTCAACTATAATATCGCATGCGTTGGGAATTTTCCTTTAAGGCCTTTATATATTTCCTGAGAAGCCGCCACCATTAAGCGTTACTGGAAAACAATTTACAAGAAGCAGATATTACGGTAGTCAGACAAAGATGAAAGCAACACTAATAATAAAGAATAATAAAGAATAAATCTTTTTGACAACCTTCTTTTTCTGCATTAGCAGGCTTTGTCAGTATGATGAAAAAGCTTACCTTGTACCTTTAACTCTTAGAGTCATTCTTACACAATTAGAGGCACAGGCCTCTAAGACTGCTTGATTATAAAATGATCTAAAAGGGGAAGATCGCACCTCCATGATCTCAACAATCTGTGGACATGGGTGGAAATTATGTACGTGTTTAATCAAATTATCAAAGGCTAAAAGAGAGTTGTATTTATTTGCTTATTTATTTCACAGGGATATACCTTTATATCAACAGTTCCCCACAGAGCATAAAGGGAAAATCAGCCCAGCTTAAGTCATCATTGCTGCCACCTGCTGGTGACCAAGGATACTGTTTCACTTTTTGGTATCACATGTTCGGAGCAACTGTCGGTTCTTTAAGGATGGTTCTACAGTCAACTGATCCCTTGGAGAAGACACTGGTGAAACATACAACATTTTAGCTGTTTAATGAGTTTATTTTATGTGTGATCAAGTGAAGTAAGTAAAGGTCAGAAAATGCTGCTCTGATTTCATTTATGATGTTTAAGTCAGGGCACTTTACTTCCCTTTGCTGCAGTGTTAGAAAACGGCGTGCAACTGATTGAGAAATATTTGCGGCTGTTTCCTCCCGATTTGTTTTTATACTTTTCTCACAGTTGTGAAATACTGATTGCAAAATAACATTAATGCATGGTATAATGACTGCAAGCTGCACACTTTCGGAGTATACCACTGTGTTGCAAAAAGCTCCTCACATCCTCATTGTTACAAGTGAATCAGCCTCTTGTCTTCCTGTAGGTGTGGCAAAAATTAGGAAACCAGGGGGATGAGTGGTTGCTGGTTCAGAGCCACGTGACCCTGCAGAGAGTACACCAAGTGGTCCTGGAAGCAACGGTGGGAGGAGAGGCTGGAGATATAGCCATCGATGACATCTCCCTCATCCATGGACCATGCCCAGCCTCCGGTAATAAGGCTGTAGCTGAGGAAAATCCCTCCAAAAATGAACTCACAAATATCTCTATTTCTGATTTTGTGATTTCTCGTCGATCAGTTTTAAATTAATCTGTAAATACAATACAATGCTCCTTGTTAAACTGACATATTTGTTTGTCCCTCATCTTATTTCTCTAGATGTGCTGAAGTTGAATGTTGAGCTTTCTTTCTTCCATGTTACCTCTCATTTCTTCATGTTTGTTGCCGCTTACGTGATCAGACGGTGCACTAAGAAGCACCTGTGTTTGCCTGTGTTTGCTGGCTCGACAAAGCCAAAAGCTCTACTCAGAGATATTGGATACCATGACGGTGGTTTTGATGCTTCATTGCTAACCCAGGCTTTATCTTGAGGCTCTATGCGCGCCCATAAAATATGGGCATTGTATGCATAATTTACCGCTTCTTCCACACAAATAACACCAGTCACCAGACACGTCATTTACCAGAAAAACAGTTAATATGGATGGAGGGATGAGAAAAACAAAGAAGAGAGAGGGAGAGTTATAAAATAAGTCCCATACAAGTTTTTTCCTTTCTTTCCTCTCTTTCAAAATCATCACACTGACTATGAAATTTTAAGGAAACCTATTATCTATTGAAGAAAGACATTGGAGGAAAAGACACTTGCAAAACTGCAAAGTACATGTATGATGTTCAAAATATACTTTCTGTGATGTTATCTTGTCCTACAGATTTGTGTGACTTTGAGGAGGGCAGCTGTAACTGGCAGCAGGTGACAACCGATGACTTTGACTGGGTCAGACAGTCAGGCCCCACGAACGACCCCAACACGGGACCAGACAGCGACCACACCACCAACACAGCCATTGGTCATTACTACTATCTGCCGTCTTCGGCTGATGACCCAGCCGGCCAGAAAGCTTCAATGTCATCACCACTGTACCCTGCAGGTGGGAGCAGCCGAAATAAAAATGCGCTATATGCTATACGCTATATATTCCCAATAATAAATCACATGATTTTTTTTTTCCCGACCTTTTCAGACAAAGGATTTTGTGTACAGCTCTGGTACCACATGTACGGTAGAGGAGTGGGGACGCTGAATATTTACCAGCAGAGTGAGGACGAGAAGGAAGCTCTGATTTTCTCGCAGACAGGAGACCAGGGCCGCCTGTGGAGGTTCGCTCAGGCTTCACTCCTGCCTCGTGTTCAGCCTTACAGAGTGAGTCCCACAGATATACCCAAGATAGGGTTCCCACATTTCCCACATCATTTAATTGAATTGTAAGCTCTCCATACGGTTTTTCAGCTATTTATCCACAACAACCTGGTATAATCCTCAGATATGAGCTCTGTTTGTCCATTCAGTACATCAGTGTTCCTTGTGTGATGGACTTAATTTTTGGCGTCACCAGTTCTGAAATTAATCCTGCAGGAGCTGTTGTGCCAGCGAAAAATGTTCTCCTTCTTGATGTTTAAGTTATTTCTCTTTGACAGGTTAAATTACTGTACAATTACTGAGCATGGTTGTAAATACAATTTAAAAAGTCACTTCATAGTCTTTAAACACAGAATTAAATTTAAGACAGTAAACAGTACAACAGCGCTCTCAACAGTTCTCATTACCTATGAGAATTACCTAAAGCAAATATATATCTCTAAACCTGAATACATAAAACTGCAGGAGCAAATAATACAGCACTGAAAGTAAGAATGTTGTTATTCTCTTGATCAGTCAAAGGCTTTCCGTCAGTAGTTGCACACTGTGTGTCTCAGGTTGTGGTGGAAGGTGTGAAGGCTGGCCCCTCCCAGGAAGGAGACATGGCCTTCGATGATGTACAGCTGACAGACGCTCAGTGTCCCCCTCATGGAGTCTGTGACTTTGAGATCTCCCTCTGTAGCTGGAGCAACTTGGGTGGAGGAGTCGACCAGGGAGACTGGCTCCGGGGTGGAGGAGCCTCCCCGAACCCCAACACAGGACCCAGTGTCGACCACACCACCAACTCTACTCATGGTAGTAACATACTATGTAACAGCTGATTATTGAGAGTTGTTCAAGTGATCAAATCCACTTTAGAAACTTAAAAATGAAAACTCATTGCCACTGGTTCAGTTGACTCTTGAATGTAACAATCCATTGAAACTGTAATGAAAAGCAGCATTACAAGATGATAAATCACTCTTAGTGGATGTGGATCTTGTTCTAGATACAGTTATTGATATCAAAAAAGGCTGGCTGGATAAATCATCAGTAATCAGACCTGAAATGCTCCAGTGTGTAATTGTTGCATACCACCTGATATACCTGCTTCTCCGAAGGGACAGTGACAGAGGAGCACCTTCCTTTAACTGATTGTGTCATGTTTCCACCAGGTCACTATGTTTACGTGGACAGCTCAGTGGGTGAGTGGGGAGACACGTCCTTCCTGATCAGTGACGTGTTCCAGCCCTCCTCTAGAGGGCACTGTCTCACATTCTGGTACCACATGTTTGGAAACCACGTTGGGACTCTTAAAGTCTACATAAACGACAGGTCTGAGGATTGTCGACATTAAACATGAGCTTTTAGCCAGTAGCAAAGGGTCTATTTAAACCTATTCTCTCCTATAGGAAAATACACGCAGGTGGCGATGAGGAGGGACTCCTGAAGTGGATTGAAACAGGAAATAAGGGAGACCAATGGCAGCAGGCTCGTGTGTCCATTATACACAAGGAAGCATTCTGGGTAAAAAATTTATTAATTTACCAGACACATGAAATATAAGGATTTAGTGTTTTAGTTCAACAATCTTGCTCATTGATCTCTTTTATTATATTATTGTATTTCATGAAATGTCATGTCATTATTTCTTTAGTTCCAATGAAGTCCTTACATTGCACACTGTCAGAATTGGCAAACTGATCATGCCTGACTCTCTACTTCTCAACCCTTTCCATCTGAAACGCCCCTCTGTGCAGTATCAGAATGTTCACCGAGGCTATCACTGCCTACAATCCTGTGCCCTCCCCCCCAAAATCCAGTGACTTAGCATCCGATCATGACCACGTTATATGACAGGGCTTTGCAACAACCTTATCCTTCCACTTCATCTTCAGCCACTTAATCAATTTAGATCTGGTGTCAGTCATAAGAGCCAACATTTTCTGAGAAATGCATTATTGTTTTTATAACATTTACCAGCAGCTGTTTGAGTCTGCTGAATTTCTTAATGGGTGTTCTGACTTTAAACATCTATCTCTTTCTTATTTCACAGTTTGTGTTTGTGTATCAGAGAGGGATGAGTACAGGTGGAGACGTTGCTCTTGATGATATCACCATCATACCCAGTGAATGCTACTCAGACCCTCCCATCAACCCTTCTGATGATAACGGTAGTCCTCCTTAGATACTTCATCTCATCAGCACGACAATTGGGTTTTAGTAGCCTGATTCTTTTAGAAAATGTATCATTAAAGCAACTTAATCATCTAATTCCTTTTCGAAATGTTGATATCAACACGGTTCCTTGTGTCTATAGATACGTTCTCAGTTGGCCTTGCAGTTGGTCTGACTCTGCTGACTGGAGTCATCATCTCCATCATCCTCTTTATGCTGAACCGGAAGTGGAGTACAATGTACACAGTGATTTATTCCATAAATAGCGAACATCATGAAAATAATATAACTGAGTTATGTTCTCAGTAATGTTCTTGGCTTGCATGTATGCTTGTGTGTTGCAGGAACAAGCTGGTAATTATGACTAATGAAGAGACCGACCAGAACTCTGTTTTCGACCTCTCTGGCGGCAGAACAGATGTGAGGATTAGTTGTCATGAGGATTTGGTGACAGAACATCTCACAGCTTGACTGAGATTGAAATATTTGAATTTTCATTTTTTTTTCAGGGCACAGAGCATGGATCTGAATCGGACTTTTCCTTCTTCAACAAAGTTTATGACCCATCGCCTCATTCAAATGATGACACCATGGCCTCGTCTGATGCTTAGTGAAGACATTTCTTCTTCAAGAATAAAACAAATGGAATACTACTAACTTGTTGCTTGTTAGGTTTTAATTAAATGTATTGTAATTTCATTAAAGAAAGAAGATTACATGATGATGGTCATGTGCCATCTTTCTCTGGTAAATAATGTAACAGTAGATAAAGAAGAACATTTCAGTGTTACTGCAGATACTGCCATGTTTGCTATTTCTGACTGATTAAAATGACTTTTTTTATTAAGTGTATTTTTTAACAGCTAGTTTTAAGTAGATGGTTTAATTTTGCTCTGTAGAGACAGCAGAACCAGTTGCCCCGTTCTAATAGAGTAAAAGATCTGAGTTACGTTACCACAACTGAAAAGCTCTTAACCTTACATAGAATTCAGACCTAATCTGTTGAACACTTTTAATTTTGTAAAGACAGCAACATGTTTCGGAAGCCCTAATTAAACTAGATTAAACTAGGCACAAGAGAACAAGACTCTTAGGCTCAAGGTGCATTATTCAATTATTACCACACTGTTATCCTACTATCGAGTTGAACAACAAGAATTGTTGGTAAGTTCTATAAAGTAGCACATGGGGGTTTACCTTTGAGGACCAATGATAAAAAAAATAAATAAAGCAGACCAACAGCTTCTTATCAACTAGTGTCAGCACTCCAGAAGAGAATGCTCACACATCCACGTCATACTCCAGCTCCTTCTCCATCGCCTGCCTCTCCAGCTTCTAGAGATACTGTTCCCAACAACACAGAGAACTTGTAAGAATGTCGTTACAAGTTGTTACAGACCAACCACCAGGATGCTAATTCAGACCAGAGCCTGACATCAACTATGAGATTGTGTTCCCTGACAGGACTAAAAGACAGATGAATTACATGGACATCTGAGACTGCATGGATGCAGCAGGTCGCCACTGGCAGACTTTTATTTTTTTTAATCAGGGAGGTACTAGTGAGGCATTTGATTTTAATTGATTGACTTATCAAAGAATGCTTTCAGACCAGGACAGTCCGATAGATAGTTCGCACCTGCCCAAACTTAATAGACTACCCGAGGAAACAAACTCTGGTCTGTTAGGCGCAGAGCAAACAGCTCTGGTGTGACAGTGCCCTAAAACAGCTCTGCGGCTTAGACTTGTAATAATCTCAGTGCTCATCCTGTTGATATTAGGCATTTTCACACGTGCACCATAGCGCTGGTTTTTTCTTACATACAAAATGACTGAAACATCTGAATCAACATCTTGAGTTTTTATTTGCTGCCTGCCTGACATAAAATGCAACTAACGTTCTATTGAGGCCATGTGTGAATGGATAACTATCCAAAAAATGTATGTGGAGCAAGTTTGTTTGCTCATTGTGTTTCCTGGTTTTTCCTCTTTTTACAATATTTTGTCATTGTTGCTGCTATGGTCACATACACACGATATTAGCAACACAGTCACATCCCTGTGTGAACAAAAACCCAGCGTGCCTTTTGCTTCATGTCATGTGCGATCTACTTTTGGTTATTTATAGTGGTGAAAACACATCTCACACACATAATCTAATGCTGTGTAGTAGGCTACATTGACTGACTAAATTTAAAGGTAGGTCTATACAAAACAATGGCAAATCTTTACTTTGATTAGTGTTTTAGATTAGTGTTGCTGACAGTGATTAGCAGAGGGATCACATAGTTTCACATATCATTCTGTGGTCATTTTGCATCTCTTTATGGTTGCTTTTAGTATCTTTGTGTCAATCAATTTTACATTAGGTTATTTGCATTTTCTTTTGATAATATAATGCATCATTTTTGCAAGGTTTTGTAGAGGCCTCTATATTTCCATTTCGCATGTCTTTATGTCTTTTTACGTGTTTACGTCTTTGCTGCAGCGCCGTTGGACTGTTTTGTGTAGATTTCTGGGATTAAGTTTAAATTATGGGGTAAGTAACTGGCGGCCTGTCCAGGGTGCACCCTGCCTCCCCCGATGACCGCTGGGATAGGCTCCAGTCCCCCGCGACCCGACCGACGAATTCAGTGGGTATAGAAAATGGATGGATGGGGTAAGCAAAGGGCTCCCGTGATCAGGACCTCTCGGTTATCAGTGTATGCGTATGAGAAGTCCGCCAAACCACGTGACACACGGCCCACTGGTCTGCGTCACTGCACTAGCCAACCCCTTCTCTCGCGCTGAACACCCAACACACACACAGCTCCAGGAAGTGTGAAGACTGCACCGAAAGAACAATGGGAGTTGACGTCGAAACCATTAAGCCCGGAGACGGTAAACATTTTTAAAATTCAGTTGGTGCTGGAATGATATTTCCGTTCATGTGTATATGAATGAAATTCGCCTTCTTGTTTTGGTCCTCCAGGAAAGACTTTTCCGAAGAAAGGACAGAAGGTTAGCGTGCACTATGTTGGTAAGACTTAATTTTTCACGTCTCAAAAATTACTATGTTCATTTGATTGGAATTCATATCGGAGATGGATCCTGCATTTGGTGGTCAGTTAGATTCTAAATGGGGTGTGCAATGTGTAAACTAATATCTCTTTGGCAAATTCTCGGAGAGGTGTTCGTGCTGTGTACGGCGATACGAAGCTAATGTGACAGCTAGCATGCGCTTAGCTTAGCACAGATCCTGGAAACACGAGGGCGGTAACCCATACTCCGACCATTCAATTAATCAAATATACACATCCACGTATCGCCAACTTAAATCAGTAGATACATACAAAATATGCAGCTTAGGAACCGTCAACCTTAGCCAAACTGGGTCTCTTTCTTTCAAACCAATCCCTGTGCTAAGCTAAACAATGCTAACCGTTTCCTGAGAGCGGCTTCATGTTTGATGCAGACGTCGAGCTGCTCCCGTTGGCGCGTTCTAGCACATAGTTTCGTTGTACAGAAAATGCTGCCACATAAACGAGCAAGTCTTAACCTGTCTGTCTGCATTTGTCTGTCTGCATGTTGTTTGTTGCCGCTGAACAGGGACGCTGACATCCGGGAAGAAGTTCGACTCCTCCAGGGACCGAGGAGAGCCCTTCCAGTTCAAACTGGGAGCCGGAGAAGTCATCCGAGGTTGGGATGATGGTGTAGCTCAGGTATGGAGAAGGACTGTAAGGGTTTCATGCATGTCAGTATTAGGACGTACAGCATTCTATATTGGTCGTAATATATGAATGTTTCTTTGAACATGTGATGTATTTTATTAGCAAGATAGCAGCGCTGTAATAAACCTCTTTCAACAAATTGGCAACCAGAATCTTCAACTAACCAATGAGGACATATTCAGTGTTTTATGTCTGCCTGCTGACTGATTTATTCCTGACATGGGCCTGTTCACTGTAGATGTCTAGTTAGCTTTCTGACAGGAAGAGTCAGAAATTCATGTCATCTCATTAAGAGACAAACCTGCAGAGGAGTGTGGAAAGATTTCCCTCAGGGTTTCTCCCATGTAGATAAACTGCAAAGACAGCTGGCTGCAGGGATTCTCGACAAACTGCAGCAGGTGCACATATGGCGAGCTTGTCAAGTTGCACTTAACAGAGCAGTTGCGATATAAGGGCAAATGTTGCTCGGTGAATTATTTTGGTCTACAGACCAGCTGTAGGATGAAAGCAGTCCTATTATGTCCTCAGTAGTTTTGGAGATTCCCCAAAGTTAGAAAAAGTTTCCCTTTTTTTCCCTTTCTATAGATTTACAGAGATAAGGGAGTTACAAACCAGGACAGGATACATTTATCATTCAAAAAACATCTAACCAAAAAAATGACACTGTATAAAAAGGAATCTATTGTGTTTTAGTCTGTATACTGAGTTTGGCTCAAAATAATCCACATTAATCCCTGCTAGCTGAGAATGAGTTGTACACATTAACAGGGCATAAAATACCCCATTATCATGTTTCTGTAGCATTTCCAAATAACTCTATAACCGGAGGATGAATTAGAGCAATATCTGTGGATTTAAAAAAAAAAAAAATTAAATTTTTTGAACCTGTATGTATTATGACTTTATAAGTCTGGTTAATTGGCCATTCCGTGTTTAAACACCATTTTTCTGCAACTTTTTTCCCTCGCCACTCTCACAGATGAGCGTCGGTCAGGTGGCCAAGTTGACCTGCTCGCCGGACTTCGCGTATGGCAGCAAAGGATACCCGCCCATCATTCCTGCAAACTCCACCCTCATCTTTGAGGTGGAGCTCCTGAAATGCTGAGAGTTTAAGCTGAACGCTACTTCTTTGAGTTTTTCCATCCCACCCACATCTGTCATGCAACACTCGTTCAAGGGTTCTGTCAACACGAATGAATACATTTAGAAATGATGCTCAAATCTTGATGTAATTGAGATAAATGACTAACTTTTGTGACCATTTTAACACCAGCTGTAATGTCAATGCTGAAACAATGCTCAGGCCCATGGACTTACAAACAATAGTGCAATGATTTGGGGTAAATGGTGCTTGCTTTCTTGCTGGGATTCAGATTAGATTAATACTTTTTATATTTGGCCACTGAATATAAAACACCGAGCACAGACATGGGAAGCTTATAGGCGTCCCTGTGGAGAGGTTGTCGGTGAGACGGCATCACATGTGTGTGAGATCCAGCGACAAAGCTAAGCAGCTGTCAGTACAGAGTTCACATGTATCTATAAACTATCCACTGATGAGACCTGACTTACAGCTGCTGGCTCATGTTTCCAAGTAATGGGCCTCATAATGGACTTTCACAGTATTGATCTCACCTCTCTTTCAGTTAGAAATCACCCCACCCCCAAAAAAAGAAAAAAAATCAGTTAAATCCTGGGAATATTTGACATATGTCATTGGTTTCAAATGACAGAATTTAACCACACATTGCTGAAGTTGGTCAATTTCCAAAAATCTTTCTAATAAGCAGACTTTTCCCATTCGGTGCAACTTTTAACATCAGACTTTGAGGATTTATTTGGCTTTCATTCTCCCACTTACCTGTTAAATCATCATTTCAGGAGTTGGTCTGCAAAGGAGGGGCACATAATGAGATGGAGCAAAACACAAAGAACGTTAGAACGACGGAACAAGCGGCACCAATCTGTCTTCTCAGCGAACCCCTTTCACATGTTCACAAGTGTTTATTCCAGTGTTTTAAAAGTTGTGTGGTAGTGGTTATTGATATTGAAATGCACATGTAACGCCTTTAGTGTTTTCCCTGCAGTAGATGCATTTAGATCACACCCTGAAACGAGTCAATGAATAGAAATTTGTATGGAAACGATCATGGCTTGTGATTAAATTTTTCACTATCTTTTGTGTTGCCATATTTTAGTCTTAAGACCAGATTTTGACGCCTTTGTTCCTTAAACTGCTTTTAGGTCTTTTGTCACATTTTAGACCTGAAGTGTCCTTTTGTTACGTCAAAATGAAAACCGTTTTTCCCCCGCTCATTGTATCCTCTGTTAGAAGCCTCGTCTGTGGGTATTGCAGTCCTACATTAAAACCAGAATACTGGATAAATGGCTCGATGTCATGTTATTCGTCACGGTAAATCTTTGGACACAAAGTATTCTGAAGAATATTGAGTACAGGCAGTGTTTTTCTTTGGTCCAGATCCTAACTTTCGTACACTTTACCTTTTCTGATAGAACAACATGCAGTCTACTTGTAGCTGCAGTTAAAAGTTCAGACTGATCATCTGAATAAACCATAAGAATAGTCCATTCACAACAAAATGCTTAGAAATAGAATCCAAATTTGGGAAAGTACATATTGGAAGATGCTAAATTGGGTTACCTTGATTTTTTTTTTTAAAAATTTATTAAACAGTTCATTCCAGATATAATTGAAACTCATAAGAATGTGTTTCCTTTATGTCTGTTTTTCCCTTATGTTTAGATGTCATGACTTTAATTTTCACATCTTATTGCAGAATTGGGTCTGCTGCAGAACTCTAGACACACACCGAGCCTGTTGGACTGTTTTTCTGTGCGTTTACAGCTAAATCGACGACATTAACTCGGGCATTGTTGAAAATTAGAACTACGGTACGTTGTTTGTCAGGTCTTTAGTCTTTTATTCACCGCCATCTGCTGGGGAAATGTGGGTCTAACTCCTGCAGCATTCACTTACTGCCGGTCATTTTAAACTTAAACACATTCAGATTTTTACTCATGACAACGATCTCTTTATACGCTGTTTGTAGGTTTTGAGTTACCCCATTAATTCTAGTCGATTATGAAGTCACAATGAACTCCTTTGCTGTAATTAATCTGTAAAATTAAGATTTCTAAAATGTTAAATAACGTTGTAGTACAATGAATGCTATATTTTATTTGAAATGTCGGTTGACACAACGTAAAAAAAAAGATGAAGAGCCTTAGATCCGAGCAGTATATTTTAGATAAATTCATATCTTTTGTATAAATGATTTGCTTCTTTCACATAACAAACTGCCTCAGGTGTATGAAAAGGTTTCAGTTCATTGTGAATAAATAATCCCAACTGACTGCTTAATGTTCCATTCTTCTTCATCAGCCACACTAATATTTCTCCCTCCCTTTTTGTCATAAAATTTGAATTCTCGTGAAATTTAGAGAACATTTGGCAGTAGAACGTGCGTCGCGATAATTACTACAGCACCTGAATGCCACGTTTCCACGGGTACCAGCTCTCATTAACAGCAACGTCACTGCTGGAGCACAAACTCACGCGCAACTCACGCACATAACGTTTGCGCACAACCTGAAAGTTTCAAATGGACTTGAACTTTATGAAATAATTTACTGGACTTAGTGGCCTCGTTTTACCCGCGTTTCATTGAAAAAATTTTGTTTTTCTGCGTGTTTTTTTGTTCCAGCGCGAGACGTGGAAGAAATCCTGGTTTACGGTGCAAACTCTTATTTTGCGCCTGCTCATGATTTTGTTTGCGCCCTGGGGCTTAAATCAGGGGAAGGATGACGACGATTAAAACGGCATATGCCATTATAGGTCTGCTCTTTGCTCTCCAGTTAAAAACAGTTGTCATGGACTTTAAATCCGCCAAAGGTAAGTCACAAAATTCAGTCAGTTTGTACTATTGCAGTTTAATTAAAATGTCATTAGGTCACAATTATTGTCTTTCTTCAATGTTAGCACTTTAATTATTCTGCTCTGTAACATCTTAGTATAAAGTTTCACTTTAATCTGAATCCGAGCATTTTTAGGTAAAAATATCCATGGGGGGGGAATAATCACTATCAGTAAGTGTGTGCAACATTTCTACGTGTACTTCATTTGAGGCCCAGTGAAAGATGAAACATTTTAAAGAGTCATTTATTTCTAAGTTTCAGTTTGTGGATAACGAGCCACTTAATCCAACCAGTTGCGTGAGTAGCCTATTTGTGTCAATGCATCAAGCCACCAGGTGGAGATTTTTATTCTGAGGTTGCTGCTTCTCTGTGTCACAACAGCACACAGCTTTGATTTGGTTCCAGTATTTGGTTTATTTACAGCGATGAGGGAACAGAATAACGCTGCAGAAGCCGTTTAGTAACAAATCTGACTTACAAAGAAGGCATTTCAACTCAAGCGTCCCCGTTATCAGTGAAAAAGGCTCTACTTTCTCCAAATCTGCACTACTGGGACCGCAGAGCAGGTGGCATAAGCCACGCTCGATGCAGGCAGGTGATTCTGAGACCTTTGCAGCCAGGGTTGGACCCCCGTGTGACAGATAAATGACACAACACCTACTGTTGCCTGGCCTCACAGGCCTGGGTCTTGGAGCTGCTGGTGTGAAGAATGCGAAGCATGCTTTCACTGTCCACTGTGAAGAGGATGAACAGGACGCTCCGTTGTCAGCGGTGGGGAGGAGTGACCACATGTGTTTGCCACATGGTGGCACCCGCAGAGGAACTGTTTACATCCTGTTGCAGGAGGATGAGGATGAGGCTGCAGTGGGTTTACTGATGTCTCACTTTTTTCAACACGTCCAGTGCGCTATGTAACAAGCACATTTCTGCATGTGTCTCAGCTTAAAGTATCTTTGAAGTTGCTCTAGTTTATTTAAACTCAATCCGGTCACACTCATCAGCAGCTTTGTAGGTATGAGGTGAAGCTAAGAGAGCAAAACGCTTCTGGTCTCTGAAACACTTTCAGCACATTCTTACCTAAGGAGGGTTATGCATGAAATCAAGGCAGACCAAATACTCGAGATGTTTAAAAAAATGTAACTCCACACAAATCAACAGCTAGAATATAATCAGAATGATATAGAATAGAATAGAGCTACTTTATTCATCCCAGCTGGGAAATTGCTTTGCAGTAGCAGCGTACAGACAGTAAAAATTAAAATAAGAATAAGAATAAAATAAAATAAAATAAAAATATATGTACATCAAAGTGTAACAATGCAGTTGTGCGGTTGTGCATGATATTGAGATACCATAATGACAATTAAATATTATTGTACAGAGTGATGGCATGTGGCAGGAAAGATTTCCTGTATCAGTCCTTTCTAAAACATTAAAAAAGTTCTTGTCTTTTTGGAGGTTTAGTCGGCGGCTAAATGCTGTCGGCATCAACTAATATTCCTGGCATTTGGATTGTAACAGAGCACAACCAGACCAGAGAGCAGAGTTGGGGGTCGGCTGACTGGGCCACACATAAGAGGGGCCACTACAGAGACCAGCACCAGCCAGAGGGGTCTGACCCAGACCTGCTGATGGAGGAGGGACACAATAATTCTACACAGATTGTTGTAAGACTATTCACTAGTTAGGATCTAAAGCCAAAAGTGAACATTTAATTTAACTTAAGTTTAACTTTGTAAACGACATTCTTTGGAAGCAGTCCTTTTTTTTTTGTGTTTGTCTTCTATTTGTTAAATAAAACTTGACATTATGTTACAGATCTACTATTATAAGGAATGAAAATACCTATTTTTGCCTTTACTGTGGAAGATGTACATGTGACGAAGGAGATAAAACACAGAAAAGAATGTGTTGATTAATGTATGATGTTGTAGGACATTGATCATGTTTATTACACATCTAAAATCCACGGTCCTGGAGACGCAGCTGGTAAAGAGCTGTGGGTGAACGTCAATGAAACGCAGGGGGAACAGTGGAAAGTCCTCAGCTTCCTGTCCAGCACACACAGACAAGCAGAGGTATGTGTATAATAAGTATTAGTCTGTGTAAGATAAGTAGGACTACCGGTGGTTTATGAAGATTTAATAACTTTTGTTAAGGTCATAGATGGCGTATAAAAGATGTAGGTTCTGAGTTCTTTTAAGATGCATTTTGTCAACATCTTACCAGCAGGGGGCGACAATTCTGGATGGAAGAACAAGGCTTATTGACCCTACCTCTCGCTTTATTTACCCCAGGGAACATTTTCCAAATTAGCTTGTGGTCACAATCGCTATTGTTAAGTCTATATTGTGAATTACATTCCCATTTATAGAAAAATAGACATTAATACAGGGTACGGTGTAGAGTGAGTCTACTGATTTATAAGAACTGTAAGTGCGAGCATGTTGTCCACTGATCTTCCATCAGGTTAATTAATCTCTTTAATATCCAGATAAAAAAAAAAAAGAGATAGCATTGGCCAATATGCCCAAAAAAATCAGCGAGTGATGTCACATGAATTTGACATTAAAATGGACATGCTCTTATAGTTTCATCTTCCGTCTCTGCACAAAGGGAACTGCTGCATATCCCAGCAAAATGTTTTCATTCAGACTGTGAAAAATGACACATTATCAGTATTTCTTGTTTTCAAATACTGTTCGTTGATCATATTTTAGCACACAACTGGTGTTACAGTTGATCTCTCTGTGTTTCCAGAGAGTGAATCTTTCCTTTGACTTTCCTTTCTATGGTCATGTACTGAAAGAAATCACAGTGGCAACTGGAGGTGAGTATCTAATGTGAGTGTTTTTCTGTCCCAGATGTGAGCTCAGTCTTATGAGTTATATAGATTTTGAGATGGTGACATAGAAAAGGTGTTCCGTATTTCCATGAATGGGACTTTTAGCGAATCAGCGGGAGTCATTTGCTGGATATCTCTTAAAGTGATGTCAGCAGTTTTTGACTTTGTACGTTTTTGGGTCAACAAAATAATACAGGGTGAAAAAGAAAAAGGTTAAGCACCTTGTTTTGGTGCACTTGCTGTTCAGTTGTTGATAATGAGGGGAAGGAAACAGCAGAAGGGATACAGAGGTATGATAAAAAAAAAAGATAAACAGATGTTGCTGGCAAACGTGTGAAATATGGGCCAAAAATAAAAGTGGTTACGATATCTGGCTTTAAGCTGAGGACATCGTGCCATGGAGAAATGATTGAAACTATAAAGCCACACAAACCAAAGAGTACAGTGACTATATAGACTATACTGGTTGCTGATTTAGACAAGAGCTATATCACTTCTTTATTTTTGTTGTGTAATATTACCTCAGAAATCTTGCAAAAATGGTCATTTGTGGTGAAATGTCTAAGACAAATTATAAATGGGATTACGGATGGCAACATCTGCATGTCTCCCACTTCCAGGTTTCATTTACACCGGTGATATAATCCACCGGCTGCTCACAGCCACTCAGTACATCGCTCCACTGATGGCCAATTTTGACCCAGGCCTGTCCGAAAACTCCACCGTGTTACACTTTGATAACGGTAGGTGACTGTAAGATACGTCCACACCATTGTGATTAGTTGGTGCTGTTTTATGTGACTTTATTCCGAGTTCATGTCTGTGCGTCCAACAGGAACTGCACTGGTGGTTCAGTGGAACCACGTCCACCTCCAGGACAACACCATCCTGGGACCTTTCACCTTTCAGGCCGTTTTGCACGGTGACGGACGAATCGTCTTTGCCTACAAAGAGGTGACGTTTCTTCTTTTTTTTTCTTCTGTTTTTCTCATAGCGTTAAATAATCGCCTTCATGCAGTTCTTCTGTCATCAGATTCCTGTCAACATAGGTGACATCAGCTCTCAGAATCATCCCGTCAAAGTGGGCTTGTCAGATGCTTTTGTGGTGCTTCATAAGATTGAGCAGATTCCCAGTAAGAGACTGAAAAAAGATCAAGTCCTCCAGAAGTTCCCTACATGGGAAACAACTTTTTAACGTAATTCCTTTTCCGGAATGCTTTAGATGTTCGTCGAAGAACCATCTATGAGTATCATAAAGTGGACATCCTTAAATCAAAAGTCTTCACTTCTACAGCAATCGAGATGCTTCCTCTACCCAGTAAGTTTTATCTATTAAATTTCTAAAAAGTTTTCTTTACAGAGGAATGACTCTCCTCTTCCTCCCAACTCTTCCCTGTTTTCTTTATTCTTAGCGTGTCTGCAGTTCTCCAGCTGTGGCCCATGTGTAACTTCTCAGATTGGCTTCAACTGCAGCTGGTGCAGTCGGCTACAAAGGTAAACTGGAAAAGCACCTAAAGAGTATTTCAGAGGGAGGCTGTGAACATTCCACGACTTATATTTTGATATATCGGAATTTTTTGAGGTATCTTAATATGCGTTTGCTGACGGATGGAATTTTAAATTAAGTCACCATGTTTTTAGTTTGATTAAAAAAAAAACAGCATCATATTAGTCTCTTGATTTGAGAGCATAATTCCTTGTTTTGATGCTCATGATTTTCATTCCCACACTTTCAACAAATTCAGCTAAGCAGTGCAGCCTAGAGTTTTAAATTATGCAATTGTAATGAGAAAATGATTCATTTTATCAACTGATGAATTATAAAATTTGGAAAAAGCAAGTCCACCCTCTTTCAGTTTTTAGGTTTTACATATCGGGACATTTATTTAAAAATCACGTGATCCTTACCAAGTCTTACAGTTACAATAAACAATGACATGACATGTAACACAGTTTTATTTAACAGGAATTTGACCAAAATGCGGAAGCAGTGTGTAAATGTAACCGGTAACATAAATATAAAAGCACATTTTTCTGCTTCCATAGTTTTTAAGACGGTTGGCTGCAGCCAGGTGCTGTTAATCAAATGCTCTTCATTTATTGATCATAAGCAAGTGTCAGCACCTCTATAAATGCTGCAATGCTTTTATTTTATGTAAAGCACTTTGAATTGTTTGTACATGAAATGTGCTATACAAATAAATTTGATTTGATTTGATTTGATTTGATTTGATTTGATTTGATTTAAAAGCAGAAGCTTCGGCAGTTTTCTGGCATTAAGATTGTGTAACACAATAACAAGGAGGGAAGACTTCAGTTGTGATCGTAGAGAAGCAATTGTTGCTCCATCTATGTTGGAAGGGTTATCAGGCCATTTAAAAAAATTTGAGTCCATCGTTCTACAGAGAGAAAGATTTTTCACAAGTGGAAAATATTCACGGCAGTTGTCAATCTTCCCAGGAGTGGACGTCCCAGCAAGTTCACCCCAAGGTCAAACCGTACAACTCTCAGAGAAATTGCAAAAAAAACCAAAACAACCAAAGGCAACATTTCTGACACCATAGGCCTCAGTTAGTATGTTAAAGTTCATGACAGTACAATTAGAAAGAGACTGAACAAGTCTGATTTGGTTGAAAGTATTGCCAATATGTGTGTTAAAGTATTTCTTTTAGTTTTCTTTTTCTTACTTGTGTTATATTCTGTATAGTTCTTTGGTCAACTGTGGCTGTTTTAAATGTGCTTGATGAATACATTTGCCTAAACAAATTGCATCCCTGATAAATCTTAACAAAGCACAAGACTTCAAGAGAAATGAGGCCATAGAGGAGCAGAGCACCTTGCTGTCATGGGGTCGACTTAAGTCTCTCACACACAGCTTCAAATGTGCATTTATTCACAATTTTCTTTTTTTGAAATGTATTTAGTTATTTAATTAATTCATTAATGATTAATGCCATTGTTTAATATGTATTGTGTTGTTCACCTGAAGTTGTATTTTACTATATAAAGCACTTTTCTACCATTTTACATCAATTGGACTTTGTAAAATGTTTCTCATTCACGCACTCACAGTGGCAGAACTCTTATATAAGGGGCTCACCTGTCATCAGGAGCAAGTACAGGCTTGATGTCTTTCCTTAAGACAGTTTTTTCTTGCAGTGAGGCTCACATAGCCAACCTAAACCGTGGTTTCTGAAAATTTTAGCAGAAATTTCACGGAAGAATATTTGTCAGTAATTGACCTCAGCATGTGAAATAAAGTAGGCTGTGTTCTTCTTTTTTTTAGCAATGTAAGAATGATAACCATTACTTCCTTTCTCAGATGCTCCAGTGGATTTGATCGTAACCGGCAGGACTGGGTTGACTTTGGCTGCCCAGAGGAGGTTCTCCTTCTTTTTGCCTTTAAGTTAACTACAGAAAGTTAAACCGAGTCAAACCATTGCACCACATATGTCTGTGCAAACATAAGAGCAAACTGATTTTTTTCTTTTCTTTTCTTTTGTTTCCCAGAGGCAGGGTCCCCGATGTCTACAGAAGACGGACGTTGCAAACGGCACCTCCCTGAGCCACACAACCACTCCTGTTGCAGCCACTTCAAAGAGCCGAATGACCTCAGGTGTGACCGCTACGCCCATCAGCAAGACATCCGCTGTCACCATCCCCTCATCGGACAGCAGCAGCAGCAAGAGAAACAAATCTAGTGCACTTCAACCAACCAGCAAATCTGCAGACGGTAAACCAATGAATGTATTTTGTTGATTAATAAAACTCAAATAAAATGTAGACCAACCAATTGATTATCTGAATATAGTTTATTTAATTGCTTTTGTTCGATAGCTTTGCTGATATATAATCTTACTTTATGTTAAGTTACATTTCAAACCAGATCACGGCTCTGAGCAAGGCAGGTATCATTACGTCATGAAGAAATGTTTGTTGTTGTTGCACAGTAGCCATGCCCAATGTGTTCTGTAGGGTCTGACTGTATGAGTGTCAAGTGGTCAGCTATTTCCCAGAGCTCTGTGAGCTCATAGCTGATCATATACAGTCCCATGTTAAATACTGCATAGTATCCTCAACTGCTAAAGGACGGCCTGACGTATGTGCATCACTCCGGTCATGGGAGGGGATCAGGGGCTGTTTTGGGGGTGTAATAGCTTCTGTTGGTAAGCTAAAAGGATTACAAAGCCTCTTTGAAACAGATGACATGTTGATACAAGTGTTGTGAATTAGATAAAATCAAGGTAAATCAAAAGGATGACTAATAACTACTCAAAAGTAGAAATTGGGTACGGTTACATAAATGACAAAAGTACAACGTGTAACTTCCTGTATATCATTTAAAAACTGTGATGTCTTGTTTATGTTTTTCAGATGATACAGCAATCGCTTTCCACATTAATGACGCGCGTAAGTTATCCAGACACTAACTTTGCTTTTTCACCTCTGGTTCATGATATTTTGTTTTGAATTTTGGTCAAAATGTCCATGTTTGCCCCAGAAACTAGCAAAGGCCTCTGTGTGTAAAGTTTTTATATGGTAACAGCGTTGGTCATTATCATAATTAGGATAGATTCAATAGTAATTTCAGTCTGATCTTTGTATAGCAGGAGAAGAGGAGAGCAAGGAGGACCGTAATGAGGGGCTGCAGATTGGTCTCCTGGTGGGCATCGTTATGGTGATGGTAGTTATGGTAGTGGCCATCCTCGTCTCCATCTATATGTACAGTCACCCCACATCAAGTGCCAGTCTCTTCTTCATGGAGGTGAGTGTATCTAAAAAGTTCTTTATGATAAACTGCACAGAAAGAATCATGCCGTTACCATAAAAAGATTTTAAATGATTATTTTCAAATCAAAATATAGATGCTTGAAAATGATTGTTTAATGTCACTAAGACACAATGTTTGTCCTTCCAACACAATCAAGACTTTAGAGATTCATTATGAATCAACTCGGAGATTGTCATAAAAATGTATCCCAATCAGTTGGATTTAATTCATTTGATCAATAAGTTTTTCTCCAACGTTTCATCATTTTCCTGCACTACCACTTTTTATCAGAACCATCAATTTGCTGGCATGTACCATTTAAAAGTGAAAGTATCCCCTGGTCAGCAAAACTTTTTTTCAATAATTATAGTGGATGTTACATCTCCGGTCATTGAATTCTTAATCTTGGGTACCTCGAGTTTAGCTTTGTCCACTTTGTAACTCCAAATAGTTCAGAACAAGGGAGTGCTTCATCCCGGGGGGAGCCTTCCTCCGAGAACGAGAGGCTCTAGCTAAAGTGTCTCAGGTCGAGTTCCTGGTGTTTGCTGAGGAGGCAGGAAAGGGGACGACAGTGACTTGTGAGCGTGTACTACTACAGTAGCCAACTTGGAAGCCACACGAACAAGAAAACACTAAGAAACACGCCGTATTTTTACACCACATGAGATCTAGATGTTTGCATTGGAGCCGGAATTGGAAGCAGAATATCAACATAAACAGCACAAAAAAAACGCCACAACAAAGATTACAGCAGGATGTTTCTGTTTGGTAAAAATGATTAGTAACTGAAACCGTGCAACTGCTTCTGTTAGTAACTCTGTTTGAGTGGTTGTAGAAGCAACAAAGTACTGTGCTCTGAAAAGCATTAGCAGATCTCTCAGTCCTTGCGCGTAATAACTTATGCTAACTTATAACTTGTGCTTTTAAATGGTGCTGCCTTTCACTCACTGTGACTGGTAAGTGAAAAGGTTGTAGAAAAAAAATGTCTTGTGAGCGAGTGACCACAGGTTATAACAAGTTACTTCTTATTTTTTTGCTTTTTAGCCATGGGTGAGAAATCTAAGGTGATTGTACATCATTTTAATACTGCAGATAAGCCAGAAAACATGGCTGTACGTTGTGGCTCCATGGGACCTTTAAATGAGTAAATGATAAACAGATCTATGACCTTAAAAGTTAGAGGTGAAACATTCTTTCCACATTTTAAGCAACGTTAGGCTGTTTTATTGCGTACAGTTTTCGAGATAAAACAGGACGTGAGAACCGTGAAAAGTCTAAGCACTCTAACGGATTTGAACTTTTAGGAATGTCTCAGACCTTAATTAGGTTGATAAAGTATGTGAATTTCAGCCTTTTTACTTTTAAAACTCTCAAACTCTGGGCTTTGCAACCTGTTATACATGGTGTTGCTCCCCCTAATGCAACTCAGAAGGTGAGCAGCTTGTCTCCAAATCATATGTAATTTTGCTTGACCCTTCCAACTTGTATTTTTGATAATCTCTCTTAACCTCCCACAGCGACGCCCGACTCAGTGGCCAATCCTAAAGTTCAGACGGGGCTCCGGCCGACCTTCCTACGCTGAGGTGGAGACTCCTGGTCAGGACAGAGATGGCACAGTCGTCATCGACCTCAAACAGTCATTTGTCATGCGGGACAGAAGAGAGAGCGAACAGAAAGAAGGGTTCATAGTTCCTGATCAGAGGGAGCGCTTCCTTGTCCCAGAGAGCTCCTGACCAACACTACATGTCCCATGAGGCTTTGGGGCAGAGCTGGTCCTCTGTGAGCTCTGTTTTTTTTATTTAGCTGATGCACAAGTTCACTTTAAGAACAGAATAAGCGACACAAAAACATTAAACCTCTGAGGAAATTGTAACAGGTTATTTTATGCACCTGTTTGGCTTCATGTTTGCATAAAGAGGTCTTGCATAAAGGGAAAAAAAAAAGTATTCTGCTCAGGTCATTCATTGTGTTTACTGCAGGGTCAAAGAGACGCTGCTGAATATTTTCAAACCATTTCTCTCAAAGACGTGCTTTATTTTCCAGAGCTGTCCCTCCCACACCTTCTTCACAAAGAGGAATGTCATATTCTGGTGTCATTTCCTCATCTCAAAAACACAGACTACATTCCTCACCATCACACCCACCTTCATCTGACGGGCAACAGGGTGTGCAGTGTTTCCAGCCCTGTTTATCTCAGAGCATAACATTTCCACACTGCTGCAGGTGTGTTTTATGAGCTTAAAAGGCTTCAAGCATTTACTGTACAAAATATTACACAATAACATTTTCCACCATGGAAACTTTTTATTTTCCAATCATTTTAAACACAGTACAGTTTCATATCATTTTTCTAACATGCTACATTTGCTCATTTGTGTAACCTGATCACCAGCTAGCCACAACATTAAAACCACTGGCAGGTGACGTGAGTAACACTGCTCATCTTGTTACAATGCAATGCTCCGCTGGTCAAACTCAAATGTAGGCATTTCTCTTGGATTTTACTTTGAAACGTGCCAGATGCTCATAAGATAACAGCATTCTCCATCAGTGGGTCCAGCAGACACTGGTTAGGAGGGGATTCAGACTGTCTGAAGTGTTTCCCCAGTCTCCAAACTTCCCAAGTACCAATCTGAGGGTGGCTGTGGGAAGCAGGTCCAATCCACAAAGACCCCACATCACAAGGCGCAAATGATTTATTGCTCTCACAGCATGGTAACAGACACTCCAGGACACACTCAGACGTTCCACAGCGTCACCTGTGAGAACGGTTTTTGGAGGCATGAAAAGATCCTATTAAGCAGTGGGTCATAATGTTATGGCTAATTGGTTTTAAATTTGATATCTGAGGCATACAGTGTGTGTTGCAGGTTTTATCCGACAGCTAGTCCTAGAGCTGTTAAATTTGTGTCTTTTCAGCGATTGTACATTATTTTTTTAAGTTTTATTAAGGAACTTAAACTGTGTAAAAAACCAAATCTATAAAATGTATTCAGATTAAAACCAGGATGTTCTTTTTTTGTACACTTGCTGCGTGATGCAGTTGATGATTGTCTTGTATGTAGTGAGATAAAAGTTTTTGTGCTTCTCTTATTTATCAGATGAATCAGATTTGATACATTTCCCTAAACATTTCGCCAACGATCTGAAAACAAAGAGGTTTTATCTACAGCGTACTTCTCAGTGGACAACACAAGAATCAGCAGTTTCCTTCACTACTGAATACAACACTAAATAGAGTGCTCATGTTCCATATTGCCTGAGGCATGTTTGAAGTTTGATGAAGGCAATTGGTGTCTGAAAAGATCCTTTAAGACTGGCCTGTGGCAGGCAGGGAGATGAGGTCAAGGCACTGCTGTAAAGCCCGTCGGTTTTACGTTTCCTTGTCTTCTAGGAATGAAACAAAAGAAGAAAAAAAAAACATGCATTAACTTGTCACCAGAAATGTGATGGGTACTCTTTCCACGACCAACATTTTGGCTGATCTCAACCAGAAGAATGCATATTTTAAAACGAAAAGGATTTCTTTTCTTTTTTTTTTCACATAAAACAGTATAATCTGCGGACATCTGCGGCCAGATGTGTAATCGATTTGTACACACAAACCCTTGTCGGCCTTTTTTTTTTTTTCCTATCCACAAACTGAGAAAAGTGCAGTGAGAATCTGATATGCTGAATTTATAATGGAAACCTAAGGTGACAGCATTTGTAAATCTACTTCGTGGAGCTTGCTCTCAAGTATGAAAATTATATTTTTTGTTAATTAGTTTTCATAAAATATTAACTATGAGTGGTATAAGTAACTGCTACCTTTGGAAGACCGGCTCTCTTCATTGTTGTTTTTGGCATTCTCCTTGAAATCTGACTATTTCTTCTTTACCTCTGCAGGGTCCTTTGCTCTGAATAGTTATTTCAATTGTTACTGTTTTTTTTTTTTCCTATATAGCATTATTTTCTCTATTTGTGTTTCCAGAATTAAAACGGATTTCTTTTCTCTACTTCACTGACGGTTTAATTTCATGTACAGTCAAACTGGGCTTCTCTTTTGCTGTTGCTTTCATCATGTCAGTTTTGTCACAATCCCCGCACACAGATTTATAAATCTAGTGAAGATAATGTGTACGTTCTGCATTTTGAGCATCCGCAGTTTTATTAATAGAACTACAGTTTGATGCATCTGTCCCCTGGAGCGGTTCTTGGTCTACTCTCTGGTTCATTCAAAGGACGGGTGGATCAACATTTACATGACTCCAGGATTAAAAAAAGCAAATTATTGTTAGTGTTCTTGTGGAACACCTGTGCAAAACCTTTCGAGCAGCATTAAGTGTAACATCATGGATTTGATGGAATTCTGAAGTCAGAGTTTGAATAACCGCCATCGTTTCCTGGTAGTGTACAGCAGCTCAGTGTTTATATTGGTTTATCCTTCTCAAAAATCTGTATACAGTAAGATTGCATTTGATATACTGTGTGTAAAGTGGGTTAGAATTAAGACACACTGCTACCTTTAACAGGTGGTGCAGGTAATCTTCTTCTTTGCTGTCTTGAGGAGTCCAGTGTCACAGACTGCAAGAAGATGCATGTGAAAAAAACTTCAGAGTTCAGCATCTCATAGTTACTTTGCATTAAGTGTTCAGGGATCGTACCATATCCGGGGTAGTTCTGGCCTTAGTGAAGCGGGACTGAGGGTCCACATTGAGGCCCGCACTCTTCAAAGCAGCAATTCTGGCGGAGATGTCGCAGATCTACAGCAGGAACAGAAACTTGTAAATATGTCTTTTGAACGAGACACAAGAAAACAGCACTTTTAGGAATGAGTTTTATTTGGTTTATATTCTAATCTGTATTTACACAAACTCCAGATCAGTTCATAGTTTGTCATGGCTCAGTATTGAGATTCTACAACAATTAGCAGAAATTTATGTTAGCACTACATTTGGCCATCCCTCCATTTTGTTGCATGTCCAGCTGCTGCTCACCTGTAGCTCAGACTGATGAACTTTGGCAGCTGCTGCTGCCACCTGCTCCTCCAGGAAGGACAGCTCCATATCAGACGTGGAGCTGCTGATTCCCCTGGCACACTCCTCCAGGTCGCTAAGCTCCGACTCCAGACCGTACACGGAACCAGCTGCCACATACACCTGAAGAAAAAGTCTAATTTAGTTTTGCAAACAGTAATGCCATATTAAGTTGTTTCTAACCATTACTAATAACATGTTAATGTTTGTCATCTAAAAATGACTTCTATGTCTTTGTTTGGTAAGTAAACTCACCCAAATGAACATATGAATATGGAAATGATAATATTTTAATGCTTACCAAATATATTTTAGAATATTAGGCTGTAGAAAAACAGTTGGTGTATTCTGAGACTAAATTAATCTCATTGGAGGCCAACATTTGTGTGTCAGGCATATCTCACAAAATATGCCAGTTTTATTAATTAACCAGGCACTCAACAAACCAACTTGTACTCTAAAATCAAAATTATTAGCTTGATTTACCAATCAAACATCCATTAATTGTCTATACCCGCTTAATCCAACTCAGGCCTGGATTCAAACCAGGAACCTTCTTGCTGTGAGAAGACGGCACTAACCACCACACCACCGTGCAGCCCACCAATCATAAAATGATCTAGAAACACAATTGGTGTTTAATTCATTTTTGGAATAATCTATTAGGCAAAATGTCACAGATTCACTGGTATCTACCTCACAAAGGTGAATAGTTGCTCATTTATAAGTTTGTCGTGACAGCAAACTCAATGATGGTCTGATAGAAACAGATTTTAGTTTAACTTGAAAATCTGGGATGATTTTTCCCTATATTCTTACTATTTACATGTAAATGCAGAAGGTTTGGGCTTCACCTTTACAGTTAGAGTAAGATGAAATAAACTGGCACTACTGGCTTGTGTAAGGTAGAATAGATAGAACAGAGGGGCACTACGCTACTGCCCATTGAGTTTAGTGTGTCTACAGTAAATGTAAACTGTAAATGGAACTCACATTTTCCTCCAGTCTGCAGAACTGTTGGTCCAGTTTTTTGGGGTTCATGCTGGAGGGAAGGGAGATGGTGGAGAGCTGCGAGGCGTCTCCTCCCTCCACTCCTTGCAGCAGCTCCTCGGTGGCGTTCAGCACCTTTAACACCTCAGTGGTGATGCTGCGCAGGGACACTGCCGAGTATCTCTACGGTATACAAAACAGACAGGTGGTTTCTAATGTCTGACACTCAGAGTGTGATCAAAGATTTTCTTTATTTGTTAAGTTAAATAGAAAAATAAGAAAGATAAAACTTTTTACCCTTAATAATATTCTTCTAACAGCTTCTGATGTTTGACTACGGAGGACCGGAAGCATTACCTCAACATGCATTATATTTTGGTTGGTTCTCCTTCGCACTTCTGTACAGTTTGTGTCTCAAAAACTTGTTGAATGTTGAATCTCAGAGACATAAAAAAAAACACTGCAGGTCTCTGAACATATGATGGCGCAGTCTAAGTTAATAAAAACTACATAGTTTTTTTTTTTTTTTACATTTAAAGCTTCTTTCAGAGCTAACAATTTAAAGGTTTTTGTTGGACTGTGACAATATTCTCATGTTTTTAAATCAATTCCAAAGGTAATTACAACAATCTCACAAAAAAACCACACAAAACAAACTGTTTAAATATCAGAGGACACATATTTAAAAGAAAAGAAAGGGAGTTACGGAACAAGCACCAATAAATTAAAGTGAGAAAAAGCCTGTTTTAACAGCTTAGGTCTGAAAGAGCTGAAGGGAAATAAGTTCACCCTCACCTGCTGCAGCCAAAATGCTATTAGTTCTACAGTTTTGTAAAGCGCCATGTCTCTACCCTAAAGTTCACACAGCACATAAGAGAAGAAAAGACAGCACACACAGAGGAAAAAGTGACAGGAAGAAGTTTGCTGCATTGAAAAGAAGCTCTCTGAGAGAGGGCTTATCAGATCCGAGACAAAGTGAGCCAAACCTTCAAACCTCTTAAAATTAGGCAGATGTTCATGTAGAAGTAGCTCAACACAAGCTCACTTTACGTGCAGCACACTGTTAGTGGAAATTAAGGGATAGAAATGGGCTTCTGAAGCTGGGGTAACTTACATTCTGGATCTCCTGTGGTGACAGAAAACCCTCCTCACGCGAAGATGTGCTGCTCTGCTCCATGTCGTCCACTCGTTGGTTGTTTGTTTCCTCGTGTTTTTCATTGACATCGGCCTTCTCACAGCCTGCGGTATCTCCCTGTGTCTCCACTACTTCCCTGTCCTCCGTCGTGATTCCTCTCCCATCCTGTTTTTCCTCATCACTTACTTCAGATTCTGGACATGTCGGCTGGCTTTCATTTGTCTTAAATGCCTCTTTGGTTGTCGTATCTGTACGTCCTTTGTTCTGCAGGTTGCCATTTCTATCTCCACTCGTCTGCTTACCTGGAAGCTCTCCTTCAGTTTCCCCACTAACATGTATTTTCATCACTGACTCTGACCTTTTATCTGAAACTTGTTGTGTATCCTCTGGAGCGTCTGTGAGTTGTGCATCAACAGTGCTCTCTTGGTATCCACCCTCTACTTCTTGCTTGTTTTCTAATTCTTTGTTTCTTCCTCTGTTTTCGTCAGCTTTGTTCTTTGTTTCCACCTGCATGTCTTCCAGAGTCATCATCAACATGCTGCTGATTATTTTGTCAAAGTCTTCTTCGTCGCTGTCGGCAGCTGTTTCCCATTTTCTCAGAGTCCCTTTGCTTTCTTTCTGAAACTTTTCTTCTCTTTCATCTGGCCTGTTTGCCCCTGGCTCACACTCTTGCTCAGCTTTTGTAACACGTGAGGCTCTTATCTTCTTCGTTCCCTCAGCTTCCACCCCTGTTTTTGACCGAATCTCTTTTCCTTGATCCTCCAAAACACTCTCACTTGTTACTTTTTCACCACTCCTCTCTTTGTTCCTTTCCAGGGTTTCATCCTTCAAATCAAACATTTTCATGTCTATGTCTCCCATAGATTCTCCCCCCTCCCACAGCCCCCCCCTCTTCACTCTGCCTTCATTTATCTCACTCTCTCCAGCTCTGTCCAACTCGTCCTCGGTGGAGGAAAACTGTGAGGCGCTGACCAAACTGGCCAAATCACGTAGCTGAGCTTTCTTTGGCTGCAGCTTCCACAGCATCTCTTCATCGGTCCCCTCCTCCCCATCCTCTTCTCTTCCCACTCTGTCCAACTCATCCTCTGTGGATGAAAACTGGGTGGCATTGACCTGATTAGCTAGTCTGCATACTTTCACAGCCAGAACCTCATTCTTGCCATCTTCCTCCTCAACTCCGATTCTGTCCAGCTCGTCCTCAGTAGATGAGAACTGTGTCGCGCTGACTTCTCTCTCCAGCTGACAAAGTCTATAAGTGAGTGGCCCCGTCTCTGCCTCCTGCTCTTCATCCTCTTCCTCCGTGTCTTCGTCTCTGTTCAGTTCTCCTTCGCTCTGTCCCGCTCTGTCCAGTTCATCTTCAGTAGACGAGAAGTATCTGAGGCTGGACTGTGCCACAAGCCTGTACAGTCTGTACTTCATCTCTCCGTCATCTTTGTCGTTCTCTTCCTCATCCGTTGTTATTCTTCCTTCCAAATCTATCTCCATCTCACACAGCCTTTCATCTTCATCACCTCCGTCCTCGGTTCCTTGTCTCCTTTCCTCCCCGTGTCTCCCATAACCGGCATCTCTCTTTTCATTTAGCCCTCCTTCTCTCGTGCAGGACTCAGAAACTCCGCCTGGAAGCTGACGTAGTTTTAAAGTGAACTCTTCATCGATCCCATTGGCTCCATTTCCAGTGATGTCACCAACAAAGTCAACAGGTTCAGGGGTTGTGCCTCCAGAGGTGAGGGTGTCAGGGCTCACAGAATCAGAGGTTTGTGGAGAGATGTCTTTTTTGTTTAAATCCTGCAAAAGTTAAAAGTCACACAGTTGAAAATACATTTCATTATATTTCACGATGCAGGTATGTTTACCTCTGATGTCCACACAAGTTGCACATTTACAATGTAATTTTGCATCTTTGATCATTTATCGCATGATCGTTATAAAACTTAAATACAAGCACTAAATGCAGGACAGTTATTCATGCTACCATAAAAATGACAAATGCTGCCAACCAGCGAAATGACTGGATCACTGAACGTTCAGTGAGCCAAAAAAGACACTTACAGGTTTCAGAATTGCAAATTGCTGAGATAAAATGTGCTTGTATCTTTCACTTTGGAACAGATTAATTTCCCACCTACAGTGGGGCATGGATCAGGGGAACTACAGATAACAATAGTGGCGCTGTTTTCTGAAAAAGAAAAAAAACAACCAAAAAACAGTAATACTGACCCATGATGCCACTACTAAGTGTAAATTAATTGTAATTGTACATCTATATTTTGACTATATATGCATTTTAAAACAAATGTGACCTCAGTTGCACAGATAGTAACAAAGCAGCAAAAATATATAATTTACCAAAACATCTGATAGATTATAATTAAATTAATTGGGTAAAAAAAAAAAAAAAAAAGCAATCCAAAAGTATACACAGTTGAGCTCACATAGTCTACTAATAGGGTGAATGGGTTAACAGTTTTGCAGCAAACAACCAGCAACACTGGTATTAAGATGAGTTAAAATGATTGTAAAGCATGCAGCCCTGCAGTAAAGCCTACCTTCATGCATTTTTAAGAGATGTGTTCATTAAAGCTTATCATTCTTGGTACTGCTATGACATTGCACCTTACAGTTTTTCTATCGTGAAATAATTATCATAAAAGAATCTGATCTCCTGTTTTAAGGGTCTGCAAAACATTAAAAGCAAAATGTTTCACGAGACAACAGAAAAATCTGTTTTGGAGACTTTATGCAGAAAGTAATTGGCCTATTTTGTTTGATTAAACAAATGACAAAAGTTCAAATCATTCATCATCCAACTTATTCAGTCATTTTCCTATCTGCACAGTAGGTGAAAGTTTACCTCATCAGTTTGTGATTAAATGAGATTTCCTTCTTACCGAAACAGAAGAAGAAGCAGCTGGGTCTTTTTTACTCTTCTTCTTCTTCCGTGATTTTCTGATTTTTCCCACGTCTGGCTCGGCAGCCAACTTAATCTCCTCCTCCTCTCCTCCTGTTTCTTTCAGGTTAAAGTTCATGTCAATGATGCTGGTCCTGCGAGACGATGAAGGTTTCCTGATCTCTGCAGGCACCTTCCGCTTCAGAAGAGCCAGTAGAGGTTTGTTAGGCTTCCAGTTCCCCTCAGAGTCTAAAAACAGATCGTCTCTGCCGCCTTGCTGGCCCTCGAACGGGGACATGCCGTCACCGAAGTCATGCAGGTTGAAGTTTGAGTCTGTCATCTTCCTGTGGATCTCCTGCAGGACGGCTCCCCAGGAGCTGTCGGGCTCTGCTTTGGTTTCGCTGTCAGATTCCAGGCCCTCGGAGGCAGACATCACTCCGGACTCCCTCTCCAAGGCACTGTAGACCAGGCTCTTCCTTTTACTGAGGAGGCTGGGGTGAGACAGCTGGGTGCTCTGCAGGGCGATCCAGTTCCCATCTGGGCTCTTCAGCACTGAGGACACACCTCCGCATCAGAGCATGTACATGCACACACACACACACACACACACACACAGGTATCATGCAGACAAACAAAGACAATGTGCCAAAGAATCACAGATGCAGCAGCACAAACAAACACAGTGGAGGCAGGTATTAGCTGACACATCAGAGCCGAGAGGCGTCACTTCAGCTCAATTATTTAAGACTCATTAGTACCACTCAGTATGACTTTAAGAACTGTCAACTTCACATTGTCTGTAATGACCTTTTAGGCAATACTATCTCCTTCAATTATCACACACGGTTTACATTTACTTGCAACTGTAATAGCTACACCTTGACTGAACAGAATAAAATCGGATCCACTCCTATTCTTCTTGGCAGAAATTCAGCAAGGCGCTGAAAACATTCCTCAGATGTTTAGGTTAATTTTTGTCAGGAATTCACACAGCAGTTGGGAGTGAAACTGCCATGGTGCAAAATTGCCAGTCTCACCATAATCAAAGGGAGCTCTAATGGGGGCATTTTCAGTCCAGTGAAGTCACCGTCATGTTCAAGAAACTCAGACTGAGACGATATGAGCTTTACGATTTTTTTTAAATGGTGGGTATACACTGCTCAAGAAGATTCTGAGCCGTCTGAACAACCGAGAGGGAACTTTCTCGTTTTCAGCTAACAGGAGTAGCACCAAGTGTGGTTTTCAGCTTCAGAGTTTTATATGTTGTATGATTAATAGATGATCTTCTGCATGCCTCATTTATAAAAGGTGGTTATTTAAGTTTCTTTAGCTTTGAAACAGCCCAACCATTCCTATCTAACTTCTGCCATCAAAGGCATGTTTTCCCAAAAAAACACCACTAACCGGACCATTCTTGGAGATGGCTGTGTTTAAAAATCTTACAACCACGCATCAACATTTACACCATATTCTAAGTCACTCAAACCAGTTTAGTCTCAGCCTTCTGATGCTTAGTTTGAACTTGAGCAAATCATCTGGACCATGTCCAGTTTCTGCTACATTTCTGGCTGATAAGGTACTGCATATTTTATAAAACCAAAGTCTTTCATATACGAAAATTAACTAAAAATTAGAGGAGAAAAAGGACACAACCATAATCTTACCAGAGTTGTCCAGTTGATCTGCACTCTTCCAAGCAGTCATAGCTGACCCGCTGCCCTCCTTCTTCGTGGCCAGGGGAGAGTCCTGAATCAGAGCGGGTGAGTCGTCGTCCAGCAGTGTGAAGGCCGAATGTGACCTCTGAGGACAGACGTGAAACTTAATGGAAATTTTGAGAAAGAAAAAAAACCAAAACATCCAATTTCTCCTCAGTGGTCACACAGGAGCTACCAACAGAGTCAGCAAAGACTGTTTAACCGGCAGAGGTCGGCAGAATAAAATGGTGACAGGTCTTGCTGATGAAAAAAAGCAACTTAATATCTATAAAAGTACAAACAGAATCATAGATGAGTTTTGAACGCCTGCGAATCATTTCTACAGGACATTAACTGAATAAAAAAGATGGCAGGTGGTTTAAAAAATAATAAAAATGCTGCTAAATCTGCAAAACCTTTATTCAAAGTATTGGATTTTAAGCCAGAGGTCCTTTAAATGTCTTTAGGGTCAATTTCAGGAATCAAAGGACTCTACACCGCATCACAAATTTTCGCCTAATAGTGATCCAGTGTTCAACTAAACCTAAATAGTCATACTGATGTGTTTTTACCCAGAGGTTTGGTTGGTGTTTCAGGGAGCTGGAGGTTGGATCACAGGCAGACTGATGAAGATGGTCAGTGTTGCACTCAAGGGTCCTGTCCTGGTCATATTCTGCCCTCATCTCAGCCAAAGTCTTCCTCCTGCTTATGATCTAACACGCACAGAAATCAGGTTTAGCTCTACACACTACTCTAATCCCACATGGGGGAGCAAAGGAAAGCTATCGTTTAATCGTGTGCAGGAGGTATTAATTTAAACCAACCCTATGCTAGCTTGAATTAAAAAAATTGGCTTCCCACAAAAAAAAAATCAGTCAAACTTTACACAATAAAACATCTCCTGTTACACAATTTAATTCGGTTTTTACTTTTTGCACGATAGTTTTGGCCAGTTCGTCGATGAGCTCTCCTCTGTGCTCCCGCAGATAGTGTGCTTCATCCTGCTTCTCCTGGGAAACGCACAAAATAAGAAAGCTATTCAGCACCGCACACATGCACACCGTGAGCTGATTACTCCTCTAAATGTGCACCCTGAACAAACATGTGTTCTGTGTCAAGTTCAAGAGATTTGGAAAACTTGAACAGATTAGTGGGGAGGAAATCTTTTCTCATAGATTCAGAAGGAGGCTGCAGAACCAGAGGAGATATTTGGCTTTCAGATTATAAAATGTGCATGCATAAGATAATGTATTACTGGCATAATTTCCCTTTTTTATAGCTCTGACTATGAAAAATGAGTATTTAAGAAAAAGGTTATGTTATGAAGAGTCAATCCTATATGAGCTGCACCTTGTCTTTAACGTCCTCGTTATGTAAAAACATATAAATACAGTTTTTTCTTGAAACAGAGAGTTATTTTCATGCTAATAAAGGTTTATTCACATAAAAAAGAGTTTAAATATTAAGACCTGTAAAATACACAATGACTCTTCTTTATTTCATCCCTTTGAATTTTTTTGTGAACAATAATCTGGACCTGAGGGGGTGAGTCAATTGTTCCTCTATCAACAGTCATGGCACTCCCTTGTTCTACAGTATTAAAGTGCCACTAAAACTGTAGCATAACCTTTATGTTCTTCAATAATATGACCCAAACTGATTCAGAGAAAGGGCAAACACATAAGATTATAGATTATGGACCATACAATAACATAATACGGCATTTTTCACACAATGTGGGTACATGAGAATGCCAACAATGAGTCACTTGTGATGACTATGACATATGACATGGCATATATGAATGACCTGACTGGAGGTGTCAATCTCAGCTTTAGAAATGGCCTCATCTATGGCCTCTTCTGCCACCCGCCTTGCCACACTGAGAGTCTCTGCCACGCTGTGCTCTAAACACAAACACAGTAATCACTTGTTATTCATCAGTGTCTGCCACATAGTTCAAATCAAAGCACAAAAGAAGGCCACAGTCTTTGTTGCATGCATGGAAAACGAGTGGTTTGTTTCTGTTTTCACTCTCATCTCTGATTCCGAGGCTCTGTAGACAGATGCATGGCCATCGGGCCGGTGCAGCTTTTCATTCATGTTTGCAGTCACTCATCTTGTTAGTGCAGTGAACTGGGAGAGTGAGGAGAAGTGAGGGGATAAGCGGGACCCAAAAGGCAGGCCAACACAAGTGTTTCAGATGCTACTGAGAATCTGAGCCCAAAGATTAGAGCCAACATCATGAAATCATTTATTTCCAGCTGTTCCATGTGCTGTAAAGACTTACATGCATGTAATCTGGGGAAAAAAATGATTCTCTGGATATATTAAGGGATTGCATATATAGACTCCCATAAATAACCTTGAAGTGGATAATGTGCAGATAATTTACTGCAGAAAGTCACTGTCACAAAAATGAATCAGCAAAAAGGCAAACAGAAGTATCAACTCCAAAGACCCCCAAAGGTGTCAAGCCCCTTCAGAGGCAAATGCACAACTTTTAGTAATTTGATTAGCTGATTTCACATAAATTGTTATGGAAATAAGGTCACATAATAACTAAGCCAACAGCCTTTTTTGCTGTAGCATCATATTAACCACACAGCAGGTGGTATCAAAACTTACTAGAACTAAATGAGCATTTATTTTCATCTAAACTTTCCTCCTTCCTTCCGAAGCTTTACACAAGCCTTGTACTGAGAGCTTTAACTGCACCACATCAGAGCTCCACCAGTACAACAACCGTTTCAACTAGAACCACTTACACAGCTACATTTGCATATAAAGTTGCTCTTCTTTGGCAGCTATGTTGTTGCAACGAGCAACTGAAAGGAAAGTAAACAAACATATTTCAGCACAGAACGTCTTCTTAACATTTTCTTGAATCTTGATGCAAGAATTCATTGTTTGTTCATAAGTTGAAGATTTATTTTAGACAGATACTTCAAGAAAAACTGGCAATCATGTTAGTTTTATTGAAGATTATTTTTCTTTCTTTTGGTGCAATATTCCAAAATCAAAATGTTTTTCAGAGACTTCATAACGGAGGTGGACCTTTTCGTTTTGTTTCATTTTAGAGGAAAACACATTTTTGGTCTGATAGACCAAATTTTTTGACATCATTAGGAAATAAAAGCCATCTATATGAAACTGAAATCATACTTATAAAAGCAGATGCAGAAAGGGGTCCAACAAAATATGTGTGTAGGTGAGCACCTTCAGTTTGTCTGTAGAAAGTGGAGTCGCTCCCACAGATGCTGCCCTCATTGCAGATGCTCTCCTCGCAGGCGCTGCCCTCTGCAGATATACACAGATGTTGACATGTATGTGAAAAGACAGATACGGGACATGGGCAGGGATTTAAGTCTGCGTCGTGAAACCAGATCAGGGTAAACCTTTAAATTAGATGGAGGATTACAGAGTTGAAAAAGGATGTCTCTTGTGATTCATTCATTCATTTTCAATGGGCATATACATCCTGAAATATCAGAGCAATGAAAGTTATTTCCATTACATGTTACTATTTTGACCGATATGCATACAGTGAGGGTGACGTCATTCTTAGCACATCATTGTGCAGCAGAGAGCTCAGTCACACAGCAGAAAGTTTCTCCTCCATCTTTGAGCTCTTCACATCACGGTAATATTCCTGCAACAATGCAGCCATTTGTGGTTATGTAAATGCATTAGAGCGGCCTCGTGCGTGGCATTACCAGGCGACCCGAGCTGTGTGCAGCAGACCCAAGCTCAAAACTACAGAGCAGTACACGGGACCACCTCCAGTGGTTTTAAGGGGCAAAGAAAGCACTTAAACTAAGTGGTATTAACTGTGTGAGTATTTTGAAAAAGAGCACTTCAACTTAATTCTGATTCACTTAAATGTCATGAACTCTAAAGAAAAGCTGGAGTTAACTGAAGTAGAATATTTTTAAACTGAGGACTTCCGTTTGCATTTCAGGGGTGGGAGCAGGGATTGTGTTTGAGTGACCCTTCACTGATGTGCGAGCAGACGTCAGTATTGTTGAGATTTAATGAGTCTGAACACATTTTGCCTTAGCACAAAGACATGGAAAAGACGTATGACCAACACAGTAGCTGAAGGTGATTTTAAAAACTGTAAAAATGATTATTTTTACCTTTCTCTTTCTGTCAGTGTGTTACACGGGTTGTTTGTGCATGTAAAAGACCTGCACAGTTACAAAGTCCACACCGGAGGGAGTTAAGCTGCAGTTATACTTGGCACTTGGGATATTGCTCATGCCAACAGGGATGTGGGAGTAGCAGAAGTATTGATGTACAAAGTGTTTTTTTTTCTATAGTTCCCTGGTGAATTTGGTTTCTATTCCAACTGTTGCAGAAATGTGGGAATCCTTTTGTTTCTGCACTGACTGATTCTAGAAATGTTCATAGAGATAGACATGCTTGCACAGTCCTGCTTCCAGGAAAAAAAGACTTCTAGAAAAGTAAAAGTATTGATTGAACTATTTTACTTGATTAAAAGAGAAAAAGTACAGGCTCCGAAATGTACTTTAACTATAAGAGTCAAAAGTAACCAAGACAATTTCACCAGGTGTTTAAATGCAAAACTGTTTTATCCTCACAATATCATTTTAAAACTGTCATACCTTTTTAATTTTAAATATAATAAAGAATAATAAACTGGAAATAATAAACAGACTCAACACTTTAACCAAGAATCATTCCTACAGTCTAACAGTTAATGAGGAATAACTTGCTGCATTTAATCTCTGCCTTTCTGCAGATGGAGATGTGTTGACTGACTTACTTTCATCCATGTCTCTAGTTATTGGCACTTCTGATACATTGTGACATGAAATCATCATTTCCAAATGTCACTGTCCCATCCATGTAGGTTCAGATTGATCTTCTTGTTATAAATAAACATAATCAAGCAAAATGCAAAAAAAGATTTAAAAGATTAAAAGATTCCCATTAAATACCATAAAAGTACAAGTTGAGCTCAAGTATAGCAGGTGGAAGTAAAAAGAGAAGTAAAAACTAGAAAAGCACACATACTTGAAATTTTTCATGCATTGTTTGTACTTCTTTATTTCCAACCAATTCCAACGTTTGGCTCTGCTGATACTGTTGCTATTCATGTGCCTCACGTTGTTCTTATGCAAGCACCATCAACAGGGTTTTTCACGAGTCACAATGTGTAGATCAGATTTTGCAGTTGAATAAATGCAGCAGAGTTTTCAGCGCAGGTTAGGTTGAAATGTACGATGCAGTGTGAGCAACCGACATCAGAGGAGGGGCGGCCCGATGTCAACCCACATCAGTTCTCCTCCCACAGGGGACACAGGGCTGCATCATCTGCAGCCAACAATCTCTCCACCACAAAACACACATAATTCTCTGAAATCCTGTCGGTTCAATCGGATCAGACTGCGGACTGATGGTCCAAAGATCAGTGCGGCTTTGTCTTTCGACTGGGTCTACAAACTTGAACAGAGGTTACTGGGTAAACACTGTGCAGGACAACAAATACGTTTTCAGAATGGCTCCCCCGTGCAAAGCTCCCCACCCTGCCTGTGTTAAGCTGTGAGAAACTCAGACTGCATAGACCCCCCCCCCCACCCCCCGGAGGTGTACTGAATGTTGTCATTACATAAGCAACTAAAGCCTGTTCCCTCACTGTCACTGCTGGAATGTACACAGGTTAAAAGTGAAAAAACTGTTTTGGCAAAAAAGAAAAAAAAAAACAACAACTTAAGGACAGATTTGATATAAGATGCTGAACAACCAGAAACTTTTCTTTTAAATAATAATAACAAAAGTCACAAAGACTATAACTTTTAAAAACTTTATTTCCAATGATGATGGAACTTTGATGACTTCCATCATCATTAGACAAACATCATCAAATTGAAATTTATATAGTGCACTGCACAGGAATCGATTTGCTGCACTCAGCATGATGTACGCAACAAAGCCCCTCGAACGTGGCGTCCCCTGACATACCTGGAAGTGCAAGGACTCGTGCCTCTTTTGACGCAGCAATATGAAAATATTAGTGTATCAAAAGAAGTACAACAAGGAACTGGACATCAAACTTAGTTTTCGTTGTTAAAAACTGTGTTTTTGTGACGGCAATGTTGTGGGCACATGTGTATTAAATATTTCTACCTTGACAGTTGTTTTATTTTGCGTCTAAATACAGAGACACTGACTCCCTTCAGAGTGAAGATATGGAGGAAGCAAACAAACATGAATATGATCGTAGTGGCTGTAGTTATAACAGCTTAATCCTCTTTACAGTAGTCTCTCACAGCCTTCAATATAGTATTAGGATTGTAGAATAGTCAAAACTGGATATCATATTCTGGATTTCAATATACTTTCAAATGTCAGGTGAAGATTCCCAATGTGTATCACATGTGATACACTGTTCCAAACAGGTTAACTCAGTTTTAAGCATGGATTCAGCTCATATCAGAAGAAATATTTTACCTGTAAGCTCTGAAAGTGCACTGTGCTCTGCCAGATGCTTCCTGTAAAGAGTCTTCAGCACTTTGGCGCTGCCAAACCTCTTGAAGCGTTTCTTCACGTTTGTGTAGAACCATTCCAGAGACTGTGTCTTCAACAACCTGAGAAACAGACAGATGTTTAATTAATGTACTTCATGTTAAACCTGTGGCAACACTCATGTTCACTCCAAAACAATTTGAAAGTTGTAATGAGTATATATATATATATATATATATACATACATACACACACACACATATATAGACTCAGACATACTCTCCACACTCGTCCTTCTTGTGGGTGCTACCCTTTTTCCTTCAAGCTCGGGTCCTCTACTAGAGACCTGGAAACTTGAGGGTTCTACTCAGGATCTTAGCTGTTCGTGGAGCAGCAGTCTTCTAGACAGAGCTCTCAGATGTTGTTCCTGGGATCTGCTGAAGCCACTCTCAGATGAAGTGCTCAGATTACCACTGGTACCACTGCTGCTTTCAATTTCCACTTCTTTTCAACTCCCTCCTTCGGCCCGTGGCATTTTTTTTTCAAGCTTCTAATGTTCCTTCTTCTTAATGTTGCTGTCACGTGGAATTGCCACATCTATCACTCTTACTTTCTTCTGTAGTTTGTCAACCACCTGTCTGGTTGCTTAGCATCACCTGTTTATCAGTCTGGATCTGGTTCCATCAGTTCCATGGGATCTTTTTTTTCTTTCATTCTCCGCTACCTTTGGAGGCATCTCCCACTTTGAATTTGGGACTTCCAATCCTTACTCTGCACAGATGTTCCTGCACACTTTTCCTTCCACTTGGTTATGGCGTTCCATGTATGCCGTACTTGCCTGAATTTTACACCCCATATCACATTCTCGATATCAGTAAACTATTGAAATTTCCACAGACTGAACCATTAAAAGCTTTCTGTGACATGAAACAGAGAAGCTCCATTAAGGCTGCTTCATTAGAAGATTGTTTTGTCTGTAACGTCACATCCTGATGTTGCAATATAAGTAAGTATGCCCTTTATTATCCCACAGTGGGGAAATTCATGCGTCGCAGCAGCAACATACACACATACATACAGCTTGTGCAAAAGTAGACATACATACAGACACAGGATCAGGAAGTTAAAACTATATAAGGGAGATAATAAAATAGGGATGTTATATAAAAATATTATAGTTATTAGCGCCAGAGGAGGCTTTACTGTGTTCTGGATCTTGGAACTATATCATCTTTCCCAAAGCAGAGTAAGACCTTAATAACCTTTGACGTCACAGTCAGTATCTCAACCTTAGTTCGCCTCCTTGTGCATTGCACACAGACCCACCATTGCACTCCCAGCTGCCACCCCACCGACCTTACCTGCTCTTTTGGCAGGCGGAGCAGAGCCAGGCTTTGTCCCGCTTGTTGTAGACCCTACAGGCCTTGCAGATGTTGTACTTGCAGTCCTGACACCGGCGCTTGGGGTTGAGCAGGAAGGTGAAGGGCGAGCAGCAGCGGATGCAGCAGCGCTGGTTGAAGCAAGTCTGCTGTGACAGCAGGAGGCAGCGACTGCCCTCCTCGTCTAGCTCCTGCTTCATTTCACTGTGGGGAGGAGGTGGAGGAGAAGAGGAGAGGAGAGGACACTGAGTGCCCACACGCTAACACACACACTGATTCTCGACCTCCGTTAAATGAAAAAATCAAACCAAGAAATTAAAGTAGTTTCACAAATGGTAATTTGTGTTTTACTAAACATCATTACAGTGACAGCCTTACCTTCATGTAGATGACAAATTTGAAGCTAGCAAAATGCCTTCAGTGTATTATCAAAGGAGACGCTTATAAATAAATGTCAGACTGAATATTCCACCAGAGCACTTATCATTTCAAATCAACTTAAATGCCACATATAAAGGTTAAAGGAAGTAGCAGAGCTGAATAATACATCAGCATGTTTCCTCGACAGCAGCTGCTTTTTTGTATAAACGGCCACAGGTGGTAGTGGACCACAACATTTATCATTGTTTGAGAAAACCACATCACAAGGCAAGGTCAATAACATAAGTGGCAGTTGTGGAGCCTTTTCTGGTTGAACTAGTCTATGATCCAATAGAAACAAAAGCAATGGCAACTTTAGCTCCAAATACCCCCCTGGCCCCCTCATGATGAGTCATATTCCAGGGTATGGATAACATCCTATATAATGCTTAAATATGAGATATGACATATATATTTGTTCTGTTTTGCATGTAGTTGTTAAACTTTCTTGAACGAAAATGAAAACTACGGACACAATTACAGACAGCTGCATGAGACTAGCTCCATCTTAAACTGAAAGGAGTTGATGACGGAATAATATATTAGAAAAATATGACAGATGATCGCAGACAGAGACAAACTGATAGAAGTTGCACCAGAGGGAAAGTGTCAAAAATATGACGACAGCAGAAGCATCAAGCCTGACTGAATCTTTCATGGGTGATTACAGTTGGAGACTGATTAAGTCTGACAAGATGAGGTCGCAGGAGGAAGCAAGAAGCCATTGCAGATTGGATTCATTTCAGTTTCAAATGGCCAAAGTTTACACTCCTTGAAAGTCAAGGAAAAAACATTCCCTGAGTTTTTCTAGTTTTAGAGAATAGGTACAGACAAATGTTCATCACTAAAAGTTAAATGTGGAAAAATTAAATACTTTCTCTCTAAGCTATTTAATAACAGTTTAATCCTTATTAATATTTTCCTAAAGCATAAACTTTCATCCAAAAACTTATTTTTATCATATTTTGTTTTGTTAAACTTCACTGTTGTAAAGAGGAGAGGAAGTAACAGACAGGCCTGAGATCCATGAATTTTGCTCCACAACAGGAAATTCTGACTCTTTAGTTTACACTCATAAACTTCAAACTATTAAAATTTAAAGGCATAAACTCCATTACTGAAGCGCAAGACATGATATAAATAACTCTCAGACACAACACTTCGTTACTCACTGAGACAGCGAGGTGTTCACAGCGAGACATGGAGGGAACAAGCAGAAATACACAAAACAGCCCACACTGATACTTCAACAGCTCTGAACTCAACGGTGGACGAGGCATAGAGCACATTTTAAAAAAAGACTATAATAATATTTCATTTTTGTACAGTAAGTCAGATATTCAGAGAATGTTGTGCATCTTTGCACATTGTCATCTTAAGTAGTTTTCCAGCTTCAGTTATCAAAAGAAAACAGAGAAGAGACTTAAACTGTGTGAAAAACGGCCATTTCTTGGTCATAAGCTGACTTCTAATATACACATAAGTGTGAACGCAGACTGGTTTATTTTTTTGAAGATCTGAATGACAACATGAGTTATATTTATCTTAATGTACAGTATGATGAGAAAGTATCCCTGCTGAGCTACTTTCGAACAGCAGGAGGTCCCTTTAGGACACTTTGTGCTCACTGCTCAGTGACAGCTTATCTATTTCGGTTATTTCAGAGGATGAGTTTGGCGGATGTTTATCTTGGTGATCAGCAGCTGGAGTAAGTTTTGACCTGACATCCTCACTTCAACTTTGCCCCTCTGAAAGGCTTATTTTCCCCTCCAAATTTAACCTTTATTTTGTTCAGCTTAAGCTAAATAAAGTAAGAATTAGCTGAACCTCATGCCAATACTAAAGTAAAAATGAGTAAATAAGATGGAGAAAAAGGGCTGATATACAAAACATCTAATAAATAAAAAGGCAAATAAATATGATAATTACTATAATTACTTTAAATAATAACTTTGGATTTTGATGGATGCATTTTTAATAATTGATCACCTATTGTAATGTCTGTTTTCTGAGAGGTTGCATGTATAATTGCAGAGGATTCAGCAGACGTATTTAGCTCCATCTTCCCATCTTACAATTGTCTTAAGTTTCAGGATCTTTCTACCAGATGCACGGATGGTTTCACTTTGAAGGGACAATAAGTTCTTTATTAATCACTCGATCACAGCAAACTACCATATTGTTCTTTACAGGTGAGAGTTAACTGCTGTTAATTTACATTTTGTGCATCAAATCAGATTTGTATTCTCCAGAAACTGATGAATCGAAGCCTCACTAACTGTTTAAGCCATGTTTTCATGGCATGCTCTCAACAATGTTCAGGAGAAAGTTAATAGCAGTGCCTATGTGCTTTTTTTTCTGATGACCATGAAGAGGTTTTTTACAGCTGCATTGGGTAGGAACCAATGCCAACATCACAGTTTCTTAGCACACTGAAGCATACGGTCCCCCATCTGTCACTTATCACTATATGGCATTCAATGAGGTTCCCATGTTTCATCTTTCAGAAGTGGTTGAAAATCAGGATGTGAGAAATGAGATCCCACTAAACAACTTCTGTGAGTGAGGACGTACATGTTTTGTCTGGAAACAAATATGTGACGACAAATGCCAGTTTTCGTCTAAAGACGGGATACATCATCGGTGGATTTGACATTATTTAACAGCTTTTTACTATAATACAAGAAACATAACCAGCATTAAATCACCTGAACATTTATGTAAACTGGTGTGAATTTATCAAAATATTTAAGCAGCTCAGACAAATAACAGCACGTCTAGTCACAGCTACTAAGTAACAATAAGATTAACTGCTAGTAAGCACTTGGTGGCCCAGAGCTCTTAAAAGAATCGCTGTGGCTCATGTCACGCAGAACCTTAGATATAAACAAAAAAGATTCATGGACAAAATTTCACCCTAACCCAAGAGGGGAAACTTATAGATACGTAAAGCATGTAATGATAATTATGACTCAATAATTCTTGTGAATATGTACTAATGCCAGACTGTAGCTGCATTCTTTTATTCAGGGTTTACTTCTTTTTTTTCACCTTGTTTTTTTACATAGTCTCTTTTGTATGCTACACAGAACCAAAGTTCTTTAATGATGCCAGATTATTAAACTATCTGAATATTTGTTTACTGAGTAGTCATTTAGTTTGATTTGAATTATTTTTCTCCCATGTAAATAAACTGCATACGTTCTCATCTCAAACACTTTATATCACTCGGTTTACCATAAAAACACCCTGTGTCTTCAAGGTATAAATGCTTCCAGACTGTTTTGGACAGTCATTAGGACTGGCATGAGCAGTGACTAATAGATTGTGCCTCTTCTCTGTGCAGTCAATGCAGAGAGGAAAAAGCAGCAGCAGCTGTGATTGACCTCTTTGGCATATGCTCAGTGTTGTTTATGTGGTCTGTTACTTAGATGGAGGCCGTGCATTATTTTGCAGATTAGCGGGACTGTCATTAGATTTGCAAGCTAATCACCAAAGAATCCATCTCTCCAGGCTTTAAGCTATCCAGTTTAGTCACAGAAACACAAAAGTTCAGACCAATCAGCATCCTGTTCTAGATGATTGCAGGCAGGAGAAGAAGTTACATGTTTTGCTGTTTTTGGGCAGACAGGATTAATAAACAACATTTTGCGCGCAGTCTGCATAATCTTAAGAAGGCACATTCTCTGTTGAGCCACAACACATGACTGAGCTGATACAATAGGCAAATATTTTCTGAACTAACTGACCAAATCGCCCACATTAAGGCCTTTTGTTATGGGAATATGAAGGAAATTGCAGCCATTAGGTTTATCTTTAATCTGTGTGGTTCATCTGATTGGACTTCCTACTTGCTGAATTCACTTTGGCAAATAAGCAATAAGCAAAGTAATAATTTTGGTAAGAAATAAGTATTTTGTAACTGAAGCTTGAGTAATTGTATCGGAGGCATGGAGAAATGATGTAAGCATGTTATTCTGAAAGTCGGAGATCTGAATTTGTTTCAGTGAGTAAATCATTTCCTGCTTTTGTACTCCGTCTCAGTCTTGAACTTGTACTACAGACTTAATTCAAACCCACCTAATTAGGGAACTACTGTGTCTTTGTGTGTACTGACATTGTGTTTCTGTTGGCTGCATTACTGTAAGTTTTAAGGAAGCTGGTCAGAGTGCAGCAGGAAGGCGCTTAACTTCCCGTCCACTGTTTCCAGAAAAGACATCAGAGCAGAGAGGCAGGAAATCTCCACCAAGGTCTAAAAATGCCTCAAATGCAAACTGAGTTGCTGAACAAGAGTACAGTAAGACTCCTGTGAAGGCACACTACTTATACATCATTACTGTATGGAGAATGAAGTTAGGATTACACATTAAATGCCATGTTGTATCCATGCTTGCTATGAATATATCTTTTGTTTTGCAAACAAAATCAATAAAACACATCTCTAAGGCATTTCAAGATAAAAGTCGTTATCATTATAATGACTAATAAAGCCCACTGTATATGACTACAAAATAAACATCACTGCTGAACGTAACTCTGGGTATAATGTGTCTTTCTGTGAAAACACTTTTAAAAACATCTTTCAATGTTGGTTTGGATGAATTGTAGGAAGACAACAACTCCCACACCTCTCAGCCCAGCTGTCACACTATACGGGCAAACAGAGACTACAGACAGAGTGGTAACAATAAAGGAAGAGGATTGCAGTGCTTGTTAACAACAGATGGTGTCGTGCTGGACATGTTAGTGAGAAGGAGCAAATCTACACCCCAGATGTTTTACCGTTGGCTGTGAGTTTCAGTCCACGTCGTCCAAGACAGCTCACATGCATCCGCTTCAGGGGTTAATTAAGTTCCATTGAACTTTATTTGATTGAATTAGGTTACTTAAGCAAAAGGGCCAAAAGGGGAGGGTTAGATTTTCCAGGGAAACGGATTTCAGCACAAAATCCTCTTAAAACCTTTTCCTTTCTCCATCTCTTCCCTCATCCACTAGATTTGGTTGGTTTCAGCCAAACAGGACAAAAACTAACCAGGCAAAAACAGCAAAAATTTTTAAATGAAGGTAACGAGAGCAGAATCTATACCAGCATGAAAAACAGTGTGACATACGTTCACATGCTCTATGCATCACTATACTTCATTTTCACATTTTTGCTTTAATTTCTTACAAACTATGACCATCATTTAATTATCGGGGTTCATTTGAAACCACCTCTAATAAATGATGAGCCGATGCCAACCTAGTCCAGACAATATGGGTATTTGCCAACATTTCCTCAGTAATGCAACATAATCATTTATTTGAAGTGTGCAAGTTTAACATTCACCCTCTCAACTTTAATATTTGGCTGTTTAACTGCTAAAAGATACTCATATTCATCAACTACCTCTTTGGAACTGAGGCACTTTGGTAAAAATTTTATTTCTTTGCAATGATATTGATTATTAAGCAAATCAATAATACATTCTGAATACTTCTTTCATCTCTCTTCTTCACAAGAAAATAAACTTTAAAGGTTTCAAAGAGACGGGGAAGAATAAGTACCAGGTGTTTCTCGAGTGGTAACAATATGAGGCACTAAAAAATAAATAAACTTATTATTTTGGTAATTGGACAGAATTCCAGCTGGACACTTAGAACACATTCATGATGGAGGTCAGAACTCACCTGAGTCGCTCCTCCTCCTTCTTGCGAAGCCTCATGTCTCTCTGCACCACCTGCAGCACATGCGCTGCCTCATTGTCCGTCAGTCCTGCCAGATCCAGCTTCCGACCCATCTTTGGAGCCTCCTCTGGCTGTCTCTCAACCCCTCAGACTAACCAATCAATGAATTATTCTCATCTGAATAAAAACACAGAACAGCAGAAAAGAACAAGATATTTCTGTAAAATGCCTCATGATACAGTGAAAACCAGCAATGGAAAGTAACCAACATCAATCTAATAATAATAATAATAATAACTTTAATTTATATAGCACCTTTTAAAGGACTTAAGGTTGCTTAAATACAAAACTGTATTTCAGAAGAAGAAGAGGTACCTGCACTTCAATTTCAGTCCTTTATATCTCTACTCAGACTTGATTTAGATGAATATTCATTTGTGAAGTACGACTTTTTATAACGACATTTCTCATCTCATAACACCATCTGCTGTATACCTTTCAGACTCTGCAAAAGGGCCCAAAATTGGGGACAAAAAGGAACATTGAACAGACCTAAATGTTCATTAAGACCTATGCAGCTTAAACACTACTAGTAAATTCAAGCTGTAGTATAAGTAGCCTACTGCAAAAATGTTTTGCCTCATTTCTTTATATTTAGTTTCTAATGAGCCAGACTATCTTGTAACTTATTAAAGCTTTCTGAAGGTCTTTCAAAGTTTTGTTCTTTGGACGTTAGTTGCTTAATTCTAATATAATTGCAGGTTTTTGGTAGTTTTCATTAAAAAGACGATAAGAGTCCTCTTTTGTAAATACTGATACATGATGCAGTACAGCGATAAGCACATCGTGCATGTAAAGAATGTGGCTTCTGATACGCTGCGATAAGTTCAAGACACTATGTTGTAAAATCCCATCCATACAACTGTATTACAAAAATACACAACACGTGTCAGATGCGTTACCCCATGCATAATAACCCTCTCAAACTTCATTAACTGCACTGAAACTGGCAGCTCACACAAACGACTAAGTTGCCTGTATAGAGCAGAACTTTGTACGCCCAACAGCAACTATGTGAGGTATTAACAGCGAGAGAGATTAGAATGTTCTGCATTAAGAGGTGCACAGAAGAAACATTTTTTTGGCAGTTAAACAAGAAATAATTAGACCACCCGCAGAGATTACATTATAAAGAGTTGGTTCATCGCAATCAATTGAACTAATAAAAAATACCAAAATAAAGACTGATTTGCTCATTAGTAATAATAGACTCGCATGCAAGTTGTTAACAGTTATTCTAGAAACGAATGTGTCATGATGTAGGCTTCTGACAACAAACAGGGTTTAAACATCCAAAAAAAAAAACCCTCACCGGTTTCTTTCTGCCCCTCTTCCTGGACTGCGCACCTCCACGGCCGCACAGAGGACAGCAGATGTTGAATCCTCCGGTGAAATGTCTGTGAGCCGACGCCAATCATTTACAAATAACCCAAGAAGCCTGTCGTGTGCAATTTCAGGTCGTCCGAATTAGAGATAAAGTTAAGGGAAAGTGTCGGTCGGTGAGTCGCAGCGGGTGTTGGTCCATGAGAGGAAACCGGGATAAAGCCAGATTAGCGTTTCTCCGCTTGCCAGCTCGACATGAATGTGATTCCTGTGTAATACACCGCTTTAGGGCAGGAGAAAGGGGGACGCAATTAAAGACGGGAGTGACATTTTTGTGGAGATTCTTAAAAGAAAATCTTACACACGGGTATTGTTTATGTCACATATCACAGTCAGGACCATAATGCTCCTTTTGGCTTTATGACAATTTTAGTCTAATGCCAGAGGGAATTAAAGTCACAACAACCTTACAACTAAAACAGAGCTGGTGTCAAAAGGTGCCGCACGCGGTTGGAGGAAACAGGGTGATGGTGAAAATCACGAGCAGGTGGATGACTGAGGCCCCCTGGTGGACAGGTAGACAACTACAGAGTGTGGTAGATTGTGATGAGGAAGTAACACCGGCGGTAAATTTGCCTGTATTAAAGCATGTGTGTAATTCAGGGGGTCAGGACCAGACATGCAAGGTAATAATAGCCTACTCTAAACATTCTCCCCTTGAATTTCTACTTTCAGTATAAACTTATTTACAACAACCTGCTGACTTTAAAAAAAAAAGAATAAAAAAATGATATAAAAGCCTGAATAAAAATGTAGGAACAAAACCACATACACACACACACACACACACACACACACAGTTGAGCTATTTATTCATTCATAATAACTCACACACAATAGATTTCAAACACTGCAAACTCTAAAAACCAGAATCAATAACTATAACCCAAAATCCAAAGTATTATAGGCTAATGCTATTGTAGATTCACAGGATATTTTGACTTCTCAAAGCAGGAAAACGTATGGGCAATATGTTCAAAGTTCATGATTACTGACTTTTATATGATAGCCTACTGGGGCTTTTAATGCAGTTTTCTTATTTTACATCCACAGAGTGCAGGATTAGGTGACATCAGTTGTTAAGATTGGACATTGCAACAAAGTAATCACCACTTACCTCACTCTAACTCTCCAAGTGGGGAGCCTAAGGTGGCCACGAAATGTTAGAAACAGTAAATACCCTTCCTAAACAGAGTGTTTGGTTTTTCATTCTGGGACACTTTAAGAACATGTTGGTGCAACATGACGGAATGTGAGGAAAATGTCATCTAATCAGATGAGTCAATGTTCAATAAAAAAAAACTTTTTACTTGCAATGCAAATACATTTTTTCACAGAAATAAAACTTTGAGTGTTTCATAGAAACAGCCACTCAACCATTCACCGTTCACTAGCAGACAGTTCTTAAGGGTTAACAGTTTTGGCAGGAAGCTTTTTTGCCATGCAGACCCAGCATAACCATTTGGATGAATTTTAGAGTGTTTGCCTTGCATTTAAGATAACCCTCCCACCAGTTAGAGGCAACATTTTTTATGTTGTGATATGTTGTGTGGTCAGCAGGTGGTGTTGTAGCCTACTTGACACCTAATTCTACCAAAATACAAAGATGACAACAACAAACAAACAAACAAACAAACCAAGAAAACTATAGAAAACTCGATCAGAATCATTAACGTTTTCCTAGACCAGAAAATTGTTGCATCCTTGCTCTTAGATTGATGAATGCCAAGCTCCTCTAAATTGAAAGGACTACCAGCTGTCCTAATTTGCATAGGTAAACATCTGAAAATGCCCATAAAAGGGCATAAAACTGAAGGGCAGTGTGCAAACACATCCAGCATCCTTTTAAGATGCCTATGGTTTGCATAGCCTTCAGTTATTAGTAAGTATGGGAATTGTTAAGAATTTAGCAATTTCGGTTCGATTATCGATATCACTCCTGCAGTCCTTGTCAACTAAATGTTAACATCAGATGGAAGTTATACACACGGTATTTCGCTAACATTATTCAGAACCTGGAAGTTTTACGTTACAGGGCTCTCAAGTTTTGAATACAGGGAGGAGTAACCCCCCCCCCCGATTGGGCGGCCCAGTTGGACGGGTTGCAGGAATGGGGATCTTTCATTTATAATATTATTATTAATAATATTATTAGTATTGGTTTTGTTATTAATAACTGCTCTGCTCAGAAACATGGGAGACATGCTTGTTTCCTGCCGTTTCCATAGCGATAGCAATTATTAATTATGATATAATTATATCATAATTTTTTTTATAATGGCATCATAATGGCACGTACTTCAGTATGTGAACATAAAATACAACCTCCTCTTTCAGATGAGTACATGATATATTAGTTGAGGGGCCATTTTCTAAAATTGTGATCATCTAAAATGGACTTAAAAAAAGTCAGTTAAATATACAAGAATTATAATCGTGTTTCTTTCAGATTCGAATTTTCAAATCCAATCATTGTGCTTCAAATGGAATGGCAAAATGTGGGATATAAAGTTATCCTGATGGATGTTCCAGTTTAATGTAAACATTATAAATTGTTTGCATTAGCGGCAAACATGCAGTCACAGTGAAAATGTTAAAAGGTAGCTTTACATCAGAATTATCGCATTTTCACAAGATTGATTATTCAGTGTATTAACAAACCAACTAAACTCAAATTTTGCTCACTAAATAATAGCACAGTGTACAATGAGGCAATATCAGCCATATCAGACTCTGGGTTTGAATGGATCTCTTGTTGCTTTTGGAGATGTTGCAGTCTTGCCAAGGAAATAAATTTATTGCTGAAAAGGTTGTCGGTACTAGATGTTATATTCCAAATGGTTTCAATATTGACATGTATGTTTTGAAAAATCGCGACCTTTATGATGTCATTCCACTTCAGCTGGTAATAAATCATAGAGCATCATCAATTATTGAGTGATTCGATGAATCAGGTTGTTAAAAATGGTAATTCCCATGACCTAAAAAAGGCAGGATGGCTTCAACTATCTGCTTCTTCTTGAGCACAGTGTCATGGTGGCGAAAAGCCAAAACGAAAGATGGACTCAAGAGCAGATTTCACTAGGGCAACACAGGTTTATTCGAGGACAATGGAGAACTGGAGAACGGCCTGGAAAAACGCTTAGAGGGGGAAAAACCTTGGCTGGGTAACTGTCCGGAGAGAGAATGTGAGAGTGTGAGTTCAGGTAAGTTAAATCCTGATGGGTCGAATATGGAATGACGGGGTCTTACAGTTCTTGCAGGGAAAAATGTCAACGGGAGTGGTGAAGCTGGGATTGGCTGGGAGATGAATTGGGAGTTGTAGGAGGGCGAGCCAGCAGCTGTAACCAGGTGAGTGAGTTCTGCCGGGGAATGGTGGCTGGAGAGGAAATGGGTCCAGGCAGGGAACAGAGAACTGGACGCAGGAAAACACAACTCTGGGAAATAGAGAGGTTGTAAGAACAACACTGTATAAACATAGATTCGAGGCAAGGAATCTTGGCCGGATTACAACGGTAAATGGTTTCACGATCTAGCGAAGACTGGTGCTCCTGCTGATCCTTAAAAAGGAGTCTTGATGACTGGAGATGATGAACAGGTGTGGCAGCACGCAGCAACCAGACTCAGCCCTGGTGTTCTGTGAACTCTGCTCAGCCCAACCTACAACTCAGAAAAAACACAACATGTCCACAGCCAAGCCAGATCATGACACACAGAAAAACATTTTTATTTTTTCTAAACACTACACTACACTAAAGAATGGAAATGATAAACGGCTGATATATAATATTCTGTTGCTGTTAACAAATGTGTAGATGTTGACACAAGAGCATTTTGTAAGAATAATAATAACAATACTAGATTCAAAGTGTGATTATTACACTGCAAAATATAAGAAAAAATATATCTCCTAATGTCTTAGTGATCCAAATTATTTTTGTTAAATATCAAAGACAGTTCAACGATTTCACACGTACACTGAGCTGAATTTCAATAAGCAGTTTTGAAAGAAGTTTTAGCAGAGCTAAAACACCAAAAGTTTCTTCCCACTGGATTTTGCTATGGTTAACTAGATGTGAGGCTGGGTGATAAATGACAACTAGAAATTTGCTGTTCCTGCGAAACAGCTGTGAGAATGCATATGAGCTGAATGGGGATAGCTGATCATGCTAAAAAAGCTGAAAATAGTGAAAATTTTGCAGAACAAACAGTTGCTGAAGTCTTGGTTGAAGGAGTTTAGAAATTGAAATGACAATCGTGGAATGATTTGAACCTACTGGAACCCCTACCCCACATTTAAAGGCTCATAGCTGAAATTCTGTCAATTTGAGCTCTTTAGTAGTTACATTGACTGAAAGAGGACATTTGTTCCTACATTTTAAGGTATAATTTGTTTCTGTCAGTTAAACTGTATGAAAGTTATAGTAACTTGTTTGAAAAGCTGAAAAAGATGAAACTTATCAGCACGCACTGCTGAATGTCTCATTCATAAAAATCCCAGAAGGAGCAAAGTGTTCATATTTTTTTAACTGCTTTCAATTAAACCATTTCTTTCTTTCTTCTCTGTTTCCCATTTTAGATTAGTTTTGTGGTCATCCATTTAACCTTTGATATTTTTCATGAAAATTGTTAATCTTTGTGATGAAATGCTCTGCAGAGGATTCAAACCCCAGTCACCTGCATGAAAGGTGGCAGTGTTACCACTAGACTAGCTGACACACAGCAAACTGCAGCTGCTCCTGCTCCATTCAGTGCAGTTCTAGAAAAAACTGCAGAAGTCTCAGTTGAAGAAGCTGAAGAGTTAAAAATAAGATGCATATTTGTATATGTTATATATATGTATGAAGGGTTGAAGGAATTTGAATGTTAAAAGACAAGAGTGGAATGATTTCAAGCTATTTGAAGAACCATGCTAAAAGCTCAAATATACCAAATTTGTTGAAATGGCTGAAAGTCTGCTGAAGTAGTTGATGCATCTGTCATGCAGGGGATTCAAACCCTGGTGACCCACATGAAAGGCAGCAGAATTACCACTAGACTATTCAGTCCTGTGAAAGCACAAGTGAATACTCCGTATATAAAGATATGTCCTGAGTGTACACAGCTGTGCTTAACGAGCTGACACACACAGCGAACTGCAGCTGCTCCTGCTCCATCTACTGCAGTTCTGGAAAAAAATGCAGAAGTCTCAGTTGAAGAAGCTGAAGAGTTAAAAATAAGATGCATATTTGTATAGCTGACACACACAAACAGCGAACTGCAGCAAAAGGCTGAAGCGCAATACAGTGAACCCTCGCTATAACGCGGTTCACCTTTCACGGTCTCGCTGCTTCACGGATTTGCATCGTGCATTGTGTTCTGCATTCTGATTGGCTAAACAGTCTCTCCGCTTCTTCTCTACCTGTGTGTCAATAACGTTGCGGTTTAATATGTACACGTACACGTTCATTACAGTTCTCAAACATAATCGATGGTGGCATGTCGGTATATAAGAATCTTTTTGCCCAGAAGAAAAAAGAGCGACAACAACTACCGATATGTTCTTATCTCGTAAAAACACACCTGCACCGCGGGCTTTAGAAGAAAAAAGCGCTACAGAGCCGAGTCAGGATGCAGCGGCTCAGTCAGAAGAGCAGTGAAATACATGTGAGTCACTATTGGTCCTACTGTACTTTGTATTTCTTTTCATAATCATTTTTCATTTTCTCCCGTTCTAATCCAATGACTCGGGTCGCGGTGGGGCGGTGCTGATCTCCGCAATTTGAAGCCTTCAGTTCGTATTGATGATTAAAATTATTATTTTACAGTACAGTAGTTATTTGTAAAAAAAAACGTTTATACAGTACTTTTATTTGTTAAACAAATGCTTGGGCCTGTAAAAAGGTTTTGTTCTTTGGTTTCAATACATTATGGAGTATTTCATTGTATAATAATTGTAAAAAAAATAAAGGTTTCTACTTCACGGATTTCGCCTATCACGGGTTCTTTTTGGAACGTAACCCCCGCGAAAAACGAGGGTTCACTGTACTCTATACTATGACTTTGTTTGAGAAAAGTATAAGAGCAAGGAAAAAAATTTGAACACCGTCAGAAGCAGAAGGCTTAGAGGAACGTGGCAATGTAGTTTTTATATAAGTGGAGTGAAATATATTTAAATGGCAGCAGGTTGAACACACTTGAAGCTGATTTTTGAGTGCTCCGAAATTTAACATTGAAGTGAATGGGAGAATTCGTCAGAATTTGAGAGATTGTTCTCACTTAAAGGTAGGGTAGGAGATCCTGGATTTTGAGTCCAGCGAAGCTGCATTTTGAAAATACACAGGTCAAAAGTCCCAACCCTTTTCTTCACTTTCCCCCCGAAGCCACGCCTCGAGAGTACATGAACGCGCACGAGCACGAAGGTGCACGAGCGCTGTTCTGACAGCAAGCATCGATCGTTGTCGTATTTAGTATATGATAACTATGCGTTTAATAATGCTAGGTGCTAGCCAAGCTGGCTCCAGTTTAGCTTCCTGCCAAGCTTCTGGACGCGTAATTCGTTCACGAAGAAGGGTACGTGCACAGGGGGAAGGAGGGGGAGGGAGGAGCAGATTGCAGTTTGATAGACAGCATCAGAATCCAATCATCGTTAACGGTCCGTTCAGTATGATTGGATAGTGTTTTTCCTAGATTGTACGTTCTAGAGGCCACTAAAACTTTTCATTTTTGTGTCAAAACTTTTAATTAATTGGGTGCAATGGGGGTGTGAAGAGTATTTCAAGCAATATGTAAAAAAATGCTCCAGGTAAAGAACCCCTACCCCACATTTAAAGGCTCATAGCTGAAATTCTGTCAATTTGAGCTCTTTAGTAGTTACATTGAGTGAAAGAGGACATTTGTTCCTACATTTTAAGGTATAATTTGTTTCTGTCAGTTAAACTGTATGAAAGTTATAGTAACTTGTTTGAAAAGCTGAAAAAGATGAAACTTATCAGCACACACTGCTGAATGTCTCATTCATAAAAATCCCAGAAGGAGCAAAATGTTCATGTTTTTTAACTGCTTTCAAGTAAACCGTTTCTTTCTTTTCTGTTTCCCATTTTAGGTTTGTTTTGTGGTCAGCCATTTAACCTTTGACATTTTTCACAACAATTGTTAATCTCTGTGATGAAATGCTCTGTAGGGGAGTCAAACCCAGGTCACCAGCATGAAAGGTGGCAGTGTTACCACTAGACTATACAGTCCTGTACAAGCACAGGTGAATACCACGTATATAAAGATATGTCCCGAGTGAGAGCAGTTAGTACACAGCTGCGCTTAACGTGTGTTTTCCTTGATTGTACGTTCTAGAGGCCACTAAAACTTTTCATTTTTGTGTCAAAACTTTTAATTAATTGGTTGCAATGGGGGTATGGAGATTATTTCAAGCAATGTGTAAAAAAATGCTCCAGAAAAAGAACCCCTACCCCACCTTTAAAGGCTCATAGCTGAAATTCTGTCAATTTGAGCTCTTTAGGCAAGGCAAGGCAATTTTATTTATAGAGCACAATTCATACACAATGCAATTCAAAGTGCTTCACAGCTATATAAAATCACAAGAAGGCATTAAAAAGAAATAAGAAAATAATAAAAAATAAAAATAGATAAAATCAGAGAAATAAAAAGCATGATTTAAATTGTAAACAAAAAGAAAGAAATAAGAACAATATAAAATCAGTAGTTAAAATGTGATTAAGTTTTGAGCTTTATTCAAACGCAGCTGAAAATAGGTGTGTCTTCAACCTGGACTTAAATACACTGAGCGTTTCAGCTGATCTGAGGCTTTCTGGGAGTTTGTTCCAGACATGTGGAGCATAGAAGCTGAATGCAGCTTCTCCATGTCTGGTTCTGACTCTGGGAACTGATAAAAGACCGGATCTAGATGACCTGAGGGGTCTGGAAGGTTCATACTGGGTCAGGAGGTCACTGATGTATTTTGGTCATAGACCATTCAGAGCTTTATAGAGCAGCATCAGAACTTTAAAGTCTATCCTCTGATGGTCAGGCAGCCAGTGTAAAGACCTCAGAGCTGGACTGATGTGGTCCACTTTTTTGGTCTTAGTGAGGACTCGAGCAGCAGAGTTCTGAATAAGCTGCAGTTATCTAACGGACTTTTTAGGTAGACCTGTAAAGATGCTGTTACAGTAATCAAGCCTACTAAAGATGAATGCATGGACTAGTTTTTCCAGGTCCTGCTGACACATCAGATCGTTTAACCTTGATATATTCTTAATGTGATAGTAGGCTGACTTTGTTACTGACTTAATGTGTTTTTCCAAATTTAGGTCTGAGTTCATCACTACACCCAGATTTCTGGCCTGGTTGGTAGTTTCTAGGTGTATAGATAGGTTAAACAGAAGAGGTCCCAGGATGGAACCTTGGGGAACTCCACATGTGACTCTTGTGTGCTCAGATGTAAAGTTACCTATTGACACAAAGTACTTCCTGTTCTCCAAGTATGTTTTGAACCAGTTTAGTACAGTTCCGGAAAGACCCGCCCAGTTTTCCAGTCGTTTCAGTAGTATATTGTGGTCAACTGTATCAAATGCAGCACTGAGATCTAGTAAAACTAAGACTGACATTTTTCCACCATCTGTATTCAGACATATGTCGTTAAACACTTTGGTCAGAGCAGTCTCAGTGCTGTGGTTCTGTCTAAAACCTGACTGGAAGGTGTCATAGCAGTTATTTTGTTTTAAAAAGTAATTAAGCTGTTGAAAAACTGCTTTTTCAATGATCTTACTTGAAAATGGGAGATTTGAGATAGGCCTGTAGTTGTTAATTTGTGTCTTGTCAAGATTGTCCTTTTTCAGCAGAGGTTTGATTACAGCTGTTTTCAGTGGCTCTGGAAACACACCCGACATTAAAGACAAGTTTACGATCAGTAACAGGTCTGACTCCAAAATCTTTGAGACCCTTTTGAAAAAAGCTGTTGGCAGGATGTCTAAACAGCAATGTAACTTTAGTAGTTACATTGACTGAAAGAGGACATTTGTTCCTACATTTTAAGGTATAATTTGTTTCTGTCAGTTAAACTGTATGAAAGGTATAGTAACTTGTTTGAAAAGCTGAAAAAGATGAAACATCAGGACGCACTGCTGAACGTCTCATTCATAAAAATCCTAGAAGGAGCAAAATGTTCATATTTTTTAACTGCTTTCAATTAAACGATTTCTTTCTTTCTTCTCTGTGTCCCATTTTAGATTAGTTTTGTGGTCATCCATTTAACCTTTGATATTTTTCATGACAATTGTTAATCTCTGTGATGAAATGCTCTGCAGGGCAAAGGACCACTCCAAAGTTTACATGCTAAAACAAAGCAGTCTTTGGGGTACGTGTGTGAAATTTGGGGTCTCAATGTGCTCCAACAGCCAAATCGCAGACAGGTGAAGTTTGGAAAATTTTCAAAAATGTGAACCCTTGTAACTTCTCGTGACAGGCACCTAGAACTTCCAAACGTTTAGGTGTTCTTTGGCATCTTTTGGTTCTTTGGCCCCAGGAGCTATACCTACCAAATTTCAGCCACCTAGCTCTTTGGAGCACCAGGGTGCCTGTCACATGACTGTAAAACCTACCACATCGGCCAATATTCTGAAATATCTCTCTCCCCCTGGACATCATCTGCTCACACTGTTGCCCTCTGGCAAATGATTAATCTCAAATCAAATCAAATCCCAAACCAAAATTGATGAATAGGTGATTGTTGTGTATGAATGACGATTGTTAGTGTACGCAAGGTCTAATATGTTTTCCCCTTGCGTGGCAAAGTCAAATTCAGTCGGTGAAAATCTGACTGAAGTTTGCTTCAACATTAGCGCTAGGGGAGCTGTACAGAGCAATAATAATGACTGCTGTAACCTTATGGGGGATGTAAAAAGGTCTGCCATTGACTGCCAAAACCTCCACGAGTGTTAAGCAGTGCACAGAGGCGATTGTTGCATTCATTCACCTGCTGGTGTTGATGTAAAAATAAAATCCTCTACCGTGCATCTTACCTGACAGCAATGAGATTCTGTTGACACTAGTCAATAGCTCATCAGCCTATCCTGCCGGATCACGGAGTCAGTGATGCTTCTATGCAGCCAGATCTCAGTCAAGATAAGAGCACAGCAGTGTCTTATCTTTTTCATGGAGGTCAGAGTCTTAAAGGGATAGTTCACCTCTTTTGACATGTAGCTGTATGACATCCCATATTAGCAATATCATTTATGAACATTGACTTACCCCCTGATGCGTCCTGTGAGCCGAATTCCAGCTGAGTTTTGGTGTCCACGAAGCTAGTCCGGCTAGTTAGCTGGTGGCACAAAAATAAAGCGTTTTGCTTCTCAAAAAAATATCCATTCAAAAGAGTAATACATTTGCATCACAAAATCGTTGTCCAGGAAAAAGTCAGACCTCACTTCGCTTGGCGCTATTTTTGCCTCCCTTGATATCAATGCGTCCAATGTAAAACTGTGCAGACCGAAGAACAGAGCGAGCAGTCCCCTGCTTCCGAGCAGTAAACACCGTAACAGGTGCAGCTATCGCTAGGTGGCTAGGGACTGCTCGGTCTGTTCTTCGGTCTGCACAGTTTTACATTGGACGCATTGATAACAAGGGAGGCAAAAATAGCGCCAAGCGAAGTGAGGTCTGACTTTTTCCTGGACAACGATTTTGTGATGCAAATTTATTACTCTTTTGAACGGATATTTTTTTGAGAAGCAAAACGCTTTATTTTCGTGCCCCCAGCCGACTAGCCGGACTACCTTCGTGGACCCCAAAACTCAGCTGGAATTCGGCTCACAGGACGCAGCAGGGGGTAAGTCAATGTTCATATATGATATTGCTAATATGGGATGTCATACAGCTTCATGTCAAAAGAGGCAAACTATCCCTTTAAACAGTCCAGTTTGTTGTCAGTGGAGCTCACATTTTTGAGGAGCATACTAAATCTAAATACATATTCCACTATTGCTAGAACTCAGTGTGGTAGCTGTGTTCTAGCACACTGCCATTCTCACACATAACCCATTAAGCACATTGGCATTTGTATTATTTTTGATCAGGGGGATCTGGAGGAGTTATGTGCATGTGGTATATACGAAAGGTTATCTCACTCAAATAGGGGAAGAAACTTTTTTTTCAGCCAAAAAAAACTTTTTCAAAGTGCAATATCATCATCAAGGTTATAATTTTGTTAAAAATTTAAACTAAAACATTTTGAATTACATAAGTTGAGATCAACTAGCTATTCAGCATGTCATGGCAAGATTAGGAACTTTAGCATCAGCTTCATATGCAAAAATAACATTCAAACTCAAAAAGTCTGATATTCAAAACAATCAACAGTCAAACAAGTCTAAAGTCAGGCACTGTCCTCGCAGTGATAACTATCAGTGCAAATTAGTAAGGTGCTTGACCCAAGTGGCCTGAATTATTCATGTTGTACTGTGATACGGTAGATAAAGTTCTAAATTAGTAGATTTGTGAATATATTAAACAGATCTTGGAGCACAATGTGTATTTGCAGATGTAAAACAACCATTTAAGACTGTTTAACACTGCCAATGCTGAATTCCAGTTAACTTATATTCTTATTGCTCCTCAGAATTGTATCTTGTTAAAATAACATTTGTTCTCTTATAATTAAATCACACTTATATTCTTTCTAAATAAACCCAGTTTGAGTTACAAAGTGTAGTTTTTCTGACTTCATAAGAGCTACTCTCACTTTCCCTTCAGCTGTAGCAGCAGCTTTCGGCAGGTGGACATTGAGTAATATCCCATTCCTTCCTGGTATTAAATGTACCGCAATATATTACTGCAGACTTATTTTGTGTTGCATCACCTGTCAATTTTTTACTTCTAAATTTCAGACATGCCACAACTTTAGAACGCCCAATATTGGGATGGCATCTGAGGTAGCCATTCAGATGGAAGGGGTGGCAACAGACATACCTTTAAAACCACAGATCCTGTTTACCACCTCACAGATCTATGACCATCTGCACACCTCACCTGCCTTTCTGGGAGTTTTCCATTTGCTTTCACTTTAACATCGTGGTGAAGATTGTGTTCTCTAAATAAACCTGCGGATGAAGGTAAATAAATCGTTTTTGTAATTGTGGTCAAACAAACTGTTTGAAAAGAAAAAAAGTTTTCATTGCAGATGTTCTTTTATAATCTTAAAACTCTGTCTTTGAGGTCATTTTATCTTTTAGTTACTGGATCTTTCGTTTGAAAATAGATAACATATTGATCTACGAAAACCAGATGCATATGTGTGCTTCTCGCTTTAGGACTTGAACTGACATGTGCATGTTTTGTTTAATATAATGTCATTGTTTTGATTCAGGATACTTTACTCATAATTTGCTTCACCACAAGTCCTTCAATCCAAACCACTGTATAGTTTAAAATGTTCTGTTACACACTAAATAGTAACTGAGCAGATGTTATTATGAATTGTGTAGGTAGGAAGTAGAAGTTTTATTGAATTTGATGAAGCGTCCGTTTCACTCACTTCTTTCTTTAGATGCACAAGTGCACATCTCCAGCAGAAGGCCTCCCACTGTGAAATGTGTAAATAACTGTGGAAAAAGTCTGAAACAAATCGTCCACACAATCTCCTGTAAATTTGTGGTCATGTGGGAAAACAGCTTCAGTAACACAGTTATGTTTTCCATTTAGGAATTAAAAAAGTATTATTATGTAAAAAAAAAATGTGCATTAAAAACAATGTCTCTAAGTAAAACCAAAACTAGTAACTAAGATAGACAATTATTGAAACAATAAAAATATATATGAAAAATTACAAAGAAAATAGCAGTAAATAAAAGCTACCACTAATTAATATACAGTTAAATAACAGGTTGCTGAAAGAGATAATGCTCACCATTACAAAAATCAATGGATAAAATATGTCCTTAAATCTAATTTAAAATAAATAATTTGGAGTATAGATTGATTATGCAACAAAAGTCAGTTTGAGAGTCTGGAAGCAGAGACCAAAAAGACTTGCTTGCCTTTGGCTTCAATGTGTTGGTTAGGAACGGAAAGTAGTTAGAGTGATAATGACCTGGTAGTGGAACGAGGAAAAAACTTTTTCTAAAGAAAAACTTTAGATCTAAAAATGAATCCTTTATCTCACTGGTAATCAGTATGACTGCACCGTAGCTGAAGTGATGTGTTAAAACCTGGGAGGTGGCATTCAGGATTAATTATGGTCTTGAAAGGTTTGACTGAATTAGCCCCATATACATGGGGTCACAATAGTCCAGATTTAATTAATTAAAAGCACAGGCTATTATTTCATCCATATATAATTAAAATGTGTGGTCATAATTTCTAAGCAGGTCAACCCTGACTTTCGGAACACTAATGACTTGTTAGTATTCAAGAAGAGTCCAGGAAAATGCACAATGTTAGACAAAAGGTCAATGTTACTGATAGAGTGAAATAAACTAAATATGATTATGCCAGTTTTATTTCGGTTTAACTGAAGGAAGTTTCTTTTCAACTAGCCTTCATAGCAACACTAGACAAATTTGTGAATCTTAAAACTATTTGCTTCTGACTCGATTTGAAGTACATTTGTCATGCACATTCCCAGGCTTAAAGTTGTCCTGATGTGCTCAGGGAATAAGATACTGCAGATCACTTATTTGGTCTTAAGCCCTGCACCACACTGTTGGCTTTATAGTCGCTTGACAATTTTTTGATGGCATCAAACATGTGTAGCAGTGCTACTTTTGGTCTGCATTGCACAGTAGATATCCACTGTGCACGACAATTTTACACTAACATGGCAGTGCATTCTGAAAATGAAATTTGTACAGAAGGTAACTTAAAAGCAGATGATATATGGTAAAATCATATTCCTAAGCAGCCTTTTTAATACTGATCACCAGGTTTACAAGTCAAATGTTTTCTCAAAGTTATAAGTTGATGGGATGGATGAGATAAAAATTAATTAAAAAAATTGCAATAAAGAGGAAAAACTGTTGAAAATAATTGAACTGCTTCACGGGTCACAAATCTGTTCATATAAAACATGAGCTACATTATTGATTGTATACTGTAGTTTCATCTGCGCTTACAGTTTTCATTTCAAAAGTCTGAATGAAATAAAAAACTAACCTGTCCGTCTACAACCAGATTGTTAACTTTGTCAGTAGATGAAGTATGACAAGACATCCAGACTTTCAGTCTTTGTCATGTATAAACATCAAGAGATCTGGCCAGATGTTAATATCTGTGGGTCATATATTCTTTGGTTGGTCATAAGGATTCTTATTGAGATCTTAATTTGAGATGATATTTACACATTGTACTCCCAATCCACATACTAGTAACAACACCTATTACTACCGAGCAGTAATGTAGGATCAGCTGTTTAGTCAAACTAAAAAGAGCATAAGCCAGCAAAGAGAATGATTGTTCAGCGAAATTGCTTTAAATCTGATTTCAAACATTATATAACCAGAGCTCCAACTGGGTGTGTTTTATATATCAGAAGGCACACCACAGCTATAGAACACCAGAGTATTGTTGAGAATTTAAGTATTGTTTCTTATCGCAGTGTTTGACATCAGAACCCCCTCACTCTCTTACTTATGTTAGTTAATCAACTGACCTTGAACATGTTATATATTGTGATGATAAAGCTATATTATTTTAGTGAAACCGAGAGTGTTGTAACACCTGCATCCCCTATTTTTAGCAACACTCATACCAGCATCTGATTACACAGGCTGACCCTATGGTCAAATAATGTAGCTATTCATATATATTTTTTCAAATGATCCATTTATCAAAACAACAGCAAAAATATATAATAAAGCAATTTTATTCTTTCTTTTTTCTAGGAAGACTATCATCTGAAAAGCATCCGTTAACCACTGAATAACTAATTAAAGATGGGAAATGTACCATCAGAAAGTAACATGGGCCATAGACTGAGATGTTGCAAGTGCAACAAAGTCCTGCCTCCATGCACATCCTTTGATGATTTATATCAAAGTACAGTTCATGGCCGACATGTACATGTGTTTAATGGAGGTGAATACTACAGACCAGTTGGCTTACATAACATGTACGAGTGTAATTATTGCTTTAATGAACAAAGAAGCGAAAACATGAGAAGGGAGGAGGAGAGGAGGAGAGAGGAAGAAAGAAGAGAAGAGGAAAGGAAAAGGGAGGAGGAAGAGAGACGGAGGATAGAAGAGGAACGACAAAAACAACTGAATCAGATACTTGAAGAATCATACCAACAAGCAACAGATCAAAATGAAAAACAACTGCGAAAGAAAATTTCAGAGGAGCAGGAGTCCAAGCAAATTGTTCGGAAATGGCACCTGGATGAATTTCAGGCTGATTATGAATCAGCCAGGATAAGAGATGAACTTCTAGCAACTCTTTCTTTGAAATGCGATATTGAAGTTTCACATCTCAGTCTCACTGAGCTGCCAGCTGATCAGCTGGGAAAGATCTTGTCAGCTCTGGACAAACTTCTGTTTGATGAATGGATTAGTGCTCCTCCATCTCTCGGCACTCTACAGCACGCTCAAGTGTACATCACAGAGCTGTGTGCCCTGTCTCTGGAAATATCCGAGGAAATTTCTCTCGAAAGCATCTGCAATCATGTGCAGTCCCTGGTGGAGTCCATCAGCCAATCAGCATGTAATGTTTCTGAGAGTTTCATGTTGACTCAAGCCCTGTATCTTACCCTGATGCACTTTTTCACCAACAGCAATAGCTCTGACACTGACGCAGTTCTGATAGCCAATCAATGGGCTGAAGGTGAGCCCACCACTGAGCACCTCATTGCTACAGAATTCCTGAGCATCCTCACATCATCACTGGATGATGCAGTTAACAGAAACTCCATGTTTATTTTTAATATGGAGATCCAGTGCTTGAAGCTCCTTTTATCCACACTCACACATTTAAATGACAAAGAAACACACTCAGAATCCACTGAAATGGTCCTTAGAATTGTGGAAACAAACCAATGGACCCCAATGGAGGCACTGGCTCTGCTCAAAGTACTGTCAGGGAAATGTACAAACGATGTGTCAATAACTCGAGTCCTAATGTTGATTCAAGTATATGACATATCACCAGAATGGACAGATGAGTCTGGGCACTCTCTCCTCAAGGTTCTCGATTTTGTTGACTCTGAAAAATTCCATGAAGATTTCCAAAAGATTCTCAGAAAGATAGATGGGAGCAGTCTACGTGTAGCTCTGGAAGAACTAAGGTTGTCACAGAAATTGGATGATTGTGTGATTGATATGATAGAAAACATCACCACTGATGTCTTGCGGCATTCAGAAAAGGTTTCAACACTACAAAAAGATGACCTGAAATGTGGAGCCTTAAATGCTGCTGACTTACAGAAATGTCTGTCTCAGCTCTGCAAAGCAGTCTTTGACACAAAAGGCTGGTGGCCCACGGTGAAGCACATGTTGCAGTGGTGCGTACTGATGCTGAAGGAGAAGACTGGAGTGCCACAACTAGTTGGTGTGGAAGAAGACGCTTGTGCTATAGCCATGTTTGCAGCCACTCAAGTCCGCTTTGGAAACAAAGTGGACATTGTGCTGAGCTCTGATGGTCAGGCAGAAGAGCAAACTAAGGAGTGGTCTGACTTCTACAAGGATCTTGGAGTTTCTCTCAACACAAACACAAGAGAAAACGATGCAGCATTCCAGGATGTGTATCAGGCAGACATTGTGTATGGTACACTGGATAACTTTGTGTCAGATTACTTTGCGAACAGCATCAAGTTGATGGAAACAGGGATTCCTGAGCGTATTCGAGGATACATCATTGAAGAACAATGTTTAAGTTCATTCCATAATCTGAAACTTTCAAGGCTCAATGACAATGATTCCCTGGAGTTTGCTGCAAAAATTCTGAAAAACCTCATGTGTAAATTCCAAAGTCATGACATGGCACAAAAACAAAGCTTTATCAAGGCTTTTTTCAAGCTACTCCACATGAACCTAAACAAAGACACAAATCCTGAGAGTAAAATCACCAACATCTTAAAGAAAACTACTGGGAAGGGATTGTCTTCTAAGGAGATCTTCATTTTGACCTTTCTTGAGAACCTCCTGAGAGTGGTCACTGGTGAAAAAGAGGCTGAAAAAAACCTGACATCATCTGCTGACAGATGGTGTTTAGAGGTTTTATTTGCCTGTGCAGAAGAACTCCTGGGCCTAAAAGAAGAAGTCAAAGACATCTTTCAGATGGTTTCAGACCTTGGACTTTGGTCACCAGCAGAAACCTTGAACCTCCTTGGAGAATTAACTGACCATCATTATGATGAAGGATGTATTTCCATCATGAAGATTTTACATTTGATGGCAACATACCAAGTTTCTTCCAAGTGGACAGATGACAGGAACCGGTCCTTTCTCAAACTCTTAGGTTCACATCAGACTGAGAGTCTGGTTGAACAGTTAGAAAAGAACCTTAGAGATGAGAAAATGAAAGATATTGACACTCTTTTTGATGAAATACGACAGATGAAAGACATTGATGAACAAACACTGAGTAAAACATACAGTGTAGTAACTCATGTAGCCAATCTGATCAAAACTGGTGAAATTGAACAACACAAAGATGTACAACAAGCAAAATATCTGAGTCACGACATGGAAACAGAAAACCTCCAGGAGCTCCTGGCAGTCTTATGCAATGCTGTTCACCTGAGAATTGCTGGAGGGAAGTGGTGGCCCAGAGCCACTCAGATGATTAGCTGGTGCCTTTTGGCCTTGTCTGACACTGGGAAGCTCCTTGAAATGGGCACTGGAGAGGGGAAGTCTTGTGTCATAGCAATGTTTGCAGCGCTGCGTGTGCTTAGAGGCGAAAAAGTAGATGTGGTGTCGACTTCGTCAGTGTTATGTCAAAGAGATGCAGAAGAATGGAGTGAATTCTACAAGTACTTTGGCATTACAGTTGACACAAACACAAATAAGACTGAGGACAAGGATAGAAAAAAGTGCTACCAGAGGGATGTTGTCTATGGAACTATTGAAACCTTTGCTGCAGATCACCTTCGCCAGGTATTTGAGATGAAGGATGTGAGATCTGATCGCAGCTATCAGTGTATCATAATTGATGAAGTAGACTCACTACTGTTGGATCAGGGAGTGCAGCTGACCTACCTGTCCAGCCCCATGGTCTCCATGCAGCATCTGAACACTATTCTGGCCATGATCTGGGGCCATGTCAGCCAGTATGGCTTCCTGTCTTCAGGGCACCAGGTCCTTGTACAGGGTCCTCCTGCTTCATTCTACAAGGCCATCTTTGACTCAATCAACACCGAAGAAAGTGAAATTAATGATCCAATGGACATTTTATACATTGCTGAGAAAACAAACACTGTACCAGAAGGCTTTACAGAGGATATCTACAAAAGTGAGAAGGATGAACTTCTTAGAAAACTGAAAACTGTGAGTCAGGATGCTGTGGTTGATCTTTTTGAAGAACTGGAGAACTATGTCCCCTATGGCTTTACCGTGTACACTTTAAATGAAGAGGGATTGCTCTGTCTGAAAAAGCTCAGCCCGTACAACAAACACCACATTCCAGAGCTGAAGTTTCTTGTCTTGGAGGAAGGCGTGTGCTGTGCTCTCTTTGACTCAGAGGATATTCTCATTAAGCCCATTGCAGAGTTAATCTCAGACAAAATTCAGTACACCCCTTGTACAAACAATAAAGACAAAATCAGTATACCTGGATTCTTGAAGAATCTGATTGAGCAGAAAGTGTCAGTGTGGGTTCAGAATGCCTTTCTGGCAATGATGCTGAGGGAAGGTCGAGATTATGTTGTAGAAAACAACAATGTCTGTCCTGTGGACTTCAGATCTACTGGAATTGTAGAACTGAATAAGAAATGGGGTGATGGCCTGCAGCAGTTTGTTGAGATTAAACATCAAATCAAACTGAGCGCAATTTCACCAGTGACAAACTACATTTCTAACATCTCCTTCTTTGAAAAGTACCAGGGGAAGATGTATGGAACAACGGGTACACTTGGCAGCAAAACAGACATTTTGTTTTTGCAGGATCTATATCCAAATTTGTCTCCCTTCAAAATGCCAACATTCAACAGAAAGAAGTTGTTTGAGGTCAAAGGTACTGTGAAGAAATCATCTGAAGAGTGGAAATCTGAAATAAAACATGTGGTTATGGCTCAGATTTCCCCAAACTCATACAGAGATGGAAGAGCAGCCCTGGTAATCTGTGAAACAATCAACAAAGCTAAAGAGATCTATGACGAGCTGAAAAGCAGCATTCCAGGTGAAATCGTTCTCTACTGCCGCAGTGACAAAGAAAGTTTGAGCAAAATAGACAAGGAACTGCTTCCTGGTGATGTCCTTGTTGCCACAAACCTTGCTGGGCGTGGCACAAACATTAAAGTGTCCAAAACTGTGAACAAAAGTGGAGGATTATTTGTAATCCTCTCCTTCCTCTCTGAAAATACAAGAGTGGAACTGCAGGCTTTTGGTCGAACAGCACGAAAAGGTAAACCTGGATCTGCTCAGATAATCATGTCCACTGAACACATGCAGCAGGATTTCAGGATGACGTCGTCTCTGGAGGAAGCTAAGAGCACAAGAGATAGACTTGCAGCAGAAAAGATGAATCACATGATGAATGATGTCACTGAGATGAATCTGCGGGAGGACCTGTTTTCACAGTACTGTGAAACTCTTCAAGATATTTACAAGAACACAGATGGAGATGAAGAAAGAGCTGTTGTTGCGATCATGAACGAGTACTGGGGGATCTGGCTGCAAACTAAGTCAGAACAAATTGACCAGCTGAAAAGAGATGAATTGCAACAGAGTTTGAAAGCAGATTTGACAAAGGCAAGATGTCAGTCTCAAAGTCAAATGTCACCATGTTCTAGCATTTATCACTACATCAAGTTTGGAAATATTGCTGTGGATGAAAAACAATGGGACCTTGGCGCCAGGCTCTTTGAAAAAGCCATGAATCAAGATGAAACTTGGGCAGCTGTAGCTTTTTACAGCCACGCATACTGCACTATCAAGCAGCAGAAGGCAGAATACCTTAGTAATGCTGGAGAAGATCTAAGAAAGGCACAGGAGTCTCTGAAGTATCTCACTGAAGAATCCATGGCCTGTTTGCAGTTCATAAAAATGGCCTCTGCAGACTCAACAAACAATGAATCAACCAGCCTTGAAACACAGTTAACAACCAGGTGCTGTATGTACAGATTATTTGATGAAAACATCAGTGAGGCCATCCAAAAGCTTGATGAAATTAAAGAAAGAGATCGGGATGCATTGGCCAAAAAATCACCAGTTTTCTCTTTGGTGTCAAATGCTGATGAGGAACTCCAAGTGGAAGCCTACAACCTCTTCAATCAAGGTCTGAAATATGTATTTGCTGTGGAAGAGGAGCCTCGTTTCTCATGGGGAGGTCTGCTGGTGTTCTGTTTAGGACTTTTGCAAATTGTTGGAGGAGCATTGCTCACTGTATTTACATGTGGTACATTAGCTCAAGTCGGCAATGGGTTGATCATTGAAGGAATATCAGACTGCATCTCTGGCGTAGAGGCCATGGTAACGGGAGAGTTCAGCTGGAAATCATGGGCTATACAGAAAGCAATTTCTGTTTGTGTATCTATCATAACATTTGGAGTTGGGAAGTTGATTGCAAAGGGCTTCAAACCTTGCAAAGTTCTAATTAAAAGTTTAGGCAAAAAGTTTAAGTCATTGCCAAAGTTCTTCTCAAGGCAGACTGCAAACAGTTTAAGTGTTGTTGCAAAGGCAAACATGAAGAATGCAGTAAAGCACACGGCTAAAAAGGTAGTAGAGGAAATCATTACCTATGGACTTGGGAAGGCAGAGGAAGAAATACTGAAACAAATCTTAAACAAGATCAAAAGTGAAGTGCAGAAGGGAATAACTGACGACGTAAAATCCAACATAGAAAAAAAGCCTTTGGCTACATTAGTGGACTCCATTATCCTCTCACACCTCCAGGATAAAGATCAACTCAATGATCTGCTGAGTGACAAAAACCGAAGGAGTGATCTGCTGGCCATTTTCAGACAGTTAAGCAAAACTGCAGTCAAGCCATTCCATGCAGACCTCAAGTGGCAAAACAAGCTGAACTCATCCCTCATCAAAATTATGGATGCTGCGAAAGGCAATGAAAATGTGAAGAAACTACTATCAGCCATTCAAGCTATCCACTACATGACACTTGCAGGAGATGCCATCGCTGCAGTACTCACCCTCTCCAGCAAATTCTTCTCAAACCTTCAGGAAGAGCTGAATGAATTCAAAGAAGAAAAAGTAAATCCAGAGAAAGTGATGGTAAATGATCTATCTTCCTCAGACACTGAGATGTTGAAGGCATTTAAACAAGATTTAGCCAAAGTCATCAGTGATTTATTGGCTGATGCTTTAGTAGAAGTCTTCCACCAGAAGTTCTCTGGTCACATTGTTTCTCGTGTTCAAAGTGAAGTGAATGGTGTCGTTCGGAAACATGTAAGAAGTGGATTAAAGAGTGACAGAACAGATGAAAAACTCAGAGCTGGACAAAACAAATACATTGCAAACATCATAGTAAATCTGAATTCTAAACTTGCAGGAGATGCAGGTAAACAGTCAAGGTCACATGCTGAGAGGATCAAGAACCCTGAGACTGCGGGCACCATTCTCGATGTCAGAGTCCTGTCAGAGGCCACTGGTACTAAGGTTGTCATCCTAACAGAGGATAAACGTGGCAGACTCAACAAAATGCAGGAGGTGAACCCAAGTACTAAACCTGCAAGCCAAACTGTGACACTGATCTACAGACCAACGACTTCCCAATATCCCAGTGGCCATTATGATGTGCGCATCAATAATGAGACAATGATCATTGAAGGAAAGGGCAAGAGCTGCCTGTTTCATGCTTTGGCACGAGGCATGAAACCAAAAGCTTGCGAAGAAAAAATTGCTTTGGAGGCAGACCACCTCCGATCTCTGGAGGCCGCAACTCTTCTTGGACATCCAGGTCAATGGGAGCCTTTCATTAAACGAAAAGTGTGGACTGAAACACTCACAGGAGGAGACTGGTACATGGCAGAGGAAACTGTGCCAAGAAATCTCATGAAAGAAAAGAAAACTGTACTTATGACAGAGATTGGAATGGTACAATTACTCAAACAAAGGAAAAACTATCCAAGTGAAAGTACAAGACTAGGACAAATCATTGGTGTAGGTCACCAACCACCAATCAGTAGTATATTGAAAGCCAGACTATTGAACCAGAATAGCAAACTAGCAGAAGCCATGTTTGATGTGGGAAAAAAGTCATTTCCTCTGGATCCCAGTCAGATAACTGATGTGCAGAAATATGATTTCCGTGAACTTCCAGCTATTTATGTGCCTAAAGAAATGCATAGTGAGTTTCCTGGTCCAAAATCAAAACCCTTCTAACTGTACTTAGCTGACACTAAGTAATGATGATGTTGTGGGAACCTTCAAACTGTCGATCCTTGGTGCAATGGTGAAATGCCAGCTGGATAGCAAGAAGAATTTCAAGACCTTTCAAAGCAACCAGAAGAGTAAAACCAGACTTACCACTTTCGAGAAGAGTTTTCAGGAACACAGCATAAAGATGGTGCAGGACTGGTTTAACCAGCTTCAAGGAAAGGATGTCATGACAAACACCAAACTCAACACCATAATTGAATGGATCTCAAACAAAGGCTACGACAATCAAAATGATCCACACAGGAAGTGTCTCACTTCCGGTCAAGAAGAGGTAACAGCACATTAACTACAATACTACAATCAAACATATTCACATCACTACTTTTTATATCCCAAATACACATATTTGTTGAAAAGTAACACATTTAGAGACCACTGTTACGCTGTATAATTCAAATAACAACAGCTGACAATGGGTTTGTATTTCCTTTACAGTGTGAACACCTGAGAATGACCAGTCAACAAGAAGAATGACAGCAACAGAGATCTTCCACTACCTGATCTCACCGGATATGTATCATATATATTTAATGGCTTTTCTTTGTAGTTCAATTCAAAATTCTTTTTATTTACAGTAAAGTTCAAATGTCAGTTAGTATGTTTGTGTACTAAATACTAAATATTATACTGGCAGTCAGGAACATAAAATCATAATCATTTGTATAAATCATCTTTAGATCCAGATTTCTTGAATGTTTTAAAACTGACTATAACTTATTTGCAGGATTCATAGCTGAGAAATGTGTTTTGCAGGTGAAGGTTGAGGTTTTATTAACTTATCAGTTATCAATAATATTAACATCTTGGTGATAATTTTGAAATATGAGCAAACATGCTATTTAAATATACTTATTTGTAGATCAACAGTGATCTATTCTTGTCATTTTATTTGATAATATATGTTAATCGTGTTATTCCATGCACTTAAGTTAAAATAGAGTACTATTTGAGATTTTCATTTTTTTAATTATGATTATATTATTCAATTATTATGATATGTTTATGCATCTTATGCTTATGCATTTGGCAGATGCTTTAACAACAAGCGACTTACACTCATATCCCAGTTAGACAGGCAGTGAAAGGGGATCTTGCCTAATATTATGATATTATGAAATCATAATAACATTTCATGTTTGGCTGTTTTATGGTAATAGGCACTTCACAAACTAATATGTATAAATTTAATGATTCACTGGTATAGATTTTTTTTTAATTCTTCTGGACAACAAAAGAGTCGTGAAACCAAACATCAGCTAAATTTATCACGTCCTTTCTTGCACCATTGGCCTGCTTAAAATGGATTTTGCAGCAACCTTCCAAGTCAGAGTAAAAATTTAAAAATCTGTTTGTTGACTGATTGTTTATTATGTGGTTATTCAAAACTGCTTATTTGTTGTTGGTAGATTTTAAGATTAATAAATATCCATAAACCAAGTTGTTGTTCTTTATGTTCCTTTGTGTGAGAAAAGTGACGAGAAGTGAAAATGACAATACTCTGTTTTATTTATATTTCTAATTAACCAAGTATTCTAACTACAGACCGATTCAAATTCATCTGATTTAACAAGAATGTGATGCCTTTTAAAAATGATGGTGAGTGGAAAAATAATATCTTTGTGAAGGATGCAGGTTTGCCTAGCAGAACATTGCATTTTAACAAAATCCTTTGTGTTAACAGTTTGGCTGATTGGTGTATTTTTCCTCTCCACTTAGCCTAGAAATGTTTCAGGTCAACATACCTGATATAACAATCTTGGATTAGTGTTGCCAGATCTTCAGAGTGAAACAGGAAACCCACTCACTACTGAATTAAAAACATATCTACCATGCTGCTTGCATCCAGGAATAAACTGTTCTTGGTATTTTTAAGTCAAAGCAGAACATTATAATTATTTGATGGTTCATGTATACATATTAGCCGCATTCACACTGTAGGAACCTTCTGCAGTTCCTATAACCTTTTAATCCACGGGGCCGTTTTTTCCCGCTTTCGCACATATAGGAACTCGGGACCATCGCCCTCAGTTCCTATAACCATTTTAGCTCCTTCTCCGAGGTCGGGTCTTTTCATGGTTCTATAGAACGCATCTGACGTAGGTGTTTGGTGGTCGGTAGCTACGCCCCATGTCATGCCGTCACGGCTGAAATGTTTACTCATACGACACAGACACAACCTGCGCGTGTTTAATAAGTTAAACTTACACGTTGTCTCCTTTGTCTGCGGCGCTCTGCTCTCCTTCCTTCATGAAACGAAGAAGTATCGCCTGCGCTCCATCCTGACTCTCTCTGTGTGCTGTTCCAGCCTAGATTGTTAGACGCCCGTGATGTGATCGTCCATGATTAATATCACCATCATGCAGACCATGAACACGGTGGCCTCCCCGCTCTCCATATTAGCTTCTTTGTGGTGTTTTTTTCTTCTCTCCTTACTTTTCGCGGGTTTTGTTTTGTTGTTGAATGTGGCGCTAAAGTAACACGTCACTGTCGCAGACGGTTGCGTCCCATCAGTCCCGACCTGGTCCCGACTCATGTGCGAATGCAGACTGAAACAGTTCCGCCGGGGAAGGGCAGCTATCACAACGAAATTTGAGGAGGACACTCTGTCCGAATGCGGCTATAGACATCCCGAATAAGATTGACGATTTTCATCCTGTATCACCACTAGGGAGAGCTAAACTGAAATGATGAAGATTGCTTTGGAATAACTAATATTTCTGTTAACAGAAAGAAACGCGTTTTCAGTTTCAAGATGTTGAAAACATTCTGCTCCCAATTATTTAGTTATTGTTTGTACAATATCGCATGCATAAAATCAAAATCATTTGTGTGCACGTTATGTTTTCCGTGGATTATGTGTAAGTGCATACTACTGTATGTTTACAGTTTTTAAAGTTTACCAGTATATATGACGGATGTGAAAATGCCTTGTGTCGTCTATTAGACTGAAGTTACGTTTGGATTTTTTGTCACTTTTCTTTATTTAAAGAGAAAAATGAGGTCTGATTAGAATGGTTATTTCTTGGGTCAATGTAGAAAGAACTGCGCTACCAGTTTTGTTGCATACGCAGTTTATTACAGCCTTCATTTGAACATGTACAGTTGTTACGAGAAAAAATCTGACACAATTTTCAAGATAATGCATGAGATGCTACTGACACAGCACAGTGGCTCAGTGATAAACAGAATGATCGGAATTAAATCAAAAACATTTCTGTAGCAAGATTACTTTATGGTAGAAGATTTTATTGAGGGTTAAATTATCTTTGTTAAAAGCATTGTTGCAATCCAAATTGTCTGAAGTCTGTTTCACTGTCTTAAAACCCTGCCTGTGTTCACTTCATCAAATCAGCGATTCAGTAAATTAAATGTCCACATCTGCAACATATCTTAAGCTTTATCCTAAAATATTCCCCTAAATTATTTCCCAGCATTATTCTCAGTTATTTTCTGTAAGCATTTTATTAGCATCAAATATTGCACTAGAAAATATTTACCTCTGAATGCTGGGTTGCACTTTGTTGTCCTATGTTTTAACACTTTTCAAATTAAATTCAGTTTATTTATATAGCGCCAAATCACAACAAATGTCATCTCAAGGCACTTCAATGATACAGTCCTATTCAAGCCAATTAGAGTTAATTAAGTATTTTTAATTACTCAGAGAAACCCTTTATATGAATAAAGCACACTGGCTTTGGATCTCAGAGCAGCAGAGCATTTACATTCAGTTTCATTTGTTCTACAGCAAGTCAGAAAACATTAGCTTGTATATATGAGTACCCGCTGGCATGACAAACACAACTACAACACAACACAGATAAGATGAATAGGTGCATTTCTTACATTTCTCATTTGGTGCCTGCTGACTGTCCATTCAAAGACTTTACTGTTCAGAGTAGCTACACACTGAAGAAATGTCACCTAGCTGCACGCGAGCACACAACACAAAGAAATACTGTTGCATTAATGTGTAATATTCATGCACATTTCACAAAACATTATGCTAATTTGATATGGAAGACATCTTTATCATCACTGTGGGTCTAAAACAATATCATATCAGAAATCGCTCAGTAAAAGCATATGATTATTAGCAACAACAATAATAACAATTAGTACTGATATCATGGCTATATATCATGGCTATGTCTTATGGCTTAGGGCGTCAAAGCCACCAATACAAGTATCATCTGTGTTGTATAACACATTGAGCTGTCAGTGAACCTTTTGCACAGAGGACACTCAAGTGTCCAGCAGAAGAACCTTGATGTTATTGGGTAAAGCTCAAATCAGAGAGAGAACACTAGCCAATCAGAGGCAATAAAGTGTTGATGGCCTACATACCATCCATCCATTAATCCATTTTCTATTTCCACTTAAAGCAATTCAGGATTGCACATGTGCTAAACCCTTTCCCAGCTGTCATTGGGCAAAAAAACAGGGTTTTTTGTATTTTTTGTTATTTTATGTATCAGTCTAGAAAACGAGACAAGGACATACATTGTCTTTTTTTATTTTTTTACTTTTACTCCAAGTCCAATATGAAAAACACCCCATTTCTGTTTCTGCAGGTGTCATTAATACTGAAAACAAAATCAAATGGTGCAAATGTGTCTTGGTTTTCAAACCCCAATAACCCAATAATGGCTACAGTTAAAAAATGGGGAATCTGAAAGCCAAACTTTTCTTAAATTTGAAACCAACTATATCTTTTCTATGTCTTTGAAAAATGGTGAAACATAAACATATGCTGGGGAGATAAATAGAAATATGTATGAAATGAGCCCCATTTTGATTTCCAAATATGTTTCTATCCAATCCACATTCCAGAGCGGAGAGGGAGGACGACACTGGGCGGGTCGCAGGTCCATCACAGGGCCTGTCAGTACATCAGTACATGTATAAAAAAGAGCACAGATTCACTCTGGTCAACTGTTAACTGGTCAACCATAACACAAAGTATATAGCTACAGTTACTCCTCAATAATTGTTAACACCATAGATTATTATAAATGATAATATTTTAGATTTAAACAAAAAATGATTGATATCTATGTGCTTTAATTTAGTATTATGTCAAATGGGATCTCACCTTTGTCATTATAGAAGGTCGGCAACTTTGTTCCTGAGAGGATCGTTTTGATTGTTGTAGTCCTTGTTGTTGATCCATGTTTTAATGGTGTCACAATCTTGCTGAGTCATGACATCTTTTCCTCTGAACTCTTTAAACCAGTTGTCAACCATCTTTTCACTGTGTTTCTGAAAACTATTTTCAAAAACATCTCGCTGGAATTTAGAGCGATTATCTTTCTTAAAATCCGGAAAGCCCTTGGTGGAATTCAGCTGGAATCTGGGCATTGACCCAAGGATCGTCAGTTTAAACGAATCCACAACATTGTCTTTGCTGATGGTTTCAGTCAGCAATTTTCTGAAGGCTGGTGATTTTGTACTGGGAAACTCATGATGACAGTCTGCGGGCACAAAAACAGCTGGAAGTTCACCGCCGTGGGATTTCTTCACACCAGGAATCAGTCTGTGATTCAGAGGAGAGGAGTTTGTTGCCACTTCAAGCATGGCTGTTGCTAATTTGCTATTTTGGTTCAAGGTTATAGCTCCTCGTATACAGCTGACTGGTGGCTGGTGATCAGCATTGATGAATTGCCCCATTTTTCTTTTTTGTTGATGTTTTTGCATTAATTTGTATTTTCCTACTCCTCCAACCTCTTTCATACATATTTCTTTCTGTTTTTTTGTGAGTTTTGGTGCAGCTCCCTCTGCCATGTACCAGTCTCCTCCTCTGAGTGTTTCAGTCCACACTTTTCGTTTGATGAAAGGCTCCCAATGGCCTGGATGTCTGAGTAGAGTATCGGCCTCCAGAGATCGGAGGTGGTCTGCCTCCAAAGCAATTTTTTCTTCACAAGCTTTTGGTTTCATGCCTCGTGCCAAAGCATGAAACAGGCAGCTGTTGCCCTTTCCTTCAATGATCATTGTCTCATTATTGATGCGCACATCATAATGGCCACTGGGATATTGGGAAGTCGTTGGTCTGTAGATCAGTGTCACAGTTTGGCTTGCAGGTTTAGTACTTGGGTTCACCTCCTGCATTTTGTTGAGTCTGCCACGTTTATCCTCTGTTAGGATGACAACCTTAGTACCAGTGGCCTCTGACAGGACTCTGACATCGAGAATGGTGCCCACAGTCTCACGGTTCTTGATCCTCTCAGCATGTGACCTTGACTGTTTACCTGCATCTCCTTCAACTTTGGAATTCAGATTTACTGGCATGTTTGTGATATATCTGTTGTTTTGTCCAGCTCTGAGTTTTTCATCTGTTCTGTCACTCTTTAATCCACTTCTTACATGTTTCCGAACGACACCATTCACTTCACTTTGAACACGAGAAACAATGTGACCAGAGAACTTCTGGTGGAAGACTTCTACTAAAGCATCAGCCAATAAATCACTGGTGACTTTGGCTAAATCTTGTTTAAATGCCTTCAGCATCTCAGTATCTGAGGGAGATAGATCATTTACCATCACTTTCTCCGAAATTTTTTTTTCTTTTTTAAACTTATTCAGCTCTTCCTGAAGGTTTGAGAAGAATTTGCTGGAGAGGGTGAGTACTGCAGCGATGGCATCTCCTGCAAGTGTCATGTAGTGGATAGCTTGAATGGATGATAAAATTGCCCACACTTTTCCTTTGGCCCCTGCTTTAGCGCCTGCTTTAGCTGCATCAATCACTGTGATGAGGGATGAGTTCAGCTTGTTCTGCCAGTTGAGGTCTGCATGGAATGGCTGTATTGCTGTGAGGCTTAACTGTCTGAAAATGGCCAGCAGATCACTCCTTTGGCTTTTGTCACTCAGCAGATCATTGAGTTGATCTTTATCCTGGAGGTGTGAGAGGATAATGGAGTCCACTAATGTAGCCAAAGGCTTTTTTTCTATGTTGGATTTTACGTTGTCAGTTATTCCCTTCTGCACTTCACTTTTTATCTTGTTTAAGATTTGTTTCAGTATTTCTTCCTCTGCCTTCCCGAGTCCATAGGTAATGATTTCCTCTACTACCTTTTTAGCCACATGCTTTACTGCATTCTTCATGTTTGCCTTTGCAACAACACTTAAACCGTCTGCAGTCTGCCTTGAGAAGAACTTTGTCAATGACTTAAACTTTTTGCCTAAACTTTTAATTAGAACTTTGCAAGGTTTGAAGCCCTTTGCAATCAACTTCCCAACTCCAAATGTTATGATGGATAGACCAACAGAAATGGCTTTCTGTATAGCCCATGATTTCCAGCTGAACTCTCCCGTTACCATGGCCTCTACACCAGAGATGCAGTCTGATATTCCTTCAATTATCAACCCATTGCCGACTTGAGCTAATGTTCCACATGTAAACACAGTGAGCAATGCTCCTCCAACAATTTGCAAAAGTCCTAAACAGAACACCAGCAGACCTCCCCATGAGAAACGAGGCTCCTCTTCCACAGCAAATACATATTTCAGACCTTGATTGTAGAGGTTGTAGGCTTCCACTTGGAGTTCCTCATCAGCATTTGACACCAAAGAGAAAACTGGTGATTTTTTGGCCAATGCATCCCTACCTTTTTCTTTAATTTCATCAAGCTTTTGGATGGCCTCACTGATGTTTTCATCAAATAATTTGTACATACAGCACCTGGTTGTTAACTGTGTTTCAAGGCTGGTTGATTCATTGTTTGTTGAGTCTGCAGAGGCCATTTTTATGAACTGCAAACAGGCCATGGATTCTTCAGTGAGATACTTCAGAGACTCCTGTGCCTTTCTTAGATCTTCTCCAGCATTAATGAGGTAATCTGCCTTCTGCTGCTTGATAGTGCAGTATGCGTGGCTGTAAAAAGCTACAGCTGCCCAAGTTTCATCTTGATTCATGGCTTTTTCAAAGAGCCTGGCGCCAAGGTCCCATTGTTTTTCATCCACAGCAATATTTCCAAACTTGATGTAGTGATAAATGCTAGAACATGGTGACATTTGACTTTGAGACTGACATCTTGCCTTTGTCAAATCAGCTTTCAAACTCTGTTGCAATTCATCTCTTTTCAGCTGGTCAATTTGTTCTGACTTAGTTTGCAGCCAGATCCCCCAGTACTCGTTCATGATCGCAACAACAGCTCTTCTTTCATCTCCATCTGTGTTCTTGTAAATATCTTGAAGAGTTTCACAGTACTGTGAAAACAGGTCCTCCCGCAGATTCATCTCAGTGACATCATTCATCATGTGATTCATCTTTTCTGTTGAAAGTCTATCTCTTGTGCTCTTAGCTTCCTCCAGAGACGACGTCATCCTGAAATCCTGCTGCATGTGTTCAGTGGACATGATTATCTGAGCAGATCCAGGTTTACCTTTTCGTGCTGTTCGACCAAAAGCCTGCAGTTCCACTCTTGTATTTTCAGAGAGGAAGGAGAGGATTACAAATAATCCTCCACTTTTGTTCACCGTTTTGGACACTTTAATGTCTGTGCCACGCCCAGCAAGGTTTGTGGCAACAAGGACATCACCAGGAAGCAGTTCCTTGTCTATTTTGCTCAAACTTTCCTTGTCACTGCGGCAGTAGAGAACGATTTCACCTGGAATGCTGCTTTTCAGCTCGTCATAGATCTCTTTAGCTTTGTTGATTGTTTCACAGATTACCAGGGCTGCTCTTCCATCTCTGTATGAGTTTGGGAAAATCTGAGCCATAACCACACGTTTTATTTCAGATTTCCACTCTTCAGATGATTTCTTCACAGTACCTTTGACTTCAAACAACTTCTTCCTGTTGAATGTTGGCATTTTTTAGGCAGACAAATTTGGATATAGATTCTGCAAAAACAAAATGTCTGTTTTGCTGCCAAGTGTACCCGTTGTTCCATACATCTTCCCCTGGTACTTTTCAAAGAAGGAGATGTTAGAAATGTAGTTTGTCACTGTTGAAATTGTGCTCAGTTTGATTTGATGTTTAATCTCAACGAACTGCTGCAGGCCATCACCCCATTTCTTATTCAGTTCTACAATTCCAGTAGATCTGAAGTCCACAGGACAGACATTGTTGTTTTCTGTAACATAATCTTGTCCTTCCCTCAGCTTCATTGCCAGAAAGGCATTCTGAACCCACACTGACACTTTCTGCTCAATCAGATACTTCAAGAATCCAGGTATACTGATTTTGTCTTTATTGTTTGTACAAGGGGTGTACTGAATTTTGTCTGAGATTAACTCTGCAATGGGCTTAATGAGAATATCCTCTGAGTCATAGAGAGCACAGCACACGCCTTCTTCCAAGACAAGAAACTTCAGCTCTGGAATGTGGTGTTTGTTGTACGGGCTGAGCTTTTTCAGACAGAGCAATCCCTCTTCATTTAAAGTGTACACGGTAAAGCCATAGGGGACATAGTTCTCCAGTTCTTCAAAAAGATCAACCACAGCATCCTGACTCACAGTTTTCAGTTTTCTAAGAAGTTCATCCTTTCCACTTTTGTAGATATCCTCTGTAAAGCCTTCTGGTACAGTGTTTGTTTTCTCAGCAATGTATAAAATGTCCATTGGATCATTAATTTCACTTTCTTCTGTGTTGATTGAGTCAAAGATGGCCTTGAAGAATGAAGCAGGAGGACCCTGTACAAGTACCTGGTGCCCTGAAGACAGGTAGCCATACTGGCTGACATGGCCCCAGATCATGGCCAGAATAGTGTTCAGATGCTGCATGGAGACCATGGGGCTGGACAGGTAGGTCAGCTGCACTCCCTGATCCAACAGTAGTGAGTCTACTTCATCAATTATGATACACTGATAGCTGCGATCAGATCTCACATCCTTCATCTCAAATACCTGGCGAAGGTGATCTGCAGCAAAGGTTTCAATAGTTCCATAGACAACATCCCTCTGGTAGCACTTTTTTCTATCCTTGTCCTCAGTCTTATTTGTGTTTGTGTCAACTGTAATGCCAAAGTACTTGTAGAATTCACTCCATTCTTCTGCATCTCTTTGACATAACACTGACGAAGTTGACACCACATCTACTTTTTCGCCTCTAAGCACACGCAGCGCTGCAAACATTGCTATGACACAAGACTTCCCCTCTCCAGTGCCCATTTCCAGGAGCTTCCCAGTGTCAGACAAGGCCAAAAGGCACCAGCTAATCATCTGAGTGGCTCTGGGCCACCACTTCCCTCCAGCAATTCTCAGGTGAACTGCATTGCATAAGACTGCCAGGAGCTCCTGGAGGTTTTCTGTTTCCATGTCGTGACTCAGATTTTTTGCTTGTTGTACATCTTTGTGTTGTTCAATTTCACCAGTTTTAATCAGATTGGCTACATGAGTTACTACACTGTATGTTTTACTCAGTGTTTGTTCATCGATGTCTTTCATCTGTCGTATTTCATCAAAAAGAGTGTAAATATCTTTCATTTTCTCATCTCTAAGGTTCTTTTCTAACTGTTCAACCAGACTCTCAGTCTGATGTGAACCTAAGAGTTTGAGAAAGGACCGGTTCCTCTCATCTGTCCACTTGGAAGAAACTTGGTATGTTGCCATCAAATGTAAAATCTTCATGATGGAAATACATCCTTCATCATAATGGTGGTCAGTTAATTCTCCAAGGAGGTTCAAGGTTTCTGCTGGTGACCAAAGTCCAAGGTCTGAAACCATCTGAAAGATGTCTTTGACTTCTTCTTTTAGGCCCAGGAGTTCTTCTGCACAGGCAAATAAAACCTCTAAACACCATCTGTCAGCAGATGATGTCAGGTTTTTTTCAGCCTCTTTTTCACCAGTGACAAATCTCAGGAGGTTCTCAAGAAAGGTCAAAATGAAGATCTCCTTAGAAGACAATCCCTTCCCAGTAGTTTTCTTTAAGATGTTGGTGATTTTACTCTCAGGATTTGTGTCTTTGTTTAGGTTCATGTGGAGTAGCTTGAAAAAAGCCTTGATAAAGCTTTGTTTTTGTGCCATGTCATGACTTTGGAATTTACGCATGAGGTTTTTCAAAACTTTGGCAGCAAACTCCAGGGAATCATTGTCATTGAGCCTTGAAAGTTTCAGATTATGGAATGAACTCAAACATTGTTCTTCAATGATGTATCCTCGAATACGCTCAGGAATCCCTGTTTCCATCAACTTGATGCTGTTCTCAAAGTAATCTGACACAAAGTTTTCCAGTGTACCATACACAATGTCTGCCTGATACACATCCTGGAATGCTGCATCGTTTTCTCTTGTGTTTGTGTTGAGAGAAACTCCAAGATTCTTGTAGAAGTCAGACCACTCATTAGTTTGCTCTTCTGCCTGACCATCCGAGCTCAGCACAATGTCCACTTTGTTTCCAAAGCGGACTTGTATGGCTGCAAACATGGCTATAGCACAAGGGTCTTCTTCCACACCAACTAGTTGTGGCACTCCAGTCTTCTCCTTCAGCATCAGTACGCACCACTGCAACATGTGCTTCACCGTGGGCCACCAGCCTTTTGTGTCAAAGACTGCTTTGCAGAGCTGAGACAGACATTTCTGTAAGTCAGCAGCATTTAAGGCTCCACATTTCAGGTCATCTTTTTGTAGCATTGCAACCTTTTCTGAATGCCGCAAGACATCAGTGGTGATGTTTTCTATCATATCAATCACACACTCATCCAATTTCTGTGACAAACTTAGTTCTTCCAGAGCTACACGTAGACTGCTCCCATCTATCTTTCTGAGAATCTTTTGGAAATCTTCATGGAACCTTTCAGAGTCAACAAAATCGAGAACCTTGAGGAGAGAGTGCCCAGACTCATCTGTCCATTCTGGTGATATGTCATATACTTGAATCAACATTAGGACTTGAGTTATTGACACATCGTTTGTACATTTCCCTGACAGTACTTTGAGCAGAGCCAGTGCCTCCATTGGGGTCCATTGGTTTGTTTCCACAATTCTAAGGACCATTTCAGTGGATTCTGAGTGGGTTTCTTTGTCATTTAAATGTGTGAGTGTGGATAAAAGAAGCTTCAAGCACTGGATCTCCATATTAAAAATAAACATGGAGTTTCTGTTAACTGCATCATCCAGTGATGATGTGAGGATGCTCAGGAATTCTGTAGCAATGAGGTGCTCAGTGGTGAGCTCACCTTCAGCCCATTGATTGGCTATCAGAACTGCGTCAGTGTCAGAGCTATTGCTGTTGGTGAAAAAGTGCATCAGGGTAAGATACAGGGCTTGAGTCAACATGAAACTCTCAGAAACATTACATGCTGATTGGCTGATGGACTCCACCAGGGACTGCACATGATTGCAGATGCTTTCTAGAGAAATTTCCTCAGATATTTCCAGAGACAGGGCACACAGCTCTGTGATGTACACTTGAGCGTGCTGCAGAGTGCCGAGAGATGGAGGAGCACTAATCCATTCATCAAACAGAAGTTTGTCCAGAGCTGACAAGATCTTTCCCAGCTGATCAGCTGGCAGCTCGGTGAGACTGAGATCTGAAACCTCAAAATTACATTTCAAAGAGAGGATTTCTAGAAGCTCATCATTGCCACTGTCTGAGTCATAGTCAATCTCAAATTGATCAAAATGACCTTTCAGAACCTTTTGCTTGGATTCCTGCTCCTCTGATATGCTGCTGCTCAGTTGTCTGTCATATTGCTCTTTTGCTTGTTGCTGTGATTCTTCAAGTCTTTGATTCAGTTGTTTTTGTCGTTCCTCTTCTCTTCTCCTTTCCTCTTCTCTCCTCTGTCTTTCCTCTTCTCGTCTCCTCTCTTCCTCTCTTTTCCTTCTCTCCTCCGCTCTTCTTCTTTCCTCCTCCCTTCTACTTTCCTCTTGATCCCTGATTGGCTTATGAAAACAGTATGCACACTCGTGTAAAAAAATATCATATGGCCTGTAGTATTCACCTCTGTTGAACACATATACGTATTTTCCATGAACGGTATCACAATACAAATCATTAAAGGATTTGCATGGAGGCAGGACTTTATTACACTTGCAGCATCTCAGCCTGTCGCCCATGTTACTCTCTGATGGTACTTTGTTCCCCATTTTTGTCAAGCAGTTATGTGGTTGTTTTCATGTGAATCCACGTATTCCTGCAACAAATATACACCCATGAGAAACATTTAAAAGAACACATACAGTGCCTTCCATAACATTTGTGACACAGTATTATTTTTTCTAATTCCTCCTCTGCTCTTCATTTTAAAATTCTAAATCAAATCATTCATATGTGATTAAAGTGCACATTCCAGGCTTTAATTCAAAGTAATTTTCATTAATCTAAGTTCCACCATGTGAAATTACAATACTTTTTATAAACAGTCCCCTCATTTCAGGGCAGCATAATTTAGGATGCTTGGCTTCTCAGGTATTTGTGATTTGATATGATTTCATCTGTGGGGTTCATTGTTCAACATGAGGAGAGAAGCTGTGCCAGTGAAAGTCAAACTAGACACGAAAAAAAAGAAAAAAACTTTAAAGACATCGGTCAAACCTCAGGAGTACCAAAATCAACTGTCTGGAATATCATTAAGAAAAAAGAACGTACTGGCGAGCTCTGTAATCACAAAGGGACTGTTAGACCAGGGAGTACCCAGAGAGAACCCATGCATGTACAGGGAGAACATGCAAACCACATACAGAAACACCTGCAACAGTGCTACCAACTGCACCACTGTGCAGCCTCAAAACTGTAAATTTACACGTAATAATAGCCGCTTTCGGACAGAGTAGTTATAAGAACGCAGTTATCAGAACTGTCCTACTCGAATTTCGTTCTGATAACTGTCCTTCCCCAGCGGAACTGTTTCAGTCTGCATTCGCACGAGTCGGGACCAGGTCGGGACTGATGCGCCGCGCGCAGCCGTCTGCGCCAGTGACGTGTTATGTTAGCCGTTTAGCGCCACATTCAACAACAAAACAAAACCGGTAAAAGTAAGGAGAGAAGAAAAAACACCACAAAGAAGCTAATATGGAGAGCGGGGAGGCCACCGTGTTCATGGTCTGCATGATGGTGATATTAATCATGGGCGATCACATCAGGCGTCTAATATCGAGGCTGGAAAAGCTCACAGAGAGTCAGGAGATACTTTTTAATTTCATGAAGTAAGAAAGGAGAGCAGAGCGCTGCAGACAAAGGAGACAACGTGTAAGTTTAACTTATTAAACACCCGCCGGTTGTGTCTGTGTGGTACGATGAAACATTTCAGCCGTGATAGCATGACATGGGGCGTAGCTACCGACCACCAAACACCTCCGTCAGATGCGTTCTGTAGAACCATGAAAAGACCCGACCTCGGAGAAGGAGCTGAAATGGTTATAGGAACTGAGGGAGATAGCCCCGAGTTCCTGTATGTCCGAACACGGGAGAAAATGGCCCCGCGGATTAAAAGATTATTAGAACTGCCAATGGTTCCTACAGTCCGAAAGCGGCTATTAACCCAATTTTAGGTCTTTTGCAGCTTCACAATAAATCATTTTCAGGTGTATAAGGCTAAATTGGTGTGATTTTTATGGAGTCATTTCTAGTTGGTAAGCAAGTTTTTATCTGCATCTACTTTTGTTAATAAATTCATAATAAATAAAGGTTCTGGACCAAATGAGTCCACCTCCATTATAAGTATCATACATGGACCCGAAATGGCTCCGGGCCGGATGATGCGTTCTATGAATGGATCCAAAACGGATCCGGGCCAGATGATGTGATCTATGAACGGAACCAAAACGGATACGGGCCGGATGATGTGATCTATGAACGGATCCAAAACGGATCCGGGACGGATGATGTGATCTATGAACGGATCCAAAATGGATACGGGCCGGATGATGTGACCTATGAACGGATCCAAAATGGATACGGGCCGGATGATGTGACCTATGAACGGATCCAAAACGGATACGGGCCGGATGATGTGATCTATGAACGGATCCAAAATGGATACGGGCTGGATGATGTGATCTATGAACGGATCCAAAATGGATACGGGCCGGATGATGTGACCTATGAACGGATCCAAAATGGATACGGGCCGGATGATGTGACCTATGAACGGATCCAAAACGGATACGGGCCGGATGATGTGATCTATGAACGGATCCAAAATGGATACGGGCCGGATGATGTGACCTATGAACGGATCCAAAATGGATACGGGCCGGATGATGTGACCTATGAACGGATCCAAAACGGATACGGGCCGGATGATGTGATCTATGAACGGATCCAAAACGGATACGGGCCGGATGATGTGATCTATGAACGGATCCAAAATGGATACGGGCCGGATGATGTGATCTATGAACGGATCCAAAATGGATCCGGGCCGGATGTGGCATTTAATGTGTGGATCCGTGATCTGGATCTGTTCCAGATCCGTTCCTGAGCCTACCCTAAATCCGGAACGAATCCGGTCTGGCGTCCGTTTGTTATCTGGGCATCCTAACTGGTAGCATCTCAGTGTGGTTCGGGAGCTGCACAGCCATGGACCGTAAGGCCCTACGCAGTGTGGTCCGATCTGCTGAGTGCATCATTGGTAGGAAACTACCAACCCTTCAGGACATCTACCACACAAGATGTCTTCGTAGAGCTGGCAGAATCCCAAAAGATTGCCATCACCCATCTTTCAGACTGTTCACTATGCTGCCTTCTGGTAGGCTGTACAGAAGCATCCGGTCTCGCACCCACAGAATGGAGAACAGTTTCTATCCTAAGGCCATCAGGCTTCTAAATAGACTATAATGCACTCTCATCACTTACACACTCGTCACTTTATACTTTACACATGCCTACCTCCACTGCTGTTTCCACTGCAACTTGCAATATTGCACAATATTGTATTTTTTAAGTTACCTTATGTTCTAGGTTAGTATAGGTCTTAGATTAGCATAGGCTATTATGTGTATTATATGTTCAATATAGCTCTTTTAATTAGCGTAAAATGTATATTGTAGTATCCACATTGCCTATTTATTGTTAATGTTTTTCTTAGAATACTTATGTCATGACATGTTACGGCATGTTATGTCTTGTTATGGTAGCTGCTATACGGTGTCCTGTCCTAAGAATTTCAGTGCCCAGTCCGACTCTGTTGTTCTGTGTATCTGACAATAAAAGACTTGACGTGACACCACTTTCAATAATATTATAGACAGGTTTCCTCCCAATAAATAAACATCTCCAAACGCAGTTCTGGAACAAGGTTTATAAATGTCGGCACAATAGATTTAAAATAGAAGGAGCTTCTTTAATTCCTGGATTGATTTGGGGCTAATCAATAACAGATTAAATAGTAAGTAAGTCTGATAGATTCCCAGCTCCAGTATCAGGTAAAATATGCATTGCTATCCACAGCTTGAGTCAATAAGTTAAACAAAAAACACTAAATAAGCTTGTTACATTACCTTAATGTGGAGGCTTGGATGGAGAGTGCTATCTGTGCCACAGAGCTGAAAGTGAAACTGAAAGTAACATTCCCAGAGAGAGAGAGAGAGAGAGAGAGAGAGAAGGAAATTCACCTCATTCCAGTAAACAGGGGTGAATGTCTGGCCCTAAACTTGTACTTCTTTCTTTAATCATGTTTCCCTGTTTTGCACTTTCATGCTGACATATAAATAGAGGATACATTTGATAGGATGGATTTTACACGGCAAAATTAAAGGGACCAATTTTGTCTCACCAAATAACAGATTAAATAAAGTCTGATAGATTCCTAGCCCGAATATCAGGTAAAATACATATTGCTGTCCACAGATTGAGTCAATAAGTTAAACAAAAAACACTAAATAAGCTTGTTACATTACCTTAATGTGGAGGCTTGGGTGGAGAGTGCTATCTGTGCCACAGAGCTGAAAGTGAAACTGAAAGTAACATTCCCAGAGAGAGAGAGAGAGAGAGAGAGAGACGGAAAATCACCTCATTCCAGTAAACAGGGGTGAATGTCTGGCCCTAAACTTGTACTTTTCTTTAATCGTGTTTCCCTGTTTTGCACTTTCATGCTGACATATAAATAGAGGATACATTTGATAGGATGGATTTTACATGGCAAAATTAAAGGGACCAATTTTGTCTCACCAAATAACAGATTAAATAAAGTCTGATAGATTCCTAGCCCGAATATCAGGTAAAATACATATTGCTGTCCACAGATTGAGTCAATAAGTTAAACAAAAAACACTAAATAAGATTGTTACATTACCTTAATGTGGAGGCTTGGGTGGAGAGTGCTATCTGTGCCACAGAGCTGAGAGTGAACCTGAAAGTAACATTCCCAGAGAGAGAGAGAGAGAGAGAGAGAGAGAGAGAGACGGAAAATCACCTCATTCCAGTAAACAGGGGTGAATGTCTGGCCCTAAACTTGTACTTCTTTCTTTATTTGTGTTTCCCTGTTTTGCACTTTCATTCCAACATTTGATAGGATGGATTTTACATGGCAAAATTAAAGGGACCAATTTTGTCTCACCAAATAACAGATTAAATAAAGTCTGATAGATTCCCAGCCCTAATATCAGGTAAAATACCTATTGCTATCCACAGCTTGAGTCAATAAGTTAAACAAAAAACTCTAAATAAGCTTGTTACATTACCTTAATGTGGAGGCTTGGGTGGAGAGTGCTATCTGTGCCACAGAGCTGAGAGTGAAACTGAAAGTAACATTCCCAGAGAGAGAGAGAGAGAGAGAGAGAGAGAGATAGAGACAATTTTGGCTCATCATGCAGGCATTGCCTTAGCTCTATACATGGGACAGTTTTATACGTTTCTTTTGAAAACTGTTTGTGAGCTTCGGTTATTGTCTAAACTCAACAAAGAACACTGAGCAACAACATGGTCTCTTGCCCAGCTCATGTGTATAAAGACTCCCTGCAGATCTTCCTCTCTCACTCTGCAGACTGCCATGTTTTCTGTATGACCGATGGACCTTTCTTACTTCGAACTAAATACACTTAAGACTCACTTAAGAAAAAAAAAACAGTGGTAATTTTATCCTAAAATAATGTTTTACTAGAAACTTTATTTGCAGATCATGATAGATAAGTATACCTTTGATAACATCTCCTGTCAACTTACCAGGTAATGGGGAGTAAGTGTTATCCATTAATGTCCCCTTCCTTGCAGTTTCATTACCTCTGGACCTACCGCTGATTGGATTTGACTTCTTAGAAAACCATCCCTGAAAGGATTCTTGATCAAGACAAGGAGTACTATCAAAGGTTTATGGCAGAAGGTTCATGATATATCTTCCAAATGCACTATAGGTGTAATGACCATAGACATGATTAGGATCAAGGCAGGTTGAATAGGAATCAGCTAGTGACAATGGATGACATTATTTAGAGTAAAAAATTATCTTTGTCAATGTATAACGTTACCATCATGAAATATCATTAATATGTAACTGTAAAACTTTGATCTTTGCTAAAAGGCATGAAACAAAAAGGGTATTTTTTGTGTCAAATTTTGAATCACAAGTGCTGGGAAGGAACTGGGTTACATACTAATAAAAAGGAGTTGACTGTTTACCACACTACTTATTTGGAGCCGTTTTTGTCACATTTTTGCGTTGCTTCATTATTCATCTGTGGAACGTGTTGGTGGTGAAATTATTTGAACTCCCACGCCCTGATGTGGCAATGCAGTCAAATCTCTGCAGGAAAGCACTCATGTTAAGTAACAGCCCACGTCAGACTGTACACATGCAACTTCATTGTTTCATCATGGATTTTTCCACAGCAATCTAAACACATACAGCAGCTTAACTTTCATTCACTCAAACTGGGAGCTGACCACAGTGAGTCTCAAAGTGTTTACATCCTCAGTGCAGAAAAGCGCATCCATCTGCAGTCGATAATTAAAGATGTAGCCTATTGTTAAAGTATTTTACCCCAAACTACCACTAAGTACCTATTTAGTTTCTGCAGTGTATGGTTTTGTTTGGACAACATATTAATTAATCTTGTTACGTCACAAAATGTTACTTTTATTTCACAAAGCAAGAGTATCTTGTTAAAAACAAACTTCAAGATGCAAGTTCACAGAAGGGCTGGAACCATTTAGAAAGCGAGTCAGACTACGTTCAGACTGCAGGCCTTAATGCTCAATTCCGGTTTAATATTCAGATCTGTTTTTTGTTTTTTTGTTGGCATGTTCTTTTTAATGTGGCCAATATCAGATTTCAGTGTGAACAGCTCACTGCACTGAACGACCCCTCGTGCAAAAAACAACAAAAACAAACGCACTCATGTGGTGACTTCCACCTGCGCAGAATTGTGACGAACGTCGATCGAGAGTGACATAGAGGTCGCATGAATTCCGATGTGACCATACAGACTGAGGTTGCATTGCAAAACATCTGATCTTTATAACCACATACTAAAGTGTCCCAAATCCAAATTGAAAAAATATGGTTCCATGTGATTTGTGCTGTTTACACTGACATGAAAAACTCAGATCTGAGTCACATAAGAGCAAAAAAAAAAAAAACAGATTTGGGCCACATTTGACATGAGGTCGGAACTATCCGAAGATGTTAATGGGGCTACTGCACATGACAAGTCAGATGTTTACCGATGTTGTTTTTCCCCCAAAAATATTCAATATTTCCTGTAGTGTCTGCAGCATTACAATATATATTCTATCGTCAATTGACTTATTGTAAGAATGTGGTTTGGTTACACAGGACCAAACTAGGGTTTGGACAGGAAGTCAGTAAAGAGACGCCAAAACCGGAGTGATGTGCTCTCGTTTTGCCTGCACCAGCCATCCAGGCGTGAGGTAATAAAAGCATGAATCACTGTCTCTAGGTGGCATCAAGACAGGAGGGACTTCATTTTTGACAGCTGCCTCAACTGAAAAAAAGAAAAAAACAGGAGATAAGACATGTTATGAAACGGCAAACTTTATATCAAAGTGTTGTTTATCACACTAGTATTCATACTAGCAATAACCTCCATTTTGTAATTTATTCTAAGACATTTCACTCCTAATTGAATTAATCCCACCAGAACATAAGAGTTTAGGCACTAACTCCGCTTAGATAAAACCTTAAGTATGAACTTAATTACTAAAAAAAAGAAATCCTGTGATTCAACAAAAAGAAGAAAAAAAAAGGTTTTAACAGTTTTTCATGTATTAAGCAGAACAGGTATCCTATCTGAATCTGAAGATCTTTGATATCTTATTTCACACATGCGCGCGTGCACACACAATGATATTAATTCATATATACCTTAAGAAATTGTGTATAAAATAAAGGGGAAAATCACACAAAAAAAAGATTTTCAAATAAAAATTGGTTGAAAGAAATAGGTTGAAAACCAACATTTGAAAACCTCACCAACCTATCTAAGAACACGTACAAACCTCTAAGATCATGTCTTCAGTACTTTGCTCACTCCAAAACAAATAAATGATCAGATTCACAAAGTTCCTGCAAAGGTTGACCAGCAACTTTTGAGCTAATCTTCATTTGGTGGAAAAAACACGACTTTAAAGTCGTGGACAAACACATGTATCATGTCGTTTTTCACAACTGTAAAGCACTCATAACCTCAGAGCTGAAAAACAAGAAGAATCTGTTTCATTTCAACTGAAATGAATTCAGTTTTATTTCTATAGCGCCAAATTACAACCAATGTCATCTCGAGGCACTTCAAAGATAATTGGTTTGAATCCGATTCAAGTCAATTAGAATCCAAGTCATTGTAATAGAATCATAATCCAGTTGCCCCCGAGGACTGAAGAAACAATCTCAATGTCAGAGTTATCTGAGTCACTTAACAAAGATATACCATCCCATTTTATTTCTAAAGCACCTTGAAAACAACGTAACAGTTGACCAAAGAGTTGTACAATACAGTATAAGAGAAATAAAAATAAAAAACATAGCACATACGTGAAATTAAAATGCAGATAGAGATAAAATGGACAATTAAAAAGAATGAAATAAAATTGAATAAAATGAAAACACAGGACCAGTGGTGTCAAAAGTACACACATTTGTTACTTAAGTAGAAGTATAGATACTGCAGTTTAAAAACACTCTGGTAAAAGTTGAAGTATCAACTTGACCTCTTTACTCAAGTAAAAGTGAAAAAGTATGTGCTCCAAAACCTACTTAAAGTATAAAAGTATAAAGTAACCTTTAAATAAAAAATAAAAAAACATTTAACGTTTGCAGTTTGTAGAACACTTGGTTGCTTCTGACGAATGACGATTTCCTTGTGTGTCAGCACAAATTTGACGAATAGCCTAACCGATGAGTGTTTGCGTTATGTGATTCATCCAATTACACTCGTTCTCACTAGGTGTGGATGGCGCCACTGATCTGTATCGGATGGCGCACATGACGTGAAATACATAAACATTAAACTGAATGCAAGAGTAACGAGGCTGTTTGTTTTGAACATGTAAGGAATAGAAAGTACAGATACTTGTGTGAAAATGTAATGAGTAGAAGTCAGAAGTAGGCAGAAAAATAAGTAATGGAGTAAAGTACAGATACCTAAAAAGTGTACTTAAGTACAGTAACGAAATATTTGTACTTCGTTACTTGACACCTCTGCACAGGACCTATAAAAATTTTGAAGAAAAGAGTACAAGAATAAGATTTAAATCACAGACAACGACTCACACTGGGTCAAAGGCCAGTGAGTACAAGTGAGCTCTTAAAAGAGTTTTAAAAAATGGCAACAGAGGGAACCTGTCTGACCTGCAGTGGTTCCACATTTGGGGAGCTGCAGCTGAGAAGCCTCTGTCTCCTATGGATTTATAAATGTTTTACATCCTGTTAAAAGCATCTGGTCAGCTGGTCTGAGAGCATGTGGTGGTACATAAGGATGAAGCAGTTCAGACAGATAAAAAAGGGGCAAGACCATTAACGGATAAAATCTTTTTAAAATGGATTCATGATATGGACAGGAAGCCAGTAAAGAGACGCCAAAACCGGAGTGATGTGCTCTCGTTTTGCCTAAACCAGCCATCCAGGCGTGAGGTAATAAAAGCATGAATCACTGTCTCTTGGTGGCATCTAGACAGGAGGGACTTGATTTTTGACAGCTGCCTCAACTGAAAAAAAGAAAAAAACAGGAGATAAGACATGTTATGAAACTGTGATTACTGTCATCATTTTGTCTGCACAATATTTGGGTCTCTGTAAACAAAACTCCATATTTCTCCATATACAATGTATATCAAACAGCTGTAATTTCTACACAACTTACCAGATATTTTATCACTCAAGATGTGGTCAAGCCCCAACTCGTGAAATACTCCTGTGACGACTTTAGATGGTGTAAAGCATTGGTACCGTTGGTGCTTCCTCTTTGTTCACATGAAAGAAGCCGGTGGGCAGCTAGTATATAAAGACCCGTGTGTTTCACACTCTTTAGTTCCTCAGCCATGGACAAAGGTTTACTGCTGGCCCTGTTGACTCTGGAGGTCTTCCTGCTCACCGCAGCCTTCACCTCTTCAGGTGAAGCTGCTCTTCTGACCGATGACCGTCAACAAGGAGAGCAACAACAGCCCGCTGATCTGGTAAGACAACGGTCAGACATTTTTATTGTGATGTCAGAACCTTGTGTTTTCACATCAGATTTGTTTACTTGTGAAGTAAAAAGTTTTAGTTAAAACTCATATTACAAGGTAACAGCATGAGAGGGCATTTTTTTCATGCAACATTGATACATTTATCTTTATTTTGTCACAGAATGTGAGAAAAGGAGAAGTGGAGAAGGTGAGGGTACCAGTCAGGAGATTCTGTAGCTTCAAACGAGGAGGATGCGGTCCTTTCATAGTGGTAAGCTTGCTTCGCTCTGAACGGATTTGTTGGTTAAGAAAGTGGAAAAAAACAAATCTAATCAAAATACTGAAAATGTGGATAACAGTTGGTTAACTCTTCCTCTTTCTACTATTTAGAAGCCAAAAACAAAACCCACCGAGGCTGCTTTACTTTTTTGAAGGAAAATGTCAAGATGATGGAAACACATTCATGTGTGCACGTCAACATCAGAAGTTCAAAGCAAGTTTTTAAGGAATTGCTATGTTATGCTTCAACCCACAAAGGAATCTCTGCTTTGCCATTTATTGCCATGCTTCTAATCTGCTGATTGTTATTACAAAAATAAAATATTTCACATTGATTTTGTGTTATTTCTGTCCACATTTGAAATGCCATGTATCAGATTAAAATCCTTTTAGTACCAACAGACTCTAAATAGTTAATAACCTGGCACATATTTAAAATCAATACTGATCTAAACTGGGAAGCTTTTTTTTAATAACAAATAATAAACGGCAAACTTTATATCAAAGTGTTGTTTATCACACTAGTATTCATAAGATTTATGCCAACCTACCTATAACCTCCATTTGGTCATTTATTCTAAGACATTTCATTACTAATTGAATTAATCCCACCAGAACATAAGAGTTTAGGCACAGCTACTAATTCAAAAGGAATGAGTCCAAACTGTTGAATAGAAGGTAAGGGACTAACTTCTCTTAGGTAAAACCTTAAGTATGAACTTAATTACTAAAAAATAGAAATCTGGTGATTCAACAAAAAGAAGAAAAAAAAGGTTTTAACAGTTTTTCATGTATAAAGCAGAACAGGTATCCTTTCTGAATCTGAAGATGTTTGATGTTTTATTTTTCCCCACATGATTATGATTTTTTATCACTGGATGGCAGTATAATACTATGAGACTGTTGACAAAGGGATGATACATTACTGATTTTATAGAGTCGTGGCAATGTTTGTTGCGGTTTGAGTGTTAATAATTTGTTACCTTCAGCACCATGGACAGAGGAGCCACGGAGGCCGCAGCTGAGGGTTCATTAACCCTCTGGAGTCTAAGGACTTTTCAGAGACTTTGAGGCAGTTGTCAACTTGTCACCACCTTGACATTTTCAAGTATTTCAACTAACTGTAAACATCTATGCAAAAGTGACACATATTGTTGTATTCTGAAAAGCCTAACAAAAAATAATATGAGAGTAAAGTGAATGTAATACAAACAAGTTTTATTTAAATTGAGGGTAAACACAACTGTACAAAAAAAAAAGTTTTAGAGGTCTTCAAACAGTGCAAGAAAACACACTATAAATATATCTAGCCAAGACTTTTGAACCTTGTAAACAAAAGTATTGGCTGAATAAAAGAAAAAAGTGCAGTCAGAAATGTTTTTTTGTTTCCACACAAACTGTAAAAAAGTAATTGTAACTCAAGGCAGTGTCTCTGTTAGTTGAATACTAATTAGATGGGTGTGTAACACCCCTGATTGCCCCCACTCCCCTGTCACTCTCCATGTGATAATTGTCTGTCTCGGGCAGGACATTGTTGTTGAATGGGGTGTGTTCTCACCTGTGAATAGCCACTCAATCATCTGGTATTTAACATGTGAATAGCGATAGGTGTGGCCTAGGAGGCTGCTGCAGTCAGAGAGTACAGAAAATCCAAAGATTTCTTTTCACTCTCTTTAAAAAGGGCCAGCTATATAGCTTATTTATTTATTTATATATATTTGAAAAGTAAAAGTTTTAAGGTTTTTAATGGTGTCACTTATATGTTTGAATGACAAAAACTCACAGAGTTACAGATGTGTTTTTGGAGAAGTGTCAAAAAAATCATGCCGGCGGGATTTAGACTCCAGAGTGTTAAGGGCTGATGTGCGACACCTGCGAGCAGCCACACAGAAACGCCCCTCTCGCCACCAGAGAACTTTTACCACCTACCCTTTCCCCTGATTTTATATAGGAATTTGTGAAGTAAATAAACTATCCATTTTTATTCTTCCAAACCTCGACTCCTCATATGTCAACGTTTATAAAAAGCAACCTGAAATCCACTTCTTGTTATGAGTGGGAATTCATGTCAAATAATACTTAGAACCTAACAAGTTAACTCCTTGTTGATGTTGATATTTTATTGAGCATCTGAAAATAACTGCTCATCTCAAACCCTCACACGAGCTGATTGTTTTTCTAGTCTTCCTCTAATCCTCTTTTAATCAGCAGAAAACTAAAAGAGCTTTGTTTAAGAAAAAAAAGTTTTAATCCCTGTCTCATGTAATTTTGTACATCATTTAGAAGTTTTCCAATTACAGATCAAACCCTCTCAACTGCTATAGAAATTGTTTTCAACCTTGCTTGTAGTCAGGATTCAGATGTTCCTGAAGCATCCTAAATAGCTAAGATAAAAAAAGCAACTCCAAACTTTAAAACAGTGTAAAGCTGCAATGAATATTAGCTCAATATGACTGCCCAGTATAACTAATATCATCATTGCTAAAAAAGATTAAGCATGATATATAATTATTCAACCATATACCGTGTGCAAACATGCTATTTAAATATTCTTATTTGTAGATAAACAGTGATCTATTCTTGTCATTTTATTTGATTATATATGTTAATCATGTCATTCCATGCACTTAAGTTAGTATAAGGTACTATTTGAGATTTTCATTTTCATGATTTTCATTTTTTTAAATTATGATTATGTTATTCAATTATTATGATATGTTTATGCATCTTATGCTTATGCATTTGGCAGATGCTTTTACAAAAAGCGACTTACACTCATATCCCAGGTAGGCAGGTAGAAAAAGGGGGTCTTGCCTAATATTAAGATATTATGAAATCATAATAACATTTCATGTTTGGCTGTTTTATGGTAATAGGCACTTCACAAACTAATATGTATAAATTTAATGATTCACTGGTATAGATTTTTTTTAATTCTTCTGGACAACAAAAGAGTCGTGAAACCAAACATCAGCTAAATTTATCACGTCCTTTCTTGCACCATCGGCCTGCTTAAAATGGGATTTTGCAGCAACCTTCCAAGTCAGAGTAAAATTTTAAAAATCTGTTTGTTGACTGATTGTTTATTATGTGGTTATTCAAAACTGCTTATTTGTTGTTGGTAGATTTTAAGATTAATAAATATCCATAAACCAAGTTGTTGTTCTTTATGTTCCTTTTGTGTGAGAAAAGTGACGAGAAGTGAAAATGACAATACTCTGTTTTATTTATATTTCTAATTAACCAAGTATTATAACTAAAGACCGATTCAAATTCATCCATCCATCCATCATCTTCCGCTTGTCCGGGGATCGGGTCGCGGGGGCAGCAGCTTGAGCAGAGAGACCCAGACGTCCCTGTCCCCGGCCACTTCCTCCAGCTCTTCTGGGGGACCCCGAGGCGTTCCCAGGCCAGCCGAGAAACATAGTCTCTCCAACGTGTCCTGGGTCTTCCCCGGGGTCTCCTCCCAGTGGGACGGGCCCGGAACACCTCACCAGGGAGGCATCCTAACCAGATGCCCGAGCCACCTCATCTGACTCCTCTCGATGCGGAGGAGCAGCGGTTCTACTCCGAGCCCCTCCTGGATGACCGAGCTTCTCACCCTATCTCTAAGGGAGAGCCAATTTTGCAATTTCAAATATTTATTTCAAATGTCCTTGAAATGGCTCGATATTTATGATTCTATAGGATGCAGTAATCTACAGATAGCTGATCTTTAGTGCTGTAAATTGTTCAACTCGCATATGCTGAGTTACATCGAGCAGTGACTCACATCAGGAAAAGACATCGTAAAACTGTTTTGGTTTATAAGCCTGAAACCATGAGGCTAGAAAAGCAAGTCTGATGTCTATGCAGTCATTGGTTGACTGCAGTTAATAAATTCATTATCTTAAATGGGGAAATGTGTGTGGCCTGCTGTGATAGAAAGAACTGCGCTACCAGTTTTGTTGCATACGCAGTTTATTACAGCCTTCATTTGAACATGTACAGTTGTTATGAGAAAAAATCTGACACAATTTTCAAGATAATGCATGAGATGCACTGACACAGCACAGTGGCTCAGTGATAAACAGAATGATCGGAATTAAATCAAAAACATTTCTGTAGCAAGATTACTTTATGGTAGAATATTTTATTGAGGGTTAAATTATCTTTGTTAAAAGCATTGTTGGAATCCAAATTGTCTGAGGTCTGTTTCTGTCTTAAAACCCTGCCTGTGTTCACTTCATCAAATCAGCGATTCAGCAAATTAAATGTCCACATCTGCAACACATCTTAAGCTTTATCCTAAAATATTCCTCTAAATTATTTCCCAGCATTATTCTCAGTTATTTTCTGTAAGCATTTTGCAAGCATCAAATATTGCACTAGAAAATATTTACCTCTGAATGCTGGGTTGCATTCTGTTGTCCTATGTTTTAACACTTTTCAAATTAAATTCAGTTTATTTATATAGCGCCAAATCACAACAAATGTCATCTCAAGGCACTTCAATGATACAGTCCTATTCAAGCCAATTAGAGTTAATTAAGTATTTTTAATTACTCAGAGAAACCCTTTATATGAATAAAGCACACTGGCTTTGGATCTCAGAGCAGCAGAGCATTTACATTCAGTTTCATTTGTTCTACAGCAAGTCAGAAAACGTTAGCTTGTATATATGAGTACCCGCTGGCATGACAAACACAACTACAACACAACACAGATAAGCTGAATAGGTGCATTTCTTACATTTCTCATTTGGTGCCTGCTGACTGTCCATTCAAAGACTTTACTGTTCAGAGTACACACTGAAGAAATGTCACAAAGGTCATCCCATTTTTAAATCAGGTATGATGTGCTTTAGTCACCAAGCTGTACGTGAGTACACAACACAAAGAACTACTGTTGCATTAATGTGTAATATCCATGCACCTTTCACAAAACATTATGCTAATTTGATATGGAAGACATCTTTATCATCACTGTGGGTCATAAAACAATATCATATCAGAAATCGCTCAGTAAAAGCATATGATTATTAGCAACAACAATAATAACAATTAGTACCGATATCATGGCTATGTCTTATGGCTTAGGGCGTCAAAGCCACCAATACAAGTATGATCTGTGTTGTATAACACATAGAGCTGTCAGTGAACCTTTTGCACAGATGACACTCAGTGTCCAGCAGAAGAACCTGTTATTGGGTAAAGCTCAAATCAGAGAGAGAACACTAGCCAATCAGAGGCAATAAAGTGTTGATGGCCTACTCACCATCCATCCATTAATCCATTTTCTATTTCCACTTAAAGCAATTCAGGATTGCACATGTGCTAAACCCTTTCCCAGCTGTCATTGGGCAAAAAAACAGGGTTTTTTGTATTTTTTGTTATTTTATGTATCAGTCTAGAAAACGAGACAAGGACATACATTGTCTTTTTTTATTTTTTTACTTTTACTCCAAGTCCAATATGAAAAACACCCCATTTCTGTTTCTGCAGGTGTCATTAATACTGAAAAATAAAATTGTGCAAATGTGTCTTCAAGCCCCAGAAATGGCTACAGTTAAAAAATGGGGAATCTGAAAGCCAAACTTTTCTTAAATTTGAAACCAACTATATCTTTTCTATGTCTTTGAAAAATGGTGAAACATAAACATATGCTGGGGAGATAAATAGAAATATGTATGAAATGAGCCCCATTTTGATTTCCAAATATGTTTCTATCCAATCCACATTCCAGAGCGGGGAGGGAGGACGACACTGGGCGGGTCGCAGGTCCATCACAGGGCCTGTCAGTACATCAGTACATGTATAAAAAAGAGCGCAGATTCACTCTGGTCAACTGTTAACTGGTCAACCATAACACAAAGTATATAGTTACAGTTACTCCTCAATAATTGTAAACACCATAGATTATTATAAATGATAATATTATAGATTTAAACAAAAAATGATTGATATCTATGTGCTTTAATTTAGTATTATGTCAAATGGGATCTTACCTTTGTCATTATAGAAGGTCGGCAACTTTGTTCCTGAGAGGATCGTTTTGATTGTTGTAGTCCTTGTTGTTGATCCATGTTTTAATGGTGTCACAATCTTGCTGAGTCATGACATCTTTTCCTCTGAACTCTTTAAACCAGTTGTCAACCATCTTTTCACTGTGTTTCTGAAAACTGTTTTCAAAAACATCCCGCTGGAATTTAGAGCGATTATCTTTCTTAAAATCCGGAAAGGCCTTGGTGGAATTCAGCTGGAATCTGGGCATTGACCCAAGGATCGTCAGTTTAAACGAGTCCACAACATTGTCTGTGCTGATGGTTTCAGTCAGCAATTTTCTGAAGGCTGGTGATTTTGTACTGGGAAACTCATGATGACAGTCTGCGGGCACAAAAACAGCTGGAAGTTCACGGCCGTGGGATTTCTTCACACCGGGAATCAGTCTGTGATTCAGAGGAGAGGAGTTTGTTGCCACTTCAAGCATGGCTGTTGCTAATTTGCTATTTTGGTTCAAGGTTATAGCTCCTCGTATACAGCTGACTGGTGGCTGGTGATCAGCATTGATGAATTGCCCCATTTTTCTTTTTTGTTGATGTTTTTGCATTAATTTGTATTTTCCTACTCCTCCAACCTCTTTCATACATATTTCTTTCTGTTTTTTTGTGAGTTTTGGTGCAGCTCCCTCTGCCATGTACCAGTCTCCTCCTCTGAGTGTTTCAGTCCACACTTTTCGTTTGATGAAAGGCTCCCAATGGCCTGGATGTCTGAGTAGAGTATCGGCCTCCAGAGATCGGAGGTTGTCTGCCTCCAAAGCAATTTTTTCTTCACAAGCTTTTGGTTTCATGCCTCGTGCCAAAGCATGAAACAGGCAGCTCTTGCCCTTTCCTTCAATGATCATTGTCTCATTATTGATGCGCACATCATAATGGCCACTGGGATATTGGGAACCCTTTGGTCTGTAGATCAGTGTCACAGTTTGGCTTGCAGGTTTAGTACTTGGGTTCACCTCCTGCATTTTGTTGAGTCTGCCACGTTTATCCTCTGTTAGGATGACAACCTTAGTACCAGTGGCCTCTGACAGGACTCTGACATCGAGAATGGTGCCCACAGTCTCACGGTTCTTGATCCTCTCAGCATGTGACCTTGACTGTTTACCTGCATCTCCTTCAACTTTGGAATTCAGATTTACTGGCATGTTTGTGATATATCTGTTGTTCTGTCCAGCTCTGAGTTTTTCATCTGTTCTGTCACTCTTTAATCCACTTCTTACATGTTTCCGAACAACACCATTCACTTCACTTTGAACACGAGAAACAATGTGACCAGAGAACTTCTGGTGGAAGACTTCTACTAAAGCATCAGCCAATAAATCACTGGTGACTTTGGCTAAATCTTGTTTAAATGCCTTCAGCATCTCAGTGTCTGAGGGAGATAGATCATTTACCATCACTTTCTCCGAATTTTTTTTTTCTTTTTTAAACTTATTCAGCTCTTCCTGAAGGTTTGAGAAGAATTTGCTGGAGAGGGTGAGTACTGCAGCGATGGCATCTCCTGCAAGTGTCATGTAGTGGATAGCTTGAATGGATGATAAAATTGCCCACACTTTTCCTTTGGCCCCTGCTTTAGCACCTGCTTTAGCTGCATCAATCACTGTGATGAGGGATGAGTTCAGCTTGTTCTGCCAGTTGAGGTCTGCATGGAATGGCTGTATTGCTGTGAGGCTTAACTGTCTGAAAATGGCCAGCAGATCACTCCTTCGGTTTTTGTCACTCAGCAGATCATTGAGTTGATTTTTATCCTGGAGGTGTGAGAGGATAATGGAGTCCACTAATGTAGCCAAAGGCTTTTTTTCTATGTTGGATTTTACGTCGTCAGTTATTCCCTTCTGCACTTCACTTTTTATCTTGTTTAAGATTTGTTTCAGTATTTCTTCCTCTGCCTTCCCGAGTCCATAGGTAATGATTTCCTCTACTACCTTTTTAGCCACATGCTTTACTGCATTCTTCATGTTTGCCTTTGCAACAACACTTAAACCATCTGCAGTCTGCCTTGAGAAGAACTTTGCCTTGAGAAGAACTTTGCCTAAACTTTTAATTAGAACTTTGCAAGGTTTGAAGCCCTTTGCAATCAACTTCCCAACTCCAAATGTTATGATGGATAGACCAACAGAAATGGCTTTCTGTATAGCCCATGATTTCCAGCTGAACTCTCCCGTTACCATGGCCTCTACACCAGAGATGCAGTCTGATATTCCTTCAATTATCAACCCATTGCCGACTTGAGCTAATGTACCACATGTAAACACAGTGAGCAATGCTCCTCCAACAATTTGTAAAAGTCCTAAACAGAACACCAGCAGACCTCCCCATGAGAAACGAGGCTCCTCTTCCACAGCAAATACATATTTCAGGCCTTGATTGTAGAGGTTGTAGGCTTCCACTTGGAGTTCCTCATCAGCATTTGACACCAAAGAGAAAACTGGTGATTTTTTGGCCAATGCATCCCTACCTTTTTCTTTAATTTCATCAAGCTTTTGGATGGCCTCACTGATGTTTTCATCAAATAATCTGTACATACAGCACCTGGTTGTTAACTGTGTTTCAAGGCTGGTTGATTCATTGTTTGTTGAGTCTGCAGAGGCCATTTTTATGAACTGCAAACAGGCCATGGATTCTTCAGTGAGATACTTCAGAGACACCTGTGCCTTTCTTAGATCTTCTCCAGCATTAATAAGGTAATCTGCCTTCTGCTGCTTGATAGTGCAGTATGCGTGGCTGTAAAAAGCTACAGCTGCCCAAGTTTCATCTTGATTCATGGCTTTTTCAAAGAGCCTGGCGCCAAGGTCCCATTGTTTTTCATCCACAGCAATATTTCCAAACTTAATGTAGTGATAAATGCTAGAACATGGTGACATTTGACTTTGAGACTGACTTCTTGCCTTTGTCAAATCAGCTTTCAAACTCTGTTGCAATTCATCTCTTTTCAGCTGGTCAATTTGTTCTGACTTAGTTTGCAGCCAGATCCCCCAGTACTCGTTCATGATCGCAACAACAGCTCTTCTTTCATCTCCATCTGTGTTCTTGTAAATATCTTGAAGAGTTTCACAGTACTGTGAAAACAGGTCCTCCCGCAGATTCATCTCAGTGACATCATTCATCATGTGATTCATCTTTTCTGCTGCAAGTCTATCTCTTGTGCTCTTAGCTTCCTCCAGAGACGACATCATCCTGAAATCCTGCTGCATGTGTTCAGTGGACATGATTATCTGAGCAGATCCAGGTTTACCTTTTCGTGCTGTTCGGCCAAAAGCCTGCAGTTCCACTCTTGTATTTTCAGAGAGGAAGGAGAGGATTACAAATAATCCTCCACTTTTGTTCACCGTTTTGGATACTTTAATGTTTGTGCCACGCCCAGCAAGGTTTGTGGCAACAAGGACATCACCAGGAAGTAGTTCCTTGTCTATTTTGCTCAAACTTTCTTTGTCACTGCGGCAGTAGAGAACGATTTCACCTGGAATGCTGCTTTTCAGCTCGTCATAGATCTCTTTAGCTTTGTTGATTGTTTCACAGATTACCAGGGCTGCTCTTCCATCTCTGTATGAGTTTGGGGAAATCTGAGCCATAACCACATGTTTTATTTCAGATTTCCACTCTTCAGATGATTTCTTCACAGTACCTTTGACTTCAAACAACTTCTTACTGTTGAATGTTGGCATTTTGCAGGCAGACAAATTTGGATATAGATTCTGCAAAAACAACATGTCTGTTTTGCTGCCAAGTGTACCCGTTGTTCCATACATCTTCCCCTGGTACTTTTCAAAGAAGGAGATGTTAGAAATGTAGTTTGTCACTGTTGAAATTGTGCTCAGTTTGATTTGATGTTTAATCTCAACAAACTGCTGCAGGCCATCACCCCATTTCTTATTCAGTTCTACAATTCCAGTAGATCTGAAGTCCACAGGACAGACATTGTTGTTTTCTGTAACATAATCTCGTCCTTCCCTCAGCATCATTGCCAGAAAGGCATTCTGAATCCACACTGACACTTTCTGCTCAATCAGATTCTTCAAGAATCCAGGTATACTGATTTTGTCTTTATTGTTTGTACAAGGGGTGTACTGAATTTTGTCTGAGATTAACTCTGCAATGGGCTTAATGAGAATATCCTCTGAGTCATAGAGAGCACAGCACACGCCTTCTTCCAAGACAAGAAACTTCAGCTCTGGAATGTCGTGTTTGTTGTACGGGCTGAGCTTTTTCAGACAGAGCAATCCCTCTTCATTTAAAGTGTACACGGTAAAGCCATAGGGGACATAGTTCTCCAGTTCTTCCAAAAAATCAACCACAGCATCCTGACTCACAGTTTTCAGTTTCTTATAAAGTTCATCCTTTTCACCTTTGTAGATATCCTCTGTAAAGCCTTCTGGTACAGTGTTTGTTTTCTCAGCAATGTATAAAATGTCCATTGGATCATTAATTTCACTTTCTTCTGTGTTGATTGAGTCAAAGATGGCCTTGAAGAATGAAGCAGGAGGACCCTGTACAAGTACCTGGTGCCCTGAAGACAGGTAGCCATACTGGCTGACATGGCCCCAGATCATGGCCAGAATAGTGTTCAGATGCTGCATGGAGACCATGGGGCTGGACAGGTAGGTCAGCTGCACTCCCTGATCCAACAGTAGTGAGTCTACTTCATCAATTATGATACACTGATAGCTGCGATCAGATCTCACATCCTTCATCTCAAATACCTGGCGAAGGTGATCTGCAGCAAAGGTTTCAATAGTTCCATAGACAACATCCCTCTGGTAGCACTTTTTTCTATCCTTGTCCTTAGTCTTATTTGTGTTTGTGTCAACTGTAATGCCAAAGTACTTGTAGAATTCACTCGATTCTTCTGCATCTCTTTGACATAACACTGACGAAGTCGACACCACATCTACTTTTTCGCCTCTAAGCACACGCAGCGCTGCAAACATTGCTATGACACAAGACTTCCCCTCTCCAGTGCCCATTTCCAGGAGCTTCCCAGTGTCAGACAAGGCCAAAAGGCACCAGCTAATCATCTGAGTGGCTCTGGGCCACCACTTCCCTCCAGCAATTCTCAGGTGAACAACATTGCATAAGACTGCCAGGAGCTCCTGGAGGTTTTCTGTTTCCATGTCGTGACTCAGATTTTTTGCTTTTTGTACATCTTTGTGTTGTTCAATTTCACCAGTTTTGATCAAATTGGCTACATGAGTTACTACACTGTATGTTTTACTCAGTGTTTGTTCATCGATGTCTTTCATCTGTCGTATTTCATCAAAAAGAGTGTCAATATCTTTCATTTTCTCATCTCTAAGGTTCTTTTCTAACTGTTCAACCAGACTCTCAGTTCGATGTGAACCTAAAAGTTTGAGAAAGGACCGGTTCCTGTCATCTGTCCACTTGGAAGAAACTTGGTATGTTGCCATCAAATGTAAAATCTTCATGATGGAAATACATCCTTCATCATAATGGTGGTCAGTTAATTCTCCAAGGAGGTTCAAGGTTTCTGCTGGTGACCAAAGTCCAAGGTCTGAAACCATCTGAAAGATGTCTTTGACTTCTTCTTTTAGGCCCAGGAGTTCTTCTGCACAGGCAAATAAAACCTCTAAACACCATCTGTCAGCAGATGATGTCAGGTTTTTTTCAGCCTCTTTTTCACCAGTGACCACTCTCAGGAGGTTCTCAAGAAAGGTCAAAATGAACATCTCCTTAGAAGACAATCCCTTCCCAGTAGTTTTCTTTAAGATGTTGGTGATTTTACTCTCAGGATTTGTGTCTTTGTTTAGGTTCATGTGGAGTAGCTTGAAAAAAGCCTTTATAAAGCTTTGTTTTTGTGCCATGTCATGAATTTGGAATTTACACATGAGGTTTTTCAGAACTTTTGCAGCAAACTCCAGGGAATCTTTGTCATTGAGCCTTGAAAGTTTCAGATTATGGAATGAACTCAAACATTGTTCTTCAATGATGTATCCTCGAATACGCTCAGGAATCCCTGTTTCCATCAACTTGAAGCTGTTCGCAAAGTAATCTGACACAAAGTTTTCCAGTGTACCATACACAATGTCTGCCTGATACACATCCTGGAAAGCTGCATCGTTTTCTCTTGTGTTTGTGTTGAGAGAAACTCCAAGATTCTTGTAGAAGTCAGACCACTCCTTAGTTTGCTCTTCTGCCTGACCATCAGAGTTCAGCACAATGTCCACTTTGTTTCCAAAGCTGACTTGTGTGGCTGCAAACATGGCTATAGCACAAGGGTCTTCTTCCACGCCAACTAGTTGTGGCAGTCCAGTCTTCTCCTTCAGCATCAGTACGCACCACTGCAACATGTGCTTCACCGTGGGCCACCAGCCTTTTGTGTCAAAGACTGCTTTGCAGAGCTGAGACAGACATTTCTGTAAGTCAGCAGCATTTAAGGCTCCACATTTCAGGTCATCTTTTTGTAGTGTTGAAACCTTTTCTGAATGCCGCAAGACATCAGTGGTGATGTTTTCTATCATATCAATCACACAATCATCCAATTTCTGTGACAAACTTAGTTCTTCCAGAGCTACACATAGACTGCTCCCATCTATCTTTCTGAGAATCTTTAGGAAATCTTCATGGAATCTCTTAGAGTCAACAAAATCGAGAACCTTGAGGAGAGAGTGCCCAAACTCATCTGTCCATTCTGGTGATATGTCATATACTTGAATCAACATTAGGACTCGAGTTATTGAAACATCGCTTGTACATTTCCCTGACAGTACTTTGAGCAGAGCCAGTGCCTCCATTGGGGTCCATTGGTTTGATTCCATAAGTCTAAGGACCATTTCAGTGGATTCTGAGTGGGTTTCTTTGTCATTTAAATGTGTGAGTGTGGATAAAAGGAGCTTCAAGCACTGGATCTCCGTATTAAAAATAAACATGGAGTTTCTGTTAACTGCATCATCCAGTGATGATGTGAGGATGCTCAGGAATTCTGTAGCAATGAGGTGCTCAGTGGTGAGCTCACCTTCAGCCCATTGATTGGCTATCAGAACTGCGTCAGTGTCAGAGCTATTGCTGTTGGTGAAAAAGTGCATCAGGGTAAGATACAGGGCTTGAGTCAACATGAAACTCTCAGAAACATTACATGCTGATTGGCTGATGGACTCCACCAGGGACTGCACATGATTGCCGATGCTTTCTAGAGAAATTTCCTCGGATATTTCCAGAGACAGGGCACACAGCTCTGTGATGTACACTTGAGCGTGCTGCAGAGTGCCGAGAGATGGAGGAGCACTAATCCATTCATCAAACAGAAGTTTGTCCAGAGCTGACAAGATCTTTCCCAGCTGATCATCTGGCAGCTCGGTGAGACTGAGATCTGAAACTTCAATATCGCATTTCAAAGAGAGGATTTCTAGAAGCTCATCATTGCCACTGTCTGAGTCATAGTCAATCTCAAATTGATCCAAATGACCTTTCAGAACCTTTTGCTTGGACTCCTGCTCCTCTGATATGATGCTGCTCAGTTGTCTGTCATATTGCTCTTTGGCTTGTTGCTGTGATTCTTCAAGTCTTTGATTCAGTTGTTTTTCTCGTTCCTCTTCTCTTCTCCTTTCCTCTTCTTGTCTCCTCTCTTCCTCTACTTTCTGTCTCTCCTCCGCTCTTCTTCTTTCTTCCTCTCGTCTCCTCTCTTCCTCTCTTTTCCTTCTCTCCTCCGCTCTTCTTCTTTCCTCCTCCCTTCTACTTTCCTCTTCTCTCTTCTGTCTTTCCTCATCTCGTCGCCTCTCTTCCTCTCTTTTCCTTCTCTCCTCCGCTCTTCTTCTTTCCTCCTCCCTTCTACTTTCCTCTTGATCCCTGAATGTCTTATGAAAACAGTATGCACACTCGTGTAAAAAAATATCATATGGCCTGTAGTATTCACCTCTGTTGAACACATATACGTATTTTCCATGAACGGTATCACAATACAAATCATTAAAGGATTTGCATGGAGGCAGGACTTTATTACACTTGCAGCATCTCAGCCTGTCGCCCATGTTACTCTCTGATGGTACTTTGTTGATGTTGTTCCCCATTTTTGTCAAGCAGTTATGTGGTTGTTTACATGTGAATCCACGTATTCCTGCAAAACAAATATACACACATGAGAAACATTTAAAAGAACACATACAGTGCCTTCCATAACATTTGTGACACAGTATTATTTTTTCTAATTCACCCTCTGCTCTTCATTGTAAAATTCTAAGTGAAATAATTCATATGTGATTAAAGTGCACATTCCAGGCTTTAATTTGATGATGATTTGATTTGATCTGTAGGGTTCATTGTTCAACATGAGGAGAGAAGCTGTGCCAGTGAAAGTCAAACTAGACACGAAAAAAAAGAAAAAAAACTTTAAAGACATCAGTCAAACCTCAGGAATACCAAAATCAACTGTCTGGAATATCATTAAGAAAAAAGAACGTACTGGCGAGCTCTGTAATCACAAAGGGACTGTTAGACCAGGGAGTACCCAGAGAGAACCCATGCATGTACAGGGAGAACATGCAAACCACATACAGAAACACCTGCAACAGTGCTACCAACTGCACCACTGTGCAGCCTCAAAACTGTAAATTTACACGTAATAATAGCCGCTTTCGGACAGAGTAGTTATAAGAACGCAGTTATCAGAACTGTCCTACTTGAATTTCGTTCTGATAACTATCCTTCCCCAGCGGAACTGTTTCAGTCTGCATTCGCACGAGTCGGGACCAGGTCGGGACTGATGCGCCGCGCGCAGCCGTCTGCGCCAGTGACGTGTTATGTTAGCCGTTTAGCGCCACATTCAACAACAAAACAAAACCGGTAAAAGTAAGGAGAGAAGAAAAAACACCATAAAGAAGCTAATATGGAGAGCGGGGAGGCCACCGTGTTCATGGTCTGCATGATGGTGATATTAATCATGGGCGATCACATCAGGCGTCTAATATCGAGGCTGGAAGAGCTCACAGAGAGAGTCAGGAGATACTTTTTAATTTCATGAAGTAAGAAAGGAGGGCAGAGCGCTGCAGACAAAGGAGACAACGTGTAAGTTTAACTTATTAAACACCCGCTGGTTGTGTCTGTGTGGTATGATGAAACATTTCAGCCGTGATAGCATGACATGGGGCGTAGCTACCGACCACCACACAACTCCGTCAGATGCGTTCTGTAGAACCATGAAAAGACCCGACCTCGGAGAAGGAGCTGAAATGGTTATAGGAACTGAGGGAGATAGCCCCGAGTTCCTGTATGTCCGAACACGGGAGAAAACGGCCCCGCGGATTAAAAGGTTATTAGAACTGCCAAAGGTTCCTACAGTCCGAAAGCGGCTATTAACCCAATTTTAGGTCTTTTGCAGCTTCACAATAAATAATTTTCAGGTGTATAAGGCTAAATTGGTGTGATTTTTATGGAGTCATTTCTAGTTGGTAAGCAAGTTTTTATCTGTATCTACTTTTGTTAATAAATTCATAATAAATAAAGGTTCTGGACCAAATGAGCCCACCTCAATTATAAGTATCATACATGGACCCGAAATGGCTCCGGGCCGGATGATGCGTTCTATGAATGGATCCAAAACGGATCCGGGCCGGATGATGTGATCTATGAACGGATCCAAAATGGATACGGGCCGGATGATGTGATCTATGAACGGATCCAAAACGGATCCGGGCCGGATGATGTGATCTATGAACGGATCCAAAATGGATACGGGCCGGATGATGTGATCTATGAACGGATCCAAAATGGATACGGGCCGGATGATGTGATCTATGAACGGATCCAAAACGGATCCGGGCCGGATGATGTGATCTATGAACGGATCCAAAACGGATCCGGGCCGGATGTGGCATTTAATGTGTGGATCCGTGATCTGGATCTGTTCCGGATCCGTTCCTGAGCCTACCCTAAATCCGGAATGAATCCGGTCTGGCGTCCGTTTGCTATCTGGGCATCCTAACTTGTAGCATCTCAGTGTGGTTCGGGAGCTGCACAGCCATGGACCGTAAGGCCCTACGCAGTGTGGTCCGATCTGCTGAGTGCATCATTGGTAGGAAACTACCAACCCTTCAGGACATCTACCACACAAGATGTCTTCATAGAGCTGGCAGAATCCTAAAAGATTGCCATCACCCATCTTTCAGACTGTTCACTATGCTGCCTTCTGGTAGGCTGCACAGAAGCATCCGGTCTCGCACCCACAGAATGGAGAACAGTTTCTATCCTAAGGCCATCAGGCTTCTAAATAGACTATAATGCACTCTCATCACTTACACACTCGTCACTTTATACTTTACACATGCCTACCTCCACTGCTGTTTCCACTGCAACTTGCAATATTGCACAATATTGTATTTTTTAAGTTACCTTATGTTCTAGGTTAGTATAGGTCTTAGATTAGCATAGGCTATTATGTGTATTATATGTTCAATATAGCTCTTTTAATTAGCGTAAAATGTATATTGTAGTATCCACATTGCCTATTTATTGTTACTGTTTTTGTTAGAATACTTATGTCATGACATGTTACGGCATGTTATGTCTTGTTATGGTAGCTGCTATACGGTGTCCTGTCCTAAGAATTTCAGTGCCCAGTCCAACTCTGTTGTTCTGTGTATCTGACAATAAAAGACTTGACGTGACACCACTTTCAATAATATTATAGACAGGTTTCCTCCTAATAAATAAACATCTCCAAACGCAGTTCTGGAACAAGGTTTAAAAATGTCGGCACAATAGATTTCAAATAGAAGGAGCTTCTTTAATTCCTGGATTGATTTGGGGCTAATCAATGACAGATTAAATAGTAAGTAAGTCTGATAGATTCCCAGCTCCAGTATCAGGTAAAATATGCATTGCTATCCACAACTTGAGTCAATAAGTTAAACAAAAAACACTAAATAAGCTTGTTACATTACCTTAATGTGGAGGCTTGGGTGGAGAGTGCTATCTGTGCCACAGAGCTGAGAGTGAACCTGAAAGTAACATTCCCAGAGAGAGAGAGAGAGAGAGAGAGAGAGAGAGAGAGAGATAGAGACAATTTTGGCTCATCATGCAGGCATTGCCTTAGCTCTATACATGGGACAGTTTTATATGTTTCTTTTGAAAACTGTTTGTGAGCTTCGGTTATTGTCTAAACTCAACAAAGAACACTGAGCAACAACATGGTCTCTTGCCCAGCTCATGTGTATAAAGACTCCCTGCAGGTCTTCCTCTCTCACTCTGCAGACTGCCATGTTTTCTGTATGACCGATGGACCTTTCTTACTTCGAACTAAATACACTTAAGACTCACTTAAGAAAAAAAAAACAGTGGTAATTTTATCCTAAAATAATGTTTTACTAGAAACTTTATTTGCAGATCATGATAGATAAGTATACCTTTGATAACATCTCCTGTAAACTTACCAGGTAATGGGGAGTAAGTGTTATCCATTAATGTCCCCTTCCTTGCAGTTTCATTACCTCTGGACCTACCGCTGATTGTATTTGACTTCTTAGAAAACCATCCCGGAAAGGATTCTTGATCAAGACAAGGAGTACTATCAAAGTTTTATGGCAGAAGGTTCATGATATATCTTCCAAATGCACTATAGGTGTAATGACCATAGACATGATTAGGATCAAGGCAGGTTGAATAGGAATCAGCTAGTGACAATGGATGACATTTTTTAGAGTAAAAAATTATCTTTGTCAATGTATAACGTTACCATCATGAAATATCATTAATATGTAACTGTAAAACTTTGATCTTTGCTAAAAGGCATGAAACAAAAAGTGTATTTTTTGTGTCAAATTTTGAATCACAAGTGCTGGGAAGGAACTGGGTTACATACTAATAAAAAGGAGTTGACTGTTTACCACACTACTTATTTGGAGCCGTTTTTGTCACATTTTTGCGTTGCTTCATTATTCATCTGTGGAACGTGTTGGTGGTGAAATTACTTGAACTCCCACGCCCTGATGTGGCAATGCAGTCAAATCTCTGCAGGAAAACAATCACGTTAAGTAACAGCCCATGTCAGACTGTACACATGCAACTTCATTGTTTCATCATGGATTTTTCCACAGCAATCTAAACACATACAGCAGCTTAACTTTCATTCACTCAAACTGGGAGCTGACCACAGTGAGTCTCAAAGTGTTTACATCCTCAGTGCAGAAAAGCGCATCCATCTGCAGTCGATAATTAAAGATGTAGCCTATTGTTACAGTATTTTACCAAAGCAAGAGTATCTTGTTAAAACAAACTTCAAGATGCAAGTTCACAGAAGGGCTGGAACCATTTAGAAAGCGAGTCAGACTACGTTCAGACTGCAGGCCTTAATGCTCAATTCCGGTTTAATATTCAGATCTGATTTTCTTTTTTTGTTGGCATATTCTTTTTAATGTGGCCAATATCAGATTTCAGTGTGAACAGCTCACTGCACTGAACGACCGCTCGTGCAAAAAACAACAAAAACAGACGCACACATGTGGTGACTTCCACCTGCGCAGAATTGTGACGAACGTCGATCGAGAGTGACATAGAGGTCGCATGAATTCCGATGTGACCATACAGACTGAGGTTGCATTGCAAAACATCTGATATTTATAACCACATACTAAAGTGTCCCAAATCCAAATTGAAAAAATATGGTTCCATGTGATTTGTGCTGTTTACACTGACATGAAAAACTCAGATCTGAGTCACATAAGTGCAAAAAAAAAACAGGTTTGGGCCACATTTGACATGAGGTAACTATCCGAAGATGTTAATGGGGCTACTGCACATGACAAGTCAGATGTTTACCGACGTTTTTTTCCCCAAAAAAATATTCAATATTTGCCTGTAGTGTCTGCAGCATTACAATATATATTCTATCAGCACTTGACTTATTGTAAGAATGTGGTTTGGTTACACGGGACCAAACTAGGGTTTGGACAGGAAGCCAGTAAAGAGACGCCAAAACCGGAGTGATGTGCTCTCGTTTTGCCTGCACCAGCCATCCAGGCGTGAGGTAATAAAAGCATGAAATGAATCACTGTCTCTAGGTGGCATATAGACAGGAGGGACTTGATTTTCGACAGCTGCCTCAACTGAAAAAAAGAAAAAAAACAGGAGATAAGACATGTTCTGAAACTGTGATTACTGTCATCATTTTGTCTGCACAATAATTGGGTCTCTGTAAACAAAACTCCATATTTCTCCATATACAATGTATTTCAAACAGCTGTAATTTCTACACAACTTACCAGATATTTTATGACTCAAGATGTGGTCAAGCCTCAACTCGTGAGATACTCCTGTGACGACTTTAGATGGTGTAAAGCATTGGTACCGTTGGTGCTTCCTCTTTGTTCACATGAAAGCAGCCGGTGGGCAGCTAGTATATAAAGACCCGTGTGTTTCACACTCTTTAGTTCCTCAGCCATGGACAAAGGTTTACTGCTGGCCCTGTTGACTCTGGAGGTCTTCCTGCTCACCGCAGCCTTCACCTCTTCAGGTGAAGCTGCTCTTCTGACCGATGACCGTCAACAAGGAGAGCAACAACAGCCCGCTGATCTGGTAAGACAACGGTCAGACATTTTTATTGTGATGTCAGAACCTTGTGTTTTCACATCAGATTTGTTTACTTGTGAAGTAAAAAGTTTTAGTTAAAATTCATATTACAAGGTAACAGCATGAGAGGGCATTTCTTTCATACAACATTGATACATTTATCTTTATTTTGTCACAGAATGTGAGAGAAGGAGAAGTGGAGAAGGTGAGGGTACGAGTCAGGAGATACTGTAGCTTCAAACGAGGAGGATGCAGCGCTTTCAAGGTGGTAAGCTTGCTTCACTTTGAACGTATTTGTTGGTTAAGAAAGTGGAAAAAAACAAATCTAATCAAAATACTGAAAATGTGGATAACAGTTGGTTAACTCTTCCTCTTTCTACAAATTTAGAAGCCCGAAAACCCAAAAAACAAAACCCACCAAGGCTGCTTTACTTTTTTGAAGGAAAATGTCAAGATGATGGAAACACATTCATGTGTGCATGTCAACATCAGAAGTTCAAAGCAAGTTTTTAAGGAATTGCTATGTTATGCTTCAACCCACAAAGGAATCTCTGCTTTGCCATTTATTGCCATGCTTCTAATCTGCTGATTATTATTACAAAATAAAATATTTCACGTTGATTTTGTGTTATTTCTGTCCACATTTGAAATGCCATGTATCTGATTAAAATCCTTTTAGTACCAACAGACTCTAAATAGTTAATAACCTGGCACACATTTAAAATCAATACTGATCTAAACTGGGAAGCTTTTTTTAATAACAAATAATAAACGGCAAACTTTATATGAAAGTGTTGTTTATCACACTAGTATTCATAAGATTCATAAGATTTATGCCAACCTAGCTATAACCTCCATTTGGTCATTTATTCTAAGACATTTCACTCCTAATTGAATTAATCAGCAGAACATAAGAGTTTAGGCACAGCTACTAATTCAAAAGGAATGAGTCCAAACTGTTGAATAGAAGGTAAGGGACTAACTCCTCTTAGATAAAACCTTAAGTATGAACTTAATTACTAAAAAATAGAAATCTGGTGATTCAACAAAAAGAAGAAAAAAAAGCTTTTAACAGTTTTTCATGTATAAAGCAGAACAGGTATCCTATCTGAATCTGAAGATGTTTGATGTTTTATTTTTCCCCACATGATTATGATTTTTTATCACTGGATGGCAGTATAATACTATGAGACTGTTGACAAAGGGATGATACATTACTGATTTTATAGAGTCGTGGCAACGTTTGTTGCAGTTTGAGAGTTAATAATTTGTTACCTTCAGCACCACGGAGGCCGCAGCTGAGGGTTCATTAAGGGCTGATGTGCGACACCTGCGAGCAGCCACACAGAAACGCCCCTCTCGCCACCAGAGAACTTTTACCACCTACCCTTTCCCCTGATTTTATATAGGAATTTGTGAAGTAAATAAACTATCCATTTTTATTCTTCCAAACCTCGACTCCTCATATGTCAACGTTTATAAAAAGCAACAAAATGACTGCTGTCACACCGCGGTGAGGTCAAGTGGGTTTTTTGTCTCCATGTCATGTCTCGTCACTTCCTGTTTTATTTTGAAAGATTAACTCCCCTCTCGTTTCAGGTCACTTGCTCTTCCTCTTGTGTTCCTGTCTGATTGTATGAGTGATTCCACCTGTTCCCCGTTAACCCTGTGTGTATAAGAGTTGACGTCTCCCTTTGTCTTGTGCCAGTGTGTCGTTCTTGTTGTAGCCAACGTACCTCACTCTTGCCTTCTTTTCAAAAACCTAAGTCCATGTTCCATGCCACGTTTCTAATCTCGCTAAGAGAGTTTTTGTTTTTGGATAACTTTTGTATTTATAGCCTTGTAAAAGTGCAATTTAAGTTTAATAGCATTATTGCTTTTTCCTCCGAGTGGAGTGATTATTATTTCTATAACTTTTCATAGATATACTTCTCTCATTTTGGGAGAAGTATATGTAATTATTGATAACTTATATATAGTCCTTTTTGTTCTCTCTTGGAGAGTTTGATCAACCTTGTTCCTCCTGAATAAAAGCTTTGGATTTACATCACCTGCTCCTGTGTCCTGCATATCTCTGGGTGTGACAACTGCCCAGTATAACTAATATCATCATTGCTAAAAAAGATTAAGAATGATATATAATTATTCAACCATATACCGTGTGCAAACATGCTATTTAAATATACTCATTTGTAGATGAACAGTGATCTATTCTTGTCATTTTATTTGATTATATATGTGTTAATCATGTCATTACATGCACTTAAGTAAGTATAAGGTACTATTTGAGATTTTCTTTTTTTTTAAATTATGATTATGTTATTCAATTATTATGATATGTTTATGCATCTTATGCCTAAGCATTTGGCAGACGCTTTTACAAAAAGCGACTTACACTCATATCCCAGGTTGGCAGGTAGAAAAAGGGCGTCTTGCCTAATATTATGATATTATGAAATCATAATAACATTTCATGTTTGGCTGTTTTATGGTAATAGGCACTTCACAAACTAATATGTATAAATTTAATGATTCACTGGTATAGATTTTTTTTTTAATTCTTCTGGACAACAAAAGAGTCGTGAAACCAAACATCAGCTAAATTTATCACGTCCTTTCTTGCACCATTGGCCTGCTTAAAATGTGATTTTGCAGCAACCTTCCAAGTCAGAGTAAAATTTAAAAAATCTGTTTGACTGATTGTTTATTATGTGGTTATTCAAAACTGCTTATTTGTTGTTGGTAGATTTTTAGATTAATAAATATCCATAGACCAAGTTTTTGTTCTTTATGTTCCTTTTGTGAGAAAAGTGACGAAGTGAAAATGACAATACTGTAGGCCTACTATGTTTTATTTATATTTCTAATTAACCAAGTATTCTAACTAAAGACCGATTCAAATTCATCCATCCATCATCTTCTGCTTGTCCGGGGATTGGGTCGCGGGGGCAGCAGCTTGAGCAGAGAAGCCCAGACGTCCCTGTCCCCAGCCACTTCCTCCAGCTCTTCTGGGGGGACCCCGAGGCGTTGCCAGGCCAGCCGAGATACATAGTCTCTCCAACGTGTCCTGGGTCTTCCCCGGGGCCTCCTCCCCGTGGGACGGGCCCGGAACACCTCACCAGATTCACCGATTCAAATTCATCTGATTTAACAAGAATGTGATGCCTTTTAAAATTGATGGTGAGTGGAAAAATAATATCTTTGTGAAGGATGCAGGTTTGCCAAGCAGAACATTTTAACAAGATCCTTTGTGTTAACAGTTTGGCTGATTGGTGTATTTGTCCTCTCCACTTAGCCTAGAAATGTTTCAGGTCAACATACCTGATATAACAATCTTGGATTAGTGTTGCCAGGTCTTCAGAGTGAAACAGGAAGCCCACGTAGCACTCACTACTGAATTAAAAACATATCTACCATGCTGCTTGCATCCAGGAATCAGCTGTAGCTCGTTTGTCAGCCAGCTTTTTGCAAGCCTGTCATTGGTGTGCATTGGGTAGGCTTTCCCCTCTCTGTCTCTCTCTTCTGTGCCAAAGTAAGGAGATTCAGGCTGGTGTTGTGAAACAGTGCATCAAAGGAAAGGTGCTCACAGGTGCAACTTTAAAGCTTTGATGTTGAGATTACCCATTGGCAAAACTCTTGATTTGAGCTACTAAATGGTTAATCAATAGTAACACTGGTGACTGGCAAAGGTTGATATTTGAATAACAGGAACGATGCACATTATCTTATGGTATTAAAACTGAAGAAACACATTTGATGACATGATAGTGGGATACTAAATGAGTCAAAACTATTATTCGGATCTTATTAATTCCTTATTGATTTAAACCAATCCTCTCCAACTATGACCGTTAGATGGCAATGTGGTTTCATGGCAGAATTAAACATCATTCATTCTTGTAAGTTATATAGAAATTAAGATCTAGATCTTAGTAAACACTCCAAATATCCAGTTGTGCAGCCTACTTGCACTGCCCGTATGGACGAGGTTTCCGTCTCTTGGTGATTGCTGACCGTCTGGTCAGCCTGAGTCTCCCCAGAGACCGCCTCATCTCGGCTCGTGGTTCTATCACTTGCTGCTGCCTGTTATGTGTTTGTAGTGGGTAAACATGAGATATTACTGTAGATTGTAGAACATAAATAAATAGTTTGTTCCCAACAAAACTGCAGATAGCAGAGTTAAATTGTACTTTTATCAAACTTTAATGTTTCAATTTAGCACTTTCTATGTGATTTTGAAAACCCATCCATCCATCCATTATGAGCAGAGAAACCCAGACGTCCCTGTCCCCGGCCACTTCCTCCAGCTCTTCTGGGGGGACCCCGAGGCGTTCCCAGGCCAGCCGAGAGACATAGTCTCTCCAACGTGTCCTGGGTCTTCCCCGGGGCCTCCTCCCAGTGGGACGGGCCCGGAACACCTCACCAGGGAGGCGTCCTAACCAGATGCCCGAGCCACCTCATCTGACTCCTCTCGATGCGGAGGAGCAGCGGTTCTACTCCGAGCCCCTCCCGGATGACCGAGCTTCTCACCCTATCTCTAAGGGAGAGCCAATTTTGCAATTTCAAATATTTATTTCAAATGTCCTTGAAATGGCTCCATATTTATGATTCTATAGGGTGCAGTAATCTACAGATAGCTGCTCTTTAGTGCTGTAAATTGTTCAACTCGCTGAGTTACATCGAGCAGTGACTCACATCAGGAAAAGACATCTTAAAACTATTTTGGTTTATAAGCCTGAAACCATGAGGGTAGAAAAGCAAGTCTGATGTCTATGCAGTCATTGGTTGACTGCAGTTAATAAATTCATTATCTTAAATGGGGAAATGTGTGTGGCCTGCTGTGATAGAAAGAACTGCGCTACCAGTTTTGTTGCATACGCAGTTTATTACAGCCTTCATTTGAACATGTGCAGTTGTTATGAGAAAAAATCTGACACAATTTTCAAGATAATGCATGAGATGCACTGACACAGCACAGTGGCTCAGTGATAAACAGAATGATCGGAATTAAATCAAAAACATTTCTGTAGCAAGATTACTTTATGGTAGAAGATTTTATTGAGGGTTAAATTATCTTTGTTAAAAGCATTGTTTTAATCTAAATTGTCTGAGGTCTGTTTCACTGTCTTAAAAAACCTCTGTTCACTTCATCAAATCAGCGATTCAGTAAATTAAATGTTCACATCTGCAACACATCTTAAGCTTTATCCTAAAATATTCCCCTAAATTATTTCCCAGCATTATTCTCAGTTATTTTCTGTAAGCATTTTATTAGCATCAAATATTGCACTAGAAAATATTTACCTCTGAATGCTGGGTTGTACTCCTATGTTTTAACACTTTTCAAATTAAATTCAGTTTATTTATATAGCGCCAAATCACAACAAATGTCATCTCAAGGCACTTCAATGATACAGTCCTATTCAAGCCAATTAGAGTCAATTAAGTATTTTTAATTACTCAGAGAAACCCTTTATATGAATAAAGCACACTGGCTTTGGATCTCAGAGCAGCAGAGCATTTACATTCAGTTTCATTTGTTCTACAGCAAGTCAGAAAACGTTAGCTTGTATATATGAGTACCCGCTGGCATGACAAACACAACTACAACACAACACAGATAAGATGAATAGGTGCATTTCTTACATTTCTCATTTGGTGCCTGCTGACTGTCCATTCAAAGACTTTACTGTTCAGAGTACACACTGAAGAAATGTCACAAAGATCATCCCATTTTTAAATCAGATATGATGTGCTTTAGTCACCAAGCTGTACGCAAGTACACAACACAAAGAAATACTGTTGCATTAATGTGTAATATTCATGCACATTTCACAAAACATTATGCTAATTTGATATGGAAGACCACTTTATCATCACTGTGGGTCTAAAACAATATCATATCAGAAATCACTCAGTAAAAGCATATGATTATTAGCAACAACAATAATAACAATTAGTACCGATATCATGGCTATATATCATGGCTATGTCTTATGGCTTAGGGCGTCAAAGCCACCAATACAAGTATGATATGTGTTGTATAACACATAGAGCTGTCAGTGAACCTTTTGCACAGAGGACACTCAGTGTCCAGCAGAAGAACCTTGATGTTATTGGGTAAAGCTCAAATCAGAGAGAGAACACTAGCCAATCAGAGGCAATAAAGTGTTGATGGCCTACATACCATCCACCCATTAATCAATTTTCTATTTCCACTTAAAGCAATTCAGGATTATGTGCTAAACCCTTTCCCAGCTGTCATTGGGCAAAAAACAGGGTGCACCCAAGACGGGTCAGTAAATCTGATTTGTCGATAGCAACAGAAAATTAGAAAAATATTTTTTTGTATTGTTTGTTATTTTATGTATCAGTCTGGAAAACGAGACAAGGACACACATTGTCTCTTTTTTTGGACTCATATTGGACTCCAAGTCCAATATGAAAAACACCCCATTTCTGTTTCTGCAGGTGTCATTAATACTGAAAAATCAAATTGTGCAAATGTGTCTTCAAGCCCCAGAAATGGCTACAGTTAAAAAATGGGGAATCTGAAAGCCAAACTTTTCTTAAATTTGAAACCAACTATATCTTTTCTATGTCTTTGAAAAATGGTGAAACATAAACATATGCTGGGGAGATAAGTAGAAATATGTATGAAACGAGCCCCATTTTGATTTCCAAATATGTTTCTATCCAATCCACATTCCAGAGCGGGGAGGGAGGACGACACTGGGCGGGTCGCAGGTCCATCACAGGGCCTGTCAGTACATCAGTACATGTATAAAAAAGAGCGCAGATTCACTCTGGTCAACTGTTAACTGGTCAACCATAACACAAAGTATATAGTTACAGTTACTCCTCAATAATTGTAAACATCATAGATTATTATATATGATAATATTATAGATTTAAACAAAAAATTATTGATATCTATGTGCTTTAATTTAGTATTATGTCAAATGGGATCTTACCTTTGTCATTATAGAAGGTCGCCAACTTTGTTCCTGAGAGGATCATTTTGATTGTTGTAGTCCTTGTTGTTGATCCATGTTTTAATGGTGTCACAATCTTGCTGAGTCATGACATCTTTTCCTCTGAACTCTTTAAACCAGATGTCAACCATATTTTTACTGTGTTCCTGAAAACTATCTTCAAAAACATCTGTTAGGGATTTAGAGCTGTCATTTTCCTGAAGATTCGGAAAGCCCTTGGTGGAATTCAGCTTGTCTCTCAGCATTGACCCAAGGATCGTCAATTTGAACGAGTCCACAACATTGTCTGTGCTGATGGTTTCAGTCAGCAATTTTCTGAAGGCTGGTGATTTTGTACTGGGAAACTCACGATGACAGTCTGCGGGCACAAAAACAGCTGGAAGTTCACGGCCGTGGTATTTCTTCACACCAGGAATCAGTCTGTGATTCAGAGGAGAGGAGTTTGTTGCCACTTCAAGCATGGCTGTTGCTAATTTGCTATTTTGGTTCAAGGTTATAGATTCTCGTATACAGCTGACTGGTGGCTGGTGATCAGCATGGATGAATTGCCCTATGTTTAATTTTTGTTGAAGTTTTTGCATTTCTTTGTATTTTCCTCCTTTTCCAAGCTCTTTCATACATATTCCTTTCAGTTTGTCTGTGAGTTTTAGTGCAGCTCCCTCTGCCATGTACCAGTCTCCTCCTCTGAGTGTTTCAGTCCACACTTTTCGTTTGATGAAAGGCTCCCAATGGCCTGGATGTCTGAGTAGAGTATCGGCCTCCAGAGATCGGAGGTTGTCTGCCTCCGAAGCAATTTTTTCTTCACAAGCTTTTGGTTTCATGCCTCGTGCCAAAGCATGAAACAGGCAACTGTTGCCCTTTCCTTCAATGATCATTGTCTCATTATTGATGCGCACATCATAATGGCCACTGGGATATTGGGAACTCGTTGGTCTGTAGATCAGTTTCACAGTTTGGCTTGCAGGTTTAGTACTTGGGTTCACCTCCTGCATTTTGTTGAGTCTGCCACGCTTATCCTCTGTTAGGATGACAACCTTAGTACCAGTGGCCTCTGACAGGACTCTGACATCGAGAATGGTGCCCACAGTCTCAGGGTTCTTGATCCTCTCAGCATGTGACCTGGACTGTTTACCTGCATCTCCTTCAACTTTAGAATTCAGATTTACTGGCATGTTTGTGATATATCTGTTGTTTTGTCCAGCTCTGAGTTTTTCATCTGTTCTGTCAGTCTTTAATCCACTTCTTACATGTTTCCGAACGACACCATTCACTTCACTTTGAACACGAGAAGCAATGTGACCAGAGAACTTCTGGTGGAAGACTTCTACTAAAGCATCAGCCAATAAATCACAGATGACTTTGGCTAAATCTTGTTTAAATGCCTTCAGCATCTCAGTGTCTGAGGAAAATAGATCATTTACCATCACTTTCTCTGAAATTTTGTTTTCTTTTTTAAACTTATTCAGCTCTTCCTGAAGGTTTGAGAAGAATTTGCTGGAGAGGGTGAGTACTGCAGCGATGGCATCTCCTGCAAGTGCCATGTAGTGGATAGCTTGAATGGATGATAAAAATGCCAGCACTTTTCCTTTCTTCCTTTTTCCTTTCTGCACTTTTCCTTTGGCCCCTGCTTTAACGTCTCTTTTAGCTGCATCAATCACTGTGATGAGGGATGAGTTCAGCTTGTTCTGCCAGTTGAGGTCTGCATGGAATGGCTGTATTGCTGTGAGGCTTAACTGTCTGAAAATGGCCAGCAGATCACTCCTTTGGCTTTTGTCACTCAGCAGATCATTGAGTTGATCTTTATCCTGGAGGTGTGAGAGGATAATAGAGTCCACTAATGTAGCCAAAGGCTTTTTTTCTATGTTGGATTTTACGTCGTCAGTTATTCCCTTCTGCACTTCACTTTTGATCTTGTTTAAGATTTGTTTCAGTATTTCTTCCTCTGCCTTCCCGAGTCCATAGGTAATGATTTCCTCTACTACCTTTTTAGCCACATGCTTTCCTGCATTCTTCATGTTTGCCTTTGCAACAACACTTAAACCTTCTTCAGTCTGCCTTGAGAAGAACTTTGGCAATGACTTGAACTTTTTGCCTAAGCCTTTAATTAGAACTTTGCAAGGTTTGAAGCCCTTTGCAATCAACTTCCCAACTCCAAATGTTATGATGGATAGACCAACAGAAATGGCTTTCTGTATAGCCCATGATTTCCAGCTGAACTCTCCCGTTACCATGGCCTCTACACCAGAGATGCAGTCTGATATTCCTTCAATGATCAACCCAAAGCCAACTTGAGCTAATGTACCACATGTAAACACAGTGAGCAATGCTCCTCCAACAATTTGCAAAAGTCCTAAACAGAACACCAGCAGACCTCCCCATGAGAAACGAGGCTCCTCTTCCACAGCAAATACATATTTCAGGCCTTGATTGTAGAGGTTGTAGGCTTCCACTTGGAGTTCCTCATCAGCATTTGACACCAAAGAGAAAACTGGTGATTTTTTGGCCAATGCATCCCGATCTCTTTCTTTAATTTCACAAAGCTTTTGGATGGCCTCACTGATGTTTTCATCGAATAATCTGTACATACAGCACCTGGTTGTTAACTGTTTTTCAAGGCTGGTTGATTCATTGTCTGTTGAGTGTGCAGAGGCCATTTTTATGAACTGCAAACAGGCCATGGATTCTTCAGTGAGATACTTCAGAGACTCCTGTGCCTTTCTTAGATCTTCTCCAGCATTAATGAGGTAATCTGCGTTCTGCTGCTTGATAGTGCAGTATGCGTGGCTGTAAAAAGCTACAGCTGCCCAAGTTTCATCTTGATTCATGGCTTTTTCGAAGAGCCTGGCGCCAAGGTCCCATTGTTTTTCATCCACAGCAATATTTCCAAACTTGATGTAGTGATAAATGCTAGAACATGGTGACGTTTGACTTTGAGACTGACTTCTTGCCTTTGTCAAATCAGCTTTCAAACTCTGTTGCAATTCATCTCTTTTCAGCTGGTCAATTTGTTCTGACTTAGTTTGCAGCCAGATCCCCCAGTACTCGTTCATGATCGCAACAACAGCTCTTCTTTCATCTCCATCTGTGTTCTTGTAAATATCTTGAAGAGTTTCACAGTACTGTGAAAACAGGTCCTCCCGCAGATTCATCTCAGTGACATCATTCATCATGTGATTCATCTTTTCTGCTGCAAGTCTATCTCTTGTGCTCTTAGCTTCCTCCAGAGACGACATCATCCTGAAATCCTGCTGCATGTGTTCAGTGGACATGATTATCTGAGCAGATCCAGGTTTACCTTTTCGTGCTGTTCGGCCAAAAGCCTGCAGTTCCACTCTTGTATTTTCAGAGAGGAAGGAGAGGATTACAAATAATCCTCCACTTTTGTTCACCGTTTTGGACACTTTAATGTTTGTGCCACGCCCAGCAAGGTTTGTGGCAACAAGGACATCACCAGGAAGCAGTTCCTTGTCTATTTTGCTCAAACTTTCTTTGTCACTGCGGCAGTAGAGAACGATTTCACCTGGAATGCTGCTTTTCAGCTCGTCATAGATCTCTTTAGCTTTGTTGATTGTTTCACAGATTACCAGGGCTGCTCTTCCATCTCTGTATGAGTTTGGGGAAATCTGAGCCATAACCACACGTTTTATTTCAGATTTCCACTCTTCAGATGATTTCTTCACAGTACCTTTGACCTCAAACAACTTCTTTCTGTTGAATGTTGGCATTTTGAAGGGAGACAAATTTGGATATAGATTCTGCAAAAACAAAATGTCTGTTTTGCTGCCAAGTGTACCCGTTGTTCCATACATCTTCCCCTGGTACTTTTCAAAGAAGGAGATGTTAGAAATGTAGTTTGTCACTGTTGAAATTGTGCTCAGTTTGATTTGATGTTTAATCTCAACGAATTGCTGCAGGCCATCACCCCATTTCTTATTCAGTTCTACAATTCCAGTAGATCTGAAGTCCACAGGACAGACATTGTTGTTTTCTGTAACATAATCTTGTCCTTCCCTCAGCATCATTGCCAGAAAGGCATTCTGAACCCACAATGACACTTTCTGCTCAATCAGATTCTTCAAGAATCCAGGTATACTGATTTTGTCTTTATTGTTTGTACAAGGGGTGTACTGAATTTTGTCTGAGATTAACTCTGCAATGGGCTTAATGAGAATATCCTCTGAGTCATAGAGAGCACAGCACACGCCTTCTTCCAAGACAAGAAACTTCAGCTCTGGAATGTCGTGTTTGTTGTACGGGCTGAGCTTTTTCAGACAGAGCAATCCCTCTTCATTTAAAGTGTACACGGTAAAGCCATAGGGGACATAGTTCTCCAGTTCTTCAAAAAGATCAACCACAGCCTCCTGACTCACAGTTTTCAGTTTTCTAAGAAGTTCATCCTTTTCACTTTTGTAGATATCCTCTGTAAAGCCTTCTGGTACAGTGTTTGTTTTCTCAGCAATGTATAAAATGTCCATTGGATCATTAATTTCACTTTCTTCTGTGTTGATTGAGTCAAAGATGGCCTTGAAGAATGAAGCAGGAGGACCCTGTACAAGGACCTGGTGCCCTGAAGACAGGTAGCCATACTGGCTGACATGGCCCCAGATCATGGCCAGAATAGTGTTCAGGTGCTGCATGGAGACCATGGGGCTGGACAGGTAGGTCAGCTGCACTCCCTGATCCAACAGTAGTGAGTCTACTTCATCAATTATGATACACTGATAGCTGCGATCAGATCTCACATCCTTCATCTCAAATACCTGGCGAAGGTGATCTGCAGCAAAGGTTTCAATAGTTCCATAGACAACATCCCTCTGGTAGCACTTTTTTCTATCCTTGTCCTCAGTATTATTTGTGTTTGTGTCAACTGTAATGCCAAAGTACTTGTAGAATTCACTCCATTCTTCTGCATCTCTTTGACATAACACTGACGAAGTCGACACCACATCTACTTTTTCGCCTCTAAGCACACGCAGCGCTGCAAACATTGCTATGACACAAGACTTCCCCTCTCCAGTGCCCATTTCCAGGAGCTTCCCAGTGTCAGACAAGGCCAAAAGGCACCAGCTAATCATCTGAGTGGTTCTGGGCCACCACTTCCCTCCAGCAATTCTCAGGTGAACAGCATTGCATAAGACTGCCAGGAGCTCCTGGAGGTTTTCTGTTTCCATGTCGTGACTAAGATTTTTTGCTTGTTGTACATCTTTGTGTTGTTCAATTTCACCAGTTTTAATCAGATTGGCTACATGAGTTACTACACTGTATGTTTTACTCAGTGTTTGTTCATCAATGTCTTTCATCTGTCGTATTTCATCAAAAAGAGTGTCAATATCTTTCAATGTCTCGTCTCTAAAGTTTTTTTCTAACTGTTCAACCAGACTCTCAGTTGGATTTGAACCTAAAAGTTTGAGAAAGGACCGGTTCCTGTCATCTGTCCACTTGGAAGAAACTTGGTATGTTGCCATCAAATGTAAAATCTTCATGATGGAAATACATCCTTCATCATAATGGTGGTCAGTTAATTCTCCAAGGAGGTTCAAGGTTTCTGCTGGTGACCAAAGTCCAAGGTCTGAAACCATCTGAAAGATGTCTTTGACTTCTTCTTTTAGGCCCAGGAGTTCTTCTGCACAGGCAAATAAAACCTCTAAACACCATTTGTCAGCAGATGATGTCAGGTTTTTTTCAGCCTCTTTTTCACCAGTGACCACTCTCAGGAGGTTCTCAAGAAAAGTAAAAATGAAGATCTCCTTAGAAGACAATCCCTTCCCAGTAGTTTTCTTTAAGATGTTGGTGATTTTACTCTCAGGATTTGTGTCTTTGTTTAGGTTCATGTGGAGTAGCTTGAAAAAAGCCTCGATAAAGCTTTGTTTTTGTGCCATGTCATGACTTTGGAATTTACACATGAGGTTTTTCAGAACTTTTGCAACAGACTCCAGGGAATCATTGTCATTGAGCCTTGAAAGTTTCAGATTATGGAATGAACTCAAACATTGTTCTTCAATGATGTATCCTCGAATACGCTCAGGAATCCCTGTTTCCATCAACTTGATGCTGTTCTCAAAGTAATCTGACACAAAGTTATCCAGTGTACCATACACAATGTCTGCCTGATACACATCCTGGAATGTTGCATCGTTTTCTCTTGTGTTTGTGTTGAGAGAAACTCCAATATTCTTGTAGAAGTCAGACCACTCCTTAGTTTGCTCTTCTGCCTGACCATCAGAGCTCAGCACAATGTCCACTTTGTTTCCAAAGCTGACTTGTGTGGCTGCAAACATGGCTATAGCACAAGGGTCTTCTTCCACACCAACTAGTTGTGGCACTCCAGTCTTCTCCTTCAGCATCAGTACGCACCACTGCAACATGTGCTTCACCGTGGGCCACCAGCCTTTCGTGTCAAAAACTGCTTTGCAGAGCCGAGACAGACATTTCTGTAAGTCAGCAGCATTTAAGGCTCCACATTTCAGGTCATCTTTTTGTAGTGTTGAAACCTTTTCTGAATGCTGCAAGACATCAGTGGTGATGTTTTCTATCATATCAATCACACAATCATCCAATTTCTGTGACAACCTTAGTTCTTCCAGAGCTACACGTAGACTGCTCCCATCTATCTTTCTGAGAATCTTTTGGAAATCTTCATGAAATCTTTCAGAGTCAACAAAATCATCAAAAAACCCAAACTCATCTGTCCATTCTGGTGATATGTCATATACTTGAATCAACATTAGGACTCGAGTTATTGAAACATCGTTTGTACATTTCCCTGACAGTACTTTGAGCAGAGCCAGTGCCTCCATTGGGGTCCATTGGTTTGTTTCCATAAGTCTAAGGACCATTTCAGTGGATTCTGAGTGTGTTTCTTTGTCGTTTAAATGTGTGAGTGTGGATAAAAGGAGCTTCAAGCACTGGATCTCCGTATTAAAAATAAACATGGAGTTTCTGTTAACTGCATCATCCAGTGATGATGTGAGGATGCTCAGGAATTCTGTAGCAATGAGGTGCTCAGTGGTGAGCTCACCTTCAGCCCATTGATTGGCTATCAGAACTGCGTCAGTGTCAGAGCTATTGCTGTTGGTGAAAAAGTGCATCAGGGTAAGATACAGGGCTTGAGTCAACATGAAACTCTCAGAAACATTACATGCTGATTGGCTGATGGACTCCACCAGGGACTGCACATGATTGCCGATGCTTTCTAGAGAAATTTCCTCGGATATCTCCAGAGACAGGGCACACAGCTCTGTGATGTACACTTGAGCGTGCTGCAGAGTGCCGAGAGATGGAGGAGCACTAATCCATTCATCAAACAGAAGTTTGTCCAGAGCTGACAAGATCTTTCCCAGCTGATCAGCTGGCAGCTCAGTGAGACTGAGATCTGAAACCTCAATATCGCATTTCAAAGAGAGGATTTCTAGAAGCTCATCATTGCCACTGTCTGAGTCATAGTCAATCTCAAATTGATCCAAATGACCTTTCAGAACCTTTTGCTTGGACTCCTGCTCCTCTGATATGCTGCTGCTCAGTTGTCTGTCATATTGCTCTTTGGCTTGTTGCTGTGATTCTTCAAGTCTTTGATTCAGTTGTTTTTGTCGTCTCTCTTCTCTTCTCCTTTCCTCTTCTCTCCTCTGTCTTTCCTCTTCTTGTCTCCTCTCTTCCTCTATTTTCTGTCTCACCTCCGTTCTTCTTCTTTCTTCCTCTCTTCTCCTCGCCTCTTCTCTTCTCCTTTCCTCTTCTCTCCTCTGTCTTTCCTCTTCTTTTCTCCTCTCTTCCTCTATTTTCTGTCTCTCCTCCGCTCTTCTTCTTTCTTCCTCTCTTCTCCTAGCCTCCTCCCTTCTCTTTTCCTCTTCTCTCTTCTGTCTTTCCTTTTGATCCCTGAATGGCTTATAAAAACAGTCTTCACACTTGTATACATAAGTATCACTTGGCCTGTAGTATTCACCTCCGTTGAACACAAATACGTCTTTTCCACGAATGGTAGCACGATACAAATCATGATTGGATATGCATGGAGGCAGGACTTTATTACACTTGCAGCATCTCAGCCTGTCGCCCATGTTTCTCTCTCTTGGTAAATCGTTCCCCATTTTTGATGAATTGTCAAGCAGTTATGTGGTTGTTTACATGTGAATCCACATATTCCTGTAAAACACACGAGAAATATTTAAAAGAACACATACAGTGCCTTCCTGTCACAGCTCCTGACGAGCTGCAACCACTCTCACCTGTCCCTCATTCCATAATCACCAGCTGGTGCTACATAAGGGCGGAGTTCCATCTACTCATCGTCAGATTGTTGTGAAACCCGATGTGGTAACACCTTCAGGCCTCAGTAAACCTTTGATATTGCAACCTTGTCACTGACCAGTCTGTTTCCCCATCTTGACCAGTTCGACCCTCTCTCCAGCCAGTTCCACTCTGCTTGACGCCTACCCCTCCTTGGACTCGGATTCCCGGATCTTGGACCTGTCTGCAGCTATAACCCTCATAACTGGACCACAGCTCTGGATCTCATCACCCGGCTCTGTTCCCCTGCTAGTCAGACCCCGTGTACCTCAGGCCCGTTGGCCCCGGACCTTGCAGCCTAAAATAAAAGACTTTGATTTTGAATCTGTCGCTTAGTCCTAGTGTCCTTCTGTGCCTGAACCGTGACACTTCCATAATATTTGTGACAGTGTATTTTTTTTTCTAATACCTCCTCTGCTATTCATTGTAAAATTCTAAGTGAAATAATTAATATGTGATTAAAGTGCACATTCCAGGCTTTAATTCAAAGTAATTTTCATTAATCAAGTTCTACCGTGTGAATGGCTCCGGGCCGGATGATGCGATCTATGAACGGATCCAAAACGGATCTGGGCCAGATGATGTGATCTATGAACGGATCCAGGGGCGTAACCACCATAGACATTGAGGGGGACACGTCCCCCCCAATGTTGGGAAAGTACCAATCTGTCCCCTCCAATATTTTGTCTAGTATGTGACATATAAAAGTCCTCCTTCTTTCCTAGATCAGTCCCTTGCTGTTCCAGATTTACTTTCAATGTGGGAAACAAGAACGAATCAACCAAACAATCAAGGGAGAAAACATTGCGAGCCCCTTCCCCCGTTGTGAACTTGGTTTAGCCCAGAATGTCAAGTTGCGGATTCGTTTGGCTATCCCGGTTGTCACTCCAAGCACCACAGTTCCCACAGTGGCCGCGCCCACCCATCGACCCACCCAAAGACCCCCGTCCCCCCGTCCCTATCTCATTCTCTCTCTTGAGCTTCTGGGCATCCTAACTGGTAGTATCTCAGTGTGGTTCGGGAGCTGCACAGCCATGGACCGTAAGGCCCTACGTAGTGTGGTCCGATCTGTGCATCATTGGTAGGAAACTCCCAACCCTTCAGGACATCTACCACACAAGATGTCTTCGTAGAGCTGGCAGAATCCTAAAAGATTGCCATCACCCATCTTTCAGACTGTTCACCATGCTGCCTTCTGGTAGGCTGTACAGAAGCATCTGGTCTCGCACCCGCAGAATGGAGAACAGTTTCTATCCTAAGGCCATCAGGCTTCTAAATGGACTATAATGCACTCTCATCACTTACACACTCGACACTTTATACTTTACACATGCCTACCTCCAATGCTGTTTCCACTGCAACTTGCAATATTTCACAATACTGTATTTTTTATGTTACCTTATGTTCTAGGTTAGTATAGGTCTTAGATTAGCATAGGCTATTGTGTGTATTATATGTTCAATATAGCTCTTGTAATTAGCGTAAAATGTAAATTGTAGTATCCACATTGCCTATTTATTGTTACTGTTTTTACTTACTTAGTACTTATGTCATGTTACGGCATGTTATGTCTTGTTATGGTAGCTGCTGTACGGTGTCCTGTCCTAAGAATTTCAGTGCCCAGTCCGACTCTGTTGTTCTGTGTATCTGACAATAAAAGACTTGACGTGACACCACTTTCAATTATGTTATAGACAGGTTTCTTCCTAATAAATAAATGTCACCAGTAGACCGAGGCTTTGTGGGGAAATGACTGTTTGTGGACTGAGGTGTGGTGGACTGGCTTTGTCAACAATAGTTTTGTACATGGACTGATGCACCTTGGACTTTTTAATCATATATGGAGTAAAAAGTGGGGACTGTCAAGTCTGTGGGGGGGGGGTGTGTGCTTTTCGTCCACAGCTGATAGTAATGAGTCTGACGATTGAGACTGGTGGCTGATTGGTCAGCCACAGGACGGGCCCTCCAGGTGAGCGCACTGATTGGCGTAGAGGGAGGTGTGCCGGCATCTACCTGAGGCGAAAAGAGAGGCAAGGGAGAGACACGGGAGATCGTTTTTCGGGGGACAAGCCAGCGGAGCGGACGAGGAGTCGGGAGCCTGAGGGAGCTGGTCAGCAACGGTGAGGGATCCAGCGTGCCCGTTCGGAGCTACAGGACGGAGTGACAGGACGGAGCGACAGGACGGAGCGACAGGACGGAGCGACAGAACGGAGCGACAGAACGGAGTGACAGACCGGAGCGATCGTGAGGAAGCCCGAGAGACCCGATACAACGCTCACAATTTCATGAGTGAAGGGAAGTGTAAAGCCAAGATCTGCGTCCCCCGTTTGTGTGAGTGAAACCCCACTAACAGAGGAAACCACTGCTGATTTTCCCTTGTTTTTATACTGGCAGCCATCAGCCGCCGGACGCCGTGGAGGAGGATCTCTGGACGCCCGCTCCTGGAGACGCGCGCCGCCACGGACAGCTGTGCCGCCGCCCTGTTGCTCGGACCCCGCCGGTGGTGTTCCAGGGCAGTTTTAGAGACAGTAGCTGGTTCGTTTTGATTCTCTCGGTCGCAGCCCCCGACCGAGAGCGGACATTTAACTTCCTCATCCCGCTGTGCGGGCAGCAACCACTACCCCTGCGTCTCGCCGTGACATTGTATGGCAGGTAATTCCACACCCTACAGTGGCTAGGGAGTGCCCCAAGGGTGTGTTTACTGGGTACGGTGTGCTGTGGTTTATGAAGTGACAGACGTGTGCAGTGATTCATTTGGAAGTGTTTGCTGTGAAATTTCCTCTCTTCAATGAGCGTGTGTAGTGGAACGGTGTGGGGTAACTGCTTGTAGTACTTGTTCTTTTGCTACTCTTTTAGCACCCCTAGCCAGGAAGAAAGAGGGGAGTTATGGGGCAATAACATATAGTGGCCCTCATTTATCAAGCCGTCGTAGAAAGCATCGTTGATATGAGCGGAGAACTCGTCATACGCAGAAGCTCAAGTGAGATTTACAGAACATGCGTACCACACCAATCCCATCGTAAAACAGAGCGGCTGTTGATAAATCCGGCGGGTGAAATCCATCGTAATGATCCTAACCACGCCTTCTATAAAAGGGCCGCACCTCTAGATTTGCGACATGGAAAGACGAAAGGCGGCAAAGAAACGCTGTCAACGCTGTTGACAGCCGTCCCAGCTGTCAACAGCGTTGGCGATGTAAATCGCAGACCGGACGAGTTATGTATTTTCCCCTACTGTGATGGTCAATAAAATGTGATAAACTCCAGATTAAATGAAATCTAAAATTTAACGATGTTTTACTTTTTCTCCAATAAGATCAGGAAGAAGTGGTCCGATATGAAATTGGCCACAAAAAAGGTCGCAGCTCTCGGACGCAGCATGTCACAAACAGGGGGGTGGGGGCGGGGGCGGGGGCTCCGATCCAGGTTTGGATTTGAGTGCCTTGGAGGAGAGGGTGGCTGGCCTGCAGGCTGGTGGGATCTCTGGGTACGGGGTCCTCTGGATGTACATCTGGAAATGGCACTCCATTTTTTTGGGCAATGTATGGAGAACCCCGCATGCAATAATAATATTGCATACCTTTTCGGGCGTATATAGAAGGGTTCCCCCGCAGCCGAGAGACAGATCCACCTGCCCTTTAGGTGCCCTAACCTCTCCACAGTGCGCAGTGTTAAAGCGCCTCTCCTGTTCGGTGTGAGGGTGTGCGGTTGAATAATGAGCCATCACTCTTCCAATTACGGAGTTGTACTTGTTTAATTTATTTAATTTGCGTTTATGTTTATATTTATGTTGAAGTCAAATAAAACATGGGCCTTCTTTGAAGTGATAAGTCTGTCATTTTAACCTAGGGATTTGTTGCGACTCATGAGGCACGCACTAGTGACGCTGCTGTTTATGTATGCTATTGCAGTCACCGCAAGTCAGAATGGAAAAGTGCGTACACGGCCTCAGACCTGTCGTGGCGATTTCATCTTTCCTGCGCTCACGATGGATTTGATAAATGCCAACCTTTGCGCAGAAAAGAACGTACACACGACCTACGCACGTTTTTCGTCTTACGCAAGTTTGATAAATGAGGGCCAGTGTGTCCAGAATATTACAGGTTTTTGTTACGGGTTGAAGACCTGGGGGGTGGGGGTAACTGCAGGGGTTTTGTGCAATGATTTTACTTGTGAAATGATTTTACTTATGCATTGAAATTACAATAAAGCTGTTTTATTTTTCTATACCTACATCGCCTACTGCCTGTGTGATTTGGGGGATCTCGGCAGGATCCCCCTACACACACATTCAGTATGTCGAACGATGGTAATGAGAACCCAGCTGCCCCGGCTCATGTATCACCAAATATTGTTAACAATGTCATGTTTCCTTGGTATACGGGAGGGCCATGGTTGCCCATTTTTGAAGGAAAGAGGGGAGAAAAGGTTGAGGAATGGCGGGCTAAAATTGAAATGTTTGTACGGGCACAAGGTCTTCCAAATGAACAAAAGACTGATTTTATATTGAGTGCTTTGGGGGGCGAAGCCAAACGTGAAGTCCTATTGTTGCCTGATAACGAAAGGGACAGTGATGTGAAGATATTGGACTTCCTGACAACACTATATGGGGTAAGTCAGTCTCTGGCTACACTGAGGGCTCAGTTCTATGAGTGCATGCAGGGCGCAGAAGAAGAAATGTGTGCTTTTATTCTCCATTTTCGGGAGCTCTATCACAGGTGGCAGTTGAAGGAACAAGTGGATGTCGCAGTGGAAGATGACCTGTTACGCACCCAGTTCATCAGGGGACTACAGGAACGTCATGTGAAGCAAGAGTTGAAAAGGCTACTTCGTCGCACACCGGCTATCACCTTCCCTGCTATTTGTAAGGAGGCAAAGGCACTTGAACAAAAGCACACTAAAGAGGAAACGGAGACCTGGGCCTGCCACACGTACACATCCAGGCCTCCCCCGAACCAGCGGCCGCCCCCGCCTACACACCAGGCAGCGCTACAGCAGGCTCCACCTACCCATCACTTAGAATCCCCTCCTGGCCAAGACACTCAGGCATTGTGGGAATCCCTGCGGGCAGAGCTATAACAAGACCTCAAGAAACAGATTTCAGTGTTGGGCAGGTCCCTGGCCGAGGAGTTGCGGGCCCAAATAGCTAATCTCTCTGTGGGGCCTGCTGACCCAACCGTACAGACTGTCCAACCAGGGTCAACCTTCCAGCCAAGGCCCCGCCGGTCCGCCCCTGAGGTGTCTCAAAGTCAGTTCCAGTGGGACCTTCAGGGCCGGCCTATTTGCCTGGAGTGTGGACAATCGGGCCACACTCGCCGGTTCTGCCCCAAGCGACGCCGTGGCCCCCAGGATTTTTAGCTTCCTCGGTCGCTGTAGGGCGAGCGGTCGAGGAGGGGACCCAGACCACACCCCCCACCAAGCCCTCATTCGTTGGAGAAAGTCTTGAAGTGAACGTTACCATGGGAGGTAAAAGCATGTCATGTGTTAGACTCTGGTTCTCAAGTCACACTAATGAAGCATTCTGTGTTTCAGGAGCAATTTGGGGAGGGACTAGTCAGGGGCACAATCCCCTGGCTCACCCTGAAGGCTGCAAATGGACTGTCGATCCCATATATTGGGTATGCGCTTTTTGACTTTGAGATAAATGGGGTCAAGGTATTGGAGAAAGGGGTGGTGGTGGTCGAAGACGCGTGTTTGCAACATGACGGTTGTTTACTCGGGATGAATGTGATTGGGGACTGTTGGATGAGTGTTTTCCAGGGTGGCTCCCAAGCAGAGGAGAGGTTCAAGCCCGCAATGACCCCCACAGCGGCCGCCAAGTGGGGGAAGGTCTTTGCAGTCTGCTGGCGCATCAGCCTAGCAGAGCCCTCTGGAGTCCTACAGGGTGTCGCCAAGCTGCCGCGTCAGGACCCCATAGTGATCCCCCCGGAGACTGAAATGGTGGTTTGGGCCCAGGTCCCCCAAGCGATTGGGAGGCCAGACTGCTGCATCATGGTGGAGAACCTGCAAAGCGACGACCAAGAGTGGCGGGTGGCGAGGACCCTGAGTTGGGTGAGGGGTGGGAGAGTACCAGTAAGAGTGTGTAACCCTCACCTTTTCCCTGTGGAGCTCCCTCAGCGTCGGGCCCTCGCTGCAGTCTCACAGGTGGATCCCCAAGATGTGCGAACTGAGGAAGAGTTGGTGTTAACAGCTGATGGACCCTCAATAGTAGAGGTGAGGAGAATAAATGATCTGTCACCCCCAGCAGAGGCGTCATCACCGAGCCATCCAGCCTTGGCACTGCAGGGGGAGGGCCTAGACCTCGATGAACAACGGAAGTTGGCCGAGCTGCTGCAGAGATGGACCAAAGTCTTTGCGGCAGATGAGGATGATTTCGGCCGCTCTACTGCAGTCCTCCATCAGATTCCCACCGGGGACGCACCGCCAGTGCGTGAGAGGTACAGGCCAGTGTCCACCAAATCTGTACACAGAGTTGAGGTCGCTGTTGGAAGGTATGTTGGACAATGGAGTAATAAAGGAAAGTGCCAGCCCGTGGGCTGCACCCGTGGTGCTGGTTCGGAAGAAAGAAGGGTCCTGGCGGTTTTGCGTTGACTACCGAAAATTAAATGCAATCACTCACAAGGATGCTTTTCCTTTGCCCAGGATTGAGGAGTCCCTGACCCATCTCAAGGAGTCGGCCTGGTATTCCACTCTGGATCTTGCAAGCGGGTATTGGCAGGTCGAGGTGGAGCCGCGGGACCAAGAAAAGACTGCCTTTACCACGCCCGTGGGCCTCTTCCAGTTCGAGCGGATGCCCTTCGGCCTGTGCAATGCCCCTGCTACCTTCCAGCGGCTCATGCAGCGCTGCTTGGGAGGCCAGGTGAACGATTTCCTCCTGATTTACTTGGATGATGTCATTGAGTATTCCCCCTGTTTCGGCAGCCATCTGGAACATCTTGAGAGGGTATTTGAGAAACTGCACCAGCACGGCCTCAAACTCCAGCCCCAGAAGCGTCACCTTTTTCGTAAAGAGGTCCAGTACCTGGGGCATGTGGTCAGCAAAAGTGGGGTGGCCACAGACCCTGACAAGACGGCAGCAGTACAGAACTGGCCTGTTCCTAAGACAGTCACCCAAGTCCGCTCCTTCCTCAACTTCGCAGGTTATTACGGCCGTTTCATCCCGGGATTCTCCAGAGTGGCAGCCTCCATCAACGCTCTCCTTCAGGGCACGGCAGGGGTCAAGAAGGCAGCTATTCAGTGGTCCCCCAAATGCCAGCAGGCATTCGAGGAACTTAAACAAGCACTGCTTCAGGCACCGGTGCTGGCTTACGCTGACTTTAACTTACCAATTTTGCTGTATACAGATGCCAGCTTTGAGGGACTCGGGGCAGTGCTGTCGCAGGTACAAGGGGGGAGGGAGCGGGTGATTGCCTATGCAAGCCGGAGCCTGAAGCCCCATGAGAGGAATGACCAGAACTATAGTTCATTTAAGTTGGAGTTGCTGGCACTGTTTTGGGCGATCACAGAAAAGTTTAAGCACTACCTGTGGGGGTCGGAGTTCACAGTGTTCACGGATAACAACCCCCTCGTACACCTGGGGACAGCAAAGCTGGGGGCGGTGGAGCAGAGGTGGGTGGCTCAGCTGGCAAATTTCACCTTTTCAGTAAAATACCGGCCTGGTAGGACGAACCAGAATGCAGACGCGTTGTCCCGACTCCCAGGAGAGGCACATGTCCAGGCTGTTCACCTTGCCCCTCCTGGGGAGAGGGGGCTGGAGGAGGCTCCTCGGGCAGCTCAAGACGATGGCTGGGGGTCCTGGCAGGAACGCCAGCAGCAGGACCCGGAGTTTAACCAGGTGAGCCAGCTGAAAAGTCAAGGTCTAACAGTGTCTCCCCAGGTTCGCAAGTGGGGGCGAGAATGGGATCGGCTGGAGCAACGCAAGGGCGTCCTGGGACGTTGCATTCAGGAGCCAGATACTGGCCAGCTGACCTTCCAGTTGATTGTCCCAACCCGGTATACTCAAGACTTGTGGAAGGACTACCACAAGGCAGCTGGACACGCTAATAGTGAAAAGGTTCTGGGCCTGATGCGCCGCCGGTTCTACTGGCAAGGAATGGGAAAAGACATAAAGGTATGGACAGCCGAATGCCCCGAGTGTGCAGTTGCAAAGGCCGGCCCCGCGGTACGGGCCCCCCTCCAATCGACTGTGTCCAGCTACCCATGGGAGGTGGTGGCCTTGGATTATTTGTCTTTGGGGTGGCCAACCGACACCCACCAGTATATCCTCGTGATGACTGATCTGTTTTCTAGATTTGCAGTGGCCGTGCCTACTAAGGAACAGACTGCTCAGACCACGCCCAGTGCCCTGTGGGCCGCCCTCATCCAACCGTTTGGTTGTCCGGAGCGGTTTCTGACAGACCGTGGGGGGGCTTTTGAATCTGAGGTAATGCGTCAGCTCTGTGAATTGTATGGTTGTACCAAAAGCCGGACCACCCCATAACACCCACAGGGCAATGGTGCGTGTGAGCGCTTCAATAGGACCCTGCTATCCCTTTTGAATACCCTCTGTGCAGAGGACCAGCTGAGGTGGAGAGACAAGCTTCCAGCCTTGGTGCAAGCCTATAACAACACGGTGCACTGTAGTACTGGTGTGACCCCTTATTTTGTGCTCTTTGGACGTCATGCCCGACTACCCATTGACCTGTGTGTAGATGTTGTCCCCCCACAGGATCGGAGGACGGTGGTGGGATGGGGGGGACAAGCACCATCGGACGCTGGTGGAGGCCTATAGCCGGGTCCGAACCCACACAGAACAGAGGCAGAGCTGGGATCAGGCTCGGTATGACAAGAAGACAAGGGCCGTACCCTTGTTGCCGGGCGAGAGAGTGCTGATCAGGAATTTCAGACGGAGAGCTCGGGGCAAGTTGGCACCCCATTGGATGCCCTCTCCTTTTGTTGTGCTTTCGCAGATACGGTCTGGCCACCCAGTGTACAAAATCCGACCCGAGGGGAAGGAGGGACCAATTCAGACAATGCACCGGAACAACTTGCGCCCCTGTCCTGCAGGACTTGAGGCTACAAGGACTGAGCCCAAGGTGTGTACCCTGAAGATGGACTCTTTGTCTAAACAACCTACGTTCTTTTTACCTTTTGCCCCCTTAGCCCGACTGGCCCCCTTGGCCGTTACAGAGCCTGCCATTCCTCAACCGGGGGGTGAACCTGTGCAGTTTGCTGAACCAGCTCAGGCCCCAGTTTTGTTGGAGCCAGCTGGACAGACCGGGGCTGCCTTGCTGTCAGAGGGGGGGGTCAAACCCTCTGAGGCGGTCACAGCGGTCTAATATGGGCATGCCTCCAGACAGGTTTGGGGAGTGAAGGGGTGGGCGAGGACGACCACCGAAATGGGGGGGGGGTGGAAAATGTCACCAGTAGACCGAGGCTTTGTGGGGAAATGACTGTTTGTGGACTGAGGTGTGGTGGACTGGCTTTGTCAACAATAGTTTTGTACATGGACTGATGCACCTTGGACTTTTTAATCATATATGGAGTAAAAAGTGGGGACTGTCAAGTCTGTGGGGGGGGTGTGTGTGCTTTTCATCCACAGCTGATAGTAATGAGTCTGACGATTGAGACTGGTGGCTGATTGGTCAGCCACAGGGCGGGCCCTCCAGGTGAGCGCACTGATTGGCGTAGAGGGAGGTGTGCCGGCATCTACCTGAGGCGAAAAGAGAGGCAAGGGAGAGACACGGGAGATCGTTTTTCGGGGGACAAGCCAGCGGAGCGGACGAGGAGTCAGGAGCCTGAGGGAGCTGGTCAGCAACGGTGAGGGCTCCAGCGTGCCCGTTCGGAGCGACAGGACGGGGTGACAGGACGGAGCGACAGGACGGAGCGACAGAACGGAGTGACAGAACGGAGTGACAGACCGGTGCGATCGTGGGGAAGCCCGAGAGACCCGATACAACGCTCACAATTTCCTGAGTGAAGGGAAGTGTAAAGCCAAGATCTGCGTCCCCCGTTTGTGTGAGTGAAACCCCACTAACAGAGGAAACCACTGCTGATTTTCCCTTGTTTTTATACTGGCAGCCATCAGCCGCCGGACGCCGTGGAGGAGGATCTCTGGACGCCCGTTCCTGGGGATGCACGCCGCCACGAACAGCTGTGCCGCCGCCCTGTTGCTCGGACCCCGCCGGTGGTGTTCCAGGGCAGTTTTAGAGACAGTAGCTGGTTCGTTTTGATTCTCTCGGTCGCAGCCCCCGACCGAGAGCGGACATTTAACTTCCTCATCCCGCTGTGCGGGCAGCAACCACTACCCCTGCGTCTCGCCGTGACATTGTATGGCAGGTAATTCCACTCTGGGTTAAATTCCTACTGTCGTCCAGACCCCCCCCCTACAGTGGCTAGGGAGTGCCCCAAGGGTGTGTTTACTGGGTACGGTGTGCTGTGGTTTATGAAGTGACAGACGTGTGCAGTGATTCATTTGGAAGTGTTTGCTGTGAAATTTCCTCTCTTCAATGAGCGTGTGTAGTGGAACGGTGTGGGGTAACTGCTTGTAGTACTTGTTCTTTTGCTACTCTTTTAGCACCCCTAGCCAGGAAGAAAGAGGGGAGTTATGGGGCAATAACATATAGTGTGGCCAGAATATTACCTGTTTTTGTTACGGGTTGAAGACCTGGGGGGTGGGGGTAACTGCAGGTGGGTTTTGTGCAATGATTTTACTTGTGAAATGATTTTACTTATGCATTGAAATTACAATAAAGCTGTTTTATTTTTCTATACCTACTTCGCCTACTGCCTGTGTGATTTGGGGGATCTCAGAACCTTATTCGGTGTCTGTGGAAGTTAAACCCGCGACATAAACATCTCCAAACGCAGTTCTAACAAGGTTTAAAAATGTCAGCACAATAGATTTTAAATAGAAGGAGCTTCTTTAATTCCTGGATTGATTTGGGGCTAATCAATAACAGATTAAATAGTAAGTAAGTCTGATAGATTCCCAGCCCTAATATCAGGTAAAATACCTATTGCTATCCACAGCTTGTGTCATGATTTGTGTTCGTTGTCCCTGTTCTCCCCTGTGTTTTTGGTTTCAGCCTTGTTAATTACCCCCAGGTGTTTCTTGTTCCCTTGATTACCCTCAGTGTATTTAAGTTCAGTTCTGTCCGTGGCTCCCTGCTGGAGTCTTGTATTGTCAACTCCTGTGTTCGTCTCCCAGTGAGTCGAGTCCCTGTGTGTTTTGCTTATTAAATGCACGTTTTCCAGAAACGAGGAGGTAGTCTGTCTGCACTTGGGTCCTACTTTACCATCAACTCCCTGACAGAAGACTCCAGCCAGGCATGGACCCAGCAGCAGAACCGGAACTGATCACCCTGTTCGAGTATCTGCGTCGGGAGGCCGCCAAGTCCCAGCGCCGCGCCGACGAAGAGGCTGCGCGGTGCTCACCATTCTGGGGCACCCGGCTGGCGATCGCCCCTCCCGGGTGCGGCCCCCGGCGATACTTGAACGTTCCACCTCCTCTGAACCGGCCGTCCTCGGGACGAGGAGGACGCCGGTCTCGTGGGTACTCATCAGGGGCATCTACCGTGGGTGGCACCTCCCAGTTTCTCCGGGAGGGTCACCACGTCCAGGCCCCTACATACCCCCGGCGGGGTGACACCTCCCACAGTCTCCGGGAGGGTCACAATATGAGTCCTCGGGTGAACGCTCCCCACTGTTCCCGGGGAGGTTCCCGTGCTCCTCGCCAGGGGGTCCCTGCCACCGCCGCCACAGCCCCGCGCCGTCTGAAGACCCCAGAGCCCGCTCCGCACCGTCTGAAGACCCCAGAGCCCGCTCCGCGCCGTCTGAAGACCCCAGAGCCCGCTCCGCGCCGTCTGAAGACCCCAGAACCCGCTCCGCGCCTTCTGAAGACTCCAGAGCCCGCTCCGCGCCGGCTGGGGACCCTGGGGCCCGCTCCTCGGCGGCCCCGGGCACCGGAGCCCCGCTTGGCTGCGCCGGTTCCGGCTCCTCATCGGCAGGCAGCTCCTGAGCTCGGGGTGAGCTCGGGAGAGCCGCAGGATCTGTCCGGCCTGTCTGCCTTCCTGCTGGGGTTCCTTCTGCAGCTCTTGGAGGAGCCTCAGTCTCCAGAGCTTCCGCCTGTTCCCAGCGTTCCGCCACTGGCCCAGCCGGTTCCCAGCGCTTCCACGCCGCTGGCCCAGCTGGTTCCCAACGCTTCCACGCCGCTGGCCCAGCCGGTTCCCAGCGCTTCCACGCCGCTGGCTTCGCCTCGCTCCAGGGCTTCCACGTCGCTGGCTTCGCCTCGCTCCAGGGCTTCCACGCCGCTGGCTTCGCCTCGCTCCAGGGCTTCCACGTCGCTGGCTTCGCCTCGCTCCAGGGCTTCCACGTTGCTGGCTTCGCCTCGCTCCAGGGCTTCCACGCCGCTGGCTTCGCCTCGCTCCAGGGCCTCCACGTCGCTGGCTTCGCCTCGCTCCAGGGCTTCCACGTCGCTGGCTTCGCCTCGCTCCAGGGCTTCCACGTCGCTGGATTCGCCTCGCTCCAGGGCTTCCACGTCGCTGGCTTCGCCTCGCTCCAGGACTTCCACGCCGCTGGCTTCGCCTCGCTCCAGGGCTTCCACGCCGCTGGCTTCGCCTCGCTCCAGGGCTTCCACGCCGTCGCCACAGCTTCGTGGGTTCTGTCGGCCTCCCGGCCGCCTTCCAGGGTTCCGTCGGCCTCCCGGCCGCCCTCCAGAGCTTCGTCCCGGCCGCCTCCGTGGCTTCAGCCGGCCTCTCGGCCGCCCTCCAGAGCTTCGTCCCGGCCGCCTCCGTGGCTTCAGCCGGCCTCTCGGCCGCCCTCCAGAGCTTCGTCCCGGCCGCCTTCGTGGCTTCAGCCGGCCTCACGGCCGCCCTCCAGAGCTTCGTCCCGGCCGCCTTCGTGGCTTCAGCCGGCCTCACGGCCGCCCTCCAGAGCTTCGTCCGGGCTTCAGCCGGCCTCACGGACTGTCCTCCTGAGCTCCGCCAGACTTTTGTCGGCCTCCTTGTTTCCACCCACCTTCTGTGGGTTGGGGGTTTTGTTTCTTGGACTCTGTTTTGGACTTTTGTGTTGTTGCTTGCCCTCCCTCCGAGGCCCCCACCGCCCACCCTGGTTGGGTCGGTTTGTTTTTGTGTTTTATGGACTAAAGGGCGTCTGGGATCCGCCCTTAAAGGGGGGGTACTGTCATGATTTGTGTTCGTTGTCCCTGTTCTCCCCTGTGTTTTTGGTTTCAGCCTTGTTAATTACCCCCAGGTGTTTCTTGTTCCCTTGATTACCCTCAGTGCAGTGTTAATTTTGTCAACTAGGACGATGACGAAAATATTTCGTTAACGCCCCTTTTACCCGTGACGATGACGAGACGATGACGCACAAAAATGCTTCCAGAAAATAAAAATATGACGAGAATAAAAAATGATTTTCGTTAACGAGACTAAGACAAGACGAAATTTACAAGCCATGGACGAATGGACATTAACAAATTTAATTGTTTATAATCAATTTGTAATTTGTAATTGTTAATATAAGTGTTTCTTGATGTAGAAAAGGCTCCAAAGTTGTGTTGGTCAGTTCAGAGCGGAGCGGCCCCCTGCTGGTCATGTAGCGTAACTGTCGGTGCTCGGTTAGAACAGGTGTGTGCTCTGATGAGTCGACAGAGTGAAGATCGAGCTGTTGATTAATGTCCCGGCAAGTGGTGTGTGCGTAAATGAAACGTGAGTATGGCTGTATATATTGTTCATGTAATGTATTCAGGTTGCTGCAGCCATAGCTTCTGTTGCTTTGATGTGTAACTCGCCATGTGCATGCTAGTTGTAGCATTTAGCTCACCTGCCGGTATATGGTTTGTTGGAGCTGGAGCCATTTCGTTTACAACAAGGACAACAAAACAACCTGCATGATAATGATTGATCATGCCGCCGTGTGTAGAGAAGTTCTATTATGTACAGTCAGTGTTGACTAAAATGACTAAAATTTGACTAAGACTAAAATTGATTTTCGTCATTATGACTAAGACTAAGACTAAATTGGGAAGGCAATGACTAAATATGACTAAGACTAAAATTGATTTTCGACATTGTGACTAATACTAAGACTAAATTAAAAAAAGCTGACGAAATTAACACTGCCTCAGTGTATTTAAGTTCAGTTCTGTCCGTGGCTACCTGCTGGAGTCTTGTATTGTCAACTCCTGTGTTCGTCTCCCAGTGAGTCGAGTCCCTGTGTGTTTTGCTTATTAAATGCACGTTTTCCAGAAACGAGGAGGTAGTCTGTCTGCACTTGGGTCCTACTTTACCATCAACTCCCTGACAGCTTGAGTCAATAAGTTAAACAAAAAACACTAAATAAGCTTGTTACATTACCTTAATGTGGAGGCTTGGGTGGAGAGTGTTATCTGTGCCACGGAGCTGAGAGTGAACCTGAAAGTAACATTCCCAGTGAGAGAAGTAAAAACACCTCGTTCCAGTAAACAGGGGTGAATATCCGGCCCTAAACTTGTACTTCTTTCTTTATTCGTGTTTCCCTGTTTTGCACTTTCATGCTGACATAAATAGAGGATACATTTGATATGATGGATTTTACACGGCAAAATTAAAGGGACCAGGTCTGATAGATTCCCAACCCTAGTATCAAGTAAAATACCTATTGCTATCCACAGCTTGAGTATATAAGTTTAACACAAAACACTTAATAAGCTTGTTACATTACCTTAATGTGGAGGCTTGGGTGGAGAGTGCTATCTGTGCCACGGAGCTGTGAATGAACCTGAAAGTAACATTCCCACAGAGAGAGAGAAGTAAAAACACAGAATTCCAGTAAACAGGGGTGAATGTCCAGCCCTAAACTTGTACTTCTTTCTTTAATCGTGTTTCCCTGTTTTGCACTTTCATTCCAACATTTGATTTGATGCAGTGGCGGCTCCTGACATTTTTTTTAGGTAGTGCAATTTCCAGTCTGTGAAAGCTGCATCAGAGTGTGCTGTGCAAAGCTGAACCGATTGCACTGATGCAAACCTGTTATGTTCCCAAACAGGAAATAAAATGTCCAATCGTCCAGAAACTCCTTGTCTTTCTTAAATAAACACAACGTAGAGTCGAGGGGTTATTTGGTCTGCCAAATAACCAAAGTGACTCTGCAATTTCCCCCCGTTATGTCCATAAGTACCATAAAAGTCCATAGGACTGAGGTATATTTGTCTAGGTAGCATCATTTATTGTAATAATTTTTAGTTATTTTTTGCATAATTTGCCAATCAGTTAATATTACACCTTAACCATTATTTATTTATTTTCCTCATATTGTTCCAGGATTCTATGAAATAAGTAAACACATAAGCTCTTAATGATAAGATTCATTCAATTTTCATTCTAAAGAATGTAATTTAAATGACAGCATATAAATCCAAGTCAAGTGTTCATTGAAGTTTTGGAAAATATGACTTAGAAAAGCATAACCAGTTGTCAAACATGGTTAAAGTGCAGCTTTCTTATGTGAGATTTCTCTCTTTTTTAAATATAATACTGCACCATTGACAATGAATGTGTCATTATACATTCTGCTATCATTGTCAACATTATATAAAAGATTTAAATCATTTCAAGTCAATGACTGAGCACAAAAGGTTAAGTTATTTAGCTACATCAAAAACTACCTCGAAAAATAGCAGGGTTGGTGGAGCCCTCGGTTTCATCTTTGCCTCGCAAGGCGAGCCCGAAAATCTCGCAAAATTCTTCCAAAGTTCTTCGTAGAATGTTTTTTTTTTTCTTTTCTTTTTTTCTTTATTGAAAACCACAATGTTACAACAACAACGTAGAATGTTCATGGTCCCGTGCAACAGACATATGACGAAAGCACGTCGTGCGTCATTTGTGTGAGCACATAAACCCTCATAGAAAATGCATTGGGAGCAGGATTTTTGAAAAAAACAGACGTACTATTCATGTCAATGGGAGCTTCCTGGTGCAAATTCGACCCTGACAGAAATCGCACAAAATAGGCGTAGCAACACCAGGCGCGACCTTAATCTGATAGGACAATGACATATACAACCAGTTTGCCTGCTGTAGATCAGTCCCGCCTTAGCAACTAGATTAAAAAAAAAAAAAAAAAACTCCGTGTTTGGTAGTGCGTCACACAAATCGCCCCTATGGAGGAGCCGCCACTGATTTGATGGATTTTACAAAATTAAGGGACCAAATTTGTCTCATCAAATAACAGATTAAACTAAAAAGCTGAAAGCAGCTGTATGCGGGACCGAGATGTGCGCACATTGGAGCATGCGCTGGACGTGGTAGTCGCTCAGCTCTGCCCACACGCACGATACCCTCTGCGTACGTACGAGCACATAATAACCCCAATGCAGAGGGGTTTTTGAACATTTCTAGGGGGCGCCACTGAGCCATTTTGCTCCGCCCACACACGATACCCTTTACATACGTATGAGGTTGTCAGGGTGGACGTGTGTGCCAAGTTTCATGACTTTGCAATGATGATAAGGCGTTCAAATCAGAAACACCATCACACGATTTTCACCGCCTGGCCACACCCACACCGTTCAGAGTTTGGAAAAGTTTCTCCAAGATTTTTTCCCTCCATGTCTTAAAGGTTGGGTAGGGGATCTTTTTCTGGAACATTTTTTTTTACATATTGCTTGAAATACTCTTCACACCCCCATTGCAACCAATTAATTAAAAGTTTTGACACAAATATGAAAAGTTTTAGTGGCCTCTAGAACGTACAATCTAGGAAAAACAGTATCCAATCATTGTGAACGGACCGTTCACAATGATTGGATACTAATGCCGTCTATCAAACTGCAATCTGCTCCTCCCTCCCCCTCCTTCCCCCTGTGCGCGTACCCTACTCCGTGAACGAATTACGCGTCCAGAAGCTTGGCAGGAAGCTAAACTAGAGCCAGCTTGGCTAGCACCTAGCATTATTAAACGTATAGTTAGCATATACTAAATACTAAATACGGCAACGATCGATGCTTGCTGTCAGAACAGCGCTCGTGCACCTTCGTGCTCGTTCATGTACTCTAGAGGAGTGCCTTCGGGGGGAAAGTGAAGAAAAGGGTTGGGACTTTTTACCTGTGTATTTTCAAAATGCAGCTTCGCTGGACTCAAAATCCAGGATCTCCTACCCTACCTTTAAGAGTGACCTGGCCAAGTTTGAAGCTTGTAGCATTAAATCTGTAGGAGAAGTTAGATAAAATGCGAGTTGTTGAAAAAAAAGACGTTTCCGACCACCAGCAGGTGGCGCTGTAGGTGGATGTCACTATGTTATATGTGCGCATTCAGGCTGGGTCCAGCAATCACCGTATGAAGGTTGGGACAAATTGGATAATGTGTATGGAAGTTATAAGCGACTTAATTTTTTATGGAGAGTCATAAATTTGAGGCGTCGCCACGGCCACGCCCTTTGAGGTTTGAAAAAGTTTCTCCATGATTCCCCCCCCCCCCCATGTCTTAAGAGCTACCTGGCCAAGTTCCTGTGGACGTGGGACCATGGCGAAATGAGACTTTTTTGTGCATCTGGACATGATGAATGAGTGTACCGAATTTTGTCGTCCCACGCTAAACTAACCCCAATGCGGGGACCATTTTTAAGCATCCTAGGGGGCACTACAGTGTCAATGAAAGACTCCCAAAAATATAAAGTTTAGATTCTTTCATGTCGTCGACTGGCACGTGGCGCTTGCAAAATTTCCTGAGTTTTCGAGTACCTTTTGCAAAGAATCGGAAGAATAATAAACCTTACAGATACAATACGGTCCTTGCAGTTTCACTGTTCGGTCCCTAACTAGACAGCTGCAAGCAGCTGTATGTTTCAGTGTAGTCATTATTGTCATGTGTTTCTCAGCAAAGTCATGCTATAGAATAAAACAGATATTTTAAATGAATACATGCAATAAAAGGTCAAAATTAAACAGAAAACTTTTCAAAACTCCAGTTCCAGTAATTTCACTCTTCATTCAGAGAAGCTTATATAAGAGACACCACTAAAACCTGTTTTTCAAGTGATGTTTCAAACAGATTTTCAAAAGAAAAGTATAAAAAAAACTGTAAGATACTTGAAAAGGTCACAAGATAAACAATAATTTTCAGCTAATCTCCAGATAAATTATGTGTTGTTGCAGCTCTAATTTAGCAACACAATAGAGCAGATGTAAAATATGCTGGAATTTAAGTTTGTTTGTGGGATGAAGAGACATTTTTATTCAGTGAAGACAGGAAACTGAACACGGAGAAACAAGGAAAAACTGGTCTGCCGTGTACAGATTGTACTGGAACATGGAGGTGGGTTATGATCAAGGTGATGGAATTTAAAAACCTTGAAAAACCTGTCTGACTCACTGAGTTACACAACAAGAAAACCTCCATCCATTGTCTTTAAGAGATAAACAGCAGAGAGTTTCTGTGTCTGACTTCAATGGAAGAAACCGCAATTATTCCCACAAATTAAAACACAATGTGATTTATTTTGGGAATAAAACAATCAATAATATGTTTCTAATCGACAACAATGTAAATGATGATCATGCAGATTTTTCTTCAAAGTTCTTCGAGTGATCAAACTGGACCTGAAATAAGAAGTGAACATGTTCCCGAAATATTACAGAGCAGAAATAAACAGGAAGGTTACTGAAGACAAAGTCCAAACTCACCGTTCGTTCAAGCCAAGTGTTGAATAAGACGACGCTCCGCTCCACAGACACAGGTGAGCTGCTTCCTGGAATCAGTCAGAGCTCCACCCCTGATGGGGGCAGGACAGGTATGTTAGCTCGATTCTTTCATTGGAGGCTCAAGAACAAGCCGCAGGAATCTCAAGTTAAACGAGATGTGCGCACGTTGGGGCATGCGCTTGACGTCGTAGTCGCGAAGCTCTGCCCACACACACGATACCCTTTACATACGTACGAGGTCGTCAGGGTGGACGTGTGTGCCAAGTTTCATGACCTTGCCATGATGATAAGGCTTTCAAATCACCAACGCCATCACATGATTTTCACCGCCTGGCCACGCCCACACCGTTTAGAGTTTGGAAAGGTTTTTCAATGAGTTTTCCCCCCCATGTCTTAAGAGTAACCTGGCCAAGTTTGAAGCGTTTAGCATTAAATCTGTAGGACAAGTTCGATCATATGCAAGGCGTGGAATCGGGCAAAAATGGCACCAAAACGCATCTTCCATCCAAAATGACCGCCTTCCAGTGTAGTCCGGACCATGGCGGCAAGAGACTTTTTTGTGCGTCTGGGCACGATGAATGACTGTACCGAATTTCGTCATCCCACAAAAATTAAGCCCAATGCCGGGACCATTGTTAAGTATCGTAGGGGGCGCCAATGAGCCATTTTGCTTCACAAACACACAATACCCTTTTTATACGTACGAGGTGGTCAGGGTGGACATGTGGGGCCAGTTTCATAAACTTGCGATGATGATAAGGCTTTCAAATCACAAACGCCATTACACGATTTTCACCGCCTTGCCACGGCTTGAAGTTTGAAAAAGTTTCTCCATGAATTTTCCCCCTCAATGTCTTAAGACTAACCTGGCCAAGTTTGAAGGGTGTAGCATTAAATCTGTAGGAGGAGTTCGATCAAATGCGAGGTTTGAAAAAAAAAAGACTTTTCCAACCACCAGCAGGTGGCGCTATAGGTGGATGTGGATGTTCGCGTTCAGGCTGGGTCCAGCATTCACCGTAGGAAGTTTGGGACAGATTGGATAATGTATGTGGGAGTTATAAGCAACTTGCTCCATGCAGTTTCATTGCTCGGTCCCTAATACAGTCTGATAGATTCCCAGCCGTAATATCAGGTAAAATACCTATTGCTATCCACAGCTTGAGTCAATAAGTTAAACAAAAAACATTAAATAAACTTGTTACATTACCTTAATGTGGAGGCTTGGGTGGAGAGTGCTATCTGTGCCACGGAGCTGAGAGTGAACCTGAAAGTAATATTCCCAGAGAGAGAGAAGTAAAAACACCTCATTCCCAATTGCCAAAACAGTCAACACAACACAGAAGGCTATAGCCTACATAGATTCTCAAGTTCTAAAAAAATAAAATAAAAATAAGAAAAGAAAAGAAAAGAAAAAAACTATTTTTTTTTGCTATTTTGAGAGACATAGAGACAGAGAGAGAGACAATTTTGGCTCACCATGCAGGCATTGCCTTAGCTCTATACATGGGACAGTTTTATATGTTTCTTTTGAAGACTGTTCGTGTGAGCTTCAGTTATTGTCTAAACTCAACAAAGAACACTGAGCAACAACATGGTCTCTTGATAGCAACCCTGTTATCTTGCCCAGCTCATGTGTATAAAGACTCCCTGCAGCTCTTCCTCTCTCACTCTGCAGACTGCCATGTTTTCTGTATGACCGATGGACCTTTCTTGCAAGAACTAAATACATAAAAGACAACTTGGTTGTTCTCTTAAGACTCACTTAAGAAAAATTTCAATTGTCCCTTTCCTTGCCATTTCATTACCTCTGGACCTACCGCTGATTGGATTTGACTTCTTAGAAAACCATCCCAGAAAGGATTCTTGATCAAGAGAAGGAATACTATCAAAGGTTTATGGCAGAAGGTTCATGATATATCTTCCAAATGCACTATAGGTGTAATGACCATAGACATGATAAGGATCAAGGCAGGTTGAATAGGAATCAGCTCGTGACAATGGATGACATTTTTTAGAGAAAAAAATTATCTTTGCACCAACAAATTTCAGTTTTATCAATAAGTGTCGAAGTGGTAAGAAGGGCGGGGGAGTTGCCGCCATTTTTAAATCAGTCTTTCAGTGCAAAGAAATTTTACTTGGTGATTTTAGCTCTTTTGAATATCTCTGTTTTTAGTAAAGGGGGATCCAAAAGTTATCTTCCTAATCATTTATAGACCACCAAGATACCCAGGAACTTTCTTTGATGAGTATGCTGAACTGCTGTCAGTTATCTAGCCTAGCAAGCCAGAACCGTACAGCAAAAAGCTGTACAGGGGTCTAGTGATGCTGGATAGCAGTGTGGGCGGGATAAACGGTTGTCTGTCAAGTTGCCTCTGCACTCAACGCCACGCAATAGGATGGCGCAACAACCAATCAGAGCGATGAAGAAGGATTAAAGACCAGGGCGACGGACCAACGGAGCAGCTGGTAAATTAAACTTTTACCGTACCCGGTGGGCAAAACTCCGAAAACGTCCTTTTTAAAAAAAAAAAACTTAAGTGCAGTTATCTGTTCGTCTCGCAAAGAAAACTGTATATCTAAATTTTCTAGAGTCGCTGCCAAAGCCAAATCGAAAGACTGTTCGCTGGGCGCAGCCATTGTTTACCTCTCTCTGGAACTACACACTGAAACGTCGCACCTCTGTCGTCACTAGGTAGCCCGGCCTCCGACCCCGCTCCTCACGATTTGATTGGCCCGATTAAGTTTCAATTTGCAGCCCTGCAAAACGACCACAAGTGACTAGACTAGCCCCGGAGCAAATTCAATATGCGGTTGCTAGGGGCGTCTAGATTTCTAGGCTGTCAGTTATCTGCACTGACTATAACTTTTTCATCATAACAGGGGATTTTAACATTCACATGGACAATAACATGGACACTAATGCCAAAGAACTCTGCTCTCTACTTGACACTTTTGGCCTCCTTCAACATGTGAATGGGCCCACACATACTCAAGGCCACACACTGGATCTGGTTATCTCTAAAGGTGTTGACATTTCTTCTGTGGATATTAAGGACTTGGCGCTCTCTGATCATTTCTGTGTATTCTCTGACTTACAGTTAACTCCAAACATTCAGTTAACCCGTGTGTCTGTTAGAAAAAGGTACATACATGAGAATACCAGTGCTAAGTTTATGGAAGTTATAGCTATGTCATCAACTGCGAGTGCAGAGACAGTTGATGAACTCTTAGATAACTTTAACTTGAAAATCTCAAATGTCATGGATACTGTTGCACCTATTAAAAATAAGATGATCTTGAGCAGAAAGCGAACACCATGGAGGAACACTATGATGGTAAAGGCCTTGTAAACAGAATGCAGGAAAGCAGAGCGTAAATGGCGAAAAACTGAACTTTAAATTCACCTTGACCTCTACAAACAAAGTCTTTGTAATTTTAACCACGGGTTACTCCGGGCTAGACAGCAACACTTATCTGAAATGATTAATAAGAACATCAACAACACTCGTGCTCTATTTGCTATGGTTACTAAGCTGACAACCCCCCCAAAACGAAAGTTGCGTATGTAACTACGGTTCTATGAATCCTGGATGACCGCCAGAGGCGGTGCTTTCAAGCACTGAATGATACATCTCGCGCATGCGCAGGTCTAGTGTTTATGCCAACAACGTCACTCGTGACCCCCTGCTGACCCCGGAGAGCCTATATCTTCCGGCAACATTAGCAGGTCAGTCCTTACAGAATCTTCTCGCGAGTATACGAGGATTCTGAGTGACAGAACGCTCTGGCGGTCATCCAGGATTCATAGAACCGTAGTTACATACGTAACTTTCATTCTATTTCATCCTTACTGACCGCCAGAGGCGGTGCTTTCAAGCACTGGATGACTAATACCAGAAAAGTCACGAGGAATCCAGCACCTACTCACTTTACTGAGAGGAAGCAGCAGAGTTGGGCAGCAGGACCACAGCCAACGGGTGGGGAGTGGCAACATTCACTCGATAGAACCTGGAGAAGGTACTCGGTGACGCCCATGACGCTGCCTCACATATGTCTTCCAGGGGAACGCCCCGTAGGGCTGCCCATGATGTCGAGACAGCTCTGGTGGAGTGGCAGCTCACCCCAGCTGGCTGGGGGTGCCCACTTCCCAGTGGGACAGTCGCTGTTTAGAGAGCGCACAGCCTCTCCGAGGGCCACAATAGCAGCGGAAGAGCTGGTCCGACTGCCTGATACCGGCAGTCGCGGCCACGTAGGCTCTCAGAGTCCGCACATGGCACAGTAGGCGTAACCTGTCCTCCCCCTCCGGGGGAACAAACTGTACCAGGTGGATAGGTCTGTTGAGGTTTGATGAAGACAGCACCTTCGGGAGAAAAGCGGAGTTTGGCCATAGGGAAACCCCTGAGCCATCCGAGTTCCACCTCATGCAGGAGTCGCTCACCGACAGAGCATGCAGCTCCCCGACGCGCTTCGCTGATGCAATAGCGAGTAGAAAGGCGGTCTTAGCGGAGACCCACCTCAGCCCTGCCTGAGCAAGGGGTTCAAAGGGAGGCGAGCACAGGGCGCCGAGCACCAGGTGCAGATCCCATGGCGGGGTGCGCCGCACTCGTGGGGGGCGCAGCTGCCGCGCACCTTTCAGGAAAAGGGACACCAACCTGTGGCTCCCCACCGTGCCGTTATCCACTCGAGCATGCTGAGAGGAAATGGCCGCCACGTACACCCTCAGGGTAGCGGGGGACCTAGGGTTGCCAGGCGGCGGCGCGCTTCTGTGAAGCTCAGACAGCTGCTGTCGGGTCTTCCCAGCTTGGACCGTGCGCTCGAGGGCTTCCAGAGCCGCGGAGCCAAACAGCTCCCCCGGTTCCACCGGAACACTGCGGAGGGTTCTTCTGCAGGCCTCCGAGAGAGGGGACTGCGCCAACCAAACCTGGCGGCGAGCCTGAACGAGAGTTGCCATTACCCGTCCCAACTCACTAGACATCAGTGCAAAGGCCTGTAGAGAGGCGTCAGTAACACTGTGGACAGAAGTGTCCAGTTCGGTCTCCTGCAGGGATGATGACAGGGCGAGCAGCAGGTGGGACATGGAATTACCCATGCGAGCCATGCGTGCTGCCGCCTCATAGGCCTTCGACAGCAAATTATCCGTAACCCGGCACTGGGGGCGAGGACACCTCCAAAGCATGGGCGCCCAGGCTTAGTTGGTTGCACAAAGGCCAATCCAGTATGAGCAGACACGGATTCATTAAGCCAGGTGAAAGCGATCCTGGATAAGTGCTGCACACGGCTTTCTTAAATAGACCCCACGATCGATCATAGATTCACTGATTCACCATGGCAACAAGGGCGGCGTATTTCTCCCCAGCGGAGCAAGAATTATTAATGGAAGCATATGAAGAGGTGAAGGAGAAAATAAAACACAAAGGAAATACTGCCACAGTCAAAAAACAAAGGGAGCAAGCGTGGCAAACCATTGCTGACCGCCTGAATGCGTAAGTAGTGCACAAATACACACTCACCACTCCACTGAAATTATCACAATTAGGCAGTGTTCGAACTACGGGGGACTCGGGGGATCCGAGACCCCCTGAAACTGACACGAGACCCCCCCGAAAACATGATTTGGGAAATGTTGGGGGGTCTCTAAAATATTGGCAAAATGTGATTTCCCCTGATGAGTTATGATTGCAGACGCGATGCGTGTGGAGGTGTGGAGCCTGTGTGCGTAATTGGCATTAAGCTGTGCTGCCCGCCGCGTATGATTCTGTATAGCTTCTCATGTGTTTTCGAGATCCGCGCTCTGAGTCAAGCGCAAGCAAGCAACCAAAATGGACATGGCAGCAACTTTTTATTAAGAATGTGCCTGCCCACACATTGCCTGTACTGTTTTAGCAGTGAAAAAAAAACGCAATTAAAGGACTTGCAAGCATCTTCATCTCCTTCCCTGGGCATAGAAGACTCTGTGACTTCTATGATCAAGGAGGAGTTCTATAGGATTGCAGGTAAGAATTTTTTTTTTTTTAAATTACAGTTACAATTACAATGTTAACATTCAGAGTTAGATACTCATTGCATCGTATTAAAGGTTTCCCCAATGTCATTGGTGCAGTGGACTGCACACACGTCAAAATAAAATCCCCCTCAGGTGGCCATGAGGGGGATTTTGTGAACAGGAAAAACTTCCACAGCATCAATGTACAGGTGAACATGACTTTTGATAAAGTTAATTAATGAACACTGTACATTGCCTGTGATGTGCATTAATTGGTTTAACATCTTATCATTTCAGATGGTCTGCAATGCTAACTATTTGATCAGTAATGTTGTGGCAAAGTGGCCCGGCTCGGTCCACGACTCCCGAGTGTTTCGGAACTCGGAGATCTATTGGCGCCTATCACAAGGTGAGCCACAGAACCTCTATTGATAACCACTTTTAACATAATGGCTGTGTTAAGAATGTCACTACTTATGAGGTTGTGATGGTAACATTTTGTATTCACAGATGAATTCCTGGGTGTATTGCTGGGTGGCATACCCTCTGTATGCCTGCCAGCCTTTTCTGCTCACTCCATTTGCAACTGGTATACAACCATGCCCATACCAGAACAAGGGCCCGGATCGAAATCACATTTGGCCTACTGAAGGCACGTTTTCAGTGTCTGAACCACCTGAGAGTCAGCCCAGACAGGGCATGTGATATCATTGTGGCCTGTGCTGTCCTCCACAATGAGAAAGGAGAGGGCCCCCAGTGCCAGCTCTCATAGACTGGGACAATCCTGCCATCTTCCCAGATGACGACTGTGGTCGGCTGGTCGGAGACCAATATGTGTTAAATTATTTTAATTAATATTGCATGTTTATTTAAGTTGGGCCTTCAATGGCAGAGGAATTTTTGTTAGGTTTTTGTGCTGTATAGGCAAGGCAATCTTATTTGTATAGCCCATTTTTACAAACAGTTTGTCTCAAACTGCATGCTTTGATTCTGTGCTTTTTGTCTTGTAGAGCACTGTGTGACTTCAGTTTTGAAAGGAGCTGATGGTTTACTTGCTTTGATTCATCCTTGTTCAATAAAGGAACATCATGGTACACTCTTTATGTGTAATCTGTGGGAAACTAAATTATCTAGTGGTTCATCTAAAATCATTTATCTAAAATGATTGTAATTAATGATCACAAATGTTTCAATAATGATAGTGGGTATAGTTAAATGTTTTAACAATATGTTCTAGGCAGTGGAATAAATATTGGTTTCCATTTGTGGCGACCGCTGACTGAGATGAGGAATGAGATTAGATAGATCCTGGAACTTAGCCTGGTCTGGAGCAGGCTAGCTTCACAGAATAAATCTCCATGGTAACTTACATTTGAACATATCCCACTTCCCTCTATCCCACTTTTGTGCAACTGGATCACGGATAAGTTGATCTAGGATAGCCAACATATCCCGGCTTAATCCCTTGCACAAAGTGGCACAAAAGTAGGATAAGGGAAGTGGGATATGTTCAGACGTAAGTTACCATGGAGATTTATTCTGTGAAGCTAGACTGCTCCAGACCAGGCTAAGTTCCAGGATCTATTTAATCTCATTTCTTATCTCAGTCAGCGGTCGCCACAAATGGAAACCAATATTTATTCCACTGCCTAGAACATATTGTTAAAACATTTAACTATACCCACTATCATTATTGAAACATTTGTGATCATTAATTACAATCATTTTAGATAACTGATGATTTCAGATGAACCACTAGATAATTTAGTTTCCCACAGACTACACATAAAGTACATCACCATATAAATATAAATACACATTAGAGAGTACCATGATGTTCCTTTATTGAACAAGGATGAATCAAAGCAAGTACACCATCAGCTCCTTTCAAAACTGAAGTCACACAGTGCTCTACAAGACAAAAAGCACAGAATCAAAGCATGCAGTTTGAGACAAACTGTTTGTAAAAATGGGCTATACAAATAAAATTGCCTTGCCTATACAGCACAAAAACCTAACAAAAATTCCTCTGCCATTGCAGGCCCAACTTAAATCAACATGCAATATTAATTAAAATAATTTAACACATATTGGTCTCTGACCAGCCGACCACAGTCGTCACCCGGGAAGATGGCAGGAATGTCCCAGTCTATGAGAGCTGGCACTGTGGGGGCCCTCTCCTTTCTCAGACAGGCCACATTGTGGAGGACAGCACAGGCCACAGTGATATCACATGCCCTGTCTGGGCTGACTCTCAGGTGGTTCAGACACTGAAAGCGTGCCTTCAGTAGGCCAAATGTCATTTCGATCCGGGCCCTTGTTCTGGTATGGGCATGGTTGTATGCCAGTTGCAAATGGAGTGAACAGAAAAGGCTGGCAGGCATACCCTCTGTCACCCAGCAATACACCCAGGAATTCACCTGTGAATACAAAATGTTACCATCACAACCTCATAAGTAGTGACAGTCTTAACACAGCCATGATGTTAAAAGTGGTTATCAATAGAGGTTCTGTGGCTCACCTTGTGATAGGCGCCAATAGATCTCCGAGTTCCGAAACACTCGGGAGTCGTGGACCGAGCCGGGCCACTTTGCCACAACATTACTGATCAAATAGTCAGCATTGCAGACCATCTGAAATAAGATGTTAAACCAATTAATGCACACTACAGGCAATGTACAGTGTTCATTAATTAACTTTATCAAAAGTCATGTTCACCTGTACATTGATGCTGTGGAAGTTTTTCCTGTTCACAAAATCCCCCTCATGGCCACCTGAGGGGGATTTTATTTTGACGTGTGTGCAGTCCACTGCACCAATGACATTGGGGAACCCTGTAATATGATGCAATGAGTATCTTACTCTGAATGTTAACATTGTAATTGTAACTAATTTTTGTTTTAAAAATTCTTACCTGCAATCCTATAGAACTCCTCCTTGATGTCACAGAGTCTTCTATGCCCAGGGGAGGAGATGAAGATGCTTGCAAGTCCTTTAATTGCGTTTTTTTTCACTGCTAAAACAGTACAGGCAATGTGTGGGCAGGCACATTCTTAATAAAAAGTTGCTGCCATGTCCATTTTGGTTGCTTGCTTGCGCTTGACTCAGAGCGCGGATCTCGAAAACACATGAGAAGCTATACAGAATCATACGCGGCGGACAGCACAGCTTTATGCCAATTACGCACACAGGCTCCACACCTCCACACGCATCGCGTCTGCAATCATAACTCATCAGGGGAAATCACATTTTGCCAATATTTTAGAGACCCCCCAACATTTCCCAAATCATGTTTTCTGGGGGGTCTCGTGTCAGTTTCAGGCTGTCTCGGATCCCCCGAGTCCCCCGTAGTTCGAACACTGCCTAATTGTGATAGTTTCAGTGGAGTGGTGAGTGTGTATTTGTGCACTACTTACACATTCAGGCGGTCAGCAATGGTTTGCCACGCTTGCTCCCTTTGTTTTTTAACTGTGGCAGTATTTCCTTTGTGTTTTATTTTCTCCTTCACCTCTTCATATGCTTCCATTAATAATTCTTGCTCCGCTGGGGAGGAATACGCCGCCCTTGTTGCCATGGTGAATCACTGAATCTATGATCGATCGTGGGGTCTATTTAAGCAAGCCGTGTGCAGCACTTATCCAGGATCGCTTTCACCTGGCTTAATGAATCCGTGTCTGCTCATCCTGGATTGGCCTTTGTGCAACCAACTAAGCATGGGGGCCCATGTTTTGGATTCCTTGAACCTGGCTAAGTAATTAATCCTGGATGTCTAAATCCTACTTTTGTGCAACGGGCCCCAGGTTTTGAGTTTCAGTCTTGTTATTGTTTTTCCACCTCACTCTGGTCTTTGGTTCATTCACATCATTAGTTCATTCACTGCACCCGTTAGTCATTGTCACCAGCTGTACTCACTCTCCAATCACTCCCAGCCCTCTATTTAGTCTCTTGTCTCCCCTGTCTGTTTGTCGGATCTTTGTGCTTGTCACCTGCCCGTCATGCCCTGCCACAACCTGTTCAGTCCAGAGATAAGTATTTATTTGTTCCAATGTTATTTTGCCTGAATTAAACCAACCTTTCTTCTGAAGTCTGCATCCGTGTCCTTCCCTAAACCGCACCCTGACATGTTTGTAGTGGGTAAACATGAGATATTACTGTAGATTTTAGAACATAAATAAATAGTTTGTTCCCAACAAAATTGCAGATAGCAGAGTTAAATGGTACTTTTATCAAACTTTAATGTTTCAGTTTAGCACTTTCTATGGGAAACGTTTTTTGCATTCCAAAGTTCAAAATCTGAGTTTTAGTTTCAAAACATATTTTTGCAATTTCAAATATTTATTCCAAATGAACAAACATGTCCTTGAAATGGCTCGATATTTATGATTCTATAGGATGCAGTAATCTACAGATAGCTGACCTTTAGTGCTATAAATTGTTCAACTCGCACATGCTGAGTTACATCGAGCAGTGACTCACATCAGGTAAAGACATCTTAAAACTGTTGTAGTATATTCGAGAGAGGTCGCAGAGCCGGTAGAGATGAGTGATGAAGGAGTCTGCTGACACGAACTTAATCGAACCAAGAAATCTTTATTTCTGTCGTCAGGTTCGTGTCCAATTTACAGAAAATGCATCTTCTGGAGAAAGTCTGTGTCCAATAGCCCTATGAAATCCTCTCTGCCTTGAAGAGAGAAGAGCAAGCCTTTTCAAGGGATTCAGTCCCCAGCCTCTGTCATGTCCGGGCATCTAGCCAAGAGATATGGTCTGATTTTAAGGATGTCTCCTATCAAATCTACCTTATTTGGTCATGTTAAGTGTTTATTTTCCAGTGTATCTCAGTGCCTTGCACGGAGACGCGCGTAACAATTATGCACTTGATGAAACTAACCAGCTGTGTACTCAGTGAACTCAGTAAGGCCTGTTCCTCCATTTTGTCTGTGGGTCCATACACCTCACTGTTTTGGTTCATAAGCCTGAAACCATGGGGGTAGAAAAGCAAGTCTGATGTCTATGCAGTCATTGGTTGACTGCAGTTAATAAATTCATTAACTTAAATGCGGAAATGTGTGTGGCCTGCTGTGATATAAATGGGCCACAACATTTTTCTGCCATTTTAGGAATATACTTTTAGTCCCTTTTCCACTTAAGCCAATATTTCTCACAGAACTTTTTACATATCATATTTAAATCCAGCCTAAACTCTCCATTTGGTATAAAATATATTTTTGTTCTCTGATTTGCTGATAAACCTTTGTGGCATACTTAGGGATGCTCAGTTGCTGAGAGACTTATCAACACTCCTGTGTGGGAATGTTGATTCAAAGACACAGATGGGGGATTTCAAACCCAGTAAAAAACATTAATTTTATTTACCTTAACCTTTGTCCTCGGAAAACAATTTGAAGGGCTCTCTCCCACATGACCTTTCTCCTTTATCTGCCATAATGCAGCTGGAAAACATTGACACTCTAATGCCAACTAGCAAGCTTTCCGTGAACAGAACCCCTTTCATGTGAAAATGGAGGGAGAATCCAGACCAAATGTCTTCCTCCTTAGTTGGACATGTAAATCAAAGGTGACACCTATCTGCCTTTTCATCTCACAGGACAAAAAACAGACCTATAACACCTCTAGGAAAATAACTGTTTTATTCAGATACGCTCTTGTTTTGATGCAGCATTTTCTGACATCACCTGCCTCTTAGGCCCCGAGACGCAAGAGGAAGAAAACGTCAACTTACCAGAGGCACTGAAGGCCCCTCCCGCTGAACCAACGAACAGATACCTCACCCCTCCTGAGCAGCAAAGCCCGAGAGTTAACAAGTGGTGGTTGTTAACTCTCGGTCAATTCAAACAACAACTCTTGAAGTAGCACTGTGAGCCTGATTTAACATAAACGAAAAATTTCCTTTTCAGGATTTTAGGATACCTTTATCAAGGCTTATTTAATTCAATGAATGCTAAACTTTTCTTGGTATTTTTAAGTCAAAGCAGAACATTATAATTATTTGATGGTTTATGTATACATAATGACATCCCGAATAAGATTGACGATTTTCATCCTGTATCACCACTAGGGAGAGCTAAACAGAAATGATGAAGATTGCTTTGGAGTAACTAATATTTCTGTTAGAAGAAACAAACGCGTTTTCAGTTTCAAGATGTTGAAATAATTCTGCTCCCAATTATTTAGTTATTGTTTGTACAATATCGCTTGCATAAAATCAAAATCATTTGTGTGCATGTTTTCAGTGGATTACGTGTAAGTGCATACTACTGTATGTTTACAGTTTTTAAAGTTTACCAGTATATACGACGGATGTGAAAATGCCTTGTGTCGTCTATTAGACTGAAGTTACGTTTGGATTTTTTGTCACTTTTCTTTATTTAAAGAGAAAAATGAGGTCTGATTAAAATGATTATTTCTTGGGTCAATGTAGAAAGAACTGCGCTACCAGTTTTGTTGCATACGCAGTTTATCACAGCCTTCATTTGAACATGTACAGTTGTTATGAGAAAAAATCTGACACAATTTTCAAGATAATGCATGAGATGCTACTGACACAGCACAGTGGCTCAGTGATAAACAGAATGATCGGAATTAAATCAAAAACATTTCTGTAGCAAGATTACTTTATGGTAGAAGATTTTATTGAGGGTTAAATTATCTTTGTTAAAAGCATTGTTGCAATCCAAATTGTCTGAAGTCCGTTTCACTATCTTAAAAAACCTGTGTTCACTTCATCAAATCAGCGATTCAGTAAATGAAATGTTCACATCTGCAACACATCTTAAGCTTTATCCTAAAATATTCCCCTAAATTATTTCCCAGCATTATTCTCAGTTATTTTCTGTAAGCATTTTGTATCCTCGAATACGCTCAGGAATCCCTGTCTTTCCTCCTCTTGTCTCCTCTCTCCCTCTATTTTCTGTCTCTCCTCCGCTCTTCTTCTTTCTTCCTCTCTTCTCCTCGCCTCCTCCCTTCTCTTTTCCTCTTCTCTCCTCTGTCTTTCCTCATCTCGTCTCCTCTCTTCCTCTCTATTCCTCCGCTCTTCTTCTTTCCTCCTCCCTTCTACTTTCCTCTTGATCCCTGGAATTGCTTATCAAAACAGTCTTTACACTTGTATTCATAAGTATCAGGTGGCCTGTAGTATTCACCTCCGTTGAACACAAATACGTCTTTTCCATGAATTTTACCACGATACAAATCATGATTGGATATGCATGGAGACAGGACGTCATTACACATGCAGCATCTCAGCCCGTTGCCCATGTTTCTCTCTCTTGGTAAATTGTTCCCCATTTTTGATGAATTGTCAAGCAGTTATGTGGTTGTTTTCATGTGAATCCACGTATTTCTGTAAAACAAATATACACACATGAGAAACATTTAAAAGAACACATACAGTGCCTTCCATAATATTTGTGACTGTATTTTTTTTTCTAATTCCTCCTCTGCTCTTCATTGTAAAATTCTAAGTGAAATAATTCATATGTGATTAAAGTGCACATTCCAGGCTTTAATTCAAAGTAATCTTCGTTAATCAAGTTCTACCATGTGAATGGCTCCGGGCCGGATGATGCGATCTATGAACGGATCCAAAACGGATCCGGGCCAGATGATGTGATCTATGAACGGATCCAAAACGGATCCGGGCCGGATGATGTGATCTATGAACGGATCCAAAACGGATCCGGGCCAGATGATGTGATCTATGAACGGATCCAAAACGGATACGGGCCAGATGTGGCATTTAATGTGTGGATCCGTGCTCTGGATCTGTTACGGATCCGTTCCTGAGCCTACCCTAAATCCGGAATGAATCCGGTCTGGCGTCCGTTTGCTATCTGGGCATCCTGACTGGTAGCATCTCAGTGTGGTTCGGGAGCTGCACAGCCATGGACCGTAAGGCCCTACGCAGTGTAGTCCGATCTGCATCTACCACACAAGATGTCTTCGTAGAGCTGGCAGAATCCTAAAAGATTGCCATCACCCATCTTTCAGACTGTTCACTATGCTGCCTTCTGGTAGGCTGCACAGAAGCATCCGGTCTCGCACCCACAGAATGGAGAACAGTTTCTATACTAAGGCCATCAGGCTTCTAAATGGACTATAATGCACTCTCATCACTTACACACTTGAACCTTTATACTTTACACATGCCTACCTCCAATGCTGTTTCCACTGCAACTTGCAATATTTCACAATATTGTATTTTTTTATGTTACCTTATGTTCTAGGTTAGTATAGGTCTTAGATTAGCATAGGCTATTATGTGTATTATATGTTCAATATAGCTCTTGTAATTAGCGTAAAATGTATATTGTAGTATCCACATTGCCTATTTATTGTTACTGTTTTTATTTTAGAGTACTTATGTCATGACATGTTACAGCATGTTATGTCTTGTTATGGTAGCTGCTGTACGGTGTCCTGTCCTAAGAATTTCAGTGCCCAGTCCGACTCTGTTGTTCTGTGTATCTGACAATAAAAGACTTGATGTGACAGGTTTCCTAGTAATAAATAAACATCTCCAAACGCAGTTCTGGAACAAGGTTTAAAAATGTCGGCACAATAGATTTCAAATAGAAGGGGTTAGGGTAAAAAAACACTAAATAAGCTTGTTACATTACCTTAATGTGGAGGCTTGGGTGGAGAGTGCTATCTGTGCCACGGAGCTGAGAGTGAACCTGAAAGTAACATTCCCAGTGAGAGAAGTAAAAACACCTCGTTCCAGTAAACAGGGGTGAATGTCCGGCCCTAAACTTGTACTTCTTTCTTTATTCGTGTTTCCCTGTTTTGCACTTTCATGCTGACATAAATAGAGGATGCATTTGATATGATGGATTTTACACGGCAAAATTAAAGGGACCGGTCTGATGGATTCCCAACCCTAGTATCAAGTAAAATACCTATCGCTATCCACAGCTTGAGTATATAAGTTAAACACAAAACACTTAATAAGCTTGTTACATTACCTTAATGTGGAGGCTTGGGTGGAGAGTGCTATCTGTGCCACGGAGCTGAGAATGAACCTGAACATTCCGAGAGAGAGAGAGAGAGAGAGAGAGAGAGAGAGAGAGAGAGAGAGAGAGAGAGAGAGAGAGAAACCACATAATTCCATTTCTAGGGGGCGCCACTGAGCCATTTTGCTCCGCCCACACATGATACCCTTTACATACGTATGAGGTTGTCAGGGTGGACGTGTGTGCCAAGTTTCATGACTTTGCAATGATGATAAGGCCTTCAAATCAGAAACACCATCACACGATTTTCACCGCCTGGCCACACCCACACCGTTCAGAGTTTGGAAAAGTTTCTCCAAGATTTTTTCCCTCCATGTCTTAAGAGTAACCTGGCCAAGTTTGAAGCTTGTAGCATTAAATGACGTTTCCGACCACCAGCAGGTGGCGCTGTAGGTGGATGTCACATATGTTATATGTGCGCATTCAGGCTGGGTCCAGCAATCACGGTATGAAGGTTGGGACAAATTGGATAATGTGTGTGGAAGTTATAAGTGACTTAATTTTTTAGTCATAAATTTGAGGCGTCGCCACGGCCACGCCCTTTGAGGTTTGATTCCCCCCCCCATGTCTTAAGAGCTACCTGGCCAAGTTCCTGTGGACGTGGGACCATGGCGAAATGAGACCTGGGCATGATGAATGAGTGTACCGAATTTCGTCGTCCCACGCTAAACTAACCCCAATGCGGGGACCATTTTTAAACATCGTAGGGGGCACTACAGTGTCAATGAAAGACTCCCAAAAATATAAAGTTTAGATTCTTTCATGTCGTCGACTGGCAGGTGGTGCTTGAAAATTTCATGAGTTTTCGAGCACCTTTTGCAAAGAATCGGACGGAAAAACGGAAGGAAGACGGCGGAATAATAATAAACCTTACAGATACAATACGGTCCTTGCAGTTTCACTGCTCGGTCCCTAACTAGACAGCTGCAAGCAGCTGTATGTTTCAGTGTAGTCATTATTGTCATTAAATATGTTTATCAGCAAAGTCATGCTATAGAATAAAACAGATATTTTAAATGAATACATGCAATAAAAGGTCAAAATTAAACAGAAAACTTTTCAAAACTCCAGTTCCAGTAACTTCACTCTTCATTCAGAGAAGCTTATATCAGAGACGCCACTAAAACCTGTTTTTCAAGTGATGTTTTCAACAGATTTTCAAAAGAAAAGTATAAAAAAACTGTAAGATACTTGAAAAGGTCACAAGAAAAACAATAATTTTCAGCTAATCTCCAGATAAATTACGTGTTGTTGCAGCTCTAATTTAGCAACACAATAGAGCAGATGTAAAACATGCTGGAATTTAAGTTTGTTTGTGGGATGAAGAGACATTTTTATTCAGTGAAGACAGGTAAGTGAAGACGGAGAAACAAGGAAAAACTGGTCTGCCGTGTACAGATTGTACTGGAACATGGAGGTGGGTTATGATCAAGGTGATGGAATTTAAAAACCTTGAAAAACCTGTCTGACTCACTGAGTTACACAACAAGAAAACCTCCATCCATTGTCTTTAAGAGATAAAGAGCAGAGAGTTTCTGTGTCTGACTTCAATGGAAGAAACCGCAATTATTCCCACAAATTAAAACACACTGTGATTTATTTTGGGAATAAAACAATAAATAATATGTTTCTAATCAACAACAATGTAAATGATAATCATGCAGATTTTTCTTTAAAGTTCTTCGAGTGATCAAACTGGACCTGAAATAAGAAGTGAACATATTCCCGAAATATTACAGAGCAGAAACAAACAGGAAGGTTACTGAAGACAAAGTCCAAACTCACCGTTCGTTCAAGCCAAGTGTTGAAGAACACGACGCTCCGCTCCACAGACACAGTTGAGCTGCTTCCTGGAATCAGTCAGAGCTCCACCCCTGATGGGGGCAGGACAGGTATGTTAGCTCGATTCTTTCATTGGAAGCTCAAGAACAAGCCGCAGGAATCTCAAGTTAAACGAGATGTGTGCACATTGGGGCATACGCTGGATGTCGTACCTTACAGATAAAATAGGGTCCTTGCAGTTTCACTGCTCGGTCCCTAACTAGACAGCTGCAAGCAGCTGTATGTTTCAGTGTAGTCATTATTGTCATTAAATGTGTTTCTCAGTAAAGTCATGCTATAGAATAAAACAGATATTTTAAATGAATACATGCAATAAAAGGTCAAAATTAAACAGAAAACTTTTCAAAACTCCAGTTCCAGTAACTTCACTCTTCATTCAGAGAAGCTTATATCAGAGACGCCACTAAAACCTGTTTTTCAAGTGATGTTTTCAACAGATTTTCAAAAGAAAAGTATAAAAAAACTGTAAGATACTTGAAAAGGTCACAAGAAAAACAATAATTTTCAGCTAATCTCCAGATAAATTACGTGTTGTTGCAGCTCTAATTTAGCAACACAATAGAGCAGATGTAAAACATGCTGGAATTTAAGTTTGTTTGTGGGATGAAGAGACATTTTTATTCAGTGAAGACAGGTAAGTGAAGACGGAGAAACAAGGAAAAACTGGTCTGCCGTGTACAGATTGTACTGGAACATGGAGGTGGGTTATGATCAAGGTGATGGAATTTAAAAACCTTGAAAAACCTGTCTGACTCACTGAGTTACACAACAAGAAAACCTCCATCCATTGTCTTTAAGAGATAAAGAGCAGAGAGTTTCTGTGTCTGACTTCAATGGAAGAAACCGCAATTATTCCCACAAATTAAAACACACTGTGATTTATTTTGGGAATAAAACAATAAATAATATGTTTCTAATCAACAACAATGTAAATGATAATCATGCAGATTTTTCTTTAAAGTTCTTCGAGTGATCAAACTGGACCTGAAATAAGAAGTGAACATATTCCCGAAATATTACAGAGCAGAAACAAACAGGAAGGTTACTGAAGACAAAGTCCAAACTCACCGTTCGTTCAAGCCAAGTGTTGAAGAACACGACGCTCCGCTCCACAGACACAGTTGAGCTGCTTCCTGGAATCAGTCAGAGCTCCACCCCTGATGGGGGCAGGACAGGTATGTTAGCTCGATTCTTTCATTGGAAGCTCAAGAACAAGCCGCAGGAATCTCAAGTTAAACGAGATGTGTGCACATTGGGGCATACGCTGGATGTCGTACCTTACAGATAAAATAGGGTCCTTGCAGTTTCACTGCTCGGTCCCTAACTAGACAGCTGCAAGCAGCTGTATGTTTCAGTGTAGTCATTATTGTCATTAAATGTGTTTCTCAGTAAAGTCATGCTATAGAATAAAACAGATATTTTAAATGAATACATGCAATAAAAGGTCAAAATTAAACAGAAAACTTTTCAAAACTCCAGTTCCAGTAACTTCACTCTTCATTCAGAGAAGCTTATATCAGAGACGCCACTAAAACCTGTTTTTCAAGTGATGTTTTCAACAGATTTTCAAAAGAAAAGTATAAAAAAACTGTAAGATACTTGAAAAAGTCACAAGAAAAACAATAATTTTCAGCTAATCTCCAGATAAATTACGTTATGTTGCAGCTCTAATTTAGCAACACAATAGAGCAGATGTAAAACATGCTGGAATTTAAGTTTGTTTGTTGGATGAAGAGACATTTTTATTCAGTGAAGACAGGTAAGTGAAGAAGGAGAAACAAGGAAAAACTGGTCTGCCGTGTACAGACTGTACTGGAACATGGAGGTGGGTTATGATCAAGGTGATGGAATTTAAAAACCTGTCTGACTCACTGAGTTACACAACAAGAAAACCTCCATCCATTGTCTTTAAGCTTTAACAGCAGAGAGTTTCTGTGTCTGACTTCAATGGAAGAAACCGCAATTATTCCCACAAATTAAAACACACTGTGATTTATTTTGGGAATAAAACAATAAATAATATGTTTCTAATCAACAACAATGTAAATGATAATCATGCAGATTTTTCTTCAAAGTTCTTCGAGTGATCAAACTGGACCTGAAATAAGAACATGTTCCCGAAATATTACAGAGCAGAAACAAACAGGAAGGTTACTGAAGACAAAGTCCAAACTCACCGTTCGTTCAAGCCAAGTGTTGAAGAAGACGACGCTCCGCTCCACAGACATAGCTGAGCTGCTTCCTGGAATCAGTCAGAGCTCCACCCCTGATGGGGGCAGGACAGGTATGTTAGCTCGATTCTTTCATTGGAAGCTCAAGAACAAGCCACAGGAATCTCAAGTTAAACGAGATGTGCGCACGTTGGGGCATGCGCTGGACGTCGTAGTCGCGAAGCTCTTTCCACACACACGATACCCTTTACATACGTACAAGGTCGTCAGGGTGGACGTGTGTGCCAAGTTTCATGACCTTGCGATCAGAGGTGTCAAGTAACAAAGTACAAATACTTCGTTACTGTACTTAAGTACACTTTTTAGGTATCTGTACTTTACTCCATTATGGCCCTGTCACACTGTTGCGTATGAGAGAAGCGTATGAGTTGCGTATGAAAATTAATAATATAATTTTCATACGCACGAAAAGTCCTTGAAAATAAAGAATTGTGCGTATACTTACCGTATTGAACCTATGAGTAGCGTATGAGTAGCTTATGGTCAGCGCATTGACAGCGTATGGATAGCAAATGTTAGCAAATGTCAGCGTATGAACAACGTATAACCAGCGTACTCTGCGTATGACTAGCGTATGAGTAGCATATGAACTGCGCATGCCCAGCGTACGTTTCAACGCGCCTATATCAGCAGCCTTTCCACATTGCTCCATTATTGCAGTAGACCACGCGCTATCAACATCTCTCGAGACATTCATCTCGATCATGCCTCCCAAGAAGCAATCGTCGTTTGCCCGGGCCCTGGGCCGAGGCCGAGGTCGAGGAAAAGGCAAAAAAACACAAGAATCATTCTCACCCAAACCTGCTGAAATGCCTGATGCACCTACGGCTGAATAGTTACATGCTTCTGAGCGATCAAGATCCCCAACTCCTCCTTCTGACCGCTCCCGTGAATCGTCGGTTGCGTCAGATATGTCAGTTGCCGCCTCCCATCTCCGCCCGTCTGGCGGAGATGGAGGCGGCAGACGGGCGGAGGCTATAAATACGCTAGCTGTACGGTACACCTTCATGCCAACATATGGCAACTTATGTCCAGCGTTCTCGACCTATCAGTAACGTACCTATATCGTACCTCTAGCGTATTCAGCCTATACCTAGCGTATGCTTAGCGTATTAACCATATGCACAAAAGTTTTGAGCATGTTCAAAAATTTATTTCTGCCTCAGCGTATGCCAACGTATGCCAGCGTGCTTGAAACGTATACAACCTATGCCTAACGTTCCCCAAGCGTATGTCAGCGTATACCAGCGTATGAGTGATAATTTTCATACGCTGGCATACGCTAGTGCCATACGCAACAGTGTGACAGGGCCATTACTTATTTTTCTGCCTACTTCCGACTTCTACTCATTACATTTTCACACAAGTATCTGTACTTTCTATTCCTTACATTTTCAAAACAAACAGCCTCGTTACTCTTGGCTTCAGTCTTTTTTTTTTTTTAACTCTTGGCTTCTGTTTAATGTTTATGTATTTCACGTCATGTGCGCCATCCAATACAGATCAGTGGCGCCATCCACACCTTGTGAGAAGGAGTGTAATTGGATGAATCGTATAACGCAAACACTCATCGGTTAGGCTATTCGTCAAATTTGTGCTGACACACAAGGAAATCATCATTCGTCAGAAGCAAGCAGGTGTTCTACAAACTGCAAACGCAAAGCTGCGCGAAGTGTGTGCCACGCCACAAGTCGGACACAGGCGAGAACGTATCGGGAGATGGAGACGGAGATCAACAAGACCTTCCTCATCCTTGGCCCTATCTCAAATAATTTTTCGAAATAGTCGGGTGCAAAAATGACTCATGGAAAATGCAATGCAAACTCTGCACACCCAAGACCCACGTGTAGAACTAATCAGTTTTCAAATTAAGCTTGCAATTCATATAGTGGCATCTACCTTTTTTTTTAAATTTAATTTAATTTTTTTATTTAAAGGTTACTTTATACTTTTATACTTTAAGTAGGTTTTGGAGCACATACTTTTTCACTTTTACTTGAGTAAAGAGGTCAAGTTGATACTTCAACTTTTACCAGAGTGTTTTTAAACTGCAGTATCTATACTTCTACTTAAGTAACAAATGTGTGTACTTTTGACACCACTGCTTGCGATGATGATAAGGCTTTCAAATCACCAACGCCATCACATGATTTTCACCGCCTGGCCACGTCCACACCGTTTAGAGTTTGGAAAGGTTATTCAATAAATTTTTCTCCCCATGTCTTAAGAGTAACCTGGCCAAGTTTGAAGCGTTTAGCATTAAATCTGTAGGACAAGTTCGATCATATGCAAGGCGTGGAATCGGGCAAAAATGGCACCAAAACGCATCTTCCATCCAAAATGGCCGCCTTCCTGTGTACGTCGGACCATGGCGGCAAGAGACTTTTTTGTGCGTCTGGGCACGATGAATGACTGTACCGAATTTCGTCATCCCACACAAAACTAAGCCCAATGCGGGGACCATTTTTAAATATCGTAGGGGGCGCCAATGAGCCATTTTGCTTCACAGACACACAAAACCCTTTTTATACGTACGAGGTGGTAAGGGTGGACGTGTGGGGCAAGTTTCATAACCTTGCGATGATACGGCTTTCAAATCACAAACGCCATTACACGATTTTCACCGCCTTGCCACGGCCACGCCCTTTGAAGTTTGAAAAAGTTTCTCCATGAATTTTCCCCCTCCATGTCCGTTTGAAGCGTGTAGCATTAAATCTGTAGGAGGAGTTCGATCAAATGCGAGGTGTGGAAAAAAAAAGACTTTTTCAACCACCAGCAGGTGGCGCTATAGGATGTCACTATGATAATATGTACGCGTTCAGGCTGGGTCCAGCATTCACCGTAGTGTAACAAATTTAGAGACCACTGTTACGCTGTATAATTCAAATAACAAACAGCTGACAGTGGGTTTGTATCAGTGTTAATTTCGTCAACCAGGACAATGCCGAAAATATTTCGTCAACGCCCCTTTTTCCCGTGACGATGACGAGACGATGACGCACGAAATTGCTTCCAGAAAATAAAAATATGACGAGAATAAAAAATTATTTTCGTTAACAAGACTAAGACGAGACGAAATGTACAAGCCATGGACGAATGGACATTAAAAAATTTAATTGTTTATAATTAATTTGTAATTTGTAATTGTTAATTGATTTTCTCGAACTTCATAGAAGATTACGCGCTGTTGCCGTTTTTGTCCCTGCGCGGCTCAATCAAGTTCAGTGTATCGAGTTCAGTTGAGTTTCGGCCAGGTCAACTGACGCAGCCGGTAGCTAGTTCAAATTTGCAGCCTGAGTCCAGTCATGGCGTCGGGCTCGGATACCGGTGTGCGGTTCGTTGGAGCTGGGCGCAAACAACGCCTGGATGTATGGAGCCATTTCAATTATAACGCGAAGGACAACAAAACAACCTGCATGATAATAATTGATCATGCCGCTGATGCCGGTGGTGGCCAAGATGTGGGGGGACCGGAGGAAGGACGCCGCCAAAGAGTCTGCGGCTTCAAAATGGCAGGGAAGAACACGACGAATCTCAAGCGACATCTGAGGTGCCAACATGCTGCCATATGGAAGAAGGTAAGGAACGGGTGGGCCTGTCGGTTCTTAAAAGCTATTTAACGGGCCCTAGTAGTAGTACCGCCTGTATTCTTGTCATCTACTACTAGCCATTAGTTAGCTAACTAGCTCTGACAGCGTCACGCTGAGGGTGTTATTCTAGAATGCGTTGTTAGGGTGTTATTCTATTCTAGAATGCGCTGCTGAGGGTGGCAGCATGTTGGAGTAGCTCTGTACCTCACATTGAGATTTTTCTTTTTTTCTAAATTTCATTCCTGTTATTTCTTGGAAGAAATTGCATTTTTTGGACAACTGTTCCTTCCTGCCTTGGATGCTGTGCAGCTGGATTAATTTTTCCCAATACTTTTGTATATTTTACTCTCTTGTCATGATGCATCACCATAGCAACAAGGTGGTTTACAACAGGGAGCAGCTGATTAACATTGGAAAAGCAGAAATAATTCGACAACTGAAGCCAGAAATCCCACTGGAATTGAAAAGGAGGCGTCGTGGATGCAGAGCAGGAGCAAAGAGGAGAGAAAGAAAGAAGAATTTCAAACCATCTCTGCCATCCTGCATCATGGGAAATGTAAGATCGTTAGCTAACAAGTTGGATGAACTTTTAGCCTTGATAAGGACTCAGCAAGAATATCGGGAATGTAGCATTATGTGTTTTACTGAGACATGGCTACAGGATCATATACCCGACTCCAGCGTCTCTCTGCCGGGCTTCCTGACTGTACGAGCAGATCGAGATTTAAAGAGTAGCAGGAAAAGGAAAGGGGGTGGATTGGCAGTGCTTGTCAACAACAGATGGTGTCACCCAGGACATGTTACTGTGAAGAGTCGTACCTGCAGTCCTGACATTGAACTATTGGCAGTAAGTTTTCGTCCATATTATTTGCCAAGAGAGTTCACCAGTGTTGTTTTGGTGGCTGTTTACATTCCACCCTCAGCTGTTGCCGACACTGCATGTGATGTCATCAGTTCCGTTGTTGCTCAGATACAGACACAACACCCCAATTCTTTTGTGGCAATATCTGGTGATTTTAATCATGCCTCACTCTCTGCTACACTGCCAACTTTTCAACAGTTTGTCAGCTGCTCTACCAGAGAAAACAAGACATTGGATTTGTTTTACACAAATGTCAAGGATTCATACATTTCCAAATCAAGACCTCCCCTGGGAAAATCAGATCACAACCTTGTTTTTCTCTGTTCAGCATATAAACCCCTTGTCCAGAGACTACCTGTCACAAAAAGGACTGTTAGAAAGTGGTCAGAGGAAACTGAAGAAGCCTTACAGGGTTGTTTTGATGCAACCGATTGGATTTCTCTTTGTAAGCCACATGGAGAGGACATTAATGCCATGACTGAGTGTGTGACTGACTATATAAACTTCTGTGTGGACAACACCATCCCCACCAGAACAGTGAGATGCTTCCCTAATAACAAACCCTGGATCACCAGTGAGCTAAAGGAACTATTGAACAGGAAAAAAAGAGCCTTTAGGGAGCGAGACAGGGAGTTACTGAGGAGTATACAGAAGCAGCTCAAAGTCAAGATCAGAGAGAGCAAGGAGGTGTATAGAAAGAAGCTTGAGAGTAAACTGCAGAGGAACAATATCAGAGATGTGTGGTCAGGAATGAAGAAGATCACAGGCCTCAAGCAGAGGGAGGATCGGATGGATGGAAGTCTGGACAGAGCAAATGAGCTGAACAGGTTCAGTTCAGGAACAAGCTCACCATCCTCCCCTCCTGTTCCCAGCCAAAGAGACATCCCACCCTCCTCTGACCCACAGCTTTCCTGTAACATCTCCACCTCCACCTCAGTCATGGATTATTCTGCTTCCACTAGTTTGTCTTCAACCCAATCAGGAGATGCTGCTGTCCCCTTTGCCTCCCCCTCCCACTTTTCTGTTTCTAGAAGTCAGGTGAAGAGGCAGTTGGAGAGACTGAACCGGAACAAGGCTGCAGGTCCAGATGGTGTCAGCCCCCGAGTCCTGAAGGCCTGTGCAGAGCAGCTCTGTGGGATTCTGCAACACCTTTTCAACCTTAGCTTGACCCAAGAGAAGGTACCACTGTTGTGGAAGACATCATGTCTGGTTCCGGTACCAAAGAAAACTCACCCTTCAGATATCAATGACTACAGACCTGTTGCACTGACATCCCACATCATGAAGGTCCTGGAGAGACTCCTGTTGACCCACCTGTGTAAGCAAACCAGCACATATCAGGACCCCCTGCAGTTTGCTTATCGCCATGGAGTTGGAGTTGAAGACGCTATCATACACCTGCTTCAACAAACCCACTGTCACCTGGATAAAGCAGGCAGCACTGTGAGGATCATGTTCTTTGATTTCTCCAGTGCATTTAACACAATCCAGCCTGATCTGCTTAGTCTGAAACTCCAGAAGACTCAGGTGGAGGCCTCAACAATCACCTGGATTAATGACTACCTGACAAACAGACCACAGTTTGTCAAACTGAAGAATTGTGTGTCTAACCAGGTGATCAGCAGCACAGGAGCACCACAGGGGACTGTACTCTCACCATTCCTTTTCACTCTGTACACTTCAGACTTCCAGTACAAGTCAGACTCCTGTCATCTACAGAAATATTCAGATGACTCTGCAGTTGTCGGGTGTATCAGAGATGGACAAGAAGCTGAGTACAGAGAGCTGGTGGACCGCTTTGTGGCATGGTGTGGGAACAATCATCTCATCTTGAATGTTAACAAAACAAAGGAGATGATTGTAGATTTCAGGAGAAACAAGGTCAGATCAAACCCTGTTTCCATCATGGGAGAAGAAGTGGAGGTGGTTGAGGAATATAAATACCTTGGTGTTCATGTGGACAACAGACTGGACTGGAGACACAACAGTGAAGCCATCTACAAGAAAGGACAGAGCAGACTGTACTTCTTGAGGAAGCTAAGGTCCTTCAAGGTTTGCAACAAGATGTTGCAGATCTTCTACAAGTCTGTTGTTGAGAGCGTCATTTCCTCTTGCGTCATCTGTTGGGGCAGCAGCATCAGAACCAGGGACCTAAAAAGACTCAACAACCTGATAAAGAAGGCTGGTTCTGTTCTGGGGACGACTGTGGAACCTCTGGAGACAATAATGCAAAGAAGGATTTTGCATAAAATCAAGAGAATTATGGACAACCCTGAACATCCTCTCCATGAGACTGTTATCAGAAAACAGAGTCTCTTCAGTCAAAGGCTTCTTCAGTTTGGATGCAAAACGGACCGCTACAGGAAATCATTCCTGCCCACAGCCATCAGCATCTATAATAACTCTTTGATTTAATTGAGCTACATCAACATTTAATTTCCCTCTGGGATAAATAAAGTATTTTTGAATTGAATTGAATTGAATTATTTGTCGCCCATATCAAAACAATTGGAGAGAGATGCTTTTACGCACAGAAGCTTTTGGAAACATTGGTCATGACTGATCATTATATTGAATTGGTTATTTTCCAACAAGCATGGTGAACAGCACTCAACATTAACATGATCAGAAGTGTGTCAGAATCATAACAGTTAGCGTAGTGTGTTCGGACAGTGGGATAATGACAAATACACGTCTGCCTGTGTTGTGTTGATCAGAATATTTTGGCGAGTAAAATATGGTAGTAGTTCGCCAAACCAGAGCTAGCTACTATGAGAGTGGCAAATACTGACCGAAAAGTAGTCGAACTTAGATGCACGTGGTGTTGAAATTGATTGGGTATAGTAGTAAAGCCAGTCATGATCAACCTACCGGTAACTAGCTAATGTGTGTGTGTGTGTGTGTGCCTTCCTGTGCCTGTATCTGTCTGTCTCTCTGTCATAGAAGAAAGATGTTCTACTGATACACAGGATATTAATCATTTAAAATTCTTCCTCCCAACTTGATACCTGACACAGTGACACCACAGCCAAATCAGACGTTGGGGAAGGACGGGAAGTCTGTTGCAGAGATGTTGGGAGCACCCCCACTGTACAAACCTGACGCCAAAGAGCAGAAAGCCCTGGAGAACTCAATGGCAAAGTGGATTGGGCGTTCTGGCCTGCCTGCAAGGACCATTGAGGATGAAGACTTTGTGGATATGATGAAACAAGCCGACAAAAGGTTCAATGTGCCCAAAAAAAACAAAATTAACAATTTAATCAATAAGCAGTACAACGATAAAAAAGCGGCATGCAGGGAGCAGGTTGCAGCAGCAAAGAACTTGACAATTGGTCTGACATTTGGACAAAAAAATGTCACAGCATCATTTTTGGCAATCAGCGCTTGTTTTTTTTGCAATATAAAAAAAAACCCAGTTCACATCATGTTGCAGCTAGTGGAGATTGATCACCCTCACACTGCAGAGTCCATTAAAACAGTGGTCGAGAAATGCCTGGAGGACTGGGGCATTCCCAAAGAGAAAGTTTTAACTTTCATAACAGACAACGGGAGCAACAAGGACGAGAATGAGGAAGATGAAGGCGAGCCCAGCTCCTCTGAAGAAGACGAAGAGGACGAAGAAGATGCAAGATCCATGACTGAAGAGCAACGGTACGGTTAGAAAACATCAGGCACTTGGCCATGTTTGGCTGTTAATCTCAGGGTATCACGATTGTGTGTTATTAAAACATGATTCATTGTAGCAACGCACTAGAAGTGTCTTGCTCTCTTGTTGGTTGTAATTGAATTTAGATAAGGAATGAATGATTAAGCTTGCTTTCTCTTTCTCTTGTCTGTCATCACTACCTAGCTATGGAGGACTGAAGAGGACACCATGTGTTGTACACACTCTGCAGTTGGTTGTCAACCTGATCAACAAAGACAGCACTGTTCAACGGGTCGTAAACAAAGCCTCTGCGAAAGTCATCCTTGGCCCTAGAGAAGCTTATCCACCTCTGCGGGTTGACTCTGACAAAAGACTGTCCCACCAGATGGTCAAGCACCTATCTAATGATTTCCCGCCTTCTGCGAGTGAAGGACTCAGTTGTCAAGGTTTGATTTGATTTTTAATGTGAAAATTAATTAAGCCATAAGACCTGAGATGCTGTTCTTTACGGTGTTTATGGATATAACAGGGATGTGGTAGTAGGCCGAGTTATGTACACAGCCCTGGAGTACCCATAAACATTGTAAAGAATGGCATCGAGGGTCTTATTGCGATCCTACAGATTTCTCATAAACAATATGTTAAAAAGCCCAAAGCCATAAGCTACTTCCATAACTGTGCTTACACGCCAATCATAATCCTAGCCTTCCTCTCCAAGTTCTAGAAAATGTAAAAAGCAAACATGATCTGATGAACTGTTCAACAGCTGTAACAGCTATTATGATTTAGAGAAACAAAAATTAATAGTTATAACTATAGTAACATGCCTTGGTGGCTGATGCAATGAACTGGGACTGCCTCCAAGCCAGTGAGTGGCAGAAGCTGGCTGCCGTGCGAGACCTCCTGGCACTAGGGGTGGGTGATATGTATCGTTTGCGAAATTATCGTGAATGTTGTTTTGACGATGAGTAATTTTGCAATATCGAGATATATATATATATATAATTTTTTTATTTATTTATTTTTTTTCAATCGCCAAAAATCAATAAAGTGCGGCGCCAGTGGTCCTCTGCCCTTACCACGGCGCCACGCCCTGCTTTGAACACTCTAATTTTTTCAAAGTAAACGCTTCGGAGTTCGGACCCAGCGGGACACTCAGCTAAGAGCATCGAGGGGGCGCCGAGAGGCAGGGGCTGGGACAGACGGTAGCTCGCCTCGCGGCGGACCGTCAGCTCGATCACGAGATCCAACTAAGAGCTTTTTAACTGCAGCAATTTTAAGATACGCTATTGGAGCTGGAATTACCGCGGCTGCTGGCACCAGACTTGCCCTTCAATTGATCCCCGTTAAAGGATTTAAAGAGTCCTGTATTGTTATTTTTCGTCACTACCGGCTCCCCGAGTCGGGAGTGGGTCATTTGCGCGCCTGCTGCCTTCCTTGGATGTGGTAGCCGTTTCTCAGGCTCCCTCTCCGGAGGGAGAAGCCTGAGAAACGGCTTGCGGTTATCTAGAGTCACCAAAGCGGCCGCGGCACCCCGAGAGGCATCCCGCATGGGTTTTGGGTCTGATAAATGCACGCATCCCCGAAGGTCAGCGCTCGTTTTGCATGTATTAGCTCTAGAATTGCCACAGTTATCCAAATAACGGTAGAGCGATCAAAGGAACCATAACTGATTTAATGAGCCATTCGCAGTTTCACTGTAGGCTACCGGCCGTGTGTGCTTAGACTTGCATGCTTGTGTTCATTTTATTGTGATCTTAATGCAAGTTTTAATTTTTTTTTTAAAATATCGTCAAAATATCTTTATCGTGAAAATCCTAAAAAATATCGAGATATTTTTTTTTGCCCATATCGCCCACCCCTACCTGGCACCATTTGCAGAGCACACCCAGACGCTGCAGAGTGACACATCATCACTCTCTCTGGTGGTGCCCACCATCCTGGACCTGCGTGTCCATCTTACGGAGTTCAGCACTACCAGTACCTACAGAGACCTGAATCTCCTGGCAGAAAAAAATGAAGACCAATCTGGATGAGCGCTTCAGGTGACACCTCCCCCTGTGTGTGTGTATGTGTGTGTGTGCCGCATGCATGCGTGTGGAATTATGGGGGCAGGAGGGGGGTTGTGATAGTAATACAATTACTCAAAGGGTTGATATAGTTTGAATTCTGATTCCTCCTTTGTGAATGTGTATGTGATCTGAATCTTCTTGTAAGTGCTTTGGGTTGCTGATAGGTGCTTTAATTTTAATTCACATTTCTTTTCATGTTATAGTTGTTTCTTTAACCGACACGGGGAAAAGTTTTCACCACTTGCTGCCACTGCCACCTTCCTGGACCCCACTGTTGCCGCTGAAGCTCTACTGGAGAGTGAAGATCCAGAAATCCAGGGCCCTCATTTATCAAGCGTTCTTAGGAACAGATCTGTGCGTAAAGCGTGCGTGCGATCATTCCTGAGCAAAGTGTGGGATTTATGAACATGTACTTGAACTTAGAAATGTGCCTAAATCTACGCACAGCTTTGACCATGCTTACGCACATTGCCTAGTGGTAGAATTACGAAACTGCAAATGGTGTTGATCGCTGCACAGGGGAATATTACAATGTTCATTCAATTGTTGCATTACAGTATGTCTGACGGCATTTGGGTCCGTGTAGCCTATGCAATTCCAAAGCACGGTGCATTAGACCTACCTGGCGTTCATTGCATTTCATTCAGAGTGTAACAATAATTGTTTCACCAGAAGACCTGACAATAATCAGCCTAGTTTAATTGATATGGGTATAAAAGGCACACGTAGGACATGCCATTCAGAACGCAACATGGCCCATCTTGCATTGCTTGAGGATCTGGAAAACCGTGCGCTACGGAGGGAGCGCGTGTTTAGGGAGCGTGCAGATTTATTGGCAGAAAGTAGTGAGTGGCTTCTAAGCAGGTTCAGATTTCCAAAACATATATTGCTCGACCTCTGCCGTGAATTGGGGCCATTTCTCGAGCGAGGAACTAAGCGCACGCAAGCCATACCTGTGCATATACAGGTGCTGTCCACTCTGGGCTTTTTGGCTACAGGTACGTTTCAGCGCGAGGTAGGAGATCGATGCGGCATTTCTCAGCCGTCCATGAGCCGAATTCTGCCCACAGTGTTGGATGCGATTATTTCTTTAGCACCAACTTACATTTGATTCCCTTATGGGGGTCCACGCCAGGCAGACATTAAGCGAGGGTTTTATGGTATCGCGCAGTTCCCCAACGTCATAGGAGCAATAGACTGCACTCACGTCGCACTAAAAGCACCATCACAGCACGAATACAACTTCGTGAATAGGAAGGGATAGCACTCCATTAATGTACAGCTTATGTGACAGTGATATGCTGCTTCTCAATGTTGTTGCCCGATGGCCAGGGGGGACGCATGATTACTTTATTTTGCAGAACAGCTCCGTGGGTCTTCGTTTACAAGAAGGAGCTGTTGAAGCTGAAACTGACACGAGACCCCCCGAAAACATGATTTGGGAAATGTTGGGGGGTCTCTAAAATATTGGCAAAATGTGATTTCCCCTAATGAGTTATGATTGCAGACGCGATGCGTGTGTGGAGGTGTGGAGCCTGTGTGCGTAATTGGCATAAAGCTGTGCTGTCCGCCGCGTATGATTCTGTATTGCTTCTCATGTGTTTTCGAGATCCGCGCTCTGAGTCAATCAAATCAAATCAAATCAAATTTATTTGTATAGCACATTTCATGTACAAACAGTTCAAAGTGCTTTACATAAAATAAAAGCATTGCAGCAGGGAGTGGAAGAAGCATTAAAAATACGTAAAAGAATATAAAGAGAAACAAATAAAATCATTTAAATGAATTTAAAAACAGGCAACAGTCTAGATAAGTTAAAAGATATTTCATGCATAGACACATGAGAAAAGAAATGTCAAGCGCAAGCAAGCAAGTTCCGGTGGCTTTTAAAGGGAATGTTGGTGCCATATATGGTTAATTGGGGGCGTTCCATGATGCTAATTAGTCTGATCGTGCCCGCGCAAGGTGAACTGGCAGGTGTGGTATTTATCATTGCAGATTACCTACCTGTGTGCGTACAACCTGTGTAAGAACGTTTGATGAATGCCGATTTTTTTTGTACATGGGCACATTCTAAATTTCACTCATACGACAGGATTTAGAAGGGATTCTACGCACTAATGATAAATGAGGGCCCAGGAGCTTGTGACCCAGGTAGAGACTTACATTTCCCACACACTTTCACCACCAGCAATACGAGAGGAAGCAGACAACGCAGAAGTTTTACCAGAACAACCAACCACTTCCCAATCCCATGGCAAGCGACTAAGGTTTAGATTCCTATCCAAAGGTACTAGCCGGCCAAAGCCTAGCAAGCCCAGTATTCTAGATGACATTAGGAAGTACAAGGAGCAGCTTTCTGAGCCCATCAATGAAGAGAGTGCTTTTCATTTTTGGGATGCACAGGGTCCTACTGCTTATCAGACCCTGAGACCTATTGCCCTTGACCTTCTTGCAATGCCAGCATATCAAGCATTTGTTGAACGCGTTTTTAGCATTACTGGTGACCTCAGCCGAGGGAAAAGAAACAGGGCAAAGGACATACTGGAGAGAAGTGCTTTCCTTAAACTTAACTGACCTGAGATTGGCTCTGTTTTCTCAGGATGGTCAGGTCAGGATAGGGAGAAGGAGAAAGTAAAGGGGGCTAAGGGGTGGAATGGTTCAGTTTTATACATGTTTACTATAGAATGGGAGGTGGAGAAGTTCTATTCTGTACAGTGTTATATAAATAAAATAGAGAAAAAGAGAAGCCGTGTGTGGAGAAGTTTTATTCTGTACAGTGTTGACTAAAATGACTAAAATTTGACTAAGACTAAAATTGATTTTCGACATTGTGACTAAGACTAAGACTAAATTAAAAAAAAGCTGACAAAATTAACACTGGTTTGTATTTCCTTTACAGTGTGAACACCTGAGAATGACCAGTCAACAAGAAGAATGACAGCAACAGAGATCTTCCACTACCTGATCTCACCGGATATGTATCATATATATTTAATGGCTTTTCTTTGAAGTTCAATTCAAAATTATTTTTATTTACAGTAAAGTTCAAATGTCAGTTAGTATGTTTGTGTACTAAATACTAAATATCATACTGGCAGTCAGTAACATAAAATCATAATCATTTGTATAAATCATCTTTAGATCCAGATAGAATTCTTGAACGTTTTAAAACTGACTATAACTTATTTGCAGGATTCATAGCTGAGAAATGTGTTTTCAAGGTGAAGGTTGAGGTTTTATTAACTTATTTTATTAACTTATCAGTTATAATAATATTAACATCTTGGTGTCGGTGATAATTTTGAAATATGCGCAAACATGCTATTTAAATATACTTATTTGTAGATCAACAGTGATCTATTCTTGTCATTTTATTTGATAATATATGTTAATCATGTTATTCCATGCACTTAAGTTAAAATAGGGTACTATTTGAGATTTTCATTTGTTTAATTATGATTATATTATTCAATTATTATGATATGTTTATGCATCTTATGCTTATGCATTTGGCAGACGCTTTTACAAAAAGCGACTTACACTCATATCCCAGGTAGGCAGGTAGCGAAATGGGGGTCTTGCCTAATATTATGATATTATGAAATCATAATAACATTTCATGTTTGGCTGTTTTATGGCAATAGGCACTTCACAAACTTATATGTATAAATTTAATGATTCACTGGTATAGATTTTTTTAAATTCTTCTGGACAACAAAAGAGTAGTGAAACCAAACATCAGCTAAATTTATCACGTCCTTTCTTGCACCATTGGCCTGCTTAAAATGTGATTTTGCAGAAACCTTCCAAGTCAGAGGGATACAGGTCGTTTAGGCCATTGGCGTTTAGGCCCCCCTGCAGTCGTTTAGGCCGACATAGGAGTCGTTTAGGCCAGGCTACCTGAGCAGCTGAAATCTTTATTATTGTACATTCGTTATTATAAGATATAAGTCAGCTCTACTGGTTTGTCTGGGTAGCCTACATATCTATGGTAAATTATTTAATAACCAACTTTAGTGTGGAAACGTTTTTTTAATTTAATAAATGGTGATTTATAAATTCATAAAATTGTGGAAATAATCATCCGCATTGCCACATTCATTGGACAATAATGCTGTAATTATTTAGAAGCCCGTTAGATTCGTGCGGCTTGTGAGAATTAAAATAGTGATTTATAAGATAAGCATCGAATTGGCATCCGCATTGCCACATTCGTTGGACAATAATGCTGTAATTATTTAGAAGCCCGTTAGATTTGCGCGGTTTGTGAGAATTAGAATAGTGATTTATAAGATAAGCATGCATTGTCATCGAAAGGGTGACTGATCTGAAACACCACATTCGTTGGACAATAATTATTAATACCTAATAATTTGTTATTCAGAAGCCAGTTTGATTCGTGGTTTGTGAGAATATTTTTGGAATCCTGATCACATAATTTCCGCAGTAGCTGGGGCGTGTACAATTGCTTCCCTGGTTTATCTATTTTTAGAGAGAGCGCGTGAAAATGTACAGATGGCTGGTTGGCATGTGTGTCATTGATCTGCGCGGATAGTAATCGCTCTGCATACAAAGCTGCAAGTGGCTTTGATGGGTTAACATTCCATACCCTCGCCTCGTTCACAACTGGCACATTTAATTGGTCTACGCCAGCACTAATCGCCCGGCATACCAACACCTACCTCTAGTCAGGTGAGAGTGGTTTCGATGGCTTGGATGGCTAGACTATATATGAACACATGTTCACTAAATATTGGCCATGTTTATTTTGCAGTTATTCATAGGATATAAACATTAAACATTAAAACACACACAAGCGCACGAAAGACGCTTAAGAGAACTGCGAGTTGCTTGGAAATTGGAAGAGGAGATGCAAAACTGCCAACAAACGTTGTGTGAAAATAAACCACATGCACACATTTGTTGGACAATAATGCTGTAGCCTAAGGTTGAAAACAATTTCTATAGCAGTTGAGAGGGTTTGATCTGTAATTGGAAAACTTCTAAATGATGTACAAAATTACATGAGACAGGGATTAAAACTTTTTAATCATAATAAAATTTCATGTTTGGCTGTTCTATGGTAATAGGCACTTCACAAACTAATATGTATAAATTTAATGATTCACTGATATAGAATTTTTTTAAATTCTTCTGGACAACAAAAGAGTCGTGAAACCAATCATCAGCTAAATTTATCACGTCCTTTCTTGCACCATTGGCCTGCTTAAAATGTGATTTTGCGGCAACATTCCAAGTCAGAGTAAAATTTTAAAAATATGTTTGTTGACTGATGGTTTATTATGTGGTTATTCAAAACTTATTTGTTTATGGCAGATTTTTAGATGAATAAATATTGGTGTATTTTTTCCTCTCCACTTAGCCTAGAAATGTTTCAGGTCAACATACCTGATATAACAATCTTGGATTAGTGTTGCCAGGTCTTCAGAGTGAAACAGGAAGCCCACATAGTACTCACTACTGAATTCAAAACATATCTACCATGCTGCTTGCATCCAGGAATCAGCTGTAGCTCGTTTGTCAGTCAGCTTTTTGCAAGCCTGTCATTGGTGTGCATTGGGTAGGCTTTCCCCTCTCTGTCTCTCTCTTCTGTGCCAAAGTAAGGAGATTCAGGCTGGTGTTGTGAAACAGTGCATCAAAGGAAAGGTGCTCACAGGTGCAACTTTAAAGCTTTGATGTTGAGATTACCCATTGGCAAAACTCTTGATTTGAGCTACTAAATGGTTAATCAATAGTAACACTGCTGACTGGTTTGCCAGGTTGTAAGCCAGGTATCTGCAAAGGTTGATATTTGAATAACAGGAACGATGCACATTATTTTATGGTATTAAAACTGAAGAAATACATTTGATGACATGAAAGTGGGATACTAAATGAGTCAAAACTATTATTCGGATCCAGCGGCGGTTCCTTCATAGGGGCGATTTGTGCGACGCACTACCAAACACGGAGGTTTTTTTTTTAGGTTTTTTTTTTTAATCTAGTTGCTAAGGCAGGACTGATCTACTGTAGGCAAACTGGTTGTATATGTCATTGTCCAATCAGATTAAGGTCGTGCCTGGTGTTGCCACGCCCATTTGGGGCGATTTCTGTCAGGGTCGAATTTGCACCAGGAAGCTCCCATTGACATGAATGGTACGTCAGTTTTTTTCAAAAATCATGCTCCCAATACATTTTCTATAAGGGTTTATGTGCTCGCACAAACGACGCACAACGTGCTTTCGTCATATGTTTGTTGCACGGGACCATGAACATTCTACGTTGTTGTTGTAACATTGTGGTTTTCAATAAATAAAAAAAACAAAAAAAACATTCTACGAACAAGATGGCGAGTGTCGAGTGCAACAATACGGTAGTGTTTCTGAAAGAAGTACCCTTTAGTCGTCATACTAATGCGGAGAAGGAAGTTTGGAAGAACTTTGCGGGATTTTCGAGATGAAACCCAGGGCTCCACCAACCCTGGTATTTTTCCAGGTAGTATTTGATGTAGCTAAATAACTTAACCTTTTGTGCTCAGTCATTGACTTGTAATGATTTAAATCTTTTATATAATGTTGACAATAATAGCAGAATATATAATGACACATTCATTGTTAATGGTGCTGTATTATATTTAAAAAAGAGAGAAATCTCACATAAGTAAGCTGCACTTAACCATATTTGACAATTGGTTATGCTTTTCTAAGTCATATTTTCCAAAACTTCAATAAACACTTGACTTGGATTTATATGCTGTCATTTCAATTACATTCTTTAGAATGAAAATTGAATGAATCTTATCATTAAAGCGATACTCCGGAATTTTCGACATTGGACCTCATTTCCTAGTCAACCAGAGTGTAAGAAATGTGTACAGATGTTTTTTTTTTTTTTTTTTTTTTTCAAATTCCATGCAGCCCTTGTGAAACCACTGGTCGCTGTTGCTGTTGTAAGGTTGGTTTTACTCCCTAAATCTCTCTATCAACGTAGATATTTGCATCGATAGCCTGGCAAGACAATTGATGTGCTTTGAGTGTTTATTGAATTGGGCAAGACTGTTTTCTTGTGGCAGGCTACCAAAAGTCGATCACTTGCGCTAGCTTAGCAACAGCGACCAGTGGTTTCACAAGGGCTGCATGGAATTTAAAACATCTGTACACATTTCTTACACTCTGGTTGACTCGGAAATGAGGTCCAATGTCGAAAATTCCGGAGTATCGCTTTAAGAGCTTATGTGTTTACTTATTTCATAGAATCCTGGAACAATATGAGGAAAATAAATAAATAATGGTTAAGGTGTAATATTAACTGATTGGCAAATTATGCAAAAAATAATTAAAAACTATTACAATAAATTATGCTACCTAGACAAATATACCTCAGTGTCCTATGGACTTTTATGGTACTTATGGACATAACGGGGGGAAATTGCAGAGTCACTTTGGTTATTTGGCAGACCAAATAACCCCTCGACTCTGCGTTGTGTTTATTTAAGGAAGACAAGGAGTTTCTGGACGATTGGACATTTTATTTCCTGCGTGGGAACATAACAGGTTTGCATCAGTGCAATCGGTTCAGCTTCGCACAGCAAACTCTGATTGTTGTTCAAGTATTTAAAACATTACAACAATACATGCCCAGTAATATTGTTGTAATGTTTTAAATACTTGAACGCAGTTTTTCTAGAGAAGATAATTGTTTTGTATATGGGATTATCGTCCATTGACTCTTTTGGGCTTTCACATGCGCGAGCATACAAACAACCGGTTAGTGACATGCTGTTTATAAAGTTGTTTTGTAACGTCCCCATGCCAGTAATGTGAGAACCATGCATATGGTTTTGATGGTAAGGCTTGTGACTTTATTGTCGGATGGTTTATAAAGTGGTGTGACGTTTCTGCAGTGTGCAAGTTGTTGTTTTACATGGAAGGGTTAGCGCTTGCCCCTTAGCCACCACGTACTAGCCTCGCATGACAGGCTGCGCAAACAGCGCGATCTCCGCACAGGGAGCACCGATTTGCACCTGTCTGTGTCCTACTATCAGTATTTGACAACGTCTAGCAATGGGATTGCGCTTCAAATGCCCCGGAGTTCTCCTTTAAGTCTCGGTCAATTCAAACGAGAGCTCTTGAAGTAGCACTGTGAGCCATATTTAACATAAATGAAAAATTTATTTTTTCAGGATTTCAGGATACTGTTATCAAGGCTTATTAAATTCAATGAATGCTAAACTGTTCTTGAAAAAAAAAAAAAAAAAAAAAAGGAATATGCGCATTAGTCTGCAAATATGTCCAAATGTTTCAGGCACGCACGCCAATCAGGCTGAATTGATTTGAGATCATCCCCGGTCAGCTGAATGATTTAATGGTTTAACCTTATTTTGTTTAAAATAAGCCAGTATAGACATGGCAACGTGTGAAATTGCCATTTAGATAGAGTTGAATGTAACGAATGGGTTATAAAAGTGACGTTTTGGGGTAGCCTGTAACTTTCGTTTAGACTGATTTAACTTGACACTCGCCAGATGAATGGGCTCCGCTTTGTTCCCCGAACATTCTCAGAAAGTTCAGCGGACATACACGCGGGTCTGGCGATAAATAAAAGTACCCTTAACATGATTCCCTTGGTCAAGTGAAAAATGGTTGATGAAATGTGCAGTTTATGAGCGCTAAATGTATAAAATAGTGTGAGTTTTATTGTGGTAGGATTTTGAAAGCCATAACTCCACTCAGTCCATATCCATATCCAGGCAAAGTGGTAAATAATCCTTTTTTTTTTTTTTTTTTTAATTGTTTTTATTAGAGCTGAGGAACGGAACAGAAAAAACAATATGTATACATATATACGACATCCCATTATGGACCTATGTCAGTCAACACAGTGAGTACAATAGTGACAAAACATTGCCCAAAAAATTAAACAGTTTCAGCCCTCTTTTAATATTTTCCCCCAACAGAAAAGGAAAATTAAACAATATAACTATACAAAATAAGCCCCCCACCCCCCTCCCGTCCCAGCTCAAAGTTGACCTGATGAAAAAGAAAATACATAAATTTATAATTCTTCAAATATGGCTACCCATATTGATACTCAAATCCAGATAAAGCGGCAGGCACCTTCAGTTGGGCAAAACATCCAAGTTTGCAAAATAGGAAAGAAAACATTGCCATTTTTGATAAAACTTCTGTGTGGACCCTCGGAGAGTGTACTTGATTTTCTCAAGCTTCAAAAAGAACAACATGTCTGTAACCCAAAGGGATATCGAGGGACATTTATCAGACTTCCAGTGTAACAGTAAAATACGCCTAGCCAATAAAGATGTAAAAGCAACAATTTCCCTTTGATCAAAACTTAGCACCAAAGTAGGGCTGAGGATACCAAATATAGCAACAAGAGGACAGGGTTGCAAATTCATTTTCAGAACAGAAGATGTAATTGAAAAGTAGTCAGACCAAAAATTATATAATTTGGGACAAAGAAAGAACATGTGGCCAAGATTACAAGGGGAGCCTTTGCATTTATCACATATATCCAAAACATCAGGGTAAATCTGAGAGAGTCTAGATTTAGAGAAATGAATCCTATGCACAACTTTGAATTGAATCAAACTAAGACGAGCACAGGACGAGGAAGATCGAATTCTGTCCATAGCGTCGTCCCAAAGATCTTCGGTCAACTGGATTCCCAACTCATTGTCCCATGCATCTCTAGTTTTGACATTAGAATCGACCCTTAGATCTAAAATAAGACTATAAATCTTTGAAATCATACCTTTCTGAGGTGGAATACATGCAATGATCTTTTCCCAGGGCTGTTCAGGGGGTACAGAAGGAAAATTTGGAAAACATTTAGAGGCAAAATTCCGAATTTGTAAGTAACGAAACAAATCCGTACTAGGTAGACTGTATTTGGAAGATAAATTTGCAAAGCTATCAAATACTCCTGATGTATATAGGTTTTTTATTTGTTTTAGACCCCTTTCATACCAAACTGAAAATGTAGGGTCAGAGAGAGACGGAGGAAACAAATGATTATTCGTCAAGGGGCTTGAAGATGAGGCATCAAAAAACTCAAAGCGCCTTCTAAATTGAAACCAGATTTTCAGTGTGTTAAGAAGAACTTGATTCTTGGTATATAAAGAGGGTCTTACAGGTAGTGAAGAAAAAATTAGAGCAGATAATGAAGACTCAGTACACGACGATAACTCCAGCTTGCACCAAGGTGGAGTGGACGATTTAAACCAATAACTAATTTTTTGTATGTGAGCAGCCCAATAATAGGCTTGAAAATCAGGCAAAGCAAGTCCACCACTGAGTCTACATCTTTGCAACAATGTTTTGCGGACCCGAGGAGGTTTCCCTTTCCAAATAAAGCCACTGATCAACCTATCCAAGGAATCAAAAAAGACTTTTGGCATAAAAAGAGGAATAGACTGAAATAAAAAAAGGAATTTAGGCAAGATATTCATCTTGACAACATTGATCCGACCCAAAAGGGAGAGAGGAAGATTACGCCAACTCTGGAAATCAGATGTAGTTTTTGTAACAAGAGGCGAAAAGTTAGCAGAAGCAAGGCCAGATAAAGTACGCGTCACATCTATACCAAGGTATTTAAATCCTGTGAGACTGAGTTTGAATGGAAAGTCTGAATGTTGAAGACCGCAAGCAGTAGTGTTTATAGGAAAGCATTCACTCTTTTCCAAATTCAATTTGTAGCCTGAAAAGGAGCTGAAGTTGTTTAAGATATGCAAGACAGTGGGGACAGAAGTATCGGGCTTAGATACATATAACAACAAGTCGTCCGCATATAAGGACAATTTATACTCTGTCCCATTTCGAGAAATCCCTGTAAATGAGGGGGAAGCGCGCAAGGCGATAGACAAAGGCTCAATTGCAATGGTGAAAAGCAAAGGCGACAACGGGCAGCCTTGACGTGTTCCCCGCCCAAGAGCGAAATAATCAGAGTATATATCATTAGTATGGACACTGGCTTTGGGAGATGCATAGAGGAGACGAATCCAGGAAACAAATGTATCACCGAAACCAAACTTCTTCAAAACCGCAAACAGGTAATCCCACTCCACCCTATCGAATGCTTTTTCAGCGTCAAGGGAAATGACCATTTCTGGTATATCAGAAGAATGCTTTGAATAGATTATATTAAAGAGGGTGCGCGTATTGAAGAATAACTGACGTCCCTTGACAAAGCCATTTTGCTCCTCAGATATAACCAAGGGTAGGGCTTTCTCCAAACGAATAGCAACCAACTTGGCTAGCACCTTTGCATCTGCATTTAGCAAGGACAGCGGTCTGTAAGAACCACATGAAGTTGGGTCCTTGTCCTTTTTGTGAAGTAAAACTATAGTAGCCTGTGTCAATGTTGGAGGTAAAGTCTTACATTTTAAAGATTCGTTAAACATGGCCAATAATAGTGGTGCCAATTTTACTATAAACTTTTTATAGAATTCGATGGGAAACCCATCAGGGCCAGGGGCTTTGTTAGACTGCAGCGCTTTTATTGAATTTATCACTTCCACAAGACTGAGTGAAGAATCCATGCTTCTGACCGTATCCATATCAATAGTAGGAATTAAAAGACTTTGAAGAAATTCTTCCATTTTATCATTGTCTGTGGGAAATTCTGATGAATATAAAGAAGAATAAAATAATTTAAAAGTGTCATTAATTTCGGTGGGGTCCGTCGTAACTACCCGTTGGGTATCTTGAATACTAGGTATTATACGAGAGTTGACCTGACGCCGTAACTGATGTGCCAATAAACGACCAGCTTTGTCGCCGTATTCATAATATGAACCTTTACTATGTAAAAGTAAGCGTTCAGCTTCTTTGGTAGAAATTAAATCAATCTCTGATTGAATACCCATACGCTCTTTAAATAATTCTGGCGAGGGACTTATGGCATATTTTTGATCAAGCTTAGCCAAGGTTGTTGCCAATTCAGTAAGCCTTGAGTTATGTATTTTATTAGAACGAGATGTATAGTAAATTATTTGTCCTCTGAGATAGGCCTTAAGTGTCTCCCATAACAACGAATGAGAAGTGGAGTCATTCTTATTAAACACCAGAAACTCATCAATGGCATTAGAAATAAAGTCACAAAATTCCTCATCTGCCAGTAAGAGAGAATTAAACCGCCACAAAGGTCGGCTACGTTTGTAGGAAGTTAACTGAATATCTAACAACAACGGAGCATGGTCTGATATCATTATAGTCAAATAATCAGAGAGAACTACACATGGATTGAGAGCCTGGTCGATAAAAAAATAATCAATTCTGGAATAAGAGTGATGTACTTTAGAAAAGAAAGAAAATTTTTTACTGGTTGGGTTTCGGGATCTCCATGGATCAATAAGACCACTCTGTCTCATGAAGTCAGAGAATGCTTGGGCCATTAAAGATTTAGTTGAATTTCGGGGATTCGATCGATCTAACTCTGGATCTATGACACAATTTAAGTCACCCCCTAAAATTAGCAAATGAGAATTCAAGAATGGGAGGCTGCTCAATAACCTATTTGCGAACTCGGCATCATCAAAGTTTGGAGCGTATATATTCACCAGAAGAACCTTTTTCTGCATTAATATTCCAGCAACTATTACATATCTGCCATATTTATCAGCTATGACATCAGTTGGCGTGAATTGTACTGTTTTATTAATCAAAATGGCTACTCCTCTTGATTTAGAATTAAAATCTGAATGGAAAACTTGATTCATCCAAGAGCAACGTAACCTATCGTGATCCTTGATGCGAAGATGAGTGGCTTATGGTTAATGGCTTATTTCTGTCATCTGTGTTTCTCCTGAATCTGTCTGTTGTTTCTTTGTGGGTTATGTTAACTCTGCAGTTCCAAGAAGCCGATTTTCACATGAATCATTTGTTTTCACAAAAACATTTATGTAATTACTGAAGGAATCTCCATCTGTGTACATTCGGTCTGACTGAATCATACACACACACACACACTGAAACACAGATTAAAAATCTATTTTAGATTCTAAATTGTAACGTGTTTAATTCCAGGAAAGCAGGAAGCAGCTGCAGAGATTCACTGAAACGTGTTTGAACATAAACCCAGAATCTGAGGCAGAACCAGAGTTAGTTCAGTTCTGAGCAGCTTTAAAGTGAATATCTGCAGATGTTTCCATGGTAACAGCTGCAGAGATTCACTGAAACATGTTCCAACATGAACATAAACCCAGAATCTGAGTCAGAACCAGAGTTAGTTCAGTTCTGAGCAGCTTTAAAGTGAATATCTGCAGATGTTTCCATGGTAACAGCTGCAGAGATTCACTGAAACATGTTCCAACATGAACATAAACCCAGAATCTGAGGCAGAACCAGAGTTAGTTCAGTTCTGAGCAGCTTTAAAGTGAATATCTGCAGATGTTTCCATGGTAACGGCTGCAGAGATTCACTGAAACATGTTCCAACATGAACATAAACCCAGAATCTGAGTCAGAACCAGAGTTAGTTCAGTTCTGAGCAGCTTTAAAGTGAATATCTGCAGATGTTTCCATGGTAACAGCTGCAGAGATCCACTGAAACATGTTCCAACATGAACATAAACCCAGAATCTGAGTCAGAACCAGAGTTAGTTCAGTTCTGAGCAGCTTTAAAGTGAATATCTGCTCTGAGCTCCTTTCTCCTCCAGCACAGCCTGAACCCTCTCAGACGAGCTTTCTGTCCTTTCTTTAAGGAGTCTTCAGGAATAGTTCTCTCAGGTCCTGTGTCAGGTCTTTGCTGGATTTTTTCCTCTTTCTTAAGGACATCACTTTCAGATCCTGTTCATCTGCTGTAGATAGTTCTTTAGGCCTGACACTTCTTCTTTTGTCCTCCACTTGTCCAGTTTCCTCAGATGTTTTAAGGACACACTGCACACCATGCTGAGATATGCCAAGTTTTCAGCTAACAGTTCTTTGTAGCTTTTATGCTAAATAGTTTAATTTATTATTTCTTTGGTCATTTGTGAGCAAAGGTACCGATGCTGGTGGTGTTTGGGGTGGTGTAAAGGCTTCGTCCTGTAAACTGGGTCAACTGGTCGGACAGTTTTACGGCTGCAGCTCGTTTCTGTGTCCCAGATTTAAATTAAATGGGGGCTTGTCCGGGATCACTCTTGTTTCTGGTTTCTGGGCCTGTTTGCTCGTTACTCTTTATTTAAAGGAGCCTTTCGGTGAAATTGGCCCAATCGAGCATTTTACATCATGCCTTCACAAATGATGTCCATTTTTTACGAAGTGATGACAGTTGTGGAGATTGATCTGTTTTATTGTTATTTCGTTTTCACGACGGATGAATATAAAATGATTTAGAGTTTATCACAGATGAGCTCTCAGACACTTCTCATGAGACCGGGATGAAGCTCAACGTGATCTGAAAACTATGCTGCAGCTATTCGTGTTACCGTGGCAACTTAAAACTTCAGTGACATGTTCAAGAGAGTAAAATACGAAAGAAATTTAGGAACGAGAAGATTTAAATCTAGATTAAAGTCATATGTGAGAGTTTTTCAAACTGGATCTTTGGATAGAGACGCAGCTTTGGTGGGTGAATAGTCGTGTTTAACAATCTTTCAGGTAATCTCCTCAGGCATGGCTCCGTTTTTCTTCCTTTTATAAGACTGTAAAACGAGTTTTGGACTGTTTGGTCGGGGGAATGTCGGCTCTGGAGTCTGTTTTTCTGATATTCTAAGGTCATAAAATGCTTTCTTACAATAACCAAAGTGAAAAAAGAACTTTTTATGGCCAAAGAGCCTCAGCATCCTCCCAGAAAACCCTCCGACTCAGCTCAAACACTGCACACATCCTCCAGCTGCTCCTGAACTCATTTCTCATGTCACAGCTCTGATCTGAACTCATTGTGAGGAGGAGAAAGGCTCGGTTTGCTCACGCCGGGCTACAGAAAGGACAACGCAGCTCCTGGTGGGAACCATTAGCTGCTTTAAACGCCGCCTGACTCCAAAACCTCTGACCGCTGCTGCCGAGTCAGCAGAAAGAGTTAAATGTGTGTGTGTGATGGTAGCATAATGATGAGTGAGTGTGTTAAAGCTCAGATGTGGCAAACACATAATGAGAGCGTCTTCACACACACATGTTGACCCATGGTGCGTTCACTGTCTCCATGTTGTTTCAGTGGAAGTGACTCTTTACATGTTGTAAAGTGTGTTTATAATCAGTTAATAATCTGATATAATCTGAAGCATCCGTGTTGTTGTCAGAGTAACGTTCAGTTTTCTGTCATCTACAAATACAATTGTTTTTTACCTCCTTTATTTATCGTTTTGGTGCTGATGAAGGTAGTCCGGCTAGTTGGCTGGGGTTTAAAAAATAAAGTGTTTTGCTTCTCAGAACAATATGCGTTCAACAGAGTAATACATTTGCATCACAAAATGGTTCTCCAGGAAAAAGTCAGACATCACAATCTCTTGGCCCTATTTTCTCTCCCTTCGTATCACTACATACGATTGATATACGATTGATCATATATAGAATAAATAAAGGTGGCTCCAGGACCCAGAAGCCTGTGGAACACCGCTGATGTCAAAACCTTCAATCTATACACACTCAGATCAATCGAATGGTGACTGTGGTGTACCCCAAGGGTCGATATTAGCACCTGTTCTTTTTGCCCGGTACATGCTCCCCCTGGGTTCCATTTTTAAAAAGCACAAAGTCCTTTTTCATTGCTTTGCAGACGACGTTCAAATGTATCTGCCTGTAACCACCAACGGCAGCCGGTCCGCAGTACAGATGCTGCAGGATTGTCTCGGGGAGGTAACAGGCATGTTTGAACCTAAATAAAGATAAAACTGAGATTCTGGTGTTCGGAAAAAGTAATCCCCTGCATGGACATGACATTACTCTTTTGAACGCATATTGTTTTGAGAAGCAAAACACTTTATTCTTTTAAAACGCAGCCAACTAGCCGGACTACCTTCTTCAACGCCAAAACGAGGCTGAAACTCGTTAGTGTTTCTTCAGGAAACGCTACCCTGATCCGCCCTCTGAGGACATCACCTGTTTCGTCCCAGCTTCTTACGCACTTATTTGTTTTCTAAATTGTCTTCCCATGTGTCTTGGTACCTAACTTACCGCACTTCCTCTAGCACTAGTTCTGCTCTTAGCTGTTTGGTTTTGGAAGGAAATGCTCTTATGATTTCTTGTGACCTGAAGTTCTTTTGCCTACCGATGTGGAACACACTGATTGTAAGTCGCTTTGGATAAAAGCGTCTGCAGAATGACCGTAACGTGATGTAATGTAAGAAAATGTTCATAAATGATGTTGCTAGTATGGGATGTCATACAGCTTCAAGTCAAAAGAGGCGAACTGTCCCTTTAATGACTGGTAAAGATGAAACATCATGGTGGATGTGTGAGACCTGAGATATGTTTGCGGTAGCCGGACCTGGTGTAACGCTCTCCGTCTCTGTCTCCCTCAGGTGAGGCTCCCGGCCTGGTCAACTTCGTCCTCTCTAAAGAAGGCGGCGACATGTCTCTGGTGGAGCAGGCCAACGTCTGGCTCTTCCTCCGATTGGCCAAGGCCAACCGAAGCCGGGCCAAAGTCACCATCCGTCTCTTCCAGCAGCGCCGACTCCCCAACGGACGCCCGTCGCCGCCGCAGGACGACCTGCTGCTGGCGGAGAAGAGCGTGGACACGCGGCGCAGCGGCTGGCACACCTTCCCGGTGTCCGCGGCGGTGCAGGCGCTGCTGGAGGGCGCGGGCGCCACGCTCAGCCTCCGGGTGTCCTGCCCGCTCTGCGCCGACACCGGCGCCACCATCGTCCTGGTTTCCGGGGGCTCGGAGGCGTCGCAGCGCGGCAGCCAGCGGGAACAGTCCCACCGGCCCTTCCTCATGGCGGTGGTCCGGCAGGGCGGTGGTCCGGCAGGGCGACGGCAGCGACGCGCGGCGGAGACAAGGTGCCTGAAAAAACTACGAACTGAATCTCAAAACTATGCAACTTGTTTCACGTATTACGATCTTATTGTATTTTACTTTGTTTATGTTTGTTCTCCCAACTGTTTACTTTTTGAAAATGTTGGAGGAAGAGGGAGGAAGACTCTTATGTATTATTATGGAAGTGCACGTGTGCGTGTGTGTGTGTGCGTGTGCGTGTTGAGAGATACTTGAAAGAAACAAGTTGGCCCGGCTGCTGGAACCAAACACTTCTTTATGTTACCATGTTGTTGTTATAATTATTATTGTTAGTAAATATATTAATAATATTAATGTTATTGTTAATAATATTATGTCTGTTTTTTTTCGTTTTTTTTTAAAGAAACGTTACAAACGTTTTCATATTTTGCACTATAGCGACACTCGAGTTCAGATTAGGCCGAAAATCACCGTCAGAGACGCCGAAGTTACGTAGGAGTTACGCCGGAGTTACATCCGGAGTTACATCCGGAGTAACGCCAGAGTTACATCCGGAGTTACATCCGGAGTAACGCCGGAGTAACGCCGGAGTTGCGCCGGAGTAACGCCGGAGTAGCGCCGGAGTTACGCCGGAGTAGCGCCGGAGTTACGCCGGAGTAGCGCCGGAGTTACGCCGGAGTTACGCCGGAGTTATGCCGGAGTTGCGCCGGAGTAGCGCCGGAGTTACGCCGGAGTTATGCCGGAGTTGCGCCGGAGTTACGCCGGAGTAGCGCCGGAGTTACGCCGGAGTTATGCCGGAGTTGCGCCGGAGTTACGCCGGAGTTGCGCCGGAGCGAATTAGCCCGAAGCTTTCTTTTCGCTCAAAGAAAAGCACGATGTGGCCGGGACAGGACTGAAAACAGAATTCCAGTGAGACCCAAAACGAGTCGTTTTAACGAGTTTTCGAGGAACTCTAAAAAAAAAAAAACATTAAAAGTAGCAACAAAACTTTTTTTTTTCGTGTGTAAAAACACTTAAACATTGAATCTGATTTCATGATGACGTTATTGCTGCTTTAAATTCTTCTCCTAATTGCCCTAAATAAAAAACAAAAAAAAGCATAAAACTGCATCTCTTTCTGTTTGTTTTTGTAGATTTCAAATTGGGTGTTTCGGTGGTAAAATGTTAAACCTTTCAGAGGCATCTGGGGCCCTAAAAAAAGTCCCCGAATTCTCCCCGAGACGCTAAAACCCGCAAAACATTTCCACTGAGTTTGTTTAGTCCCAGAACATTAGCATCAGACGATTTAAATAAATCGATTCCTCACATTTTGACTGTAGGACCATCGTGATGCAACCGGATCTAAGGATCCAGTACAAGTCTGACCCAAAGACTCTAAAATACCATCAAATATCTGTCAAAAACACCAGCTTTCCCCTCTTTCCTCGCCTGTTATCAGGCTTTAACCTCTGAGGCACAGAAACTGTCCGTCTGTTTCGGACGTTTCACGACATCGTCAAACTGCTTCTTCTTCCAAACCAAATTAAAGGCCATCTAAATAGCTTCCCAAGTATCCACGTTAAAACCGCTCTGTTCTGCACCTGCAGCCTTCTCCCCTAGCTAAGTAGCGTTAGCGACATACGCTAATAGCTTGAAGAAGTTGCATTTCTGGCTGGTCAGAAAGTTTATTGAAGGTGTGTCATTGTGTGGTTTTTCAGCACAATATAAGAAGAAAAGATTTTGCTCCTTTTCACAGCAGATTTGGGCATTTTAAGGTTTCTGTTGTTAGCATTGTGGGTACCTAGCATGAATAAAAAGATACTCAATCATAGAGAGGCTCCTCTGTAATGTTGCAGAGCTTAACTCTGATTAACAGATTAGCATCACAGTCCTGTCTGCTACTTACAGAAGTAGTTTTATGGAGAAAGAAAAGCTCTTAAGACGAAGTGGAATTGGATGATGGAGCGAAGACGTAAATAAAACGTGAGACCTAGCATGACAGCTAGCTAGCACAGCCTTGGAGTGCTAAAACAAACCACTTTAACTGGAAAAAGTGCTGTTTTTATAAAAGTAAGGGAGCTTTTTCCACCCTGAAAGGCCCATCTGCTCTGATTGGCTCCTGCACTCAGTTTCTTTGGATGGATAAAAAAGCTTTTGCACATTATATCCATGAAAAGGACCTTCAAATCCGATTTGATGTAAATTTGAAAAGATCGTTATATCTTTGTGTCTGATTTCTGTATTCAGGATTTCCCTTGAATCTAGTTTCAAGCAACAAATTTCCCGCAGGACTGTAGAATTTGAGATGTTTTTCAGTTAACAATGACTCATCAGAGTCTGGCTACAACCGTATGCTAACGTGCTAACGTGCTACATCTCTGTAGCGAGGTTCTTCCTTTGCTTTCTGATGTTTGGCTTTGGAGCTACTGTTTAAAACTGGCCACAAAATAAAGAACAAACCACACAATTACTTCACCTCTTCTTTAAAAGATCAATAAAAATAACTAATTGTTAAAATGGGGAAAAAAAAACATTTTTACAAACCAAAACAGAAACCAACCAAGCAGCCTCCCCTCGTATGTTAAACCGAGTCTTTGCAGCACTTTGGATCAGCTGAAGTGGTCTTTTTATGGGTGAATTATCCATCAGTAACACGCCTAAAAGCTTATTTGTGTTTAATAAAGATAGTTTGGGTTGGTTAGCTCACACGATCCTTTGTTTTAGCTTTTTTTTTAGCTTTTAGAAACACCAAAGAGTGAGTTTTTGAGCTCACTGATGGTGAGAGGTTAAAAATAAAAGTTCAAATTCCCAATTCAGTATTTCTAAAATCTGTAAAATGTGGTGTCATTATGTGGACAAACGTCTTCAGAGTGGACCTTTGTTGTCAGAGAGATTGATGACCATGTTTAACTTAACGTGGTTTTCATTTCAAATTAATCGAGTTATTTGTTCGTTTCTGGAACAGAATTCTTCATTTTTGTGATGTTTCGATCGTCTCGTTTCTCCCTGCACATGGAGAAGTTCCCACCATGCTTTACTTTGTCGTCCCTTTAAAGAGAGAAAAGACAATCAAACCGCCGCCGCTTGGTTTTCCGTCTGGGAGAAGACGAGCGTCCGCTCAGTGTTTCCGTGTCGTACGTGTTTATAGCAGTACCGTTGATTTTGTCCACCAAATGTTTTAGAGTATCGGTGGCCTTTTTGATGAAGTCTCATAGTTTTTTTTGTGTACTTTTATTTTCTCTTTGCTGTCAGTGTTTTAACGGAGAGCCGAGCCTCTTCTGTTGGACTCCTGGGGACAAACCGTCCCCGTGTGAACGTGGACACACAAAAAAAAGCTGAAAAAAGCGAGTAAAACAAGTGTTTGTGTTTGTTCAGACTTCCTTCTGACTCTGAACAAAGTGGACAAAGAATAAAAAGTCTATTTTTTATTCTGTATATATGGAAATAAAGACTTCAGTATGTTGCATTGCATTGTTGTACAAATCAAATGTGCTTGTGGCATTTTTCTAATCTAATTTATTTTACAATATTTCTGGAGTCTTTTGTTTTTTTGGCTTCACCATTAAAGGATGTACACGAAGGACGAGTGTCCCTGATCCTTCTTCTTCTTCTGCTCTTTTAATGCTGAAACGCCTCATTTCTGCCCCGAACACGTCGTCCGTCTCTCCTCCAGCAGATGCAGACTCATCGAAATGAAAGTAATCAGCCGCCGCCCTCGGCCTCGGTGAGAAAGTGACTCCAGGGTGGAGGACGTGGGAGAGGAGGAAAAACTTCAGGCCCTATTAAAGCCGGTGGGGGAGGAAAAGAGCCGCCTGAAGCCCCGCGGTTTCTGCTCTCTGCACGGTTTAACTTTAGAGCTGTTAAAAGGCCGAGTGTTTGCTCAGGAAACAACCTGAGAGGCAGGTACAGCAGTTAAATAATCCCATACACTCTGCTTAAAGGGACAGTTCGCCTCTTCTGACATGAAGCTGTGTGACATCCCATATCAGCAGCATCATGTATGAACATCTTCTTACCCCCTGCTGCGTCCTGTGAGCAGAGTTCCAGCCTCGTTTTGGTGCTGATGAAGGTAGTCCGGCTAGTTGGCTGGGGTTTAACAAATAATTGTGAGGTCTGACTTTTTCCTGGAGAACCATTTTGTGATGCAAATGTATTACTCTGTTGAACGCATATTGTTCTGAGAAGCAAAACGCTTTATTTTTTAAGTGTGTTGGAGCTGAACACCTGCATAGGAAACAGTTTAAAGAGCTCCTCGAGGGCCAATGAAACGCGACTGTATGCTGCATGTGACAACGAGGGTGACAGAGTTGTAGGCTGTGTTCGAAACCGCATATTTCCATACTACATACTACATACTACATACTGCATACTACATACTGCATACTACATACTGCATACTATATACTACATACTGCATACTGCATACTATATCCTACATACTGCATACTACATACTACATACTGCATACTACATACTGCATACTATATACTACATACTGCATACTACATACTACATACTGCATACTGCATACTACATACTGCATACTACATACTGCATACTACATACTACATACTGCATACTGCATACTACATACTACATACTGCATACTACATACTACATACTGCATACTACATACTACATACTTCATACTACATACTTCCATACTACATACTTCCATACTACATACTTCCATACTACATACTTTCATACTGCATACTGCATACTGATCGATCAGACAGTATGCAGAGCGTTTACCCACAATGCATTTCGCTCCTGCCCGAGCCGAAATCAGCCGGCCTGAAGCTGATTTCCCTTAAGCTCTAAACTCTGTAAACTTTAGCAACATTTGAAACATTTTCAGGTGAGAAAGTAGTCGTTTAGATCCCCAACGTGTTGAAAACCTGACAAAATACCGGCTGTTTACAATTTAGTTCCCACGAATTCGGCGCTACTAAAGCTAGCCGCAGTGAGCAACGCACTTCCGGTTATTTTCACAAAATAAAATACCCGTTGCCTTTTATCACAGGGAAAGCCATTACCATACAATTGGTGCTTTTGTTTTGAAAACAGGAAGTGAACCTACCCTCGTTGTAGCTAGCTTGAAACTGCCGTTTTGACAGGAAATGACGATCGGCGACGTCACGTTACGTTGCATCTTGGGTAGTTTGAGTACGAGTAGTAACCTCATGATGCATACCCAACATTTCAGAGAATCTAGTATGCATCCGGGAACTTCTCGCTTACTCAAACTCGCATACTAACTCAGAACGTTAGTAGGAGTAGTATGCGGTTTAGAACACAGCCGTGGTCATCAAGCCTTTCAACTAGAATGTTTGGGGCTATTTTAACGACCGTTAGTCCTCAATCTCCAGAGTAAAAGGGGCGCCTACCGTACCTGGAAGCATGAAAAACGCAGGGTAGGGACCAGGAGGAACTAGGACTGGGCCAAACTGCCACATTTTATGTGAAATCAAAGTCTTTTCTTGAATAACTGAAGCCTCCGAGTGTCATTTTACTCTCTGACTTCCTGAGGAAGGTCTTAGCAGGGCTGAGGAGACTCGGATACGTTTCATTTACAAGCTTTAAGTGAATAAACTCGGCTGTGTGGTGGCAGCAGAGTGGGGAAAGGTTTTGTTGGAAATTCAGCAGAAGAAATAGTTGTATTAACTGGAAACAAACTATGGTGAGCATCCAAAAAGAGGAAGTGGAGGAAGCTGTGGGATATTATATCCTCTCTGTGAAGATGCTGGTCAGTCACTGAGTTTATCGTTGTTGGCTCAGAGGTCCCGGTGGCCCCGGTTGGATCCTTTAAACCCCCCTATGATGCACTTTGCCACACTTTGAGGGACGCAAGAATGAGTTTGAGGCATTAATGCGACCTTCAGATTTTACAGATCCCCAAGTGAAAAACTGTGGGACGCACCCAGTCAGGGACCTGCTACTCACAGTCCGGTGCCAGATACCCCAGCCGACCTTCAGAGGTTCAGAAGAGTCGACATCTCAAAGGGTCAGGGCTGCTTTGGTGGAAAAAAAGACCCACCCAACAGCCGGCAGGTGGTCTTAATGTTACGGCCGAGTGGCGCACATATAAATCAGGTGTGGTGTCACAGATCTGAGGAAGATTGAGTTGGTTTCCTCATGAAATCAAGCAACTCATCGCTGTGAACCAGGAAGGTTGTAAAAGGGTCTGACGGGATATTCTCCTGACTTTAACGTCTAAAGTTGGTCCTCCTGTAAAAACACCACCGAGGGTTTTAACCGCTTGAGGTGGGAAAAAACTTTTGATCTTTTAACAGGGTGGCCCATGCCCCTGATATTCCAGCTAATGAAACGAAGAGAGGTGCCTGGTCCTGTCGTAGTGGGGTCTACAGTGGTATTAACCATTTAAGAAAATGAAAATAAGAACAACCATAAAGAGCTGAGATAGACCTCCCCCAACCCATACCCAAAAGTAAACCCATAACGAAACAACACCCAAAGTCTCCATACAAACAAAACAATGGAGACAGCAGAGCTATACACAGCAGTTATTCACAATAAAACGTGAACTCGGAGATAAAGCAGAGCGAACAGATACTGAAGTGTATTTAACAAAAACCGGCTAATAACCCCCCCCAACCTACAAATCAGAATAATAGTATGTGCATTATTATGCTACTTTAGGATTATTTTTATTATATTGCAACAAGATCGAGAACCGCAAAGTCCCTATATAATGGAGGAAAAAAACTACACAACGATAAATATCAATATAGATGCTCAGGAGCATTACCAATTTCCAAACTGAGCGGCATGTAAACATATCTTTAATATCTACGTGATATAAGTAGAAATAAAGTCTGAATGAATATTAAGAACGCTATATTCACCCAAGCACAGGGTTCACTCAGAAATCAAAGTCTGAACATATTGCTTTGCATCCTCGGCTGCCGTAAACTCTTTTACAACTCCCTTGTAAGTAATGCGCAGCTGCGCTGGGTAGAAAAGTCCGTACCTGATCCCTTCGATACCACGAAGTAGCCGCTTTACCTCATTGAAGGCTGCCCGAGCCCGGGCAACCTTAGCAGTGTGATCCGGAAAGATTGATATAGTCCCGGCTCCAACTTTAATCCGCTGGCGCTCCCTCGCACGACGTAAAATGTCCAGACAGTCACTGTAGTAATGAAGCCTGCACACAATCACTCGAGGTCGTTCGCCTGGTTTGGGTTTGGGTTGAAAAGAACGATGAGACCGGTCCACCAGCGGTTCCTTTTCCAGCCCGAGCGCTTCCCTCAGTAACGCAGCCACAGCAGTGGGTGAGCAGGAGTCAGCAGCCTCCTCAACGCCAATGATCCTGATATTGTTGCGGCGCGATCTTGACTCCAAGTCCTCACACTTGTCTTCCAACATGGTGACCTTAGCCTCCAGCCGCTCCACAGTGGTTTTCATACCGGCGATGTCATCAGTGCACCCCGTGAGCGCCTCCTCCACATCCCCCACCGTAGCCGTTAGCTTAACCAACTTAGCATCAGTAGCAGCATAGTCACTTGCTAGCTGCGTCTTCACGGCTTGTATCTCAGTTTTAATGGATGACAACGCATCTCCTAGAACCTCTTGAAGCTCCTTCTTAATAATGCCGGCGATATCTTCCTTCAAAGTCGACAGTAGTTCGAACTTTAGGGTGTCGGCGTCCGGGTTCATCTGAATCGGGGCAGTTACGACACATGGTTCTGGAGACGAAGAGGCCGCGGTCTGTGAGCATGACTTTAGCTGCGTCTGAATAGTACGAGATCTTCCCCTTCCTGACATTGCCAAGAGGTGTAAAAGTATATACACAGGACCGGACAGCAAAAAAGTAGATAACTAAAACTTGGTTTACAAGGATAAGCACAGTTGAATAATAGTTTTAAACGAAATTGGCAGGAGCTACCACCACCCACGTCCTACTCCATTGACCACTCCCTTTTTCCTCTAAATAATCCTTTTGGTTTATCCGCAATAAATGAGAGACTGGGAAAGTAGAGGTGGGTGTGGGTGGGTTACTACGAGGGGGGGGGGGCATTCAGAGAATTTTGTCCCGGGCCCAGCCAAACCTGTCAGCGGCCCTGGCTACGCCCCATGTCATGCCGTCACGGCTGAAATGTTTACTCATACGACACAACCTGCACGTGTTTAATAAGTTAAACTTACACGTGGTCTCCTTTGTCTGCGGCGCTCTGCTCTCCTTCCTTCATGACACGAAGAAGTATCGCCTGCACTCCATCCTGACTCTCTCTGTGTGCTGTTCCAGCCTAGATTGTTAGACGCCTGTGATGTGATCGTCCATGATTAATATCACCATCATGCAGACCATGAACACGGTGGCCTCCCCGCTCTCCATATTAGCTTCTTTGTGGTGTTTTTTTCTTCTCTCCTTACTTTTCGCGGGTTTTGTTTTGTTGTTGAATGTGGCGCTAAAGTAACACGTCACTGTCGCAGACGGTTGCGTCCCATCAGTCCCGACTTGGTCCCGACTCATGTGCGAATGCAGACTGAAACAGTTCCGCCGGGGAAGGGCAGCTATCACAACGAAATTTGAGGAGGACGCTCTGTCCGAATGCGGCTATAGACATCCCGAATAAGATTGACGATTTTCATCCTGTATCAACACTAGGGAGAGCTAAACTGAAATGATGAAGATTGCTTTGGAATAACTAATATTTCTGTTAACAGAAACAAACGCGTTTTCAGTTTCAAGATGTTGAAAAAATTCTGCTCCCAATTATTTAGTTATTGTTTGTACAATATCGCATGCATAAAATCAAAATCATTTGTGTGCACGTTGTGTTTTCAGTGGATTACGTGTAAGTGCATACTACTGTATGTTTACAGTTTTTAAAGTTTACCAGTATATACGACGGATGTGAAAATGCCTTGTGTCGTCTATTAGACTGAAGTTACGTTTGGATTTTTTGTCACTTTTCTTTATTTAAAGAGAAAAATTAGGTCTGATTAGCCGTGACAACATGACTTGTGTCAATGTAGAAAGAACTGCGCTACCAGTTTTGTTGCATACGCAGTTTATTACAGCCTTCATTTGAACATGTACAGTTGTTATGAGAAAAAATCTGACACAATTTTCAAGATAATGCATGAGATGCTACTGACACAGCACAGTGGCTCAGTGATAAACAGAATGATCGGAATTAAATCAAAAACATTTCTGTAGCAAGATTACTTTATGGTAGAAGATTTTATTGAGGGTTAAATTATCTTTGTTAAAAGCATTGTTGCAATCTAAATTGTCTGAGGTCTGTTTCACTGTCTTAAAAAACCTGTGTTCACTTCATCAAATCAGCGATTCAGTAAATTAAATGTCCACATCTGCAACACATCTTAAGCTTTATCCTAAAATATTCCCCTAAATTATTTCCCAGCATTATTCTCAGTTATTTTCTGTAAGCATTTTATTAGCATCAAATATTGCACTAGAAAATATTTACCTCTGAATGCTGGGTTGCACTCTGTTGTCCTATGTTTTAACACTTTTCAAATTAAATTCGGTTTATTTATATAGCGCCAAATCACAACAAATGTCATCTCAAGGCACTTCATTGATACAGTCCTATTCAAGCCAATTAGAGTTAATTAAGTATTTTTAATTACTCAGAGAAACCCTTTATATGAATAAAGCACACTGGCTTTGGATCTCAGAGCAGCAGAGCATTTACATTCAGTTTAATTTGTTCTACAGCAAGTCAGAAAACGTTAGCTTGTATATATGAGTACCCGCTGGCATGACAAACACAACTACAACACAACACAGATAAGATGAATAGGTGCATTTCTTACATTTCTCATTTGGTGCCTGCTGACTGTCCATTCAAAGACTTTACTGTTCAGAGTACACACTGAAGAAATGTCACAAAGGTCATCCCATTTTTAAATCAGATATGATGTGCTATAGTCACCTAGCTGTACGCGAGTACACAACACAAAGAAATACTGTTGCATCAATGTGTAATATTCATGCACATTTCACAAAACATTATGCTAATTTGATATGGAAGACATCTTTATCATCACTGTGGGTCATAAAACAATATCATATCAGAAATCGATCAGTAAAAGCATATGATTATTAGCAACAACAATAATAACAATTAGTACCGATATCATGGCTATGTCTTATGGCTTAGGGCGTCAAAGCCACCAATACAAGTATGATCTGTGTTGTATAACATAGAGCTTCTTCTTCCTCTTTTCTCTTCTCTTCGCCTCCTCCCTTCTCCTTTCCTCTTCTCTCCTCCTCGCCTACTCCCTTCACACGTTATTAAAGCAACAATTACACTCGTACATGTTATCTAAGCCAACTGGTCTGTAGTATGCACCTCCATTAAACACATATACACTTCGGCCATTAATGCAACATTTCTGTAAATTATCAAAGGAATTGCATGGAGGCAGAACTTTGTTGCACTTGCAACATCTCAGGCAAGTGCCCATGTTACTTTCTGATGGTACATTTCCCATGTTGAATTAGTTATTCAGTGGTTAACGGATGCTTTTCAGATGATAGTCTTCCTAGAAAAAAATGGATAAAATTGCTTTATTATATATTTGTGCAGTTGGATCATTGTGGATCATTTGAAAAAATATATATGAATAGCTACATTATTTGACCATAGGGTCAGCCTGTGTAATCAGTTGCTGGTAACAATGTTTCTAAAAATAGGGGATGAAGGTGTTTCACTGTGTCCCAGTTTCACTAAGATAATATAGCTTTATCATCACAATATATAACATGTTCAAGGTCAGTTGATTAACTAACATAAGTAAGAGAGTGAGGGGGTTCTGATGTCAAACACTGAGATAAGAAACAATACTTAAATTCTCAACAATACTCTGGTGTTCTATAGCTGTGGTGTGCCTTCTGATATATAAAACACACCCAGTTGGAGCTCTGGTCATATAGTGTTGGAAATCAGATTTAAAGCAATTTCACTGAACAATCATTCTCTTTGCTGCCTTATGCTCTTTTTTCTTTGACTTAAAAGCTGATCCTACATTACTGCTCGGTAGTAATAGGTGTTGTTACTAGTATGTGGATTGGGAGTACAATGTGAAAATATCATCTCAAATTAAAGGTTGTTGGTCTCAATAAGAATCCTTATGACCTACCAAAGAATATATGACCCACGGATATTAATATCTGGCCAGGTCTCCTGATGAATTGTCAAGCTGTTATGTGATTGTTTTCACGTGTAAGCCACGTATTCCTGCAAAACAAATATACACACATGATAAACATTTGCAAGAACACATACAGTGCCCTCCATAATATTTGTGACAGAGTATTTTTTTTTTCTAATTCCTCCTCTGCTCTTCATTGTAAAATTCTAAATCAAATCATTCATATGTGATTAAAGTGCACATTCCAGACTTTAATTTAAAGTAATTTTCATTAGTTCCACCAAGTTCCACCATGTGAAATTACAACACTTTTTATAAACAGTCCCCTCATTTCAGGGCAGCATAATTTAGGATGCTTGGCTTCTCATGTATTTGTGATTTGATTTGATTTAATCTGTAGGGTTCATTGTTCAACATGAGGAGAGAAGCTGTGCCAGTGAAAGTCAAACTAGACCCAAAAAACAAGAAAAAAACCTTAAAGGCATCAGTCAAACCTCAGGAGTACCAAAATTAACTCTCTGGAATATCATTAAGAAGAAAGAACGCACTGGCGAGCTCTGTAATCACAAAGGGACTGTTAGACCAGGGAAGACCTCCACTGCTGATGACAGAAGAATCCCTTCTCTGGTAAAGAAAAATCCTCAAATGCTGTCCAACAACTCAGAAACAATCTTTAGGAGGCATGTGAGTCCTTTCAGAAGACTCATGAACAAAAATACAAGGGCAACAGAGTAAGATGCAAACCACTAGGGAGCCACAAAAAAAATGTGAAAAAAGTGAAAAGGTGTTATGGACGCACAAGACCAAGATGAAACTTGGTCTTGTGCGTCATTTTGTGACATTTTGTACTGGATGTTCGTTGATATTACTCCGCCACCGCTAAGAAAATAGTTTGAGCATGAACGAGCTGCCAAATAAAACACGACAGAAGCAACTTTTCGCAACGAAATTTGATATGGATTACCAGTGCACACCAGTAGCCACTCCGGTGAGTTGATGATTTTGAAAACGGACGTTTATGGTGCTTTTACGGATCTTTTTGGACATGCATATGACTTGCCGTTCTGAAGCAGGTTGAGAAGAATCAAAATTAGGCAAATACCGGAGACAGCAGTAAACATCAAAAAAGCGGTGAGGGGGGTTCTAAAACATTGCAGACAACTCATAAAAGAGGCTTAATGTTGAAAATACCGCAATTCTCCTTTAATTCCACTTTCAATAATATTATAGACAGGTTTCCTCCTAATAAATAAACATCTCCAAATGCAATTCTGGAATAAGGTTTAAAAATTTCGGCACAATAGATTTTAAATAGAAGGAGCTTCTTTAATTCCTGGATTGATTTGGGGCTAATCAATAACAGATTAAATAGTAAGTAAGTCTGATAGATTCCCAACCCTAGTATCAGGTAAAATACCTATTGTAAAAACACCTCGTTCCAGTAAACAGGGATGAATGTCCGGCCCTAAACTTGTACTTCTTTCTTCATTCATGTTTCCCTGTTTTGCACTTTCATTCTGACATTTGATATGATGGATTTTACACTGCAAAAGTAAAAGGACCAATTTTGTCTCATCAAATAACAGATTAAATAAAGTCTGATAGATTCCCAGCCCTAATATCAGGTAAAATACATATTGCTATCCACAGCTTGAGTCAATAAGTTTAACAAAAAACACTAAATAAGCTTGTTACATTACCTTAATGTGGAGGCTTGGGTGGAGAGTGCTATCTGTGCCACAGAGCTGAAAGTGAACCTATAAGTAACGTTCCCAGAGAGAGAGCGAGAGAGAGAGAGCGAGAGAGAGAGAGAGAGAGAGAGAGAGAGAGAGAGAGAGAGAGAGAGAGAGAGAGAGAGAGAGAGAGAGAGAGAGAGAGAGAGAGAGAGAAGAAAAATCACCTCATTCCAGTAAACAGGGGTTAATGTCCAGCCCTAAACTGTTCTTCTTTCTTTATTCATGTTTCCCTGTTTTGCACTTTCATTCTGACATTTGATATGATGGATTTTACACTGCAAAATTAAAAGGACCAATTTTGTCTCATCAAATAACAGATTAAACTGGAAAATTTCTGAAGAAATTTTGATGGGTGCCAATCTACTGCCCGCCCAATAAATTTTTTTTTTAGTTGAGTTGAAGTTGAGAGTCTCCTGTCACATATAAACTTTGAATGAGGTCTCTGTGAAGTCGTATGGCTGAGTTATGAGAACTCCAAAATAAGGCAGTTTTTGGCATTTGAGGCAAAAGTGCCTTCTTTTTCTCTCCTTATGACCATGAGTTTTAATCCTGATGCATATGTCTGGAAGAAACCTATAAATATGAGAGACTCCTGTCACATATAAACTTTGAATGAGGTCTCTGTGATGTCGTATGGTTGAGTTATGAGGCCTCCAAAACAGGGCATTTTTTTGGCATTTTTGGCTCGTTAAGTGCTTTTCAATCGATTTTCCCATTGTTCCCATTGTTTCCCATTCCAGTTCGTGCTTCTTGTTGGGGACTCCCACCTGCGTTCCATCGCAGATGGCATTGTGCAGATGCCAGAGGGTTGTCTGTCCTTTGGTGTTATGTCAATGCCGGGGGCCAGTGCTGACCAGCTGAAGACTGAAGTGGTGCACGCTGCTCTTCCTCGGATGCCCGACGTCGTGTGCGTCTTGGCCCCTAGCAACAATCTAACAAGCAGCAGGACGGTTGATGAGGCGGGTGCCTCCTTCCACGATTTCCTCTGTAGTTATTGGAAAAAGGTATATTCATGTAATTTGTATTCTGTTTATTGTAATGGCATTATGCAGTGTATCTACTTTAATGGTGTGGCATTATGCAGATAATACAATTGATAATGAATCCCTATTTCATCCGTTTAGGTTTTTGTTGTGGACATGGTTCCACGGTTGACGGTTGACATGGAGTACCTGATGAGGGACGAGTTTCACCGTATGGCATCATGTCTTAGTATGTTTTAAAAAAGGAATGTTTTGAAAAGGGTGTACGATGGATTATGTTTTATTGTGTAAGTACTTATAAATTAACATTGTTTAATTTGTGTTAAGGTGTGAAGTTTTGGAACACAGCTTACTTTTTCCCTGTCAACCGCCTTGAGTTGTGGAGTCATGATGGCGTAAGTAGCTGTTGTGTTGTTGTTTTTGTATAAGAATTGGAAAAATATGTAACGTAATTTGAAACTTAATATTAAATCTTTCATTATTTTTTGACATTATTTTTTCTTCACAGGTGCACCTCAGCGATGACTTCGGGATGCCGCTCCTTGTGCAGCTGATGTGGATTGTCGCTTACCACCAACTGGAGATACCAGTACCTCAGGCACAGGTGCCTCACTCGGTGTCTGCTCCACCCGCTTCTGAGTGGACGCTTGTAGGATCGGGTAGGAAGGTAAGAAGGTTGACAGTTATGATATTTGAATTGAAAAGTGCTATTGTTGTTAAAGAGCACATCAAAGCTAGGTGAAATGGTTGTTATATTCATGTGCTATTTGTCTTTACAGAGGAACCGTTCCGGTGAGCCTGAGCTTGCTTCTGGTGCATCCAAGAGGAGAACGGTTCAACATGAGGTTTGCTATGTTTTTGTTTTTTTTAATTCATATATAACTAAGATGAGTACGCAATGTTGATCTGAACTAATTTTGTCTACATTGTACAGGTGGATGGAAGTCCAGTGGTCTTGAGGGAGTGTTTCATCCCACTGAATCCTGTCCGGTTCTCCAGTGCTATGTTGGCTGCCATGGAGAAGGCGGTTCCACCAGCACTTGATAGTGATGTTCCCACAAATAAAGAGGTACATTGCTTTGAAATTGTGTGTGATGGATTAAGCATTATTGTAAAATGACTTATTCTCCCTCATCCTTGACACTGTGCGTATTGTGTACACAAATCTATTGCACAAATATTTTAAAACGCAATTGTGTTTGTCTCACATTAGACGCTGCCTGTGGAGCACCGGAGAAAAACAGCTGTCTTGAAACGCAGACAAGTTCGGCGTCAGGTATGTAATGATTGAATTAATTTGAAAAGCATATGTGGTGCATTTTCAGTTGGAGAGCAGGAGCGAAATATTTAGTATTTGTGTACTCATGTACTGTATTCATGTCGTGTATTTTTGTAGGTGTTGGCCACACCAGGTGCGGAGGTGTCTGTTGGAGGCATAAAAGTGGAGGCGCTGGAGAAGGTTGGTTCAATTTGTTTGAAGGGTTTCTCCTGAATTTAGGGAAATGATTTGGGCTTGCAGTATGTGAGGTTATATTTTGTGTCAGTTAAATATCATTTGACTTTCAGAGAAACTGAGTTAAACCATTGTGACAAAAAAGTGAAAAGTACCAGTGTTAATTCAGATGTAGTTTTTGTTAGCGATGTTGGAAGTAAATGCCTAGAATTGAATCCATTGTGTAGAGGAGTTGCAGACTCCCTATGCAAGCGATTAAATATAGTCAGAGATTAGTCATGTAGCATCTGGTACAGTTGGTGTGTTAGGGGCTCCATGTAGGACAGAGGAAATAGTTGGTGATGGAAACTGTTTCTTTAGGGCAGTTAGTCAGGCCATTAGTGGCACACAAAAGAATCATAGGAAGATTAGGCTTGCTGCTGTCAAGCAGATGGAAAACAATCCTGTGGCATATCAAGGTATTTTGAGGAATCCAGATTCCTCAATGGCAGAATATCTGGTGGTGTCAAGGATGCGTTATGTTGGCAGTTGGGCTACAGAGCTCGAGATTCAAGCTGCAGCAGACTGTTTAGGTGTGAGTATTTTCACATATCACAATGACCGTTGGCTTGAATATGGTTGTCACAAACATCAATTCTCCAAACAGGCAGTTTATGTAAAGAATTGCAATGGTAACCATTATGACAACGTAGTGTGTGTTCAACAGCCTGAAACACAGGCGTGTTATGGTTATTGTAAAGTGCAGACATGTGATGGATACAATTTCAGACACCAAACACCGTATGTATTTAACGAGCAAACTGCAGAACGTCAGGTATCAAGCCAAGAAGAAGGAAATGAGTAGGGCCATGTGCAGGACTAATGTCACGTATCAAGCCAAGAAGAAGGAAATGAGTAGGGCCATGTGCAGGACTAATGTCACATATCAAGCCAAGAAGAAGGAAATGAGTAGGACCATGTACAGGACTAATGTCACGTATCAAGCCAAGAAGAAGGAAATGAGTAGGGCCATGTACAGGATGTCACATATCAAGCCAAGAAGAAGGAGATGAGTAGAACACAGTATGCAAAGGTTGAATATAAACAGCGTGTTGCAGCAGGTATGAAGCTGAATAGGCAGCAGTTGAAAGAAAAGCGCCTGCCATTTGACTTTGTTATGCAGCAGTTTTTAGATAGAGTCAGAGATGGACCAGATTTTGTGTGTTGTGTTTGCCACAGGTTATTGTTTAAACATCAGGTTTTAACCTGTAAAAGGGCAGATTATAATAAGACTGGAGTTGTAGCTGCTGTAGCCGCAAAGTGCATTACTGACCATTATCTGCACAAATGTGATGCCAGTTCTGTGATGCCGTGTCACTTGGTAGACACACCTAGAGGGAAGCTTTCGATCTGTTACACCTGTCATAGTAAGATACTAAGAGGACAGGAACCGGCAGAATCTGCAGGGAACAATTTGACTGTGTATCTCATTCCAGCAGAACTGGCCTGTTTGAATAGTTTAGAACAGCATTTGATTGCGCTACATATACCGTTGATGAAGATGTTAGCTTTGCCCAAAGGTGGACAAAATGGAGTACATGGCCCAGTGACATGTGTTCCAGCAAACATTGTTCAAACGAATAATTTGTTACCCCATTCCAATTCTACCCAATTCTACATGTGTGAGGCCAGGGTGATGTTGTAAATTTGGACATGGCATGATTTTATGTTGTAAAGGTTTGGCACTTGTATTTATTATGTATGTGTGTACATGAAATGATTATGTATCATTATTAAAGGCACATGTGTATATATTGTCAATATTTATATAATAATGTATTTTGTGTTTGTAATCAATTGTAACATGTATTTGCTGTTTAAAATTATGCATGAATTTATTGTTTATCACTAAGAAATTGTAAGTACTGATACCATCATTTATTATTTTAGTGATCATGAGGCGTTACTTCATATTTTTGAATAACTACAAAGAGTGATGGTGTCAGTGTTTACAACTGTCCAAAGTTTATTGTACATAGCTTACAAAGGTTTTGTTTCCTGCATTAGGACATCATTGAAGTAATATGTGTATTCATAACCACTTTATAGCCCAAATCTAAACAGATGTGACCATTCAATTATACACATTTCATCAACAATATATAGTGTAGTTAATCACAGTAAAACATAAAATTCTGACACAGATATGCTGTTCCTAATGCAGGTTTTGCTTTACCTTTTCATGTGGTGTTAAAAAGTAAAAGATACCGGTAGTGGTACTCCTGGTTTAATCAGGATGGGGTTCAATTCCCTGCGGTGTCAATCTCCTTTTCACATCTACATGAAAGGTTGTAAGTGATCATGCAACAATACTTTGTACTTTCAGGTAATAATCATTATGTTGGAAATGTTTGTAACTTGTATTTATTATATATATGTGTACATGAAATAAATGTATATTATTAATAAATGCACATGTGTAAGTTTGTGTAGTTTCAGGTAATAATCATTATGTTGGAAATGTTTGTCACTTGTATTTATTATGTATATGTGTACATGAAATAAATGTATATAATTAATAAATGCACACGTGTAAGTTTGTGTACTTTCAGGTAATAATCATTATGTTGGAAATGTTTGTAACTTGTATTTATTATGTATGTGTGTACATGAAATAAATGTATATTATTAATAAATGCACATGTGTAAGTTTGTGTAGTTTCAGGTAATAATCAAATGTTTGTAACTTGTATTTATTATGTATATGTGTACATGAAATAAATGTATATTATTAATGAATGCACACATGTAAGTTTGTGTAGTTTCAGGTAATAATCATTACGTTGGAAATGTTTGTAACTTGTATTTATTATGTATATGTGTACATGAAATAAATGTATATTATTAATAAATGCACATGTGTAAGTTTGTGTAGTTTCAGGTAATAATCAAATGTTTGTAACTTGTATTTATATGTATATGTGTACATGAAATAAATGTATATTATTAATAAATGCACAAGTGTAAGTTTGTGTACTTTCAGGTAATAATCATTATGTTGGAAATGTTTGTAACTTGTATTTATTATGTATATGTGTACATGAAATAAATGTATATAATTAATAAATGCACACATGTAAGTTTGTGTACTTTCAGGTAATAATCATTATGTTGGAAATGTTTGTAACTTGTATTTATTATGTATATGTGTACATGAAATAAATGTATATTATTAATAAATGCACATGTGTAAGTTTGTGTAGTTTCAGGTAATAATCAAATGTTTGTCACTTGTATTTATTATGTATATGTGTACATGAAATAAATGTATATTATTAATAAATGCACACCTGTAAGTTTTTGTACTTTCAGGTAATAATCATTATGTTGGAAATGTTTGTAACTTGTATTTATTATGTATATGTGTACATGAAATAAATGTATATAATTAATAAATGCACACATGTAAGTTTGTGTAGTTTCAGGTAATAATCATTATGTTGGAAATGTTTGTCACTTGTATTTATTATGTATATGTGTACATGAAATAAATGTATATTATTAATAAATGCACACGTGTAAGTTTGTGTAGTTTCAGGTAATAATCAAATGTTTGTAACTTGTATTTATTATGTATATGTGTACATGAAATAAATGTATATAATTAATAAATGCACACGTGTAAGTTTGTGTAGTTTCAGGTAATAATCATTATGTTGGAAATGTTTGTCACTTGTATTTATTATGTATATGTGTACATGAAATAAATGTATATTATTAATAAATGCACACGTGTAAGTTTGTGTACTTTCAGGTAATAATCATTATGTTGGAAATGTTTGTAACTTGTATTTATTTTGTATATGTGTACATGAAATAAATGTATATTATTAATAAATGCACATGTGTAAGTTTGTGTAGTTTCAGGTAATAATCAAATGTTTGTAAATTGTATTTATTATGTATATGTGTACATGAAATAAATGTATATTATTAATAAATGCACAAGTGTAAGTTTGTGTACTTTCAGGTAATAATCATTATGTTGGAAATGTTTGTAACTTGTATTTATTATGTATATGTGTACATGAAATAAATGTATATTATTAATAAATGCACAAGTGTAAGTTTGTGTAGTTTCAGGTAATAATCATTATGTTGGAAATGTTTGTCACTTTTATTTATTATGTATATGTGTACATGAAATAAATGTATATTATTAATAAATGCACAAGTGTAAGTTTGTGTACTTTCAGGTAATAATCATTATGTTGGAAATGTTTGTCACTTGTATTTATTATGTATATGTGTACATGAAATAAATGTATATTATTAATAAATGCACAAGTGTAAGTTTGTGTACTTTCAGGTAATAATCATTATGTTGGAAATGTTTGTAACTTGTATTTATTATGTATATGTGTACATGAAATAAATGTATATTATTAATAAATGCACAAGTGTAAGTTTGTGTAGTTTCAGGTAATAATCATTATGTTGGAAATGTTTGTCACTTTTATTTATTATGTATATGTGTACATGAAATAAATGTATATTATTAATAAATGCACACGTGTAAGTTTGTGTACTTTCAGGTAATAATCATTATGTTGGAAATGTTTGTAACTTGTATTTATTATGTGTATGTGTACATGAAATAAATGTATATTATTAATAAATGCACGAGTGTAAGTTTGTGCAGTTTCAGGTAATAATCAAATGTTTGTAACTTGTATTTATATGTATATGTGGACATGAAATAAATGTATATTATTAATAAATGCACAAGTGTAAGTTTGTGTACTTTCAGGTAATAATCATTATGTTGGAAATGTTTGTAACTTGTATTTATTATGTATATGTGTACATGAAATAAATGTATATTATTAATAAATGCACATGTGTAAGTTTGTGTACTTTCAGGTAATAATCATTATGTTGGAAATGTTTGTCACTTGTATTTATTATGTATATGTGTACATGAAATAAATGTATATTATTAATAAATGCACATGTGTAAGTTTGTGTAGTTTCAGGTAATAATCATTATGTTGGAAATGTTTGTCACTTGTATTTATTATGTGTATGTGTACATGAAATAAATGTATATTATTAATAAATGCACAAGTGTAAGTTTGTGCAGTTTCAGGTAATAATCAAATGTTTGTAACTTGTATTTATTATGTATATGTGTACATGAAATAAATGTATATTATTAATAAATGCACAAGTGTAAGTTTGTGTACTTTCAGGTAATAATCATTATGTTGGAAATGTTTGTAACTTGTATTTATTATGTATATGTGTACATGAAATAAATGTATATTATTAATAAATGCACATGTGTAAGTTTGTGTAGTTTCAGGTAATAATCATTATGTTGGAAATGTTTGTCACTTGTATTTATTATGTATATGTGTACATGAAATAAATGTATATAATTAATAAATGCACACATGTAAGTTTGTGTACTTTCAGGTAATAATCATTATGTTGGAAATGTTTGTAACTTGTATTTATTATGTATATGTGTACATGAAATAAATGTATATAATTAATAAATGCACACATGTAAGTTTGTGTACTTTCAGGTAATAATCATTATGTTGGAAATGTTTGTCACTTGTATTTATTATGTATATGTGTACATGAAATAAATGTATATTATTAATAAATGCACACGTGTAAGTTTGTGTAGTTTCAGGTAATAATCAAATGTTTGTAACTTGTATTTATTATGTATATGTGTACATGAAATAAATGTATATAATTAATAAATGCACACGTGTAAGTTTGTGTAGTTTCAGGTAATAATCATTATGTTGGAAATGTTTGTCACTTGTATTTATTATGTATATGTGTACATGAAATAAATGTATATTATTAATAAATGCACATGTGTAAGTTTGTGTAGTTTCAGGTAATAATCAAATGTTTGTAACTTGTATTTATATGTATATGTGTACATGAAATAAATGTATATTATTAATAAATGCACAAGTGTAAGTTTGTGTACTTTCAGGTAATAATCATTATGTTGGAAATGTTTGTCACTTTTATTTATTATGTATATGTGTACATGAAATAAATGTATATTATTAATAAATGCACACGTGTAAGTTTGTGTACTTTCAGGTAATAATCATTATGTTGGAAATGTTTGTAACTTGTATTTATTATGTATATGTGTACATGAAATAAATGTATATTATTAATAAATGCACAAGTGTAAGTTTGTGCAGTTTCAGGTAATAATCAAATGTTTGTAACTTGTATTTATTATGTATATGTGGACATGAAATAAATGTATATTATTAATAAATGCACAAGTGTAAGTTTGTGTACTTTCAGGTAATAATCATTATGTTGGAAATGTTTGTAACTTGTATTTATTATGTATATGTGTACATGAAATAAATGTATATTATTAATAAATGCACATGTGTAAGTTTGTGTACTTTCAGGTAATAATCATTATGTTGGAAATGTTTGTCACTTGTATTTATTATGTATATGTGTACATGAAATAAATGTATATTATTAATAAATGCACATGTGTAAGTTTGTGTAGTTTCAGGTAATAATCATTATGTTGGAAATGTTTGTCACTTGTATTTATTATGTATATGTGTACATGAAATAAATGTATATTATTAATAAATGCACATGTGTAAGTTTGTGTACTTTCAGGTAATAATCATTATGTTGGAAATGTTTGTAACTTGTATTTATTATGTATATGTGTACATGAAATAAATGTATATAATTAATAAATGCACACATGTAAGTTTGTGTACTTTCAGGTAATAATCATTATGTTGGAAATGTTTGTAACTTGTATTTATTATGTATATGTGTACATGAAATAAATGTATATTATTAATAAATGCACACATGTAAGTTTGTGTACTTTCAGGTAATAATCATTATGTTGGAAATGTTTGTAACTTGTATTTATTATGTGTATGTGTACATGAAATAAATGTATATTATTAATAAATGCACAAGTGTAAGTTTGTGCAGTTTCAGGTAATAATCAAATGTTTGTAACTTGTATTTATTATGTATATGTGGACATGAAATAAATGTATATTATTAATAAATGCACACGTGTAAGTTTGTGTACTTTCAGGTAATAATCATTATGTTGGAAATGTTTGTAACTTGTATTTATTATGTATATGTGTACATGAAATAAATGTATATAATTAATAAATGCACACATGTAAGTTTGTGTACTTTCAGGTAATAATCATTATGTTGGAAATGTTTGTAACTTGTATTTATTATGTATATGTGTACATGAAATAAATGTATATTATTAATAAATGCACATGTGTAAGTTTGTGTACTTTCAGGTAATAATCAAATGTTTGTCACTTGTATTTATTATGTATATGTGTACATGAAATAAATGTATATTATTAATAAATGCACACGTGTAAGTTTTTGTACTTTCAGGTAATAATCATTATGTTGGAAATGTTTGTCACTTGTATTTATTATGTATATGTGTACATGAAATAAATGTATATTATTAATAAATGCACATGTGTAAGTTTGTGTACTTTCAGGTAATAATCATTATGTTGGAAATGTTTGTAACTTGTATTTATTATGTATATGTGTACATGAAATAAATGTATATAATTAATAAATGCACACATGTGAGTTTGTGTACTTTCAGGTAATAATCATTATGTTGGAAATGTTTGTAACTTGTATTTATTATGTATATGTGTACATGAAATAAATGTATATTATTAATAAATGCACATGTGTAAGTTTGTGTACTTTCAGGTAATAATCAAATGTTTGTCACTTGTATTTATTATGTATATGTGTACATGAAATAAATGTATATTATTAATAAATGCACACGTGTAAGTTTGTGTACTTTCAGGTAATAATCATTATGTTGGAAATGTTTGTAACTTGTATTTATTATGTATATGTGTACATGAAATAAATGTATATTATTAATAAATGCACAAGTGTAAGTTTGTGCAGTTTCAGGTAATAATCAAATGTTTGTAACTTGTATTTATTATGTATATGTGGACATGAAATAAATGTATATTATTAATAAATGCACAAGTGTAAGTTTGTGTACTTTCAGGTAATAATCATTATGTTGGAAATGTTTGTAACTTGTATTTATTATGTATATGTGTACATGAAATAAATGTATATTATTAATAAATGCACATGTGTAAGTTTGTGTACTTTCAGGTAATAATCATTATATTGGAAATGTTTGTCACTTGTATTTATTATGTATATGTGTACATGAAATAAATGTATATTATTAATAAATGCACATGTGTAAGTTTGTGTAGTTTCAGGTAATAATCATTATGTTGGAAATGTTTGTCACTTGTATTTATTATGTATATGTGTACATGAAATAAATGTATATTATTAATAAATGCACATGTGTAAGTTTGTGTACTTTCAGGTAATAATCATTATGTTGGAAATGTTTGTAACTTGTATTTATTATGTATATGTGTACATGAAATAAATGTATATAATTAATAAATGCACACATGTAAGTTTGTGTACTTTCAGGTAATAATCATTATGTTGGAAATGTTTGTAACTTGTATTTATTATGTATATGTGTACATGAAATAAATGTATATTATTAATAAATGCACACATGTAAGTTTGTGTACTTTCAGGTAATAATCATTATGTTGGAAATGTTTGTAACTTGTATTTATTATGTGTATGTGTACATGAAATAAATGTATATTATTAATAAATGCACAAGTGTAAGTTTGTGCAGTTTCAGGTAATAATCAAATGTTTGTAACTTGTATTTATTATGTATATGTGGACATGAAATAAATGTATATTATTAATAAATGCACAAGTGTAAGTTTGTGTACTTTCAGGTAATAATCATTATGTTGGAAATGTTTGTAACTTGTATTTATTATGTATATGTGTACATGAAATAAATGTATATTATTAATAAATGCACATGTGTAAGTTTGTGTACTTTCAGGTAATAATCATTATGTTGGAAATGTTTGTCACTTGTATTTATTATGTATATGTGTACATGAAATAAATGTATATTATTAATAAATGCACATGTGTAAGTTTGTGTAGTTTCAGGTAATAATCATTATGTTGGAAATGTTTGTCACTTGTATTTATTATGTATATGTGTACATGAAATAAATGTATATTATTAATAAATGCACACGTGTAAGTTTGTGTACTTTCAGGTAATAATCATTATGTTGGAAATGTTTGTCACTTGTATTTATTATGTATATGTGTACATGAAATAAATGTATATTATTAATAAATGCACACGTGTAAGTTTGTGTACTTTCAGGTAATAATCATTATGTTGGAAATGTTTGTCACTTGTATTTATTATGTATATGTGTACATGAAATAAATGTATATTATTAATAAATGCACATGTGTAAGTTTGTGTAGTTTCAGGTAATAATCATTATGTTGGAAATGTTTGTCACTTGTATTTATTATGTATATGTGTACATGAAATAAATGTATATTATTAATAAATGCACATGTGTAAGTTTGTGTACTTTCAGGTAATAATCATTATGTTGGAAATGTTTGTAACTTGTATTTATTATGTATATGTGTACATGAAATAAATGTATATAATTAATAAATGCACACATGTAAGTTTGTGTACTTTCAGGTAATAATCATTATGTTGGAAATGTTTGTAACTTGTATTTATTATGTATATGTGTACATGAAATACATGTATATTATTAATAAATGCACATGTGTAAGTTTGTGTACTTTCAGGTAATAATCAAATGTTTGTCACTTGTATTTATTATGTATATGTGTACATGAAATAAATGTATATTATTAATAAATGCACACGTGTAAGTTTTTGTACTTTCAGGTAATAATCATTATGTTGGAAATGTTTGTAACTTGTATTTATTATGTATATGTGTACATGAAATAAATGTATATTATTAATAAATGCACAAGTGTAAGTTTGTGTACTTTCAGGTAATAATCATTATGTTGGAAATGTTTGTAACTTGTATTTATTATGTATATGTGTACATGAAATAAATGTATATTATTAATAAATGCACAAGTGTAAGTTTGTGTAGTTTCAGGTAATAATCATTATGTTGGAAATGTTTGTCACTTTTATTTATTATGTATATGTGTACATGAAATAAATGTATATTATTAATAAATGCACACGTGTAAGTTTGTGTACTTTCAGGTAATAATCATTATGTTGGAAATGTTTGTCACTTGTATTTATTATGTATATGTGTACATGAAATAAATGTATATTATTAATAAATGCACACATGTAAGTTTGTGTACTTTCAGGTAATAATCATTATGTTGGAAATGTTTGTAACTTGTATTTATTATGTGTATGTGTACATGAAATAAATGTATATTATTAATAAATGCACAAGTGTAAGTTTGTGCAGTTTCAGGTAATAATCAAATGTCTGTAACTTGTATTTATTATGTATATGTGGACATGAAATAAATGTATATTATTAATAAATGCACAAGTGTAAGTTTGTGTACTTTCAGGTAATAATCATTATGTTGGAAATGTTTGTAACTTGTATTTATTATGTATATGTGTACATGAAATAAATGTATATTATTAATAAATGCACATGTGTAAGTTTGTGTACTTTCAGGTAATAATCATTATGTTGGAAATGTTTGTAACTTGTATTTATTATGTATATGTGTACATGAAATAAATGTATATAATTAATAAATGCACACATGTAAGTTTGTGTACTTTCAGGTAATAATCATTATGTTGGAAATGTTTGTAACTTGTATTTATTATGTATATGTGTACATGAAATAAATGTATATTATTAATAAATGCACATGTGTAAGTTTGTGTACTTACAGGTAATAATCAAATGTTTGTCACTTGTATTTATTATGTATATGTGTACATGAAATAAATGTATATTATTAATAAATGCACACGTGTAAGTTTTTGTACTTTCAGGTAATAATCATTATGTTGGAAATGTTTGTCACTTGTATTTATTATGTATATGTGTACATGAAATAAATGTATATTATTAATAAATGCACACGTGTAAGTTTGTGTAGTTTCAGGTAATAATCAAATGTTTGTAACTTGTATTTATTATGTATATGTGTACATGAAATAAATGTATATTATTAATAAATGCACACGTGTAAGTTTTTGTACTTTCAGGTAATAATCATTATGTTGGAAATGTTTGTAACTTGTATTTATTATGTATATGTGTACATGAAATAAATGTATATAATTAATAAATGCACACGTGTAAGTTTGTGTAGTTTCAGGTAATAATCATTATGTTGGAAATGTTTGTCACTTGTATTTATTATGTATATGTGTACATGAAATAAATGTATATTATTAATAAATGCACACGTGTAAGTTTGTGTACTTTCAGGTAATAATCATTATGTTGGAAATGTTTGTAACTTGTATTTATTTTGTATATGTGTACATGAAATAAATGTATATAATTAATAAATGCACACGTGTAAGTTTGTGTACTTTCAGGTAATAATCATTATGTTGGAAATGTTTGTCACTTGTATTTATTATGTATATGTGTACATGAAATAAATGTATATTAATAATAAATGCACACATGTAAGTTTGTGTAGTTTCAGGTAATAATCATTATGTTGGAAATGTTTGTCACTTGTATTTATTATATATATATGTGTACATGAAATAAATGTATATTATTAATAAATGCACACGTGTAAGTTTGTGTAGTTTCAGGTAATAATCATTATGTTGGAAATGTTTGTCACTTGTATTTATTATATATATATGTGTACATGAAATAAATGTATATTATTAATAAATGCACACGTGTAAGTTTTTGTACTTTCAGGTAATAATCATTATGTTGGAAATGTTTGTAACTTGTATTTATTATGTATATGTGTACATGAAATAAATGTATATAATTAATAAATGCACACATGTAAGTTTGTGTACTTTCAGGTAATAATCATTATGTTGGAAATGTTTGTAACTTGTATTTATTATGTATATGTGTACATGAAATAAATGTATATTATTAATAAATGCACATGTGTAAGTTTGTGTACTTACAGGTAATAATCAAATGTTTGTCACTTGTATTTATTATGTATATGTGTACATGAAATAAATGTATATTATTAATAAATGCACACGTGTAAGTTTTTGTACTTTCAGGTAATAATCATTATGTTGGAAATGTTTGTCACTTGTATTTATTATGTATATGTGTACATGAAATAAATGTATATTATTAATAAATGCACACGTGTAAGTTTGTGTAGTTTCAGGTAATAATCAAATGTTTGTAACTTGTATTTATTATGTATATGTGTACATGAAATAAATGTATATTATTAATAAATGCACATGTGTAAGTTTGTGTACTTACAGGTAATAATCAAATGTTTGTCACTTGTATTTATTATGTATATGTGTACATGAAATAAATGTATATTATTAATAAATGCACACGTGTAAGTTTTTGTACTTTCAGGTAATAATCATTATGTTGGAAATGTTTGTAACTTGTATTTATTATGTATATGTGTACATGAAATAAATGTATATAATTAATAAATGCACACGTGTAAGTTTGTGTAGTTTCAGGTAATAATCATTATGTTGGAAATGTTTGTCACTTGTATTTATTATGTATATGTGTACATGAAATAAATGTATATTATTAATAAATGCACACGTGTAAGTTTGTGTACTTTCAGGTAATAATCATTATGTTGGAAATGTTTGTAACTTGTATTTATTTTGTATATGTGTACATGAAATAAATGTATATAATTAATAAATGCACACGTGTAAGTTTGTGTACTTTCAGGTAATAATCATTATGTTGGAAATGTTTGTCACTTGTATTTATTATGTATATGTGTACATGAAATAAATGTATATTAATAATAAATGCACACATGTAAGTTTGTGTAGTTTCAGGTAATAATCATTATGTTGGAAATGTTTGTCACTTGTATTTATTATATATATATGTGTACATGAAATAAATGTATATTATTAATAAATGCACACGTGTAAGTTTTTGTACTTTCAGGTAATAATCATTATGTTGGAAATGTTTGTAACTTGTATTTATTATGTATATGTGTACATGAAATAAATGTATATAATTAATAAATGCACACGTGTAAGTTTGTGTACTTTCAGGTAATAATCATTATGTTGGAAATGTTTGTAACTTGTATTTATTATGTACATGTGTACATGAAATAAATGTATATTATTAATAAATGCACACATGTAAGTGAGAAGTCTGAGGCATTAAATCTGTCGGAGTTCGATCATATGCAAGGCGTTGAAAAGTTTTTCAAACAATTTTCCCCCCATGTCTTAAGAGTAACTTGGCCAAGTTTGAAGCGTTTAGCATTAAATATGTAGGAGGAGTTCCATCAAATGCGAGGTGCGCGTTCAGGCTGGGTCCAGCATTCACCGTATGAAGTTTAAGACAGATTGGATAATGTATGTGGGAGTTATAGGCGACTTAATTTTTTGTGGCGAGTGATGGTGAGTCATCAAACTTTGAGGCGTTGCCACTATATTTTTCTTTTTCCCCTTAAATTGCTTGTTTTTATGCTGCTTTATGCTGTTCTTTTAAATGCCTTGTCTTTATGTAAAGCACATTGAGTTGCCTGTGGTATGAAATGCACTATATAAATAAAGATGCCTTGCCTTGCCTTGCCTTGCCTTGCCTTGCCTTGCCTTGCCTTGCCTTGCCGTGCCTTGCCACGCCCACGCCCTTTAGGTTTTGAAAAGGTTGTCCAATGATCCCCCCCCCCATGTCTTAAGAGTAAACTGGCCAAGTTTGAAGTTTGTAGCATTAAATCTGTAGGAGGAGTTCGATCAAATGCGAGGTGTGGAAAAAAAAGACGTTTCCAACCACCAGCAGGTGGCGCTATAGGTGAGTACTATCAAAGGTTTATGGCAGAAGGTTCAAGATATATCTTCCAAATGCACGATAGGTGTAATGACCATAGAAATGATTAGGATCAAGGCAGGTTGAATAGGAATCAGCTAGTGACAATGGATAACATTACCATCATGAAATATCATTAATATGTAACTGTAACACTTTGATCTTTGCTAAAAGGGATGAAACAAAAAGGGTATTTTTTGTGTCAAATTTTGAATCACAAGTGCTGGGATGGAACTGGGTTACATACTAATAAAAAGGAGTTGACTGTTTACCACACTACTTATTTGGAGCCGTTTTTGTCACGTTTTTGCGTTGCTTACTCATTATTCATCTGTGGAACGTGTTGGTGGTGAAATTACTTGAACTCCCACGCCCTGATGTGGCAATGCAGTCAAATCTCTGCAGGAAAACAATCACGTTAAGTAACAGCCCACATCAGACTGTACACATGCAACTTCATTGTTTCATCATGGATTTTTCCACAGCAATCTAAACACAGACAGCAGCTTAACTTTCATTCACTCAAACTGGGAGCTGACCACAGTGAGTCTCAAAGTGTTTACATCTTCAGTGCAGAAAAGCGCATCCATCTGCAGTCGATAATTAAAGATGTAGCCTATTGTTACAGTATTTTACCAAAGCAAGAGTATCTTGTTAAAACAAACTTCAAGTAGCAAGTTCACAGACGGGCTGGAACCATTTAGAAAGCGAGTCAGACTACGTTCAGACTGCAGGCCTTAATGCTCAATTCCGGTTTAATATTCAGATCTGTTTTTTTTTTTTTATTGTTGCCATGTTCTTTTTCATGTGGCCAATATCAGATTTCAGTGTGAACAGCTCACTGCACTGAACGACCCCTCGTGCAAAAAACAACAAAAACAGACGCACTCATGTGGTGACTTCCACCTGCGCAGAATTGTGACGAACGTCGATCGAGAGTGACATAGAAGTCGCATGAATTCCGATGTGACCATACAGACTGAGGTTGCATTGCAAAACATCTGATCTTTATAACCACATACTAAAGTGTCCCAAATCCGAATTGAAAAAATATGGTTCCATGTGATTTGTGCTGTTTACACTGACATGAAAAACTCAGATCTGAGTCACATAAGTGCAAAAAAGATCAGATTTGGGCCACATTTGACATGAGGTAACTATCCGAAGATGTTAATGGGGCTACTGCACATGACAAGTCAGATGTTTACCGACGTTTTTTTCCCCCCAAAAATATTCAATATTTGCCTGTAGTGTCTGCAGCATTACAATATATATTCTATCAGCACTTGACTTATTGTAAGAATGTGGTTTGGTTACACAGGACCAAACTAGGGTTTGGACAGGAAGTCAGTAAAGAGACGCCAAAACCGGAGTGATGTGCTCTCGTTTTGCCTGCACCAGCCATCCAGGCGTGAGGTAATAAAAGCATGAATCACTGTCTCTAGGTGGCATCTAGACAGGAGGGACTTGATTTTTGACAGCCGCCTCAACTGAAAAAAAGAAAAAAACAGGAGATAAGACATGTTATGACACTGTTATTACTGTCATCATTTTGTCTGCACAATATTTGGGTATCTGTAAACAAAACTCCATATTTCTCCATATACAATGTATATCAAACAGCTGTAATTTCTACACAATTTACCAGATATTTTACGACTCAAGATGTGGTCAAGCCCCAACTCGTGAAATACTCCTGTGACGACTTTAGATGGTGTAAAGCATTGGTACCGTTGGTGCTTCCTCTTTGTTCACATGAAAGTAGCCGGTGGGCAGCTAGTATATAAAGACCCGTGTGTTTCACACTCTTTAGTTCCTCAGCCATGGACAAAGGTTTACTGCTGGCCCTGTTGACTCTGGAGGTCTTCCTGCTCACCGCAGCCTTCACCTCTTCAGGTGAAGCTGCTCTTCTGACCGATGACCGTCAACAAGGAGAGCAACAACAGCCCGCTGATCTGGTAAGACAACAGTCAGACATTTTTATTGTGATGTCAGAACCTTGTGTTTTCACATCAGATTTGTTTACTTGTGAAGTAAAAAGTTTTAGTTAAAACTCATATTACAAGGTAACAGCATGAGAGGACATTTCTTTCATACAACATTGATACATTTATCTTTATTTTGTCACAGAATGTGAGAAAAGGAGAAGTGGAGAAGGTGAGGGTACGAGTCAGGAGATACTGTAGCTGGAAACGAGGAGGATGCAGTCCTTTCGTAGTGGTAAGCTTGCTTCACTTTGAACGTATTTGTTGGTTAAGAAAGTGGAAAAAAACAAATCTAATCAAAATACTGAAAATGTGGATAACAGTTGGTTAACTCTTCCTCTTTCTACTGTTTAGAAGCCGAAAACCCAAAAAACAAAACCCACCAAGGCTGCTTTACTTTTTTGAAGGAAAATGTCAAGATGATGGAAACACATTCATGTGTGCACGTGAACATCAGAAGTTCAAAGCAAGTTTTTAAGGAATTGCTATGTTATGCTTCAACCCACAAAGGAATCTCCACTTTGCCATATATTGCCATGCTTCTAATCTGCTGATTATTATTACAAAATAAAATATTTCACGTTGATTTTGTGTTATTTCTGTCCACATTTGAAATGCCATGTATCAGATTAAAATCCTTTTAGTACCAACAGACTCTAAATAGTTAATAACCTGGCACACATTTAAAATCAATACTGATCTAAACTGGGAAGCTTTTTTTAATAACAAATAATAAACGGCAAACTTTATATGAAAGTGTTGTTTATCACACTAGTATTCATAAGATTTATTAGCCTGATAAACCAGCCTAAATGGATTGGATGTCTAATTTAGTCTGGCTCCGATCAATGGATACAACGGAACATTGTTGATGAGCACAACCCGTTGTCTTTCAAACCGTGTCTGTGCCTATAGGCCAACGCTCTGACCAATCAGCGCAACTGACTGTGACGTAGTAAGCGCGACAGAAAGCTTTGGTGGGAGGGGACTCTTCCAAAACTGATGCCAAGGCTGAATCAAACGAGCGCTGTTCCATTGCCGCCGCCATCTTTCTTGTTGTGCTTTCGCTGTCTATGTTCGCTTCCACTGCCCAACGTCGCACTGCTCTGTCGTCACTCCCTCAAAACCCCGCACCAGAACCCTCTGCCCCGCCCGCGTTGATTCAAAACACATCTCTGCGTTGTGATTGGTTTAGTTGCCATCTGCCAGATTCAGGGCAGTATTTTCAAAATGAAAAGTGGTTCGAGGCCAGACCCAACCGCAGGCAAAACATTTTGCCGTCCAGCAGTTGGCGCTGGTTTTCCAGGCTAAAGATTCATGCCAACCTACCTATAACCTCCATTTGGTCATTTATTCTAAGACATTTCACTCCTAATTGAATTAATCCCACCAGAACACAAGAGTTTAGGCACAGCTACTAATTCAAAAGGAATGAGTCCAAACTGTTGAATAGAAGGTAAGGGACTAACTCCTCTTAGATAAAACCTTAAGTATGAACTTAATTACTAAAAAATAGAAATCTGGTGATTCAACAAAAAGAAGGAAAAAAAAGCTTTTAACAGTTTTTCATGTATAAAGCAGAACAGGTATCCTATCTGAATCTGAAGATGTTTGATGTTTTATTTTTCCCCACATGATTATGATTTTTTATCACTGGATGGCAGTATAATACTATGAGACTGTTGACAAAGGGATGATACATTACTGATTTTATAGAGTCGTGGCAACGTTTGTTGCGGTTTGAGAGTTAATAATTTGTTACCTTCAGCACCATGGACAGAGGAGCCACGGAGGCCGCAGCTGAGGGTTCATTAAGGGCTGATGTGCGACATCTGCGAGCAGCCACACAGAAACGCCACTCTCGCCACCAGAGAACTTTTACCACCTACCCTTTCCCCTGATTTTATATAGGAATTTGTGAAGTAAATAAACTATCCATTTTTATTCTTCCAAACCTCGACTCCTCATATGTCAACGTTTATAAAAAGCAACCTGAAATCCACTTCTTGTTATGAGTGGGAATTCATGTCAAATAATACTTAGAACCTAACAAGTTAACTCCTTGTTGATGTTGATATTTTATTGAGCATCTGAAAATAACTGCTCAATTTTGTACATCATTTAAAAGTTTTCCAATTACAGATCAAACCCTCTCAACTGCTATAGAAATTGTTTTCAACCTTGCTTGTAGTCAGGATTCAGATGTTCCTGAAGCATCCTAAATAGCTAAGATAAAAAAAAAAAGCAACTCCAAACTTTAAAACAGTGTAAACCTGCAAATGAAGATTAGCTCAATATGACTGCTGTCACACCGCGGTGAGGTCAAGTGGGTTTTTTGTCTCGTCTCCATGTCATGTCTCGTCACTTCCTGTTTTATTTTGAAAGATTAACTCCCCTCTCGTTTCAGGTCACTTGCCCTTCCTCTTGTGTTCCAGTCTGATTGTCTTATGAGTGATTCCACCTGTTCCCCGTTAACCCTGTGTGTATAAGAGTTGACGTCTCCCTTTGTCTTGTGCCAGTGTGTCGTTCTTGTTGTAGCCAACGTACCTCAATCTTGCCTTCTTTTCAAAAACCTAAGTCCATGTTCCATGCCACGTTTCTGATCTCGCTAAGAGAGTTTTTGTTTTTGGATAACTTTTGTATTTATAGCCTTGTAAAAGTGCAGTTTAAGTTTAATAGCATTATTGCTTTTTCCTCCGAGTGGAGTGATTATTATTTCTATAACTTTTCATAGATATACTTCTCTCATTTTGGGAGAAGTATATGTAATTATTGATAACTTATATATAGTCCTTTTTGTTCTCTCTTGGAGAGTTTGGACAACCTTGTTCCTCCTGAATAAAAGCTTTGGATTTACATCACCTGCTCCTGTGTCCTGCATATCTCTGGGTGTGACAACTGCCCAGTATAACAAATATCATCATTGCTAAAAAAGATTTAGCATGATATATAATTATTCAACCATATACCGTGTGCAAACATGCTATTTAAATATACTTATTTGTAGATCAACTATGATCTATTCTTGTCATTTTATTTGATTATATATGTTAATCATGTCATTACATGCACTTAAGTAAGTATAAGGTACTATTTGAGATTTTCTTTTTTTTTTATAAATTATGATTATGTTATTCAATTATTATGATATGTTTATGCATCTTATGCCTAAGCATTTGGCAGACGCTTTTACAAAAAGCGACTTACACTCATATCCCAGGTTGGCAGGTAGAAAAAGGGCGTCTTACCTAATATTATGATATTATGAAATCATAATAACATTTCATGTTTGGCTGTTTTATGGTAATAGGCACTTCACAAACTAATATGTATAAATTTAATGATTCACTGGTATAGATTTTTTTTTTAATTCTTCTGGACAACAAAAGAGTCGTGAAACCAAACATCAGCTAAATTTATCACGTCCTTTCTTGCACCATTGGCCTGCTAAAAATGTGATTTTGCAGCAACCTTCCAAGTCAGAGTAAAATTTAAAAAATCTGTTTGACTGATTGTTTATTATGTGGTTATTCAAAACTGCTTAAACATGAGATATTACTGTAGAATGTAGAACATAAATAAATAGTTTGTTCCCAACAAAACTGCAGATAGCAGAGTTAAATTGTACTTTTATCAAACTTTAATGTTTCAATTTAGCACTTTCTATGTGATTTTGAAAACCCATCCATCCATCCATCCATCCATCCATCATCTTCCGCTTGTCCGGGGATCGGGTCGCGGGGGCAGCAGCTTGAGCAGAGAAACCCAGACGTCCCTGTCCCCGGCCACTTCCTCCAGCTCTTCTGGGGGGACCCCGAGGCGTTCCCAGGCCAGCCGAGAAACATAGTCTCTCCAACGTGTCCTGGGTCTTCCCCGGGGCCTCCTCCCAGTGGGACGGGCCCGGAACACCTCACCAGGGAGGCGTCCAGGAGGCATCCTAACCAGATGCCCGAGCCACCTCATCTGACTCCTCTCGATGCGGAGGAGCAGCGGTTCTACTCCGAGCCCCTCCCGGATGACCGAGCTTCTCACCCTATCTCTAAGGGAGAGCCAATTTTGCAATTTCAAATATTTATTTCAAATGTCCTTGAAATGGCTCGATATTTATGATTCTATAGGATGCAGTAATCTACAGATAGCTGATCTGAAAAGACATTTTAAAACTGTTTTGGTTTATAAGCCTGAAACCATGAGGGTAGAAAAGCAAGTCTGATGTCTATGCAGTCATTGGTTGACTGCAGTTAATAAATTCATTATCTTAAATGGGGAAATGTGTGTGGCGTGCTGTGATAGAAAGAACTGCGCTACCAGTTTTGTTGCATACGCAGTTTATTACAGCCTTCATTTGAACATGTACAGTTGTTACGAGAAAAAATCTGACACAATTTTCAAGATAATGCATGAGATGCTACTGACACAGCACAGTGGCTCAGTGATAAACAGAATGATCGGAATTAAATCAAAAACATTTCTGTAGCAAGATTATTTTATGGCAGAAGATTTTATTGAGGGTTAAATTATCTTTGTTAAAAGCATTGTTGCAATCCAAATTGTCTGAGGTCTGTTTCACTGTCTTAAAAAAACTGTGTTCACTTCATCAAATCAGCGATTCAGCAAATTAAATGTCCACATCTGCAACACATCTTGAGCTTTATCCTAAAATATTCCTCTAAATTATTTCCCAGCATTATTCTCAGTTATGTTCTGTAAGCATTTTGTAAGCATCAAATATTGCACTAGAAAATATTTACCTCTGAATGCTGGGTTGCATTCTGTTGTCCTATGTTTTAACACTTTTCAAATTAAATTCAGTTTATTTATATAGCGCCAAATCACAACAAATGTCATCTCAAGGCACTTCAATGATACAGTCCTATTCAAGCCAGTTAGAGTTAATTAAGTATTTTTAATTACTCAGAGAAACCCTTTATATGAATAAAGCACACTGGCTTTGGATCTCAGAGCAGCAGAGCATTTACATTCAGTTTCATTTGTTCTACAGCAAGTCAGAAAACGTTAGCTTGTATATATGAGTACCCGCTGGCATGACAAACACAACTACAACACAACACAGATAAGCTGAATAGGTGCATTTCGTACATTTCTCATTTGGTGCCTGCTGACTGTCCATTCAAAGACTTTACTGTTCAGAGTACACACTGAAGAAATGTCACAAAGGTCATCCCATTTTTAAATCAGGTATGATGTGCTTTAGTCACCAAGCTGTACGCGAGTACACAACACAAAGAACTACTGTTGCATCAATGTGTAATATCCATGCACATTTCACAAAACATTATGCTAATTTGATATGGAAGACATCTTTATCATCACTGTGGGTCATAAAACAATATCATATCAGAAATCGCTCAGTAAAAGCATATGATTATTAGCAACAACAATAATAACAATTAGTACCGATATCATGGCTATATATCATGGCTATGTCTTATGGCTTAGGGCGTCAAAGCCACCAATACAAGTATCATCTGTGTTGTATAACATATAGAGCTGTCAGTGAACCTTTTGCACAGAGGACACTCAGTGTCCAGCAGAAGAACCTTGATGTTATTGGGTAAAGCTCAAATCAGAGAGAGAACACTAGCCAATCAGAGGCAATAAGGTGTTGATGGCCTACTCACCATCCACCCATTAATCCATTTTCTATTTCCACTTAAAGCAATTCAGGATTATGTGCTAAACCCTTTCCCAGCTGTCATTGGGCAAAAAAACAGGGTGCACCCAAGACGGGTCAGTAAATTTGATTTGTCGATAGCAACAGAAAATTAGAAAAATATTTTTTTGTATTGTTTGTTATTTTATGTATCAGTCAAGAAAACGAGACAAGGACATACATTGTCTTTTTTTTTTTTTTTTACTTTTACTCTAAGTCCAATATGAAAAACACCCCATTTCTGTTTCTGCAGGTGTCATTAATACTGAAAACAAAATCAAATGGTGCAAATGTGTCTTGGTTTTCAAACCCCAATAACCCAATAATGGCTACAGTTAAAAAATGGGGAATCTGAAAGCCAAACATTTCTTAAATTTGAAACCAACTATATCTTTTCTATGTCTTTGAAAAATGGTGAAACATAAACATATGCTGGGGAGATAAATAGAAATATGTATGAAATGAGCCCCATTTTGATTTCCAAATATGTTTCTATCCAATCCACATTCCAGAGCGGGGAGGGAGGACGACACTGGGCGGGTCGCAGGTCCATCACAGGGCCTGTCAGTACATCAGTACATGTATAAAAAAGAGCGCAGATTCACTCTGGTCAACTGTTAACTGGTCAACCATAACACAAAGTATATAGTTACAGTTACTCCTCAATAATTGTAAACACCATAGATTATTATATATGATAATATTATAGATTTAAACAAAAAATTATTGATATCTATGTGCTTTAATTTAGTATTATGTCAAATGGGATCTTACCTTTGTCAGTATAGAAGGTCGGCAACTTTGTTCCTGAGAGGATCGTTTTGATTGTTGTAGCCCTCGTTGTTGATCCATGTTTTAATGGTGACATAATCGTCCTGAGTCATGACTCCTCTTAACTCTTTAAACCAGTTGTCAACCATCTTTTCACTGTGTTCCTGAAAACTATTTTCAAAAAGATCTCGCAGGAATTTAGAGCTATCATTTTTCTGAAAATCCGGAAAGCCCTTGGTGGAATTCAGCTGGCATCTCAGCATTGACCCAAGGATCGTCAGTTTGAACGAGTCCACAACATTGTCTGTGCTGATGGTTTCAGTCAGCAATTTTCTGAAGGCTGGTGATTTTGTACTGGGAAACTCACGATGACATTCTGCAGGCACAAAAACAGCTGGAAGTTCACGGCCGTGGTATTTCTTCACAGCAGGAATCAGTCTGTGATTCAGAGGAGAGGAGTTTGTTGCCACTTCAAGCATGGCTGTTGCTAATTTGCTATTTTGGTTCAAGGTTATAGATTTTCGTACACAGCTGACTGGTGGCTGGTGATCAGCATGGATGAATTGCCCCATTTTTCTTTTTTGTTGATGTTTTTGCATTTCTTTGTATTTTCCTCCTTTTCCAAGCTCTGTCACAAACTTTTCTTTCTGTTTTTTTGTGAGTCTTTGACTTCGTGCAGCTCCCTCTGCCATGTACCAGTCTCCTCCTCTGAGTGTTTCAGTCCACACTTTTCGTTTGATGAAAGGCTCCCAATGGCCTGGATGTCTGAGTAGAGTATCGGCCTCCAGAGATCGGAGGTGGTCTGCCTCCGAAGCAATCTCTCCTTCACGAGCTTTTGGTTTCATGCCTCGTGCCAAAGCATGAAACAGGCAGCTGTTGCCCTTTCCTTCAATGATCATTGTCTCATTATTGATGCGCACATCATAATGGCCACTGGGATATTGGGAACCCTTTGGTCTGTAGATCAGTGTCACAGTTTGGCTTGCAGATTTAGTACTTGGGTTCACCTCCTGCATTTTGTTGAGTCTGCCACGTTTATCCTCTGTTAGGATGACAACCTTAGTACCAGTGGCCTCTGACAGGACTCTGACATCGAGAATGGTGCCCGCATTCTCAGGGTTCTTGATCCTCTCAGCATGTGACCTTGACTGTTTACCTGCATCTCCTTCAACTTTAGAATTCAGATTTACTGGCATGTTTGTGATATATCTGTTGTTCTGTCCAGCTCTGAGTTTTTCATCTGTTCTGTCACTCTTTAATCCACTTCTTACATGTTTCCGAACGACACCATTCACTTCACTTTGAACACGAGAAACAATGTGACCAGAGAACTTCTGGTGGAAGACTTCTACTAAAGCATCAGCCAATAAATCACTGATGACTTTTGCTAAATCTTGTTTAAATGCCTTCAGCATCTCAGTATCTGAGGGAGATAGATCATTTACCATCACTTTCTCCGAATTTTCTTTTTCTTTTTTAAACTTATTCAGCTCTTCCTGAAGGTTTGAGAATAATTTGCTGGAGAGGGTGAGTACTGCAGCGATGGCATCTCCTGCAAGTGTCATGTAGTGGATAGCTTGAATGGATGATAAAATTGCTTGCACTTTTCCTTTGGCCCCTGCTTTAGCGCCTGCTTTAGCTGCATCAATCACTGTGATGAGGGATGAGTTCAGCTTGTTCTGCCAGTTGAGGTTTGCATGGAATGGCTGTATTGCTGTGAGGCTTAACTGTCTGAAAATGGCCAGCAGATCACTCCTTCGGTTTTTGTCACTCAGCAGATCATTGAGTTGATCTTTATCCTGGAGGTGTGAGAGGATAATGGAGTCCACTAATGTAGAGAAAGGCTTTTTTTCTATGTTGGATTTTACGTCGTCAGTTATTCCCTTCTGCACTTCACTTTTGATCTCTTTTAAGATTTGTTTCAGTATTTCTTCCTCTGCCTTCCCGAGTCCATAGGTAATGATTTCCTCTACTACCTTTTTAGCCGTGTGCTTCACTGCATTCTTCATGTTTGCCTTTGCAACAACACTTAAACCGTCTGCAGTCTGCCTAGAGAAGAACTTTGGCAATGACTTAAACTTTTTGCCTAAACCTTTAATTAGAACTTTGCAATATTTGAAGCCCTTTGCAATCAACTTCCCAACTCCAAATGTTATGATGGATAGACCAACAGAAATGGCTTTCTGTATAGCCCATGATTTCCAGCTGAACTCTCCCGTTACCATGGCCTCTACGCCAGAGATGCAGTCTGATATTCCTTCAGTGATCAACCCAACGCCAACTTGAGCTAATGTACCACATGTAATCACAGTGAGCAATGCTCCTCCAACAATTTGCAAAAGTCCTAAACAGAACACCAGCAGACCTCCCCATGAGAAACGAGGCTCCTCTTCCACAGCAAATACATATTTCAGACCTTGATTGTAGAGGTTGTAGGCTTCCACTTGGAGTTCCTTATCAGCATTTGACACCAAAGAGAAAACTGGTGATTTTTTGGCCAATGCATCCCTACCTTTTTCTTTAATTTCATCAAGCTTTTGGATGGCCTCACTGATGTTTTTTTCGAAGAATCTGTACATATGGCACCTGGTTGTTAACTGTGTTTCAAGGCTGGTTGATTCATTGTTTGTTGAGTCTGCAGAGGCCATTTTTATGAACTGCAAACAGGCCATGGATTCTTCAGTGAGACACTTCAGAGACACCTGTGCCTTTCTTAGATCTTCTCCAGCATTAATAAGGTAATCTGCCTTCTTCTGCTTGATAGTGCAGTATGCGTGGCTGTAAAAAGCTACAGCTGCCCAAGTTTCATCTTGAATCATGGCTTTTACGAAGAGCCTGGCGCCAAGGTCCCATTGTTTTTCATCCACAGCAATATTTCCAAACTTGATGTAGTGATAAATGCTAGAACATGGTGACGTTTGACTTTGAGACTGACTTCTTGCCTTTGTCAAATCAGCTTTCAAACTCTGTGTCAATTCATCTCTTTTCAGCTGGTCAATTTGTTCTGACTTAGTTTGCAGCCAGATCCCCCAGTACTCATTCATGATCGCAACAACAGCTCTTTCTTCATCTCCATCTGTGTTCTTGTAAATATCTTGAAGAGTTTCACAGTACTGTGAAAACAGGTCCTCCCGCAGATTCATCTCAGTGACATCATTCATCATGTGATTCATCTTTTCTGCTGCAAGTCTATCTCTTATGCTCTTAGCTTCCTCCAGAGACGACGTCATCCTGAAATCCTGCTGCATGTGTTCAGTGGACATGATTATCTGAGCAGATCCAGGTTTACCTTTTCGTGCTGTTCGGCCAAAAGCCTGCAGTTCCACTCTTGTATTTTCAGAGAGGAAGGAGAGGATTACAAATAATCCTCCACTTTTGTTCACCGTTTTGGATACTTTAATGTCTGTGCCACGCCCAGCAAGGTTTGTGGCAACAAGGACATCACCAGGAAGTAGTTCCTTGTCTATTTTGCTCAAAATTTCTTTGTTACTGCGGCAGTAGAGAACGATTTCACCTGGAATGCTGTTTTTCAGCTCGTCATAGATCTCTTTAGCTTTGTTGATTGTTTCACAGATTACCAGGGCTGCTCTTCCATCTCTGTATGAGTTTGGGGAAATCTGAGCCATAACCACACGTTTTATTTCAGATTTCCACTCTTCAGATGATTTCTTCACAGTACCTTTGACCTCAAACAACTTCTTACTGTTGAATGTTGGCATTTTGCAGGCAGACAAATTTGGATATAGATTCTGCAAAAACAACATGTCTGTTTTGCTGCCAAGTGTACCCGTTGTTCCATATATCTTCCCCTGGTACTTTTGAAAGAAGGAGATGTTAGAAATGTAGTTTGTCACTGGTGAAATTGCGCTCAGTTTGATTTGATGTTTAATCTCAACAAACTGCTGCAGGCCATCACCCCATTTCTTATTCCGTTCTACAATTCCAGTAGATCTGAAGTCCACAGGACAGACATTGTTGTTTTCTACAACATAATCTCGTCCTTCCCTCAGCTTCATTGCCAGAAAGGCATTCTGAACCCACACTGACACTTTTTTCTCAATCAGATTCTTCAAGAATCCAGGTATACTGATTTTGTCTTTATTGTTTGTACAAGGGGTGTACTGAATTTTGTCTGAGATTAACTCTGCAATGGGCTTAATGAGAATATCCTCTGAGTCAAAGAGAGCACAGCACACGCCTTCCTCCAAGACAAGAAACTTCAGCTCTGGAATGTGGTGTTTGTTGTACGGGCTGAGCTTTTTCAGACAGAGCAATCCCTCTTCATTTAAAGTGTAAACGGTAAAGCCATAGGGGACATAGTTCTCCAGTTCTTCAAAAAGATCAACCACAGCATCCTGACTCACAGTTTTCAGTTTTCTAAGAAGTTCATCCTTTTCACTTTTGTAGATATCCTCTGTAAAGCCTTCTGGTACAGTGTTTGTTTTCTCAGCAATGTATAAAATGTCCATTGGATCATTAATTTCACTTTCTTCTGTGTTGATTGAGTCAAAGATGGCCTTGAAGAATGAAGCAGGAGGACCCTGTACAAGGACCTGGTGCCCTGAAGACAGGAAGCCATACTGGCTGACATGGCCCCAGATCATGGCCAGAATAGTGTTCAGGTGCTGCATGGAGACCATGGGGCTGGACAGGTAGGTCAGCTGCACTCCCTGATCCAACAGTAGTGAGTCTACTTCATCAATTATGATACACTGATAGCTGCGATTAGATCTCACATCCTTCATCTCAAATACCTGGCGAAGGTGATCTGCAGCAAAGGTTTCAATAGTTCCATAGACAACATCCCTCTGGTAGCACTGTTTTCTATCCTTGTCCTCAGTCTTATTTGTGTTTGTGTCAACTGTAATGCCAAAGTACTTGTAGAATTCACTCCATTCTTCTGCATCTCTTTGACATAACACTGACGAAGTCGACACCACATCTACTTTTTCGCCTCTAAGCACACGCAGCGCTGCAAACATTGCTATGACACAAGACTTCCCCTCTCCAGTGCCCATTTCAAGGAGCTTCCCAGTGTCAGACAAGGCCAAAAGGCACCAGCTAATCATCTGAGTGGTTCTGGGCCACCACTTCCCTTCAGCAATTCTCAGGTGAACAGCATTGCATAAGACTGCCAGGAGCTCCTGGAGGTTTTCTGTTTCCATGTCATGACTCAGATTTTTTGCTTTTTGTACATCTTTGTGTTGTTCAATTTCACCAGTTTTAATCAGATTGGCTACATGAGTTACTACACTGTATGTTTTACTCAGTGTTTGTTCATCAATGTCTTTCATCTGTCGTATTTCATCAAAAAGAGTGTCAATATCTTTCATTTTCTCATCTCTAAGGTTCTTTTCTAACTGTTCAACCAGACTCTCAGTCTGATGTGAACCTAAGAGTTTGAGAAGGGACCGGTTCCTGTCATCTGTCCACTTGGAAGAAACTTGGTATGTTGCCATCAAATGTAAAATCTTCATGATGGAAATACATCCTTCATCATAATGGTGGTCAGTTAATTCTCCAAGGAGGTTCAAGGTTTCTGCTGGTGACCAAAGTCCAAGGTCTGAAACCATCTGAAAGATGTCTTTGACTTCTTCTTTTAGGCCCAGGAGTTCTTCTGCACAGGCAAATAAAACCTCTAAACACCATCTGTCAGCAGATGATGTCAGGTTTTTTTCAGCCTCTTTTTCACCAGTGACCACTCTCAGGAGGTTCTCAAGAAAGGTCAAAATGAAGATCTCCTTAGAAGACAATCCCTTCCCAGTAGTTTTCTTTAAGATGTTGGTGATTTTACTCTCAGGATTTGTGTCTTTGTTTAGGTTCATGTGGAGTAGCTTGAAAAAAGCCTTGATAAAGCTTTGTTTTTGTGCCATGTCATGAATTTGGAATTTACACATGAGGTTTTTCAGAACTTTTGCAGCAAACTCCAGGGAATCATTGTCATTGAGCCTTGAAAGTTTCAGATTATGGAATGAACTCAAACATTGTTCTTCAATGATGTATCCTCGAATACGCTCAGGAATCCCTGTTTCCATCAACTTGATGCTGTTCGCAAAGTAATCTGACACAAAGTTATCCAGTGTACCATACACAATGTCTGCCTGATACACATCCTGGAATGCTGCATCGTTTTCTCTTGTGTTTGTGTTGAGAGAAACTCCAAGATTCTTGTAGAAGTCAGACCACTCCTTAGTTTGCTCTTCTGCCTGACCATCAGAGCTCAGCACAATGTCCACTTTGTTTCCAAAGCGGACTTGTGTGGCTGCAAACATGGCTATAGCACAAGGGTCTTCTTCCACACCAAGTAGTTGTGGCAGTCCAGTCTTCTCCTTCAGCATCAGTACGCACCACTGCAACATGTGCTTCACCGTGGGCCACCAGCCTTTTGTGTCAAAGACTGCTTTGCAGAGCTGAGACAGACATTTCTGTAAGTCAACAGCATTTAAGCCTCCACATTTCAGGTCATCTTTTTGTAGCGTTGCAACCTTTTCTGAATGCCGCAAGACATCAGTGGTGATGTTTTCTATCATATCAATCACACAATCATCCAATTTCTGTGACAACCTTAGTTCTTCCAGAGCTACACGTAGACTGCTCCCATCTATCTTTCTGAGAATCTTTTGGAAATCTTCATGGAATCTTTCAGAGTCAACAAAATCGAGAACCTGGACGAGAGAGTGCCCAGACTCATCTGTCCATTCTGGTGATATGTCATATACTTGAATCAACATTAGGACTCGAGTTATTGAAACATCGTTTGTACATTTCCCTGACAGTACTTTGAGCAGAGCCAGTGCCTCCATTGGGGTCCATTGGTTTGTTTCCACAATTCTAAGGACCATTTCAGTGGATTCTGAGTGTGTTTCTTTGTCATTTAAATGTGTGAGTGTGGATAAAAGGAGCTTCAAGCACTGGATCTCCGTATTAAAAATAAACATGGAGTTTCTGTTAACTGCATCATCCAGTGATGATGTGAGGATGCTCAGGAATTCTGTAGCAATGAGGTGCTCAGTGGTGAGCTCACCTTCAGCCCATTGATTGGCTATCAGAACTGCATCAGTGTCAGAGCTATTGCTGTTGGTGAAAAAGTGCATCAGGGTAAGATACAGGGCTTGAGTCAACATGAAACTCTCAGAAACATTACATGCTGATTGGCTGATGGACTCCACCAGGGACTGCACATGATTGCAGATGCTTTCTAGAGAAATTTCCTCGGATATTTCCAGAGACAGGGCACACAGCTCTGTGATGTACACTTGAGCGTGCTGCAGAGTGCCGAGAGATGGAGGAGCACTAATCCATTCATCAAACAGAAGTTTGTCCAGAGCTGACAAGATCTTTCCCAGCTGATCATCTGGCAGCTCAGTGAGACTGAGATCTGAAACCTCAATATCGCATTTCAAAGAGAGGATTTCTAGAAGCTCATCATTGCCACTGTCTGAGTCATAGTCAATCTCAAATTGATCCAAATGATCTTTCAGAACCTTTTGCTTGGACTCCTGCTCCTCTGATATGATGCTGCTCAGTTGTCTGTCATATTGCTCTTTGGCTTGTTGCTGTGATTCTTCAAGTCTTTGATTCAGTTGTTTTTGTCGTTCCTCTTCTCTCCTCTGTCTTTCCTCCTCTTGTCTCCTCTCTTCCTCTATTTTCTGTCTCTCCTCCGCTCTTCTTCTTTCTTCCTCTCTTCTCCTTTCTTCCTCTCTCCTCCTCTCCTCCTCCCTTCTCGTGTTTTCTCTTTGTACATTAAAGCAATAATTACACTCGTACATGTTATCTAAGCCAACTGGTCTGTAGTATTCACCTCCATTAAACACATATACATGTCGGCCATGAATTGTACTTTGATATAAATTATCAAAGGAATTGCATGGAGGCAGAACTTTGTTGCACTTGCAACATCTCAGGCAAGCGCCCATGTTACTTTCTGATGGTACATTTCCCATGTTGAATTAGTTATTCAGTGGTTAACGGATGCTTTTCAGATGATAGTCTTCCTAGAAAAAAATGGATAAAATTGCTTTATTATATATTTGTGCAGTCGGATCATTGTGGATCATTTGAAAAAATATGTATGAAGAGCTACATTATTTGACCATAGGGTCAGCCTGTGTAATCAGTTGCTGGTATCAGTGTTGCTAAGAATAGGGGATGCAGGTGTTTCACTGTGTCCCAGTTTCACTAAGATAATATAGCTTTATCATCACAATATGTAACATGTTCAAGGTCAGTTGATTAACTAACATAAGTAAGAGAGTGAGGGGGTTCTGATGTCAAACACTGAGATAAGAAACAATACTTAAATTCTCAACAATACTCTGGTGTTCTATAGCTGTGGTGTGCCTTCTGATATATAAAACACACCCAGTTGGAGCTCTGGTCATATAGTGTTGGAAATCAGATTTAAAGCAATTTCACTGAACAATCATTCTCTTTGCTGGCTTGCGCTCTTTTTTCTTTGGCTTAAAAGCTGATCCTACATTACTGCTCAGTAGTAATAGGTGTTGTTACTAGTATGTGGATTGGGAGTACAATGTGTAAATATCATCTCAAATTAAAGGTTGTTGGTCTCAATAAGAATCCTTATGACCTACCAAAGAATATATGACCCACGGATGTTAACATCTGGCCAGGTCTCCTGATGAATTGTCAAGCTGTTATGTGGTTGTTTTCACGTGTAAGCCATGTATTCCTGCAAAAACAAATATACACACGATAAACATTTGCAAGAACACATACAGTACCCTCTATAATATTTGTGACAGAGTATTTTTTTTTCGATTCCTCCTCTGCTCTTCATTGTAAAATTATAAATCAAATCATTCATATGTGATTAAAGTGCACATTCCAGGCTTTAATTTAAAGTAATTTTCATCAATCTAAGTTCCACCATGTGAAATTACAACACTTTTTATAAACAGTCCCCTCATTTCAGGGCAGCATAATTTAGGATGCTTGGCTTCTCATGTAATTGTGATTTGATTCGATTTCATCTGTAGGGTTCATTGTTCAACATGAGGAGAGAAGCCAGTGAAAGTCAAACTAGACCCAAAAAAGAAGAAAAAAACCTTAAAGGCATCAGTCAAACCTCAGGAGTACCAAAATTAACTCTCTGGAATATCATTAAGAAGAAAGAACGCACTGGCGAGCTCTGTAATCACAAAGGGACTGTTAGACCAGGGAAGACCTCCACTGCTGATGACAGAAGAATCCCCACTCTGGTAAAGAAAAATCCTCAAATGCTGTCCAACAACTCAGAAACAATCTTTAGGAGGCATGTGAGTCCTTTCAGAAGACTCATGAACAAAAATACAAGGGCAACAGAGTAAGATGCAAACCACTAGGGAGCCACAAAAAGAAGTGAAAAGGTGTTATGGATGCACAAGACCAAGATGAACCTGTATCAGACTGACAGCACTAAGAAAGTATGGAGATGAAAAGGTACTGCCCATCCAAAGCATGTCAGCCTATTTGTTAAACATGGGATTTATGACTTGGGCATGTATGGCTGCCACAGATACTGGCTCGCTTGACAATGTAACAGCTGATAGCAGTTGCACAATTCAGAAGTGTATAGGAACATCTAATCTGCTGAAGTTCCAGGAAATGCCTACAAACTCATTAGACCACTTTATCCAAACATACTGCTTGGGCAACACATTATTTTCAATAACAAATGAACATGATGATTCAATCCAATTATCTGCATCATTAAATTAAAAATGACGTACAACAGCCAATTCTTTGAACTTTTCTGCAGAAAAACAACTTCCTTTACAAGAAAATATAAATACATTAATGTTTTAACAGGTGGAGACTTAAATTCCACTTTCAATAATATTATAGACAGGTTTCCTCCTAATAAATAAACATCTCCAAACGCAGTTCTGGAACAAGGTTTAAAAATGTCGGCACAATAGATTTCAAATAGAAGGAGCTTCTTTAATTCCTGGATTGATTTGGGGCTAATCAATAACAGATTAAATAGTAAGTAAGTCTGATAGATTCCCAACCCTAGTATCATGTAAAATACCTATTGTAAAAACACCTCGTTCCAGTAAACAGGGATGAATGTCCGGCCCTAAACTTGTACTTCTTTCTTTATTTGTGTTTCCCTGTTTTGCACTTTCATTCCAACATTTGATAGGATGGATTTTACACTGCAAAATTAAAGGGACAAATTCTGTCTCATCAAATAACAGATTAAATAAAGTCTGATAGACTCCCAGCCCTAATATCAGGTAAAATACATATTGCTATCCACAGCTTGAGTCAATAAGTTAAACAAAAAACACTAAATAAGCTTGTTACATTACCTTAATGTGGAGGCTTGGGTGGAGAGTGATATCTGTGCCACAGAGCTGAGAGTGAACCTATAAGTAACATTCCCAGAGAGAGAGAGAGAGAGAGAGAGAGAGAGAGAGAGAGAGAGAGAGAAGAAAAATCACCTCATTCCAGTAAACAGGGGTGAATGTCCAGCCCTAAACTTGTACTTCTTTCTTTATTCATGTTTCCCTGTTTTGCACTTTCATTCTGACATTTGATATGATGGAGTTTACACTGCAAAATTAAAGGGACCAATTTTGTCTCATCAAATAAAAGATTAAACTAGAAAATTTCTGAAGAAAGTTTGATGGGTGCCAATCTACTGCCCGCCCAATAATTTTTTTTTAGTTTAGTTGAAGTTGAGAGTCTCCTGTCACATATAAACTTTGAATGAGGTCTCTGTGAAGTCGTATGGCTGAGTTATGAGAACTCCAATATAAGGCAGTTTTTGGCATTTGAGGCAAAAGTGCCTTCTTTTTCTCTCCTTATGACCATGAGTTTTAATCCTGATGCATATGCCTGGAAGAAACCTATAAATATGAGAGACTCCTGTCACATATAAACTTTGAATGAGGTCTCTGTGATGTCGTATGGTTGAGTTATGAGGCCTCCAAAACAGGGCATTTTTTTTGGCATTTTTGGCTCGTTAAGTGCTTTTCAATCGATTTTCCCATTGAATTTTGTCTACATTGTACAGGTGGATGGAAGTCCAGTGGTCTTGAGGGAGTGTATCATCCAACACTGAATCCTGTCCGGTTCTCCAGTGCTATGTTGGCTGCCATGGAGAAGGTGGTTCCATCAGCACTTGATAGTGATGTTCCCACAAATAAAGAGGTACATTGCTTTGAAATTGTGTGTGATGGATTAAGCATTATTGTAAAATGACTTATTCTCCCTCATCCTTGACACTGTGCGTATTGTGTACACAAATCTATTGCACAAATATTTTAAAACGCAATTGTGTTTGTCTCACATTAGACGCTGCCTGTGGAGCACCGGAGAAAAACAGCTGTCTTGAAACGCAGACAAGTTAGGCGTAAGGTATGTAATGATTGAATTCATTTGAAAAGCATATGTGGTGCATTTTCAGTTGGAGAGCAGGAGCGAAATATTTTGCATTTGTGTACTCGTGTACTGTATTCATGTCGTGTATTTTTGTAGGTGTTGGCCACACCAGGTGCGGAGGTGTCTGTTGGAGGTATGAAAGTGGAGGCGCTGGAGGTTAGTTCAATTTGTTTGAAGGGTTTCTCCTGAATTTAGGGAAATAATTTTGGCTTGCAGTATGTGAGGTTATATTTTGTGTCAGTTAAATATCATTTGACTTTCAGAGAAACTGATTAAACCATTGTGACAAAAAAGTGAAAAGTACCAGTGTTAATTCAGATGTAGTTTTTGTTAGCGATGTTGGAAGTAAATGCCTAGAATTGAATCCATTGTGTAGAGGAGTTGCAGACTCCCTATGCAAGCGATTAAATATAGAGTCAGAGATTAGTCATGTAGCATCTGGTACAGTTGGTGTGTTAGGGGCTCCATGTAGGACAGAGGAAATAGTTGGTGATGGAAACTGTTTCTTTAGGGCAGTTAGTCAGGCCATTAGTGGCACACAAAAGAATCATAGGAAGATTAGGCTTGCTGCTGTCAAGCAGATGGAAAATAATCCTGTGGCATATCAAGGTATTTTGAGGAATCCATATTCCTCAATGGCAGAATATCTGGTGGTGTCAAGGATTGCTTTATGTTGGCAGTTGGGCTACAGAGCTCGAGATTCAAGCTGCAGCAGACTGTTTAGGTGTGAGTATTTTTACATATCACAATGACCGTTGGCTTGAATATGGTTGTCACAAACATCAATTCTCCAAACAGGCAGTTTATGTAAAGAATTGCAATGGTAACCATTATGACAACGTAGTGTGTGTTCAACAGCCTGAAACACAGGCGTGTTATGGTTATTGTAAAGTGCAGACATGTGATGGATACAATTTCAGACACCAAACACCGTATGTATTTAACGAGCAACCTGCAGAACGTCAGGTATCAAGCCAAGAAGAAGGAAATGAGTAGGGCCATGTACAGGACTAATGTCACGTATCAAGCCAAGAAGAAGGAAATGAGTAGGGCCATGTACAGGACTAATGTCACGTATCAAGCCAAGAAGAAGGAAATGAGTAGGGCCATGTACAGGATGTCACATATCAAGCCAAGAAGAAGGAGATGAGTAGAACACAGTATGCAAATGTTGAATATAAACAGCGTGTTGCAGCAGGTATGAAGCTGAATAGGCAGCAGTTGAAAGAAAAGCACCTGCCATTTGACTTTGTTATGCAGCAGTTTTTAGATAAAGTCAGAGATGGACCAGATTTTGTGTGTTGTGTTTGCCACAGGTTATTGTTTAAACATCAGGTTTTAACCTGTAAAAGGGCAGATTATAATAAGACTGGAGTTGTAGCTGCTGTAGCCGCAAAGTGCATTACTGACCATTATCTGCACAAATGTGATGCCAGTTGTGTGATGCCGTGTCACTTGGTTGACACACCTAGAGGGAAGCTTTCGATCTGTTACACCTGTCATAGTAAGATACTAAGAGGACAGGAACCGGCAGAATCTGCAGGGAACAATTTGACTGTGTATCTCATTCCAGCAGAACTGGCCTGTTTGAATAGTTTAGAACAGCATTTGATCGCGCTACATATACCGTTGATGAAGATGTTAGCTTTGCCCAAAGGTGGACAAAATGGAGTACATGGCCCAGTGACATGTGTTCCAGCAAACATTGTTCAAACGAATAATTTGTTACCCCGTTCCAATTCTACCTAATTCTACATGTGTGAGGCCAGGGTGATGTTGTAAATTTGGACATGGCATGATTTTATGTTGTAAAGGTTTGGCACTTGTATTTATTATGTATGTGTGTACATGAAATGATCATGTATCATTATTAAAGGCACATGTGTATATATTGTCAATATTTATATAATAATGTATTTTGTGTTTGTAATCAATTGTAACATGTATTTGCTGTTTAAAATTATGCATGAATTTATTGTTTATCACTTAGAAATTGTAAGTACTGATACCATCATTTATTATTTTAGTGATCATGAGGCGTTACTTCATATTTTTGAATAACTACAAAGAGTGATGGTGTCAGTGTTTACAACTGTCCAAAGTTTATTGTACATAGCTTACAAAGGTTTTGTTTCCTGCATTAGGACATCATTGAAGTAATATGTGTATTCATAACCACTTTATAGCCCAATTCTAAACAGATGTGACCATTCAATTATACACATTTCATCAACAATATATAGTGTAGTTAATCACAGTAAAACATAAAATTCTGACACAGATATGCTGTTCCTAATGCAGGTTTTGCTTTACCTTTTCATGTGGTGTTAAAAAGTAAAAGATACCGGTAGTGGTACTCCTGGTTTAATCAGGATGGGGTTCAATTCCCTGCGGTGTCAATCTCCTTTTCACATCTACATGAAAGGTTGTAAGTGATCATGCAACAATACTTTGTACTTTCAGGTAATAATCATTATGTTGGAATTGTTTGTCACTTATTGTAATGTTGTATTTATTATATATATGTGTACATGAAATAAATGTATATTATTAATAAATGCACATGTGTAAGTTTGTGTACTTTCAGGTAATAATCATTATGTTGGAAATGTTTGTCACTTGTATTTATTATGTATATGTGTACATGAAATAAATGTATATAATTAATAAATGCACACGTGTAAGTTTGTGTACTTTCAGGTAATAATCATTATGTTGGAAATGTTTGTAACTTGTATTTATTATGTATATGTGTACATGAAATAAATGTATATTATTAATAAATGCACAAGTGTAAGTTTGTGTACTTTCAGGTAATAATCATTATGTTGGAAATGTTTGTCACTTGTATTTATTATGTATATGTGTACATGAAATAAATGTATATTATTATTAAATGCACATGTGTAAGTTTGTGTAGTTTCAGGTAATAATCAAATGTTTGTAACTTGTATTTATTATGTATATGTGTACATGAAATAAATGTATATTATTAATAAATGCACAAGTGTAAGTTTGTGTAGTTTCAGGTAATAATCATTATGTTGGAAATGTTTGTCACTTGTATTTATTATGTATATGTGTACATGAAATAAATGTATATTATTAATAAATGCACAAGTGTAAGTTTGTGTTTTTTCAGGTAATAATCATTATGTTGGAAATGTTTGTCACTTGTATTTATTATGTATATGTGTACATGAAATAAATGTATATTATTAATAAATGCACAAGTGTAAGTTTGTGTTTTTTCAGGTAATAATCATTATGTTGGAAATGTTTGTCACTTGTATTTATTATGTATATGTGTACATGAAATAAATGTATATTATTAATAAATGCATATGTGTAAGTTTGTGTAGTTTCAGGTAATAATCATTATGTTGGAAATGTTTGTAACTTGTATTTATTATGTATATGTGTACATGAAATAAATGTATATTATTAATAAATGCACATTTGTAAGTTTGTGTAGTTTCAGGTAATAATCATTATGTTGGAAATGTTTGTAACTTGTATTTATTATGTATATGTGTACATGAAATAAATGTATATTATTAATAAATGCACATGTGTAAGTTTGTGTAGTTTCAGGTAATAATCATTATGTTGGAAATGTTTGTCACTTGTATTTATTATGTATATGTGTACATGAAATAAATGTATATTATTAATAAATGCACATGTGTAAGTTTGTGTAGTTTCAGGTAATAATCATTATGTTGGAAATGTTTGTCACTTGTATTTATTATGTATATGTGTACATGAAATAAATGTATATTATTAATAAATGCACACGTGTAAGTTTGTGTACTTTCAGGTAATAATCATTATGTTGGAAATGTTTGTAACTTGTATTTATTATGTATATGTGTACATGAAATAAATGTATATAATTAATAAATGCACATGTGTAAGTTTGTGTACTTTCAGGTAATAATCATTATGTTGGAAATGTTTGTCACTTGTATTTATTATGTATATGTGTACATGAAATAAATGTATATTATTAATAAATGCACAAGTGTAAGTTTGTGTACTTTCAGGTAATAATCATTATGTTGGAAATGTTTGTAACTTGTATTTATTATGTATATGTGTACATGAAATAAATGTATATTATTAATAAATGCACACGTGTAAGTTTGTGTACTTTCAGGTAATAATCATTATGTTGGAAATGTTTGTAACTTGTATTTATTATGTATATGTGTACATGAAATAAATGTATATTATTAATAAATGCACATGTGTAAGTTTGTGTACTTTCAGGTAATAATCATTATGTTGGAAATGTTTGTAACTTGTATGTATTATGTATATGTGTACATGAAATAAATGTATATAATTAATAAATGCACACGTGTAAGTTTGTGTACTTTCAGGTAATAATCATTATGTTGGAAATGTTTGTAACTTGTATTTATTATGTATATGTGTACATGAAATAAATGTATATTATTAATAAATGCACACATGTAAGTGAGAAGCCTGAGGCATTAAATCTGTCGGAGTTCGATCATATGCAAGGCGTTGAAAAGTTTTTCAAACAATTTTCCCCCCATGTCTTAAGAGTAACTTGGCCAAGTTTGAAGCGTTTAGCATTAAATATGTAGGAGGAGTTCCATCAAATGCGAGGTGCGCGTTCAGGCTGGGTCCAGCATTCACCGTATGAAGTTTAAGACAGATTGAATAATGTATGTGGGAGTTATAGGCGACTTAATTTTTTGTGGCGAGTGATGGTGAGTCATCAAACTTTGAGGCGTTGCCACTATATTTTTCTTTTTCCCCTTAAATTGCTTGTTTTTATGCTGCTTTATGCTGTTCTTTTAAATGCCTTGTCTTTATATAAAGCACATTGAGTTGCCTGTGGTATGAAATGCGCTATATAAATAAAGATGCCTTGCCTTGCCTTGCCTTGCCTTGCCTTGCCTTGCCTTGCCTTGCCTTGCCTTGCCTTGCCTTGCCACGCCCACGCCCACGCCCTTTAGGTTTTGAAAAGGTTGTCCAATGATCCCCCCCCCCCCCCCCATGTCTTAAGAGTAAACTGGCCAAGTTTGAAGTTTGTAGCATTAAATCTGTAGGAGGAGTTCGATCAAATGCGAGGTGTGGAAAAAAAAGACGTTTCCAACCACCAGCAGGTGGCGCTATAGGTGAGTACTATCAAAGGTTTATGGCAGAAGGTTCAAGATATATCTTCCAAATGCACTATAGGTGTAATGACCATAGAAATGATTAGGATCAAGGCAGGTTGAATAGGAATCAGCTAGTGACAATGGATGACATTTTTTAGAGAAAAAAAATTATCTTTGTCAATGTATAACATTACCATCATGAAATATCATTAATATGTAACTGTAAAACTTTGATCTTTGCTAAAAGGCATGAAACAAAAAGGGTATTTTTTGTGTCAAATTTTGAATCACAAGTGCTGGGATGGAACTGGGTTACATACTAATAAAAAGGAGTTGACTGTTTACCACACTACTTATTTGGAGCCGTTTTTGTCACGTTTTTGCATTGCTTCCTCATTGTTCATCTGTGGAACGTGTTGGTGGTGAAATTACTTGGACTCCCACGCCCTTATGTGACAATGCAGTCAAATCTCTGCAGGAAAGCAATCACGTTAAGTAACAGCCCATGTCAGACTGTACACATGCAACTTCATTGTTTCATCATGGATTTTTCCACAGCAATCTAAACACATACAGCAGCTTAACTTTCATTCACTCAAACTGGGAGCTGACCACAGTGAGTCTCAAAGTGTTTACATCCTCAGTGCAGAAAAGCGCATCCATCTGCAGTCGATAATTAAAGATGTAGCCGATTGTTACAGTATTTTACCAAAGCAAGAGTATCTTGTTAAAACAAACTTCAAGATGCAAGTTCACAGAAGGGCTGGAACCATTTAGAAAGCGAGTCAGACTACGTTCAGACTGCAGGCCTTAATGCTCAATTCCGGTTTAATATTCAGATCTGATTTTCTTTTTTTGTTGGCATATTCTTTTTAATGTGGCCAATATCAGATTTCAGTGTGAACAGCTCACTGCACTGAACGACCCCTCGTGCAAAAAACAACAAAAACAAACGCACTCATGTGGTGACTTCCACCTGCGCAGAATTGTGACGAACGTCGATCGAGAGTGACATAGAAGTCGCATGAATTCCGATGTGACCATACAGACTGAGGTTGCATTGCAAAACATCTGATCTTTATAACCACATACTAAAGTGTCCCAAATCCGAATTGAAAAAATATGGTTCCATGTGATTTGTGCTGTTTACACTGACATGAAAAACTTAGATCTGAGTCACATAAGAGCAAAAAAAAAAACTGATTTGGGCCACATTTGACATGAGGTAACTATCCGAAGATGTTAATGAGGCTACTGCACATGACAAGTCAGATGTTTACCGACGTTTTTTTCCCCCAAAAAATATTCAATATTTCCTGTAGTGTCTGCAGCATTACAATATATATTCTATCGTCACTTGACTTATTGTAAGAATGTGGTTTGGTTAGACAGGACCAAACTAGGGTTTGGACAGGAAGCCAGTAAAGAGACGCCAAAACCGGAGTGATGTGCTCTCGTTTTGCCTGCACCAGCCATCCAGGCGTGAGGTAATAAAAGCATGAATCACTGTCTCTAGGTGGCATCTAGACAGGAGGGACTTGATTTTTGACAGCCGCCTCAACTGAAAAAAAGAAAAAAACAGGAGATAAGACATGTTATGACACTGTTATTACTGTCATCATTTTGTCTGCACAATATTTGGGTCTCTGTAAACAAAACTCCATATTTCTCCATATACAATGTATATCAAACAGCTGTAATTTCTACACAACTTACCAGATATTTTATGACTCAAGATGTGGTGAAGCCTCAACTCGTGAAATACTCCTGTGACGACTTTAGATGGTGTAAAGCATTGGTACCGTTGGTACTTCCTCTTTGTTCACATGAAAGCAGCCGGTGGGCAGCTAGTATATAAAGACCCGTGTGTTTCACACTCTTTAGTTCCTCAGCCATGGACAAAGGTTTACTGCTGGCCCTGTTGACTCTGGAGGTCTTCCTGCTCACCGCAGCCTTCACCTCTTCAGGTGAGGCTGCTCTTCTGACCGATGACCGTCAACAAGGAGAGCAACAACAGCCCGCTGATCTGGTAAGACAACGGTCAGACATTTTTATTGTGATGTCAGAACCTTGTGTTTTCACATCAAATTTGTTTACTTGTGAAGTAAAAAGTTTTAGTTAAAATTTATATTACAAGGTAACAGCATGAGAGGACATTTCTTTCATACAACATTGATACATTTATCTTTATTTTGTCACAGAATGTGACAGAAGGAGAAGTGGAGAAGGTGAGGGTACGAGTCAGGAGATTCTGTAGCTTCAAACGAGGAGGATGCAGTCCTTTCGAAGTGGTAAGCTTGCTTCACTTTGAACGTATTTGTTGGTTAAGAAAGTGGAAAAAAACAAATCTAATCAAAATTCTGAAAATGTGGATAACAGTTGGTTAACTCTTCCTCTTTCTACTGTTTAGAAGCCGAAAACCCAAAAAACAAAACCCACCAAGGCTGCTTTACTTTTTTGAAGGAAAATGTCAAGATGATGGAAACACATTCATGTGTGCACGTGAACATCAGAAGTTCAAAGCAAGTTTTTAAGGAATTGCTATGTTATGCTTCAACCCACAAAGGAATCTCTGCTTTGCCATTTATTGCCATGCTTCTAATCTGCTGATTATTATTACAAAATAAAATATTTCACGTTGATTTTGTGTTATTTCTGTCCACATTTGAAATGCCATGTATCAGATTAAAATCCTTTTAGTACCAACAGACTCTAAATAGTTAATAACCTGGCACACATTTAAAATCAATACTGATCTAAACTGGGAAGCTTTTTTTTAATAACAAATAATAAATGGCAAACTTTATATGAAAGTGTTGTTTATCACACTAGTATTCATAAGATTTATGCCAACCTAGCTATAACCTCCATTTGGTCATTTATTCTAAAACATTTCACTCCTAATTGAATTAATCCCACCAGAACATAAGAGTTTAGGCACAGCTACTAATTCAAAAGGAATGAGTCCAAACTGTTGAATAGAAGGTAAGGGACTAACTCCTCTTAGATAAAACCTTAAGTATGAACGTAACTACTAAAAAATAGAAATCTCGTGATTCAACAAAAAGAAGAAAAAAAAGGTTTTAACAGTTTTTCATGTATAAAGCAGAACAGGTATCCTATCTGAATCTGAAGATCTTTGATGTTTTATTTTTCCCCACATGATTATGATTTTTTATCACTAGATGGCAGTATAATACTATGAGACTGTTGACAAAGGGATGATACATTACTGATTTTATAGAGTCGTGGCAACGTTTGTTGCAGTTTGAGAGTTAATAATTTGTTACCTTCAGCACCATGGACAGAGGAGCCACGGAGGCCGCAGCTGAGGGTTCATTAAGGGCTGATGTGCGACACCTGCGAGCAGCCACACAGAAACGCCCCTCTCGCCACCAGAGAACTTTTACCACCTACCCTTTCCCCTGATTTTATATAGGAATTTGTGAAGTAAATAAACTATCCATTTTTATTCTTCCAAACCTCGACTCCTCATATGTCAACGTTTATAAAAAGCAACCTGAAATCCACTTCTTGTTATGAGTGGGAATTCATGTCAAATAATACTTAGAACCTAACAAGTTAACTCCTTGTTGATGTTGATATTTTATTGAGCATCTGAAAATAACTGTTTAATTTTGTACATCATTTAAAAGTTTTCCAATTACAGATCAAACCCTCTCAACTGCTATAGAAATTGTTTTCAACCTTGCTTGTAGTCAGGATTCAGATGTTCCTGAAGCATCCTAAATAGCTAAGATAAAAAAAAAAGCAACTCCAAACTTTAAAACAGTGTAAACCTGCAAATGAAGATTAGCTCAATATGACTGCTGTCACACCACGGTGAGGTCAAGTGGGTTTTTTGTCTCGTCTCCATGTCATGTCTCGTCACTTCCTGTTTTATTTTGAAAGATTAACTCCCCTCTCGTTTCAGGTCACTTGCTCTTCCTCTTGTGTTCCAGTCTGATTGTCTTATGAGTGATTCCACCTGTTCCCCGTTAACCCTGTGTGTATAAGAGTTGACGTCTCCCTTTGTCTTGTGCCAGTGTGTCGTTCTTGTTGTAGCCAACGTACCTCACTCTTGCCTTCTTTTCAAAAACCTAAGTCCATGTTCCATGCCACGTTTCTGATCTCGCTAAGAGAGTTTTTGTTTTTGGATAACTTTTGTATTTATAGCCTTGTAAAAGTGCAGTTTAAGTTTAATAGCATTATTGCTTTTTCCTCCGAGTGGCGTGATTATTATTTCTATAACTTTTCATAGATATACTTCTCTCATTTTGGGAGAAGTATATGTAATTATTGATAACTTATATATAGTCCTTTTTGTTGTCTCTTGGAGAGTTTGGACAACCTTGTTCCTCCTGAATAAAAGCTTTGGATTTACATCACCTGCTCCTGTGTCCTGCATATCTCTGGGTGTGACAACTGCCCAGTATAACTAATATCATCATTGCTAAAAAAGATTAAGAATGATATATAATTATTCAACCATATACCGTGTGCAAACATGCTATTTAAATATACTTATTTGTAGATAAACAGTGATCTATTCTTGTCATTTTATTTGATTATATATGTGTTAATCATGTCATTACATGCACTTAAGTAAGTATAAGGTACTATTTGAGATTTTCTTTTTTTTAAATTATGATTATGTTATTCAATTATTATGATATGTTTATGCATCTTATGCCTAAGCATTTGGCAGACGCTTTTACAAAAAGCGACTTACACTCATATCCCAGGTAGGCAGGTAGAAAAAGGGCGTCTTGCCTAATATTATGATATTATGAAATCATAATAACATTTCATGTTTGGCTGTTTTATGGTAATAGGCACTTCACAAACTAATATGTATAAATTTAATGATTCACTGGTATAGATTTTTTTTTTAAATTCTTCTGGACAACAAAAGAGTCGTGAAACCAAACATCAGCTAAATTTATCACGTCCTTTCTTGCACCATTGGCCTGCTTAAAATGGGATTTTGCAGCAACCTTCCAAGTCAGAGTAAAATTTTAAAAATCTGTTTGACTGATTGTTTATTATGTGGTTATTCAAAACTGCTTATTTGTTGTTGGTAGATTTTTAGATTAATAAATATCCATAGACCAAGTTTTTGTTCTTTATGTTCCTTTGTGTGAGAAAAGTGACGAAGTGAAAATGACAATACTGTAGGCCTACTATGTTTTATTTATATTTCTAATTAACCAAGTATTCTAACTAAAGACCGATTCAAATTCATCCATCCATCATCTTCTGCTTGTCCGGGGATCGGGTCGCGGGGGCAGCAGCTTGAGCAGAGAAACCCAGACGTCCCTGTCCCCGGCCACTTCCTCCAGCTCTTCTGGGGGGACCCCGAGGCGTTCCCAGGCCAGCCGAGATACATAGTCTCTCCAACGTGTCCTGGGTCTTCCCCGGGGCCTCCTCCCAGTGGGACGGGCCCGGAACACCTCACCAGATTCACCGATTCAAATTCATCTGATTTAACAAGAATGTGATGCCTTTTAAAATTGAAGGTGAGTGGAAAAATAATATCTTTGTGAAGGATGCAGGTTTGCCAAGCAGAACATTTTAACAAGATCCTTTGTGTTAACAGTTTGGCTGATTGGTGTATTTGTCCTCTCCACTTAGCCTAGAAATGTTTCAGGTCAACATACCTGATATAACAATCTTGGATTAGTGTTGCCAGGTCTTCAGAGTGAAACAGGAAGCCCACGTAGCACTCACTACTGAATTAAAAAAATATCTACCATGCTGCTTGCATCCAGGAATCAGCTGTAGCTCGTTTGTCAGCCAGCTTTTTGCAAGCCTGTCATTGGTGTGCATTGGGTAGGCTTTCCCCTCTCTGTCTCTCTCTTCTGTGCCAAAGTAAGGAGATTCAGGCTGGTGTTGTGAAACAGTGCATCAAAGGAAAGGTGCTCACAGGTGCAACTTTAAAGCTTTGATGTTGAGATTACCCATTGGCAAAACTCTTGATTTGAGCTACTAAATGGTTAATCAATAGTAACACTGGTGACTGGCAAAGGTTGATATTTGAATAACAGGAACGATGCACATTATCTTATGGTATTAAAACTGAAGAAACACATTTGATGACATGAAAGTGGGATACTAAATGAGTCAAAACTATTATTCGGATCTTATTAATTCCTTATTGATTTAAACCAATCCTCTCCAACTATGACCGTTAGATGGCAATGTGGTTTCATGGCAGAATTAAACATCATTCATTCTTGTAAGTTTTATAGAAATTAAGATCTAGATCTTAGTAAACACTCCAAATATCCAGAGGTCCGTTTCACGTAGCAGGTTTAGTGAAAACTCTGAGTAGGTTAACCCTGAAATGAGGGAAACCCTGAGTTTTCCGTTTCACAAAGGGAGGTAACTCAACCCCGAGAAAGAGGGGTAACTCTAGCCTGTTTCACAAAGAGAGGTAACTTAACCTCACGGTCAGTTACCGCAGTAACAGACTCTCTGAACCTAACCTGGTCGGGACCAGGTTTTATTCAAGAAACCTGGGGCCTCATGTACAAAGACTTGCGTGGATTTCCTACTGAAACATGGCGTACGGCCAAACCAAAATGACCTCCAACGTCGGATGTACGAATATGTGCGCACGCATGTATCCAAGCACATTTCGTTTGTACATCCCAATCAACGTGGAATTGAGCGCACATGTCGGAGCACCCAACTCCTCCCTGTCCACGCCCCTACTTAAATACGCAAATCATATTTAAATGAGCCCTGCACCTGCGATTCCCCTCTGTGTACGATCAGAAAATAAAGAAAAAAAAACATAAGTAAGACGGGAAAAAAGAAAAATTACACTGAAAGTGAATTGGAAGTGCTACTGTCCGAAGTGGAGGCGCGCAAAAATGTACTCTTTGGTACGCTGTCATCCGGCATAAGCAGCAAACGCAAGAGGAGTGGGTGGGAGAGCCTGAGGCTGTTAATGCTGGGGGGTCTGAGAAGCCTCACAAGCAGAGGTGAAGAAGAAGTGGTCCCACATTAAGGTGGAGGTGAAGCGGAGACTGGCTGCCCACCGTTGCAGTGTGGCCAAAACAGGCGGGTGGGGGGGTGACCGACCCGGTTTGAACAGAGAGTCGGCGCAACTATGGGTGACACTGCTCTCTCATGGGGTGGTGGGAGCTCATGTGGGTCACTCTGATTACCCCCAAGGTAAATACCGATGTTTTTGTGTAACTCACAACAACGTGTTCATACAGTAACGTGCAGAAGTGCGACGGGGAAAAGGCTGATTGAGATATTTCACACTTTACGCACGGGGTTATTGATATATGCCCACAGAGACGATCAGGGGCTTGTTAGAAAGATCTTAAACTGAAGTTTAACCAGCAAAAAACAGCAAGAAACTAACTTTAACCACCGACTAATATATATAATATAATAATGATGCTGTGAAGACGGGATAGAAACTGGGGGCGCACATACTCAATGCGCGTCACGGGAATAATATTAGGACCATTACAAGAATGAAGTTACTCACCAAGAAGCCACCCATCACGCACAGTGCCACCTTGTAGTCTGTTCCCAACGATGCTGTTACTCAGAATGTATGAATCGTGCGTTGAACCAGGCCACCTCGCCACAATGTTGGTTAATTGCATTTATGCATCACATATGATCTGTACATCGATCGAATGAAAATGTTTCCTGTTAACATACAAATTCATCATGTGATTGCGCTTTTATAGCAATGTGTGTGCAGTGGATAGCTCCGATTACAAAACCGGCTCTCGCTGCAAATTGAGCTTTAATGTTGGCCTGTTGGGAATTTGATATACGTGGCTCAGATGCGGATAATTCTGTCCCACACGGCTGGCATGGCTCGGCTGGCACAGTCCCAATCGGTTGGCCAGCCCCCTTTTGGAATGCTCCGGTTGGAACCCCAGTGTGCACATCACCTGTGGGCACAGGCAGCGCATGCCTCCTCGCTGTGTTGCGCTCCAACGCCGGCCGCAGCTCTGCGCACAGTTCCAGGAGGATTTCCCTCAAAACGGCTGATGAGCCAGTCGCCATCATGTGCCACAAATCCTCTCTGTTGTAGTGAACACACGCTCTCTTCTAATTGCACCATTTGCAAAGTCTTCTAATACTGCTAAAGCAGCCATTGTTTTTAATGGTATGCATTGCACCACTTTGCGCTGCTTTTATATCCACTCATGTAAATGGAGACACATGGGTGTATTAATTGTTTATCAGTATTAATTGTTCATGTGTCTCAAATGTGCACATCACTGTCTGACGACAAATTGTTTTCACATTTATTTATTATAACAGTTTCCCAACATCACCTTAGGTGTCGCCAAAGAATCAACAGCTGCAGAAACGTGCGTACGCCAGCCCTGAAGCTGCCGTGAGGCACCGCACATTTCCACGGTCTTTTCGTTCTTGATACATCTGATCGTTGACGTGAAAAGGTGCGTACGCCACTATTTTGTGCGTACGCACGCTTTGTACATGAGGCCCCTGGAGTTTCTCTCTGTCTCCGCCCTCTTTCAGCCACACACGCCAATTTATTTCCTCATTCATTCATTTAGCAGAGCGAGTTCTTCTGCTTCTATAAGTTTATTAGGCACAGTAGGAGGCGACTTTTTTCACGAACATGTCCTTTTGACAACGATCCCGTGGATGAAGGCGCAGCATTATTGCGCAGCGAAATAAATATTCATCAGGAGATGGTTATCAGACCGCGCACAGATTTTTGCATTTACAGACAATTATCTTTTTGAGCGGCACCATCAGAATGTGTTGGGACAAAAGAAAAAAAAGACATAAAAGACAAATAAATATTTGTATGAATAGGCTTAAAAAAAGACATATATAGGCCTATTATATTTTATAAAGGCACTCGTGTCTTGGGGGTGGACTCCCTCAGCCACTGCCCTCCCGTTAGAGGTGGCGGTGCTGGGCACCACCCGTTTTACGGGCATCTGCCTTCTTTCTGTTGGCTCAAATCTGTGTTAGTTTAAATAGGCTTAATTATTTAACAGAACATGATATAGATGATGACTCTAAATTGTCCTTCGGAGTGACTGAGTGTGCATGGTTGTTTGTCTCGTTTGTCTCTATGTGGCCCTGTGATGGACTGGCGGCCTGTCCAGGGTGTACCCCGCCTCTTGCCCATTGACCGCTGGGATAGGCTCCAGCCCCCCCGCGACCCGACTGACGGATTCAGCGGTGTATAGATAATGGATGGATGGATGATATAGATGAGAAGACATAGTTTATGTGTGTGAAAACAGCATTATGTTGGGAATAAAATAACTGCACAGTCAAATAGCCACTTAATATTTATTTTACAGTGTAAAACATGATCAAAATGAGGTACCTCCATGCCGAGGTCTCACCTGTTTGAACAATATTGTAATGACCTCACGGAGGCTCGGAGACTGGCGGTTGCCGAACGGCTCTTTATTACGTAGTGTTACAATAAGTACAAGCAGTACAATTGCCGAACACTGGCGACTCACTCTGTCCTGCTCCGCAACCAACCCCAGGAGAACACCAAACCTGCACACAGACTGGCCCACCCCCACTCCTCTCCCCCAATCACCAGCCCACACCTGAGTGACATGACCTGCGGTCCAGTGATTGACAGGGAGAGGAGGAAACAAGCCAGTCCGTGTGCTTATACCTTCATTCTGGGTCGTTACACTGCCCCCCCAAAACAAAGTCCCTCGCCCACGAGGAATAAACAACAATGTGCATACATGGGAACTCCATTTAGTTCAACGACCACATGCAGGAGGAGATGACAAAAAAAATGCAACCGTAACAACAATATGCAGTTAGTAACAAAACAGTTCTCCATATAAATGTTTTTTTTTTTTTTAAACAAGCAACAGGGAAAAAATTATTTTCCAGTCCATAACAAAATCAAATTTGTCTCTAAACTAGGAAGGCCCGGGTAGACTACCGGCCCTTCCAGTGAGACCAGGGTCCATTCTTTCCCTCTAAGACTAAGAGGTCTCACTCCTATCTAGAATCCCGGCCAAAGGGGCCCACAAAGTCCCTGAGCCGAATTGGAACTCTCCTCTGTCTCTGCGGCCTAGCCCGGTTGGGCGCTGGAGACAAGCAGGCTGGTGTTGCTTCCGCTGGTAGTGGGGATGGGGGACGGGAAGATGGAGGGGAAGATGGGGAAGCCTGCGGGGAAGCCTGCGGGGATGGAGGGGAAGGTGGGGAAGCCTGCGGGGATGGAGGGGCTGATGTAGTCTGTGAAGGTGCGAGAGCGACCCCTCTGTAGGGGGCCAGTCTGTCTCTGTGGAGAACCACCTTTCTCCCCTTGGCCGGCAACTGCACCCGGTAGACGACTTCTCCCACCCTCTCCAGCACTCTACAAGGGCCCACCCACTGGCTGTCAAGTTTAGGGCACCGACCTTTCTTGCGCTGAGGGCTGTAGACCCACACCAGCTCCCCAGCCAGAAAATGCCTCCCCTGAGTTCTTACGTCGTAATTACGCTTTTGCCTCAGACCAGCACTCAACTGTTGCTTCCGAGCAAAAGTATGCGCTGACTCAAGGCGGTCCTGGAGTTTCCGTGCATACTCCAGACCCGGGGGTGTGTCTTCAGAATCTGGCCGACCAAACGCCACCATGGCTGGGGTGCGCAGCTCTCTCCCCAACATAAGAAGAGCAGGTGTGCAAGACGTGGTCTCTTGCACTGCAGACCGACACGCCATTAGCACCAGGGGCAAATGATCATCCCAATCTTTCTGGTGCTTCGATGTGAGGATAGCCAGCTGCTGACCCAAGGTGCGGTGGAATCTTTCTACCAACCCATCACTCTGTGGTCGCAAGGGGGTGGTGCGAGTCTTGTGAGCACCTAACCGCTCACACATCGAAGCAAACACCCGGGACTCAAAATTTCTGCCCTGGTCGGAGTGTATGATCTCCGGCACACCAAAATGGCTGAACATGCCTCCCAGCAGTGCATCCACGACTGTTTCTGCCTCTTGGTCAGGCAGCGGGTATGCCTCTGGCCACCGAGTGAAGTAGTCGATGGCTGAGAGAACATAGCGGTTACCCTTGGAAGAGCGCGGCAAAGGGCCCACAATGTCCACTGCCACTCTTTCCATCGGGCCACCCACTGAAAACTGCTGGAGGGGAGCGTGTGACCGGCCAGGGGGACCTTTGCGGGCCACGCAGGGGTCACACTGACGGCAGAAGTCCTCTACGTCCCTTCTACATCGCCCCCAGTAGAAGCACTGTCGGAGGCGACGGAGGGTTTTTGCAACCCCAAAATGCCCAGACCCCGCCGCTCCGTGCATGGCCCTAAGCACGTCTACACGCAGGCTTCTGGGGACCACAACTTGCCACCTATCCTCACCCGTTGCAGGCTCCTTCCAGGCCCTCTGCAGGACGCCCTGGTCCAGCCGCAGCGCATCAAATTTGGACCACAGTCCCTTGGTTGTGGCAGAGAATGCTGCCACTTCTTCCCACGTCGGCCGCTGCCGTGCCACAACCCACTGCAGAACAGGCTGCAGGTCCACATCCTGCTCCTGTTGCTGCTTCCACTCTGCCATGTCTACAGCCTGTAGCGCCCGACACATCAGCTCTCCCCGAGACTGCTCTGATGCCCCGGTTTCCTCCTCCAGGAGCTCCCTCTCTCTCGCCTCTGTCCTCTCACAAAACCGGCACCCGTCTGTTGCACATGGCCGGCGTGAGAGGGCATCCGCGTTAGAGTGACGCACCCCAGCCCTATGCTCCACCTTGAAGTTAAAGGCCTGGAGCTCCTCTAGCCACCTGGCCACCTGCCCTTCCGGCTCTTTAAACGTCATGAGCCACTGCAGGGCGGAGTGGTCAGTCCTCACTGTGAACTCCAACCCACACAGGTAGTACTTGAAGTGCCTGATTGACAATACCACTGCCAACAACTCCCTGCGGGTGACACAATAATGCTTCTCATGCTTGTTGAATGCCCGGCTGAAATAAGCGACAACACGCTCACCTTCTGGCCCCACCTGTGACAACACTCCCCCAACACCCACACTGCTTGCATCTGTCGCTGCGGCTACACGAAAACGTTTTTCACTGTAAACGATACTTTTTCTTATCGTTTCGCTGTCGCGGCCACACGGAGCCGGCATTCCCACTACCCCAAAACGATAGTTTTTGAAAACGGGTTCCAGAGTGGGAAAGTTTGAAAACGGCCTCGTTTCGTTTCCATTGTTACAGCTAAAACGTTTTTGCGTCAGTCACACGTTGACGCTGTGAGCCAATTTAAACACTTCTCTATTGTCTCACAGCGTGGCGTGACACAGTGGCGTGTGTACTGCATCGTTTCATCGTTTTCATCCGTTTTCGTCTGGACAGCAGCGCGTTTCCGTGTGGTCGCAAGAATTTTCGTACCCGTTTTCAAAAAAAACCTCGTTTCGTTTTCGTGTAGCCGTAGCCTGTGTCTAGGATAAAAGGCAAAGCAGGATCAGCTGGAGCCAGCACCGGGGCTTCACACAAAGCACGCTGGAGACTACTGAACGCCTCCTGACATGAGTCCGTCCACAAAAAGTCTTTGTCTTTTTGTAGTAGCTGGAACAGGGGCGCAGCGGTGCCGGCAAAACCCCGAACAAATCTCCGGTAGTACGACGCCAGGCCTAAAAAACTCTTGAGCTGTTTCTGATTAGTGGGGGTGGGCCAATCGGCAACAGCCTGCACCTTCTCCTTCATGGTGCCGATACCCTCCCCTCCCACCTTGTGTCCAAGAAAGTACACCTCCCGCTGCATGAAGTGGCACTTGTCTGGATGTAGTTTCAGGCCAGCTGCTCTAATTCGCTACAGTACCAGCCGCAAGGACCCCAGGGCAGCCTCAAAGGAATTGCCATGCACCAGGATGTCATCCAGGTAGACCACACACTGCTGACGAGGCACCCCAGCTAGCACCCTGTCCATCAGCCTGGCAAAGGTGGCAGGAGCGTTACACAGTCCAAAGCAAAGGACCTTGAACTGCCATAAGCCCCGCCCAGTGCAGAATGCTGTTTTAGGTCTGGCCTCAGGGGCGAGGGGCACCTGGTAATACCCGCTACGGAGGTCCAAGGATGAGAACCAGGAGGACCCTGAGACCAGATCCAGTGACTCGTCAATGCGAGGCAGGGGATAGAAGTCCTTCTTTGTTACGCCATTCACTGGCCTGTAGTCAGAGCAGAGCCGCCAGCCAGTCACCTTCTTAGGAACCATGACCACGGCTGCTGCCCATGGACTATCTGAAGGCTCAATGAGGTCTGCCTGTAGCATCACGTCCACAGCATCGTCACATGCCTGCTGACGTGCCAGTGGAAGACGACGTGGGCGGCACTTGATAGGCTGTGCCTCGCCTGTGTCGATCTCGTGCTGCACTAGATGAGTTCTCCCCACCTCCCCATCACTCATGGCAAAACAGTCTCGAAACTCCAGCAGCAGCTGCCATAACTGTTCCTGCTGCTGTGGATCAAGGCAACTACAGTTTTTCTTCCATATCTCTCTCACTGCAGCCACCATTCCCTCTTTTCCTACCTGAGCCCCTGAGGGCGGGGTCGGTGTGGAAAGATCCCTGTCTGGGGTAACGTGACCACTGTCACTCTGAAAAGGGGACACAACAGAGGAAAGCACGGGGAGAGAGTTCACAACAACAGTCTCTGCTGCCATAGTTGCTAGCCTGTCTGGGTGCCCATCCTGACTAAGCTTGGGGGATAAAGGGACAACTGGCCCCTCATAAAAACTCACAGTCCCCCTTAACAAGTCTAATTGACAGCCTGTAGCCCGTAGAAAATCTAGACCGAGAATACACGGATCCTGTACTGCAGCTATCCATGCTGTGTGACGTAACGATTTACCCCCCACAGTCATAGACAACACGGCCCTGCCAGTCATAGGAGCCAGCTCCCCTGTGACTGTGCGCAGACGTACCAAAGTGGGCTCGAGCCAGGTCCCCTCTGGAACCACATCAGGTCTCACCACAGTCACTGTCGACCCCGTATCCACTAGTGCTGCACAGGGCACCCCTTCAACTGTAATAGGGACATAAAAAGAGTCTCCAACACCGGCACGTCCCACCGCCACGACCATCCCTCCATCTGAGATGTCATCTGCTTCTGGGGAAAGCGGTGCCATGCTTCCCCGGCTGTGATGAAGGGCACCTCCAGGGGGTAGCGAGAGGGGTAGCTGCATTGGTACAGATGGGGCTGAAATCTGGGTCCGCATATCCCCGGCTATGCGGGCCCCGAGCCGTTTCCCGGCAACCTGCCTGAGCTGGGGCACTCTCTGACCAAATGTCCCGGCTGGCCACACCCCCAGCAGACCCTGGGTCCCGGGCGAAGTCTGCGTGTTGTCTGTAATGACACCTCATCTGACTCCTCTCGATGCGGAGGAGCAGCGGTTCTACTCCGAGCCCCTCCTGGATGACCAAGCTTCTCACCCTATCTCTAAGGGAGAGCCAATTTTGCAATTTCAAATATTTATTTCAAATGTCCTTGAAATGGCTCCATATTTATGATTCTATAGGGTGCAGTAATCTACAGATAGCTGCTCTTTAGTGCTGTAAATTGTTCAACTCGCTGAGTTACATCGAGCAGTGACTCACATCAGGAAAAGACATCTTAAAACTGTTTTGGTTTATAAGCCTGAAACCATGAGGGTAGAAAAGCAAGTCTGATGTCTATGCAGTCATTGATTGACTGCAGTTAATAAATTCATTATCCTAAATGGGGAAATGTGTGTGGCCTGCTGTGATAGAAAGAACTGCGCTACCAGTTTTGTTGCATACGCAGTTTATTACAGCCTTCATTTGAACATGTACAGTTGTTATGAGAAAAAATCTGACACAATTTTCAAGATAATGCATGAGATGCACTGACACAGCACAGTGGCTCAGTGATAAAACAGAATGATCGGAATTAAATCAAAAACATTTCTGTAGCAAGATTACTTTATGGTAGAAGATTTTATTGAGGGTTAAATTATCTTTGTTAAAAGCATTGTTTCAATCTAAATTGTCTGAGGTCTGTTTCACTGTCTTAAAAAACCTGTGTTCACTTCATCAAATCAGCGATTCAGTAAATTAAATGTTCACATCTGCAACACATCTTAAGCTTTATCCTAAAATATTCCCCTAAATTATTTCCCAGCATTATTCTCATTTATTTTCTGTAAGCATTTCATTAGCATCAAATATTGCACTAGAAAATATTTACCTCTGAATGCTGGGTTGTACTCCTATGTTTTAACACTTTTCAAATTAAATTCAGTTTATTTATATAGCGCCAAATCACAACAAATGTCATCTCAAGGCACTTCAATGATACAGTCCTATTCAAGCCAATTAGAGTCAATTAAGTATTTTTAATTACTCAGAGAAACCCTTTATATGAATAAAGCACACTGGCTTTGGATCTCAGAGCAGCAGAGCATTTACATTCAGTTTCATTTGTTCTACAGCAAGTCAGAAAACGTTAGCTTGTATATATGAGTACCCGCTGGCATGACAAACACAACTACAACACAACACAGATAAGATGAATAGGTGCATTTCTTACATTTCTCATTTGGTGCCTGCTGACTGTCCATTCAAAGACTTTTCAGTCACTTTACTGTTCAGAGTACACACTGAAGAAATGTCACAAAGGTCATCCCATTTTTAAATCAGATATGATGTGCTTTAGTCACCAAGCTGTACGCAAGTACACAACACAAAGAAATACTGTTGCATTAATGTGTAATATTCATGCACATTTCACAAAACATTATGCTAATTTGATATGGAAGACATCTTTATCATCACTGTGGGTCTAAAACAATATCATATCAGAAATCACTCAGTAAAAGCATATGATTATTAGCAACAACAATAATAACAATTAGTACTGATATCATGGCTATGTCTTATGGCTTAGGGCGTCAAAGCCACCAATACAAGTATTATCTGTGTTGTATAACACATAGAGCTGTCAGTGAACCTTTTGCACAGATGACACTCAGTGTCCAGCAGAAGAACCTTGATGTTATTGGGTAAAGCTCAAATCAGAGAGAGAACACTAGCCAATCAGAGGCAATAAAGTGTTGATGGCCTACATACCATCCACCCATTAATCCATTTTCTATTTCCACTTAAAGCAATTCAGGATTATGTGCTAAACCCTTTCCCAGCTGTCATTGGGCAAAAAACAGGGTGCACCTGTTGTTAAATCTGATTTGTCGATAGCAACAGAAAATTAGAAAAATATTTTTTTGTATTGTTTGTTATTTTATGTATCAGTCTGGAAAACGAAACAAGGACACACATTGTCTCTTTTTTTGGACTCATATTGGACTCCAAGTCCAATATGAAAAACACCCCATTTCTGTTTCTGCAGGTGTCATTAATACTGAAAAATCAAATTGTGCAAATGTGTCTTCAAGCCCCAGAAATGGCTACAGTTAAAAAATGGGGAATCTGAAAGCCAAACTTTTCTTAAATTTGAAACCAACTATATCTTTTCTATGTCTTTGAAAAATGGTGAAACATAAACATATGCTGGGGAGATAAGTAGAAATATGTATGAAACGAGCCCCATTTTGATTTCCAAATATGTTTCTATCCAATCCACATTCCAGAGCGGGGAGGGAGGACGACACTGGGCGGGTCGCAGGTCCATCACAGGGCCTGTCAGTACATCAGTACATGTATAAAAAAGAGCGCAGATTCACTCTGGTCAACTGTTAACTGGTCAACCATAACACAAAGTATATAGTTACAGTTACTCCTCAATAATTGTAAACACCATAGATTATTATATATGATAATATTATAGATTTAAACAAAAAATGATTGATATCTATGTGCTTTGATTTAGTATTATGTCAAATGGGATCTTACCTTTGTCATTATAGAAGGTCGTCAACTATGTTCTTGAGAGGATCATTTTGATTGTTGTAGTCCTTGTTGTTGATCCATGTTTTAATGGTGTCACAATCTTGCTGAGTCATGACATCTTTTCCTCTGAACTCTTTAAACCAGATGTCAACCATATTTTTACTGTGTTCCTGAAAACTATTTTCAAAAACACGTCGCTGGAATTTAGAGCGATTATCTTTCTTAAAATCCGGAAAGCCCTTGGTGGAATTCAGCTGGCATCTCAGCATTGACCCAAGGATCGTCAGTTTGAACGAGTCCACAACATTGTCTGTGCTGATGGTTTCAGTCAGCAATTTTCTGAAGGCTGGTGATTTTGTACTGGGAAACTCATGATGACAGTCTGCAGGCACAAAAACAGCTGGAAGTTCACGGCCGTGGGATTTCTTCACACCAGGAATCAGTCTGTGATTCAGAGGAGAGGAGTTTGTTGCCACTTCAAGCATGGCTGTTGCTAATTTGCTATTTTGGTTCAAGGTTATAGCTCCTCGTATACAGCTGACTGGTGGCTGGTGATCAGCATGGATGAATTGCCCTATGTTTAATTTTTGTTGAAGTTTTTGCATTAATTTGTATTTTCCTCCTTGTCCAATCTCTTTCATACATATTTCTTTCAGTTTGTCTGTGAGTCTTGGTGCAGCTCCCTCTGCCATGTACCAGTCTCCTCCTCTGAGTGTTTCAGTCCACACTTTTCGTTTGATGAAAGGCTCCCAATGGCCTGGATGTCTGAGTAGAGTATCGGCCTCCAGAGATCGGAGGTTGTCTGCCTCCGAAGCAATCTTTTCTTCACAAGCTTTTGGTTTCATGCCTCGTGCCAAAGCATGAAACAGGCAGCTGTTGCCCTTTCCTTCAATGATCATTGTCTCATTATTGATGCGCACATCATAATGGCCACTGGGATATTGGGAACTCGTTGGTCTGTAGATCAGTGTCACAGTTTGGCTTGCAGGTTTAGTACTTGGGTTCACCTCCTGCATTTTGTTGAGTCTGCCACGTTTATCCTCTGTTAGGATGACAACCTTAGTACCAGTGGCCTCTGACAGGACTCTGACATCGAGAATGGTGCCCACATTCTCAGGGTTCTTGATCCTCTCAGCATGTGACCTTGACTGTTTACCTGCATCTCCTTCAACTTTAGAATTCAGATTTACTGGCATGTTTGTGATATATCTGTTGTTTTGTCCAGCTCTGAGTTTTTCATCTGTTCTGTCACTCTTTAATCCACTTCTTGCATGTTTCCGGACGACACCATTCACTTCACTTTGAACACGAGAAACAATGTGACCAGAGAACTTCTGGTGGAAGACTTCTACTAAAGCATCAGCCAATAAATCACTGGTGACTTTGGCTAAATCTTGTTTAAATGCCTTCAGCATCTCAGTATCTGAGGGAGATAGATCATTTACCATCACTTTCTCTGGATTTACTTTTTCTTTTTTAAACTTATTCAGCTCTTCCTGAAGGTTTGAGAAGAATTTGCTGGAGAGGGTGAGTACTGCAGCGATGGCATCTCCTGCAAGTGTCATGTAGTGGATAGCTTGAATGGATGATAAAATTGCCCGCACTTTTCCTTTGGCCCCTGCTTTAGCCCTGCTTTAGCTGCATCAATCACTGTGATGAGGGATGAGTTCAGCTTGTTCTGCCACTTGAGGTCTGCATGGAATGGCTGGACTGCAGTTTTGCTTAACTGTCTGAAAATGGCCAGCAGATCACTCCTTCGGTTTTTGTCACTCAGCAGATCATTGAGTTGATCTTTATCCTGGAGGTGTGAGAGGATAATGGAGTCCACTAATGTAGCCAAAGGCTTTTTTTCTATGTTGGATTTTATGTCGTCAGTAATTCCCTTCTGCACTTCACTTTTTATCTTGTTTAAGATTTGTTTCAGTATTTCTTCCTCTGCCTTCCAGAGTCCATAGGAATGATTTCCTCTACTACCATTTTAGCCACATGCTTTACTGCATTCTTCATGTTTGCCTTTGCAACAACACTTAAACCGTCTGCAGTCTGCCTTGAGAAGAACTTTGGCAATGACTTAAACTTTTTGCCTAAACTTTTAATTAGAACTTTGCAACGTTTGAAGCCCTTTGCAATCAACTTCCCAACTCCAAATGTTATGATGGATAGACCAACAGAAATGGCTTTCTGTATAGCCCATGATTTCCAGCTGAACTCTCCCGTTACCATGGCCTCTACACCAGAGATGCAGTCTGATATTCCTTCAATTATCAACCCATTGCCGACTTGAGCTAATGTACCACATGTAAACACAGTGAGCAATGCTCCTCCAACAATTTGCAAAAGTCCTAAACAGAACACCAGCAGACCTTCCCATGAGAAACGAGGCTCCTCTTCCACAGCAAATACATATTTCAGGCCTTGATTGTAGAGGTTGTAGGCTTCCACTTGGAGTTCCTCATCAGCATTTGACATCAAAGAGAAAACTGGTGATTTTTTGGCCAATGCATCCCTACCTTTTTCTTTAATTTCATCAAGCTTTTGGATGGCCTCACTGATGTTTTCATCAAATAATCTGTACATACAGCACCTGGTTGTTAACTGTGTTTCAAGGCTGGTTGATTCATTGTTTGTTGAGTGTGCAGAGGCCATTTTTATGAACTGCAAACAGGCCATGGATTCTTCAGTGAGACACTTCAGAGACACCTGTGCCTTTCTTAGATCTTCTCCAGCATTAATAAGGTAATCTGCCTTCTGCTGCTTGATAGTGCAGTATGCGTGGCTGTAAAAAGCTACAGCTGCCCAAGTTTCATCTTGATTCATGGCTTTTTCAAAGAGCCTGGCACCAAGGTCCCATTGTTTTTCATCCACAGCAATATTTCCAAACTTGATGTAGTGATAAATGCTAGAACATGGTGACATTTGACTTTGAGACTGACTTCTTGCCTTTGTCAAATCAGCTTTCAAACTCTGTTGCAATTCATCTCTTTTCAGCTGGTCAATTTGTTCTGACTTAGTTTGCAGCCAGATCCCCCAGTACTCGTTCATGATTGCAACAACAGCTCTTCTTTCATCTCCATCTGTGTTCTTGTAAATATCTTGAAGAGTTTCACAGTACTGTGAAAACAGGTCCTCCCGCAGATTCATCTCAGTGACATCATTCATCATGTGATTCATCTTTTCTGCTGCAAGTCTATCTCTTGTGCTCTTAGCTTCCTCCAGAGACGACGTCATCCTGAAATCCTGCTGCATGTGTTCAGTGGACATGATTATCTGAGCAGATCCAGGTTTACCTTTTCGTGCTGTTCGGCCAAAAGCCTGCAGTTCCACTCTTGTATTTTCAGAGAGGAAGGAGAGGATTACAAATAATCCTCCAATTTTGTTCACCGTTTTGGATACTTTAATGTTTGTGCCACGCCCAGCAAGGTTTGTGGCAACAAGGACATCACCAGGAAGTAGTTCCTTGTCTATTTTGCTCAAACTTTCTTTGTCACTGCGGCAGTAGAGAACGATTTCACCTGGAATGCTGCTTTTCAGCTCGTCATAGATCTCTTTAGCTTTGTTGATTGTTTCACAGATTACCAGGGCTGCTCTTCCATCTCTGTATGAGTTTGGGGAAATCTGAGCCATAACCACACGTTTTATTTCAGATTTCCACTCTTCAGATGATTTCTTCACAGTACCTTTGACTTCAAACAACTTCTTACTGTTGAATGTTGGCATTTTGCAGGCAGACAAATTTGGATATAGATTCTGCAAAAACAAAATGTCTGTTTTGCTGCCCAGTGTACCCGTTGTTCCATACATCTTCCCCTGGTACTTTTCAAAGAAGGAGATGTTAGAAATGTAGTTTGTCACTGTTGAAATTGTGCTCAGTTTGATTTGATGTTTAATCTCAACAAACTGCTGCAGGCCATCACCCCATTTCTTATTCAGTTCTACAATTCCAGTAGATCTGAAGTCCACAGGACAGACATTGTTGTTTTCTGTAACATAATCTCGTCCTTCCCTCAGCTTCATTGCCAGAAAGGCATTCTGAACCCACACTGACACTTTCTGCTCAATCAGATTCTTCAAGAATCCAGGTATACTGATTTTGTCTTTATTGTTTGTACAAGGGGTGTACTGAATTTTTTCTGAGATTAACTCTGCAATGGGCTTAATGAGAATATCCTCTGAGTCATAGAGAGCACAGCACACGCCTTCTTCCAAGACAAGAAACTTCAGCTCTGGAATGTCGTGTTTGTTGTACGGGCTGAGCTTTTTCAGACAGAGCAATCCCTCTTCATTTAAAGTGTACACGGTAAAGCCATAGGGGACATAGTTCTCCAGTTCTTCCAAAAAAATCAACCACAGCATCCTGACTCACAGTTTTCAGTTTCTTATAAAGTTCATCCTTTTCACTTTTGTAGATATCCTCTGTAAAGCCTTCTGGTACAGTGTTTGTATTCTCAACAATGTATAAAATGTCCATTGGATCATTAATTTCACTTTCTTCTGTGTTGATTGAGTCAAAGATGGCCTTGAAGAATGAAGCAGGAGGACCCTGTACAAGTACCTGGTGCCCTGAAGACAGGAAGCCATACTGGCTGACATGGCCCCAGATCATGGCCAGAATAGTGTTCAGATGCTGCATGGAGACCATGGGGCTGGACAGGTAGGTCAGCTGCACTCCCTGATCCAACAGTAGTGAGTCTACTTCATCAATTATGATACACTGATAGCTGCGATCAGATCTCACATCCTTCATCTCAAATACCTGGCGAAGGTGATCTGCAGCAAAGGTTTCAATAGTTCCATAGACAACATCCATCTGGTAGCACTTTTTTCTATCCTTGTCCTCAGTCTTATTTGTGTTTGTGTCAACTGTAATGCCAAAGTACTTGTAGAATTCACTCCATTCTTCTGCATCTCTTTGACATAACACTGACGAAGTCGACACCACATCTACTTTTTCGCCTCTAAGCACACGCAGCGCTGCAAACATTGCTATGACACAAGACTTCCCCTCTCCAGTGCCCATTTCAAGGAGCTTCCCAGTGTCAGACAAGGCCAAAAGGCACCAGCTAATCATCTGAGTGGTTCTGGGCCACCACTTCCCTCCAGCAATTCTCAGGTGAACAACATTGCATAAGACTGCCAGGAGCTCCTGGAGGTTTTCTGTTTCCATGTCGTGACTCAGATTTTTTGCTTTTTGTACATCTTTGTGTTGTTCAATTTCACCAGTTTTGATCAGATTGGCTACATGAGTTACTACACTGTATGTTTTACTCAGTGTTTGTTCATCGATGTCTTTCATCTGTCGTATTTCATCAAAAAGAGTGTCAATATCTTTCATTTTCTCATCTCTAAGGTTCTTTTCTAACTGTTCAACCAGACTCTCAGTTCGATGTGAACCTAAAAGTTTGAGAAAGGACCGATTCCTGTCATCTGTCCACTTGGAAGAAACTTGGTATGTTGCCATCAAATGTAAAATCTTCATGATGGAAATACATCCTTCATCATAATGGTGGTCAGTTAATTCTCCAAGGAGGTTCAAGGTTTCTGCTGGTGACCAAAGTCCAAGGTCTGAAACCATCTGAAAGATGTCTTTGACTTCTTCTTTTAGGCCCAGGAGTTCTTCTGCACAGGCAAATAAAACCTCTAAACACCATCTGTCAGCAGATGATGTCAGGTTTTTTTCAGCCTCTTTTTCACCAGTGACCACTCTCAGGAGGTTCTCAAGAAAGGTCAAAATGAACATCTCCTTAGAAGACAATCCCTTCCCAGTAGTTTTCTTTAAGATGTTGGTGATTTTACTCTCAGGATTTGTGTCTTTGTTTAGGTTCAAGTGGAGTAGCTTGAAAAAAGCCTTGATAAAGCTTTGTTTTTGTGCCATGTCATGACTTTGGAATTTACACATGAGGTTTTTCAGAACTTTTGCAGCAAACTCCAGGGAATCATTGTCATTGAGCCTTGAAAGTTTCAGATTATGGAATGAACTCAAACATTGTTCTTCAATGATGTATCCTCGAATACGCTCAGGAATCCCTGTTTCCATCAACTTGAAGCTGTTCGCAAAGTAATCTGACACAAAGTTTTCCAGTGTACCATACACAATGTCTGCCTGATACACATCCTGGAATGCTGCATCGTTTTCTCTTGTGTTTGTGTTGAGAGAAACTCCAAGATTCTTGTAGAAGTCAGACCACTCCTTAGTTTGCTCTTCTGCCTGACCATCAGAGCTCAGCACAATGTCCACTTTGTTTCCAAAGCGGACTTGTGTGGCTGCAAACATGGCTATAGCACAAGGGTCTTCTTCCACGCCAACTAGTTGTGGCAGTCCAGTCTTCTCCTTCAGCATCAGTACGCACCACTGCAACATGTGCTTCACCGTGGGCCACCAGCCTTTTGTGTCAAAGACTGCTTTGCAGAGCTGAGACAGACATTTCTGTAAGTCAACAGCATTTAAGGCTCCACATTTCAGGTCATCTTTTTGTAGTGTTGAAACCTTTTCTGAATGCCGCAAGACATCAGTGGTGATGTTTTCTATCATATCAATCACACAATCATCCAATTTCTGTGACAAACTTAGTTCTTCCAGAGCTACACGTAGACTGCTCCCATCTATCTTTCTGAGAATCTTTTGGAAATCTTCATGGAATCTCTTAGAGTCAACAAAATCGAGAACCTTGAGGAGAGAGTGCCCAAACTCATCTGTCCATTCTGGTGATATGTCATATACTTGAATCAACATTAGGACTCGAGTTATTGAAACATCGTTTGTACATTTCCCTGACAGTACTTTGAGCAGAGCCAGTGCCTCCATTGGGGTCCATTGGTTTGATTCCATAAGTCTAAGGACCATTTCAGTGGATTCAGAGTGGGTTTCTTTGTCATTTAAATGTGTGAGTGTGGATAAAAGGAGCTTCAAGCACTGGATCTCCGTATTAAAAATAAACATGGAGTTTCTGTTAACTGCATCATCCAGTGATGATGTGAGGATGCTCAGGAATTCTGTAGCAATGAGGTGCTCAGTGGTGAGCTCACCTTCAGCCCATTGATTGGCTATCAGAACTGCGTCAGTGTCAGAGCTATTGCTGTTGGTGAAAAAGTGCATCAGGGTAAGATACAGGGCTTGAGTCAACATGAAACTCTCAGAAACATTACATGCTGATTGGCTGATGGACTCCACCAGGGACTGCACATGATTGCCGATGCTTTCTAGAGAAATTTCCTCGGATATTTCCAGAGACAGGGCACACAGCTCTGTGATGTACACTTGAGCGTGTTGTAGAGTGCCGAGAGATGGAGGAGCACTAATCCATTCATCAAACAGAAGTTTGTCCAGAGCTGACAAGATCTTTCCCAGCTGATCAGCTGGCAGCTCGGTGAGACTGAGATCTGAAACCTCAATATTACATTTCAAAGAGAGGATTTCTAGAAGCTCATCATTGCCACTGTCTGAGTCATAGTCAATCTCAAATTGATCCAAATGACCTTTCAGAACCTTTTGCTTGGACTCCTGCTCCTCTGATATGCTGCTGCTCAGTTGTCTGTCATATTGCTCTTTGGCTTGTTGCTGTGATTCTTCAAGTCTTTGATTCAGTTGTTTTTCTCGTTCCTCTTCTCTTCTCCTTTCCTCTTCTTGTCTCCTCTCTTCCTCTATTTTCTGTCTCTCCTCCGCTTCCGCTCTTCTTCTTTCTTCCTCTCGTCTCCTCTCTTTTCCTTCTCTCCTCCGCTCTTCTTCTTTCCTCCTCCCTTCTACTTTCCTCTTCTCTCTTCTGTCTTTCCTCATCTCGTCGCCTCTCTTCCTCTCTTTTCCTTCTCTCCTCCGCTCTTCTTTCCTCCTCCCTTCTACTTTCCTCTTGATCCCTGAATGTCTTATGAAAACAGTATGCACACTCGTGTAAAAAAATATCATATGGCCTGTAGTATTCACCTCTGTTGAACACATATACGTATTTTCCATGAACGGTATCACAATACAAATCATTAAAGGATTTGCATGGAGGCAGGACTTTATTACACTTGCAGCATCTCAGCCTGTCGCCCATGTTACTCTCTGATGGTACTTTGTTCCCCATTTTTGTCAAGCAGTTATGTGGTTGTTTAAATGTGAATCCACGTATTCCTGCAAAACAAATATACACACATGAGAAACATTTAAAAGAACACATACAGTGCCTTCCATAACATTTGTGACACAGTATTATTTTTTCTAATTCACCCTCTGCTCTTCATTGTAAAATTCTAAGTAAAATAATTCATATGTGATTAAAGTGCACATTCCAGGCTTTAATTTGATGATGATTTGATTTGATCTGTAGGGTTCATTGTTCAACATGAGGAGAGAAGCTGTGCCAGTGAAAGTCAAACTAGACAACTGTCTGGAATATCATTAAGACAAAAGAACGTACTGGCAAGCTCTGTAATCACAAAGGGTGTAGGGTGTAAGTTTAACTTATTAAACACCCGCCGGTTGTGTCTGTGTGGTATGATGAAACATTTCAGCCGTGATAGCATGACATGGGGCGTAGCTCCAGACCACCACACAACTCCGTCAGATGCGTTCTGTAGAACCATGAAAAGACCCGACCTCGGAGAAGGAGCTGAAATGGTTATAGGAACTGAGGGAGATAGCCCCGAGTTCCTGTATGTCCGAACACGGGAGAAAACGGCCCCGCGGATTAAAAGGTTATTAGAACTGCCAATGGTTCCTACAGTCCGAAAGCGGCTATTAACCCAATTTTAGGTCTTTTGCAGCTTCACAATAAATAATTTTCAGGTGTATAAGGCTAAATTGGTGTGATTTTTATGGAGTCATTTCTAGTTGGTAAGCAAGTTTTTATCTGTATCTACTTTTGTTAATAAATTCATAATAAATAAAGGTTCTGGACCAAATGAGTCCACCTCAATTATAAGTATCATACATGGACCCGAAATGGCTCCGGGCCGGATGATGCGTTCTATGAATGGATCCAAAACGGATCCGGGCCGGATGATGTGATCTATGAACGGATCCAAAATGGATACGGGCCGGATGATGTGATCTGTGAATGGATCCAAAACGGATCCGGGCCGGATGATGTGATCTATGAACGGATCCAAAACGGATCCGGGCCGGATGTGGCATTTAATGTGTGGATCCGTGATCTGGATCTGTTCCGGATCCGTTCCTGAGCCTACCCTAAATCCGGAATGAATCCGGTCTGGCGTCCGTTTGCTATCTGGGCATCCTAACTGGTAGCATCTCAGTGTGGTTCGGGAGCTGCACAGCCATGGACCGTAAGGCCCTACGCAGTGTGGTCCGATCTGCTGAGTGCATCATTGGTAGGAAACTACCAACCCTTCAGGACATCTACCACACAAGATGTCTTCGTAGAGCTGGCAGAATCCTAAAAGATTGCCATCACCCATCTTTCAGACTGTTCACTATGCTGCCTTCTGGTAGGCTGTATATAGAAGCATCCGGTCTCGCACCCACAGAATGGAGAACAGTTTCTATCCTAAGGCCATCAGGCTTCTAAATAGACTATAATGCACTCTCATCACTTACACACTCGACACTTTACACATGCCTACCTCCACTGCTGTTTCCACTGCAACTTGCAATATTGCACAAGATTGTATTTTTTAAGTTACCTTATGTTCTAGGTTAGTATAGGTCTTAGATTAGCATAGGCTATTATTGTCAGGAAGGTGGGTTGGAAGGTAGGACGCGGATGCAGAATTGAGGATTAAAGTAAAACTGTGAGTTTATTTCACAAAAAGATGGTAAACAAAAGGCGCGGCTGAGCCGGATACAAAACCCTAAACTGTGGAAATATCTATAACAAAACAAAACAAAAGCATGGAAACTTATCTGTGAATTATCTTTGGCGTGGCATGGAGGGTGACGTAAAAGAATCTCACAAGAACTGAAAGGAAACCTGGAAACTAAATACTGTGGAGGGTGATTAGGGATTGAGTGCAGCTGAAGGGGAAAACACAGGTGAGGGACGTGAGGCTGATGGCATGACATGAGAGGGTGGCGTGACATGAAAACTAAACAAGACCTGAACCTAAAACATGAGAAAAAACTAAAGACATGAACTATAACCCAAACATGACCTAAAACACATGGCATGAGTCCATGGCGTTACAGAGCCCCCCCCTCAAGGGGCGGATCCCAGACGACCCTAAAAAAAAAATCTGAGGGTGGGAGGGAGGGGCTCGAAACGGGTCCGCCGAGGACCAGACATCCGGCGGCGTGGCTGCAGTGGCCAACCCGGCATGCAGCTCGTACCGGCTTCGGGCGGCAGGAGACGGTGGTCTGGCGGATGGCCAGGCTTCCCATGGCATGGCAGCAGGAGGCAGTGGTCTGGCGGGCGGCCAGACTTCCCATGGCGTGGCAGCAGGAGGCAGTGGTCTGGCGGGCGGCCAGACTTCCCATGGCTTGGCAGCAGGAGGCGGTGGTCTGGCGGGCGGCCAGACTTCCCATGGCTTGGCAGCAGGAGGCGGTGGTCTGGCGGGCGGCCAGACATCCCATGGCGTGGCAGCAGGAGGCGGTGGTCTGGCGGGCGGCCAGACATCCAATGGCGTGGCAGCAGGAGGCGGTGGTCTGGCAGGCGGCCAGACATCCCATGGCGTGGCAGCAGGAGGCGGTGGTCTGGCGGGCGGCCAGACATCCCATGGCGTGGCAGCAGGAGGCGGTGGTCTGGCGGGTGGCCAGACTTCCCATGGCGTGGCAGCAGGAGGCAGTGGTCTGGCGGGCGGCCAGACTTCCCATGGCTTGGCAGCAGGAGGCGGTGGTCTGGCGGGCGGCCAGACTTCCCATGGCGTGGCAGCAGGAGGCGGTGGTCTGGCGGGTGGCCAGACATCCCATGGCGTGGCGGCAGGAACAGGCGGCGGTCCGGCGGACGCCCAGACCCCCCATGGCGTGGCAGTAACAAGCGGCGGTCCGGCAGACGCCCGGACTTCCGTCGGCGTGGCAGCAGGCGGTGTGGCAGGCGGCCCGACATTTCATGACGTGTCAGAGGTGGAGCCGTAAACCCTCCGGCGGGCGGCCGGACCTCCGGCGACGGGGGTAGCCCCCCCCTCAAGGGATGGATCCCAGACATCCCAAAAACCTGGGGGTGGGAGGGAGGGGCTTGAAAGCAGTGCTCTGTGGGCTGCTCTGTGGGCTGATCTGTGGGCTGATCTGTGGGCTGATCTGTGGGCTGATCTGTGGGCTGATCTGTGGGCTGATCTGTGGGCTGATCTGTGGGCTGATCTGTGGCTATGGCTGTGGGCTGATCTGTGGACTGATCTGTGGCTATGGCTGTGGGCTGATCTGTGGCCTGATCTGTGGCTATGGCTGTGGGCTGATCTAAAGCTATGGCTGTGGGCTGATCTGTGGACTGATCTGTGGCTATGGCTGTGGGCTGATCTAAAGCTATGGCTGTGGGCTGATCTGTGGACTGATCTGTGGCTATGGGCTGATCTGTGGACTGATCTGTGGCTATGGCTGTGGACTGATCTGTGGCTATGGCTGTGGGCTGATCTGTGGACTGATCTAAAGCTATGGCTGTGGGCTGATCTGTGGACTGATCTAAAGCTATGGCTGTGGGCTGATCTGTGGCTATGTCGGGCCCCACGGCCTCTGTGACTTGCTCGGGCCCCGCGGCCTCTGTGACTTGCTCGGGCCCCGCGGCCTCTGTGGCCAGCCCTGGAACGGCTGGGGCCGGGGCCAGCTCTGGAACGGCTGGGGCCGGGGCCAGCTCTGGAACGGCTGGGGCCGGGGCCAGCTCTGGAACGGCTGGGGCCGGGGCCAGCTCTGAAACGGCTGGGGCCGGGGCCAGCTCTGAAACGGCTGGGGCCGGGGCCAGCTCTGGAACGGCTGGGGCCGGGGCCAGCTCTGGAACGTCGGCCTCTGTGACTGCTGGAGAAATGGAGGGAGTGTACAGCACGCTTACCTTCTCTGGTTCCCTGCCGAAAATGTCCAGCTCAGCAGCGCGCCGTACACTCCACGCCTCTTCCCAGATGTGAGATGTGTTCACTATCCAAGTCTCAAGAACCTGTTTAGCCAAAAAGAAATCCAGGAGTTCATTGGAAACTCTGTATCTTTCCTCAGAGCTGCTCTCCCGTGCAGAGCAGCTCCAGAGATTACCGGCCAGCTCCCAAAATTCCTCAAAGTCTGGCGTGTCCATGTCTGGTGAGATTCTTCTGTCAGAAAGGTGGGTTGGAAGGTAGGACGCGGATGCAGAATTGAGGATTAAAGTAAAACTGAGTTTATTTCACAAAAAGATGGTAAACAAAAGGCGCGGCTGAGCCGGATACAAAACCCTAAACTGTGGAAATATCTATAACAAAACAAAACAAAAGCATGGAAACTTATCTGTGAATTATCTTTGGCGTGGCGTGGCATGGAGGGTGACGTAAAAGAATCTCACAAGAACTGAAAGGAAACCTGGAAACTAAATACTGTGGAGGGTGATTAGGGATTGAGTGCAGCTGAAGGGGAAAACACAGGTGAGGGACGTGAGGCTGATGGCATGACATGAGAGGGTGGCGTGACATGAAAACTAAACAAGACCTGAACCTAAAACATGAGAAAAAACTAAAGACATGAACTATAACCCAAACATGACCTAAAACACATGGCATGAGTCCATGGCGTTACAATTATGTGTATTATATGTTCAATATAGCTCTTGTAATTAGCGTAAAATGTATATTGTAGTATCCACATTGCCTATTTATTGTTACTGTTTTTGTTAGAATACTTATGTCATGACATGTTACGGCATGTTATGTCTTGTTATGGTAGCTGCTATACGGTGTCCTGTCCTAAGAATTTCAGTGCCCAGTCCGACTCTGTTGTTCTGTGTATCTGACAATAAAAGACTTGACGTGACACCACTTTCAATAATATTATAGACAGGTTTCCTCCCAATAAATAAACATCTCCAAACGCAGTTCTGGAACAAGGTTTAAAAATGTCGGCACAATAGATTTCAAATAGAAGGAGCTTCTTTAATTCCTGGATTGATTTGGGGCTAATCAATAACAGATTAAATAGTAAGTAAGTCTGATAGATTCCCAGCTCCAGTATCAGGTAAAATATGCATTGCTATCCACAGCTTGAGTCAATAAGTTAAACAAAAAACACTAAATAAGCTTGTTACATTACCTTAAAGCTGCAGTCGGCAAGTTTTCAAAATTTTTTTATTTATTTATTTTTTAATTTGACTGGCGGGTTAGACGCCAACTGGCGTATTACCGCCACCTACAGGATGATCAGGATCACTACTGATGCGTCAGTCTCTTAAATTCTGGCATAGAGGCCAGAGGATTTTAAGAACTTCACTAAACTGGAGGTAACTTTATAGTCCTTCAGTTGCAACAGAACGGGGATGGAGACAGTGGCAACACCAAGATCGAACAATTCAGTAAAAAGTATACGCCTAAAAATTCTATAATTCACACACACTAATAATACATGGGAAACTGTCTCGGGTACTCTGCACACGTCACAGAGTCCATCTCTGTGTTTATGAATGAAGTGTAAATTAGAATTCAGGGCGCAATGCCCTAATCTGAGACGTGTTAGCACTACCTGCTGAGACCTAACTCCAGGTACAGTACACGGAGTGTTTATAGACGGCTGAATTGCATACAGATGTCTTCCCTTTACATCTCTGCCCCACTGGAGTTGCCATGACTGGAACACTTCCTCCATAAGCTTACTCCTCAGTTCTGTTCGACCAGGCCTGACTGGCATACTAACTGCATTGCTCTCTAAACTTTCTTTGGCACATTGGTCGACTAGCTCGTTTCCCTCAATACCCATGTGAGCTGGGACCCACAGAAATGAGATGTAACAGCTTCTCTTGTAAAGGTCATTCAACAGTAGAAGAATATCAGAGATTAAATCAGGACGAGCATTAGAAGAATAAACTTGAAGACAGCGAAGGACTGACAGGGAGTCGGAGCAGATCAACACGAGTTTAGTTTGCGCCTCTACCACCCATTGCAGGGCTTTTAAAATGCCCATCGCCTCTGCAGTAAATACAGACATATTGTCACTTATCCTGTACCCTTTTTTTATTATTGAGCACTGGGATACAAAAAGCGCAACTTACTCTACCGGAATCAGGGTCTTTAGATCCATCTGTGAATATTTTTAAAGAAGAGTTCCAGTTAAGATGGATGTATTCCACAGCAGAATCCCTAGAGAATTCTACTTCTTCATCGTGTTTATCTTTGTGCAACCCAAGATCGACTTGTACAGAGGGGAGGAGCCAAGTAGGGACAGGTCCCCAATATGAACTCTGAACTGGAACCAAGTCAACTAACTTAAATTCCTTGGCCCATTCCATGCACTGTTTTAAGAAAGGCTGATTTCTTGCCTGCTCGGGGCCAAATTCATAGCAGTCCGTGAAGATATGACTAGTAGGGCAGGTAGACAATCTTTCTCTGAGTCTATTCCAGTAGTGTAACGAGAGTTGGATTCTCCTTAGCGTTAGAGGCTTCTCTCCCGTTTCGACAAGGAGCGCAGAGGTAGATGTGGAGGAGAACGCACCAAGGCAGACCCTAAGGGCCTTTGACTGCATAATATCAATCTTTTTTAAACAAGAAGGTGCAGCTGCCCCATATACCTGACACCCATAATCAAAAATAGACCTTATCATAGCTTGGTATACGGTTAACAGGGTGCCCTTATCCGCCCCCCAAGAAAACCCAGTCAAACATCTCAAAACATTTAACACCTTGCCAGATTTAGCAATTATATTGGAAATATGGTTGTTCCAATTAAGTTTGCTATCGAGCCACATACCTAGGTATTTGAAAGATTCCACCTTCTCTATGGGGGAGCCATAAAGAGACAAAGACACATCACATATTTTCCTTTTTCGACTAAAAACCACAAATTTAGATTTAACCACAGATATCTTAAAACCCCATTTCCTAGCCCAATTTTCTACAATATTCAACTTGTGTTGCAACTTATTTGAGATAAAAGGGATATTCCTGCCCTTGACCCAAAGGGCCCCATCATCTGTGTACAAGGACTTCCCGGTCCCTTGGGATAGGTCTAAAAACATGTCATTGATCATAACGTTGAAGAGAATCGGGCTGATTACGCTTCCCTAGTTTTCAAAATTGCGAGTCTAAAGTCGGAAAATTCGAACTGACACAACTTTCAGGTCCCTCCCCCAACCTCTAACAAGCTCCGAATCACCCCCCAAACCCCTCCCTCTCTGCGGACGAGGTTGTGCACGTGAATTCACACCAGTGTGAGCGCACACAAGCTGGGGCAGACTCACGCTCAGCAGCGTGTAAACAAGCTGTGATTGACAGGTAGGATTCCTCCACCCTAACTTGATTGGTTAAAAACGGGAGCGCTCGGTTTTTGTAAGCATGATTACAGGCTTCAGAGGGAGCTACAGATTTCGTTATTTTTCCTAAACAGCCTATTTAATATTCTACTTCCAGAATCCCATTACAGTTCAAGCTAATATGACTAAAAAAAAGTTGCCGACTGCCGCTTTAATGTGGAGGCTTGGGTGGAGAGTGCTATCTGTGCCACGGAGCCAATGCCGGTTTGGCAATGGTATTATCCGGGACCTATCCCGGCCCAAACCATCGACCTGGACTGCTTGGCCCATGGGGAAAATAGTTGTAACTAATTTTTGTCACTTATCTTATTCTTGCATTAATATCAATTCAACTGTAGTCTGCATAAATTCACCATTGCAGCGCAGCCGCCTGCTGCATCACAGCAGATTAAATAGGTTCTACCATGTAAGGGAATTCTCTCCTCCCAAATGTTTCAGATGGTTTGGCCCATGGCTCGTCTTTTAAATAACAATGGCGCGAAACAGAGCGCGTCAGTGATGGAGGGTAGAAAGAGGCCAGGTGGAACAGAGAGGGCTAAGCTCAAAAAAAGACAGGAGGTGGCAGCCAAATGTGCCAAATTGACAGATATCTTCTCAAGACAAGCTGGTAGGTTACTGAGAGATATGGATAATAGGCCTGGTTGTGAATTTGATCAAATAGGCTATAACGTGGCGAACGTTTGCAATGTCAACTCAACTGTCATCTGACAGCTTTTGTTGTTAAATATGTAAAATCTCACAATTTATATGATTTAGAAGTGTATTCCTATATTCAAAGAAGAACCGAACACTTTCTTTACATTCCAGTTCTGATGAACAATTAACGCTTTATCACGCTTTATCTCCTCATCAACTGTAGCCTGCATTCCCACAGGCGCGCATGTGGTTACTAACGCAATATTAAATAGGGGCGATCACATTTGTTGTTTGATATTCGTTATTAAATGCATCTCAAACATGCAATTAAAATAAATATAATTATTTAGAAGGGCTGTATGTATGCAAATATTGTACATGGTTTGCGTGCGCAGGGCCAGGGGCAGCGCGAGCACGTTGGGGTGTTTAGTTGCCTTTTTTAATTACTGGAGAGTGCACGCGCGTTCTATCCGCGGGAATCAGCATCATGTTTCATGTTCAAGCCTTCCCCTCCCATTTATTATAATGTGAGTTGAGCCCGCTCACGCCCGTGCAGGGAATAGACTGTTCTATTTTCAAGTTGCAATGAGCACTTATCCGGACACCGCGCGGGCACGACGCTTTGATGTGAAAGGAAGAATCTGTTTTCTTGTTGATTTCTATCCATTTCGGACTGAACACGAATGCAGATGCAGACCCGTGCTTGCTGTGTGTAAACGAACCGAACACTTGCTTTACATTCCAGTTTTCCATTTTTTGACAAACAGTTTCAAATGTGCTGTCACGCTTATCTCCTCTGCAACTGTAACCTATTTGGTCTCGCCGTCATATCGTGCATTTCCACAGAGGCGCGCACACTGTGGTTATCAACTCACTATTAAATATATATTTTTTTATTGTTATCGATTGTTTTTTGTTTGTTTTATCTTTTTTCATGGACTCAAATTCCTCCTCCATATCAGAGTGGCCTGAATTTGAATTAAATTCCCGGACTGAGAAAATGGCCCACCCCGGCCCTGCACGGAGCTGAGAGTGAAACTGAAAGTAACATTCCCAGAGAGAGTGAGAATAAACATCACCTCATTCCAGTAAACAGTGGTGAATGTCCGGCCCTAAACTTGTACTTCTTTCTTTATTCGTGTTTCCCTGTTTTTTGTAAAGGATGAAAACGCAAAACTGCGTTTCTCGTCACATAGAAATTACGTGACAAGCATAATAAAGCGCCAGAAAACCGTGGGAAATGTTGATAGCCTACTGATGTACATCAGTAGGCTATCAACATGTCCGTCCCTGCGGACTTTCAACTCGCGGTAATTGACGTTCATGAGTCATTTCATCAGATAACAGCAATGATGAGCGAGAGTAGTAAAGAACAGACCAAAAATATGAACTACGTTCTCGAAATTCTTGAAGTTCATAGAGAGAGCAGGCGACCTAGCCATCTGTGGGTGAGACCTGGAAGGACTTCTCAGTGGTGGGCGCCATCTGGTGTGTTTACTGCATCGATAAATATGAAACGTCACACACTTTTGCGTTTCCGTATGCACGCAGATTTTCACCCTAAAACGCTCGTCTAAATGCAGATTTAAAAGTGAAACCAAAACGCCACTTTTGCGTTTTGGTTTCAGATTGTTTCCGTGTAAAAGTAGCCTAAAGAAACCAATGACAGAACGGGGGGGACAGCAAGACGATGACGACGTCTATGCGCGACACCGAAGCTTGTAGAGTGTTAATCCAACATGGCAGCGGACACAACGTTACCGTTCGATGCAGCCTAAGAAAGTGTTTTAAGTAGCTTAGAACGCAAGTTTACTTTTATTTTACTTTTTTTTCCTCGTCGAATTTCTGTCGCTCTACATACGTCATCTGGTATAAGTGATACAATTAGCTATGAATCGCGCGCAAAGCAGCATGTGAAGAACCAGACGCCATTTGATAGACATTTGTAGCGCCCAATAAACGGCTCTAGGCATTCGTAAACCACGCCTCAAATACGAGAAAATGCACACCTAGTTCCCAGACCACCATCTCATCGAGATGTGGACGGTCAGCCAGGCTACTTTCATGCTGACATATAGGATACATTTGATATGATGGATTTTAAATGGCAAAATTAAAGGGACCAATTTTCTCTCATCAAATAACAGATTAAATAAAGTCTGATAGATCCCCAGCCCTAATATCAGGTAAAATACCTATTGCTATCCACAGCTTGTGTCACGTGGGTGTGGGGAAGGTAGGACACGGATGCGGACTTATAAAGGAAAACTGTGTTTTAACAAACAAAAACAAAGTTCAAACCAAAGGCGCGGCTGAGCCGGATTCAAAAAAACAACTGTGGCAAAATAAACAAAGAACTAGGCATGGCATGGAAATAAATAAATACTTAAAGGGACACTCCACCCATTTGCATTAGGCTTTGCATTGTTAGAAACCCAGTCATACTTTTGAATGGTCATGCAACACTCTCTCATTTCCCCCTGAGACGGGAGAAATCCGTATTCACCTCTTTACACTTCCTCCTACAATGACGCAAAATGACGATTTTTGCGTCATTTACCCCTCGCCCCTACCCCTCGCCCCTTCAAACGGAGGGGTAGGCGAAGGGGTAGGAATGTCACCCCTTCGAATTGGGACAGCACTTCACACTCACGAACGTAATAAGTCCGCGCCGTCAGTTGTTACGTAACCAAAAGCGACAGCTTTAGCCAGAAGTAAACAAGCATGACCGGTGCTGTGGTGTTCGCGCTGTCCTGGGCTATTCGGATATCTTTAGAAATATCTGCGTCGAATCGACGGAGTGCCATCAGGCGAAGGCGTCTTCGACATCTGGGAGCATTGCTGGATCTTGTTACGGTATGTAGAATAAGAAATTAATGCAAATAACGCTTGTGAGTGAGCAGCTGGTAGCTTCCAGAGCCGGCGTGTGAATATGATAACGTGTGTTTGTGTTTGAAAGTGCTTCTAACTGTACATTTGTGATATCGTGTAATATAGAAACAATTTGCTTGTCTAGTTGGATTTGCTGATTGGAGTAGTATCCTAACCTGGCTAACCTAGCTGAAAGCATAAGCTAACGTTTAGCCTTTGTTACTCGCCTCGTTCCGTTTGGAATAAACATGCAGCTCATGCGTTTTTGAAGCGGTTTTCTTTGTACCAGGTTCAGATTTGATGACATAAATAAATGCACTGCATTGTGTGTGCTATCAATGTGTTGGTTTGGGAGGATGAAAGCCTGATCTTTCCATGTTTTTCTTTCTAGCAGACGGGCCATCCTACAAATTATTGGACCACAACGTGTACCCCAATTTTTTTGTTATCCCTTGTATGATAAATCTCTTCATACCAATATCCGTTCCAGTCGTTAATATGATGTTGATGTGATAATCATGCTCAAACCTTTGCAAACCTTTTGTCCTTAATTTCTTTTATTAGGCTCACATTACAGACTGGTAAGGCAGCTCATTTTCAGAAATAACAGCTTAAAGTGTGTGGTGAAAATATGGACAATAAACAGTATGAATATAAACAATATGAACATAAACGGGCAACAGTGCAATCATCGAGAACGAGATGACCGGAGCAGGAACAGCGGAGGGCACATCGGAGGTACTGGGCTCAGTGATGTTCTGAGGGAACAAGACACGACATGACATTATAGCATGCACTTTCATCCATTGTAAAAAATTTAAAAAGGTGTTTCAGAATGCAGTAGTGGTGGCTGTGTGTACAATAGGTGCATGGCGCATCAACTCACCGTAAAGTTTGTCTATCATGCGCTCAAACAGAGCTAAAAAGCGCTCCGTTTTCTGCTCCTGGCGCTTCTGCTCCTTCAGGCTCTCCTGTATCAGGTAATCCATTATGGGATTGGACTTCCTATTTCTTTTTGTGGTGGTGGCTCAGGTGGTAGAGGAGCCGTTCGGCAACCCAAAGGTTGCAGGTTCGAGCCCTGCTCTACCTGACCCCATCGATGTGTCCTTGAGCAAGATACTTAACCCCAAATTGCTCCTGGTGGCAGGGTGGTACCCTGCATGGCAGCCACTGCCACCGGTGTGTGAATGTGAGTGTGAATGGGTAAAATGTGAGACATACAATGTAAAGCGCTTTGAGTGCTCGAAGGAGTGGAAAGGCGCTATATAAATGCAGTCCATTTACCATTTACCATTTACCATTTGGGGATGACTTTAGAAACAGATCTTCGTTTTCGGCGCTAAACCTGATCAGGCTCTGTTTGTGCTTGAGTCCCTGTGAATCAGTCACGTATATGAATACTTGTGATAATAGGTAGCGAAATGACGCTCATAAGGAACTTCTCTATGGTTAACCAACTACATTGCTTGTAAATACTCGTGTTACGATATAAAAAACGACAACTCTTTCGCAGCACCTTCACATGCATTGACCGATTACTCCATGTAAATAGCGACTTTTCCAATGTGCGTTTATATCAGAAAACAACTACATATTGCCACCATGTTAAACTCACACAATACACCAGTTATCACAACCTAAAACGATTAAAAAGACTCGCGATCTCCCGGTAGTCGCGTTGTACTCTGGGAAATATATCATACCCCTTCAAACGGAGTCTGCCTGGCCGAAGCCCTCCGTTTGAAGGGCTACAACGGAGGGGTAGGGCTAAGGGGAAGGGCTTTGGAAGAGTATTGGGACAACACTACCTCTTCACGTGAACGCGCAAAACGGAGGGGAAGGGGTAAGGGGTAGGGCCAAGGGGTGAATTGGGATTGGGCCTCCGAGGGGTGGATTTCTGTTGAGACTACAAGCCTAGTTCCCACCCTTCAACACCGCCCATAGGGGGTTGGACCTAATGCGCTAACAGACCTATCACAGATCAGTGCCAGTGCTTTAGACTGGCAGAGAGCTGCAGCTAACTATATTTATAGATATCTATATATAGGTATATATAATTGTCATGAGATCCACACTCCTTACCAGTTGGTGGCGGTAATGCTGCTTTAAGTTGTTTGCCAACCGCCAATAAAAAAAACTAAATATAGAGAGATAGAGAGCTGCAGCCTGCAGCTAACACGGAGGACTGTGGAGAAGATATGGCTCGAGCTGGGGCGCATTGGTGGCGTCCTGGAGACCTACTTTAGAATACCTAAAGTCAACTGGAAACGACAGCCAAAGCCTACAGGGCCAAATGGACGTCTTTCTGTAAGTTTGTTTTCTTTGTTACAATAGCCGCTTTCGGACTGTAGGAACCTTTGGCAGTTCTAATAACCTTTTAATCCGCGGGGCCGTTTTCTCCCGTGTTCGGACATACAGGAACTCGGGGCTTTCTCCCTTAGTTCCTATAACTATTTAGCTCCTTCTCCGAGGTCGGGTCTTTTCATAGTTCTATAGAACTAATCTAACGGAGGTGTGTGGTGGTGGTCGGTAGCTACGCCCCATGTCATGCTATCACGGCTGAAATGTCTCCTCATATGACACAGACACAACCGGCGCGTGTTTAATAAGTTAAACTTACACTGGTCTCATTTGTCTGCAGCGCTCTGCTCTCCTTTCTTCCTTCATGAAATAAAAAAGTATTGTCTCCTGACTCTCTCTGTGAGCTTTTCCAGCCTCGATATTAGACGCCTGATGTAATTGTCCATGATTAATATCACCATCATGCATATCATAAACACAGTGGCCTCCCCGCTCTCCATATTAGCTTCTTGGTGGTGTTTTTTTTACTCTCATTACTTTTACCGTTTTGTTTTGTGTTTGAATGTAGCGCTAAACGGCTAACGGCTAACACGTCACTGAAGCAGACGGCTGCGCGCGGCGCATCAGTCCCTATCAGGTCCCGACTCATGTGCGAATGCAGACTGAAACAGTTCCGCTGGGGAAGGATAGTTATCAGAACGAAATTCGAGGAGGGTAGTTCTGATAACTACTTTCTTAGAACGGTCTGTCCGAAAGCGGCTTATGTCAAGGAGTACTCTTGCTAACACGCTAACGTGGCATGTTCATTGCACAAATAGCTTGCAGTAATGCAAGCTACTGTGGCACGCTAAGCTCAAATGCCATCACTCACTTTGTGATAAATGTTTTGTCTAGACAATTTCGTCTAACAGCCTACCGGCACTTTCTGGGTCCTGCAAGGAGAGGGATCGGGCAGAGGGCGTCTGTCGTGCAGGCTATCCGCCAGAACTACCCAGCTCCAGACGGCCAGTACTGCGGGCACCAAGAAGCTCAGGAGGAGCTATAGTTTCCTTGTTTTATATTCATTCAACAGTTGTATTGTTTGTATAGTTATTTAATTAAATGGTTAAAATGTACGTTGTTGTGGTTCTTTCTTAGTAATGTTGCTCCAAGTGTATTCGAGTTATTGAACGACCAACATTTCAGAACGGGAACTACCTAGCTACTGTTACCTCAAATGACAAAACGACAGAATTGTGATCATAGCCTACCTATAATTACTATAAATTATGAAGCATTACAAGTATACATTGCATTATAAGTTTGTTGCAAATCAGTTACCTCCTTCCAAATTTATGATGCTATTCTAAACTTTGTTGAAGGCAGACAGGAGAGGAGTGACATTTTGTTTTTTAATTCACAAAATAAGAATTGTCATGAACATAAAGACACACAAACAACACTATAAAAAAAAAGAGGTATTGACCCTGTGATTGAGTATACAGTAAGGTGCTCGATGGAAGTGCAAACAGGTAAGGCAGTGACATGATTTCCAGGTAGCGTAGTCGGGTGGAGCTCGTACACTCTCGGGGGAGTGGCCTGCGGATCTTGAGCATTGCAATGCATTATGGGGATTGTTGTCTTTAATCCACAAGCACAAAAAAGTCATTATTACCAAATTAGAAATTTATGCTACTATTCTACTACATATATGGCCCACTTTCAATACATATTCATGTCTCCACTGGTGGAATGTTCCTTTAACTTGAAGATGAGAAACATGGAATAAACAGGTAACATTGGTGACGAGGTAAGACATGAAGGGCAAGAAACGAAAATATCTGTCAAACAGACAGGGGAGACAGGAGACTAAGGCCCCGTTTACACGATAGGAAGACGCAGATATTTTCCTGCGGTTTGGCCTCTCATTTACACCAAAACCCCGTTTTTATCACAGAAAACGATTATTTCTAAAACCTCCGGCCAAAGTGGAGATTTCTGATAACGGCGGTTATGTGTTGCCGTGTCAACTGGGAGAAACGGCGTTTTAGGTTCTTAAACGTCACATTATGCGCCAGAAAATGCTTAACGTCATGCGAGCGCCTTATGTTTACAGTTTGTTTGGCTACTGATCAGGATTATCATGGATGATGTTAAAGTTCTACTAATTTTTACGTTTGTGCAAACGATTCTGGCCTTACTGCATTTGCAACAACTGCTCTACATGGAGGAGCAGAGGCGAAGGATTGCACGGAGGTCAGCATTTTTACTGCATCTTTCCCTTATTTCCCATATTTATGCGGGTTGATGTAAATGACAAGTTTTTTGAAAACGATGTGTGCACGATGTTATAGGGCTCGGGCACGTGACGTCACTACGTGAGCGGCGGCCATACTGGAGGCTCAGAACTGTTTTGTTTACATTGTTTTCCACTGCGCGCAGACGTACTCCCGCCTGGTCTCGGAACTTTCTTCGTTGGTTTATCTATTTTACTTATTGTCTTTGCCACTATGGTTGCACGTTGCTGTGTCGTGGGGTGCAATAGCGTAAGCCGTGACAGGAATGGGGGGGAAATCGTAAATGGTTTATCTTTTTACCGGTTTCCTGCTTGGAGGCGCACCCACGGAGACCAAGTGTCCGAGATAACAAAGCGTCGTCGACTAGCATGGATCGCTGCTGTAAGACGACCAAGCATAACTTTCCACTCAATCCCGGTGTCGATGAGAGTGTGTTCTCTGCATTTTCATTCTGGTAAGTTACAGACTTTTGTGTGCTGAGGTAAAGATCCCCGCCTTCACAAGAGGACACTGTCAGTTGGAAGCAAGGGATGTCTCAATGGGTTAAAAGCGGAGGACAAATTTCGTGTGTATGCATGTATATATGACAATGAATCTGATCTTAATCTTAATTTAATGTGGAAAATACAAGGAAAATTGCCCATCTCCAAATTCACATGGAAAGGGCGATTGGAACTGTCAGAAACAATACACCTTTTTGTCAGCAAAAGTACCTATCAACATAGTTTTGCCATGCGAAGGTGAAGACAAAACATTCTTTGACAAGATTGTGTCTGTATGTTGTACTCTGACCACCATGAGCAGGAGTGCTGTGCAAAGTTGAAGTCGTCTGAAATAAATATGCTTTGAGATACAGCCAAGTGTGTGTGTTTCATTATTTATTTACAAGTAGAGTAACATGACAAAAGTGTAAAGTGTCATTATAATTGAAACTGTTGCAAAGTATAAGCACTGACACACCACATACTATATACGCAATTATGTCCGAAAGGGTGAACTTAGGCAGTAAATCTTCGTCGATAATCCATTCCTTGCTCGGTATTTCATAAGGGTCCAGTCCGTTTATAACGCCAATCTCCTGTATGTACCGATCTCTGGCTTCCTTCTGTAATGTATCCCGGTATATCCCACATCCTTTCTTCGATTTTAACATGCTTTTCTCTCACTTTTCTCTCACTGTTTGGTCCTTGATCTCCGTCTTGCCTCAGGGTTTGTTTACGAGATTGTGCCTCCAATATGGCGACCATATCCCAGAATGCAACGCGTGTGCCCGAGCCCTATTATTGAAAACGGAGGGGGGGAAATATTTGTTTCTCTAAATACCCGGCTATGTGTAAATGTGGCCTAAATAGAGGGCTGGGAGTAATTGGAGAGTGAGTGCAGCTGGTGACAATGAGTGCAGGTGACGTGAATGAAACTAATGACCTGAGTAAAAGGGGAACTCCGGGGCATTTGAAGCGCAATCCCATTGCTAGAGGTTGTCAAATACTGACAGTAGGACACAGACTGGTGCAAATCGGCGCTCCCTGTGCGGCGATTGCGCTGTTTGCGAAGTCTGTCATGCTAGCCAAATACGTGGTGGCCAAGGGGCAAATAATAAACCTTCCACGTAAACAACAATACATGCCCAGTAATATTGTTGTAATGTTTTAAATACTTGAACGCAGTTTTTCTGGAGAAGATAATTGTTTTGTATATGGGAGTATCGTCCATTGACTGTTTTGGGCTTTCACATGCGCGCGCATACCAACAACAGGTGAGTGACATGCTGTTTATAAAGTTGTTTTGTAACGTCCCCATGCCAGTAATGTAAGAACCATGCATATGGTTTTGATGGTAAGGCTTGTGACTTTATTGTCGGATGGTTTATAAAGTGGTGTGACGTTTCTGTAGTGTGCAAGTTGTTGTTTTACGTGGAAGGTTTATTATTTGCCCCTTGGCCACCACGTATTTGGCTAGCATGACAGGCTGCGCAATCGCCGCACAGGGAGCGCCGATTTGCACCAAGTCTGTGTCCTACTGTCAGTATTTGACAACCTCTAGCAATGGGATTGCGCTTCAATTGCCCCAGAGTTCCCCTTTAAGGAAGTGAGGGGAAAAACAATGGCAAAACCTAAAACTCAAAACCAAGACATGAACTGAAAATCAAAACGTAACCTAAAACTTAAAACATGAGTCCCATGGCGTGACAGCTTGAGTCAATAAGTTAAACAAAAAACACTAAATAAGCTTGTTACATTACCTTAATGTGGAGGCTTGGGTGGAGAGTGCTATCTGTGCCACGGAGCTCAAAGTGAACCTGAAAGTAACATTCCCAGTGAGAGAAGTAAAAACACCTAATTCCAGTAAACAGGGGTGAATGTCCGGCCCTAAACTTGTACTTTTTTCTTTATTAATGTTTCCCTGTTTTGCATTTTCATGCTGACATTTGATAGGATGGATTTTACATGGCAAAATTAAAGGGACCAATTTTGTCTCATCAAATAACAGATTAAATAAAGTCTGATAGATTCCCAGCCCTAGTATCAAGCATACATGTATAAAGTACTGGCGATTCAGACTTGAGTAGAAGTACAAGTACTCTATCAAAAAAGTGACATAAGTAGAAGTGCCCTTTAAGCACCGTACTTAAGTGGAAGTACTAAAGTATTAAACATGTTTTGTACTTAGGTATTGCAAGTAGTTTATTTTTAAAATTACTACTCAAGTACTGAAAGTAAAAGTATCGTGTAATGTAGTTATTAAAGAAATCAGTCGAAAGTTTGAAAATCAAATTGTTTATATTATTCAAAATGTTTGGCTGTAACAGCAGTACAGCGGAATGTACAAGAGCACCTTAAAACATTGAGCTTAACTCTTTTGAACAAAATAATATGTATTGGCAAGTATGGCCCTTCCCCCTTTAAAGCATCTCCCATCACTTCACACATTACACATTTTCTTTTAATCCTTGTCATTTCTTTCAACTTGTTAAAAAAATCTCAAGGCCAGTAGGCCACATACAAATACACATGTCATGTAAAAACACAAAGTGATTAGAACACCTGAAAACATTGGGCTTAACTCTTTGTGAACAAACAGATCAAGCATGTCCCCTCTCCATTTAAAGCATCCCTCCCCTCTCTTTCCTGCTTGTGCTTTTTTTTCTCTACAACTTTTCCCCTTCTTAAACTGTGTGCATGCTTGTTTGTCTTTCCGTGTGTGTTTTTGTATGTTTTCGTGTTTGTATGCGTGTGGGTGTGTTTGTGCATGAATGAGTGTACGTTTTTGTGTGTGTGTGTGTGCGTTTATAATAACGAGTAACGATGCAGCACATAAAAAATGTATCGGAGTAAAAGTACTAAACGCATTGAAAATATGTACTGAAGTAAAAGTGGAAGTAGGAGAAAAAAATAATACTTCAGTAGAGTACAGATACAGTATTTTAGTACTTAAGTAGAGTAGTGAAGTAGTTCTACTTCGTTACTATACATCTCTGGTATCAAGTAAAATACATATTGCTATCCACAGCTTGAGTCAATAAGTTAAACAAAAAACACTAAACAAGCTTGTTACATTACTTTAATGTGGAGGCTTGGGTGGAGAGTGCTATCTGTGCCACGGAGCTGAGAGTGAACCTATAAATAACACTCCCAGAGAGAGAGAGAGAGGGAGAGAGACGGAAAATCCCCTCAATTCCAGTAAACAGGGGTGAATGTCCGGCCCTAAACTTGTACTTCTTTCTTTATTCGTGTTTCCCTGTTTTCCACTTTCATGCTGACATATAAATAGAGGATACATTTGATAGGATGGATTTTACATGGCAAAATTAAAGGGACCACTTTTGTCTCATCAAATAACAGATTAAATAGAGTCTGATAGAATCCCAGCCCTAATATCAGGTAAAGTACCTATTGCTATCCACAGCTTGAGTCAATAAGTTAAACAAAAAACACTAAACAAGCTTGTTACATTACCTTAATGTGGAGGCTTGGGTGGAGAGTGCTATCTGTGCCACGGAGCTGAAATTGAAACTGAAAGTAACATTCCCAGAGAGAGAGACAGATATAGAGACAATTTTGGCTCATCATGCAGGCATTGCCTTAGCTCTATACATGGGACAGTTTTATGTTTCTTTTGAAAACTGTTTGTGAGCTTCGGTTATTGTCTAAACTCAACAAAGAACACTGAGCAACAACATGGTCTCTTGCCCAGCTCATGTGTATAAAGACTCCCTGCAGGTCTTCCTCTCTCACTCTGCAGACTGCCATGTTTTCTGTATGACCGATGGACCTTTCTTACTTCGAACTAAATACACTTAAGACTCACTTAAGAAAAAAAAAACAGTGGTAATTTTATCCTAAAATAATGTTTTACTAGAAACTTTATTTGCAGATCATGATAGATAAGTATACCTTTGATAACATCTACTGTCAACTTACAAGGTAACTGTTATCCATAACAAGTGTTATCCATTTGGTATTTGGTATTTTATTAGGATCCCCATTAGCTGATAAACATATCAGCTACTCTTCCTGGGGTCCACACAGAACATAAAAACAAACATCAACATACAAGACAATATATATATAAAAGGAAGAAAATAATGAATTCTCTTCTTGGGGGATAATACACTGAAACAGACAAAAACAAACAACAAAACACCAACAATAAGTAACTAACTGAACGAAACAAAAAAATGACAGTACATAGGTGAATGACAAAACTCTACCACAACAGAAAATATACTACACCAAAAGTTGAAATCTGACTAAAATTGCATCATCAAATGTATTTATATTTTTAAACCAAACTTTACTTTTCCACTGTATTCCATTTTAATTTACATCAAATCTCAAGTACAGTTGACCATAAAATACTGCTTTATTTGTTTTTTAAAACTACCTTTACTTTGGGTTTTTAAAATATGGTCTGGAAGGGAATTCCATTCCGCCATGGCTCTGCATAACACTGTGCGTTGTTTTGAGTTTGTTTTGATAGTTGGTATTGTGTAGTTACCACTGGTAGCATGTCTGGTGGGATATGTGTGCAGAGTGGAGCTAAGAGTGAGCTGCTTAAACAAACTGTCAGGTTTGCTCAATGTATTAACATTTTTAATAAAAGAAAGAAGGGATGCTCTCAACCTTTTGTCAACTTTCAGCCAGGAGAGTTGATCATGTAGGTCATCTGTATTGGCTCTCCGGGTGCATTTAAGGGCAAGCCTGGCTGCTCTATTTTGCACCCGTTGAAGCTTCTGTAGATTTGTTTTTGTTGTGCCTGACCAGACCACTGAGCAGTAGTCAAGGTGTGACAGTACAAGAGTCTGCAAGACCTGCTTAGTCAGCTGAGGTGTTAAAAAAGGAGAACATCTTTTGACTACTGATATATTCTTACCCATCTTTTGTACCAGGAGATCGATGTGTACTGACCATGATAAATTACAATCTAAGGTTACCCCTAGAAGCTTGGTTTCTTGTACCTGCTCTACAGCCACATCGTTCAGTACAAGGTTCAACTGAGGTTTGGACCTTAATGAATGTTTAGTTCCAAAAACAATACTTTTAGTTTTTGATATGTTAAGAACCATTTTGTTGTCAGATATCCATTTGAACACCAACTGCAGGTCTTTGTTGAGGACTGAGGTGATTTCCTCCATTGTTTGTGCAGATTTGTAGAGAGTTGAATCGTCAGCATACATACACACACATGCACTCTTACAAACAAGTGGGAGGTCATTTGTAAAAATAGAGAAGAGTAATGGCCCTAATGAAGAACCTTGCGGAATTCCACATTGCATTTGCTGTACATTTGAAAGACATCCATTAAAAAAAACTTTCTGGGTTCTATTGGTTAAATAACTTTTAATCCAAGCTATAGCAGGTGTAGCAAAGCCATAACACCTAAGTTTATTCAATAATATGCTGTGGTCGATGACATCGAAGGCAGCACTAAAATCTAATAGTACTGCTCCTATCATATTTTGTTGGTCAATATCTGTTAGCCAGTCATCTGTCATTTGTGTGAGAGCTGTAGAAGTCGAGTGTCCTTCTCTGTAAGCGTGCTGGTAATTACTAGTTAAATTGTTCAATGCAAAATAGGATTGTATCTGATTAAATACAATTTTCTCCAACAGTTTGCTTAGAACTGGTAACAGGCTGATGGGACGGCTGTTTGAGCCAGTAAAGGCAGCACAAGGATTTTTAGGTAGAGGGATTACCTTAGCCTCTTTCCAGATTTGAGGGAACCTGTTGCTGTTAAGGCTTAGATTAAGGCCCAATCCCAATTCACCCCTTGGCCCTACCCCTTACCCCTTCCCCTCCGTTTTGCGCGTTCACGTGAAGAGGTAGTGTTGTCCCAATACTCTTCCAAAGCCCTTCCCCTTAGCCCTACCCCTCCGTTGTAGCCCTTGAAACGGAGGGGTTCGGCCAGGCAGACTCCGTTTGAAGGGGTATGATATATTTCCCAGAGTACAACGCGACTACCGGGAGATCGCGAGTCTTTTTAACCGTTTTAGGTTGTGATAACTGGTGTATTGTGTGAGTTTAACATGGTGGCAATGTGTAGTTGTTTTCTGCTATAAACGCACATGGGAAAAGTCGCTATTTTACATGGAGTAATCGGTCAATGCATGTGAAGGTGCTGCGAAAGAGTTGTCGTTTTTTATATCGTAACACGAGTATTTACAAGCAATGTAGTTGGTTAACCATAGAGAAGTTCCTTTTGAGCGTCATTTCGCTACCTATTATCACAAGTATTTATACGTGACTGATTCACAGGGACTCAAGCACAAACAAAGAGCCTGATCAGGTTTAGCGCCGAAAACGAAGATCTGTTTCTAAAGTCATCCCCATCCCCAAAAAGAAGTAGGAAGTCCAATCCCATAATGGATTACCTGCTACAGGAGAGCCTGAAGGAGCAGAAGCGCCACGAGCAGAAAACGGAGCGCTTTTTAGCTCTGTTTGAGCGCATGATAGACAAACTTTACGGTGAGTTGATGCGCCATGCACCTATTGTACACACAGCCACCACTACCGCATTCTGAAACACCTTTTTCTTATTTTTTACAATGGATGAAAGTGCATGCTATAATGTCATGTCGTGTCTTGTTCCACCAGAACATCACTGAGCCCAGCACCTCCGATGTGCCCTCCGCTGTTCCTGCTCCGGTCATCTCGTTCTCGATGATTGCACTGTTGCCCGTTTATGTTCATATTGTTTATATTCATACTGTTTATTGTCCATATTTTCACCACACACTTTAAGCTGTTATTTCTGAAAATGAGCTGCCTTACCAGTCTGTAATGTGAGCCTAATAAAAGAAATTAAGGACAAAAGGTTTGCAAAGGTTTGAGCATGATTATCACATCAACATCATATTAACGACTGGAACGGATATTGGTATGAAGAGATTTATTATACAAGGGATAACAAAAAAATTGGGGTACATGTTGTGGTCCAGTAATTTGTAGGATGACCCGTCTGCTGGAAAGAAAAACATGGAAAGATCAGGCTTTCATCCTCCCAAACCAACACATTGATAGCACACACAATGCAGTGCATTTATTTATGTCATCAAATCTGAACCTGGTACAAAGAAAACCGCTTCAAAAACGCATGAGCTGCATGTTTATTCCAAACGGAACGAGGCGAGTAACAAAGGCTAAACGTTAGCTTATGCTTTCAGCTAGGTTAGCCAGGTTAGGATACTACTCCAATCAATAAATCAGCAAATCCAACGAGACAAGCAAATTGTTTCTATATTACACGAGATCACAAATGTACAGTTAGAAGCACTTTCAAACACAAACACACGTTATCATATTCACACGCCGGCTCTGGAAGCTACCAGCTGCTCACTCACAAGCGTTATTTGCATTAATTTCTTATTCTACATACCGTAACAAGATCCAGCAATGCTCCCAGATGTCGAAGACGCCTTCGCCTGATGGCACTCCGTCGATTCGACGCAGATATTTCTAAAGATATCCGAATAGCCCAGGACAGCGCGAACACCACAGCACCAGTCATGTTTGTTTACTTCTGGCTAAAGCTGTCGCTTTTGGTTACGTAACAACTGACGGCGCGGACTTATTACGTTCGTGAGTGTGAAGTGCTGTCCCAATTCGAAGGGGTGACATTCATAGCCCTTCGCCTACCCCTCCGTTTGAAGGGGCGAGGGGTAGGCGAAGGGGTAGAAAATAGAATTGGGATTGGGCCTAAAAATGTGGCATACAGGAATGGCAATCTGCAACAATCTTCAATAACTTTCCATCCAGGTTATCACTGCCTGGTGGTTTCTCATTATGGATAGACAATAATAGTTTTTTCACTTCTTCCACCGTTACTTCACAGAGTTCAAAGTTACAGTTCTTGTCAGACATTATTTTGTTTTGTATATGTGAATACAATGACTCATCATTTGGTGATGACATTTCCTGCCTGAGTTTACATACCTTATTGATAAAGTAATCATTAAAATAGTTTGCGATCTCAACAGGCTTAGTTATAAAGGAGCCTTCCACTTCAATGAAGGATGGAGTCAGGCTACTATTCCTTCCCATGATGTCATTTAAGGTACTCCATAGTTTCTTCCCGTCATGTTTTACATAATTTATTCTTGATTCATAATACAGTTTCTTCTTCTTTCTGTTCAGCTTAGAGGTGTAGTTTCTTAGTTTACAGTACACTTGCCAGTCAGACATGCAGCCTGAAATATTTGCTGTTTCTTTTGCCTCCTTTCTCTCTGACATGCATTGTTTTAATTCATCATCAATCCAGGGACATCTAGTGGCTCTGACCGTCAACTTCCTGACAGGTGTATGTTTATTCATAACTGGAACCAGCAGTTCTGTGAAAGCATTCAGTGCAGTATCTGGGTCACTATGCTTACTGACATTAGTCCAGCCAATATTATTGACATCATTAACATATGAGTCACAACAGAAACCCCTGTATGATCTTTTGTACACAATTTTTGGTCCGGCCTTTGGGACTTTTGCATTTCTGGAAATGGCCACTAGGTTATGGTCGCTAAAACCTACAGCAACTGATATAGCTTTTGAACATAATTCAATAGAATTGGTGTAAATGTGATCAATGTATGCGGATGATATACAACCAGTCTTATTAATGAACACTCTGGTTGGTTGATTAATAACCTGAACAAGATTGCAGACACTGATGGTATTAACAATTTTCTTTTTCAGAGGACAATTTGGCCCAATCCCAATTCTATTTTCTACCCCTTCGCCTACCCCTCGCCCCTTCAAACGGAGGGGTAGGCGAAGGGCTATGAATGTCACCCCTTCGAATTGGGACAGCACTTCACACTCACGAACGTAATAAGTCCGCGCCGTCAGTTGTTACGTAACCAAAAGCGACAGCTTTAGCCAGAAGTAAACAAACATGACCGGTGCTGTGGTGTTCGCGCTGTCCTGGGCTATTCGGATATTTTTAGAAATATCTGCGTCGAATCGACGGAGTGCCATCAGGCGAAGGCGTCTTCGACATCTGGGAGCATTGCTGGATCTTGTTACGGTATGTAGAATTATAAATTAATACAAATAACGCTTGTGAGTGAGCAGCTGGTAGCTTCCAGAGCTGGCGTGTGAAAATGATTGTGTGTGTGTGTGTGTGTGTTTGAAAGTGCTTCTAACTGTACATTTGTGATATCGTGTAATATAGAAACAATTTGCTTGTCTCGTTGGATTTGCTGATTTATTGACTGGAGTAGTATCCTAACCTGGCTAACCTAGCTGAAAGCATAAGCTAACGTTTAGCCTTTGTTACTCGCCTCGTTCCGTTTGGAATAAACATGCAGCTCATGCGTTTTTGAAGCGGTTTTCTTTGTACCAGGTTCAGATTTGATGACATAAATAAATGCACTGCATTGTGTGTGCTATCAATGTGTTGGTTTGGGGGGATAAAAGCCTGATCTTTCCATGTTTTTCCTTCCAGCAGACGGGTCATCCTACAAATCATTGCCCATTGGACCACAACATGTACCCCAATTTTTTTGTTATCCCTTGTATAATAAATCTCTTCATACCAATATCCGTTCCAGTCGTTCATATGATGTTGATGTGATAATCATGCTCACAAACCTTTTGTCCTTAATTTATTTTATTAGGCTCACATTACAGACTGGTAAGGCAGCTTATTTTCAGAAATAACAGCTTAAAGTGTCTGCTGTAAAGTGTGTGGTGCAAATATGGACAATAAACAGTATGAATATAAACAATATGAATATAAACGGGCAACAGTGCAATCATCAAGAACGAGATGACCGGAGCAGGAACAGCGGAGGGCGCATCGGAGGTGCTGCATGGGCTCAGTGATGTTCTGGGGGAACAAGACACGATATGACATTATAGCATGCACTTTCATCCATTGTAAAAAATTAAAAAAAGGTGTTTCAGAATGCGGTAGTGGTGGCTGTGTGTACAATAGGTGCATGGCGCACCGTAAAGTTTGTCTATCATGCGCTCAAACAGAGCTAAAAAGCGCTCCGTTTTCTGCTCCTGGCGCTTCTGCTCCTTCAGGCTCTCCTGTATCAGGTAATCCATTATGGGATTGGACTTCCTACTTCTTTTTGGGGATGGGGATGACTTTAGAAACAGATATTCGTTTTCGGCGCTAAACCTGATCAGGCTCTTTGTTTGTGCTTGAGTCCCTGTGAATCAGTCACGTATATGAATACTTGTGATAATAGGTAGCGAAATGACACTCACGTAACTCAAAAGGAACTTCTCTATGGTTAACCAACTACATTGCTTGTAAATACTCGTGTTACAATTTAAAAAACGACAACTCTTTCGCAGTACCTTCACATGCATTGACCGATTACTCCATGTAAAATAGCGACTTTTCCCATGTGCGTTTATAGCAGAAAACAACTACACATTGCCACCACTTTAAACTCACACAATACACCAGTTATCACAACCTAAAACAGTTAAATTATGGCAAAAAAAATAGAAGAACTTACATTTGTGTGGTGCTCTCTTTGCTTCTGCCATTTTTAAAAAGACTCGCGATCTCCCGGTAGTCGCGTTGTATTCTGGGAAATATATCATACCCCTTCAAACGGAGTCTGCCTGGCCGAAGCCCTCCGTTTGAAGGGCTACAACGGAGGGGTAGGGCTAAGGGGAAGGGCTTTGGAAGAGTATTGGGACAACACTACCTCTTCACGTGAACGCGCAAAACGGAGGGGAAGGGGTAAGGGGTAGGGCCAAGGGGTGAATTGGGATTGGGCCTTTGACACCATAAAATTGATATTCAAGTCTCCCAGTATGTAGATTTCTCGATTTTCATCACATGCCCTTTCAAACATATCACACAGATTGTCTAGATACTGACTGCTAGAGCTTGGTGGTCTGTAGCAGCATCCCACCAATATAGGTTTTAGGTGAGGTAAATGAACCTGTAACCATAGCATTTCTACATCACATGACATGAGATCCCGTCTGAGTTGAACAGGAATGTGGCTTTGGATGTATATTGCCACACCACCCCCATGCATATTCCTGTCCTTTCTATGAATCCTGTATCCTTGTATGTCCACTGTGGCATTATTGAATGTTTTATCAAGGAGAGTTTCCGAGATGGCAAGGATATGAAAATTGTCAGCTGTTAACAGGTTCTCAATTTCTTGCACCTTATTTCTCAAGCTGCATATATTTAGATGAGCTATTTTTAGCCCTTTCTTGGGAAGTGTTGATCGCGACATAGTGAAAAGAAAAGCGAAAGAAATATCGTACTCCACAGTTTGTGTGCGTGCATGCAAGCGACTTACGGATCGTTGTCCTCAGCTGGTGTCTCCCCTACGACTCCTTCGGTGTGGAGCTGAGCTACATTTGCAACTCCGACAGGCTTTTGGGAGGGAGAGTGGACAATAAGTTTGTCGTGGCGAATGTAAGCAATATTGCCCTTTGCTCTTTCCGCCTTCATGATTGGGATGAGTTCCTTTCGTCTCCGCCTCACAGCCTCGGAGTAGTCCTCGTTAAGATAGATGTTCGTTCCCCTTAACTTGTTGGCTCTCGCCATCACAGCCTCCTTGTCCTTCCACCTGAAGAATTTAACTATGATCGGTCTATGTCGGCCTAATTCTGTTGTCGTTTCGCCCATTCGATGGGCTCGTTCCACCTCCATCTCTTCCATGTTTATTCCCAACTTTTCAGATAAAATCTGGCGGACCTTATTCTCCGTGTCCTGCCAGCTCTCACGTTTGGACTCCGGAATGCCATCAATAATTATGTTGTTCCTTTTTGACTGGGCCTTGAGATAGTCCACCTTGCCATCAAGTGACAGCGCAGATTCGCAAACAGTGTTAATGTCTTTGCGTGCGTCCTTGCACATTGCATTGATCTCGTTGTTGATCTTTTTTTGGCTATCCACCTGCGTTTGGGTGTAGTCCAGGCTCTGTTTGTACTCCGTGAACTCTCTCACGAGGTCATCGACACGCTTGTTTGTCGTTTCCATGATCAGTTGCAGGAAAGTTTTGAAGTTCTTTTCCTGAAGATCCATCATTTCTTTAAAGAATGATTTCTGCTGTTCAAGCATTTCTGTGAGGACATTAACGGTAACAAATTCCTCCTCAGGAGCAGACTCTTTCCCAGATTTTTTCGGACCCATTTTGAATTGAACAAACAATTGAATTGAAAATGTGTGATTATCATCCATTAATGTCCCCTTCCTTGCAGTTTCATTACCTCTGGACCTACCGCTGATTGGATTTGACTTCTTAGAAAACCATCCCGGAAAGGATTTTTGATCAAGACAAGGAGTACTATCAAAGGTTTATGGCAGAAGGTTCATGATATATCTTCCAAATGCACTATAGGTGTAATGACCATAGACATGATAAGAATCAAGGCAGGTTGAATAGGAATCAGCTAGTGACAATGGATGACATTTTTTAGAGAAAAAAATTATCTTTGTCAATGTATAACGATACCATCATGAAATATCATTAATATGTAACTGTAAAACTTTGATCTTTGCTAAAAGGGATGAAACAAAAAGTGTATTTTTTGTGTCAAATTTTGAATCACAAGTGCTGGGATGGAACTGGGTTACATACTAATAAAAAGGAGTTGACTGTTTACCACACTACTTATTTGGAGCCGTTGTTGTCACGTTTTTGCGTTGCTTCATTATTCATCTGTGGAACGTGTTGGTGGTGAAATTACTTGAACTCCCACGCCCTGATGTGGCAATGCAGTCAAATCTCTGCAGGAAAGCACTCATGTTAAGTAACAGCCCACGTCAGACTGTACACATGCAACTTCATTGTTTCATCATGGATTTTTCCACAGCAATCTAAACACATACAGCAGCTTAACTTTCATTGACTCAAACTGGGAGCTGACCACAGTGAGTCTCAAAGTGTTTACATCCTCAGTGCAGAAAAGCGCATCCATCTGCAGTCGATAATTAAAGATGTAGCCGATTGTTACAGTATGTTACCAAAGCAAGAGTATCTTGTTAAAACAAACTTCAAGATGCAAGTTCACAGAAGGGCTGGAACCATTTAGAAAGCGAGTCAGACTACGTTCAGACTGCAGGCCTTAATGCTCAATTCTGGTTTAATATTCAGATCTGTTTTTTTTTTTTTTATTGTTGGCATGTTCTTTTTAATGTGGCCAATATAAGATTTCAGTGTGAACAGCTCACTGCACTGAACGACCCCTCGTGCAAAAAACAACAAAAACAGACGCATTCATGTGGTGACTTCCACCTGCGCAGAATTGTGACGAACGTCGATCGAGAGTGACATAGAGGTCGCATGAATTCCGATGTGACCATACAGACTGAGGTTGCATTGCAAAACATCTGATCTTCATAACCGCATACTAAAGTGTCCCAAATCCGAATTGAAAAAATCTGGTTCCATGTGATTTGTGCTGTTTACACTGACATGAAAAACTCAGATCTGAGTCACATAAGAGCAAAAAAAAAAAAAAACTGATTTGGGCCACATTTGACATGAGGTCGGAACTATCCGAAGATGTTAATGAGGCTACTGCACATGACAAGTCAGATGTTTACCGACGTTGTTTTTCCCCCAAAAATATTCAATATTTCCTGTAGTGTCTGCAGCATTACAATATATATTCTATCGTCAATTGACTTATTGTAAGAATGTGGTTTGGTTACACAGGACCAAACTAGGGTTTGGACAGGAAGTCAGTAAAGAGACGCCAAAACCTGAGTGATGTGCTCTCGTTTTGCCTGCACCAGCCATCCAGACGTGAGGTAATAAAAGCATGAATCACTGTCTCTAGGTGGCATCTAGACAGGAGGGACTTCATTTTTGACAGCCGCCTCAACTGAAAAAAAGAAAAAAACAGGAGATAAGACATGTTATGAAACGGCAAACTTTATATCAAAGTGTTGTTTATCACACTAGTATTCATACTAGCAATAACCTCCATTTTGTAATTTATTCTAAGACATTTCACTCCTAATTGAATTAATCCCACCAGAACATAAGAGTTTAGGCACTAACTCCGCTTAGATAAAACCTTAAGTATGAACTTAATTACTAAAAAAAAGAAATCCTGTGATTCAACAAAAAGAAGAAAAAAAAAGGTTTTAACAGTTTTTCATGTATTAAGCAGAACAGGTATCCTATCTGAATCTGAAGATCTTTGATATCTTATTTCACACATGCGCGCGTGCACACACAATGATATTAATTCATATATACCTTAAGAAATTGTGTATAAAATAAAGGGGAAAATCACACAAAACAAAGATTTTCAAATAAAAATTGGTTGAAAGAAATAGGTTGAAAACCAACATTTGAAAACCTCACCAACCTATCTAACAACACGTACAAACATCTAACATCATGTGTTCAGTACTTTGCTCACTCCAAAACAAATAAATGATCAGATTCACAAAGTTCCTGCAAAGGTTGACCAGCAACTTTTGAGCTAATCTTCATTTGGTGGAAAAAACACGACTTTAAAGTCGTGGACAAACACATGTATCATGTCGTTTTTTCACAACTGTAAAGCACTCATAACCTCAGAGCTGAAAAACAAGAAGAATCTGTTTCATTTCAACTGAAATGAATTCAGTTTTATTTCTATAGCGCCAAATTACAACCAATGTCATCTCGAGGCACTTCAAAGATAATTGGTTTGAATCCGATTCAAGTCAATTAGAATCCAAGTCATTGTAATAGAATCATAATCCAGTTGCCCACGAGGACTAAAGAAACAATCTCAATGTCAGAGTTATCTGAGTCACTTAACAAAGATATACCATCCCATTTTATTTCTAAAGCACCTTGAAAACAACGTAACAGTTGACCAAAGAGTTGTACAATACAGTTTAAGAGAAATAAAAATAAAAAACATAGCACATACGTGAAATTAAAATGCAGATAGAGATAAAATGGACAATTAAAAAGAATGAAATAAAATTGAATAAAATGAAAACACAGGACCAGTGGTGTCAAAAGTACACACATTTGTTACTTAAGTAGAAGTATAGATACTGCAGTTTAAAAACACTCTGGTAAAAGTTGAAGTATCAACTTGACCTCTTTACTCAAGTAAAAGTGAAAAAGTATGTGCTCCAAAACCTACTTAAAGTATAAAAGTATAAAGTAACCTTTAAATAAAAAAAAAAAAAAAACATTTAACGTTTGCAGTTTGTAGAACACTTGGTTGCTTCTGACGAATGACGATTTCCTTGTGTGTCAGCACAAATTTGACGAATAGCCTAACCGATGAGTGTTTGCGTTATGTGATTCATCCAATTACACTCGTTCTCACTAGGTGTGGATGCCGCCACTGATCTGTATCGGATGGCGCACATGACGTGAAATACATATACATTAAACTGAAGCCAAGAGTTAACAAAAAAAAACTGAATGCAAGAGTAACGAGGCTGTTTGTTTTGAACATGTAAGGAATAGAAAGTACAGATACTTGTGTGAAAATGTAATGAGTAGAAGTCAGAAGTAGGCAGAAAAATAAGTAATGGAGTAAAGTACAGATACCTAAAAAGTGTACTTAAGTACAGTAACGAAATATTTGTACTTCGTTACTTGACACCTCTGCACAGGACCTATAAAAATTTTGAAGAAAAGAGTACAAGAATAAGATTTAAATCACATACAACGACTCACACTGGGTCAAAGGCCAGTGAGTACAAGTGAGCTCTTAAAAGAGTTTTAAAAAATGGCAACAGAGGGAACCTGTCTGACCTGCAGTGGTTCCACATTTGGGGAGCTGCAGCTGAGAAGCCTCTGTCTCCTATGGATTTATAAATGTTTTACATCCTGTTAAAAGCATCTGGTCAGCTGGTCTGAGAGCATGTGGTGGTACATAAGGATGAAGCAGTTCAGACAGATAAAAAAGGGGCAAGACCATTAACGGATAAAATCTTTTTAAAATGGATTCATGATATGGACAGGAAGCCAGTAAAGAGACGCCAAAACCGGAGTGATGTGCTCTCGTTTTGCCTGCACCAGCCATCCAGGCGTGAGGTAATAAAAGCACGAATCACTGTCTCTTGGTGGCATCTAGACAGGAGGGACTTGATTTTTGACAGCCGCCTCAACTGAAAAAAGAAAAAAAAACAGGAGATAAGACATGTTATGAAACTGTGATTACTGTCATCATTTTGTCTGCACAATATTTGGGTCTCTGTAAACAAAACTCCATATTTCTCCATATACAATGTATATCAAACAGCTGTAATTTCTACACAACTTACCAGATATTTTATCACTCAAGATGTGGTCAAGCCCCAACTCGTGAAATACTCCTGTGACGACTTTAGATGGTGTAAAGCATTGGTACCGTTGGTGCTTCCTCTTTGTTCACATGAAAGCAGCCGGTGGGCAGCTAGTATATAAAGACCCGTGTGTTTCACACTCTGTAGTTCCTCAGCCATGGACAAAGGTTTACTGCTGGCCCTGTTGACTCTGGAGGTCTTCCTGCTCACCGCAGCCTTCACCTCTTCAGGTGAAGCTGCTCTTCTGACCGATGACCGTCAACAAGGAGAGCAACAACAGCCCGCTGATCTGGTAAGACAACGGTCAGACATTTTTATTGTGATGTCAGAACCTTGTGTTTTCACATCAGATTTGTTTACTTGTGAAGTAAAAAGTTTTAGTTAAAACTCATATTACAAGGTAACAGCATGAGAGGGCATTTTTTTCATACAACATTGATACATTTATCTTTATTTTGTCACAGAATGTGAGAAAAGGAGAAGTGGAGAAGGTGAGGGTACGAGTCAGGAGATTCTGTAGCTTCAAACGAGGAGGATGCAGTCCTTTCGAAGTGGTAAGCTTGCTTCACTTTGAACGTATTTGTTGGTTAAGAAAGTGGAAAAAAACAAATCTTATCAAAATACTGAAAATGTGGATAACAGTTGGTTAACGCTTCCTCTTTCTACTATTTAGAAGCCAAAAACAAAACCCACCGAGGCTGCTTTACTTTTTTGAAGGAAAATGTCAAGATGATGGAAACACATTCATGTGTGCACGTCAACATCAGAAGTTCAAAGCAAGTTTTTAAGGAATTGCTATGTTATGCTTCAACCCACAAAGGAATCTCTGCTTTGCCATTTATTGCCATGCTTCTAATCTGCTGATTATTATTACAAAAATAAAATATTTCACATTGATTTTGTGTTATTTCTGTCCACATTTGAAATGCCATGTATCAGATTAAAATCCTTTTAGTACCAACAGACTCTAAATAGTTAATAACCTGGCACACATTTAAAATCAATACTGATCTAAACTGGGAAGCTTTTTTTTAATAACAAATAACAAACGGCAAACTTTATATCAAAGTGTTGTTTATCACACTAGTATTCATAAGATTTATGCCAACCTACCTATAACCTCCATTTGGTCATTTATTCTAAGACATTTCATTACTAATTGAATTAATCCCACCAGAACATAAGAGTTTAGGCACAGCTACTAATTCAAAAGGAATGAGTCCAAACTGTTGAATAGAAGGTAAGGGACTAACTTCTCTTAGGTAAAACCTTAAGTATGAACTTAATTACTAAAAAATAGAAATCTGGTGATTCAACAAAAAGAAGAAAAAAAAGGTTTTAACAGTTTTTCATGTATAAAGCAGAACAGGTATCCTATCTGAATCTGAAGATGTTTGATTTTTCCCCACATGATGATTTTTTAATCACTGGATGGCAGTATAATACTATGAGACTGTTGACAAAGGGATGATACATTACTGATTTTATAGAGTCGTGGCAATGTTTGTTGCGGTTTGAGTGTTAATAATTTGTTACCTTCAGCACCATGGACAGAGGAGCCACGGAGGCCGCAGCTGAGGGTTCATTAACCCTCTGGAGTCTAAGGACTTTTCAGAGACTTTGAGGCAGTTGTCAACTTGTCACCACCTTGACATTTTCAAGTATTTCAACTAACTGTAAACATCTATGCAAAAGTGACACATATTGTTGTATTCTGAAAAGCCTAACAAAAAATAATATGAGAGTAAAGTGAATGTAATACAAACAAGTTTTATTAAAATTGAGGGTAAACACAACTGTACAAAAAAAAAAAGTTTTAGAGGTCTTCAAACAGTGCAAGAAAACACACTATAAATATATCTAGCCAAGACTTTTGAACCTTGTAAACAAAAGTATTGGCTGAATAAAAGAAAAAAGTGCAGTCAGAAATGTTTTTGTTTCCACACAAACTGTAAAAAAGTAATTGTAACTCAAGGCAGTGTCTCTGTTAGTTGAATACTAATTAGATGGGTGTGTAACACCCCTGATTGCCCCCACTCCCCTGTCACTCTCCATGTGATAATTGTCTGTCTCGGGCAGGACATTGTTGTTGAATGGGGTGTGTTCTCACCTGTGAATAGCCACTCAATCATCTGGTATTTAACATGTGAATAGCGATAGGTGTGGCCTAGGAGGCTGCTGCAGTCAGAGAGTACAGAAAATCCAAAGATTTATTTTCACTCTCTTTAAAAAGGGCCAGCTATATAGCTTATTTATAAATATTTCAACCTGGAGAGACTCAGACGGAGAGATAGGAGACAATTGCAAGGTTTATTGTCAATATTTCTTTGGCGCTCGGGCCCCGGCGGAGGACATGCAAGCTGAACCGCTGTGAGCTTGCAAGTCCGGCATAGGGAGATAGATGCTGAATATCTTCCCCCTTGGGACCCGAACCTGGTGGCGGAGTCATAAAAGGAAGGAGATCTCGAGACAGCGGGTGGAGATGGGGAGGTGGTGGGATGCAGCTTGCCGATGAACCGGTAAAGCCCCATGCAGGAGCGCCTTATATGTGGATCTGAATGGTTGATGAGCGATTGCCAACACCTGGAAGTTGATGAGCGATTGCCAACACCTGGTGAGTCTGCCATGTTGAATTTGCGGCTAGCCTTCATTTCAACCTGGAGAGACTCAGACGGAGAGATAGGAGACAATTGCAAGGTTTATTGTCAATATTTCTTTGGCGCTCGGGCCCCGGCGGAGGACATGCAAGCTGAACCGCTGTGAGCTTGCAAGTCCGGCATAGGGAGATAGATGCTGAATATCTTCCCCCCAAAAACTGAGCCGGGGCCGAGCTGGTGAGGGACTGGCTGCAAGGTGAGGAAGGAGCCTGTGAGAAGAGTTGCCCACCCTCCAAAAAAGAAGAGAGCCCGCCTGGGCTGCCTGAGGAGAGAGAACGGGAGAGTGATCCCGCCTAGGCTGTGGTAGACTGAGACTGCCTGGGCTGCCTGAGGAGAGAAAGAACGAGAGAGTGAGCCCGCCTGGCTGCGGTATTCTGAGCCCGCCTGGGCTGCCTGAGGAGAGAGAGAACGTAAGAGTGAGCCCGCCTGGCTGCCGTGAATTGAGCCCACCTGGGCTGCCTGCGGAGAGAGTGAGAACGTGAGAGTGAGCCCGCCTGCGGAGAGAGAGAGAACGTGAGATTGAGCCCGCCTGGGCTGCAGCAGATTGAGCCCGCCTGGGCTGCAGCAGATTGAGCCCGCCTGGGCTGCCGTGGATTGAGCCCGCCTGGGCTGCAGCGGATTGAGCCCGCCTGGGCTGCAGCAGATTGAGCCCGCCTGGCTGCCGTGGATTGAGCCCACCTGGGCTGCCTGCGGAGAGAGAGAATGTAAGAGTGAGCCCGCCTGGCTGCAGTAGATTTGAGCCCACCAGGGCTGCCTGAGGAGAAAGAGAAAGGGAGATTAAACCCGCCTGGGCTGCAGCAGACTGAGCCCGCCTAGGCTGCCTGAGGAGAGAGAGAACGTAAGAGTGAGCCCACCTGGGCTGCCTGCGGAGAGAGCGAACGAGAGAGTGAGCCCGCCTGGCTGCCGTGGATTGAGCCCACCTGGGCTGCCTGCGGAGAGAGCGAACGTGAGAGTGAGCCCGCCTGGGCTGCAGCAGATTGAGCCTGCCTGGGCTGCCTGAGGAGAGAGAACGTGAGAGTGAGCCCGCCTGGCTGCAGCAGATTGAGCCCGCCTGGGCTGCAGTAGATTTGAGCCCGCCTGAAGAGAAAGGGAGATTAAACCCGCCTGGGCTGCAGCAGACTGAGCCTGCCTGGGCTGCCTGAGGAGAGAGAACGTGAGAGTGAGCCCGCCTGGCTGCAGCAGATTGAGCCCGCCTGGGCTGCAGCAGATTGGAGCCCGCCTGAGGAGAAAGAGAAAGGGAGATTAAACCCGCCTGGGCTGCAGCAGACTGAGCCCGCCTGGGCTGCCTGAGGAGAGAGAACGTGAGATTGAGCCCGCCTGGGCTGCAGCAGATTGAGCCCGCCTGGGCTGCAGCAGATTGAGCCCGCCTGGGCTGCAGCAGATTGAGCCCGCCTGAGGAGAAAGAGAAAGGGAGATTAAACCTGCCTGGGCTGCAGCAGACTGAGCCCGCCTGGGCTGCCTGAGGAGAGAGAACGTGAGATTGAGCCCGCCTGGCTGCAGCAGATTGAGCCCGCCTGGGCTGCAGCAGATTGAGCCCGCCTGGGCTGCAGCAGATTGAGCCCGCCTGGGCTGCAGCAGATTGAGCCCGCCTGGGCTGCAGCAGATTGAGCCCGCCTGAGGAGAAAGGGAGATCAAACCCGCCTGGGCTGCATCAGACTGAGCCCGCCTGGGCTGCCTGAGGAGAGAGCGAACGTAAGAGTGAGCCCGCCTGGCTGCAGTAGATTGAGCCCGCCTGGGCTGCAGCAGATTGAGCCCGCCTGAGGAGAAAGGGAGATCAAACCCGCCTGGGCTGCATCAGACTGAGCCCGCCTGGGCTGCCTGAGGAGAGAGCGAACGTAAGAGTGAGCCCGCCTGGCTGCAGTAGATTGAGCGCGCCTGGGCTGCAGTAGATTGAGCCCGCCTGGGCTGCAGTAGATTGAGCCCGCCTGGGCTGCAGTAGATTGAGCCCGCCTGGGCTGCAGTAGATTGAGCCCGCCTGGGCTGCCTGCGGAGAGAGAACGTAAGAGTGAGCCTGCCTGGCTGCCGTGGATAGAACCCGTCTGGGCTGCCTGCAGAGAGAGAGATCCCACCTGGGCTCCCTGCGGAGAGAGAGAGTAAAAGGAAGAGTGAGCCCACCTGGGCTGCAGTAGATTAAGCCCGCCTGGGCTGCCTGCAGAGAGAGAGAGAAAGGGAGAGTGAGCCCGCCTGGGCTGCCTGTGGACAGAGAGAAAGAGAGAGTGAGCCCGCCTGGGCTAAGGCAGGAACAGTGAGCCCGCCTGGGCTGCAGGGGAAGAGCGAGAACGGGGAGAGTGAGCTCACTTGATTTGCCATAGAGATCGAAAGCCCCCTTTTTCTGCCAAAGAGATAGTGCTGCCAGAGAGAAGCGACAATTAGAGCTGAAGGACTCCACCACCAGTAGTTGCGAGAGCTTACCTATAAGCTGAGCGAGCGCTGAGCAGCGAGCACGGATTGAAGGTCTGGACGGATGCAGGAGGAGTAGGCTGCCGAAGACCAGCGACCGAGCTGTTGGAGAGATGCCTCAGGAACACCCTGGACGGCTGCGGAGGTAGCTGCCCCAATCCGAAACTAATGTCCGGAGTAGCTCCGAGTGGCTAAAATCTTTAAAAACAATATTTCATTGATCCGGGACGAAAGTAGCTGTGTGAGGTGCGCCCAGACACAATGAGAGATGACTGCTGTCACACTGCCTTGGGAGCGGCTGCTTGAGAATACGGTGGCGTCGGTTTAAAAACAACTAATAACAAAATCTATCATGCGGCACGATAGTCTGCAAATGTCCCGCAGATCAGTGTGGCCTTGTGCAAGAGGCAGAAGCGTCACATCATTCGAGCAGCTGCCAGCAGTAAAGATTAAAGCCCTGTCTAATGGGGCAGCAGGGCGTGAGGCAGTGCCAAGGAGCATAGCTGAGCAGAGCACTGCAGAGCAGGGCACACAGCGCAGAACCGGGCACAGCAGAGCAGGGCACGGGAGAACAGAGCAGAGCCGGCTACAGCAGAGCAGGGCACGGGAGAACAGAGCAGAGCCGGCTACAGCAGAGCAGGGCACTGCAGAGCAGGGCACTGCAGAGCAGGGCACACAGCGCAGAACCGGGCACAGCACAGCGCAGAACCGGGCACAGCAGAGCAGGGCACGGGAGAACAGAGCAGAGCCGGCTACAGCAGGGCACTGCAGAGCACAGCGGAACAGGGCACCGCAGGGTACAGCAGGGCACTGCAGAGCAGAGCTGGGCACACAGCACAGAACCGGGCACAGCAGAGCACGGGAGAACAGAGCAGAGCCGGGCACAGCAGAGCAGAGCCAGACAGAGCAGGGTACAGCAGAGCACAGCAGGGCAGAGCAGAGCAGGGCTCAGCAGAGCAGAGCACACAGCGCAGAGCCGGGCACAGCAGAGCAGAGCCAGACAGAGCAGGGTACAGCAGAGCAGAGCACACAGCGCAGAACCGGGCACAGCAGGGCACTGCAGAGCACAGCCGAGCAGGGCACAGCAGAGCAGAGCAGGGTACAGCAGAGCACGGGAGAGCACAGCAGAGCAGAGCAGAGCAGGGCAGGGCAGAGCAGGTATGTGAGCGCAGTCTCTCGCTGTGATGACTACTGCTGTGGTTATGTCCAGCTGTAACAGTTTATGCTGCTCCAGAACACGGCATCTGTAATGCTGCATTGCAGCAGCCGTCGCTTTGCATCGAGCTGTTGCATGTCATGAACACTAAAACAAATGTGCTGCCGCCATAATCCTAACAACGCCAACAGCGGCCCCAGTGACAGCCATGTCATCTCAAGGCTGCACTCACAATCGCAGCTAGCTGTTCGAGGAGCTCCTCTATACATTTGAATGCAGTGGAGTAGCTGTGTACATGTTGCCACGCTGAAGGACTCTTTATGTGGTCTGCAACATATCCGCATACCAAACGTATTGTGTCACAGCACAGCCCTGACTTCCCTTGTGGGAAATGCAATGTGAAGACCGTTTGAGGTAATAAGACATTTCCTCCAATTGTAAAGTTCTGCCTTCCAGACAGCAAGAGAAAATACGCCTGCATTTCTCACTTGACACGCACACAACTGTTTTCACATCAGAGTCAACATCATAGTCAGTTCCATCGTTATCGATATTCCGGTCTTTTCTCTTCCTGGTCTGATTTAGTCAATATCATTACAAGTTAATATCTATCATAGTTGAGCTGCAACACTTATGAAACATGGTGTCACCAACATCTTTACATGCTGATCATATGTTAACGCCTTACCCAACAGTTTGGTCATTTCTTGGCTGGCTTTGGGCTGCAACATCATTTCGTTAGACTAAGAAATAAATGGTCCTTGTTAGCAAGACATCATTTTTTTTGATCATTCAAAAAGGCACCACTGCGGATGCTGTGATGGTGGTAACAGAGCTGAACTTTGACTTAAGTGCAAACATCTGTTGATTATACTGCTACGCCCAACGTAGGGCTCGAAACCACGACCCTGAGATTACCAGTCTCGTGCTCTACCGACTGAGCTAGCCGGGCTGTTACCTGTACGGTGATCAGCTGGCGGAGCGGAGGGGGCCGGCTTAACGGAATGGAGGGACAGAGGGCGCTACTGTGGCCGACGGCCTAGCATGAGGAAGCAAACAGGGAGACCAGGTGAGGCATGTTAAAACAACAGAGACAGAGTCCCGCATCTTACCCTGTGATGAGCCGGGGCGAGCTTCGGCGAGGGAAAACGCACCCTGGAGAAGTTGAGAAGCCTGTTGATTCGACTGCACCGAAGAAGTCGGAGAGGGGCTGTGCGGATAGCTGCTGCGGCGGGCAGGAGGTGTGTGGAGAGAGCTGCGATGGATTGTTGCAATATATCCATGGAGGAGATGAGAGCTGCCGTGAGCTGCTGGGCGTCCAGGGGAGGCAGAGCTGAAGACAGATCGGTAAGCGAGGAGGGGGGCAGAAGGGCAGAAGTCGAAGCCAGCGGAGAACCAACCGGGGCGGAATAATCCGAGCGGCTCGCGGCTGAGGTGGGCCCCGCAGCTGGAGCGGAGGAACCGCAGGGCAGGGACGGCCTCGGCTTCGCTTAGCCGGAGGCGGGGGTCGCTTCTTGGACCTTACCAGCTGTGGGTGGGGAAGGAGTGGATGAATCGCCGGTTTGGAGAAGCTCTGCCAAAGAAGCGAGCTGATCGGAGCCGAGGCCATCGGCTGGGCGGATGCTCTTGGACCGGAGAACAGATGCTGAAGAGCCGGCAGCAGAGAGAGGAGCGAGCCGGGCGCTCCGACGAAAGGGAGCGGGTAAAGCAGGTTTGGAAATGCCAGAATGACTGCTCGGAGGCCTCTGAGCGGCGTCAGAATCCGAGTCAGACATGATAATCCTGTGGGGTTGACCAACAAGCGAGAGCTAATGCATGCAGCTTGCTGATGAACCGGTAAAGCCCCATGCAGGAGCGCCTTATATGTGGATCTGAATGGTTGATGAGCGATTGCCAACACCTGGAAGTTGATGAGCGATTGCCAACACCTGGTGAGTCTGCCATGTTGAATTTGCGGCTAGCCTTCATTTGAAAAGTAAAAGTTTTAAGGTTTTTAATGGTGTCACTTATATGTTTGAATGACAAAAACTCACAGAGTTACAGATGTGTTTTTGGAGAAGTGTCAAAAAAATCATGCCGGCGGGATTTAGACTCCAGAGTGTTAAGGGCTGATGTGCGACACCTGCGAGCAGCCACACAGAAACGCCCCTCTCGCCACCAGAGAACTTTTACCACCTACCCTTTCCCTGATTTTATATAGGAATTTGTGAAGTAAATAAACTATCCATTTTTATTCTTCCAAACCTCGACTCCTCATATGTCAACGTTTATAAAAAGCAACCTGAAATCCACTTCTTGTTATGAGTGGGAATTCATGTCAAATAATACTTAGAACCTAACAAGTTAACTCCTTGTTGATGTTGATATTTCATTGAGCATCTGAAAATAACTGCTCATCTCAAACCCTCACACGAGCTGATTGTTTTTCTAGTCTTCCTCTACTCCTCTTTTAATCAGCAGAAAACTAAAAGAGCTTTGTTTAAGAAAAAAAAGTTTTAATCCCTGTCTCATGTAATTTTGTACATCATTTAGAAGTTTTCCAATTACAGATCAAACCCTCTCAACTGCTATAGAAATTGTTTTCAACCTTGCTTGTAGTCAGGATTCAGATGTTCCTGAAGCATCCTAAATAGCTAAGATAAAAAAAAGCAACTCCAAACTTTAAAACAGTGTAAAGCTGCAATGAATATTAGCTCAATATGACTGCCCAGTATAACTAATATCATCATTGCTAAAAAAGATTAAGCATGATATATAATTATTCAACCATATACCGTGTGCAAACATGCTATTTAAATATTCTTATTTGTAGATAAACAGTGATCTATTCTTGTCATTTTATTTGATTATATATGTTAATCATGTCATTCCATGCACTTAAGTTAGTATAAGGTACTATTTGAGATTTTCATTTTCATGATTTTCATTTTTTTAAATTATGATTATGTTATTCAATTATTATGATATGTTTATGCATCTTATGCTTATGCATTTGGCAGATGCTTTTACAAAAAGCGACTTACACTCATATCCCAGGTAGGCAGGTAGAAAAAGGGGGTCTTGCCTAATATTAAGATATTATGAAATCATAATAACATTTCATGTTTGGCTGTTTTATGGTAATAGGCACTTCACAAACTAATATGTATAAATTTAATGATTCACTGGTATAGATTTTTTTTAATTCTTCTGGACAACAAAAGAGTCGTGAAACCAAACATCAGCTAAATTTATCACGTCCTTTCTTGCACCATCGGCCTGCTTAAAATGTGATTTTGCAGCAACCTTCCAAGTCATAGTAAAATTTAAAAAATCTGTTTGTTGAATGATTGTTTATTATGTGGTTATTCAAAACTGCTTATTTGTTGTTGGTAGATTTTTAGATTAATAAATATCCATAAACCAAGTTGTTGTTCTTTATGTTCCTTTTGTGAGAAAAGTGACGAGAAGTGAAAATGACAATCCTCTGTTTTATTTATATTTCTAATTAAGCAAGTATTCTAACTAAAGACCGATTCAAATTCATCCATCCATCCATTATCTTCCGCTTGTCCGGGGATCGGGTCGCGGGGGCAGCAGCTTGAGCAGAGAGACCCAGACGTCCCTGTCCCCGGCCACTTCCTCCAGCTCTTCTGGGGGACCCCGAGGCGTTCCCAGGCCAGCCGAGAGACATAGTTTCTCCAACGTGTCCTGGGTCTTCCCCGGGGTCTCCTCCCAGTGGGACGGGCCCGGAACACCTCACCAGGGAGGCATCCTAACCAGATGCCCGAGCCACCTCATCTGACTCCTCTCGATGCGGAGGAGCAGCGGTTCTACTCCGAGCCCCTCCTGGATGACCGACCTTCTCACCCTATCTCTAAGGGAGAGCCAATTTTGCAATTTCAAATATTTATTTCAAATGTCCTTGAAATGGCTCGATATTTATGATTCTATAGGATGCAGTAATCTACAGATAGCTGATCTTTAGTGCTGTAAATTGTTCAACTCGCACATGCTGAGTTACATCGAGCAGTGACTCACATCAGGAAAAGACATCGTAAAACTGTTTTGGTTTATAAGCCTGAAACCATGAGGCTAGAAAAGCAAGTCTGATGTCTATGCAGTCATTGGTTGACTGCAGTTAATAAATTCATTATCTTAAATGGGGAAATGTGTGTGGCCTGCTGTGATAGAAAGAACTGCGCTACCAGTTTTGTTGCATACGCAGTTTATTACAGCCTTCATTTGAACATGTACAGTTGTTATGAGAAAAAATCTGACACAATTTTCAAGATAATGCATGAGATGCTACTGACACAGCACAGTGGCTCAGTGATAAACAGAATGATCGGAATTAAATCAAAAACATTTCTGTAGCAAGATTATTTTATGGTAGAAGATTTTATTGAGGGTTAAATTATCTTTGTTAAAAGCATTGTTGGAATCCAAATTGTCTGAGGTCTGTTTCTGTCTTAAAACCCTGCCTGTGTTCACTTCATCAAATCAGCGATTCAGCAAATTAAATGTTCACATCTGCAACACATCTTAAGCTTTATCCTAAAATATTCCTCTAAATTATTTCCCAGCATTACTCTCAGTTATTTTCTGTAAGCATTTTATTAGCATCAAATATTGCACTAGAAAATATTTACCTCTGAATGCTGGGTTGCACTCTGTTGTCCTATGTTTTAACACTTTTCAAATTAAATTCAGTTTATTTATATAGCGCCAAATCACAACAAATGTCATCTCAAGGCACTTCAATGATACAGTCCTATTCAAGCCAATTAGAGTTAATTAAGTATTTTTAATTACTCAGAGAAACCCTTTATATGAATAAAGCACACTGGCTTTGGATCTCAGAGCAGCAGAGCATTTACATTCAGTTTCATTTGTTCTACAGCAAGTCAGAAAACGTTAGCTTGTATATATGAGTACCCGCTGGCATGACAAACACAACTACAACACAACACAGATAAGATGAATAGGTGCATTTCTTACATTTCTCATTTGGTGCCTGCTGACTGTCCATTCAAAGACTTTACTGTTCAGAGTACACACTGAAGAAATGTCACAAAGGTCATCCCATTTTTAAATCAGGTATGATGTGCTTTAGTCACCAAGCTGTACGCGAGTACACAACACAAAGAAATACTGTTGCATCAATGTGTAATATTCATGCACATTTCACAAAACATTATGCTAATTTGATATGGAAGACATCTTTATCATCACTGTGGGTCATAAAACAATATCATATCAGAAATCGCTCAGTAAAAGCATATGATTATTAGCAACAACAATAATAACAATTAGTACTGATATCATGGCTATGTCTTATGGCTTAGGGCGTCAAAGCCACCAATACAAGTATGATCTGTGTTGTATAAAGCTGTTGGGTAAAGCTCAAATCAGAGAGAGAACACTAGCCAATCAGAGGCAATAAGGTGTTGATGGCCTACTCACCATCCATCCATTTATCCATTTTCTATTTCCACTTAAAGCAATTCAGGATTGCACATGTGCTAAACCCTTTCCCAGCTGTCATTGGGCAAAAAACAGGGTGCACCCAAGACGGGTCAGTAAATCTGATTTGTCGATAGCAACAGAAAATTAGAAAAATATTTTTTTGTATTGTTTGTTATTTTATGTATCAGTCTGGAAAACGAGACAAGGACACACATTGTCTCTTTTTTTGGACTCATATTGGACTCCAAGTCCAATATGAAAAACACCCCATTTCTGTTTCTGCAGGTGTCATTAATACTGAAAAATCAAATTGTGCAAATGTGTCTTCAAGCCCCAGAAATGGCTACAGTTAAAAAATGGGGAATCTGAAAGCCAAACTTTTCTTAAATTTGAAACCAACTATATCTTTTCTATGTCTTTGAAAAATGGTGAAACATAAACATATGCTGGGGAGATAAGTAGAAATATGTATGAAATGAGCCCCATATTGATTTCCAAATATGTTTCTATCTGTGACACCCACAAATGTTTGGTCACAATTGTTTGAGTTGTTTGAAGTACTGTGTGTGAAGGCCAGATTTAAATATGGGTTTTATATGGGTTTTAGCAGAGTGTGTTTCCCAACTCCACCACAAGGGGGAGTATCGCCGAAATTGAGCGCCAGTAGTGGTAAGCTACGTTAGGCTTCCGTTTCTCAGACAGAGGACAGCCTGTGAAACAAGTACAACTGACGGCTCTTGTCTGTACTTTTCCTGTACAAAACAGGTTTGTAATGTGTGTTCATTTATCACAAGATATGCAGAAGGACTTACAAAGCCTTTTTTTGATGTTGTTGGAATAGAGTTGAGATACAAGATCGGGTGTTGAGAACTTTAAGGGACACAGCATTAGGATTTTCTTTACAGAGGGAAACAATAAAACAAAATGGCGGACGTACTGCCGATATTATCATTTGGTTGTATAGAGCTCCTGCGCATTTCTATTTCATTTCATTAATTTGATTTATTATAAAATCGTTAATTAATTTTATGTTGTTGATAAGGTAAAAACGTTAAATTTTATATTGTTGTATAGTGAAAAGACTGACGTTTGTTACTGGGAAGTCTACATCATTAAGTAAAAAGTGTATAAAAGTGTCCAGGCATAGAATAGAAAAAGAAAGCTATGTTAAGCAAACTGTAGAAACAGTGCTGTAGCACTGGTATAATACCTATCGAGGCTGGTTGAAGTAGCATGAGGAAAGTATGTGTTGGAGTGCACATTTGTTGTTTACAATAATCCAACAGTAATATGTCTGTTAATTTGCGAAATTGTGTATTGGTGGATGTTTAATACTGCAAAAAGAAATGTAAAAGCCTGTTATTAAAGAGACAGAGGACAGCCTGTGAAACAAGCACAACTGACGGCTCTTGTCTGTACTTTTCCTGTACAAAACAGTACAAAACAGGTAACTCATACTGAGGCCTGTAACATATCCAATCCACATTCCAGAGCGGGGAGGGAGGACGACACTGGGCGGGTCGCAGGTCCATCACAGGGCCTGTCAGTACATCAGTACATGTATAAAAAGAGCGCAGATTCACTCTGGTCAACTGTTAACTGGTCAACCATAACACAAAGTATATAGTTACAGTTACTCCTCAATAATTGTAAACACCATAGATTATCATAAATGATAATATTATAGATTTAAACAAAAAATGATTGATATCTATGTGCTTTAATTTAGTATTATGTCAAATGGGATCTTACCTTTGTCATTATAGAAGGTCGGCAACTTTGTTCCTGAGAGGATCGTTTTGATTGTTGTAGCCCTCGTTGTTGATCCATGTTTTAATGGTGTCACAATCTTGCTGAGTCATGACATCTTTTCCTCTGAACTCTTTAAACCAGTTGTCAACCATCTTTTCACTCTGTTTCTGAAAACTATTTTCAAAAACATCACGCTGGAATTTAGAGCGATTATCTTTCTTAAAATCCGGAAAGCCCTTGGTGGAATTCAGCTGGAATCTGGGCATTGACCCAAGGATCGTCAGTTTGAACGAGTCCACAACATTGTCTGTGCTGATGGTTTCAGTCAGCAATTTTCTGAAGGCTGGTGATTTTGTACTGGGAAACTCATGATGACAGTCTGCGGGCACAAAAACAGCTGGAAGTTCACGGCCGTGGGATTTCTTCACAGCAGGAATCAGTCTGTGATTCAGAGGAGAGGAGTTTGTTGCCACTTCAAGCATGGCTGTTGCTAATTTGCTATTTTGGTTCAAGGTTATAGCTCCTCGTATACAGCTGACTGGTGGCTGGTGATCAGCATTGATGAATTGCCCCATGTTTCTTTTTTGTTGATCTTTTTGCATTAATTTGTATTTTCCTACTCCTCCAACTTCTTTCATACATGTTTCTTTCTGTTTTTTTGTGAGTTTTGGTGCAGCTCCCTCTGCCATGTACCAGTCTCCTCCTCTGAGTGTTTCAGTCCACACTTTTCGTTTGATGAAAGGCTCCCAATGGCCTGGATGTCTGAGTAGAGTATCGGCCTCCAGAGATCGGAGGTTGTCTGCCTCCAAAGCAATCTTTTCTTCACGAGCTTTTGGTTTCATGCCTCGTGCCAAAGCATGAAACAGGCAGCTCTTGCCCTTTCCTTCAATGATCATTGTCTCATTATTGATGCGCACATCATAATGGCCACTGGGATATTGGGAACCCTTTGGTCTGTAGATCAGTGTCACAGTTTGGCTTGCAGGTTTAGTACTCGGGTTCACCTCCTGCATTTTGTTGAGTCTGCCACGTTTATCCTCTGTTAGGATGACAACCTTAGTACCAGTGGCCTCTGACAGGACTCTGACATCGAGAATGGTGCCCACAGTCTCACGGTTCTTGATCCTCTCAGCATGTGACCTTGACTGTTTACCTGCATCTCCTTCAACTTTAGAATTCAGATTTACTGGCATGTTTGTGATATATCTGTTGTTTTGTCCAGCTCTGAGTTTTTCATCTGTTCTGTCACTCTTTAATCCACTTCTTACATGTTTCCGAACGACACCATTCACTCCACTTTGAACACGAGAAGCAATGTGACCAGAGAACTTCTGGTGGAAGACTTCTACTAAAGCATCAGCCAATAAATCACTGATGACTTTGGCTAAATCTTGTTTAAATGCCTTCAGCATCTCAGTATCTGAGGGAGATAGATCATTTACCATCACTGTCTCTGGATTTACTTTTTCTTTGAATAATTTCAGCTCTTTCTGAAGGTTTGAGAAGAATTTGCTGGAGAGGGTGAGTACTGCAGCGATGGCATCTCCTGCAAGTGTCATGTAGTGGATAGCTTGAATGGATGATAAAATTGCATGCACTTTTCCTTTGGCCCCTGCTTTAGCGCCTGCTTTAGCTGCATCAATCACTGTGATGAGGGATGAGTTCAGCTTGTTCTGCCAGTTGAGGTCTGCATAGAATGGCTGTATTGCTGTGAGGCTTAACTGTCTGAAAATGGCCAGCAGATCACTCCTTCGGTTTTTGTCACTCAGCAGATCATTGAGTTGATCTTTATCCTGGAGGTGTGAGAGGATAATGGAGTCCACTAATGTAGCCAAAGGCTTTTTTTCTATGTTGGATTTTACGTCGTCAGTAATTCCCTTCTGCACTTCACTTTTGATCTCTTTTAAGATTTGTTTCAGTATTTCTTCCTCTGCCTTCCCGAGTCCATAGGTAATGATTTCCTCTCCTACCTTTTTAGTCACATGCTTTACTGCATTCTTCATGTTTGCCTTTGCAACAACACTTAAACCGTCTGCAGTCTGCCTAGAGAAGAACTTTGGCAATGACTTAAGCGTTTTGTTTAAACCTTTAATTAGAACTTTGCAAGGTTTGAGGCCCATTGCAATCAACTTCCCAACTCCAAATGTTATGATGGATAGACCAACAGAAATGGCCTTCTGTATAGCCCATGATTTCCAGCTGAACTCTCCCGTTACCATGGCCTCTACACCAGAGATGCAGTCTGATATTCCTTCAATGATCAACCCAAAGCCAACTTGAGCTAATATACCACATGTAAACACAGTGAGCAATGCTCCTCCAACAATTTGCAAAAGTCCTAAACAGAACACCAGCAGACCTTCCCATGAGAAACGAGGCTCCTCTTCCACAGAAAATACATATTTCAGACCTTGATTGTAGAGGTTGTAGGCTTCCACTTGGAGTTCCTCATCAGCATTTGACACCAAAGAGAAAACTGGTGATTTTTTGGCCAAAGCATCCCGATCTCTTTCTTTAATTTCATCAAGCTTTCTGATGGCCTCACTGATGTTTTCATCAAATAATTTGTACATAGAGCACCTGGTTGTTAACTGTGTTTCAAGGCTGGTTGATTCATTGTTTGTTGAGTCTGCAGAGGCCATTTTTATGAACTGCAAACAGGCCATGGATTCTTCAGTGAGATACTTCAGAGACTCCTGTGCCTTTCTTAGATCTTCTCCAGCATTACTAAGGTAATCTGCCTTCTTCTGCTTGATAGTGCAGTATGCGTGGCTGTAAAAAGCTACAGCTGCCAAAGATTTATCTTGATTCATGGCTTTTTCAAAGAGCCTGGCGCCAAGGTCCCATTGTTTTTCATCCACAGCAATATTTCCAAACTTGATGTAGTGATAAATGCTAGAACATGGTGACGTTTGACTTTGAGACTGACATCTTGCCTTTGTCAAATCAGCTTTCAAACTCTGTTGCAATTCATCTCTTTTCAGCTGGTCAATTTGTTCTGACTTAGTTTGCAGCCAGATCCCCCAGTACTCGTTCATGATCGCAACAACAGCTCTTTCTTCATCTCCATCTGTGTTCTTGTAAATATCTTGAAGAGTTTCACAGTACTGTGAAAACAGGTCCTCCCGCAGATTCATCTCAGTGACATCATTCATCATGTGATTCATCTTTTCTGCTGCAAGTCTATCTCTTGTGCTCTTAGCTTCCTCCAGAGACGACGTCATCCTGAAATCCTGCTGCATGTGTTCAGTGGACATGATTATCTGAGCAGATCCAGGTTTACCTTTTCGTGCTGTTCGGCCAAAAGCCTGCAGTTCCACTCTTGTATTTTCAGAGAGGAAGGAGAGGATTACAAATAATCCTCCACTTTTGTTCACCGTTTTGGATACTTTAATGTCTGTGCCACGCCCAGCAAGGTTTGTGGCAACAAGGACATCACCAGGAAGTAGTTCCTTGTCTATTTTGCTCAAACTTTCTTTGTTACTGCGGCAGTAGAGAACGATTTCACCTGGAATGCTGCTTTTCAGCTCGTCATAGATCTCTTTAGCTTTGTTGATTGTTTCACAGATTACCAGGGCTGCTCTTCCATCTCTGTATGAGTTTGGGGAAATCTGAGCCATAACCACACGTTTTATTTCAGATTTCCACTCTTCAGATGATTTCTTCACAGTACCTTTGACTTCAAACAACTTCTTCCTGTTGAATGTTGGCATTTTGCAGGCAGACAAATTTGGATATAGATTCTGCAAAAACAAAATGTCTGTTTTGCTGCCAAGTGTACCCGTTGTTCCATACATCTTCCCCTGGTACTTTTCAAAGAAGGAGATGTTAGAAATGTAGTTTGTCACTGTTGAAATTGTGCTCAGTTTGATTTGATGTTTAATCTCAACAAACTGCTGCAGGCCATCACCCCATTTCTTATTCAGTTCTACAATTCCAGTAGATCTGAAGTCCACAGGACAGACATTGTTGTTTTCTACAACATAATCTCGTCCTTCCCTCAGCTTCATTGCCAGAAAGGCATTCTGAACCCACACTGACACTTTCTGCTCAATCAGATTCTTCAAGAATCCAGGTATACTGATTTTGTCTTCATTGTTTGCACAAGGGGTGTACTGAATTTTGTCTGAGATTAACTCTGCAATGGGCTTAATGAGAATATCCTCTGAGTCATAGAGAGCACAGCACACGCCTTCCTCCAAGACAAGAAACTTCAGCTCTGGAATGTGGTTTTTGTTGTACGAGCTGAGCTTTTTCAGACAGAGCAATCCCTCTTCATTTAATGTGTACACGGTAAAGCCATAGGGGACATAGTTCTCCAGTTCTTCAAAAAGATCAACCACAGCATCCTGACTCACAGTTTTCAGTTTTCTAAGAAGTTCATCCTTTTCACTTTTGTAGATATCCTCTGTAAAGCCTTCTGGTACAGTGTTTGTTTTCTCAGCAATGTATAAAATGTCCATTGGATCATTAATTTCACTTTCTTCTGTGTTGATTGAGTCAAAGATGGCCTTGAAGAATGAAGCAGGAGGACCCTGTACAAGTACCTGGTGCCCTGAAGACAGGTAGCCATACTGGCTGACATGGCCCCAGATCATGGCCAGAATAGTGTTCAGGTGCTGCATGGAGACCATGGGGCTGGACAGGTAGGTCAGCTGCACTCCCTGATCCAACAGTAGTGAGTCTACTTCATCAATTATGATACACTGATAGCTGCGATCAGATCTCACATCCTTCATCTCAAATACCTGGCGAAGGTGATCTGCAGCAAAGGTTTCAATAGTTCCATAGACAACATCCCTCTGGTAGCACTTTTTTCTATCCTTGTCCTCAGTCTTATTTGTGTTTGTGTCAACTGTAATGCCAAAGTACTTGTAGAATTCACTCCATTCTTCTGCATCTCTTTGACATAACACTGACGAAGTCGACACCACATCTACTTTTTCGCCTCTAAGCACACGCAGCGCTGCAAACATTGCTATGACACAAGACTTCCCCTCTCCAGTGCCCATTTCCAGGAGCTTCCCAGTGTCAGACAAGGCCAAAAGGCACCAGCTAATCATCTGAGTGGCTCTGGGCCACCACTTCCCTTCAGCAATTCTCAGGTGAACAGCATTGCATAAGACTGCCAGGAGCTCCTGGAGGTTTTCTGTTTCCATGTCATGACTCAGATTTTTTGCTTGATGTACATCTTTGTGTTGTTCAATTTCACCAGTTTTAATCAGATTGGCTACATGAGTTACTACACTGTATGTTTTACTCAGTGTTTGTTCATCAATGTGTTTCATCTGTCGTATTTCATCAAAAAGAGTGTCAATATCTTTCATTTTCTCATCTCTAAGGTTCTTTTCTAACTGTTCAACCAGACTCTCAGTCTGATGTGAACCTAAGAGTTTGAGAAGGGACCGGTTCCTGTCATCTGTCCACTTGGAAGAAACTTGGTATGTTGCCATCAAATGTAAAATCTTCATGATGGAAATACATCCTTCATCATAATGGTGGTCAGTTAATTCTCCAAGGAGGTTCAAGGTTTCTGCTGGTGACCAAAGTCCAAGGTCTGAAACCATCTGAAAGATGTCTTTGACTTCTTCTTTTAGACCCAGGAGTTCTTCTGCACAGGCAAATAAAACCTCTAAACACCATCTGTCAGCAGATGATGTCAGGTTTTTTTCAGCCTCTTTTTCACCAGTGACCACTCTCAGGAGGTTCTCAAGAAAGGTCAAAATGAACATCTCCTTAGAAGACAATCCCTTCCCAGTAGTTTTCTTTAAGATGTTGGTGATTTTACTCTCAGGATTTGTGTCTTTGTTTAGGTTCAAGTGGAGTAGCTTGAAAAAAGCCTTGATAAAGCTTTGTTTTTGTGCCATGTCATGACTTTGGAATTTACACATGAGGTTTTTCAGAACTTTTGCAGCAAACTCCAGGGAATCATTGTCATTGAGCCTTGAAAGTTTCAGATTATGGAATGAACTCAAACATTGTTCTTCAATGATGTATCCTCGAATACGCTCAGGAATCCCTGTTTCCATCAACTTGATGCTGTTCGCAAAGTAATCTGACACAAAGTTATCCAGTGTACCATACACAATGTCTGCCTGATACACATCCTGGAATGCTGCATCGTTTTCTCTTGTGTTTGTGTTGAGAGAAACTCCAAGATTCTTGTAGAAGTCAGACCACTCCTTAGTTTGCTCTTCTGCCTGACCATCAGAGCTCAGCACAATGTCCACTTTGTTTCCAAAGCGGACTTGTGTGGCTGCAAACATGGCTATAGCACAAGGGTCTTCTTCCACACCAACTAGGTGTGGCACTCCAGTCTTCTCCTTCAGCATCAGTACGCACCACTGCAACATGTGCTTCACCGTGGGCCACCAGCCTTTTGTGTCAAAGACTGCTTTGCAGAGCTGAGACAGACATTTCTGTAAGTCAGCAGCATTTAAGGCTCCACATTTCAGGTCATCTTTTTGTAGCGTTGCAACCTTTTCTGAATGTCGCAAGACATCAGTGGTGATGTTTTCTATCATATCAATCACACAATCATCCAATTTCTGTGACAACCTTAGTTCTTCCAGAGCTACACGTAGACTGCTCCCATCTATCTTTCTGAGTATCTTTTGGAAATCTTCATGGAACCTTTCAGAGTCAACAAAATCGAGAACCTGGACGAGAGAGTGCCCAGACTCATCTGTCCATTCTGGTGATATGTCATATACTTGAATCAACATTAGGACTCGAGTTATTGAAACATCGTTTGTACATTTCCCTGACAGTACTTTGAGCAGAGCCAGTGCCTCCATTGGGGTCCATTGGTTTGTTTCCACAATTCTAAGGACCATTTCAGTGGATTCTGAGTGTGTTTCTTTGTCATTTAAATGTGTGAGTGTGGATAAAAGGAGCTTCAAGCACTGGATCTCCGTATTAAAAATAAACATGGAGTTTCTGTTAACTGCATCATCCAGTGATGATGTGAGGATGCTCAGGAATTCTGTAGCAATGAGGTGCTCAGTGGTGAGCTCACCTTCAGCCCATTGATTGGCTATCAGAACTGCGTCAGTGTCAGAGCTATTGCTGTTGGTGAAAAAGTGCATCAGGGTAAGATACAGGGCTTGAGTCAACATGAAACTCTCAGAAACATTACATGCTGATTGGCTGATGGACTCCACCAGGGACTGCACATGATTGCCGATGCTTTCTAGAGAAATTTCCTCGGATATTTCCAGAGACAGGGCACACAGCTCTGTGATGTACACTTGAGCGTGCTGCAGAGTGCCGAGAGATGGAGGAGCACTAATCCATTCATCAAACAGAAGTTTGTCCAGAGCTGACAAGATCTTTCCCAGCTGATCAGCTGGCAGCTCGGTGAGACTGAGATCTGAAACCTCAATATCGCATTTCAAAGAGAGGATTTCTAGAAGCTCATCATTGCCACTGTCTGAGTCATAGTCAATCTCAAATTGATCCAAATGATCTTTCAGAACCTTTTGCTTGGACTCCTGCTCCTCTGATATGCTGCTGCTCAGTTGTCTGTCATATTGCTCTTTGGCTTGTTGCTGTGATTCTTCAAGTCTTTGATTCAGTTGTTTTTCTCGTTCCTCTTCTCTTCTCCTTTCCTCTTCTTCTCTCCTCTGTCTTTCCTCCTCTTGTCTCCTCTCTTCCTCTATTTTCTGTCTCTCCTCCGCTCTTCTTCTTTCCTCCTCTCTCCTCCTTCTTTCTTCCTCCCTTCTCCTTTCCTCTTCTCTCCTCCTCTCCTCCTCCCTTCTCGTGTTTTCTCTTTGTTCATTAAAGCAATAATTACACTCGTACATGTTACCTATGTCAACTGGTCTGTAGTATTCACCTCTATTAAACACATGTACATATCGGCCATGAATTGTACTTTGATATAAATCATCAAAGGATGTGCATGGAGGCAGGACATTGTTGCACTTGCAACATCTCAGGCTATCGCCCATGTTACTTTCTGATGGTACATTTCCCATGTTGAATTAGTTATTCAGTGGTTAATGGATGCTTTTCAGATGATAATCTTCCTAGAAAAAAATGGATAAAATTACTTTATCATATATTTGTGCAGTCGGATCATTGTGGATCATTTGAAAAAAATATATATGAATAGCTACATTATTTGACCATAGGGTTAGCCTGTGTAATCAGTTGCTGGTATCAATGTTGCTAAGAATAGGGGATGCAGGTGTTTCACTGTGTCCCAGTTTCACTAAGATAATATAGCTTTATCATCACAATATATAACATGTTCAAGGTCAGTTGATTAACTAACATAAGTAAGAGAGTGAGGGGGTTCTGATGTCAAACACTGAGATAAGAAACAATACTTAAATTCTCAACAATACTCTGGTGTTCTATAGCTGTGGTGTGCCTTCTGATATATAAAACACACCCAGTTGGAGCTCTGGTCATATAGTGTTTGAAATCAGATTTAAAGCAATTTCACTGAACAATCATTCTCTTTGCTGGCTTATGCTCGTTTTTCTTTGACTTAAAAGCTGATCCTACATTACTCATATCTCAAATTAAAGGTTGTTGGTCTCAATAAGAATCCTTATGACCTACCAAAGAATATATGACCCACGGATATTAATATCTGGCCAGGTCTCCTGATGAATTGTCAAGCTGTTATGTGATGGTTTTCACGTGTAAGCCACGTATTCCTGTAAAACAAATATACACACATGATAAACATTTGCAAGACGCTTTCCTGCGGTTTGGCCTTTACACCAAAACCCCGTTTTTATCACAGAAAACGATTATTTCTAAAACCTCCGGCCAAAGTGGAGATTTCTGATAACGCCGGTTATGTGTTGCCGTGTCAACTGGGAGAAACGGCGTTTTAGGTTCTTAAACGTCACATTATGCGCCAGAAAATGCTTAACGTCATGCGAGCGCCTTATGTTTACAGTTTGTTTGGCTACTGATCAGGATTATCATGGATGATGTTAAAGTTCTACTAATTTTTACGTTTGTGCAAACGATTCTGGCTTTATTGCATTTGCAACAACTGCTCTACATGGAGTAGCAGAGGCGAAGGATTGCACGGAGGTCAGCATTTTTACTGCATCTTTCCCTTATTTCCCATATTTATGCGGGTTGATGTAAATGAAGTTTTTTGAAAACGATGTTGTGTGCACGATGTTATTATTGAAAACGGAGGGGGGGGAAATATTTGTTTCTCTAAATACCCGGCTATGTGTAAATGTGGCCTAAATAGAGGGCTGGGAGTAATTGGAGAGTGAGTGCAGCTGGTACTGCTGCACTCACTCTAATGACCTAAGTAAAAGGGGAACTCCGGGGCATTTGAAGCGCAATCCCATTGCTAGAGGTTGTCAGATACTGACAGTAGGACACAGACTGGTGCAAATCGGCGCTCCCTGTGCGGCGATTGCGCTGTTTGCAAAGTCTGTCATGCTAGCCAAATACGTGGTGGCTAAGGGGCAAATAATAAACCTTCCACGTAAACAACAATACATGCCCAGTAATATTGTTGTACTGTTTTAAATACTTGAACGCAGTTTTTCTGGAGAAGATAATTGTTTTGTATATGGGAGTATCGTCCATTGACTGTTTTGGGCTTTCACATGCGCGCGCATACCAACAACCGGTAAGTGACATGCTGTTTATAAAGTTGTTTTGTAACGTCCCCATGCCATTAATGTAAGAACCATGCATATGGTTTTGATGGTAAGGCTTGTGACTTTATTGTCGGATGGTTTATAAAGTGGTGTGACGATTCTGCAGTGTGCAAGTTGTTGTTTTACGTGGAAGGTTTAGAATTTGCCCCTTGGCCACCACGTATTTGGCTAGCATGACAGGCTGCGCAAACAGCGCAATCGCCGCACAGGGAGCGCCGATTTGCACCAGTCTGTGTCCTACTGTCAGTATTTGACAACCTCTAGCAATGGGATTGCGCTTCAATTGCCCCGGAGTTCCCCTTTAAGGAAGTGAGGGGAAAAACAATGGCAAAACCTAAAACGCAAAACCAAGACATGAACTGAAAATCAAAACGTAACCTAAAACCTAAAACTTAAAACATGAGTCCCATGGCGTGACAGCTTGAGTCAATAAGTTAAACAAAAAACACTAAACAAGCCTGTTACATTACCTTAATGTGGAGGCTTGGGTGGAGAGTGCTATCTGTGCCACGGAGCTGAGAGTGAACCTGAAAGTAACATTCCCAGTGAGAGAAGTAAAAACACCTAATTCCAGTAAACATGGGTGAATGTCCGGCCCTAAACTTGTACTTTTTTCTTTATTAATGTTTCCCTGTTTTGCACTTTCATTCCAACATTTGATAGGATGGATTTTACATGGCAAAATTAAAGGGACCACTTTTGTCTCATCAAATAACAGATTAAATAGAGTCTGATAGAATCCCAGCCCTAGTATCAAGTAAAATACATATTGCTATCCACAGCTTGAGTCAATAAGTTAAACAAAAAACACTAAACAAGCTTGTTACATTACCTTAATGTGGAGGCTTGGGTGGAGAGTGCTATCTGTGCCACGGAGCTGAAAGTAAAACTGAAAGTAACATTCCCAGTGAGAGAGAGAGAGAGAGAGAGACGGAAAATCACCTCATTCCAGTAAACATGGGTGAATGTCCGGCCCTAAACATTTACTTCTTTCTTTATTGTCTTTCCCTGTTTTGCACTTTCATGCTGACATATAAATAGAGGATACATTTGATCGGATGGATTTTACATGGCAAAATTAAAGGGACCACTTTTGTCTCATCAAATAACAGATTAAATAAAGTCTGATAGATTCCCAGCCCTAGTATCAGGTAAAGTACATATTGCTATCCACAGCTTGAGTCAATAAGTTAAACAAAAAACACTAAATAAGCTTGTTACATTACCTTAATGTGGAGGCTTGGGTGGAGAGTGCTATCTGTGCCACGGAGCTGAGAGTGAACCTGAAAGTAACATTCCCAGAGAGAGAGAGAGAGAGAGAGAGAGACGGAAAATCCCCTCAATTCCAGTAAACAGGGGTGAATGTCCGGCCCTAAACTTGTACTTCTTTCTTTAATCGTGTTTCCCTGTTTTGCACTTTCATTCCAACATTTGATAGGATGGATTTTACACTGCAAAATTAAAGGGACCACTCTTGTCTCATCAAATAACAGATTAAATAGAGTCTGATAGAATCCCAGCCCTAGTATCAGGTAAAGTACCTATTGCTATCCACAGCTTGAGTCAATAAGTTAAACAAAAAACACTAAATAAGCTTGTTACATTACCTTAATGTGGAGGCTTGGGTGGAGAGTGCTATCTGTGCCACGGAGCTGAGAGTGAACCTATAAGTAACATTCCCAGAGAGAGAAGTAAAATCACCTCATTCCAGTAAACAGGGGTGAATGTCCAGCCCTAAACTTGTACTTCTTTCTTTAATCGTGTTTCCCTGTTTTGCATTTTCATTCCAACATTTGATAGGATGGATTTTACATGGCAAAATTAAAGGGACCAATTTTGTCTCATCAAATAACAGATTAAATAAAGTCTGATAGATTCCCAGCCCTAGTATCAAGCATACATGTATAAAGTACTGGCGATTCAGACTTGAGTAGAAGTACAAGTACTCTATCAAAAAAGTGACATGAGTAGAAGTAGAAGTGCCCTTTAAGCACCGTACTTAAGTGGAAGTACTAAAGTATTAAACATGTTTTGTACTTAGGTATTGCAAGTAGTTTATTTTTAAAATTACTACTCAAGTACTGAAAGTAAAAGTAAAAGTATTGTGTAATGTAGTTATTAAAGAAATCAGTCGAAAGTTTGAAAATCAAATTGTTTATATTATTCAAAATGTTTGGCTGTAACAGCAGTACAGCGGAATGTACAAGAGCACCTTAAAACATTGAGCTTAACTCTTTTGAACAAAATAATATGTATTGGCAAGTATGTCCCTTTCCCCTTTAAAGCATCTCCCATCACTTCACACATTACACATTTTCTTTTAATCCTTGTCATTTCTTTCAACTTGTTAAAAAAATCTCAAGGCCAGTAGGCCACATACAAATACAAATGTCATGTAAAAACAAAAAGTGATTAGAACACCTGAAAACACTGGGCTTAACTCTTTGTGAACAAACAGATCAAGCATGTCCCCTCTCCATTTAAAGCATCCCTCCCCTCTCTTTCCTGCTTGTGCTTTTTTTTCTCTACAACTTTTCCCCTTCTTAAACTGTGTGCATGCTTGTTTGTCTTTCCGTGTGTGTTTTTGTATGTTTGCGTGTTTGTATGCGTGTGGGTGTGTTTGTGCATGAATGAGTGTACGTTTTTATGTGTGTGTGTGCGTTTATAATAACGAGTAACGATGCAGCACATAAAAAATGTATCGGAGTAAAAGTACTAAACACATTGAAAATATGTACTGAAGTAAAAGTGTAAGTAGGAGAAAAAAATAATACTCCAGTAGAGTACAGATACAGCATTTTAGTACTTAAGTAGAGTAGTGAAGTAGTTCTACTTTGTTACTATACATCTCTGGTATCAAGTAAAATACATATTGCTATCCACAGCTTGAGTCAATAAGTTAAACAAAAAACACTAAACAAGCTTGTTACATTACCTTAATGTGGAGGCTTGGGTGGAGAGTGCTATCTGTGCCACAGAGCTGAGAGTGAACCTGAAAGTAACATTCCCAGAGAGAGAGAGAGAGAGAGAGAGAGACAGAAAATCCCCTCAATTCCAGTAAACAGGGGTGAATGTCCGGCCCTAAACTTGTACTTCTTTCTTTATTCGTGTTTCCCTTTTTTGCACTTTCATGCTGACATATAAATAGAGGATACATTTGATAGGATGGATTTTACATGGCAAAATTAAAGGGACCACTTTTGTCTCATCAAATAACAGATTAAATAAAGTCTGATAGAATCCCAGCCCTAGTATCAAGTAAAATACATATTGCTATCCACAGCTTGAGTCAATAAGTTAAACAAAAAACACTAAATAAGCTTGTTACATTACCTTAATGTGGAGGCTTGGGTGGAGAGTGCTATCTGTGCCACGGAGCTGAGAGTGAACCTGAAAGTAACATTCCCAGAGAGAGAGACAGAGATAGAGACAATTTTGGCCCATCATGCAGGCATTGCCTTAGCTCTATACATGGGACAGTTTTATATGTTTCTTTTGAAAACTGTTTGTGAGCTTCGGTTATTGTCTAAACTCCACAAAGAACACTGAGCAACAACATGGTCTCTTGATAGCAACCCTGTTATCTTGCCCAGCTCATGTGTATAAAGACTCCCTGCAGGTCTTCCTCTCTCACTCTGCAGACTGCCATGTTTTCTGTATGACCGATGGACCTTTCTTGCAAGAACTAAATACACTTAAGACTCACTTAAGAAAAAAAAACAGTGGTAATTTTATCCTAAAATAATGTTTTACTAGAAACTTTATTTGCAGATCATGATAGATAAGTATACCTTTGATAACATCTACTGTCAACTTACCAGGTAATGGGGAGTAAGTGTTATCCATTAATGTCCCCTTCCTTGCAGTTTCATTACCTCTGGACCTACCGCTGATTGGATTTGACTTCTTAGAAAACCATCCCGGAAAGGATTCTTGATCAAGACAAGGAGTACTATCAAAGGTTTATGGCAGAAGGTTCATGATATATCTTCCAAATGCACGATAGGTGTAATGACCATAGACATGATTAGGATCAAGGCAGGTTGAATAGGAATCAGCTAGTGACAATGGATGACATTTTTTAGAGACAAAAATTATCTTTGTCAATGTATAACATTACCATCATGAAATATCATTAATATGTAACCGTAAAACTTTGATCTTTGCTAAAAGGCATGAAACAAAAAGGGTATTTTTTGTGTCAAATTTTGAATCACAAGTGCTGGGAAGGAACTGGGTTACATACTAATAAAAAGGAGTTGACTGTTTACCACACTACTTATTTGGAGCCGTTTTTGTCACGTTTTTGCGTTGCTTCCTCATTATTCATCTGTGGAACGTGTTGGTGGTGAAATTACTTGGACTCCCACGCCCTGATGTGGCAATGCAGTCAAATCTCTGCAGGAAAGCAATCACGTTAAGTAACAGCCCACGTCAGACTGTACACATGCAACTACATTGTTTCATCATGGATTTTTCCACAGCAATCTAAAAACATACAGCAGCTTAACTTTCATTCACTCAAACTGGGAGCTGACCACAGTGAGTCTCAAAGTGTTTACATCCTCAGTGCAGAAAAGCGCATCCATCTGCAGTCGATAATTAAAGATGTAGCCGATTGTTACAGTATTTTACCCCAAACTACTACTAAGTACCTATTTAGTTTCTGCAGTGTATGGTTTTGTTTGGACAACATATTAATTAATCTTGTTACGTCACAAAAAGTTACTTTTATTTCACAAAGCAAGAGTATCTTGTTAAAAACAAACTTCAAGATGCAAGTTCACAGAAGGGCTGGAACCATTTAGAAAGCGAGTCAGACTACGTTCAGACTGCAGGTCTTAATGCTCAATTCCGATTTAATGTTCAGATCTGATTTTCTTTTTTTGTTGGCATATTCTTTTTAATGTGGCCAATATCAGATTTCAGTGTGAACAGCTCACTGCACTGAACGACCCCTCGTGCAAAAAACAACAAAAACAGACGCACTCATGTGGTGACTTCCACCTGCGCAGAATTGTGACGAACGTCGATCGAGAGTGACATAGAAGTCGCATGAATTCCGATGTGACCATACAGACTGAGGTTGCATTGCAAAACATCTGATCTTTATAACCACATACTAAAGTGTCCCAAATCCAAATTGAAAAAATATGGTTCCATTTGATTTGTGCTGTTTACACTGACATGAAAAACTCAGATCTGAGTCACATAAGAGCAAAAAAAAAACAGATTTGGGCCACATTTGACATGAGGTCGGAACTATCCGAAGATGTTAATGAGGCTACTGCACATGACAAGTCAGATGTTTACCGACGTTTTTTTTCCCCAAAAATATTCAATATTTCCTGTAGTGTCTGCAGCATTACAATATATATTCTATCGTCAATTGACTTATTGTAAGAATGTGGTTTGGTTAGACAGGACCAAACTAGGGTTTGGACAGGAAGTCAGTAAAGAGACGCCAAAACCTGAGTGATGTGCTCTCGTTTTGCCTGCACCAGCCATCCAGGCGTGAGGTAATAAAAGCATGAATCACTGTCTCTAGGTGGCATCTAGACAAGAGAGACTTGATTTTTGACAGCCGCCTCAACTGAAAAAAAGAAAAAAACAGGAGATAAGACATGTTATGAAACGGCAAACTTTATATCAAAGTGTTGTTTATCACACTAGTATTCATACTAGCAATAACCTAAATTTTTAAATTTATTCTAAGACATTTCGCTCCTAATTGAATTAATCCCACCAGAACATAAGAGTTTAGGCACAGCTACTCATTCAAAAGGAATGAGTCCAAACTTTTGAATAAAAGGTAAGGGACTAACTCCGCTTAGATAAAACCTTGAGTATGAACTTAATTACTAAAAAAAAGAAATCTGGTTATTCAACAAAAAGAAGAAAAAAAGAGGTTTTAAAAGTTTTTCATGTATTAAGCAGAACAGGTATCCTATCTGAATCTGAAGATGTTTGATATCTTATTTCACACATGCACGCGTGCACACACAATGATATTAATTCATATATACCTTAAGAAATTGTGTATAAAATAAAGGGGAAAATCACACAAAACAAAGATTTTAAAATTGGTTGAAAGAAATAGGTTGAAAACCAACATTTGAAAACCTCACCAACCTATCTAAGAACACGTACAAACCTCTAAGATCATGTGTTCAGTACTTTGCTCACTCCAAAACAAATAAATGATCAGATTCACAAAGTTCCTGCAAAGGTTGACCAGCAACTTCTGAGCTAATCTTCATTTGGTGGAAAAAACACGACTTTAAAGTCGTGGACAAACACATGTATCATGTCGTTTTTCACAACTGTAAAGCACTCATAACCTCAGAGCTGAAAAACAAGAAGAATCTGTTTCATTTCAACTGAAATGAATTCAGTTTTATTTCTATAGCGCCAAATTACAACCAATGTCATCTCGAGGCACTTCAAAGATAATTGGTTTGAATCCGATTCAAGTCAATTAGAATCCAAGTCATTGTAATAGAATCATAATCCAGTTGCCCCCGAGGACTGAAGAAACAATCTCAATGTCAGAGTTATCTGAGTCACTTAACAAAGATATACCATCCCATTTTATTTCTAAAGCACCTTGAAAACAACGTAACAGTTGACCAAAGAGTTGTACAATACAGTATAAGAGAAATAAAAATAAAAAACATAGCACGTACGTGAAATTAAAATGCAGATAGAGATAAAATGGTCAATTAAAAAAGAATGAAATAAAATTGAATAAAATGAACACACAGGACCTATAAAAATTTTTAAGAAAAGAGTACAAAAATAAGATTTAAATCACAGACAACGACTCACACTGGGTCAAAGGCCAGTGAGTACAAGTTAGCTCTTAAAAGAGTTTTAAAAAATGGCAACAGAGGGAACCTGTCTGACCTGCAGTGGTTCCACATTTGGGAAGCTGCAGCTGAGAAGCCTCTGTCTCCTATGGATTTATAAATGTTTTACATCCTGTTAAAAGCATCTGGTCAGCTGGTCTGAGAGCATGTGGTGGTACATAAGGATGAAGCAGTTCAGACAGATAAAAAAGGGGCAAGACCATTAACGGATAAAAGAATTTTAAAATGGATTCATGATATGGACAGGAAGCCAGTAAAGGGACGCCAAAACCCGAGTGATGTGCTCTCGTTTTGCCTGCACCAGCCATCCAGGCGTGAGGTAATAAAAGCATGAATCACTGTCTCTAGGTGGCATCTAGACAGGAGGGACTTGATTTTTGACAGCTGCCTCAACTGAAAAAAAGAAAAAAACAGGAGATAAGACATGTTATGAAACTGTGATTACTGTCATCATTTTGTCTGCACAATATTTGGGTCTCTGTAAACAAAACTCCATATTTCTCCATATACAATGTATATCAAACAGCTGTAATTTCTACACAACTTACCAGATATTTTATGACTCAAGATGTGGTCAAGCCCCAACTCGTGAAATACTCCTGTGACGTCTTTAGATGGTGTAAAGCATTGGTACCGTTGGTGCTTCCTCTTTGTTCACATGAAAGCAGCCGGTGGGCAGCTAGTATATAAAGACCCGTGTGTTTCACACTCTTTAGTTCCTCAGCCATGGACAAAGGTTTACTGCTGGCCCTGTTGACTCTGGAGGTCTTCCTGCTCACCGCAGCCTTCACCTCTTCAGGTGAAGCTGCTCTTCTGACCGATGACCGTCAACAAGGAGAGCAACAACAGCCCGCTGATCTGGTAAGACAACAGTCAGACATTTTTATTGTGATGTCAGAACCTTGTGTTTTCACATCAGATTTGTTTACTTGTGAAGTAAAAAGTTTTAGTTCAAATTTATATTACAAGGTAACAACATGAGAGGGCATTTTTTTCATACAACAATGATACATTTATCTTTATTTTGTCACAGAATATGAGAGAAGGAGAAGCGGAAAAGGTGAGGGTACAAGTCAGGAGATTCTGTAGCCGGCTTACAGGAGGATGCGGTGCTTTCAAAGTGGTAAGCTTGCTTCGCTCTGAACATGTTGGTTAAGAAAGTGGAAAAAAAAAATCTAATCAAAATACTGAAAATGTGGATAACAGTTGGTTAACTCTTCCTCTTTCTACTGTTTAGGAGCCGAAGACAAAACACACCAAGGCTGCTTTACTTTTTTGAAGGAAAATGTCAAGATGATGGAAACACATTCATGTGTGCACGTCAACATCAGAAGTTCAAAGCAAGTTTTTAAGGAATTGCTATGTTATGCTTCAACCCACAAAGGAATCTCCGCTTTGCCATTTATTGCCATGCTTCTAATCTGCTGATTATCATTACGAAATAAAATATTAACACATTGATTTTGTGTGATTTCTGTCCACATTTGAAATTACATGTATCAGATTAAAATCAGAATCAGAATCAAGTTTATTTCCAAGTTTGAACTTATAAGGAATTTGACTTGGTGTAGTTGGAGCAGAGTATTAAGTAAAGATAATATAGAAATATATACAGAATCTCAAAAAATAATGAGCTGCTGTGCAAGTTGAATGCTATAAATACAATAAATGTGCAAATAAACAACAGGAAGAATTGGTCCCAAATAATTAGAGGCTGAGGCAAAAACCCGGGCTTGGGAGGAGTTCGGGGAGACCATGGAGAATGACTTCCGGACGGCCTCGAGGAGATTCTGGTCCGCCATCCGGCGGCTCAGGGGGGGGAAGCGGTGCACCGTCAACACCGTGTATGGTGAGGGCGGGGCTCTGCTGACTTCTACTAGGGACGTCGTGAGTCGGTGGGGGGAATACTTCGAGGGCCTCCTCAATCCTACCGACACGCCTTCCGATGAGGAGGCAGAGTTGGGGAGCTCGGACGTGGGACCTCCCATCTCTGGGGCTGAGGTCGCCGAGGTGGTCAAAAAACTCCTCGGTGGCAAGGCCCCGGGGGTGGATGAGGTCCGTCCTGAGTTCCTCAAGGCTCTGGATGTTGTGGGGCTGTCTTGGTTGACACGCCTCTGCAGCATCGCATGGACATCGGGGGCAGTGCCTCTGGACTGGCAGATTGGGGTGGTGGTCCCCCTCTTTAAAAAGGGGGACCGGAGGGTGTGTTCCAACTATAAGGGGGATCACACTCCTCAGCCTCCCTGGTAAGGTCTTTTCGGGGGTACTGGAGAGGAGGATCCTATGGATAGTCGAATCTCGGATTCAGGAGATGCAGTGTGGTTTTCGTCCTGGCCGTGGAACAGTGGACCAGCTCTATACCCTCCGCAGGATCCTGGAGGGTGCATGGGAGTTCACCCAACCGGTCTACATGTGTTTTGTGGACTTGGAGAAGGCGTTTGACCGTGTCCCTCGAGGATTCTTGTGGGGGGTGCTCCGGGAGTATGGAGTGCCGGACTCCTTGATACAGGCTGTTCGGTCCCTGTATGACCGGTGTCAGAGTTTGGTCCGCATTGCCGGCAGTAAGTCGGACATGTTTCCTGTGAGGGTTGGACTCCGTCAGGGCTGCCCTTTGTCACCGATTCTGTTCATAATTTTTATGGACAGAATTTCTAGGCGCAGCCAGGGCGTTGAGGGGGTCCGTTTTGGCGACCTCAGAATCGGGTCTCTGCTTTTTGCGGACGATTTGGTTCTGCTGGCGTCCTCAGGCCGTGACCTTCAGCTCTCACTGGAGCGGTTTGCAGCCGAGTGTGAAGCGGCTGGGATGAGAATCAGCACCTCCAAATCTGAGACCATGGTCCTCGGCCGGAAAAGGGTGGAATGCCCTCTCCGGGTCGGGAATGAGATCCTTCCCCAAGTGGAGGAGTTCAAGTATCTCGGGGTCTTGTTCACGAGTGAGGGACGAATGGAGCAGGAGATTGACAGACGGATCGGTGCGGCGTCTGCAGTGATGCGGGCTCTGCACCGGCCCGTCGTGGTGAAGAAGGAGCTGAGCCAGAAGGCGAAGCTCTCGATTTACCGGTCAATCTATGTTCCTATCCTCACCTATGGTCACGAGCTGTGGGTAGTGACCGAAAGAACGAGATCGCGAATACAAGCGGCCGAAATGAGTTTCCTCCGCAGGGTGTCTGGGCTCTCCCTTAGAGATAGGGTGAGAAGCTCGGTCATCCGGGAGGGGCTCGGAGTAGAACCGCTGCTCCTCCGCATCGAGAGGAGTCAGATGAGGTGGCTCGGGCATCTAGTGAGGATGCCTCCTGGACGCCTCCCCGGTGAGGTGTTCCGGGCCCGTCCCACTGGGAGGAGGCCCCGGGGACGACCCAGGACACGTTGGAGAGACTATGTTTCTCGGCTGGCCTGGGAACGCCTCGGGGTCCCCCCGGAAGAGCTGGAGGAAGTGGCCGGGGACAGGGACGTCTGGGTCTCTTTGCTCAAGCTGCTGCCCCTGCGACCCGATCCCCGGACCAGCGGAAGATGATGGATGGATGGATGGATGGATAATTAGAGGCTGTGCATTAATGTAACCCAGAAGGTCTGAAGATGCTACGTTAGCTTTTAGGTCTGGAAGGCGAAAGGGAGAGAGTCATTGTAAAGGGGGGCTCCGGGCCTTGTTGATAAGGCTAGTAGCTGTAAATACAATAAATGTGCAAATAAACAACAGGATGAATCTCAAAATTATGAGATAGTATCTCAAAATTATGAGATAGTATCTCATAATTATGTGATAATTATGAGATAATTATCTCATAAACACGAGATAAGATCTCATAATTATGAGATAACTGTCTGCACGAGATGATATGTCCGCTAATAGACTCAGCAGCTTTAGTTCGACTAGTGTCTGACTGATTTGCAAGACAATAATGGACGTCTCTCATGGAATTTGTTTTTATTTCCTTCTTGGCATGAGGCATTGGGAAATATTAGCATTTCTCAGGATGGATGGGATTAAAATAAGCATGTCAACGCTACGAAGGCGACTGAAATCGTTGGGGTTGTACAGGAGGAAAGCCCAATCTGACCTGCTGGAAGTTGCGCTCTTCGTGCAAGAGCAACTAAACCAATATGGTGTGTTACATGGCTACAGATTCATGCATTTGAAATGCATCCAGGCTGACGTAGTAGTTAGTCTACGATGGAGTATTGCATTCACTTAATAATGAAAAATTCACCACGTTATCTCATAATTACGAGATAACTATCTCATAATTACAAGATAAGATCTCAAAATTACGAGATAATTATCTCATAATTACGAGATAAGATCTCAAAATTACAAGATAACCTGGGAATTGTTTTATTTTTGAGTGAATGCAATACTCCATCGTAGGTATCCTATCTGAATCTGAAGATCTTTGATATCTTATTTCCCCCAAAATATTCAATATTTGCCTGTGTGGTTCGGTTACACACACACGTGCGCGCGCGCACACACACACACACACACACACACACAATGATATTAATTCATACATACCTTAAGAAATTGTGTATTTAATAAAGGGGAAAATCACACAAAACAAGGATTTTAAAATAAAGATTACTTGAAAGAAATAGGTTGAAAACCAACATTTGAAAACCTCACCAACCTATCTAAGAACACGTACAAACCTCTAAGATCATGTCTTCAGTACTTTGCTCACTCCAAAACAAATAAATGATCAGACTCACAAAGTTCCTGCAAAGGTTGACCAGCAACTTTTGAGCTAATCTTCATTTGGTGGAAAAAACACGACTTTAAAGTCGTGGACAAACACATGTATCATGTCGTTTTTCACAACTGTAAAGCACTCATAACCTCAGAGCTGAAAAACAAGAAGAATCTGTTTCATTTCAACTGAAATGAATTCAGTTTTATTTCTATAGCGCCAAATTACAACCAATGTCATCTCGAGGCACTTCAAAGATAATTGGTTTGAATCCGATTCAAGTCAATTAGAATCCAAGTCATTGTAATAGAATCATAATCCAGTTGCCCCCGAGGACTGAAGAAACAATCTCAATGTCAGAGTTATCTGAGTCACTTAACAAAGATATACCATCCCATTTTATTTCTAAAGCACCTTGAAAACAACGTAACAGTTGACCAAAGAGTTGTACAATACAGTATAAGAGAAATAAAAATAAAAAACATAGCACATACGTGAAATTAAAATGCAGATAGAGATAAAATGGTCAATTAAAAAAGAATGAAATAAAACTGAATAAAATGAACACACAGGACCTATAAAAATTTTGAAGAAAAGAGTACAAGAATAAGATTTAAATCACAGACAACGACTCACACTGGGTCAAAGGCCAGTGAGTACAAGTTAGCTCTTAAAAGAGTTTTAAAAAATGGCAACAGAGGGAACCTGTCTGACCTGCAGTGGTTCCACATTTGGGGAGCTGCAGCTGAGAAGCCTCTGTCTCCTATGGATTTATAAATGTTTTACATCCTGTTAAAAGCATCTGGTCAGCTGGTCTGAGAGCATGTGGTGGTACATAAGGATGAAGCAGTTCAGACAGATAAAAAAGGGGCAAGACCATTAACGGATAAAAGAATTTTAAAATGGATTCATGATATGGACAGGAAGCCAGTAAAGAGACGCCAAAACCCGAGTGATGTGCTCTCGTTTTGCCTGCACCAGCCATCCAGGCGTGAGGTAATAAAAGCATGAATCACTGTCTCTAGGTGGCATCTAGACAGGAGGGACTTGATTTTTGACAGCTGCCTCAACTGAAAAAAAGAAAAAAACAGGAGATAAGACATGTTCTGAAACTGTGATTACTGTCATCATTTTGTCTGCACAATATTTGGGTCTCTGTAAACAAAACTCCATATTTCTCCATATACAATGTTTATCAAACAGCTGTAATTTCTACACAACTTACCAGATATTTTACGACTCAAGATGTGGTCAAGCCCCAACTCGTGAAATACTCCTGTGACGACCAGTGGCGGAACTAGACTTTTTTTCTTGGGGTAGCAATGGGGTGGCCAAGTGTTTTTCAGGGGGTCAATGGTTTACACCACACACAAATAAGTTTATGCGCTAACAGTAATGTGGCACCAGAAGAACATCAAACCATCTGTTAGTAATTGAGTAATGTATATCTGTTTATTATTATTGTATTATTATTATTTATTCCTATATGGACTTACACATGTTGTTCTCTTGTCTTGTGTTCTTCTTTGATATGTCATGACTTGTGATCATTTTTGTCTTATACTATATATATATATATATATATATATATACACACACACACAATTTCCAGGGACTACAGATGAAAGATGTGAAGTGATTATTTCTGGTGCCTTTACAAGTTAATTAATGTGTATTGATCTTTCTTATATAAACCTATAAACAGTAATTTCAATTTGCAGTAATGTTTAAGTAGCCACGTATTAAGCAGACAGAAGATGCCATTTTGAGTGCAATTTTTAGTTTATTTATGTACAAAATGAATATGGTGCATTTACCAACACCCTGATACCATTGACAGAAACTAAAATGCACATAATAACACACAGTTACTCAGACACTGGGTCTGTTACACAGTTACTCTCACACACAGGTAGTCAGTTGTTCACACAGTCAGCAGTCCCTCAATTGTCAGCAAAAAAAAAAACAAAAACAAAAAAGTAAACTGACAACAATTTGACATGACATACAAAGACTGACAAGGTTTTAACTAAGCAAAACATACTACACAGGTAAGTAGGACACAGTGCAGAGCATGGCCATAACCAGAGACAAACAATACCCATCTTAGCTTCAACAAAGCATATATCTTCTACCTTCTAGGGCAGGGGTATTCAACTAAATTTTAAAGAGGTCCAGTTAGAGAAAATTTCTCGAAGCAAAGGTCCGGAAGATCATAATGTCTAACTATTTAGTGTGATATATATTTAAGTAGCCAAGTAGTTGTATCAACATCTGCATGTAATTAATACCTGACGGTTAAATCAAATGAATTCAGTACAATTCAAAAACTTTTTGACAATATTTATTGTCACATAACATAGAACTGAACATGTATGTATGACTGCAGATAAGTATAATGTTCTCGGTCATAGCAGGGGCTCCAACTGTGGTTATTGAAACCACTTGTTTTGGCTCTATTCCTCTCTTTGTTAACATCTCCTTTATGGCCAGATAGATGTCTTCTCCTCTTGTACTGGTCTGAAGGGGAGTGACACCTAACAGGTCTTCACAGAACGCTTTCTGGACTGGTCATATTGGGCTCTGAAACCACTTATTTTCTGTGATCTCACTTCAGATTTGAGTGGGTATGTTTGTTCAAAACCTTTATGTTTTGTCTCATGGCGTTTCACATTGGCACCTTTTATAAGTGCCACAGTCTCTGAACATATGAGACACACTGTTTTAATGCTTCCAGTGGGAAGTATGAACAGAAACGAGTCTGTCCATTCCGGATTAAATGCTCTATTTTCGCTGTCCACTTTTCTTTTTTTGGAGAGTGCCATTTGTTACTTAATTTTCTATATCTTTCTCTGGCTCCGTCGTCCGTTCCTCTCCCTTTGTCCGTCTCACTCCTGTTTCTCAACTTTCTTCAAGTCAGTCGTCTGTATATCTCCCTTTGTTTTCTCTAACTGTATGCTATCTATCGTCTTTTCATGTGTGACTTGACTCAATCTCTTTTCTGTCTGCACTTTAGATTCGCAATGTTTACCGCCTGTAATGCACAGACTTGATTGGCTGAGTAGTATCACGTGGGATTGGTCTGTGCGTTTCCACAGCAGCTGAACTGCTACCGTAAAGACTGCAAAAGCTGCGCCGGTGAAAATGGAAGCGCTCCGTCAGGTTTTATCATAACCTTCTGTGCGGTAACATGTCAATCATCTGGGGGGTTCTTGGGGTAGCCAATCAGATTTCAAGGGGGTCAAATGCCCCCGTAGCCACCCCTGTAGCTCCGCCCCTGGTGACGACTTTAGATGGTGTAAAGCATTGGTACCGTTGGTGCTTCCTCTTTGTTCACATGAAAGCAGCCGGTGGGCAGCTAGTATATAAAGACCCGTGTGTTTCACACTCTTTTGTTCCTCAGCCATGGTCAAAGGTTTACTGCTGGCCCTGTTGACTCTGGAGGTCTTCCTGCTCACCGCAGCCTTCACCTCTTCAGGTGAAGCTGCTCTTCTGACCGATGACCGTCAACAAGGAGAGCAACAACAGCCCGCTGATCTGGTAAGACAACGGTCAGACATTTTTATTGTGATGTCAGAACCTTGTGTTTTCACATCAGATTTGTTTACTTGTGAAGTAAAAAGTTTTAGTTAAAACTCATATTACAAGGTAACAGCATGAGAGGGCATTTTTTTCATACAACATTGATACATTTATCTTTATTTTGTCACAGAATATGAGAGAAGGAGAAGCGGAAAAGGTGAGGGTACGAGTCAGGAGATTCTGTAGCCGGCTTACAGGAGGATGCGGTGCTTTCAGAGTGGTAAGCTTGCTTCGCTCTGAACATGTTGGTTAAGAAAGTGGAAAAAAAAAATCTAATCAAAATACTGAAAATGTGGATAACAGTTGGTTATTCTTTCTACTATTTAGAAGCCGAAAACAAAACCCACCAAGGCTGCTTTACTTTTTTGAAGGAAAATGTGAAGATGATGGAAACACATTCATGTGTGCACGTCAACGTCAGAAGTTCAAAGCAAGTTTTTAAGGAATTGCTATGTTATGCTTCAACCCACAAAGGAATCTCCGCTTTGCCATTTATTGCCATGCTTCTAATCTGCTGATTATTATTACGAAATAAAATATTAACACATTGATTTTGTGTGATTTCTGTCCACATTTGAAATGACATGTATCTGATTAAAATCAGAATCAGAATCAAGTTTATTGCCAAGTTTCCACTTACAAGGAATTTGACTTGGTGTAGTTGGAGCAGAGTATTAAGTAAAGATAATATAGAAATATATACAGAATCTCAAAAAATAATGAGCTGCTGTGCAAGTTGAATGCTATAAATACAATAAATGTGCAAATAAACAACAGGATGAACTGGTCCCAAATAAATAGAGACTGTGCATTAATGTAACCCAGAAGGTCTGAAGATGCTACGTTAGCTTGTAGGTCTGGAAGGCGAAAGGGAGAGAGTCATTGTCAAGGGGGGGCTCAGGGCCTTGTTGATAAGGCTAGTAGCTGCTAATAGTTAGTATCCTCTTAATACCAACAGACTCTTAATAGTTAATAACCTGGCACACATTTAAAATAAATACTGATCTAAACTGGAAAACTTTTTTAAATAACAAATCATAAACAGCAAACTTGATATCAAAGTGTTGTTTATGACACTAGGATTCATAAGATAGAATAAATGACCAAATGAAGGTTATAGCTAGGTCAGCATAAGACTTTTCACCCCTAATTGAATTAATCCCACCAGAACATAAGAGTTTAGGCACAGCTACTAATTCAAAAGGAATGAGTCCAAACTTTTGAATACGAGGTAAGGGACTAACTCCGCTTAGATAAAACCTTAAGTATGAACTTAATTACTAAAAAAAAGAAATCTGGGGATTCAACAAAAAGAAGAAAAAAAAGGTTTTAACAGTTTTTCATGTATTAAGCAGAACAGGTATCCTATCTGAATCTGAAGATCTTTGATATCTTATTTCCCCCAAAATATTCAATATTTGCCTGTGTGGTGCGGTTACACACACACGTGCGCATGTGCACACACAATGATATTAATTCATACATACCTTAAGAAATTGTGTATAAAATAAAGGGGAAAATCACACAAAACAAAGATTTTAAAATAAAGATTGCTTGAAAGAAATAGGTTGAAAACCAACATTTGAAAACCTCACCAACCTATCTAAGAACACGTACAAACCTCTAAGATCATGTCTTCAGTACTTTGCTCACTCCCAGGGGCGTATCTAGCCATTTTGGGGCCCTAGGCAAAATATAGACATGGGGCCCTCATTTTTTAAATACAAACATAAAACAAATTACCATCCCAATACCCTTACTTTAAATTGAGATTAAAGAATCGCAATAAACCAATACTGCACTGCCACTAACAATGGTATCAACTCTCCACAGTAAAATCAGTTTCAGTTTTCTCCAGCATTTGCCAAAATTATATGTTTATTATTCAGATCAAACGAGAGAGAGAGCACGAGAGAGAGAGAGATTAGAATTTCCATGACACAAGTAAGTTACATGTGAAAATCAAATAATGTTTTCACTGCCAGAGATACAAAATGATCTTATGCTTAACAGAACTAAAATACAAAATGGACATGAGTAAAACCACCATTTACATTTACCAATGAAAGGACCAACGAAAAGATTTTGTGTGTGGACAGGAATAACAGTGGTTCAGTGTTTGCTTTGAAAGCAAAATCAAGCCATAGGAATGATTTAGAAATTTGAGGACTTCCCAGCACTTTACAAAATTCCAGCATTATCCTAGAAGTAAAGCCCTCCCTCAAAGGCCTGCCTGCCAAAGTATTTTGTGAGTGTATGTGTACAGAATAACAACAATATATCAACATAGTAAATTGGGGATTTTTTAAAAGGCTTAGACAGGCTGGATATAGATAGTTAGATACTGTAGCTGGCTAGTTAGATACAGGCCTACACAATTTAGTAACTAAATGTGTATTGATACTTCAAATAAGTCTTTGGTTAGTTTTGCTTTATTTTATAACAGCATTTAACCTACAGAAATAAAATGCAGATGATGGCGCGTTCACCTACCTCCACATATTTTACAGTCATTAAGTCCGCCGTGGGCAATACTGAAGTCACTATTACATACAGTGCACCTTGCCACGGTGTCATCATTCTTCACCTTCTCTAGACATGGATATATAGTATATTATGCTAGCCTGATAAACCAGCCTAAATGGATTGGATGTCTAATTTAGTCTGGCTCCGATCAATGGATACAACGGAACATTGTTGATGACCACAACCCGTTGTCTTTCAAACCGTGTCTGTGCCTATAGGCCAACGCTCTGACCAATCAGCGCAACTGACTGTGACGTAGTAAGCGCGACAGAAAGCTTTGGTGGGAGGGGACTCTTCCAAAACTGATGCCAAGGCTGAATCAAACGAGCGCTGTTCCATTGCCGCCGCCATCTTTCTTGTTGTGCTTTCGCTTCCATAGACATCATATAGAACACTAGACTGAGCAACGAACGTAACCGCTCTTGGGCCGAACGTAACGCAGGGCCGCCATATTGGAGTGGTGATTCGCTCCATTCAGTAAAACCGGGTTGATAGGAGCAATGAACAGTCAGCGCATTTAATTAATAATATATCGCTGAATAACACTCGTGTTTATGCGTTTTAAATGTCATCCGTGAAGCACTGATAAAAAAAAAAACATGGTTTGGCGGGATTTATTGTTCATACTTGGCATAACGTAACACAATATAGGCCTACATGAGTCATTAATAGTTCATGGTTCACCTTTGAAAAACAAACAATGAGATAACGAGTCATTTTTTCATTTTATTTTTATTTTTAGTTCTTAAGTGAATCATACACGGACCTTCAACATTACAATATTGGTTTTTTTCACACTTCTTTTTTTCCCCACAATTATATATATATATATATATATATAGGGAAGATATCCACTGGCCATTAATATACAAAAAAGAGCACTACAATTTTGGATGCACCTCAAAACAAGTCCCTCAGACACACTGCACTTTATTGCAGCAAAAACAATGTGTATAAATTCATCATTACATGTTCATTATATTTTATGCTTTGGCAATACATTTACTTTTTCTGGTTCTCTGAACCTGGAGCAGTTCGGGAATCATCAGCATCAGTGTGTCAATGTTTATAACAAACCCCATGACTGACAGGTACCTGCAATTGGAAAAACAAAAACATTCATTATTCTGATCATAGCAAAACAAGACTCCTCTTGAAAGCACCATGTGATGTCATTAGTGACAGGTTGAAAACATGTATGTCCATTTTTTTTCCTTTTTTAAGCGTTTAAATATAAATCGAAATAGTTTTCCTTGATTGTAGGTCACTTTTGATAAAGGTGTTTGCCAAGTATAATGCAATGTGATAATGTAAAAGATACGAGGTTTCTGCCCGTCACCAACGATGTGCAATTTTTGTAGACAACGGAACCCATGGAAAAAAGTGTGAAATCAAGTCACAAATGTAATGCACGCACCCCACCACCCATATCAACAGTGATACGACTCAGTAACCTTAGCATACGTTCGCCTAAAATGAAGTTCATAAAATGCTGTACAGTTTTTTATTGTTTATCTTTATTTTAAACTTTGTTGTTAAAGTATGTCATGTTTTCATTTCCTTAATTTCAAGCCATTTACATAATAGGATGCTATGGTTGATGCCGAGCTGTCAGCTCTCAGCTGTCATCTGTCAGCTGTTAGCTGATCGGTCATTCATTTACGATGTGGTCGCATAGTGTTAATACGCCAATATTACTCTGCCGTTGCCCTCCGCTATTACTTTGTTGTTCAAGTAGCCTATGTCATGTTTTCATTTTCATTAATTTCATTATCATATCATCAAGCCATTCATATTCATCTTGTGAGCTAATCTAGCTAGCCACGGCCTCAGGAGCATCTATTTATACTACAACACTCTGGTAAAACAAATAGATTCAATAGTACGGTAATGTTAAATCTTACTTGTGAAAAGTAATCCCACGACTTCTGTTTTCCTTGGTTCGCTCGTTTGAGCAGTTGTATGCTGAACACCAGCCAGGCATCTTGACAAGTCTCTAGTTGCAAATTCAATGACAAACGTTATCGTGAGCTTGACGTTCTCCACTCCAAGATGGCGGCCGTTTTTCTCGCGTCTCAGCAGCCAATGCTCAGTCTAGTGTTCTATATGATGTCGATGGCTGTGTTCGAAACCGCCTACTTCTCCTACTATTCCTACTAGTCATACTTTTTTAGGTTCCCGGATGTACACTAGATGCATACTAAATTCGCCGAAATGTTGAGTATTCATCATGAGGTTACTTGTCACACTCAAACTTCCCAAGATGCAACGTAACGTGACGTCGCCCATCGCCATTTGAACGGTCAAATTCCGTTAACGGGACGAGAGCAGTCAAAACGGCATAACCGGAAGTGCGTTGCTCACTGCGGCTAGCTTTAGCGCCGAATTCGTGGGAACAAAATTGTAAATAGCCGGTATTTTGTCAGATTTTCAACACCTTGGGGGTCTAAATGACTACTTTCTCGCCTGAAAATGTTTCAAATGCTGCTAAAGTTATATATTTACAGAGTTTAGAGCTTAAGCGAAATCAGCTTTTCAGGCCAGCTGATTTCGGCTCGGGCAGGAGTGAAGTGCACTGTGTGTAAACGCTCTGCATGCTGTCTGATCGATGAGTATGCCGTTTTCAAGTATGTAGTATGTAGTAGGCGGTTTCGAACACAGCCTATGTTCGCTTCCACTGCCCAACGTCGCACTGCTCTGTCGTCACTCCCTCAAAACCCCGCACCAGAACCCTCTGGCCCGCCCGCGTTGATTCAAAACACATCTCTGCGTTGTGATTGGTTTAGTTGCCATCTGCCAGATTCAGGGCAGTATTTTCAAAATGAAAAGTGGTTCGAGGCCAGACCCAACCGCAGGCAAAACATTTTGCCGTCCAGCAGTTGGCGCTGGTTTTCCAGGCTAATATTCTGCTGTAAAATGAATCTTATATTTTCGTTTTTTACTCGAGGATTCACCCTCTGCCATTTGGCAGGATGCACAGTTTTGAGTGGTAACTTAGGTGACTGTCAGAGTGTAAATCGAAGCCCTCCCACACCGAACGTTTTTGGCTTATTTTGCTGACTAAACCAATCAGCGCGCCCTCTGACAAGCAGTCGCCCTGAACGCTCGTTGAACAGAGCATCGCTTTGGACAGATACGCACAGGTTTCACAAGCAACCTCTCACACCCCTCTCTCTCTCTCTCTCGTGCCGGCGCAGTCGAAACGCGCATGGTGCACGAGTTATTGTATTGCCTGCACGCTCTCACTCGCATTGCAAAAAAAAAAAAAAAGAAAAAAAAACACTCCCTCGCACTGGGGTGGCCGCTGCCACCCCGTGCCGCCCTGGTAGTTTCGCGCGTCTGAGAGTTTCTCAGAGTCTGTTACTACGGTAACTGACCGTGAGGTTAAGTTACCTCTCTTTGTGAAACAGGCTAGAGTTAGCCCTCTTTCTCGGGGTTGAGTTACCTCCCTTTGTGAAACGGAAAACTCAGGGTTTCCCTGATTTCAGGGTTAACCAACTCAGAGTTTTCACTAAACCTGCTTCGTGAAACGGACCTCTGGTCAATCATGGAGCATTATAAATAAATATAGCATTATAAATAAATATCCAAGTCAAGTATCAATGTTTTTTGAATGATTACCTTCTCTCTTTCTCCCTATCTTCTTTTTCTCTGTCTGTATCCCTGTTACTCTTCATCTGTGTCCCTGGTTTGCCTTCAAGCTCCTCTGCTTCACACCTGTCTCACTCATCTCTTCTTCATGTGCTTTTCCTGCCCTTTATCAGGTCTCATTCTCTCATTTTTTCAGCAGTGCATCTGCAATTCTTTTGTTCTCTGTCCGTTTCTTTCTTTTAGCATTACCACTATAATAACTCCGCTTCATTTATCACCGAGTCGCATACAGTTCCCTCGCTTTGATTTGAAATCACGTTATGTCGCACATTGCTACGTCATCATATTCTGGACTAGTCCAATGCACAATGGATGGGGGCATGTGTGCTTGGACAATTATTATTTAGGCATTAGTTCGGTGTTATGCTGATATGTCTGTTTTTTTTTCATAGAAATATGTTTTTTTACTTTACATAAGTAACAAATTAACATTAGTTTTTTTGTGTATTTACTTTGGCTGGGACGGTCAGATTTGGGTGCCCCTATGAAAGACAGATTTGGTTGGGGCCCTAGGCAAATGCCTAGGTTTGCCTAATGGGAGTTACGCCACTGCTCACTCCAAAACAAATAAATGATCAGACTCACAAAGTTCCTGCAAAGGTTGACCAGCAACTTTTGAGCTAATCTTCATTTGGTGGAAAAAACACGACTTTAAAGTCGTGGACAAACACATGTATCATGTCGTTTTTCACAACTGTAAAGCACTCATAACCTCAGAGCTGAAAAACAAGAAGAATCTGTTTCATTTCAACTGAAATGAATTCAGTTTTATTTCTATAGCGCCAAATTACAACCAATGTCATCTCGAGGCACTTCAAAGATAATTGGTTTGAATCCGATTCAAGTCAATTAGAATCCAAGTCATTGTAATAGAATCATAATCCAGTTGCCCCCGAGGACTGAAGAAACAATCTCAATGTCAGAGTTATCTGAGTCACTTAACAAAGATATACCATCCCATTTTATTTCTAAAGCACCTTGAAAACAACGTAACAGTTGACCAAAGAGTTGTACAATACAGTATAAGAGAAATAAAAATAAAAAACATAGCACATACGTGAAATTAAAATGCAGATAGAGATAAAATGGACAATTAAAAAGAATAAAATAAAATTGAATAAAATGAAAACACAGGACCAGTGGTGTCAAAAGTACACACATTTGTTACTTAAGTACAAGTATAGATACTGCAGTTTAAAAACACTCTGGTAAAAGTTGAAGTATCAACTTGACCTCTTTACTCAAGTAAAAGTGAAAAAGTATGTGCTCCAAAACCTACTTAAAGTATAAAAGTATAAAGTAACCTTTAAAAAGAAAAAAACAGGAGATAAGACATGTTATGAAACTGTGATTACTGTCATCATTTTGTCTGCACAATATTTGGGTCTCTGTAAACAAAACTCCATATTTCTCCATATACAATGTATATCAAACAGCTGTAATTTCTACACAACTTACCAGATATTTTATCACTCAAGATGTGGTCAAGCCCCAACTCGTGAAATACTCCTGTGACGACTTTAGATGGTGTAAAGCATTGGTACCGTTGGTGCTTCCTCTTTGTTCACATGAAAGAAGCCGGTGGGCAGCTAGTATATAAAGACCCGTGTGTTTCACACTCTTTAGTTCCTCAGCCATGGACAAAGGTTTACTGCTGGCCCTGTTGACTCTGGAGGTCTTCCTGCTCACCGCAGCCTTCACCTCTTCAGGTGAAGCTGCTCTTCTGACCGATGACCGTCAACAAGGAGAGCAACAACAGCCCACTGATCTGGTAAGACAACGGTCAGACATTTTTATTGTGATGTCAGAACCTTGTGTTTTCACATCAGATTTGTTTACTTGTGAAGTAAAAAGTTTTAGTTAAAACTCATATTACAAGGTAACAGCATGAGAGGGCATTTTTTTCATGCAACATTGATACATTTATCTTTATTTTGTCACAGAATGTGAGAAAAGGAGAAGTGGAGAAGGTGAGGGTACCAGTCAGGAGATTCTGTAGCTTCAAACGAGGAGGATGCAGTCCTTTCATAGTGGTAAGCTTGCTTCGCTCTGAACGGATTTGTTGGTTAAGAAAGTGGAAAAAAACAAATCTAATCAAAATACTGAAAATGTGGATAACAGTTGGTTAACTCTTCCTCTTTCTACTATTTAGAAGCCAAAAACAAAACCCACCGAGGCTGCTTTACTTTTTTGAAGGAAAATGTCAAGATGATGGAAACACATTCATGTGTGCACGTCAACATCAGAGGTTCAAAGCAAGTTTTTAAGGAATTGCTATGTTATGCTTCAACCCACAAAGGAATCTCTGCTTTGCCATTTATTGCCATGCTTCTAATCTGCTGATTGTTATTACAAAAATAAAATATTTCACGTTGATTTTGTGTTATTTCTGTCCACATTTGAAATGCCATGTATCAGATTAAAATCCTTTTAGTACCAACAGACTCTAAATAGTTAATAACCTGGCACATATTTAAAATCAATACTGATCTAAACTGGGAAGCTTTTTTTTAATAACAAATAATAAACGGCAAACTTTATATCAAAGTGTTGTTTATCACACTAGTATTCATAAGATTTATGCCAACCTACCTATAACCTCCATTTGGTCATTTATTCTAAGACATTTCATTACTAATTGAATTAATCCCACCAGAACATAAGAGTTTAGGCACAGCTACTAATTCAAAAGGAATGAGTCCAAACTGTTGAATAGAAGGTAAGGGACTAACTTCTCTTAGGTAAAACCTTAAGTATGAACTTAATTACTAAAAAATAGAAATCTGGTGATTCAACAAAAAGAAGAAAAAAAAGGTTTTAACAGTTTTTCATGTATAAAGCAGAACAGGTATCCTATCCTATCTGAATCTGAAGATGTTTGATGTTTTATTTTTCCCCACATGATTATGATTTTTTATCACTGGATGGCAGTATAATACTATGAGACTGTTGACAAAGGGATGATACATTACTGATTTTATAGAGTCGTGGCAATGTTTGTTGCGGTTTGAGTGTTAATAATTTGTTACCTTCAGCACCATGGACAGAGGAGCCACGGAGGCCGCAGCTGAGGGTTCATTAACCCTCTGGAGTCTAAGGACTTTTCAGAGACTTTGAGGCAGTTGTCAACTTGTCACCACCTTGACATTTTCAAGTATTTCAACTAACTGTAAACATCTATGCAAAAGTGACACATATTGTTGTATTCTGAAAAGCCTAACAAAAAATAATATGAGAGTAAAGTGAATGTAATACAAACAAGTTTTATTTAAATTGAGGGTAAACACAACTGTACAAAAAAAAAAGTTTTAGAGGTCTTCAAACAGTGCAAGAAAACACACTATAAATATATCTAGCCAAGACTTTTGAACCTTGTAAACAAAAGTATTGGCTGAATAAAAGAAAAAAGTGCAGTCAGAAATGTTTTTTTGTTTCCACACAAACTGTAAAAAAGTAATTGTAACTCAAGGCAGTGTCTCTGTTAGTTGAATACTAATTAGATGGGTGTGTAACACCCCTGATTGCCCCCACTCCCCTGTCACTCTCCATGTGATAATTGTCTGTCTCGGGCAGGACATTGTTGTTGAATGGGGTGTGTTCTCACCTGTGAATAGCCACTCAATCATCTGGTATTTAACATGTGAATAGCGATAGGTGTGGCCTAGGAGGCTGCTGCAGTCAGAGAGTACAGAAAATCCAAAGATTTCTTTTCACTCTCTTTAAAAAGGGCCAGCTATATAGCTTATTTATTTATTTATATATATTTGAAAAGTAAAAGTTTTAAGGTTTTTAATGGTGTCACTTATATGTTTGAATGACAAAAACTCACAGAGTTACAGATGTGTTTTTGGAGAAGTGTCAAAAAAATCATGCCGGCGGGATTTAGGCTACGGCTACACGAAAACGAAACGAGGTTTTTTTTGAAAACGGGTTCGAAAATTCTTGCGACCACACGGAAACGCGCTGCTGTCCAGACGAAAACGATGAAACGATGCAGTACACACGCCACTGTGTCACGCCACGCTGTGAGACAATAGAGAAGTGTTAAAATTGGCTCCCAGCGTCAACGTGTGACTGACGCAAAAACGTTTTAGCTGTAACAATGGAAACGAAACGAGGCCGTTTTCAAACTTTCCCACTCTGGAACCCGTTTTCAAAAACTATCGTTTTGGGGTAGTGGGAACGCCGGCTCCGTGTGGCCGCGACAGCGAAACGATAAGAAAAAGTATCGTTTACAGTGAAAAACGTTTCCGTGTAGCCGCAGCCTTAGACTCCAGAGTGTTAAGGGCTGATGTGCGACACCTGTGAGCAGCCACACAGAAACGCCCCTCTCGCCACCAGAGAACTTTTACCACCTACCCTTTCCCCTGATTTTATATAGGAATTTGTGAAGTAAATAAACTATCCATTTTTATTCTTCCAAACCTCGACTCCTCATATGTCAACGTTTATAAAAAGCAACCTGAAATCCACTTCTTGTTATGAGTGGGAATTCATGTCAAATAATACTTAGAACCTAACAAGTTAACTCCTTGTTGATGTTGATATTTTATTGAGCATCTGAAAATAACTGCTCATCTCAAACCCTCACACGAGCTGATTGTTTTTCTAGTCTTCCTCTAATCCTCTTTTAATCAGCAGAAAACTAAAAGAGCTTTGTTTAAGAAAAAAAAGTTTTAATCCCTGTCTCATGTAATTTTGTACATCATTTAGAAGTTTTCCAATTACAGATCAAACCCTCTCAACTGCTATAGAAATTGTTTTCAACCTTGCTTGTAGTCAGGATTCAGATGTTCCTGAAGCATCCTAAATAGCTAAGATAAAAAAAGCAACTCCAAACTTTAAAACAGTGTAAAGCTGCAATGAATATTAGCTCAATATGACTGCCCAGTATAACTAATATCATCATTGCTAAAAAAGATTAAGCATGATATATAATTATTCAACCATATACCGTGTGCAAACATGCTATTTAAATATTCTTATTTGTAGATAAACAGTGATCTATTCTTGTCATTTTATTTGATTATATATGTTAATCATGTCATTCCATGCACTTAAGTTAGTATAAGGTACTATTTGAGATTTTCATTTTCATGATTTTCATTTTTTTAAATTATGATTATGTTATTCAATTATTATGATATGTTTATGCATCTTATGCTTATGCATTTGGCAGATGCTTTTACAAAAAGCGACTTACACTCATATCCCAGGTAGGCAGGTAGAAAAAGGGGGTCTTGCCTAATATTAAGATATTATGAAATCATAATAACATTTCATGTTTGGCTGTTTTATGGTAATAGGCACTTCACAAACTAATATGTATAAATTTAATGATTCACTGGTATAGATTTTTTTTAATTCTTCTGGACAACAAAAGAGTCGTGAAACCAAACATCAGCTAAATTTATCACGTCCTTTCTTGCACCATCGGCCTGCTTAAAATGGGATTTTGCAGCAACCTTCCAAGTCAGAGTAAAATTTTAAAAATCTGTTTGTTGACTGATTGTTTATTATGTGGTTATTCAAAACTGCTTATTTGTTGTTGGTAGATTTTAAGATTAATAAATATCCATAAACCAAGTTGTTGTTCTTTATGTTCCTTTTGTGTGAGAAAAGTGACGAGAAGTGAAAATGACAATACTCTGTTTTATTTATATTTCTAATTAACCAAGTATTATAACTAAAGACCGATTCAAATTCATCCATCCATCCATCATCTTCCGCTTGTCCGGGGATCGGGTCGCGGGGGCAGCAGCCTGAGCAGAGAGACCCAGACGTCCCTGTCCCCGGCCACTTCCTCCAGCTCTTCTGGGGGGACCCCGAGGCGTTCCCAGGCCAGCCGAGAGACATAGTTTCTCCAACGTGTCCTGGGTCTTCCCCGGGGCCTCCTCCCAGTGGGACGGGCCCGGAACACCTCACCAGGGAGGCGTCCTAACCAGATGCCCGAGCCACCTCATCTGACTCCTCTCGATGCGGAGGAGCAGCGGTTCTACTCCGAGCCCCTCCCGGATGACCGAGCTTCTCACCCTATCTCTAAGGGAGAGCCAATTTTGCAATTTCAAATATTTATTTCAAATGTCCTTGAAATGGCTCGCTATTTATGATTCTATAGGATGCAGTAATCTACAGATAGCTGATCTTTAGTGCTGTAAATTGTTCAACTCGCACATGCTGAGTTACATCGAGCAGTGACTCACATCAGGAAAAGACATCTTAAAACTGTTTTGGTTTATAAGCCTGAAACCATGATGGTAGAAAAGCAAGTCTGATGTCTATGCAGTCATTGGTTGACTGCAGTTAATAAATTCATTATCTTAAATGGGGAAATGTGTGTGGCCTGCTGTGATAGAAAGAACTGCGCTACCAGTTTTGTTGCATACGCAGTTTATTACAGCCTTCATTTGAACATGTACAGTTGTTATGAGAAAAAATCTGACACAATTTTCAAGATAATGCATGAGATGCTACTGACACAGCACAGTGGCTCAGTGATAAAACAGAATGATCGGAATTAAATCAAAAACATTTCTGTAGCAAGATTATTTTATGGTAGAAGATTTTATTGAGGGTTAAATTATCTTTGTTAAAAGCATTGTTGGAATCCAAATTGTCTGAGGTCTGTTTCACTGTCTTAAAAAACCTGTGTTCACTTCATCAAATCAGCGATTCAGTAAATTAAATGTTCACATCTGCAACACATCTTAAGCTTTATCCTAAAATATTCCTCTAAATTATTTCCCAGCATTATTCTCAGTTATTTTCTGTAAGCATTTTATTAGCATCAAATATTGCACTAGAAAATATTTACCTCTGAATGCTGGGTTGCACTCTGTTGTCCTAATTTTAACACTTTTCAAATTAAATTCAGTTTATTTATATAGCGCCAAATCACAACAAATGTCATCTCAAGGCACTTCAATGATACAGTCCTATTCAAGCCAATTAGAGTTATTTAAGTATTTTTAATTACTCAGAGAAACCCTTTATATGAATAAAGCACACTGGCTTTGGATCTCAGAGCAGCAGAGCATTTACATTCAGTTTCATTTGTTCTACAGCAAGTCAGAAAACGTTAGCTTGTATATATGAGTACCCGCTGGCATGACAAACACAACTACAACACAACACAGATAAGCTGAATAGGTGCATTTCTTACATTTCTCATTTGGTGCCTGCTGACTGTCCATTCAAAGACTTTACTGTTCAGAGTACACACTGAAGAAATGTCACAAAGGTCATCCCATTTTTAAATCAGGTATGATGTGCTTTAGTCACCTAGCTGTACGCGAGTACACAACACAAAGAACTACTGTTGCATCAATGTGTAATATTCATGCACATTTCACAAAACATTATGCTAATTTGATATGGAAGACATCTTTATCATCACTGTGGGTCATAAAACAATATCATATCAGAAATCGCTCAGTAAAAGCATATGATTATTAGCAACAACAATAATAACAATTAGTACTGATATCATGGCTATATATCATGGCTATGTCTTATGGCTTAGGGCGTCAAAGCCACCAATACAAGTATGATCTGTGTTGTATAAAGCTGTTGGGTAAAGCTCAAATCAGAGAGAGAACACTAGCCAATCAGAGGCAATAAGGTGTTGATGGCCTACTCACCATCCATCCATTAATCCATTTTCTATTTCCACTTAAAGCAATTCAGGATTGCACATGTGCTAAACCCTTTCCCAGCTGTCATTGGGCAAAAAACAGGGTGCACCCAAGACGGGTCAGTAAATCTGATTTGTCGATAGCAACAGAAAATTAGAAAAATATTTTTTTGTATTGTTTGTTATTTTATGTATCAGTCTAGAAAACGAGACAAGGACACACATTGTCTCTTTTTTTGGACTCATATTGGACTCCAAGTCCAATATGAAAAACACCCCATTTCTGTTTCTGCAGGTGTCATTAATACTGAAAAATCAAATTGTGCAAATGTGTCTTCAAGCCCCAGAAATGGCTACAGTTAAAAAATGGGGAATCTGAAAGCCAAACTTTTCTTAAATTTGAAACCAACTATATCTTTTCTATGTCTTTGAAAAATGGTGAAACATAAACATATGCTGGGGAGATAAGTAGAAATATGTATGAAATTAGCCCCATATTGATTTCCAAATATGTTTCTATCCAATCCACATTCCAGAGCAGGGAGGGAGGACGACACTGGGCGGGTCGCAGGTCCATCACAGGGCCTGTCAGTACATCAGTACATGTATAAAAAAGAGCGCAGATTCACTCTGGTCAACTGTTAACTGGTCAACCATAACACAAAGTATATAGTTACAGTTACTCCTCAATAATTGTAAACACCATAGATTATCATAAATGATAATATTATAGATTTAAACAAAAAATGATTGATATCTATGTGCTTTAATTTAGTATTATGTCAAATGGGATCTTACCTTTGTCATTATAGAAGGTCGGCAACTTTGTTCCTGAGAGGATCGTTTTGATTGTTGTAGCCCTCGTTGTTGATCCATGTTTTAATGGTGTCACAATCTTGCTGAGTCATGACATCTTTTCCTCTGAACTCTTTAAACCAGTTGTCAACCATCTTTTCACTCTGTTTCTGAAAACTATTTTCAAAAACATCTCGCTGGAATTTAGAGCGATTATCTTTCTGAAAATCCGGAAAGCCCTTGGTGGAATTCAGCTGGAATCTGGGCATTGACCCAAGGATCGTCAGTTTGAACGAGTCCACAACATTGTCTTTGCTGATGGTTTCAGTCAGCAATTTTCTGAAGGCTGGTGATTTTGTACTGGGAAACTCATGATGACAGTCTGCGGGCACAAAAACAGCTGGAAGTTCACGGCCGTGGGATTTCTTCACAGCAGGAATCAGTCTGTGATTCAGAGGAGAGGAGTTTGTTGCGACTTCAAGCATGGCTGTTGCTAATTTGCTATTTTGGTTCAAGGTTATAGCTCCTCGTATACAGCTGACTGGTGGCTGGTGATCAGCATTGATGAATTGCCCCATTTTTCTTTTTTGTTGATGTTTTTGCATTAATTTGTATTTTCCTACTCCTCCAACCTCTTTCATACATGTTTCTTTCTGTTTTTTTGTGAGTTTTGGTGCAGCTCCCTCTGCCATGTACCAGTCTCCTCCTCTGAGTGTTTCAGTCCACACTTTTCGTTTGATGAAAGGCTCCCAATGGCCTGGATGTCTGAGTAGAGTATCGGCCTCCAGAGATCGGAGGTGGTCTGCCTCCAAAGCAATCTTTTCTTCACGAGCTTTTGGTTTCATGCCTCGTGCCAAAGCATGAAACAGGCAGCTCTTGCCCTTTCCTTCAATGATCATTGTCTCATTATTGATGCGCACATCATAATGGCCACTGGGATATTGGGAACTCTTTGGTCTGTAGATCAGTGTCACAGTTTGGCTTGCAGGTTTGGTACTTGGGTTCACCTCCTGCATTTTGTTGAATCTGCCACGTTTATCCTCTGTTAGGATGACAACCTTAGTACCAGTGGCCTCTGACAGGACTCTGACATCGAGAATGGTGCCCACAGTCTCACGGTTCTTGATCCTCTCAGCATGTGACCTTGACTGTTTACCTGCATCTCCTTCAACTTTAGAATTCAGATTTACTGGCATGTTTGTGATATATCTGTTGTTTTGTCCAGCTCTGAGTTTTTCATCTGTTCTGTCACTCTTTAATCCACTTCTTACATGTTTCCGAAGGAAACCATTCACTTTGTTTTGAACATTAGAAACAATGTGACCAGAGAACTTCTGGTGGAAGACTTCTACTAAAGCATCAGCCAATAAATCACTGATGACTTTGGCTAAATCTTGTTTAAATGCCTTCAGCATCTCAGTATCTGAGGGAGATAGATCATTTACCATCACTTTCTCTGGATTTACTTTTTCTTCTTTGAAATCATTCAGCTCTTCCTGAAGGTTTGAGAAGAATTTGCTGGAGAGGGTGAGTACTGCAGCGATGGCATCTCCTGCAAGTGTCATGTAGTGGATAGCTTGAATGGATAATAAAATTGCCCGCACTTTTCCTTTGGCCCCTGCTTTAGCGCCTGCTTTAGCTGCATCAATCACTGTGATGAGGGATGAGTTCAGCTTGTTCTGCCAGTTGAGGTCTGCATGGAATGGCTGTATTGCTGTTAGGCTTAACTGTCTGAAAATGGCCAGCAGATCACTCCTTCGGTTTTTGTCACTCAGCAGATCATTGAGTTGATCTTCATCCTGGAGGTGTGAGAGGATAATGGAGTCCACTAATGTAGCCAAAGGCTTTTTTTCTATGTTGGATTTTACGTCGTCAGTTATTCCCTTCTGCACTTCACTTTTTATCTTGTTTAAGATTTGTTTCAGTATTTCTTCCTCTGCCTTCCCGAGTCCATAGGTAATGATTTCCTCTACTACCTTTTTAGCCACATGCTTTACTGCATTCTTCATGTTTGCCTTTGCAACAACACTTAAACCGTCTGCAGTCTGCCTTGAGAAGAACTTTGGCAATGACTTAAACTTTTTGCCTAAACTTTTAATTAGAACTTTGCAAGGTTTGAAGCCCTTTGCAATCAACTTCCCAACTCCAAATGTTATGATGGATAGACCAACAGAAATGGCTTTCTGTATAGCCCATGATTTCCAGCTGAACTCTCCCGTTACCATGGCCTCTACAGCAGAGATGCAGTCTGATATTCCTTCAATGATCAACCCATTGCCGACTTGAGCTAATGTACCACATGTAAACACAGTGAGCAATGCTCCTCCAACAATTTGCAAAAGTCCTAAACAGAACACCAGCAGACCTTCCCATGAGAAACGAGGCTCCTCTTCCACAGAAAATACATATTTCAGACCTTGATTGTAGAGGTTGTAGGCTTCCACTTGGAGTTCCTCATCAGCATTTGACACCAAAGAGAAAACTGGTGATTTTTTGGCCAATGCATCCCGATCTCTTTCTTTAATTTCATCAAGCTTTTGGATGGCCTCACTGATGTTTTCATCAAATAATCTGTACATACAGCACCTGGTTGTTAACTGTGTTTCAAGGCTGGTTGATTCATTGTTTGTTGAGTCTGCAGAGGCCATTTTTATGAACTGCAAACAGGCCATGGATTCTTCAGTGAGATACTTCAGAGACTCCTGTGCCTTTTTTAGATCTTCTCCAGCATTACTAAGGTAGTCTGCCTTCTGCTGCTTGATAGTGCAGTATGCGTGGCTGTAAAAAGCTACAGCTGCCCAAGTTTCATCTTGATTCATGGCTTTTTCAAAGAGCCTGGCGCCAAGGTCCCATTGTTTTTCATCCACAGCAATATTTCCAAACTTGATGTAGTGATAAATGCTAGAACATGGTGACGTTTGACTTTGAGACTGACATCTTGCCTTTGTCAAATCTGCTTTCAAACTCTGTTGCAATTCATCTCTTTTCAGCTGGTCAATTTGTTCTGACTTAGTTTGCAGCCAGATCCCCCAGTACTCGTTCATGATCGCAACAACAGCTCTTCTTTCATCTCCATCTGTGTTCTTGTAAATATCTCGAAGAGTTTCACAGTACTGTGAAAACAGGTCCTCCCGCAGATTCATCTCAGTGACATCATTCATCATGTGATTCATCTTTTCTTTTGAAAGTCTATCTCTTGTGCTCTTAGCTTCCTCCAGAGACGACGTCATCCTGAAATCCTGCTGCATGTGTTCAGTGGACATGATTATCTGAGCAGATCCAGGTTTACCTTTTCGTGCTGTTCGACCAAAAGCCTGCAGTTCCACTCTTGTATTTTCAGAGAGGAAGGAGAGGATTACAAATAATCCTCCACTTTTGTTCACCGTTTTGGACACTTTAATGTTTGTGCCACGCCCAGCAAGGTTTGTGGCAACGAGGACATCACCAGGAAGCAGTTCCTTGTCTATTTTGCTCAAACTTTCCTTGTCACTGCGGCAGTAGAGAACGATTTCACCTGGAATGCTGCTTTTCAGCTCGTCATAGATCTCTTTAGCTTTGTTGATTGTTTCACAGATTACCAGGGCTGCTCTTCCATCTCTGTATGAGTTTGGGGAAATCTGAGCCATAACCACACGTTTTATTTCAGATTTCCACTCTTCAGATGATTTCTTCACAGTACCTTTGACTTCAAACAACTTCTTACTGTTGAATGTTGGCATTTTGCAGGCAGACAAATTTGGATATAGATTCTGCAAAAACAAAATGTCTGTTTTGCTGCCAAGTGTACCCGTTGTTCCATACATCTTCCCCTGGTACTTTTCAAAGAAGGAGATGTTAGAAATGTAGTTTGTCACTGTTGAAATTGTGCTCAGTTTGATTTGATGTTTAATCTCAACAAACTGCTGCAGGCCATCACCCCATTTCTTATTCAGTTCTACAATTCCAGTAGATCTGAAGTCCACAGGACAGACATTGTTGTTTTCTGTAACATAATCTTGTCCTTCCCTCAGCTTCATTGCCAGAAAGGCATTCTGAACCCACACTGACACTTTCTGCTCAATCAGATACTTCAAGAATCCAGGTATACTGATTTTGTCTTTATTGTTTGTACAAGGGGTGTACTGAATTTTTTCTGAGATTAACTCTGCAATGGGCTTAATGAGAATATCCTCTGAGTCATAGAGAGCACAGCACACGCCTTCCTCCAAGACAAGAAACTTCAGCTCTGGAATGTGGTGTTTGTTGTACGGGCTGAGCTTTTTCAGACAGAGCAATCCCTCTTCATTTAAAGTGTACACGGTAAAGCCATAGGGGACATAGTTCTCCAGTTCTTCAAAAAGATCAACCACAGCCTCCTGACTCACAGTTTTCAGTTTTCTAAGAAGTTCATCCTTTTCACTTTTGTAGATATCCTCTGTAAAGCCTTCTGGTACAGTGTTTGTTTTCTCAGCAATGTATAAAATGTCCATTGGATCATTAATTTCACTTTCTTCTGTGTTGATTGAGTCAAAGATGGCCTTGAAGAATGAAGCAGGAGGACCCTGTACAAGTACCTGGTGCCCTGAAGACAGGTAGCCATACTGGCTGACATGGCCCCAGATCATGGCCAGAATAGTGTTCAGATGCTGCATGGAGACCATGGGGCTGGACAGGTAGGTCAGCTGCACTCCCTGATCCAACAGTAGTGAGTCTACTTCATCAATTATGATACACTGATAGCTGCGATCAGATCTCACATCCTTCATCTCAAATACCTGGCGAAGGTGATCTGCAGCAAAGGTTTCAATAGTTCCATAGACAACATCCCTCTGGTAGCACTTTTTTCTATCCTTGTCCTCAGTCTTATTTGTGTTTGTGTCAACTGTAATGCCAAAGTACTTGTAGAATTCACTCCATTCTTCTGCATCTCTTTGACATAACACTGACGAAGTCGACACCACATCTACTTTTTCGCCTCTAAGCACACGCAGCGCTGCAAACATTGCTATGACACAAGACTTCCCCTCTCCAGTGCCCATTTCAAGGAGCTTCCCAGTGTCAGACAAGGCCAAAAGGCACCAGCTAATCATCTGAGTGGCTCTGGGCCACCACTTCCCTCCAGCAATTCTCAGGTGAACAGCATTGCATAAGACTGCCAGGAACTCCTGGAGGTTTTCTGTTTCCATGTCGTGACTCAGATTTTTTGCTTGTTGTACATCTTTGTGTTGTTCAATTTCACCAGTTTTGATCAGATTGGCTACATGAGTTACTACACTATATGTTTTACTCAGTGTTTGTTCATCGATGTCTTTCATCTGTCGTATTTCATCAAAAAGAGTGTCAATATCTTTCATTTTCTCATCTCTAAGGTTCTTTTCTAACTGTTCAACCAGACTCTCAGTCTGATGTGAACCTAAGAGTTTGAGAAGGGACCGGTTCCTGTCATCTGTCCACTTGGAAGAAACTTGGTATGTTGCCATCAAATGTAAAATCTTCATGATGGAAATACATCCTTCATCATAATGGTGGTCAGTTAATTCTCCAAGGAGGTTCAAGGTTTCTGCTGGTGACCAAAGTCCAAGGTCTGAAACCATCTGAAAGATGTCTTTGACTTCTTCTTTTAGGCCCAGGAGTTCTTCTGCACAGGCAAATAAAACCTCTAAACACCATCTGTCAGCAGATGATGTCAGGTTTTTTTCAGCCTCTTTTTCACCAGTGACCACTCTCAGGAGGTTCTCAAGAAAGGTCAAAATGAAGATCTCCTTAGAAGACAATCCCTTCCCAGTAGTTTTCTTTAAGATGTTGGTGATTTTACTCTCAGGATTTGTGTCTTTGTTTAGGTTCATGTGGAGTAGCTTGAAAAAAGCCTTGATAAAGCTTTGTTTTTGTGCCATGTCATGACTTTGGAATTTACACATGAGGTTTTTCAGAATTTTTGCAGCAAACTCCAGGGTATCATTGTCATTGAGCCTTGAAAGTTTCAGATTTTGGAATAAACTCAAACATTGTTCTTCAATGATGTATCCTCGAATACGCTCAGGAATCCCTGTTTCCATCAACTTGATGCTGTTCGCAAAGTAATCTGACACAAAGTTATCCAGTGTACCATACACAATGTCTGCCTGATACACATCCTGGAATGCTGCATCGTTTTCTCTTGTGTTTGTGTTGAGAGAAACTCCAAGATTCTTGTAGAAGTCAGACCACTCCTTAGTTTGCTCTTCTGCCTGACCATCAGAGCTCAGCACAATGTCCACTTTGTTTCCAAAGCGGACTTGTATGGCTGCAAACATGGCTATAGCACAAGCGTCTTCTTCCACACCAACTAGTTGTGGCACTCCAGTCTTCTCCTTCAGCATCAGTACGCACCACTGCAACATGTGCTTCACCGTGGGCCACCAGCCTTTTGTGTCAAAGACTGCTTTGCAGAGCTGAGACAGACATTTCTGTAAGTCAGCAGCATTTAAGCCTCCACATTTCAGGTCATCTTTTTGTAGTGTTGAAACCTTTTCTGAATGCCGCAAGACATCAGTGGTGATGTTTTCTATCATATCAATCACACAATCATCCAATTTCTGTGACAACCTTAGTTCTTCCAGAGCTACACGTAGACTGCTCCCATCTATCTTTCTGAGAATCTTTTGGAAATCTTCATGGAACCTTTCAGAGTCAACAAAATCGAGAACCTGGACGAGAGAGTGCCCAGACTCATCTGTCCATTCTGGTGATATGTCATATACTTGAATCAACATTAGGACTCGAGTTATTGACACATCGTTTGTACATTTCCCTGACAGTACTTTGAGCAGAGCCAGTGCCTCCATTGGGGTCCATTGGTTTGATTCCATAAGTCTAAGGACCATTTCAGTGGATTCTGAGTGTGTTTCTTTGTCATTTAAATGTGTGAGTGTGGATAAAAGGAGCTTCAAGCACTGGATCTCCGTATTAAAAATAAACATGGAGTTTCTGTTAACTGCATCATCCAGTGATGATGTGAGGATGCTCAGGAATTCTGTAGCAATGAGGTGCTCAGTGGTGAGCTCACCTTCAGCCCATTGATTGGCTATCAGAACTGCGTCAGTGTCAGAGCTATTGCTGTTGGTGAAAAAGTGCATCAGGGTAAGATACAGGGCTTGAGTCAACATGAAACTCTCAGAAACATTACATGCTGATTGGCTGATGGACTCCACCAGGGACTGCACATGATTGCAGATGCTTTCTAGAGAAATTTCCTCAGATATTTCCAGAGACAGGGCACACAGCTCTGTGATGTACACTTGAGCGTGCTGTAGAGTGCCGAGAGATGGAGGAGCACTAATCCATTCATCAAACAGAAGTTTGTCCAGAGCTGACAAGATCTTTCCCAGCTGATCAGCTGGCAGCTCGGTGAGACTGAGATCTGAAACCTCAATATAACATTTCAAAGAGAGGATTTCTAGAAGCTCATCATTGCCACTGTCTGAGTCATAGTCAATCTCAAATTGATCCAAATGACCTTTCAGAACCTTTTGCTTGGACTCCTGCTCCTCTGATATGCAGCTGCTCAGTTGTCTGTCATATTGCTCTTTGGCTTGTTGCTGTGATTCTTCAAGTCTTTGATTCAGTTGTTTTTCTCGTTCCTCTTCTCTTCTCCTTTCCTCTTCTTGTCTCCTCTCTTCCTCTATTTTCTGTCTCTCCTCCGCTCTTCTTCTTTCTTCCTCTCTTCTCCTCACTTCTTCTCTTCTCCTTTCCTCTTCTCTCCTCTGTCTTTCCTCATCTCGTCTCCTCTCTTCCTCTCTTTTCCTTCTCTCCTCCGCTCTTCTTCTTTCTTCCTCTCTTCTCCTCACTTCTTCTCTTCTCCTTTCCTCTTCTCTCCTCTGTCTTTCCTCATCTCGTCTCCTCTCTTCCTCTCTTTTCCTTCTCTCCTCCGCTCTTCTTCTTTCTTCCTCTCTTCTCCTTGCTTCTTCTCTTCTCCTTTCCTCTTCTCTCCTCTGTCTTTCCTCATCTCGTCTCCTCTCTTCCTCTCTTTTCCTTCTCTCCCCCGCTCTTCTTCTTTCCTCCTCCCTTCTCCTTTCCTCTTCTCTCCTCTGTCTTTCCTCATCTCGTCTCCTCTCTTCCTCTCTTTTCCTTCTCTCCTCCGCTCTTCTTCTTTCTTCCTCTCTTCTCCTTGCTTCTTCTCTTCTCCTTTCCTCTTCTCTCCTCTGTCTTTCCTCATCTCGTCTCCTCTCTTCCTCTCTTTTCCTTCTCTCCCCCGCTCTTCTTCTTTCCTCCTCCCTTCTCCTTTCCTCTTCTCTCCTCTGTCTTTCCTCATCTCGTCTCCTCTCTTCCTCTCTTTTCCTTCTCTCCTCCGCTCTTCTTCTCTCCTCCTCCCTTCTACTTTCCTCTTGATCCCTGAATGTCTTATGAAAACAGTATGCACACTCGTGTAAAAAAATATCATATGGCCTGTAGTATTCACCTCTGTTGAACACATATACGTATTTTCCATGAACGGTATCACAATACAAATCATTAAAGGATTTGCATGGAGGCAGGACTTTATTACACTTGCAGCATCTCAGCCTGTCGCCCATGTTACTCTCTGATGGTACTTTGTTCCCCATTTTTGTCAAGCAGTTATGTGGTCGTTTTCATGTGAATCCACGTATTCCTGGAAAACAAATATACACACGAGAAACATTTAAAAGAACACATACAGTGCCTTCCATAACATTTGTGACACAGTATTATTTTTTCTAATTCACCCTCTGCTCTTCATTGTAAAATTCTAAGTGAAATAATTCATATGTGATTAAAGTGCACATTCCAGGCTTTAATTTGATGATGATTTGATTTGATTTCATCTGTAGGGTTCATTGTTCAACATGAGGAGAGAAGCTGTGCCAGTGAAAGTCAAACTAGACACGAAAAAAAAGAAAAAAACTTTAAAGACATCAGTCAAACCTCAGGAGTACCAAAATCAACTGTCTGGAATATCATTAAGAAAAAAGAACGTACTGGCGAGCTCTGTAACCACAAAGGGACTGTTAGACCAGGGAGTACCCAGAGAGAACCCATGCATGTACAGGGAGAACATGCAAACCACATACAGATACACCTGCAACAGTGCTACCAACTGCACCACTGTGCAGCCTCAAAACTGTAAATTTACAGGTAATAATAGCCGCTTTCGGACAGAGTAGTTATAAGAACGAAGTTATCAGAACTGTCCTACTCGAATTTCGTTCTGATAACTGTCCTTCCCCAGCGGAACTGTTTCAGTCTGCATTCGCACGAGTCGGGACCAGGTCGGGACTGATGCGCCGCTCGCAGCCGTCTGCGCCAGTGACGTGTTATGTTAGCCGTTTAGCGCCACATTCAACAACAAAACAAAACCGGTAAAAGTAAGGAGAGAAGAAAAAACACCATAAAGAAGCTAATATGGAGAGCGGGGAGGCCACCGTGTTCATGGTCTGCATGATGGTGATATTAATCATGGACAATCACATCAGGCGTCTAATATCGAGGCTGGAAGAGCTCACAGAGAGAGTCAGGAGACGATACTTTTTAATTTCATGAAGTAAGAAAGGAGAGCAGAGCGCTGCAGACAAAGGAGACCAGTGTAAGTTTAACTTATTAAACACCCGCTGGTTGTGTCTGTGTGGTATGATGAAACATTTCAGCCGTGATAGCACGACATGGGGCGTAGCTACCGACCACCAGACACCTCCGTCAGATGCGTTCTATAGAACCATGAAAAGACCCGACCTCGGAGAAGGAGCTGAAATGGTTATAGGAACTGAGGGAGATAGCTCCAAGTTCCTGTATGTCCGAACGCGGGAGAAAATGGCCCTGCGGATTAAAAGGTTATTAGAACTGCCAATGGTTCCTACAGTCCGAAAGCGGCTATTAACCCAATTTTAGGTCTTTTGCAGCTTCACAATAAATAATTTTCAGGTGTATAAGGCTAAATTGGTGTGATTTTTATGGAGTCATTTCTAGTTGGTAAGCAAGTTTTTATCTTTATCTACTTTTGTTAATAAATTCATAATAAATAAAGGTTCTGGACCAAATGAGTCCACCTCCATTATAAGTATCATACATGGACCCGAAATGGCTCCGGGCGGGATGATGTGATCTATGAACGGATCCAAAACGGATACGGGCCGGATGATGCGATCTATGAACGGATCCAAAACGGATCCGGGCCGGATGTGGCATTTAATGTGTGGATCCGTGATCTGGATCTGTTCCGAATCCGTTCCTGAGCCTACCCCAAATCCGGAATGAATCCGGTCTGGCGTCCGTTTGCTATCTGGGCATCCTAACTTGTAGCATCTCAGTGTGGTTCGGGAGCTGCACAGCCATGGACCATAAGGCCCTACGCAGTGTGGTCCGATCTGCTGAGTGCATCATTGGTAGGAAACTACCAACCCTTCAGGACATCTACCACACAAGATGTCTTCGTAGAACTAGCAGAATCCTAAAAGATTGCCATCACCCATCTTTCAGACTGTTCACTATGCTGCCTTCTGGTAGGCTGTACAGAAGCATCCGGTCTCGCATCCGCAGAATGGAGAACAGTTTCTATCCTAAGGCCATCAGGCTTCTAAATGGACTATAATGCACTCTCATCACTTACACACTCGACACGTTATACTTTACACATGCCTACCTCCACTGCTGTTTCCACTGCAACTTGCAATATTCCACAATATTGTATTTTTTAAGTTACCTTATGTTCTCGGTTAGTATAGGTCTTAGATTAGCATAGGCTATTATGTGTATTATATGTTCAATATAGCTCTTGTAATTACCGTAAAATGTATATTGTAGTATCCACATTGCCTATTTATTGTTACTGTTTTTGTTAGAATACTTATGTCATGACATGTTACGGCATGTTATGTCTTGTTATGGTAGCTGCTATACGGTGTCCTGTCCCAAGAATTTCAGTGCCCAGTCCGACTCTGTTGTTCTGTGTATCTGACAATAAAAGACTTGACGTGACACCACTTTCAATAATAGTATAGACAGGTTTCCTCCCAATAAATAAACATCTCCAAATGCAGTTCTGGAACAAGGTTTAAAAATGTCGGCACAATAGATTTCAAATAGAAGGAGCTTCTTTAATTCCTGGATTGATTTGGGGCTAATCAATAACAGATTGAATAGTAAGTAAGTCTGATTAATTCCCAGCTCCAGTATCAGGTAAAATATGCATTGCTATCCACAGCTTGAGTCAATAAGTTAAAAAAAAAAACACTAAATAAGCTTGTTACATTACCTTAAAGCTGCAGTCGGCAAGTTTTCAAAATTGCAAGTCTAAAGTCGGAAAATTCGAACTGACACAACTTTCAGGTCCCTCCCCCAACCTCTAACAAGCTCCGAATCGCCCCCCAAACCCCTCCCCCTCTGTGGACGAGGTTGTGCCAGAGAGTCTCTATTATGAGGAGAGGGAAAACTGGCGGCTATTTCCGGGTGGTACTGCACTCTAGGGGCGCCAACGAAGGAGTGCAGAGCACGCTAAACTCTATGGTGGTACTATGAAATCCACCTTAGATCTGTAAGGATAATTATTATTGTGTGCTTATAAAACAAGCTTAATTATTCTGTTTGCTTGCTAGCTCTGCTTTACTAGTTTAGGATATGAAGCTGTGCATGAGAAACCCTGACAGTTAACAGTTATGCATTCCAGCAACAAAGCCTGATAACCTTGTGACCTCTGAGAACAAGAGCATCTTGTTCCTCGGAGACTTCCAGAATTTATAACCTGTCTGGTCTTCCCTGCCCAATAACTGCATATTTACTCCTTATTGGCTGCTTAGCCGCTGAATATTCATGTGTCATATTTCTAATAAAAAGGCTGAAGCAGAAAGGAGGGGCTGAGAGAGTTGGTGTGTGAAGCTGTAACAGAGCATCTCTCCGCTTTCTCCCTTTTGCAAAAGCATATTAATACAAACTTCTGGTTTCTGTCTGTTTATTCTGGTGTTTTGCTGTTATAGCTATTGTGTGAATCTAACATTTTCTGGTGCCGAAACCCGGGAGCCAACAACTGAGGACGTCCAGGACCGCGCGGGATCAAGGCCGAGAATCTGTATACAGCCGACCACCCTTCGCTGGTCGGGGCCAATAGGTTGATCCAGCCCTGCCCTGGACTCTTCGGTGACGGCTCCCTGCGACCCAGATCAACTAGCAGAAACCGGTAAGAGCTGATTTATTGAATAAAATACAAGTTGCCAGGGGCCTTGTAAAATGCATTCAGGCCTGGGGCCTAACTGAACAAGATGCCTGGGGCCTTGTAAAATGCATTGAGGCCTGGGGCCTAACTATTTTAAACTTCTAACCTGGGGTTAGTGAAATAGACCGTCGACGATAAACTTTCAGATTAATGCATTAAAATTTAAAAGGTAATGAATGAGAAAAATTTAAAACCAACAAAAGTTGATCCAAAGTAAGAAATAAAAAGGCCTCGAAAATTTTTTTTAAACAGCTGTAACTAAATAATAACAGGAATAAATTACTTAAACTAAATAAACTTTAAAAGGGACGTCCCGAAGGTAAGTTGGTAAACTAGGATTAAAATAAAAATTAAGAAATAGAGTAAAAAAGGGCTTCTCCGCCAGAAGGAGGTTAATACACGTGTCTGCCATAAGGGAGAGTAAAAAGAGTGAATGAGCAAGTGTGAGTGTGAATGCCACTAGTGGAAGCAGCAGCACGGACTGAAACCTAACGGTGCTAACATAAATCCGTGGTCTGTTGAAGTACACAAAGTAGTGGATTAAATGTTTTGATTAAATGTTTTAGGTCTCTAAAAATGCATGTTTAGAGAATAAGAGAGAAACTGGATGCAGGACACTGAAGTTAAAAGAGGGAATTCTCCACCCCCCTTTAAATGTTGATATCTTCCTCTCCTTTTTCATTTCCTCTGAGAATTCTCAGTTTTGCTCCAACACCCTGTATTAAAACTTAGCCTATTTTAAAAGGATGGGTCACGGACAAAGTAAAGAAGTCCCACGCGACGTGCAGTTCATGCGCCACCTTTTCCCTGGGTCCGTTATCTATGTTAAAGAATGGATGGAAAAATATGAGTACGACGGACGCCTCCGGACAACGCCACTGAAGGAGATATTGAGAGAGTTGCAAGTGAAGGAAAGGACGAAGACTGGGAAAGCAAGAGAAAAGTTGGGAAAAGAGATTGAAGAAATAAAGAGATGGATTGGTCAAGCTGGAAAGAGAGAAAAAGATATCGAGGAGAAGAGGAGACTGAATGAGGAAAAAAAAAAGGTGCACTCTCGCTGCGCTGAAGGTGCGGCCCGATGAGGAAACCTGTTACCAAGGTGGTTACAGAGGGAGGGGCAGAGGAAGAAGACCCCAATCAGGGAGACAGAGACCAGGTTTAAAACCAAGGCATGACCGGTGCTACAACTGTGACAGACCTGGACACTTCGCCAGAGACTGCCCGGACCCCCCGATCGAGAGGAAGAGACCACTTCCCTATAACCCCATATACCAACAGGATGATCGATATGAAACATGACGCCAACCAACTCAAGACCTGCCATCAGACGACCGTGAATCACCTGAAAGGACCGAAGTATTGGACTTGACACAGATATTTTCCCTAAGCATGAAAGAAGAAGAGAAACCCTACTATTACCTGCAGATTGGAGGACAGCAAGTAAAGTTTCTTTGTGACACCGGAGCGGACAAATCAGTCCTGAGGGACAAAATACCAGGAGTGACCCCAGGACTGAAGTGGATCACAGTGGTGGCAGCTGGAGGACAGATAGAACTACTAAGGTTCTCCAAAGAAGTTATGATCCAAGATGAAGACCAGAACCAGCACCAAGCCGAGTTTGTGCTGAGCCCAAAGTGTCCCGTCAACCTGCTGGGACGTGACTTGCTCTACAAACTGAGGCTTGCCTTAGTTCCTACAAGCAAAGGAATGCAACCTGTAAAACATGAGAGCGTACATACAGCGGAATGTGAAGACATAGAGGTTAACGTCCATCAAGCACAAGGGATCCCCAAAACGTTCTACTCCCTAGACCTCGTGGAGGAAGGACCCAGGTCCGTAGTGAAAGATCTCCGAGACCAAGCCAAGATGTCCAGAGGACAAAGACAAACACGCTGGCCATTGCACGTCACCCTCATGTTCGATGGGAAGCCAAATGCCAAATATGATAGGCAATTCCAAGTCTTGGGCACCCAGAAAGTGGTGCTGCAACACCTATACTCGACAGAAGAAGGAGACGCAGTGGTGACAGCCAAACTCACCCCGGAGACCGAAAAGCTGCGCATCCAGGAACTGGGAGAGGTGGCTCACGTCTCCCTTGCAAGAAAGGAAGGAAAACCTTGGCAGAGCCTAGGACATGTGGCAGCATACTGCTCTTACGTCCCAGATGATTCTTGGATCTCAATCTCCACCAAAGAATCCTCATGTAAACTGCCAAAATACGGAGAGGTCATCAGAAGAGCCTTATTTTGGTCAACTATGGCAACCCCAGCAATCCACCTGGCCCCCTGATCTCTCCTGACCCAGCTCACGGCAGCTGAATTCCCTAGCGTACCCGAACCCTTTTGGTCAGCTGCCAAGACAGATGTTGGTCTGTTAAAAACAGCGAAAGAAGTAGAAGTCCACCAAAAGACTTCCTATAGACCACGAATCAGACAATACCCCTGAAGGAAAGAACCAAGTTGGATATGCCGTGGTGTCCGACACTGAGGTGCTGAAGTCAGAAGCACTCCCCTCCAAGTTGTCAGCCCAAGCAGCCGAAATTATAGCATTAACAGAAGCATGTAAACTCTCGGAAGGCAAGACAGTTTCCATCTTCACGGACAGCCAATATGCCTTCTCTACAATCCATAGCTTTGCCGCTCAGTGGGCAAGACGAGGAATGACCACATCCACGGGCAAACCTGTGGAACACGCCGAACTTCTCAAACAACTAATCCAAGCTATTCAACTTCCTCACCAAGTGTCCGTTTGTAAATGTGCAGCTCACACAAAAGCCACGGACAGAATAAGCAAAGGAAATTCCAAAGCAGACGACGAAGCCAAGAAGGCAGCAAAAAGTTCCAACATCCTAGCAGCTCAAGCCACCAGCCAAGATGCCATACCAACCTCAGTACTCATTGACATGCAAAGACTAGTGCACCCCTCTGAAAAAGAGCACTGGATCAAGGACAAAGCTGAACAGAGAGAAGACGGCCTTTACACTGTTAACGGCCTACCATGCCTACCCAGAAACTTGTTCCAAGTGGTCGCTAAATTGAGTCATGGGAAAACCCATGTCTCAACAGGAGGGATGATGACCATAGCCCAACAAGTGTTCCATATACCCAAAGGACTAAATATCTACTTTAAAAATTTTTGCAGAAGCTGCCTAACATGCTGCAAGCACAACGCCCAAGGAAACATGAGACCCCAGAGGGGCCAATGTCCAAAAGGGACATACCCATTTGAAATAATACACATGGATTTCATTGAACTGTCCAGAAGCGGCCCCCACAAATTTTGCTTGGTACTAGTGGACTCCTTCTCTAAATGGGTGGAGATAGTACCAACCAAAACAGCTGATGCACTGTCTGTGGCAAAGGCCATATGCAAAAACATTGTCCCCAATCATGGCATTCCAAGGGTAATATGGAGTGACAATGGAGCACATTTTGTGAATGCCATAGTGCAAAACATGGCAAAACATTTAGGAATCAACCTAAAAAACCACTGTGCCTACCACCCCCAGAGTGCAGGACTGGTTGAAAGAACCAATGGCACAGTAAAAAACAGACTAAAGAAAACCATGATGGAAACAAAAAAACCATGGCCTGAGTGCCTGCATTTGGTCAAACTGTTCATGCGAATTACACCAAACAGTACGGGTTTAACCCCCTTTGAAGTAGTCCACGGAAGACCCTTCCTCCTCCCGTTGTGGGAGGGGGAACCATGGTCTGAAAAGGCAGAAGATGGAGTTGATCCTCTTACTGCATGGATGTGTAAAGTGTTTAATGAAAAATCGGTGCAAAATGCTTGTGATCTGCCGTTGTCCCCTCTGTCTCATCCCATACAGGCACAGCTGAAACCAGGTGACCAGATCCTCGTAAAGGTCATCAAAAAGAAACACTGGGCGTCGCCGAAGTGGGATGGTCCCTACACTGTGCAGCTGACCACACCCACTGCTGTAAAGATCACGGAGAGAACCACTTGGATCCACCAATCCCACTGCAAAAAGGTGACACAGTTCTTAAACTCTGAGTAGGTTGGAAGCCGGACGGTATCAAAACCTTTGTCCGCCGAAGATCTCTACTGATACCTACTCACCAGCTATGAGTTGGCTGTGGCTCCTTTTGCTGATCGGGGCGGGTATCCGGGGTGCCCAGCCGGCACCCACCGCCCCCATGTTCACTCCCACATCTGGAGAGTGCCCTACTGCTGGTAACTGTCCTATATATTGTACTCACGTCAATGTGTCAGCCACTCTGCATGTACCTTTTGCCACCCTCCACGACAGACACCACAGTACAAGTGGGGCATCCTTCGTGGGATGGGACTGGTATGTGCATGCGCCAAATGAACAAAACCACTGGCCCAATGGCTGGGAGCAGGTGGTTCTCCATACCAGTTACCCGTCCCACTCTGCCACTACCCCACTTTGGTCCCTCTCCTCCTCGGCAAAAACTGTCGGAGACATCATCACTGGAGTAAAAAGGAAAGACAAACTGAAACTGACTGTTAAATCTGATCAACCTGGCTGCTTCCATTTGTTTATCAGACCTGATGTTATTTCAAAAGACATTTGTTTTGCTATAACTGTTTGTTTTACCTCCCCATCTATAGCTCCAGTTGCAGATGCTCGTGACCCTTTTCTTTCTCAGAGATCGGACGTTATGTTGACACAAAAGGTTGAAATTTATGTTCCAAGCCCTACAGATCATCCTGATGACTTGTACGGACAATGGATGAAAGCAGATGAACACTCCAACCCTGACGTTTTCTCTTGGTTTACTAGTGGCACTTGGACCCAGATACTGCTCAAACTTATAACTCCCATTATTGTTACATTCCTGTTTATTGTTTTTGTCTTAGGTTGTTGTATCCCATGCTTTCGGACCATGGTACAAAATACCATGGAAAAGGCCCTTACAAACTATGCACACGTCCAGTACCAACAGCTGAACAGACTGGCTATTCCTATGATGATGTATCTATGTAAACTTTTCTCCCTTTTGTCTTGGCACCCCTGTGACCGCTCCTACGGAGGGTCGAGAAGGAATTTCTGCTTTGGTTTTCGCCTTCTCCTTGACAAAATGTTGCTGTGACTCCCCCTGTCTGTAGCCTCCCTATGATGTATGCATTTAAAGCCTGATGGAGGAATGTATATTGATGTTTTATGAGGCACAACAGGAGGGAAATGTAAGGATAATTATTATTGTGTGCTTATAAAACAAGCTTAATTATTCTGTTTGCTTGCTAGCTCTGCTTTACTAGTTTAGGATATGAAGCTGTGCATGAGAAACCCTGACAGTTAACAGTTATGCATTCCAGCAACAAAGCCTGATAACCTTGTGACCTCTGAGAACAAGAGCATCTTGTTCCTCGGAGACTTCCAGAATTTATAACCTGTCTGGTCTTCCCTGCCCAATAACTGCATATTTACTCCTTATTGGCTGCTTAGCCGCTGAATATTCATGTGTCATATTTCTAATAAAAAGGCTGAAGCAGAAAGGAGGGGCTGAGAGAGTTGGTGTGTGAAGCTGTAACAGAGCATCTCTCCGCTTTCTCCCTTTTGCAAAAGCATATTAATACAAACTTCTGGTTTCTGTCTGTTTATTCTGGTGTTTTGCTGTTATAGCTATTGTGTGAATCTAACAGATCCAGCCATTGCTTTGGATATAATTTTTTATATTTTTTCATTTTAATTTTCCTAAAGGCAGGATAAATTATCCTTTCAAACGGCACTTGGTTTGATTTTTTAGACTCACTAGATTTGTTTAAAATACACATTTATTGTCAGTATTGCATCCAGAGTGACGTCACGCATGTGGCATCACTTTACGGCATGGTCAGTCCTAGCGCTGAGCTAGCAGAGAGGTGTTAGCTCAAATAGTTACAGATTTCAGCACAGCCCTTTTACATACTCTCTGACTAGCCTCTGGTTTAGCTTTGGTTGTTGTTAGCGGCACCAGGTTAGCACTCTGGCACGGTGGACGTGTGCCGTAAAGCAGCCGGTCGTACTCAGCCGTGCGTTCTTCAGATTCCGTTAGCTAGATGCTAGCAGATACTGACTCGCAAATGCCAGACCTGTAAGAAAACAGAAAGCTATAACTCCCAGGTTATTGTACTTTCGATATAAATCCACATCCCTCTGTCAGAAATCACAGTATTATTTTCAGGTTTCAGCCGCAAGCGGGGACATTTTTTGAGTTATTAGCGCCAGCCCTATGGAAAATGGTCATTCTGCACTCGCTCGCCAGCGCCCCCAGAGAAAATCAACTGAACTGCAGCCAAATTTTTTATAATGGGGCAAATAGGAAGTGGAACGGCTGTCTGTAAAAGGGCTGTGGTTGTGCACTGAGTTCACACCAGTGTGAGCGCACACAAGCTGGGGCAGACTCACGCTCAGCAGCGTGTGCACAAGCTATGATTGACAGGTAGGATTCCTCCACCCTAACTTGATTGGTTAAAAACAGCCGGGAGCGCTCGGTTTTTGCAAGCATGATTACAGGCTTCAGAGGGAGCTACAGATTTCATTATTTTTCCTAAATAGCCTATTTAATATTTTACTTCCAGAATCCCATGACACTTCAAGCTAATATGACTAAAAAAAAGTTGCCGACCGCAGCTTTAATGTGGAGGCTTGGGTGGAGAGAGCTATCTGTGCCACGGAGCTGAGAGTGAAACTGAAAGTAACATTCCCAGAGAGAGTGAGAGAGAGAGAGAATAAACATCACCTCATTCCAGTAAACAGTGGTGAATGTCCGGCCCTAAACTTGGGCCCCATCCACACGTAGCCGGGTATCTGCTAAAACGAATATATTTTTCTACGTTTGGACCTGTCATCCACATGAAAACGCATAAAAACGCATCGTAAACGAATGTTTTTAAAAACTCCGGGCAAAGTGAAGATTTTTGAAAACTCCGTTTATGCAGCTGCGTGTAGACAGAGATAACCGGAGTTTTGCGTTTTCGAACGTCACAATATGCGCCAAAACAACAACAAATCTGCTTAAGTCTAAAGTGAGACCTTTGTTTACTGAAGAAGCATGGATGTCTTGAGAACTGTGGTGGTTATTATTGTGCAGGCGCTGTTTACTGCCTTGATTTTACACGTCGTACTCCCAGAGGAATGGCGTGACAATTTCGCATGTCCCGGTCCTCAGTCCTCTCGCTGTCGGAATTATTACATTCCTCATTTCGAGGGGCAGTCCACTGTCATGCAATCACCTGTCAGTGTGCTCAAAAAAGTTGCGTGCACACTTTATTATTTAGCTGACAAGGGCAGATTGCGCTAAACAGCAAATGCATTTGGGTTGTCAAGACAGGTGAAAACGCAGATGTTCGGTTATGTGTGGAAGGTGTTTTTTCGAAAACGAGGTAATGTGGATACAGATTATTTTATAAACAGAGGGGGGGAAACATTCGGTTTTAAAAATACCCGGCTACGTGTGTACATAGCCTTGAACTTCTTTCTTTATTCGTGTTTCCCTGTTTTTTGTAAAGGATGAAAACGCAAAACTGCGTTTCTCGTCACATAGAAATTACGTGACAAGCATAATAAAGCGCCAGAAAACTGTGGGAAATGTTGATAGCCTACTGATCTACATCAGTAGGCTATCAACATTTCTTGTAAATGACAAGTTTTTTGAAAACGATGTTGTGTGCACGATGTTATTATTAGTGAAAACGGAGGGGGGGGATATTCGTTTCTCTAAATACCCGGCTATGTGTAAATGTGGCCTAAATAGAGGGCTGGGAGTGATTGGAGAGTGAGTGCAGCTGGTGACAATGAGTGCAGGTGATGTGAATGAAACTAATGACCTGAGTGAAGGAAGTGAGGGGAAAAACAATGGCAAAACCTAAAACTCAAAACCAAGACATGAACTGAAAATCAAAACGTAACCTAAAACTTAAAACATGAGTCCCATGGCGTGACAGCTCGAGTCAATAAGTTAAACAAAAACACTAAATAAGCTTGTTACATTACCTTAATGTGGAGGCTTGGGTGGAGAGTGCTATCTGTGCCACAGAGCTGAGAGTGAAACTGAAAGGAACATTCCCAGAGAGAGAGAGAGAGAGAGAGAGAGAGAGACGGAAAATCACCTCATTCCAGTAAACAGGGGTGAATGTCCGGCCCTAAACTTGTACTTCTTTCTTTAATCGTGTTTCCCTGTTTTGCACTTTCATGCTTACATATAAATAGAGGATACATTTGATAGGATGGATTTTACATGGCAAAATTAAAGGGACCAATTTTGTCTCACCAAATAACAGATTAAATAAAGTCTGATAGAATCCCAGCCCTAATATCAGGTAAAATACCTATTGCTATCCACAGATTGAGTCAATAAGTTCAACAAAAAACACTATATAAGCTTGTTACATTACCTTAATGTGGAGGCTTGGATGGAGAGTGCTATCTGTGCCACGGAGCTGAGTGAACCTGAAAGTAACATTCCCAGAGAGAGAAGTAAAAACACCTCGTTCCAGGAAACAGGGGTGAATGTCCGGCCCTAAACTTGTACTTCTTTCTTTAATCGTGTTTCCCTGTTTTGCACTTTCATGCTTACATATAAATAGAGGATACATTTGATAGGATGGATTTTACATGGCAAAATTAAAGGGACCAATTTTGTCTCACCAAATAACAGATTAAATAAAGTCTGATAGAATCCCAGCCCTAATATCAGGTAAAATACCTATTGCTATCCACAGATTGAGTCAATAAGTTCAACAAAAAACACTATATAAGCTTGTTACATTACCTTAATGTGGAGGCTTGGATGGAGAGTGCTATCTGTGCCACGGAGCTGAAAGTGAAACTACAAGTAATATTCCCAGAGAGAGAGACAGAGATAGAGACAATTTTTGCCCATCATGCAGGCATTGCCTTAGCTCTATACATGGGACAGTTTTATATGTTTCTTTTGAAAACTGTTTGTGAGCTTCGGTTATTGTCTAAACTCAACAAAGAACACTGAGCAACAGCATGGTCTCTTGATAGCAACCCTGTTATCTTGCCCAGCTCATGTGTATAAAGACTCCCTGCAGCTCTTCCTCTCTCACTCTGCAGACTGCCATGTTTTCTGTATGACCGATGGACCTTTCTTGCAAGAACTAAATACACTTAAGACTCACTTAAGAAAAAAAAAACAGTGGTAATCTTATTCTAAAATGTTTTACTAGAAACTTTATTTGCAGATCATGATAGATAAGTATAGGGGCCTACCTTTAATAACATCTCCTGTCAACTTACCAGGTAATGGGGAGTAAGTGTTATCCATTAATGTCCCCTTCCTTGCAGTTTCATTACTTCTGGACCTACCGCTGATTGGATTTGACTTAAGGCTGATTCTTACTCGGCGCGACCTCGCTCATACTAGCTGGTCGCAAATGGCGCAAACGGTCACGTGTCCCAAAATTCCGCCACGCCCCCCGTCGCAAGCTAGAAAATCCTCGCGCGGCGCAAGGGCGCGCACACCACTTTTTTTCTGACTTCACTCGCGCTCAACTGGAAACAGCTGACCAAGAAAAAGAAAAAATGAACACTGCAGAGACCGTGGTGACTGAGAGGGTGCGCCTCTACAAACATCTGTACGACACGTCTATGAAGTTACACTGGGACAACGTTTGACAAAGTTCGTCTTGTTGCAAAGGACGAACATTCCACCTTCTCTTCTGTTTTTGCCGCAGCCGCTTAGCTCTGAGATACATATACAGTTCTACACCCAGAGTAAATTCATTCCGCATCAGATGTGCCAGCCTCTGCTGACGTGACACCACAGGTGGCATTGTGTATGCTTTCTTTGTGTGCTTTTCAGCTTGTTTCCTCAACAGTGACGCTCGCTGGTCTGGAGAGAACTGCAAATGTGACGCATACTCGGCGCAAACTGCGCTTATGAGCTGAAGGAACTGTGAAGGGGCTGGCGCTTTCGATGACGTCATTAATGGTTCTCGAGCCAGAACAGTTGCGAGTTTGCGCCGAGTATGAATCAGCCTTAAGAAGACCATTCCGGAAAGGATTCTTGATCAAGATAAGGAGTATTATCAAAGGTTTATGGCAGAAGGTTCATGATATATCTTCCAAATGCACTATAGGTGTAATGACCATAGACATGATTAGGATCAAGGCATATTGAATAGGAATCAGCTAGTGACAATGGATGACATTTTTTTAGAGAAAAAAATTATCTTTGTTAATGTACAACATTACCATCATGAATTATCATTAATTTGTAACCGTAAAACTTTGATCTTTGCTAAAAGGGATGAAACAAAAAGGGTATTTTTTGTTTCAAATTTTGAATCACAAGTGCTGGGATGGAACTGGGTTACATATAGAGATGTCCCGATCCGATCACGTGATCGAAAATCGGCCCCGATCACATGGTGTCAGACTCGATCGTAATCGGGTGTTACCTACCCGATCAGGACTCGAATAAATATCTAAATAGATTCTCATAATTTTTTTTAATTAACATATATTATATCTATAGCAATGCGGTGGCACAGTGTGTAAAACCTCTTGACTTCACATAGAAACATCCGCTTGTGCGACATGACATCATCCACGCTAACGGAAGTACATGCAACTCATTGCGGAAAGCACAGACACGATAGCAAGCCAGAGAAGAAAGCTACCGGTATGTCTGCTATTTGGAACTTTGTCAAAGTTGACAAAAAAAACCGCAGTAGCGAACTGTTCGGTGTGCAACCTTGGTATTTCGAGGGGTGGGAAGGAAAAATCGGCATTCAACACAACTAACCTGATAAGGCACTTAAGGAACAAGCACCCCTCACAACATGGTGAGTTTTCGCGGTCAAAAGAACCGAAGGCCAGTCAGCTTACTCTGCAACAGAGTTTGGGCAGAAGAGAAAAGATGGCGTTTGAGAGCGTGGCAGCTCAGGGGATAACGGCAAAAATTGCCGAGATGATTGCTTGGAGTGACCTGCCTTCTCCTTTGCGGAGAGTCCCAGGTTCATGATGTTAATGGAGCACCTCCAGCCGCGGTATGAACTGCCCTCGCGCCACTATTTCACCGAGAAGGCGCTGCCAGCCCTTTTTAAAAAGACAGCTGACAAAATACGTGGGCTGCTGGTCAGTGTACCCTATGTTTCTTTCACCACAGATATCTGGAGTTCATCTGTGGCGCCAATGTCTCTCCTAAGCCTCACAGCGCAGTGGATCGACTCAAGCTTTGCTTTACGCCGTGCGACCCTGCATGTGCAGGAATTTCGCGGATCCCACACTGCAGAGCGCATCCAGACAGCAATGGAGAATATGCTTAACAACTGGGCCATCGACAACACACGAGTCCCTGTAATTGTACGAGACAACGCGGCCAATATGAAGAAGGCGATGAAGGATATGCTGGTGCCGAGCGTGGGCTGTGTCGCCCATTCCCTCCAACTTTGTGTGCACGAGGGCCTGTTGTCTCAGCACAGCGTGACTGACACCCTGGCCAACGCAAGGAAGATAGTGGGTCATTTCAAACATTCCCCTTTGGCCTACTCTCGACTGGAGGACATTCAGATGGAGCTTAATGTGGATGTTAGGCGTCTACAGCAAGATGTACAGGTAAGAATCCTCCTCCTATTTTCTATTATTATTTCTCATCCTCAGTAAGCCACTAGGTTCTAATTCATTATGTGCTCTGCATTAGTAGTTTGACTTCGAGTTCAAACTTACTATTTTATATTCAAATATCGCGAGTGTCACGTCTTGTTTCCCCGCTGTCTTTCCTGAGCTCCTACGTGACGAGAAACTGTATTAAGCCGGGCTAGTTTAATTGTTAACCGAGAGCTCATAGCCGTTTCTCAGAGTGAAGTGTGTGGCACTTGCTAGTATCTTAATATACACAACACTAACTCTGAGGTAGTTAAATTGATGTAAAGTGCGTTATAAATAAAATATATTATTATTATTATTATGATAAATGAATCATGTTCTCTTGTGTGCAGACCAGATGGAACAGCAGCCTGCACATGCTGCAGAGCCTCCTGCAGCAACAGCGTGCTCTCAGTGTCTATGCAGCTGAGCGCAGTCTGCCAGCTACGCTGACTGCTACCCATTGGGAGCTCATGACCAAGACTGCCGAGGTGCTCTCCCCCTTTGAAGAGCTCACCAGGGATGTGAGCCGGGAGTCTGCAACTGCGGCCGATGTGATCCCTGCCATAACAGGTAATTGGAATATTATTTGTTATTTTTTTTTAATACAGTAGGCCCTAACAGTTATTTGATGATGTTTGAAACAAGCTGTAATACCATGCATTTATGCCTTCATTCATTAGTCCTCAGGCGTGTTCTCTCTCGGGAGGAAGCTGACCATGGTGTGAAAACTATGAAGAGGACTCTGCTGGAGGCAGTGGAGAAGCGCTTTTCCGATGTGGAAACTCAGCCTCTCTATTACATTGCCAATCTCCTAGATCCTAGATATAAAGATGGGTAAGAATATACATATTATAATGCATATTTTCCAAGGGCCTGCTGGCCATTACTCGCACAGACTGAAGGCCACCAGTGATACAGTATTTCATGTAACTATTCATTCCTATGGCCTTTGGCTGCTAGTTACCACAAGCACACACCTACGCGCACCTACTTGCCTAACTGAAGAGATGTGGTGTCTTTTGTCTTATTGAATTAACAACAACAATAATGTGTTTTTCTAGCTTCTTCACAAAGTCAGTCAACCTGTCGCTGGCGAAGGACCATCTCATCCAGGAGGTGGCAAAGGCAGAGGAGAGGAGGGTTGCCAGTGCTATGCCAGAGGATGCTGCAGCAGAGCCACTGCGCAAGGTGAAACACAGTGAGGCACACAGCACCGTGGACATCACATTTCTGGAAATCTTACAAAAGAGGCAGTCGCAGGGACGGTCCGTGAGTACCACTTCTGCGGAAACCCAAGTGTTCAACTACTTGTCAGAGCAAACAGTTCCTAAGAATAGTGAGCCACTGCACTACTGGAGAGATCGTGCTGCACAGTACCCCTCTATGGCTGCTGTTGCAGCTCGCTATCTCAGTGCCCCCTGCAGCTCTGTGGACAGTGAGAGACTTTTCAGTGCAGTTGCAAATGTTCTTGATGAAAAGAGAAACCGGCTCAAACCTGAGAACGTAGAAATGTTGGTGTTTATAAAGAAAAACATTATTTTTTTATTTTATTTAGTTTATTTAGTCAGGGACCATGTGCAAAGTACATTAATGACAAAAGTAAAAAGATGACCTGCACCAGATTGTAGCTTAGCAGCTCATTTCCATCTGCAGTCCCTGGGCAGGTTAGAAACATAAAATACAATAAAATAGAAGCAGTCACTCAGGCAAAGACCACACACACACACAACATAAAAAGATTATCATATGCAAATGCTCAGCAAAATGTCAAAACAGTCATGTGCAAATCTATTAGTGGTGACAAGACTGATTACATAAAAGCCATTGTTTCACTTCACGTGAAAAGGTATAGAAATTTGCAATGTTTTTTATGTGAGTGGGAAGGGTATTCCATTGCTTAGTTGCTCTAAAAGAAAAAGCAGATTGTGCAAATTAATATTCTCCAGTGAACAAACCTGCACTTTAAGCAAGTCTGTGGCACATGTTTTGTATTTGTTTATATGCATGCTGAGTTTTGATGAGATGTTTTATTTTTCAAATCATTATAATTTATTAATGTTACTTTTTATATATTCTGTTTGTTAATTCCTGAAATTTGTTTATATATTTTATGTGCTTAGTATTTTTTTAGATAACATGTTTAATTGTTGCTTCCTTAAAGATGAGCTAAATAAATATGAGGAACATCTTGAATCTTTTTCATTGCTCTTTTTTAATATATATTTTTTAAAGTATTATAAAAGAATCGGATCGGGACTCGGTATCAGCAGATACACAAAATCAAATGACTCGGACTCGGACTCAAGGGCAAAAAATCCTGATCGGGACATCTCTAGTTACATACTAATAAAAAGGAGTTGACTGTTTACCACACTACTTATTTGGAGCCGTTTTGGTCACGTTTTTGCATTGCTTCCTCATTATTCATCTGTGGAACGTGTTGGTTATGAAATTACTTGGACTCCCACGCCCTGATGTGGCAATGCAGTCAAATCTCTGCAGGAAAGCAATCACGTTAAGTAACAGCCCACGTCAGACTGTACACAACTACATTGTTTCATCATGGATTTTTCCAGAGCAATCTAAAAACACACAGCAGCTTAACTTTCATTCACTCAAACTGGGAGATGACCACAGTAAGTCTCAAAGTGTTTACATCCTCAGTGCAGAAAAGCGCATCCATCTGCAGTCGATAATTAAAGATGTAGCCTATTGTTACAGTATTGTACCCCAAACTACTACTAAGTACCTATTTAGTTTCTGCAGCGTATGGTTTTGTTTGGACAACATATTAATTAATCTTGTTACGTCACAAAATGTTACTTTTATTTCACAAAGCAAAAGTATCTTGTTAAAAACAAACTTCAAGATGCAAGCTCACAGAAGGGCTGGAACCATTTAGAAAGCGAGTCAGACTACATTCAGACTGCAGGCCTTAATGCTCAATTCCGATTTAATGTTCAGATCTGATTTTCTTTTTTTGTTTGCATATTCTTTTTAATGTGGCCAATATCAGATTTCAGTGTGAACAGCTCACTGAACGACCCCTCATGCAAAAAACAACAAAAACAGACGCACTCATGTGGTGACTTCCACCTGCGCAGAATTGTGACGAACGTCGATCGAGAGTAACATAGAGGTCGCATGAATTCCGATGTGACCATACAGACTGAGGTTGCATTGCAAAACATCTGATCTTTATAACCACATACCAAAGGTGTCCCAAATCCAAATTGAAAAAATATGGTTCCATTTGATTTGCTGTTTACACTGACATGAAAAACTCAGATCTGAGTCACATAAGAGCAAAAAAAAAAAACAGATTTGGGCCACATTTGACTACCCAGGCTCCGCCCTCGCAGTGATGCAACACCTTCGGCTCTGCTACACTTACTCAGGCAAACTGCTCATTCAGGTGGATTCGAGTTCCCGAAAAAATGGGAACTCCACCCACTTTGTCGGGAAGCAATCAACTTTGAGCAGCGCCAACGGCCCAGGCTAGAGGCGTGTTCAAGGTAGTGACGTGGTTGAACTGCCACTCAACCCATGGATTGTACACGGAAGCGCTTCATTCAATATCAACATGGAGCAGCGTCAAGCTTTTGACACTGCTGTAGATGCTGTAATGAAAGTGTTCGACGGGAGATTCTCGTTAAAAATCGAGCAAAGAACAGCCCTTGAATCATTTCTTGACAGGAAAGACGTTTTCGCCTTGCTCCCTACTGGCTTTGGTAAGAGTTTAATCAGGGCTCTCAAGTTTTCAAGTTTGCTTGGAGTGAGATTCGGGCGGGGCAGGGGCCGGGCCGTGTGCGCGGTGGGGTTTCTTTCGGGTTTTTTTTGGGGGGGGGGGCTGGTCCCTTGCAGTATCCCATTGCCATAAACTAGCTACTTAAAGAACAAATAAATTGTTTTATTTATACCAAAATCACAAATCTTCACTTTTACACTAAATTCTGCTATATTTGAAAATAAATTGTTTTAGGTAGGCCTATGCAAAGTCTTAACAAAAAAAATAAAAATGTATGTCTTGTTGTAAGTGTTTATGGCAGATTTTGATGCTTGATGACTGATATTGGGGGCTCCCATTTAAAGCACTGTGGCTCAATGTCAGCCATTTTCACAGTCATGATGGATGACAGAGTTCCATTCAGAGCCAACGTGTTCCTGGTCTTGGTTTTATTGAGCCCCACCATGGAAAAAACCCTCTCTGCATCAGCATTTCAGTGCGGCAGAACTAATACCAGTTTGGCAATTGTAGATAGCCTTATTGGGAACCTGCTCATACCAGTCACCTTTGAAAAAAATTAACCATGGAAGCCTAATTACACTCCAACATATTTTTCATTTTTCATTAAGTTGCTCATGTCAAAGGGTGTGTACTGAATATTTAGATCTACTACTCCAACGAACACTTTAATCTTTTAAAGAAAGTAGGAAAACTATAGTAACTAATAAAAGATTCAAATAAATGAAGATATGACCTGCTGATGATCCTGACGGTTCTCTTCCACCTCCAGCTTGTCTACAACGAGCTTCAGCTGCAAGAATGGGTGCTTGCAGCTGAAAGCTATTTCAGACCTCACCCGGCAACAAGAAATTCTCTTTTCTGATTGGCTGAGAAATTCTATTTTGTGATTTGCTGATGGGTTGCTAAATCAAGACAGCTTTACAGAGCTATAGTTCTCTTTCATAATATTTCGCTCGATGTCTCACTATGGGATGCACGCCCCCGCTGCAGACCTCAGAAGCATCAATCTCATTACGCCAATCCTGATTGGCTGGTGAAACGTGTCCGTCCGCACCAGGTAGTCCCACCTACCTTAAATACCTCCTGCGGACGGCACCACGTCATTCAAACACCTCTTCTCACTCGGAGCATATCTCGCGTCCTCTGGCTAGCTAGCTTAACTGTCCGCAGACGGATCTTACTCAGCTTCTGTCGCCGGGCGCTACCTAGCCTTGGATACATTTTGCTTCGTCGGTCACACCAGATCGAACTCAGTGCTTTCCTCGCCTCTCCACGGCTTGGCCAGCACTGTCCTCGGCGCCTCACCACGGCTGTTCGAGTCCCGAGCGTTAGCACACCAGCTATCCTCTCGGCTTCACAGTTAGCACACCAGTTAACTGCCTCAACTCCCTGCCTGCACACCAGCTCGCGAGGAATGGAGGACAAAACCCCTCACACCAGAGGGCACGGAGACTCCGGGGCCCGTCCCTGTCGCTGTGGGAACAAGATATCGAGTAAAGATCCACACCAGGTCTGCTCGAGCTGCCTGGGGCTGCAACACGCCCGGCTGGCTATCGACGTCCCCGGCTCGTGTCAACACTGTGCGGTGTTCACCATCAAGAGTCTCCGCAGACGGCTAGCCCGCCAAGCTAGCTTGTCTGGACATGACCCCTATCTCCCTTCCGACGGCGCCGCCGTCGAGGGTGGAGAGGAGAGAGGGGTTGTTGCGGTGGCGGTACCGGAGGCTAGCGCCAGCTGGGGCTCCCAGCTCGACCTAGCCGCGGATCCCCCGCAGGAGGAAGACGTCCTATTGTTGGACTATGGGGACGATGAAGATGCCGCCTCGGACCTCCTCATATCAGAGGATGAAGACGAGGAAGACATCTTCATCACTCCGGCCCGGGCTGCACAGCCCACGGCCTCCGTCGCCTCTCGGGATGGAGATGAGAGCAGCACACCAGCTTCTCCCCTCGCCAGCTCGGACATGCTCGACGTGTGCAAACGCGCTGCTGCCCGGCTTTGCATCCCCTGGCCTGCTGTCGTAGCTGAGACCTCCAGATCCCGCTACGAGGGGAAGAAATTGCCCTTGGCCAAGAGCGCGACGAAGCAACTTCTCCCCGTCTTCCCAGAGCTGCTGGATGAGGTGGCGCGCTCATGGAGAGACCGCCCATACAGCAGCAGGAGCCCGATTCCCGGGGCCTCGTCCCTCGACTGTGAGGCGATGGAGAGCCTGGGTCTGCTCCGCATGCCTCCGATGGAGCCACTCGTTGCAGCCCACCTTCACCCCCGGCTGTCAGCGGTGTCCTCCCGGAGCCCCAGTCTGCCGTCCAAGTCCGACCGTTTTCAGTCAGCCCTGACTGAAAAGGCTTACAAGGCGGTGGCGCTTTCGGCCAGAGCGCTCAATGTCCTCTCCCTGCTCACGGCTTACCAGGCTGAGTTGTGTGAGGATTTTGGGCAAACTCAGGACCCAGCTACGTGGGAGGAGATACCGGTCATCACCGACCTGTGTCTCCGTGTCCAACGCTGCGCGGTCCGGGCCACGGGAAAAGCGCTGGGGACGATGGTTCTGCAGGAACGAGCGAGGTGGCTCAACCTCGCCAACCTGTCAGACAGAGAGAAGGAGGACGTCCTGGACATGCCCATTGTCCCGGAGGTGATTTTCGGCTCCGCGTTGGACTCGATGCAACGGCGGTGTGAAGCCAAAAAGAAGGAGGATGAAGCTCTCCGGCTCTGCCTCCCTCGAAAGTCCCCGGCTCCCTCTCCGACTGTGCAGCGTAAAAGCTTCGCACAGGCCGCTTCCCAGGTTTCGCAGTTTAAAACGCCCAAACAGACGAAACCCCAGCTCGCCCCGGGCCCCCCGCCCGCTCGGGCCGGCTGGCCCAGGAAGCCCTCGGTCCCGGCTGCAGCTCCGCCGGCACAGCCCGTGCAAGCTGTCTTCAACCAGGCCAGGAAGAAGAAGAGAGCGGCCTGATCGCCCCTCTCTTCACCGGTGATGCAGCTGGATGTTCCCCGTTCACCAGCTCCACCTGTTCGGCTTTTGAGCGTGCTCCCGGAGGCCCACCACGCCCCCGTCTCCCGGCTGCCACGGACCGTGCCAGAGCAGACCGGGGGAGACGGACATTTGACGGCGGAGGGTTCAGCAGTTGCCCCTCTCTCATGTCCACAAGCACGCACAAGCACACACATTTCTGTAAAGAAAATAAAATGTGTCCCGCTGCAGCATCCAGGCCGAAGGCCGAGGGCTCAGCTAACAAAAGCCAAACAAAATATCAAAATAAGCAGCGTGGTGGTGACGCCCGCTGTCCCCCCTCGGCGAAATGCCACGGCTTTCCCCGGGGCGAGGGGTGTGTGGGCCCGGCCGCTGCTCTGTCCTCCCGGGCAGAAACGCGCAGCGTCACCCGGGGGTCATGTCACTGTTCCGCCAGGAGAGGGCGCCGTCGCACCGCGGCTGGGGCCTCTCACGGCGGAGGAGCTGCGGTGTGTGTCCACTCTCTCCCCCAGATGGGAGCGATGGGCCGCTCTCGCAGCCTCACCCTGGGTGGTAAAGACGATCTCGAGGGGCTACAGGCTGCAGTTCGCCGCTGTTCCCCCGCGATTCGCCGGTATAATATACTCCCAGGCTCAGGGAGAGTCAGCTCGTGTTTTACAGGAGGAAATCCTCTCACTGTTAAACAAAGGAGCAATCTGTGTCGTACCTCCCGCACAGTGTCAGAGCGGTTTTTACTCCAGGTATTTTCTGGTCCCCAAACGGGGGGGGAGCGGAATTCGCCCTATCCTGGATCTACGTGCTCTGAACAAATATCTCAGGAAATACAAGTTCAGGATGCTAACACACGCATCCCTGCTGCGTCTTGTGAGACAGAACGACTGGTTCACTTCTGTCGATCTGAAAGACGCGTATTTCCACATCCCGATATATCCTCCCCACAGAAAGTATCTGAGATTTGCTTTCCAGGGGATCTGTTACGAGTACCGCGTGCTCCCTTTCGGTCTGTCCTTAAGCCCGAGGGTGTTTGTGCGGTGCACGGAAGCGGCAATAGCCCCGCTGAGACGGCAGGGCATCCGCTTGGCCACATATCTGGACGATTGGCTGCTGTTGGCACAATCGGAGCAGGAGGCCAGGGCGCACACGCGTATTCTCATACGACACCTATCCGATCTGGGTTTCGTGATAAACGCGGAAAAGAGCATGCTGTCCCCGGCACAGGGCATAATCTTTCTGGGATTATCCCTGGACTCGGTGACTTTCACAGCGCGTCTCTCGGGGGACCGAGTGAAAGCTTTCAGGGCATGTCTCGCGCTCTTCCGTCCAGGCAAATCTGTTCAGTTCAGATTATGTCTGCGGTTACTCGGGCTGATGGCGTCTGCCATACTCGTAGTCCATCTTGGCCGGCTCCACATGAGGGAATTCCAGCTCTGGGTGGCCTCATGCGGGCTGGATCCCGTGCGTCATGGCGCACGGAGAGTGCTGGTCACACCGGGGTGTGCCAGGGCACTGCGCCACTGGCGGGTCCCGTCCTTTCTGACCCACGGGGTGCCCATGGGTTCCGTCCTGTCCAGGAAAGTGGTCACTACGGACGCCAGCCTGACAGGTTGGGGCGGAATTCACGAGGGCCGGTCTGTGAGGGGCCGCTGGAGTGTGGATCTCCAGCGCTCTCACATAAATTTTCTGGAACTTTCAGCGGTGTTCCTCTCCCTGAAACATTTCCTTCCGTCTCTCATGGGTCACCATGTCCTGGTGAGGACGGACAATACGACTACGGTGGCGTATATCAACCGTCAGGGGGGATTACGCTCCCGTCAGTTGCATATGCTGGCACGCAGACTGATCCTGTGGAGCTGTGGTCGTCTCCTCTCCCTGAGAGCGACGCACGTCCCGGGAGTCCTGAACACGGGTGCGGACCTGTTGTCCAGGGGCGCGCCGGTATACGGGGAGTGGACTCTGCACCCGGAGATTGTGGAACAGATATGGGCACGTTTCGGCCGGGCCGTGGTGGATCTGTTCGCATCGAGAGACAACACGCAGTGCGCGCTGTTTTACTCTCTCCGCAGCATGGATGCTCCCCTCGGCGTAGACGCACTAGCGCACGCCTGGCCGCGCGAGCGTCTTTACGCATTCCCCCCCCTGGCCTTGATACCCCCCACTCTGTCCAGAGTGAGGGAGCACGGCCACGCACTGATTTTGATAGCTCCGCATTGGCCTGCGATGCATTGGTTAGCGGAGATACATCAGCTGATGTGCGCTCAGCCCTGGCAGCTCCCGCTTCGCAGGGACCTGCTGTCACAGGGGGGGGGAGCGGTCTTCCACCCACACCCAGAGCGCCTGGCACTGTGGGCCTGGCCCCTGAGTGGCTAAATCTGTCAGCTGTGGGTCTTTCACAGCGGGTGATTTCCACTATACAAAACGCTCGAGCCTCCTCCACTAGGTCTCTGTATGACTGTAAGTGGAGAGTGTTTGAGGGGTGGTGTCACAGAAATGGCCACATTCCTTTTCAGTGTCCAGTAGGAGTGATATTGTCATTCTTGCAGGACCTGATTGACAAAGGAAAAGCTTTCTCCACGGTTAAAGTGTACTTGGCGGCTATCGCCGCCTGTCACGTGGGTTTCGGGAAGCTAACAGCGAGCCAGCACCCGCTGGTTTGCTGCTTTATGAAGGGAGCGCGCAGGCTTCTCCCCGTGTCCAGACCGCTGGTACCACCATGGGATCTGGCCGTGGTCCTGAAAGGGCTTAAGGGCCCTCCCTTTGAACCACTGGAGGGGGCAGACTTGAAACACGTGTCTCTCAAGACAGTGTTGTTGCTGGCTTTGGCTTCGGCTAAACGGGTCAGTGACATCCATGCGTTCTCAGTGCATCCCTCATGCGCTCAGCTCTTTCCGGGGGATGTGAGGATGATTTTGAAGCCCAACCCGGCCTTTGTGCCTAAGGTGGTGGGCTCATGTTCTCCTATTGACCTTGTGGCTTTTGCTGCCTCACCAGGTGAGCAGATGTCGCATGCGTTATGTCCAGTCCGTGCAGTGAGCACTTATATGGACAGGACGAGGGGTTTCAGGAGGAGCGATCAGCTGTTCGTCTCCTGGGCTAACCCTCATAAGGGGAAACCTGTCACAAAGCAGCGTCTATCCCACTGGGTGGTGGAGGCGATTGCTTTGGCTTATACGAGTCAGGGTTTGCAGCCACCTGTGGGCCTGCGAGCGCACTCGACTCGGGGCTTGGCCGCATCCTGGGCCTTATTCAGGGGAGTCACTGTTCAGGACGTTTGTGCTGCAGCGAGTTGGTCCTCGCCTCTCACTTTTGTCCGTTTCTATATGCTGGACGTCTCCGCTCCGTGCGTGGCTAGAGCGGTTTTGCTGTCCTGATTGGAACAGTGTACTTATCCCTATGGGTTGGTGGACGCTGGATAAGCTTGTCTGGCAATACGGGAGCAACCATATCCCATAGTGAGACATCGAGCGAAATATTATGAAAGAGAACTTTAGGTTATTTACATAACCCCGGTTCTCTGAGTAATATGAGTGAGATGTCTCACCAGACAACCCTTCTTGCTTGGGCGAGTGAGAAGAGGTGCTTATCTTGAATGACGTGGTGCCGTCCGCAGGAGGTATTTAAGGTAGGTGGGACTACCTGGTGCGGACGGACACGTTTCACCAGCCAATCAGGATTGGCGTAATGAGATTGATGCTTCTGAGGTCTGCAGCGGGGGCGTGCATCCCATAGTGAGACATCTCACTCATATTACTCAGAGAACCGGGGTTATGTAAATAACCTAAAGTTCTGAGCTGTTAGAGCGCACAGTAACCTGCCATTGACTCGTTTATAGTATCGGCCATTAGAATTTCTGTGCGACGAAGTTGATCATTTCTCAGCGTGAGAAATGGCATGTGTGGCGTGTGAGCGTGTGACCTTGTTGAAATGCGTGTGTCTCACGCTCAATGCGTGAGACTTGAGAGCCCTGGTTTAATCTACCAGTTAGCCCCGCTGGTAGCTAAATCATACGTCAGAGGAAAGAGGGGTGTGATTGGCTTAAGCTTAGGCACAGCCTTTTCTGGCCACAACCAGTAGCAACCCGAGGGAGGCGGGTTGACCAGGCCATTTCGAATCGTATTCGTTATGGTCTTGGTCAGACCAGAATCTCGAAGAGATTTGAAAGTCTATGTTAACCAGGCTAACATTTGACATGAGGTCGGAACTATCCGAATATGTTAATGAGGCTACTGCACATGACAAGTCAGATGTTTACCGACGTTTTTTTCCCCAAAAAAATATTCAATATTTCCTGTAGTGTCTGCAGCATTACAATATATATTCTATCGTCAATTGACTTATTGTAAGAATGTGGTTTGGTTAGACAGGACCAAACTAGGGTTTGGACAGGAAGTCAGTAAAGAGACGCCAAAACCCGAGTGATGTGCTCTCGTTTTGCCTGCACCAGCCATCCAGGCGTGAGGTAATACAAGCATGAATCACTGTCTCTACTAGAGATGCTTAACTCGAATCTTTTGGGTGATCCGGGCTGATCGGATCATTTCGAGGAGGGGATCCGAGTTATACGGATCACTTGAATCACTTGAGTCACGTATTAAAAAAAAACAAAAAAAAAAAAAAACCTTTCTGCCGTTTAGTGGCTATGCGCCTCGCCTTTTTTTTTTGTCCCATTTATCAATTCATTTTGAGAAATCAAAGAGCAGCCTACGGCTACAAGTTCATTCATTTATTTTTGTCAAATAATAATTCAATGCCATTTTATCTGAAAGCCAGACACAACAGCTAGTGTGTGCATTTACACAGCGACAAATGTGGTAGCATTAGTGGAGGCAATGCTGAGTTTAGACCTACAAGTAAACAACATGGAATGATCTTGCCCTCCCTATATCACTAAATGATTCTTTTTCAACGGCTGTACAAGATGCATGAAGCCACGCTAACCGAGCCTGTAGCGAGCTACAAAGGCTTCAGCAGTCAGATGGGTTGACGAGTCGACAATCCTTGCTGCCGGCAGAATCGAAACTTAAAAAGATCCGAGTTGGCATGGATCCGCTACTTGCCCGTCTGACCGCTGAATCGCGGGCTCTGGGTGACTCATAGAGCTGTAACAAAATCCGGGTTATCCGGTTTTCAACCCGGATAAATACGTCAACCGGGCAGACCGGATGGTGGCATGCATTTGATCCGCCTTAAAAAAAATAATTAAAAAAAAGATTAAACCGGAAAATATATATATATATATATATATATATATTCCCTCTTTAGTTGCCTACTAGGCTACAGTCTTTCTCTAGCATGGTGTTCAGTCACGAACACAGTCACAGACACACTGAGTGAAACGAAACCTAACTCCCGCCCCGTTTGTCACGAGCCGGTTAAGTGAGCCATGCCCCCTACTGATCCGCCCGGACTTGCGATCCGTCCGGACGGGACGAATCCCCGCTGACTCGTACTGCTCGAACGGCTCGCGGGCCAGTCTGGCGAATCATGCCGGCTCTGGGTGACTCACGGCCAGACGAGTCACGCGGCAGAATCGAAACTTAAAATGATCCGAGTTGATACTTAGATGCGCAATGTGGCACTGTAGGCTTGCCATATTAACCGGCTCGTGACAAACGGGGCGGGAGTTAGGTTTCGTTTCACTCAGTGTGTCTGTGACTGTGTTCGTGACTGAACACCATGCTTGAGAAAGACCGTAGCCTAGTAGGCAACTAAAGAGGGAACACACACACATATATATATATATATATATATATATTCCGGTTTAATCTTTTTTTTAATTTTTTTTTTAAGGCGGATCAAATGCATGCCACCATCCGGTCTGCCCGGGTGACGTATTTATCCGGGTTGAAAACCGGATAACCCGGATTTTGTTACAGCTCTAGTCTCTAGGTGGCATCTAGACAGGAGGGACTTGATTTTTGACAGCCGCCTCAATTGAAGAAAACAGGAGATAAGACATGTTATGAAACGGCAAACTTTATATCAAAGTGTTGTTTATCACACTAGTATTCATACTAGCAATAACCTCCATTTTTAAATTTATTCTAAGACATTTTGCTCCTAATTGAATTAATCCCAGAATATAAGAGTTTAGGCACAGCTACTCATTCAAAAGGAATGTGTCCAAACTTGTGAATAAAAGGTAAGGGACTAACTCCGTTTAGATAAAACCTTAAGTATGAACTTAATTACTAAAAAAAAGAAATCCTGTGATTCAACAAAAAGAGGAAAAAAAGGTTTTAATCCTATCTGAATCTGAAGATCTTTGATTTCTTATTTCACACATGCGTGCATGCACACACAATGATATTAATTCATACATACCTTAAGAAATTGTGTATAAAATAAAGGGGAAAATCACACAAAAAAAAGATTTTAAAATAAAGATTACTTGAAAGAAATAGGTTGAAAACCAACATTTGAAAACCTCACCAACCTATCTAAGAACTCTTACAAACCTCTAAGATCATGTCCTCAGTACTTTGCTCACTCCAAAACAAATAAATGATCAGATTCACAAAGTTCCTGCAAAGGTTGACCAGCAACTTTTGAGCTAATCTTCATTTGGTGGAAAAAACACGACTTTAAAGTCGTGGACAAACACATGTATCATGTCGTTTTTCACAACTGTAAAGCACTCATAACCTCAGAGCTGAAAACAAGAAGAATCTGTTTCATTTCAACTGAAATGAATTCAGTTTTATTTTTATAGCGCCAAATTACAACCAATGTCATCTCGAGGCTCTTCAAAGATAATTGGTTTGAATCCGATTCAAGTCAATTAGAATCCAAGTCATTGTAATAGAATCATAATCCAGTTGCCCCCGAGGACTGAAGAAACAATCTCAATGTCAGAATTTTCTGAGTCACTTAACAAAGATATACCATCCCATTTTATTTCTAAAGCACCTTGAAAACAACGTAACAGTTGACCAAAGAGTTGTACAATACAGTATAAGAGAAATAAAAATAAAAAATATAGCACGTACGTGAAATTAAAATGCAGATAGAGATAAAATGGACAATTAAAAAAGAATGAAATAAAATTGAATAAAATGAACACACAGGACCTATAAAAATTTTGAAGAAAAGAGTACAAAAATAAGATTTAAATCACAGACAACGACTCACACTGGGTCAAAGGCCAGTGAGTACAAGTGAGCTCTTAAAAGAGTTTTAAAAAATGGCAACAGAGGGAACCTGTCTGACATGCAGTGGTTCCACATTTGGGAGCTGCAGCTGAGAAGCCTCTGTCTCCTATTGATTTATAAATGTTTTACATCCTGTTAAAAGCATCTGGTCAGCTGGTCTGAGAGCATGTGGTGGTACATAAGGATGAAGCAGTTCAGAAAGATAAAAAGGGGGCAAGACCATTAACGGATAAAAGAATTTTAAAATGGATTCATGATATGGACAGGAAGCCAGTAAAGGGACGCCAAAACCCGAGTGATGTGCTCTCGTTTTGCCTGCACCAGCCATCCAGGCGTGAGGTAATAAAAGCATGGATCATTGTCTCCAGGTGGCATCTAGACAGGAGGGACTTGATTTTTGACAGCTGCCTCAACTGAAAAAAAGAAAAAAACAGGAGATAAGACATGTTATGAAACTGTGATTACTGTCATCATTTTGTCTGCACAATATTTGGGTCTCTGTAAACAAAACTCCATATTTCTCCATATACAATGTATATCAAACAGCTGTAATTTCTACACAACTTACCAGATATTTTACGACTCAAGATGTGGTCAAGCCTCAACTCGTGAAATACTCCTGTGACGTCTTTAGATGGTGTAAAGCATTGGTACCGTTGGTGCTTCCTCTTTGTTCACATGAAAGCAGCCGGTGGGCAGCTAGTATATAAAGACCCGTGTGTTTCACACTCTTTAGTTCCTCCGCCATGGACAAAGGTTTACTGCTGGCCCTGTTGACTCTGGAGGTCTTCCTGCTCACCGCAGCCTTCACCTCTTCAGGTGAGGCTGCTCTTCTGACCGATGACCGTCAACAAGGAGAGCAACAACAGCCCGCTGATCTGGTAAGACAACGGTCAGACATTTTTATTGTGATGTCAGAACCTTGTGTTTTCACATCAGATTTGTTTACTTGTGAAGTAAAAAGTTTTAGTTAAAACTCATATTACAAGGTAACAACATGAGAAGACATTTTTTTCATACAACATTGATACAGACATTGATTTATCTTTATTTTGTCACAGAATATGAGAGAAGGAGAAGCGGAAAAGGTGAGGGTACGAGTCAGGAGATTCTGTAGCAGGCTTACAGGAGGATGTGGTGCTTTCAGAGTGGTAAGCTTGCTTCGCTCTGAACGTATTTGTTGGTTAAGAAAGTGGAAAACTACAAATCTAATCAAAATACTGAAAATGTGGATAACAGTTGGTTATTCTTTCTACTGTTTAGAAGCCGAAAACAAAACCCACCAAGGCTGCTTTACTTTTTTGAAGGAAAATGTCAAGATGATGGAAACACATTCATGTGTGCATGTGAACATCAGAGGTTCAAAGCAAGTTTTTAAGGAATTGCTATGTTATCTTTCAACCCACAAAGGAATCTCCGCTTTGCCATTTTATTGCCATGCTTCTGATCTGCTGATTACTATTACGAAATAAAATATTAACACATTGATTTTGTGTGATTTCTGTCCACATTTGAAATGCCATGTATCAGATTAAAATCAGAATCAGATTCAAGTTTATTGCCAAGTTTCCACTTACAAGGAATTTGACTTGGTGTAGTTGGAGCAGAGTATTAAGTAAAGATAATATAGAAATATTGATTACGAGATAAGATCTCATAATTATGAGATAACTGTCTGCATGAGATGATATGTCCGCTAATAGACTCAGCAGCTTTAGTTCGACTAGTGTCTGACTGATTTGCAAGACAATAATGGACGTCTCTCGTGGAATTTGTTTTTATTTCCTTCTTGGTTCATTGGGAAATATTAGCATTTCTCAGGATGGATGGGATTAAAATAAGCATGTCAACGCTACGAAGGCGACTGAAATCGTTGGGGTTGTACCGGAGGAAAGCCCAATCTGACCTGCTGGAAGTTGCGCTCTTCGTGCAAGAGCAACTAAACCAATATGGTGTGTTACATGGCTACAGATTCATGCATTTGAAATGCATCCAGGCTGGCTTAGTAGTTAGTCTACGATGGAGTATTGCATTCACTTAATAATGAAAAATTCACCACATTATCTCATACTTACGAGATAACTAAGATAAGATAAGTTAAGATTTGCCTTTATTGTCTCTTCAGGAGAGAAATTTTGCGTGGGCATGAGAAGGTGTGATTTACAATGAACGAACAAAACTTAGACAAGACTTAGTTACCACGGAGGAAACACACAAAAAACATATAATATATGCTAAACAAGGAAACATGTAAACATAGATACACTGTTGCCTAGTTTGCCTACAGCCATAGCCCCCGCAGCAGACAACTATTTAGTGCACACAACCCTCCCTCTTGATCCTACCATCCCATCATCAGTAATTCTACCCCATTTGGACATCCATTGCACATACCTCCTAAATGTATTAAAAAATAAAAATAAAAATAATAAAAATAATAATAATATTAATTATACATATGATGCTAAAATAAAAATACAACCCCCCACCACCACACACACACACACACACACACAACCATTAAGACTTATTATTTAGTAGCCTAATTGACCAAGGGACCATTGAAAATTTGAACCTATTCGTTTTACATTTCGGCACCCTGTGTCTTCTTCCTGAGGGCAGTATCTCATATTCACCATGCAAAATATGTTCACCATCCACTAAGATTTTCAGACTTTGCCTTTTCACTGTTTCATCAAATAACGCTTGCAAAGATGTGGAAGTGGGCATGCCCATTATTTTCCCCGCTCTCTTGATGAGAGTTTGGAGTTCACCTTTCAATTTAATAGACAGGTTCCCAAACCATACAATAATCCCATATTTAATAATGGATTCAATGGAAGCCCTGTAAAAGGCAAACATTATTTCTTTCTCAATGCCAAACACTCTCAGCCTCCTCAAAAAATGTAGACGCTGGTTGATTCTTGCATTTAAAAATTCAATATGCTGGCCCCATTTTAATTGGGAATCAAACACCACACCTACGTATTTGTATGTGGAGACCTGCTCCACTGCCTCCCCATTCACAGTCACCACCTCATGGTTAACTTTTGACCTGGGGTCGAAGACCATTTCTTTTATTTTGCTTACATTTAACACCAGATTGTTTAGTTCACACCACAACACAGCTCTATCTTTTTCTGACTGATAGCTAGAAGAATCAGAGTCGTGTGTCAGTAGACTAAGAATGACTGTGTCATCTGAAAACTTGATTATGTAATTGTTTGTGTGGTGGTTTCTGTATTCGTATAGTGTGAACAATAACGGGGAACTCACACAACCTTGTGGGACCCCGGTGTTAATTGTCAGTGTGTCAGAGAGTGTATAGTTTATCCTGACCTGTTGTGTTCTATCAGTGAGAAATGCATTGTACCATTTAATGATTACCGGGCTGACATGCATTTGCTGTAACTTCTCTAAAAGAATACTGGGCACAATTGTATTAAACGCAGAACTAAAATCCATAAAAAGAAGCCTGGCATATTTCTTGGTGTTTTCAAGGTGCTTGAGTATGAGATGTGATGTGGTGCATAAGGCATCAGCAGTGCTCCTTCTATCTTTATACGCAAACTGATAGGGGTCAAGAAGATGTTGCACCTGTGCTCTTAACTCCCCCAGCATTATACGCTCCAATGATTTCATCACCACGGAAGTTAATGCGACTAGCCTGAAATCGTTATTCTCACGTGAACAGGGTTTTTTAGGTACTGGAATTATTATTGCTTTTCTCCAAGCTGTGGGTATTGTGTGTCTGTGTACTGAGAGCTGGAACAGAGGGCCCCAAGCTGGTGCAAGTTCTTGCGCAAAATCATGTAGAATGAATGATGAAATCCCATCCGGCCCACTCGCTTTCCTTGTATGCAAGGCTCTGAATGCTCTCACAACAGCAGGGGTGTCAATAACTATTTGTGCATCGTCTACATTGTCATTACATGGTAGACTTGAAGTCATATGATCTACAATATCAAACCTTTTATAAAATAAATTCAACTCATTTGCACGCTCCAATTCATTGCAAACATTAAGTGTCCTTGGCCTATTATTTAAGTTTGTCATGTCCTTTACAGAGTCCCACATCTTTTTTGTGTCCTTATTTAGAAATGTTTCTTTAATCTTCAGTCTATGTTTTTCCCGCGCCTCCCTTAGTTTCCATTTCAGTTCTTTTTGGACGCTCCTCAACTCGATTGTGTCGTTATTCTTGAAGGCTCACTTTTTACGCGTGATGCATTCTTTAATGTCGGGGGTGATATAGCCCTTATCGTTAGGGTAAATTTTTATATTTTTCTTAGGCACCACTGCCTCCACGCAAAAATGTATATAGTCCGTAATCACTTCCACCTTATAGTCCAGGTTCTCCTCCTGATTGAAGACGTCCCAGTCCGTCGCATAAAAACAACCACTGAGTTGTTCTTTGTAAGAGTCCGCCCAAACACTAACAGATTTTGTGATGGGTTTGCTTTCTTTAATTGCCGGTTTAAACACGGGGATTAACTGGATGGTGTTATGATCGGAGTTTGACAGCGGAGGCCTGATTTTAGCAGCATATGCGTTGACAACATTGCCAAAGCATTTGTCCAGTATTCTGTCCTTCCTAGTATTTTTTTTTTTACATATTGCTGAAAGCCAGGAAGTGCGATGTTCAGGTTGCAATGATTAAAATCCCCCAGAATGAAGATTGGCGCGTCAGGTTTGTTTTTGAGTTGCTGGTGGACACAGTCCGCAATGCGCGAGGCCGCCCTTGCCGCATTACCACTCGGTGGTATGTATACTACACAAAGGAAGATATTCCCATAGTCCCTTGGCAGGTAAAAAGGTCTTAAACTAATGCACAAAAGTTCAACGTCGGGTGAGCACACTTTATCCTTGACAGCATAGTTTGTACACCACGAGTCTTTGATATAGACACAAACGCCACCTCCCCTTCTTTTCCCCGAGCTCCAATCCCTGTCCAACCGGACATTGGTGAACCCCTGAACGTGAGTCAGTTGGTCTGGAAAGTCTTCTTGGAGCCAGGTCTCAGTGAAGGAGATCAAGCATGCCTCTCGGTACTCGTGGCAAAATCTCGTGTTTAGGCGTAGCTCGTCAAACTTACTCCTATCTCATAATTACAAGATAAGATCTCAATATTACAAGATAACCTGGGAATTGTTTTATTTTTGAGTGAATGCAATACTCCATCGTAGGTATCCTATCTGAATCTGAAGATCTTTGAAATCTTATTTCCCCCAAAATATTCAATATTTGCCTGTGTGGTTCGGTTACACACACGTGCGCACGCACACACACACACACACACAATGATATTAATTCATACATACCTTAAGAAATTGTGTATAAAATAAAGGGGAAAATCACACAAAACAAAGATTTTAAAATAAAGATTGCTTGAAAGAAATAGGTTGAAAACCAACATTTGAAAACCTCACCAACCTATCTAAGAACTCTTACAAACCTCTAAGATCATGTCTTCAGTACGTTGCTCACTCCAAAACAAATAAATGATCAGATTCACAAAGTTTCTGCAAAGGTTGACCAGCAACTTTTGAGCTAATCTTCATTTGGTTCAAAAACAGGACTTTAAAGTCGTGGACAAACACATGTATCATGTCGTTTTTCACAACTGTAAAGCACTCATAACCTCAGAGCTGAAAAACAAGAAGAATCTGTTTCATTTCAACTGAAATGAATTCAGTTTTATTTCTATAGCGCCAAATTACAACCAAAGTCATCTCGAGGCACTTCGAAGATAATTGGTTTGAATCCGATTCAAGTCAATTAGAATCCAAGTCATTGTAATAGAATCATAATCCAGTTGCCCCCGAGGACTGAAGAAACAATCTCAATGTCAGAGTTATCTGAGTCACTTAACAAAGATATACCATCCCATTTTATTTCTAAAGCACCTTGAAAACAACGTAACAGTTGACCAAAGAGTTGTACAATACAGTATAAGAGAAATAAAAATAAAAAACATAGCACATACGTGAAATTAAAATGCAGATAGAGATAAAATGGACAATTAAAAAAGAATGAAATAAAATTGAATAAAATGAACACACAGGACCTATAAAAATTTTGAAGAAAAGAGTACAAGAATAAGATTTAAATCACAGACAACGACTCACACTAGGTCAAAGGCCAGTGAGCACAAGTGAGCTCTTAAAAGAGTTTTAAAAAATGGCAACAGAGGGAACCTGTCTGACCTGCAGTGGTTCCACATTTGGGAAGCTGCAGCTGAGAAGCCTCTGTCTCCTATTGATTTATAAATGTTTTACATCCTGTTAAAAGCATCTGGTCAGCTGCTCTGAGAGCATGTGGTGGTACATAAGGATGAAGCAGTTCAGAAAGATAAAAAGGGGGCAAGACCATTAACGGATAAAAGAATTTTAAAATGGATTCATGATATGGACAGGAAGCCAGTAAAGGGACGCCAAAACCCGAGTGATGTGCTCTCGTTTTGCCTGCACCAGCCATCCAGGCGTGAGGTAATAAAAGCATGGATCACTGTCTCTAGGTGGCATCTAGACAGGAGGGACTTGATTTTTGACAGCTGCCTCAACTGAAAAAAAGAAAAAAACAGGAGATAAGACATGTTATGAAACTGTGATTACTGTCATCATTTTGTCTGCACAATATTTGGGTCTCTGTAAACAAAACTCCATATTTCTCCATATACAATGTATATCAAACAGCTGTAATTTCTACACAACTTACCAGATATTTTACGACTCAAGATGTGGTCAAGCCTCAACTCGTGAAATACTCCTGTGACGTCTTTAGATGGTGTAAAGCATTGGTACCGTTGGTGCTTCCTCTTTGTTCACATGAAAGCAGCCGGTGGGCAGCTAGTATATAAAGACCCGTGTGTTTCATAATCTTTAGTTCCTCCGCCATGGACAAAGGTTTACTGCGGGCCCTGTTGACTCTGGAGGTCTTCCTGCTCACCGCAGCCTTCACCTCTTCAGGTGAGGCTGCTCTTCTGACCGATGACCGTCAACAAGGAGAGCAACAACAGCCCGCTGATCTGGTAAGACAACGGTCAGACATTTTTATTGTGATGTCAGAACCTTGTGTTTTCACATCAGATTTGTTTACTTGTGAAGTAAAAAGTTTTAGTTAAAATTTATATTACAAGGTAACAGCATGAAAGGACATTTTTTTCATGCAACAATGATACATTTATCTTTATTTTGTCACAGAATGTGAGAGAAGGAGAAGTGGAAAAGGTGAGGGTACGAGTCAGGAGACACTGCAGCTCCAAACAAGGAGGATGCGGTCCTTTCATAGTGGTAAGCTTGCTTCGCTCTGAACGTATTTGTTGGTTAAGAAAGTGGAAAACTACAAATCTAATCAAAATACTGAAAATGTGGATAACAGTTGGTTATTCTTTCTACTGTTTAGAAGCCGAAAACAAAACCCACCAAGGCTGCTTTACTTGTTTGAAGGAAAATGTCAAGATGATGGAAACACATTCATGTGTGCATGTGAACATCAGAGGTTCAAAGGAAGTTTTTAAGGAATTGCTATGTTATGCTTCAACCCACAAAGGAATCTCCGCTTTGCCATTTATTGCCATGCTTCTGATCTGCTGATTACTATTACAAAATAAAATATTAACACATTGATTTTGTGTGATTTCTGTCCACATTTGAAATGCCATGTATCTGATTAAAATCAGAATCAGAATCAAGTTTATTGCCATGTTTCCACTTACAAGGAATTTGACTTGGTGTAGTTGGAGCAGAGTATTAAGTAAAGATAATATAGAAATATATACAATCTCTAAAAATAATGAGCTGCTGTGCAAGTTGAATGCTATAAATACAATAAATATGCAAATAAACAACAATATGAATTGGTCCCAAATAAATAGACGCTGTGCATTAATGTAACCCAGAAGGTCTGAAGATGCTACGTTAGCTTTTAGGTCTGGAAGGCGAAAGGGAGAGAGTCATTGTCAAGGGGGGCTCTGGGCCTTGTTGATAAGGCTAGTAGCTGTAAAAACAATAAATGTGCAAATAAACAACAGGATGAATCTCAAAATTATGAGATAGTATTTCAAAATTATGAGATAATTATCTCATAAACACGAGATAAGATCTCATAATTATGAGATAACTGTCTGCATGAGATGATATGTCCGCTAATAGACTCAGCAGCTTTAGTTCGACTAGTGTCTGACTGATTTAGCAAGACAATAATGGACGTCTCTCGTGGAATTTGTTTTTATTCCCTTCTTGGCATGGTTCATTGGGAAATATTAGCATTTCCCAGGATGGATAGGGATTAAAATAAGCATGTCAACGCTACGAAGGCGACTGAAATCGTTGGGGTTGTACCGGAGGAAAGCCCAATCTGACCTGCTGGAAGTTGTGCTCTTCGTGCAAGAGCAACTAAACCAATATGGTGTGTTACATGGCTACAGATTCATGCATTTGAAATGCATCCAGGCTGGCTTAGTAGTTAGTCTACGATGGAGTATTGCATTCACTTAATAATAAAAAATTCACCACGTTATCTCATACTTACGAGATAACTATCTCATTATTACAAGATAAGATCTCAAAATCATGAGATAATTATCTCATAATTACGAGATAAGATCTCAAAATTACAAGATAACCTGGGAATTGTTTTATTTTTGAATGAATACAATACTCCATCGTAGGTATCCTATCTGAATCTGAAGATCTTTGAAATCTCATTTCCACCAAAATATCCAATATTTGCCTGTGTGGTTCGGTTACACACACACGTGCGCATGCACACACACACACACACACACACACACAAACACACACACACACACACACACACACACACACACACACACACACTGATATTAATTCATACATACCTTAAGAAATTGTGTATAAAATAAAGGGGAAAATCACACAAAAAAAAGATTTTAAAATAAAGATTACTTGAAAGAAATAGGTTGAAAACCAACATTTGAAAACCTCACCAACCTATCTAAGAACACGTACAAACCTCTAAGATCATGTCTTCAGTACTTTGCTCACTCCAAAACAAATAAATGATCAGATTCACAAAGTTCCTGCAAAGGTTGACCAGCAACTTTTGAGCTAATCTTCATTTGGTGGAAAAAACATGACTTTAAAGTCGTGGACAAACACGTGTATCACGTAGTTTTTCACAACTGTAAAGCACTCATAACCTCAGAGCTGAAAAACAAGAAGAATCTGTTTCATTTCAACTGAAATGAATTCAGTTTTATTTCTATAGCGCCAAATTACAACCAATGTCATCTCGAGGCACTTCAAAGATAATTGGTTTGAATCCGATTCAAGTCAATTAGAATCCAAGTCATTGTAATAGAATCATAATCCAGTTGCCCCCGAGGACTGAAGAAACAATCTCAATGTCAGAGTTATCTGAGTCACTTAACAAAGATATACCATCCCATTTTATTTCTAAAGCACCTTGAAAACAACGTAACAGTTGACCAAAGAGTTGTACAATACAGTATAAGAGAAATAAAAATAAAAAACATAGCACATACGTGAAATTAAAATGCAGATAGAGATAAAATGGACAATTAAAAAAGAATGAAATAAAATTGAATAAAATGAACACACAGGACCTATAAAAATTTTGAAGAAAAGAGTACAAGAATAAGATTTAAATCACAGACAACGACTCACACTGGGTCAAAGGCCAGTGAGCACAAGTGAGCTCTTAAAAGAGTTTTAAAAAATGGCAACAGAGGGAACCTGTCTGACATGCAGTGGTTCCACATTTGGGAGCTGCAGCTGAGAAGCCTCTGTCTCCTATTGATTTATAAATGTTTTACATCCTGTTAAAAGCATCTGGTCAGCTGCTCTGAGAGCATGTGGTGGTACATAAGGATGAAGCAGTTCAGAAAGATAAAAAGGGGGCAAGACCATTAACGGATAAAAGAATTTTAAAATGGATTCATGATATGGACAGGAAGCCAGTAAAGGGACGCCAAAACCCGAGTGATGTGCTCTCGTTTTGCCTGCACCAGCCATCCAGGCGTGAGGTAATAAAAGCATGGATCACTGTCTCTAGGTGGCATCTAGACAGGAGGGACTTGGTTTTTGACAGCTGCCTCAACTGAAAAAAAGAAAAAAACAGGAGATAAGACATGTTATGAAACTGTGATTACTGTCATCATTTTGTCTGCACAATATTTGGGTCTCTGTAAACAAAACTCCATATTTCTCCATATACAATGTATATCAAACAGCTGTAATTTCTACACAACTTACCAGATATTTTACGACTCAAGATGTGGTCAAGCCTCAACTCGTGAAATACTCCTGTGACGTCTTTAGATGGTGTAAAGCATTGGTACCGTTGGTGCTTCCTCTTTGTTCACATGAAAGCAGCCGGTGGGCAGCTAGTATATAAAGACCCGTGTGTTTCACACTCTTTAGTTCCTCCGCCATGGACAAAGGTTTACTGCTGGCCCTGTTGACTCTGGAGGTCTTCCTGCTCACCGCAGCCTTCACCTCTTCAGGTGAAGCTGCTCTTCTGACCGATGACCGTCAACAAGGAGAGCAACAACAGCCCGCTGATCTGGTAAGACAACGGTCAGACATTTTTATTGTGATGTCAGAACCTTGTGTTTTCACATCAGATTTGTTTACTTGTGAAGTAAAAAGTTTTAGTTAAAATTTATATTACAAGGTAACAGCATGAAAGGACATTTTTTTCATGCAACAATGATACATTTATCTTTATTTTGTCACAGAATGTGAGAGAAGGAGAAGCGGAAAAGGTGAGGGTACGAGTCAGGAGACACTGCAGCTCCAAACGAGGAGGATGCGGTCCTTTCATAGTGGTAAGCTTGCTTCGCTCTGAACGTATTTGTTGGTTAAGAAAGTGGAAAACTACAAATCTAATCAAAATACTGAAAATGTGGATAACAGTTGGTTATTCTTTCTACTGTTTAGAAGCCGAAAACAAAACCCACCAAGGCTGCTTTACTTGTTTGAAGGAAAATGTCAAGATGATGGAAACACATTCATGTGTGCATGTGAACATCAGAGGTTCAAAGGAAGTTTTTAAGGAATTGCTATGTTATGCTTCAACCCACAAAGGAATCTCCGCTTTGCCATTTATTGCCATGCTTCTAATCTGCTGATTACTATTACAAAATAAAATATTAACACATTGATTTTGTGTGATTTCTGTCCACATTTGAAATGCCATGTATCAGATTAAAATCAGAATCAGAATCAAGTTTATTGCCATGTTTCCACTTACAAGGAATTTGACCTGGTGTAGTTGGAGCAGAGTATTAAGTAAAGATAATATAGAAATATATACAATCTCTAAAAATAATGAGCTGCTGTGCAAGTTGAATGCTATAAATACAATAAATGTGCAAATAAACAACAATATGAATTGGTCCCAAATAAATAGACGCTGTGCATTAATGTAACCCAGAAGGTCTGAAGATGCTACGTTAGCTTTTAGGTCTGGAAGGCGAAAGGGAGAGAGTCATTGTAAAGGGGGGCTCCGGGCCTTGTTGATAAGGCTAGTAGCTGTAAATACAATAAATGTGCAAATAAACAACAGGATGAATCTCAAAATTATGAGATAGTATTTCAAAATTATGAGATAATTATCTCATAAACACGAGATAAGATCTCATAATTATGAGTTAACTGTCTGCATGAGATGATATGTCCGCTAATAGACTCAGCAGCTTTAGTTCGACTAGTGTCTGACTGATTTAGCAAGACAATAATGGACGTCTCTCGTGGAATTTGTTTTTAATCCCTTCTTGGCATGGTTCATTGGGAAATATTAGCATTTCCCAGGATGGATAGGGATTAAAATAAGCATGTCAACGCTACGAAGGCGACTGAAATCGTTGGGGTTGTACAGGAGGAAAGCCCAATCTGACCTGCTGGAAGTTGTGCTCTTCGTGCAAGAGCAACTAAACCAATATGGTGTGTTACATGGCTACAGATTCATGCATTTGAAATGCATCCAGGCTGGCTTAGTAGTTAGTCTACGATGGAGTATTGCATTCACTTAATAATAAAAAATTCACCACGTTATCTCATACTTACGAGATAACTATCTCATTATTACAAGATAAGATCTCAAAATCATGAGATAATTATCTCATAATTACAAGATAAGATCTCAAAATCATGAGATAATTATCTCATAATTACGAGATAACCTGGGAATTGTTTTATTTTTGAGTGAATGCAATACTCCATCGTAGGTATCCTATCTGAATCTGAAGATCTTTGAAATCTCATTTCCACCAAAATATTCAATATTTGCCTGTGTGGTTCGGTTACACACACACGTGCGCGTGCACACACACACACACACACACACACACACACACACACACACACACACACACACACACACACACACACACACAATGATATTAATTCATACATACCTTAAGAAATTGTGTGTAAAATAAATGGGAAAATTACACAAAAAAAAGATTTTAAAATAAAGATTACTTGAAAGAAATAGGTTGAAAACCAACATTTGAAAACCTCACCAACCTATCAAAGAACACGTACAAACCTCTAAGATCATGTCTTCAGTACTTTGCTCACTCCAAAACAAATAAATGATCAGATTCACAAAGTTCCTGCAAAGGTTGACCAGCAACTTTTGAGCTAATCTTCATTTGGTGGAAAAAACACGACTTTAAAGTCGTGGACAAACACATGTATCACATCGTTTTTCACAACTGTAAAGCACTCATAACCTCAGAGCTGAAAAACAAGAAGAATCTGTTTCATTTCAACTGAAATGAATTCAGTTTTATTTCTATAGCGCCAAATTACAACCAATGTCATCTCGAGGCACTTCGAAGATAATTGGTTTGAATCCGATTCAAGTCAATTAGAATCCAAGTCATTGTAATAGAATCATAATCCAGTTGCCCCCGAGGACTGAAGAAACAATCTCAATGTCAGAGTTATCTGAGTCACTTAACAAAGATATACCATCCCATTTTATTTCTAAAGCACCTTGAAAACAACGTAACAGTTGACCAAAGAGTTGTACAATACAGTATAAGAGAAATAAAAATAAAAGACATAGCACATACGTGAAATTAAAATGCAGATAGAGATAAAATGGTCAATTAAAAAAGAATGAAATAAAATTGAATAAAATGAACACACAGGACCTATAAAAATTTTGAAGAAAAGAGTACAAAAATAAGATTTAAATCACAGACAACGACTCACACTGGGTCAAAGGCCAGTGAGCACAAGTGAGCTCTTAAAAGAGTTTTAAAAAATGGCAACAGAGGGAACCTGTCTGACATGCAGTGGTTCCACATTTGGGAAGCTGCAGCTGAGAAGCCTCTGTCTCCTATTGATTTATAAATGTTTTACATCCTGTTAAAAGCATCTGGTCAGCTGCTCTGAGAGCATGTGGTGGTACATAAGGATGAAGCAGTTCAGACAGATAAAAAAAGGGCAAGACCATTAACGGATAAAAGAATTTTAAAATGGATTCATGATATGGACAGGAAATCAGTAAAGAGAAGCCAAAACCCGAGTGATGTGCTCTCGTTTTGCCTGCACCAGCCATCCAGGCGTGAGGTAATAAAAGCATGAATCACTGTCTCTAGGTGGCATCTAGACAGGAGGGACTTGATTTTTGACAGCTGCCTCAACTGAAAAAAAGAAAAAAACAGGAGATAAGACATGTTATGAAACTGTGATTACTGTCATCATTTTGTCTGCACAATATTTGGGTCTCTGTAAACAAAACTCCATATTTCTCCATATACAATGTATATCAAACAGCTGTAATTTCTACACAACTTACCAGATATTTTATGACTCAAGATGTGGTCAAGCCCCAACTCGTGAAATACTCCTGTGACGTCTTTAGATGGTGTAAAGCATTGGTACCGTTGGTGCTTCCTCTTTGTTCACATGAAAGCAGCCGGTGGGCAGCTAGTATATAAAGACCCGCGTGTTTCACACTCTTTAGTTCCTCAGCCATGGACAAAGGTTTACTGCTGGCCCTGTTGACTCTGGAGGTCTTCCTGCTCACCGCAGCCTTCACCTCTTCAGGTGAAGCTGCTCTTCTGACCGATGACCGTCAACAAGGAGAGCAACAACAGCCCGCTGATCTGGTAAGACAACAGTCAGACATTTTTATTGTGATGTCAGAACCTTGTGTTTTCACATCAGATTTGTTTACTTGTGAAGTAAAAAGTTTTAGTTAAAACTCATATTACAAGGTAACAACATGAGAAGACATTTTTTTCATACAACAATGATACATTTATCTTTATTTTGTCACAGAATATGAGAGAAGGAGAAGCGGAAAAGGTGAGGGTACGAGTCAGGAGATTCTGTAGCAGGCTTACAGGAGGATGCGGTGCTTTCAGAGTGGTAAGCTTGCTTTGCTCTGAACATGTTGGTTAAGAAAGTGGAAAAAAAAAATCTAATCAAAATACTGAAAATGTGAATAACAGTTGGTTAACTCTTCCTCTTTCTACTGTTTAGGAGCCAAAGACAAAACCCACCAGGGCTGCTTTACTTTTTTGAAGGAAAATGTCAAGATGATGGAAACACATTCATGTGTGCATGTGAACATCAGAAGTTCAAAGGAAGTTTTTAAGGAATTGCTATGTTATGCTTCAACCCACAAAGGAATCTCCGCTTTGCCATTTATTGCCATGCTTCTAATCTGCTGATTACTATTACGAAATAAAATATTAACACATTGATTTTGTGTGATTCCCGTCCACATTTGAAATGCCATGTATCAGATTAAAATCAGAATCAGAATCAAGTTTATTGCCAAGTTTCCACTTACAAGGAATTTGACTTGATGTAGTTGGAGCAGAGTATTAAGTAAAGATAATATAGAAATATATACAGAATCTCAAAAAATAATGAGCTGCTGTGCAAGTTGAATGCTATAAATACAATAAATGTGCAAATAAACAACAGGATGAATCTCAAAATTATGAGATAGTATTTCAAAATTATGAGATAATTATCTCATAAACACGAGATAAGATTTCATAATTATGAGATAACTGTCTGCATGAGATGATATGTCCGCTAATAGACTCAGCAGCTTTAGTTCGACTAGTGTCTGACTGATTTAGCAAGACAATAATGGACGTCTCTCGTGGAATTTGTTTTAATTTCCTTCTTGGCATGAGGCATTGGGAAATATTAGCATTTCTCAGGATGGATGGGATTAAAATAAGCATGTCAACGCTACGAAGGCGACTGAAATCGTTGGGGTTGTACAGGAGGAAAGCCCAATCTGACCTGCTGGAAGTTGCGCTCTTCGTGCAAGAGCAACTAAATCAATATGGTGTGTTACATGGCTACAGATTCATGCATTTGAAATGCATCCAGGCTGACGTAGTAGTTAGTCTACGATGGAGTATTGCATTCACTTAATGATAAAAAATTCACCACGTTATCTCATACTTACGAGATAACTATCACATAATTACAAGATAAGATCTCAAAATTACGAGATAATTATCTCATAATTACGAGATAAGATCTCAAAATTACAAGATAACCTGGGAATTGTTTTATTTTTGAATGAATGCAATACTCCATCGTAGGTATCCTATCTGAATCTGAAGATCTTTGAAATCTTATTTCCACCAAAATATTCAATATTTGCCTGTGTAGTTCGGTTACACACACACGTGCGCGTGCACACACACACACACACACACACACACACACACACACAATGATATTAATTCATACATACCTTAAGAAATTGTGTATAAAATAAAGGGGAAAATCACACAAAAAAAAGATTTTAAAATAAAGATTACTTGAAAGAAATAGGTTGAAAACCAACATTTGAAAACCTCACCAACCTATCTAAGAACACGTACAAACCTCTAAGATCATGTCTTCAGTACTTTGCTCACTCCAAAACAAATAAATGATCAGATTCACAAAGTTCCTGCAAAGGTTGACCAGCAACTTTTGAGCTAATCTTCATTTGGTGGAAAAAACACGACTTTAAAGTCGTGGACAAACACATGTATCATGTCGTTTTTCACAACTGTAAAGCACTCATAACCTCAGAGCTGAAAAACAAGAAGAATCTGTTTCATTTCAACTGAAATGAATTCAGTTTTATTTCTATAGCGCCAAATTACAACCAATGTCATCTCGAGGCACTTCAAAGATAATTGGTTTGAATCCGATTCAAGTCAATTAGAATCCAAGTCATTGTAATAGAATCATAATCCAGTTGCCCCCGAGGACTGAAGAAACAATCTCAATGTCAGAGTTATCTGAGTCACTTAACAAAGATATACCATCCCATTTTATTTCTAAAGCACCTTGAAAACAACGTAACAGTTGACCAAAGAGTTGTACAATACAGTATAAGAGAAATAAAAATAAAAAACATAGCACATACGTGAAATTAAAATGCAGATAGAGATAAAATGGTCAATTAAAAAGAATGAAATAAAATTGAATAAAATGAACACACAGGATCTATAAAAATTTTGAAGAAAAGAGTACAAAAATAAGATTTAAATCACAGACAACGACTCACACTGGGTCAAAGGCCAGTGAGTACAAGTGAGCTCTTAAAAGAGTTTTAAAAAATGGCAACAGAGGGAACCTGTCTGACATGCAGTGGTTCCACATTTGGGGAGCTGCAGCTGAGAAGCCTCTGTGTCCTATGGATTTATAAATGTTTTACATCCTGTTAAAAGCATCTGGTCAGCTGCTCTGAGAGCATGTGGTGGTACACAAGGATGAAGCAGTTCAGACAGATAAAAAAGGGGCAAGACCATTAACAGATAAAAGAATTTTAAAATGGATTCATGATATGGACAGGAAATCAGTAAAGAGAAGCCAAAACCGGAGTGATGTGCTCTCGTTTTGCCTGCACCAGCCATCCAGGCGTGAGGTAATAAAAGCATGAATCACTGTCTCTAGGTGGCATCTAGACAGGAGGGACTTGATTTTTGACAGCTGCCTCAACTGAAAAAAAGAAAAAAACAGGAGATAAGACATGTTATGAAACTGTGATTACTGTCATCATTTTGTCTGCACAATATTTGGGTCTCTGTAAACAAAACTCCATATTTCTCCATATACAATGTATATCAAACAGCTGTAATTTCTACACAACTTACCAGATATTTTACGACTCAAGATGTGGTCAAGCCCCAACTCGTGAAATACTCCTGTGACGACCAGTGGCGGAACTAGACTTTTTTTCTTGGGGTAGCAATGGGGTGGCCAAGTGTTTTTCAGGGGGTCAATGGTTTACACCACACACAAATAAGTTTATGCGCTAACAGTAATGTGGCACCAGAAGAACATCAAACCATCTGTTGGTAATTGAGTAATGTATATCTGTTTATTATTATTGTATTATTATTATTTATTCCTATATGGACTTACGCATGTTGTTCTCTTGTCTTGTGTTCTTCTTTGATATGTCATGACTTGTGATCATTTTTGTCTATATAAATATATATATATATATATATACACATACATACACACACACAATTTCCAGGGACTACAGATGAAAGATGTGAAGTGATTATTTCTGGTGCCTTTACAAGTTAATTAATGTGTATTGATCTTTCTTATATAAACCTATAAACAGTAATTTCAATTTGCAATAATGTTTAAGTAGCCACGTATTAAGCAGACAGAAGATGCCATTTTGAGTGCAATTTTTAGTTTATTTATGTACAAAATGAATATGGTGCATTTACCAACACCCTGATACCATTGACAGAAACTAAAATGCACATAATAACACACAGTTACTCAGACACTGGGTCTGTTACACAGTTACTCTCACACACAGGTAGTCAGTTGTTTACACAGTCAGCAGTCCCTCAATTGTCAGCAAAAAACCCAAAACAAAAACAAAAAAGTAAACTGACAACAATTTGACATGACATACAAAGACTGAAAAGGTTTTAACTAAGCAAAACATACTACACAGGTAAGTAGGACACAGTGCAGAGCATGGCCATAACCAGAGACAAACAATACCCATCTTAGCTTCAACAAAGCATAGATCTTCTACCTTCTAGGGCAGGGGTATTCAACTAAAATTTAAAGAGGTCCAGTTAGAGAAAATTTCTCGAAGCAAAGGTCCGGAAGATCATAATGTCTAACTATTTAGTGTGATATATATTTAAGTAGCCAAGTAGTTGTATCAACATCTGCATGTAATCAATACCTGACGGTTAAATCAAATGAATTCAGTACAATTCAAAAACTTTTTGACAATATTTATTGTCACATAACATAGAACTGAACATGTATGTATGACTGCAGATAAGTATAATGTTCTCGGTCATAGCAGGGGCTCCAACTGTGGTTATTGAAACCACTTGTTTTGGCTCTATTCCTCTCTTTGTTAACATCTCCTTTATGGCCAGATAGATGTCTTCTCCTCTTGTACTGGTCTGAAGGGGAGTGACACCTAACAGGTCTTCACAGAACGCTTTCTGGACTGGTCATATTGGGCTCTGAAACCACTTATTTTCTGTGATCTCACTTCAGATTTGAGTGGGTATGTTTGTTCAAAACCTTTATGTTTTGTCTCATGGCGTTTCACATTGGCACCTTTTATAAGTGCCACAGTCTCTGAACATATGAGACACACTGTTTTAATGCTCCCAGTGGGAAGTATGAACAGAAACGAGTCTGTCCATTCCGGATTAAATGCTCTATTTTCGCTGTCCACTTTTCTTTTTTTGGAGAGTGCCATTTGTTACTTAATTTTCTATATCTTTCTCTGGCTCCGTCGTCCGTTCCTCTCCCTTTGTCCGTCTCACTCCTGGTTCTCAACTTTCTTCAAGTCAGTCGTCTGTATATCTCCCTTTGTTTTCTCTAACTGTATGCTATCTATCGTCTTTTCATGTGTGACTTGACTCAATCTCTTTTCTGTCTGCACTTTAGATTCGCAATGTTTACCGCCTGTAATGCACAGACTTGATTGGCTGAGTAGTATCACGTGGGATTGGTCTGTGCGTTTCCACAGCAGCTGAACTGCTACCGTAAAGACTACAAAAGCTGCGCCGGTGAAAATGGAAGCGCTCCGTCAGGTTTTATCATAACCTTCTGTGCGGTAACATGTCAATCATCTGGGGGGGTTCTTGGGGTAGCCAATCAGATTTCAAGGGGGTCAAATGCCCCCGTAGCCACCCCTGTAGCTCCGCCCCTGGTGACGACTTTAGATGTAAAGCATTGGTAACCTTGGTGCTTCCTCTTTGTTCACATGAAAGCAGCCGGTGGGCAGCTAGTATATAAAGACCCGTGTGTTTCACACTCTTTAGTTCCTCAGTGTGATATCCTGCGGTGGCATGTAGCAATAATCACACTGGGGTTGTCTCTCTTTGGCTCCGTGCCATTTATTCATCCACATCACACAACAACTGATGCACACCTGTTAAACCTGTGACTTGATCTCTCTTATTCTCTCTGTTCCCATAAGTGCAACACCACACATAAAGGTAGCTCCCCCTAGAGGCGCAACCCACAACTGCAAGACTTAGTCACTCAGTCTACCACATCCCTCCCCTCTAGATTAAACTACTTTAATTACACTTACTAGCCATTTACACTAGACCGTTATACTAAACATCCTGGAACTCCCAATTAACCCTTAACTATCCAGTTACTTTTTTTTTTTATAACATCGTTTTACACATGTGTCATACATATAATTTCTTTTCCTTTTTTTTTTTTTATACATACAGCACATAACATTTTAACTAGGGATTTGGGTTGACTACCGCATCCCAGTGAGATTCCAGGACGCATTCTTGTCCTGTGGCTGGGGAACTCACTACTAACTAATATAGTCCTTTAAGTAAGCTGGAGCTTTCTTGGCTCGCTGAGATCTTCTCACCACTGGTGAGTCAACTGCAGGTGAAGGCTCAGGCTGCTCCACAGTTACTTCTGCTGCAGTGCTGCCAGTAGAATTAGTAGAGACGGCTACCTCAGGTCCTACCTGAAGTGGTGGTTCAGGGACGTCCTCCTCAGGCGAGATGTCAGGCCACACCTCTGCTGTCGTCGCCCGTGGTGTGGAGCTTCTACCCCGTATTTGGTCAATGTGCCGTCTTACAACTTGTCCATTACCTAAAGTAACTTGGAATGACACAGGGCCTGTCTTCTCGGTTATTTCTCCTGGTACCCAGGCTGGTCCTGAGCCAAAGTTGCGTGTGTAGACCACGTCTCCATCTCCAAGTATTCTCACTCGAGCATGCATGTCATGATAACTTTTTTGTTTCTCTTGTTTGTCATGTACTCTGTTTCTAAAGTCTGGATGTATTAAGTCAAGAGTTGACCTCAACTTCCTACCACACAAGAGCTCAGCTGGTGACTTACCAGTTGTCGATTGGGGTGTTATGCGATAGCTGAACAAAGCTCGAGACATTTTAGTTTCCATAGAATCTCCTGCCATCTTCTTCATGAGTGACTTGAACGTCTGCACGGCCCTCTCGGCTAATCCATTAGAAGAAGGATGGTATGGCGCAGTCGTGATGTGACGTATGCCATTCTTTTCAGCAAACTCCTGGAACTGTTCACTCGTAAAACAGGTACCATTATCTGACACTATGATTTCAGGTATGCCATGTTGACTGAAACTCTTTCTAAGACATTCAATGGTAACTGCAGATGTAGAGCTACTCACGGAATATGCGTCGATCCACTTCGAGTACGCATCCACTATGATCAGGAACATTCTTCCCATCCATGGACCCGCATAATCGATGTGGATTCTCCTCCATGGTTTATCAGGAACTTCCCAGGGATGTAATGGGGCCACTGGCGGACTGTTACGGTTCTCCTGGCATGTCACACACGCCTTCACCAGCGCCTCCACCTCTGCATCGATGTTTGGCCACCACATGTAACTTCTTGCCAAACCTTTCATTCGAGTGATGCCGGGGTGTGCTTGGTGTAGTTGTTTCAGTAAGGCATTGCGTCCCGGTGGTGGAACAACAACGCGTCCTCCCCACAGGATACATCCTTCCTGGGTGCTGAGCTCACCCTGGCGTCGGGCGTATGGAATGAACTCAGGACTGTGCACCTTTGGCCAGCCTCGCAAGATGTATTCGCGCACTCTCGCTAGCACAGGGTCTTTGTCTGTCCACTTCTTAATTTTCTGTGCGTTCACCAGTGGCACGCCGATGTCCTCAAACAACAGCACTCTCTCCTCCTCCTCAGGCGTGCTCTCTCTTCCCCCGTCCAAGGGTAGCCTACTCAGCGTGTCAGCATTCGTATGGTCCCGGCCCGCCTTGTAGATGATGGTGTACTCATACGCTGCTAACGTGACTGCCCACCTCTGAATCCTCGGAGATGTCATCTGGGGTATGGCTCTCATTTCACTGAACAGTGAAATTAGTGGCTTGTGATCAGTCACTATCGCAAACTGCCTCCCATACAGGTATTTATGGAACTTCCTCACTCCGAAAACTACCGCAAGGCCTTCCTTGTCCAACTGGGAGTAGTTCTTCTCAGCTGCACTGAGAGTTCTTGAGACAAACCCTATGGGTCTCTCCGAGCCATCCGCCATACGATGAGAGAGTACGGCTCCCACACCGTAGGTTGATGCGTCACACGCCAAGATGAGAGGTTTGTTTGAGTCGTAGTGTACTAACACACTACAGGACTGAAGTAACACTTTCGACTCATCAAATGCTTCCTGCTGCTGGACACCCCATGACCATTTCTCTTCTTTCCTTAGCAGGGTATGCAGCGGTGCCAGCAGCGTGGAGAGCTTTGGGATGAACCTATGGTAGTAGTTCAACAAGCCAAGGTAAGCTTTTAATTCACTCACATTTTGTGGCTCAGGCGCCTCCGCGATGGCTTCCACTTTGTCTGTCAGAGGGTGTAGACCACTGGCGTTGATCTTGTGGCCTAGGAACGTCACCTCTTTTCCCATGAACTCACACTTGCTTCGTTTCAACCTCAGGCCGCTGTTCTCCAACCTTTGAAGTACTTCCTTCAGCGTCTTCAGGTGTTCTTGTTCATTTGGGCCTGTACAAAGTATGTCATCCAAATAAATTGCAACATTCGGAATTCCTCCTAAAATGCCCTCCATGGTTCTCTGGAATATCGCAGGACTGGAAGCTACTCCGAATGGTAAGCGTGTGTAGGTAAACAAGCCTTTGTGTGTATTCACGGTTACATACTTTCTGGATTCTTCGTCCAGGACTATCTGTTGGTAGGCATGACTCATGTCTAATTTCGTGAAGTGCTGTCCCCCGTTCAGCTGTGCGAAAAGGTCCTCCATTTTGGGAATTGGATACTGATCCACCCGCGAAGCTCTATTGACAGTGAGTTTATAATCCCCACATACTCTAATGGAGCCATCCCGTTTTCGCACTGGGACTATGGGCGCCGCCCACTCTGCAACCTGCACTGGCTCGATTATCTTGTCGTCCAGGAGCCTCTGTAGCTCACTTTCGACCAGTGGCTTTACTGCATAGGGAACCGGTCGGGGTTTACAGAATCGTGGTTGGGCCTCCCTGTCCACATTAATCTTCGCCGTGACACCCTTGAGCCGTCCTAACCCTTCTTTGAACACCTCAGCGTGCCTTTCGAGGATCCCCTCGAGCTGCAACTTGGGCTGCGATTTCACCTTGTTCACTAACTGATCCATCATGGCCAATTCTTGTAACCAACTTCGCCCTAGTAGGTTTGGTCCTTCTCCTCCAACTACTACTACAGGTAAGATCTTTTCTGTTTTTTCATGTTGCACCTTCACTTGTGCGATGCCCAGCACTGCTAACTTCTCTCCTGTGTATGTTTTTAATTTTAGCGAGCAGGGCTTCAATTCTGCTGTGTCTGTTTTCTTCCACAGTTGTGCATATTGCTGTTTGCTTACTATGGTTATTCCACAGCCAGTATCAACTTCAAATGTTACTTCCATTCCATTGACATTCATGGTGCGTGTAATGGGCGCTACCTTGGTTAGCTCATCTGACATGCTGTAAATTGTGTGAAAACTCGCATCCTCTGTATCACTTCCTCCCTCCCCTCTAAGTTGATTCGCTCGCTGTTCCTTTCCTGGGCCCTTGCTTTCGCCTTTTTGCCCCTTGAACGTTGCCTTTTTCACATATGCATTGCCCGCCTTCGATCTACAAGCTTTCTTAATGTGCCCTCGCTTGCCACAATTATGACACAGCTCAGTGGCAAACTTGCATTCAGCAGCATTGTGCTGGCCTTTGCAGCGATAACAACTAGAGAATTTGCGCGGAGTTTTGTCAGTGAATACTTTGTGGACACCTACTTGAGTCTTCGCCGCATGTCCATGCAGTGCTGTGTCCTCGGCTAGCCTCCCTTGCATTTCCATCACGTCTTTGGATGCTGATTCCATAGCCTGGCATAATTCCAAAGCCTTAACAAACGTTAGTTTTGTTTCAGATAAAAGTCGCCGTTGCATTCGGTCATCATTCACACCACACACCAATCTGTCTCTTAACATTTCTGACAATGCATCCTTGTAGTCACAATGCAGAGCTAATTTCCTCAATTCAGCCACATACTCAGCTATTGACTCGCTGTTCTTCCGTATGCGTGAATTAAATTTAAATCGTTGCACTATTTCACTCGGTGTGGGGTTGAAGTGCTTCTTGAGCTCAGCGGTAAGCTGGTCGTACGTTTTTGCTTTTGGCAATTCAGGACTGACTAAATTCCTCAGCAAGCTATACGTAGTAGCACCAACTCCGCTTAACAGTACAGCCTTCCGTTTTTCTGGCTCTGTTATCTCATTAGCTTCGAAGAAAAAGTCCAACATTTCACTATACTCTTCCCAAGACTGAGTTGAGTTATCAAAAGGAGTTACCGAGCCGATTACCGCCGCCATCCTTACTTGTCGCGGTGGTGAAATCCAGCGTGGTGATGGGGAAACTTCGTTCTCCTCTTCAGAATTGGAACTGCTGGATACTGATTCCCTGGAGCTCGTTCCTCCGTGACTCATCTGAACTTGAAAATCCTTTAAATTCTCGTCGCCAATTATGTGATATCCTGCGGTGGCATGTAGCAATAATCACACTGGGGTTGTCTCTCTTTGGCTCCGTGCCATTTATTCATCCACATCACACAACAACTGATGCACACCTGTTAAACCTGTGACTTGATCTCTCTTATTCTCTCTGTTCCCATAAGTGCAACACCACACATAAAGGTAGCTCCCCCTAGAGGCGCAACCCACAACTGCAAGACTTAGTCACTCAGTCTACCACACTCAGCCATGGACAAAGGTTTACTGCTGGCCCTGTTGACTCTGGAGGTCTTCCTGCTCACCGCAGCCTTCACCTCTTCAGGTGAAGCTGCTCTTCTGACCGATGACCGTCAACAAGGAGAGCAACAACAGCCCGCTGATCTGGTAAGACAACGGTCAGACATTTTTATTGTGATGTCAGAACCTTGTGTTTTCACATCAGATTTGTTTACTTGTGAAGTAAAAAGTTTTAGTTAAAACTCATATTACAAGGTAACAGCATGAGAGGGCATTTTTTTCATGCAACAATGATACATTTATCTTTATTTTGTCACAGAATGTGAGAGAAGGAGAAGCGGAAAAGGTGAGGCTACGAGTCAGGAGATTCTGTAGCCGGCTTACAGGAGGATGCGGTGCTTTCATAGTGGTAAGCTTGCTTCACGTTGAACGTATTTGTTGGTTAAGAAAGTGGAAAAAAAAAATCTAATCAAAATACTGAAAATGTGGATAACAGTTGGTTATTCTTTCTACTATTTAGAAGCCGAAAACAAAACCCACCAAGGCTGCTTTACTTTTTTGAAGAAAAATGTCAAGATGATGGAAACACATACATGTGTGCATGTGAACATCAGAAGTTCAAAGCAAGTTTTTAAGGAATTGCTATGTTATGCTTCAACCCACAAAGGAATCTCCGCTTTGCCATTTATTGCCATGCTTCTAATCTGCTGATTATTATTACGAAATAAAATATTAACACATTGATTTTGTGTGATTCCCGTCCACATTTGAAATGCCATGTATCAGATTAAAATCAGAATCAGAATCAAGTTTATTGCCAAGTTTCCACTTACAAGGAATTTGACTTGGTGTAGTTGGAGCAGAGTATTAAGTAAAGATAATATAGAAATATATACAGAATCTCAAAAAATAATGAGCTGCTGTGCAAGTTGAATGCTATAAATACAATAAATGTGCAAATAAACAACAGGATGAACTGGTCCCAAATAAATAGAGGCTGTGCATTAATGTAACCCAGAAGGTCTGAAGATGCTACGTTAGCTTTTAGGTCTGGAAGGCGAAAGGGAGAGAGTCATTGTCAAGGGGGGGCTCAGGGCCTTGTTGATAAGGCTAGTAGCTGCTAATAGTTAGTATCCTCTTAATACCAACAGACTCTTAATAGTTAATAACCTGGCACACATTTAAAATAAATACTGATCTAAACTGGAAAGCTTTTTTAAATAACAAATCATAAACAGCAAACTTGATATCAAAGTGTTGTTTATGACACTAGGATTCATAAGATAGAATAAATGACCAAATGAAGGTTATAGCTAGGTCAGCATAAGACTTTTCACTCCTAATTGAATTAATCCCACCAGAACATAAGTGTTTAGGCACAGCTACTAATTCAAAAGGAATGAGTCCAAACTTTTGAATACGAGGTAAGGGACTAACTCCTCTTAGATAAAACCTTAAGTATGTACTTAATTACTAAAAAAAAGAAATCTGGGGATTCAACAAAAAGAAGAAAAAAAAAGGTTTTAACAGTTTTTCATGTAGTAAGCAGAACAGGTATCCTATCTGAATCTGAAGATCTTTGATATCTTATTTCCCCCAAAATATTCAATATTTGCCTGTGTGGTGCGGTTACACACACACGTGCGCGCGTGCACACACAATGATATTAATTCATACATACCTTAAGAAATTGTGTATAAAATAAAGGGGAAAATCACACAAAACAAATATTTTAAAATTGGTTGAAAGAAATAGGTTGAAAACCAACATTTGAAAACCTCACCAACCTATCTAAGAACACGTACAAACCTCTAAGATCATGTCTTCAGTACTTTGCTCACTCCAAAACAAATAAATGATCAGATTCACAAAGTTCCTGCAAAGGTTGACCAGCAACTTTTGAGCTAATCTTCATTTGGTGGAAAAAACACGACTTTAAAGTCGTGGACAAACACATGTATCATGTCGTTTTTCACAACTGTAAAGCACTCATAACCTCAGAGCTGAAAAACAAGAAGAATCTGTTTCATTTCAACTGAAATGAATTCAGTTTTATTTCTATAGCGCCAAATTACAACCAATGTCATCTCGAGGCACTTCAAAGATAATTGGTTTGAATCCGATTCAAGTCAATTAGAATCCAAGTCATTGTAATAGAATCATAATCCAGTTGCCCCCGAGGACTGAAGAAACAATCTCAATGTCAGAGTTATCTGAGTCACTTAACAAAGATATACCATCCCATTTTATTTCTAAAGCACCTTGAAAACAACGTAACAGTTGACCAAAGAGTTGTACAATACAGTATAAGAGAAATAAAAATAAAAAACATAGCACATACGTGAAATTAAAATGCAGATAGAGATAAAATGGACAATTAAAAAAGAATGAAATAAAATTGAATAAAATGAACACACAGGACCTATAAAAATTTTGAAGAAAAGAGTACAAAAATAAGATTTAAATCACAGACAACGACTCACACTGGGTCAAAGGCCAGTGAGTACAATTTAGCTCTTAAAAGAGTTTTAAAAAATGGCAACAGAGGGAACCTGTCTGACCTGCAGTGGTTCCACATTTGGGAAGCTGCAGCTGAGAAGCCTCTGTCTCCTATTGATTTATAAATGTTTTACATCCTGTTAAAAGCATCTGGTCAGCTGGTCTGAGAGCATGTGGTGGTACATAGGGATGAAGCAGTTCAGAAAGATAAAAAAGGGGCAAGACCATTAACGGATAAAAGAATTTTAAAATGGATTCATGATATGGACAGGAAGCCAGTAAAGAGAAGCCAAAACCCGAGTGATGTGCTCTCGTTTTGCCTGCACCAGCCATCCAGGCGTGAGGTAATAAAAGCATGGATCATTGTCTCTTGGTGGCATCTAGACAGGAGGGACTTGATTTTTGACAGCTGCCTCAACTGAAAAAAAGAAAAAAACAGGAGATAAGACATGTTCTGAAACTGTGATTACTGTCATCATTTTGTCTGCACAATATTTGGGTCTCTGTAAACAAAACTCCATATTTCTCCATATACAATGTATATCAAACAGCTGTAATTTCTACACAACTTACCAGATATTTTACGACTCAAGATGTGGTCAAGCCTCAACTCGTGCAATACTCCTGTGACGTCTTTAGATGGTGTAAAGCATTGGTACCGTTGGTGCTTCCTCTTTGTTCACATGAAAGCAGCCGGTGGGCAGCTAGTATATAAAGACCCGTGTGTTTCACACTCTTTAGTTCCTCAGCCATGGACAAAGGTTTACTGCTGGCCCTGTTGACTCTGGAGGTCTTCCTGCTCACCGCAGCCTTCACCTCTTCAGGTGAAGCTGCTCTTCTGACCGATGACCGTCAACAAGGAGAGCAACAACAGCCCGCTGATCTGGTAAGACAACGGTCAGACATTTTTATTGTGATGTCAGAACCTTGTGTTTTCACATCAGATTTGTTTACTTGTGAAGTAAAAAGTTTTAGTTAAAATTTATATTACAAGGTAACAGCATGAGAGGACATTTTTTTCATACAACATTGATACATTTATCTTTATTTTGTCACAGAATGTGAGAGAAGGAGAAGCGGAAAAGGTGAGGGTACGAGTCAGGAGATTCTGTAGCCGGCTTACAGGAGGATGCGGTGCTTTCAGAGTGGTAAGCTTGCTTCGCTCTGAACATGTTGGTTAATAAAGTGGAAAAAAAAATCTAATCAAAACACTGAAAATGTGGATAACAGTTGGTTAACTCTTCCTCTTTCTACTGTTTAGTCGCCGAAAACAAAACCCACCAAGGCTGCTTTACTTTCTTGAAGGAAAATGGGCAGAGAGGATGGAAACACATTAACGTCTGCACGTAAACATCAGAAGTTCAAAGGAAGATTTTAAGGAATTGCTATGTTATGCTTAAACCCACAAAGGAATCTCCGCTTTGCCATTTATTGCCATGCTTCTAAACTGATGATTGTTATTACAAAATAAAATATTAATTTTAATAATGTTGTGATTTTGTGTGATATCGGTCGACATTTGAAATGCCAAGAGAAAATGACACGACACAGGGCAATTCGGCTTCCTTAAGCAAGCTAAAATTGCTTAATTTCTCTGACTACATTCAGATTTCAAAAACAATGTTGTGCAAAGATGTTGCACAATTTACTTTGGTTTTCAGTGAAGAGGAACAGCTTAAATGCTTTTCATCTGCTATCTTTTTTTAGACTGCAGTATTTCACTTGCATGCTTTTGACATAATTAAATGGTTTAAGCAAACTTTAGATGGCTTCTTACATAATTTTAAATTAAGACAATACACAAATGACTAAAAAGACCATCAGTGACAATACTTACTCTGTTATCTGATAAATAATTTTATAAGCTAAAAAAAACAGTATTCTAACTGTGGAAAATTCAGCGAAGGAGATTCCTCATTCCATAGACAAACATTTAAAAGGAGATTTTAGTTTGAAGAAGTCTGTTGAAACTTCATATGACTTGATTTAAAGCATATTCCAGCTGTGAGATGGAACCTTTTATTGTTGAGGATCAGTATATTATCTTGTCCCACGAACTGCTGGCAGCGGAAATTTTTACAGATATATCAGGAGGGATTTCAACATAGGGAAATTGATTTATACGGGCGGTTAACGTGATGATAAGAATTAGATTTCGACTGCGCATGTGTGTTAATATGTTTTTACGTGATTCCTCTGAAATCCCTCCTCCACATGGAAGTGATTAGCTGGCAGGGAGAGTATAAAGACCCGGGTGTGTCTCAGCCGTCTCACACTCCTTAGTTCATCATGGACAGAACGGTGCTGCTGCTCCTGACGACTCTGCAGATTTTCCTGATCATCACAGACTTCAGCTCTGTGGACGCAGCCGCTCTGATAACTGATGATCATCAACGACATCAGACTCTGGATATGGTAAGAAGATCCAAGCTGCTGCCTCAGTTGTGTGTTAACATCTGAATGTTGTTGCAGAGTGCTGCAGTTAGAGATTCTTTAGTATTACCAGGCACGGGAGTAAAAATGTAGATCCTTATCTAAATCTTAATCTAAAGTTCTCCGCTCTTTTTATGAAAAGTAAAATACAGTTTGGTGTTGGTGGAACAGGTTAAAACTCTGGATATGTTAAGGTTTTGGTTTAGTGTTTCCCACTCTTAAGGGCCATTAAACGATTAATGGAAAGAAATGCAAGAAATGTACGTGAATGGCTGAAAAACGGAAAAACTCACACATTCGAACTGCAGTGAAATGTAGTGCAGTTAAACATACAAGTACTGCGAGTGGTGAAAAAGAGGAACACCCAGCCAACATTTTTATGAAAACAATCTGGCTTGAGGTCACAGTGCAGATGAATACAAGTGGCTTTGAATACAAATAAACTGAAATTGTAAATGATTCCTGTGCAAAATAATTTATTTTCATCCTGGCTTTGCTGTAAATCTAGGGAATACTCCAGGTCAACAGAATGAGACAAAGACAAAGACGCCAACCATCAATGCCCCACTGTGCTTTCTTTCCAGGAGGATGTTCACTTGTAGGCAAGGTTAGAATTGAATCTACATGTTAAAAACAGTGTGTGATGTTGTCTTGCATTAATCATTCTGTTGTATCATTAGTTTTCTCTATCACAGGGTGCCCCTGATCCAAAGGATAAACTGATACTAAAGGTAAATTTACAACATATCATGGAAATGATAATATCAATTTAGTGGATGTGTTGCGTCAAGGTGGTTTATGCAGACTGAATTCACCTGCTCCTGCTCACACTGTTTTTCTCTGTTTACAGGTTGTGACACCAACAAACCCTCCACTGAGAGATCTGAACAGACAGTAAAAAAAGAAAATGTAAATGTTCTTGATGCAGATTCTGAAACAAGACTCACTGGTGCATCCTGAGGTGACAGTGTTTGATAGATTTTCAGCTAAATGTTTCTTCTTGCTAAGTAAGTCTCTAATTTCTGTCTCAATAACTGCAAGAAAACTAGACTAAACAAAACCACAGACCTGTGGACGCACATGAAAAATGGTAATTAAATCGTATCTCTGTTCACTAAACCTGTTGTTTTGTTATTCTGGTGAGATATTTCATTAGTGTTGTGCTTTAGTTCCCAATATATATCTACATTAAGCATCCATAATGCCCTTCACTCCTTTGTAACTGGAAAAAGTATCAACTCACTGAATAAAATATACATTATTTTATCAAGAAGTAGGCTGTTGTCATAGTGTGTGGTTGTTTTTGTCTGTTTGTTTCCTCGTTTGTGCGAACTTAGACATCTTCTTTGTGGTAAGTACAAATCTATTACAAAAGTGTCATCATCAGGAGGTGATATCCAGACATGTGACCAGTCTAATAAAAATATTTTGTGAAGAACAAAACGGGAAGCTCCTCACAGCATGGCCGGATCCAGGGGGTGGGGCCAGAGGAGCACCGGCTCCTGCAGTTCTCCTTTCCTGCCACTGGTTTCTAGACTCTTTATGCATGAGAAAAAGTTACAAAGAGTGGCACTGCAGTGATGCTTTATTTATATCTTGTGTAAAAGACAATAAAAGGGAAAAAAATGAATGGACCTGAAGGCATCACGAGACTGCCTACCGTTTTAAATTGAGTCAGAAAAATCTATTCTACGTGTTTTTGTTATTGTTGTTTGTTTTGTTGTCGAGCTGTAAAAAAAATAGATTGTATGTGGACATTAGCAATATACATTTTCTATAAAGTGAAGCTGTCACAAAAGTCATGCTCGCCACTTTTTTACATTCAAAGCTTTCATGCAACTGACAGCCCTGTCTGACAAAACTATAACCTTTCAGCTTGATTTGACTCTGGTATTAAAGATAAATGCAGCTGATCGTTTTTGAATAAAAAGACACGTGGTTGGTGTTAGCTGACACTTCACATGAACACTGCGCTATAAAACAGCGGACAGCATAAAAAATTGTAGTCTCAGAATTTGTTTGACATTTTTTGTGATGTCACTTTGTTTTTTTGCTGTGGACAAATGTGGCTATTTCTTTTCTTGGGGTGAGATTTGTCAGTAAAGGCTTAATTCAAAAGAAAATTAAGATTAAGTGACTTTCTTCAGCTGACTTCCCTTTGTGTACTTAGATATCAAATAAAAGATATTAATATTCCTACCAAGAGAGATTAGTGTATTAGAGAGGAAACTTCAGGGTCAGATCTGGATTTATCACAAAGCTGGTTCACTTCATACTGGGGTGTATCACCATGGCGACTTGTGCTGCTCCAGAGCAGGTTAGGCTTCCAGATAAGAGGTCAATTATGTAAAAGTATCACCTCCTGACCAATAAATTCTCTTAGAAAATGGCAACTATGAAGCTGTCTTCCGATTCACATTTTCCAATACTTTAATTAAAGGTATATACATAATGGGCCATTTCAATGCTTTTTTGGCCCGTTGACCTCCAGGCCCTGTACAAAAACAGCAATACTTAGACTAGTCACATCTGAACTCATTCGACAGAGAATATTGATTCTTTAAAACACAGTTTGTGATTTGTGAAACCTTTATTCTATTTGTGAAAATGAAAAAAAGGTGAACATTTTGTGGCTATTTTGGCATGCAGATCACCCTAGACTTGGTTCTGTACAAAAATCACAATGATCAGAGAGGTTAAATGTGGACTAAATTACTCTACAGAGGATGCTTATGTAGCTTAAAACAGAGACTTGTAACTCTGGTTTGTTCATGATGATTTAAAGTTTTGGAACTGAAATGAATTACTTTTAATCATCAAAATCATTCAAATTCACAGTGATTTTGCCCACTACAACCACAGTTTTCTATTGTTACACACTGATTACAGCTGTGTAAGTGTTTCTGTTATAAACATTTCTGAGTAGTTTAATCTCAAAGCGAAAGCAAACTTCACATGGAGAGACAGCAGCTGCAGCGGTTCCTGCTATTCTGACCCAGAAGCAGCCAACAAAAACAAACAGAAAAAATGCAGCATTCCTCCAGCAGATGCTCATTCTTATCACTGTTTTCATTATTATGAAACAAAATAGCCTACAAGTGGGCTGAATTAAACGTTATAGAAAAATATTTTCACTTGAATTCAGTTCATATGAAGGCTGTGCATCCATTTCCTGCTGCCTTCACTTGCTTATAGAGAAGCAAGCAGAGGCAGAGTATATAGGATAAGTTGTGTCCTGATCAGGGGCCAGGTCAGGTCGATGTTTCAAATAGAGGGATAACATCTATGAACTTTCAGTTCCCTGTGGTCATGAGAACTCAGAGTTGGGATGGTCGTCACAAACAAGTTGACAATGTTCCAGCAGTTGGAAAACCAACAGGATCTGCTTATTGTTTTGTTCCTTAACTCCGGTCACCGACTCCAAATCAAAACCGTCCAGATGACAAATTTCGAATCTTGATTTTTATGATTTTAACAAGACATGCACATTGTACACAGCAACTCCTTCCATCAGGGAAAACCTCCAGTTTACCCAAAAAAGCAAGAAGACAGAGATGTAGCATCATATATGAGCAACGCGGCCACCTTTTGACCCAAGAAAAAAACAAGTTGTGTTCAAGGAAGACAGCAAAAACAACAACCATACAAGTGTATATGAATGAAATCATTAGAGTCTCTTTTTGACACTTAAAACAGTTTAGAGGGTACAAATAAAAACTCAAAAAGATTAGTGAGACTTACTAAATCCCTGTCAGAAGATTTGTTAAATTTCTGGGTTGTGCAGAGTTAAATGCTACATTTTTCTACGTGTATTTGCTGTCATGAACAGGAAATATCTGAGGAGGAGCCGCAGCGGAAGGAAGCGCACATATCAGTTAAATAGAGACTAAATGTCAGGATTAAATAAGATAAGTTAAATAAACAATTTTGAATGTTTGTTTTGCGTTCGCTGGCAGACTTTTTATCTATATGCACACACCCTCTTAATTTCCTGGTTTACTTGAAAACATAAATTTAAGTAATTAGAAGTGAATAAAAAGACCTGCGCGTGTTGCATCTGCAGCAAACTCCTCCGATCATCAGTCATGGACAAGCGTTTGGTGCTGGTGCTGCTGGGTCTGCAGGTGTTTATGCTCATCACCGCCTCCGAACTCGAGACTTCACAGCATCCTCTGGTAACAAGATCCACTTTGTGAAACCCCAGAACATTTTTCTGTTTAGGAAGATTAAGGCTTTAATCATTAATGCTTTTTTTTGTTTTTCACAGCCAGAGGAAGAAGGAAGTGTTCAGCAGAAATTGAGAAACCCAAGGGGTAAACAAAGATTCGGCTATCGGTGGAATTCACATGTGGAGTTCGTACCCCGGTGAGGCGGAATTCTTTTTCACAAAACTCTTCTGCATCTGAACCACACTTGCTGAATCATAGCTGACAGCGTTTAATGTTTCCTTTAGTTTATTGCCTTAAAAGACTGTCAGCAGCTGAAGTGTAGGAGTTTGACTTTGTTAGTTTTATCTGTAAGTTAGTGGTCATGTGTACTTTCTGAAACTGTAATTCTGTTTATGCCACCGGTTCCACTAAATTATCCAGACATGAGGCCAAATAATAATAACAAAAGACCTCCAAGGTAAACTGCTCCTTTAAACATAAATAATAGTTACACAACTCATTTGAATTGGGTTGCACAAATTTGGCAAACAATGAAAAATGTGTGGTATGTTTGGCTTGAAAAATTGAACTTTAAGAGTCTTTTGGATTTGTTTTTGTTCCATGCAGACCCGGCAGATGGTCAGTTCTGGGATTAAAGGGTGGCCCCGAGGAACTGCACACTCGAGGTAATGTTTTCTTTTAACCATCAGAGTAACGGTTGATATATTCATTCTGTCCTTCTCAGCAACTTTTTTCTGTTTCTGTCAGTGATCAGTTAAAAAATGATGATCCTGTTTTTCTGGAACTCTGCTTCTTTCTTTCAGAGATAAATCATGGATCATGAATATTGCATTATTCCCAGAGCATCTGCCCGTGTGCATCAACTGTATTCACAGAAACGTTTAGTTTGACCAGCGTTTTGTAAGAAAGAATCACATCAGTGCTCCTGTGTTGCATAATCTGCCAATTATGTTGTTACGTACACTTCAGATTTTTGTGTCTTTTGCTAAACGTAACATCAGTTGGGAAAAGTTGGAGGACAAATTTGACTCGTACTCAAGTTCTCGTGCTGTTATCAAATGAGAAGCTATAGCTTTGAACTTTTAAAACAAGTGTACGGTGACGGCTGTCCTGACATGAATAAGCTGTTTTATTTTTACTTCTGTATAAAGGCTTTTTATCATGTCAAATGAAGTGTGTCTGGTTACTGGTATTGATATGGTTTACTGTGATATAGAGAGAAGAACTCATGTTATACTGGATCGTTGTTCATGTGGATTGTATGAGAAAATGTCAAATGTCAAGTGTGTAATGTACTAAGAAGGTTCAGGATTTCATGGTGACATGTTATTTGTCGTGTTCATTTTTTATATGTTTTTTACCAACAATCCATCCCATACAAATTAAGTTGCAACATAAGGTAGACATTAAGAACAGTAAATATGCTTCACAGTTTCAAATATTTTACTGATCTAATAAAAGTCTATATCTTGATAACATCTTAGAAACATAACATTAGACTCAGGTTCACCCACATCCAGTGGCTGTAAAGAAAACAGAGAAGTCTTTCATTATACAGGCTGTGTTTAATGTCTCTCTACGTTAGCAAAAGTAGGTCGAGCCTTCACCGTCTAGCTTTGCCCAACAGGGAAAATTTGGAGTGATTCTTGAATTCTGATAAAAAAAATTTTTTTTAAAAATGAGTGTTTTACTTTTATCAGTTTCTTCCACACAGGGAGAATACAACGTGCAAGTCTCCATGGATACATAACTGTTGAAAGCAGAAGATGATTGCAAGACAGAAAATGTAACACAGGATGAAATAACCAGCACTGACCTCATTGTGCAGCACTTCCAGTCATACAGGTCAGCAGACTGTGATAACATGCTGCCAACGTGGAGAACTGTTCATTTCATTAGTTAGAAAATTATATCAAATTTCCACTCCACGTTCGACTAGTGATAAAATATTTCACACTTTCCCTTAAAAATTATATATAGTCTATATCCCACATTTGGTTGGTTTGGATATGTGAACCTTATCTGTACCAGTAGATGTCACTATATTCTACAAACTGGACCAAACTGGAACGAATGTCAAACGCTAGTGCTCTGAATTACAGGCCGCTGCAACATTAGATGCTGAGAGCACACTGATGTCACTGTGGTTGGCGACAGGAGCATCCTGCCATTATGGATACTTGTGGTTTCCTCTAATTTTCTAGACCAGATTCAGTATCGTCCACATTTACGCATGATAAAAACATTTTTTTTCTTAAAGTAATTAAGCCTGGGTAGATTTATTTGTCTGCTTGTCTGAGCCTCCGCACCAGCTATAGTTTTGTGGAGTTTACTGATAAGAAAGTGGGTTTTTAAGAGTTGAAATTTTCCGTCCGTCAGCCAGAGGCTCAGCTGTGGTGGTGCAGAAACCAGCAGCATGGGATAAGAAAAGATTTTCCCTTTAAGTGAGAGTCAGATTCGGTGTAGTCCCACTTCTATACTTGTATAACACATCAAATTTAAAAGGTCACATATTATAGAAAAATCACTTTTTTCTGTTCTTGGGAGCATGTGTTAAAAGCTCTGCCAATACACAACCAAGGCATTTCTTAAAGCTCCCCTTTGTTCGAAAGTTGGAAAAGTTCTGTTGTCAGCTGTACTGAGGAGCATGCATCTTACATCTACCACCAGCCCCAGAGGATTTAACCAATGGTTAAACTATATTTGAGATTAATGAGTTAGCTAAAGACTGAATATGTGCTGCAACCACTTTTCATCGGATAACTTGGCTTCCAGTTCAATCTCAACAAGACCTTAGAAAAATGTGTCAAATTGTTATACTGGGCATAAAATATCACTTAAATCAATACTATTTTCATCGTCTAAACTGAAATAAGTCATTCATAGAGCTTCACTGTATGAACCACTCATTCTGAAATCTATAAGCTCACTGAAAGTTATAAGAGCATAAAGAAATCAACTGTATCATGAAGGCTAATTATAACACTGACTACAGCCATCGAATGTGAAAAATCAAAGGGGGCACTCAGATTAAATGTGTGGTTTTGGCTGGGGGAGCTAAAGAGCAGTGATTCAGGGAACAGTGCCAGATGAGATTCATCGGCACAGCTGCAGAGCCTTTCTAATCAGTCTGGCTCTCTCTTTACATACAATGGTGTGCTGAGGCTCTGGACGGCAATATATAGCACACTGTAATTAAGTTCAGTTCAGCTTTATTTATGTAGGGTCAAACCACAACAGCCTTTTCTCAAGGCATTTCAAAGATAAAGTCCAATTCATTGTAGTACAATCATTATCAAGTCTAATTAATGAAAATCCTAACGTGTCCAATTCATACAATGGCATTCATTTTAAAAAAAGCTGCCTTTCTAAGGAAACCGACAGACTGCAACGAAACACAATAGTGACACCATTCATGAGCAAACACCTCCTGTGAGCTGCATACATTCAAGCCTGTACCATTTCTAGCCACCTGCTACTCCACACAGAGTAGTATTTTATTCAGTGAAAAATATCAATTTCAAAATAAACGTTTGTATGTTGAAACTTAAGGCTGTCTTGGGAAGTGAGCTGAGCTGAGGAAGATCCCATGGAGACATTTGTGACAATAAGTGTAATGCCTCTGTGTGTTTCCGAAAAAAGGAGTGTCTGTGGTGTGACTCAACTCAAATAAATTTGTTATCGCCTTAGATCCACAAAAAGCAAAGATGAATTGCAATTTCCGTGCTGCCCTCAGTGCTGACTTATTTCCAAGGAGATGTCTGACCTTTTCGGCGTGCTTTTCCAAGCTGTCTTCTGTTCTGAATGAGACTGCTGCGGTCTCACAGGGACCACAGCAGTTTAATGCAGAACTTTAGAGAGATGCCACTATTTGTTTTCTCTGTTAATCAAACCACTGAGCTCAGAAGAAAAGCAGAAGAGAAAAGCATTTTCCTTGAAAGAGACACTGTCCCTGCTCCAGATGTGGATGGATTAAAATGACCCTGAAAGGTAATCCATCTCACGCCTCATGGTTTCAGCTGCAGGGTTATTTTCACTTCGGGATGTGTGAGTAACCCTAGCAAAGACTCCACAGCTACATGCTTCGATATGGCAGAAGTAAGCTTTATTAGTGAGTAAAGTGTTACATCTTCACACATATTTTCTTTTTCTGTGCCTTTGACTGTTAACTGTTAACTGTTATGTCCACAGCCTAGTCGTGGCTTAATGCGTGTGCTGTTCCTCTGGTCTTGCACTGCTGTAAACATTTCTGGTTTTGTCTCATAGTAAACATGTGGATTCCCGCTCAAAAACCAAAGAGTCTTTCCTCAGTAAACATTCCAAACAAATGGTTTGATGTGACTTGTTCAGTCTGCGGTCGCTTGACCAATCTCTCTGTATGTGAGTCATCTTTTGTGTGCAGACCTGCGGGAATCAGCTCGACTTGAAACTGTGATGGCAAAAGAGGAACTGTGATGTCAAGTCACTTAGCTACTCTGTCTTCAATATGAGGAAAAGGATTGAATAAAACTTTTGAATATGAACTTTTATAGCGTGGATGATTAACAAAGAGGTGGGGCACTTGCTTGCAGATTTAAAGGGAAACATGCTGGAGGAAGATACTGTTAAACCCACATCTGGTGAACATTTTTCCTCTGTCTTGTTAAAAAAAAAAGGTTTTCCACAAACAAATCAAACACAGCTTTATGGTGCAGTAACATAAAACTTGTGCTTTCAACATGTTTGAAATCATGTGCCCTTTATAGTTGCTGTACTTGTGTATTCAGAAACAGCAGGAGTTTCACTGTCAGACCTCAGTTTTTAGTGGTTTAAGACTTCAGTGTTGCCAGATCAAATGGCGGCTGGGGCTCGCTGACTTTAAGAGTGGCAAATTAGCATTGACTGTAAATTAAACCTGCCGAGGGTTAATGAATGCTAGACTAAACTCATACTGCTTTTAGCATTAGACTGTCTCTCTGTTTATCATTCCCAACTGAGAAAAACATCTAATCTTTCAGAGTAATGTGAAGCCCTGATTTGTTGGTGGGTGTTAAATCTTTGGGTAAAGGTTGCTGCGGTGTGTGTGCAAAAGAAAAAAAAGTCGTTCAAGAAATTCTGCCACTTCTAACTTTCTCTGTGCGTCTTTAAGTTACCGGGACTGTGATTTTGTCTGATGAGGCTACGAGTCTGGACACAGAATAAGGGATTGTGAGTTGACATGTAGTCTTAACGTGCTGATATTTCTGAAAATATGTGAATGAGAGCAGCATTATTTGGAATTAAACGTCTGGTTTAGCACACGTGCAGGAGGAGTTGATCCCAAACCGCATTATCTTGGTATGTTGGTCCTGCTTTCAGAAGCTTGGTTTTATACGATTTCTATCTAAATAACAAGTTTACATGCATTATATAGGTCCGTTTTAAATGTGAAAACAATAATTAATTTAGTCCTAGAGTCACGTGGCCTATCTGTGTGGGGATGTTTCTGTCATGTGAGTATATTTGCTCCAAATGACTAAAAAACTGATTCTTGAATTTTGATAATTAGGAATAAGGTTTAAGAGAAGGTAGAGTCAGGGCAGCAGGTGTAAGCCTGTTGTAGATGACAGTGTGTGCAACAGATGGTGACAGGCAGCATTTGCAGGTTTTTTTTAAAATAAATCCTTCAAGATGATTTTTTTCCTCCCCTGTGAGGAGTTTTCCTGAACTTTGTGGTGTGGCAGGGCTGTGACTCCGGGGGACCAACTCGTAGATCATCACAATATTAAGCCCATTCTTTGAAATGCTGTGAGATGCAGTATCTCCGCCCACTTGTGCTGAGCTGGTGCGAAATCAGCCCGCTTTAGCACTCAGTGGATTTGAAGCGGACGCAGTCAAACGCGACTGACGCCTAAATGAACACAGTGAGTATCCACGAAACAGATACACGTGGGTTTAAACTATCACATTCATCTCTTTTACAAACTACAGCAGTTTAGATTGTCTCCGATCGTCGTGACGGACTATTTTGTTGTGAATTCCCTTTTTTTCACCTTTTCACCAACTGATGTCTATAGCCTACTAAATCGCATGATGTCTGGATTGATTTATAGTTAATTCATTTGGCTTTTATTTATTTATTTTTATTTTTACTTGATTTTCGTACTGAGGTTGATAGAGTGAAGTCACGTCATCTAACTTTGAATATTTGGAATTATACAAATCTACAGTTTAGAAAATATTCATGGAAACATTTTCCCATGGATTTAAGTTGCTAAATTAGGCAGGTGCATCTGTCTGTTGAGTACACTGTGTCATCAGAACCATGGTTTACTGTTGTTGGTTTTGATATTACCGTTGTATGTATTTTCTATAACATTTTGTCAGAGTTTATTTACTCAAGTGCTGCATTCCTGTATGCATTTCGAAGTACCTCCGCGAGTATTTGATAGTGTACTATACGACCCTTCAACTTCACTACGGTACAATTTACTGATAAATAATAAACATTTTAAGCCACAAATTTAATCCAGTAGGCCTATTCCATTTAATCAAAATTCATCCAGTATTAAATGGAATACTGAAACTGTGAAGCATCGATAATACTCTAACAATAACCTGATAATAGTACTTGAAAGTTATTGCTTGGAATTATATGTATATATATATATATATATATATATACTGTATATATATATATATATATATATATATATATATACTGTATATAAATGTGTGCATCTGTATTTCTACAACTCATTATTTTTCCTAACTCATAACATATTGATGCAATCTGGTCCATCTCTGCAGGCATTTGTACGACCCATCAAAGCCCAAGAAGCTATAATTATGGTCACAGAAACATTAGATATTTTTGTTAAAAGTCAAGCAGGTACATAGAAACTGTGAAGTTACATCTGTATACGATTGCCATACTTGCTGCATGACTCATTATCGTGCTATTCTGGTGGTGTAGTGGTATAATTTTCTCAGTGAGAATGCTTATTGTTTATGAAGAAGACTGCAGCAAGTCCAGTGTGTCAAAAGTGCTGGTACAAACACGTATAGCACTGTGCAGCCGTCATAATTAGCTCATACACTAACTAATGCTTTGAGCATAATTGTGGCTTTGACATCCCTTTCTGAAGCACAGGGAACTGCTCCACAGCTACATAGTGCCAGTTATTCTTCTGCAGCTACATAAACAGCAGATGACAGGTAGCCATTGTAGCTAATCAAACTAACACAACAGACATGTTACCAGCTTGAGAACCGCTGCACGTCCAAATGTGATGCTTTTGGATGACCCTGTGCATTTAAAAAAGACGCAGCGAGCTCCTGACAAAGCATCAGTATGTCACAGGTTGGAAAAAAAAAGGGTCGGCATGATCGGGTCAAACTAAAAATATTAAAACTATTGTTGATTTAAACAATTTATTCTCAATTCAGTTCAAAGTCCCGTCAATATATCACAGTATCACTGAGAGAAAATCAAGAATGAGCCTTGAGCAGCTCTTGGAAACACAGGGAAACCTCAGACCAAGCCAGGCTCAGGAATGGAATTATTCAGCTGTGGTTATTTCAATAACAAATTGATGTAAACTCATTAACCACAACACTGCAATCATCTGCCTAGTAATGTGTAGCAACAGATCCTTTAAGAGGAATTTTGAGGACAAACCAACACGAGCTCAAGCTTTTTGTCATTTTGACTGAAATGACAAAGAGAGAGCTTACAGCAAACCAATTTTAACATAGAGGAAAACAACACTAAAAATTATGAATAACAAGGAAGCATAAGTGAGAAGCACAGATGGACGATCTTCATTATCTTAACCCTTGGTTTCATTCCATCACAAAGCAGATCTTTGTCCACTGTAACTTCTGTCTGTTCAACAGCAGAGCAAAGAAAAAGAAACATCAACATCGCTAACATACCTCTGAGGTGCTCGTGACTGCGTCTGGTAAATTATTTGTCCCTCTTTGGACCTCATTTGGTTAATAATGGAGGTGCTCTGATACATTCATGTAGCTATTTCTAACACATCAACTTCAAGAACTTACTATTCACTGAGGATTACAGTTGCATCTTTGACAGCTTTGCACATTTTTACTCTGTCAGCGAGCCTTATGTGGTTGCCACCTGGAGTTTTTCCAACATGTGGCTCAACTGATCCTTAACCATCTCATTTGGGTTTAGATTGGTGAATGTGACCATCGGGTTATCTGATGCAGCACGTCTTCACTGCGTCTTTGTAGAAAAAAGAAAGGCTGGAAGTGTGTTGTGGTTCATTATACTGGTGAAAAATAGATTATGTTCCCTCTCAAACTCTCTCAAACCAGATGGGATGTTGTGGTTGTCATGCTGGCTAAGTGGTGCCTTGAGTCCTGCATAAACCCCCAACAGTGTAACCCCTCACACCCTCACAGCTCCTCCTCTGCGCCTCATGGTGGGAACCACAGATGCAGACAACATTCGTTCACCTTTATTGCCTCTGATGGGGTGAATTCATTAGTCCAGAATTTAATTGATCTATTCTTTGTCTGTTTTGTCTCAAGCAATTCTGTTTTATTTTGGTCTCTCACCGGTGTGTTATTTTTCTTTTTAAAGCAGTTTAACCATGAAAGGCATGAGTCACGCTGTCTCTTTCAAAGAGCTAATGCTGAGGTGTGTCTGCCACTTTATCTCTGAAAAGCATTAATGTGGTCCGTACACTGAGGTCTGTGAATGGATTACTGAGCAAACCGACTGAGAACAGCTCCAGGGGCCTTAAAGGCTCCGGACCAGGGTCTCAGTTTCAAGGAACATTTCATGATAATCACAAAAATGTGTCTAAACAATCGCCAAAAGAGACTCAAAACAACCAGTAATAGACTCAAAATTATATATACGACAAAGAAAAAACTTGAAAGAGCAAGCAAATGATTCAAAAGAACTGAAAAAGATTCAAACTTTGGTCAAAAAATTACTATAAAGTAACTCTAAATGACCGAAAACGTGCCACATACAGACTCAACTGAGGTAGAAAAATATCTGAAGTAAGAAATTCAATACAGCTACAAATGCACAGAAAGCATGAAAAGGAGATGCAAAATGAGCAGAAATATATTCAAAATGATTCAAAACATGGAAAATGAACACAGATGTCTGCAGAGAGACAGTCAGAATGCGCGTGTGAGTGTATTGTTTCTGTGAGGGAATGTTTGAAGACTGATTGACCGATAATGTGTGATTCCTGAGGTCTACAAGAGACTGCAGAAGAAATAACTCATGGTCTCCCTGTCCCAGAATGGTTTTCATGAAAGATGTTTCATCACAAAGTTTGACTGAATTTTTTCAAATTCTGTCCATTCTCTGGTCTGACTGACCTTTTTTACCAAGTTAATTTAGCGCAACAAAATATGAACGACTACAACAGTTAACACTGACTCGCCACAGCTTAAAACTTGCTTGTTAACTGAAATCCATTTCAGGTCATGACGTCATGAAGCTTGTTAGGATTTTACCATTATTGGGAAAAGTTTGGTTTTGTTTCTCATTACATAATTCCATAGGGGGTATTTTATTCTATCTTATGTCAAATCGTGGAAAATAGTAAACACATAGTATTGCAAATATTGGAAATATTTAAACATGAACTGTGCCATAAGAAGGAGAGCAGGAGGATTGTTTATACAATCTACACTTGAAAGGTTTTATCCTCTTCTGCACTTTCTTGTTATTCCTCTGCAGGGAGGCAGAACAAGCTCACATAATTCATCTCCCTGAAGGTACAGCAGGGAGGAAGAGTTCAGGTCAGGACATGATGAGCCGATGTTGACATTTATGGTACCACCCCTAACTATTTACAGATTATAGTCATATTTCTTCTTTACTTGCGTTTTGCCAAACCAGAGGATTTTCTGTGTGCATGTTTCCTACTGTGGGGCCAGTTCCTTTCAGCTGTTTGATACTGAACGCCTTATTGTGCTGAGCACATTAAGTCCAGACTTTAGCTCTGTAGTCATTTGCGGCTTCGGCAGTGTGATGGATCTAAATTATAATTCGTTGTTGCCAATTTTTAATTTATGATTCCTTTCCTTTTGATTTAAGCTAATCCCACTGCCAAGGTTTTCCCAGTCGTGTGTGCATTGTTACTCAAGCAGGAGGTTTAAAGAGACAGTCAAATGAAAAATACATTGTCTCTCGGGTAACCATTCATTCATTACTCATTGAGCGCGTTTCAAAATACTCTTTAAGACTCTCTTTAAGGGGTCCCTCCTTCATAACATGTCTTTGATCGAAAAGGTTGTTACACAAGAGCTGATATCCCAACATTAGGATGAGAAAAATGGTTTGCACATCAAACAAGTAAAACATGTAGATGCATGTTCTGCATGCATGTGGATTGTGTTTCAGTTAAAGGGATATGCCACCCCCAGGCCAAATTAAGTGTATCCCTGCATTCCCCAGACATAAATAAGTGTGTGGGAGCGTTTTCCTGGCGACCCAGGCATTGTCCGAATCTCACAGCACTGACCACTGCTTGGTTGCGCGTAATACATACATGCTAGCGTCGCCAGCGTCGCCAATCGAAATATTTCGCCCAGCGTGAATTCATTTACTTGATTTACCTTCTAATTACTGTGTGAGTGGTGTACTTTCACATCGAGTGCAAATGACTGTGTAAATCTACACGGAAGGCGCGGTTTGCGCATGTCGGTTTGGGAACTAGTTTCCGGTGCGGAAAACACAGCCGAAGCACACTCCCCGCTACGTCATTGGGATTCCCACCCCCGACTTCCTCAAACAAACCAGCGTGAAGCAGCCAGGGAATACACTTAATTTGGCCTGGGGGTGGCGTATCCCTTTAAGAGAGAAAATGGAGGAGAAGCTTGCCAATTTCCATGGTGCACTATGTCGGTTGTATAATGTTCACAATCATCAATGATTGTGATCATATAAAGGCTGTAAACTGGTAATCCAAATTGTGCTTCCTTCCAGCTTCATCCGATCATCATGGATGTCTTTGAGGAAGAAGACTACATCTACCATGAAAATATCAGCTACGATGACTATCCCACCGTGTGCGAGAAGGCCGAGATCCGTTCTTTTGCGGCCGTCTTCCTCCCCGTCATGTACAGTCTGTGCCTGGTCGCAGGACTGGCAGGAAATGTTCTGGTCGTGGCCATCTATGCCTACCACAAACGCCTGAAAACCATGACTGACGCTTTTCTGAGCCACCTGGCTGTGGCCGACTTGCTGCTTCTCGTCACGCTGCCCTTCTGGGCCGCCGATGCTGTGAGGGGCTGGGAGCTGGGGGAGGCGGTCTGCAAGGTGGTGTCAGCCTGCTACACAGTGAACTTCAACTGCTGCATGTTGCTGCTGGCATGCATCAGCTTGGATCGTTACCTGGCACTAGCCAGAGTGCGGGGTAGAGAGCAAAGAGGGCGCCTGCTGAGGGTGTTCACCAGGAGGCACTGCTGGAAGGTCTGCTTAGCTGTTTGGATGACAGCTCTCCTTCTTGGCCTTCCTGATTTGATACTCTCAGAGGTGAGGTTGGCATCCAGTCGGAACGTCTGTCTGGCCATCTATCCTACATCTATGGGACGAGGTGGTAAAGCTGTGCTGGAGGTCATCGAGGTGCTGCTGGGATTCCTGCTTCCTCTCCTGGTCATGGTGATCTGCTACTGGAGCGTTGGACGAGCATTAAAGGACCTCCCTGTGGAGAGCAGAGGCAAGAAGTGGAGAGCTCTGCGGGTGCTCCTGGTAGTGGTGGGGCTGTTTGTTGTCACTCAGCTACCATACAACGTGCTGAAGGTGTATCGTGCCATGGATTCTGTGTACATTTTAGTGACCCACTGTGGGGCGAGCAAAGCGCTGGATCAGGCAGCTCAGGTGACAGAGAGCCTGGCCCTCACTCACTGCTGCCTCAACCCGATTCTCTACGCCTTCGTGGGCTCCTCCTTCAGGCAGCACATGATGAAAGTGGCCAAGAAGTTTGAAGAGAAGAGAAGGAGGAGGAACAGAAGAGAAACTCCTGCAGAGGACGAGGGGATGGAGATGGCATATAACACTGCGTCCCAAGAGACAAACACATTCTCAATATGAGTTCATTATTATATTTCAGTCAGTTATCCAGCAGAGCTGAAAAGCAGGTATTATTCTGCGATTTCAAATGTGGTTGACAAAAGCCACGTGGTAGCTGCTGCATGTTAGGAAAACATTACCCTCCACATTAATAACATGAGTTAGTCTCTTTGTATGAAAACTGACTCCTTTTATTTTTAAATCGGCAAATGAAAACATTTGTCTTTGATGGCGTGTTGTCATAACTTGTGTCCTGCTCCTAAAAAAAAAAGCAGTTTTCATCTTTATAGAAGTTAAACTTTGAAAACAAAAACCGACTTTTTCCTTCATTTCGGTGAATCTTTTCCCAGGTGTGGCTCACTATGACACTAAATGAAATGAAATCCACTTCATCTGCTTTGCCGAGTCCAAATGTCAGTCATGAAAACTGTTCCTCGCCTACACAGTTTTAAAAAAAGTTGTGCTTTCGTTTTCTTTTATTTCTGCGCCCCGAAACAGATGCTGTGTCGAATTTCAACTGTACTGTTGAAGCGGTTGGATTAAAAGCTTAAATTCAGTCAGTGTTTTATCAAGGAATGAGTCAGCAGAGATCTATCTGGGATTTCACATGAAGCCTTTAACTCCCCACTCTGCCCACACAGTTCAGTGCAAATAGGATCAATTCTTGAACTTCAGACTCTCCATTGCAAATACAAAAACAAGTTGTTTGACAAACTCGTGGAAAAAAATAATCAGATGTTCATTGAACTTATAATCAGCATGAGTAAAAAGCACCAGATGAAGTGATGTTACACACCCGCACGGCCTGTTAACCAGATGTGCATTCCTCCACCTATCTGTAAATAAAGACTTGTCGAGTGTGATATTGCTCCTGTTAAACTATGTTCTTTCTAATGGTGTTTTATTTCTCAGCTCAGCATGAGCTCGACTTCCAGTGAATTAAAAGATAACAGCAGTCAAACAGCCCTCCAGACGGACTCGTGTGGAAGTGACTTTTGTCATTTCCTGAGGTCCACATTCTCAGCAGCACATGTGCGCCTCAGTTTTCCCCCGGTGCCGACAGCGAGGACGGCACAAGCTGAAAACCCCTTCTACTTCATTTTATGAGGAGATGATAACATATTTGCATTTTAATCACTACAGATTCACATCAGATTTCTGAGTAGTTTGTATCAACATGCTTATCTGATCAGGGAGGCAGAGTTGGGAAATATTCGGATATTTAGCTTTACACGTGTAGCGCAGTATTAACAGACATAAACACAGCACCACATAGTTCAACTCTACAGTATGTGTGGTGCACATAGAACTGCTGCAACGCAGGATTTCTCCTTTAATCTCTTAGACATTATATACAAACAAATGCCATTAAGTCTCCATTCTTTTATCCCAGCTGATGCAGTTCAAGAGATAGTTTATAGAGTAGGTTGTGCTCTGGTTTGTGTGCTCATGTGGAAAGCATCTAACTGAGTTTTACCATCTGTCACAGTAACAGAGGAAAACACTCCACTCAGCCAGAAGAGAAGACAAGTGTTCCTATCCAAGGTTTTGACTGCTGGATAATGTGTGATAAACTCTCCTTCTTCCTTTTTATTTATTTAAACAATGCTGCTTTGTCAGAAAAGGAAAGCTGAAGTCAAGATGAAATCCTTTTATTCAAAAAAAGAAAAAAAAGTGCAACAAAAATATGTTCTTGTAATTAAAAAATATATATAAATATACAAAAATGCCATTCAGGTCTCCAAATATTACTCAAATCAGAAAATACAGTTATTTAAATACGATTAAGATGGTCAACTTAGCTTCGGTTTCAACAAACCAGAACCAATAATGGGTGTTTTTCCCCCTTGAAATAAGCAAAACAAGAGAAACAAAAAAAGTAGCTAATCCAAATATACAAAAGTATAAGAAGAAAAAAAGACGAGGCCTACAGTGGCAGTGTCAATAATTTAGGAAAGAACATTTTCTCTCACAAGAACAAGGTAACAAAAGGCAGCCAAAAAAATTTAAAAAATCAGTCATTAAACACTTAATGTTTATGAAATATAACTATGAAATCAGTGTATTTGACAGAAAGCTAACACAACCTGAGCTAACTGATCAACCCTGTGTTGAAATAAGAATAATAAAAAAAAAAAAAAAAGAAGAAGCCAATTCTGAGTCATTACAAGTTACTGTACAGATGAGCAAAAGCAGAACACTGTCGCAGTCCCAAAGGCAGATGGACTCAACAAAGAAACACAGTCGTGTTTAAGTTTCAGGTTTTCCACTGGAGGTGGAAAAAAAACAAAAAAAAAACACACTAGATACAGAGGTGCAGAGTGAGGCTGAAGCATCAGTCTCAGATTACTTCTTCTGCCTGGAATCCTGCAGATATTTATCCAGAAAACCATTAAAGCCTTTGTGGCAACATTGTGACTCTCGGTCATGTAAATACCATGCGGTAAATATATTCAGGGACTTTGTTGTGTTGGCAAGAGACCAGTGGCAGTTGTACTCTTTTTTTCTTTTTTTTTCTTAAGGCAGCCATGGTATGTGACAGTATTCACTGCACAATGATGACAAGATGGGGGTAAATGTACCTTCGAAGGGCCTTTAAAGAGAAGCTTGTCTTTAAAGTACTGCTCAATGAGTTCCAAGCATGCCGCAGAGTCACTGTCAGTCATCAGTAATTGAGGATCTGCACGTCAAACAGGTCGCACACTCCCTCATTGTCATCCAGATTGAAGCTGTAGTCTATACCTGTATGTGGAGAAAGGGATCGGTGAGAATACCGGAACAACATTTCTCTCATTAACACGGAATACACGGTACATTTTCAGCCATGGTGGCGGCTTGGCTACATGAGAAGAGAATCTTCCACACATATAGTGCAGGTAACGTGCGAGCGTCACAGCTAAGTTTAATTTCTTTGCGCTCTTTCTTTCATTCTTGCTCGTTGTCGTCATAATATAATAATATGCTACTGATATAGACACGCTCAGTCATCAAGGAGCTTCATCCAGCGCTCTCGACATGCTGCAAAGAAAGCACGGTCCGTTTTAAGGTGTAACTTCTCCATCATGACCTGCCTGCTCCAGACAGATGCTCCACCGCTGTGAAGTTTACGAGTAAACAGCAGTGGTGGAAAAAGTTGGGCCCAAATTGTTTCAACAGTTTCCTGAAAATCTGCTTCTTGTGAGTGAAAGTGGCCAGAGGCACACACACACACACACACACACACACTCCCAACACAGCAAGAGAGGAGCGATGAGTGAAATTTACCAGAGGCGACATGTAAATGTGCCTTTTAAAATTCCCGATAATTGTTCACCCGTCTAAAGTTCTCCTCTGACTGACGTCGGTCGCATTTCACTCATTATTCCAGGAAAACTACTGAGAGACCGTGACAGGGCTTTTCTGAAGCGAAGTGGAGCCGATTCAAATGTTTATGGATTCCTGTGACTTCTAAGCCATTTCAAACAAAGAGATTAACTTCATGGAAGATCCTTATCAGAATCAGTTTGCTGGGGGCAACAGCATGAGGCTGAGATCCGCAGTCTTCCGGGTGGCGTTCCCAAGCCAGCTGAAAGATATGATCTCTGCTGCAAGTCCTGGGTCTGCCCTGCAGCCTCCTCCTGGGACATGTCCAAAACACTTCAGAAGGCAACCAGATGCCCACACCATTTCAACTGGCTTCTTAAAATGGAGGACAGCAGCAGATGCCTGTTTGTCCTGATGTTAAAATATATTTTGGGATAAATCTAAACACAGTTAGGAAGAGAGTAATGCAGGTTTATGATGCTCACCATCAGCAGACATCAGCTCATCGATCAGGTCATCATCTCCTACGAGGGGAATTAAAAATAAGGTTTTATTTAAAAGTAAAGTGTTTAAGTGCATACTACAATATCAGTATAGAAGTCAGTAGTTTTCTACTCTACATAAAAGCAAGCTTAGAGTTTACGGCCTGAACAGAACCCGAACTGAAACAACTGTGAAGCAAACACACTGCCTCCTGAGCTTCACAGCTGGATACAATTACAGAATGAGGTCTGTTCGGTCTCACTGAGTTCACATCGCAGCATCTCACCCTCTCTGTCATCCTTCATGTGCTCTCCAGCAGCACCGAGTTTCAGCAGGCTGCTAACATCCAGCACAGACTGGAACTCTGGGCCTGCCAGGTCCATGTGATGCTGCTCCATTACTGCTGCTGGCTGACTGTGGAAACCTGTGGAGGGGAAACAGCGCCACTTAGTTCTACCGCACATCTGGGACTAAAACGAGCAGGTTCACTTGGGTTAGCGTACGTAGTTAGCCAGGTCACCAAGTCTGACCAACAAGGTCAAGTTGTTATTGTTACCTGGGAGTATTTGTTAAAGAGGAAGGAAGAAAAAAAAGAAAGAAAGAAAAATTCTCATAAAGCACTCTTAGTCATCGTTTCCAACGCTGTTGTGTAACAGTAAGGGGAAAAAAAAGCTCATTCAGAAAATGTCTTATGTTGCTATTGTGCAAATTCCTCATTTTCTTTTCTTCTTCTTTAAACACAGGTCTGAGTTTCACTTTGACACGGTCAGAACTTGTCCTATTTTAAACTATAATCGGAATACAGAAGTTTACGGTATACAGAAGATTATCCGTTTGATTTGTTCTCACGACGGTGCGAAAACGGATGCAAACCATCTTGAAAAACCTAGTTGATGCAGGTTGTTAGCTGCGATGTACCGTGAACAAAAAGTTTATTCTCCACATCGTCCCCAAAATAACTCCCTATTTATAAAACTATTACAGACAAAACCTTGTGGTCTTCTCAGTTGTTTTACTTAGAAATGTATATTTTGCTTTATTCCAGGAGCTGCTGTGGAAGACATTTTTGCACAAAAGGAACAGTTAAAGCTGATGCAGCAAAGGGCAAAAAGAAGGTGTACCTTCCTTATTCCTTTAATAACAGATCGGTTTGGTAACAATACTCTTGACCAAGTTGACATATTCAGTGTGCGTGGAAGGCCTTTTGGCTCGTTTCAGTGGCATTTAATGCAGGAAGGCTAGAATACTCAAAGAATAAACATCCTGCAGGATGACAACACTGTGTGTTACGGTAGAACGAGCTTCTCTCTAAAGGTTTTAGTTTAAACAACACAAAGCCTGATGGATTTGGTTCATTACAGTTGCTGATAGTGATTCCAATTCAACCGACAGAGTGCTTTTACTTAAGTTTCAAGAGGATGTTTTACCAAATAGCATGAAAGATACCAGTGTTTCATTCTTTTCCTGTTCCTGCACGTGAAGAAGTCTGACATCTGATCTTTCTGAGTCAGATGCGCAACAGCAACACTTCTAAAAAAAAAATAAAAAATTATAATTTACCGCTTTTGGCTTAATGGTTGTGTAGGGAATTTGATTTCAATTGGATTTTCCTGTCAATACAAAGCAGGTCAAGTCAAACGCAGAGAGATCTTCTGATAAAGACGGGGTGGGGGGGTAATAGTTCAGTTCTGCAGGCGGTTAAGTCTTGTGACATAATAAGCCACACTGAAGGAGTTGAGCTCACGTCTTGCACAACAGAGCTGTGTCTGAAATCTGTAACCCAGCATACTGGTAACTAGACTTGTGACAGTTACAAGTTTAGGCGTTTTCAAATGTTCTAGCTGATAAACTCCCAGCCAAGACTCAGAAGAAGCTTTAAGTAAGAAAATGCATTCATCACAACTGAGAGCCAAACAAAGAAGTGTCCTCTACCAATGGCAACTAAATGCTAAAATTCAAATGAGGTCACTGAACAGATCTTTAGTTGTCAAACTACCATAACTGATAATGACTTTTTAGCAGCTTTTAATTATGTTTTTGATGAACAACATGCTGTTTTGATGCTGTGTCCACTCATGAAAATATGGATATCTTTTGGGACCAAAATGGATTCAAATCTTTTTTCGAAGTATAAAGAAAGGAGGAGAAAGACAGAAAAAAAATTACATTTTTGTTATGTCTCAGTAAAAGGAGTCAGTGTCTCTTTGAAGCGATACACTGGTCTGTCGTTGTAGCCCAAGAAATCCTTTTTTCTATAAATGGTTACTCCCATACTTTAAGAATCTCCAGCCATGAGTGAAAACTACAGCACAGGGCAATTGGCTTCAATCAGAAATCCTGTGTTAATATTTTGAGCTATTCCATGTGAAGTTACCACTGCATGTATAAAAATCTCTTTCTGCACAAAAATATTAAATTCTGAAAGTGAAAGCAATCATTTGTCTAATCAATGTTTATTACAAATTCTGAGTATCAATAAAAACTGACCGCTGTGTTTTTCTAGAGTAGTTTCAAAAGCGTTACAACCCCCTGAATCAGTCAGCCCCCCCAATTGCTCACCCATCTGAAAGTCACCAGGGGTGGATGATGGCGTCAGCATTTCATCGTGGTGTGGCAGCACCATCTGGTGGTCTGAGCAGACAGAGTCCTGGCTGCAGAAGGAAGAGGTGGAGTGGGAAGTAGAGCATGCAGACATCGACAGGGGGAACCTCTGCAGGCTGGCGGGGGTGCTGGGTGGAGTTGGCATCGGATAGATGTCGTAGGTGGGTGGGACAGGAAAAACCACAGGTACTCTGGAACCTGAATCCCTGTTGAGGAGCATAACCTGGATGGGAGCTGAGGGGCTCCGTAGGTTCACCTGATACTTCTGACCACTCTTGCCCTTTGAAACAGCAGCGTGTCAATAAGCTTAGTTTACCAAAGCAGCTTTAATAAACATGTTAATAAACATAACAGATCACATGACTACATGCATGTGAAAGGAGTTGCTTGTCGTGACAAACCAACATTTCTTTTCTGGTCTAACAGCCCAAAGTTGCTTCCAAGTCTTAACATTTCCTGACGTTACATTCATCTGTTTTTAGCAAAAAAGATTAAATAAATGGCAGACAGTGTGAGAGGGTACACTTAGCATGCAGCAAAATGGTGGCCCGAAAATTTCATGTGGAGACACCTGATAATGTGGCAATGTTGTGTGAGTTGAATCAACATTTGAGAGGCAGGGCGTGTACTAGATACAAATGTCATGGGGATACACGCCACAACTCTTGAGTCCAGAATTCTTTAAAAAAAAAAAGACTAAGGCAGCAATACGCTGGCTGAACTTGGCTCAATGTGAACGACTGAAAATGAGTAACGGTGGTATAATGATGGGACCTTCTAGTGTTCGTTACAATCTCTCAATGAAAAAGGCCAATTTGTCAATGTCATGTTCACAGCTCATTTTCACTGGTCCTGGATAGACCAAACATCAGCTAGAGCAAGTAGTCATTAACACGGGTGGGTTTATGAATCCAACCTAAAGCATAAAACCTCCAAAACCTGCACCTCTAAACAATTTAGGACTTCATTCTTTTCACACTCGCCACAATATGCAGTAATTTTCATAAAAATAAATAGCCAGAGGCACTTAGAACTCTGTAAGATAAAGCCTGCCTCTACACCATGGAAACTGGTCTAAATACAGTAAACGCTTGGCTTCCTGGAAAATGTTGCCATCAGAGCAGAGCAAAAGAAAATTGTACATATCCATATCTGTCAAGCAAACTACCATTTCAGGAAGTGGCACCTCCAGCTGGGTTCCTGCAGGAGCCACAACAGCTAAAAGAGTGTCTCCGCTGAAAGCGCTGCAGATGTCTTCATGCGTCACAAATTTATAGGTGGAGACGTGTTAAGGAAACAGGATCAAAAATCGATACAATAAACTGGAAAAACGAGGCTGTGAGCATTGTGCAAGTCAGGATTAGCCTGGCTGCTATTTCACCAAATGACAATAGAGATTATATTCATAATCCCCCTTTTATAGTTTTTTTTCCTCAAAGGATCAAGCTGGATTTTTTTGTTTTTCTTCTGAGATGAGTAAAACAGCCTTGGGAGAACAAGAATTACAAAAAAGTGGGAGAAAAAAATAAATAAATGAGTGACATTTTACAGCAAATGCAAAACCAAAGAGGGAATGACTGTGTGAAATGAAATGTTAAAACCATGAAAAAAATGTGAAGCCTACCTTAAATCACAAACAACAGAAAAGCTCAAAAGAAAATGACCCTGACTTGACTAAATACTCTGAAAAACACAGCAAATCAACTAAAGGATATGCGCCGGTGACGGGGTCATGGTTGATGCGTTTAATGTTGTCCTCAAGCCAGGCCTTCTGGTTGTCTAGCTCTTTCTCTTGGGCTTCTAGCTCAGAGATTTGGGCCTTTAACACTCTGACCTGCTCCAGCATCTCCTGAGTTTGGCTGCTTGTGTTCTGCCCCCTGAACATGAGCAGGAAGAATGATCAGACAATGCAATACCACCGCTGGTCAAGATTTGGATGATGTGACTCCATGTGCACTTTTACAGATGCTGCAGCCAATTAAACTTGTCAAAAATGAATATCTAAAGAATTTGAAAACGAGAGCATATTTCTTTTTCAAACCTCCACTGGATAATATTCTTGTTTTTCTTCTCGATCAGCCCCACACCTTCCAGGACATTTGTGATGTCATAAATCCTCCTCTTTTGCTTCACCGCCAAGCTGTCTGCAGCCTGTTAATTCAGGATGGACATCTCTGTAAAGTGTCTAACTGAGCAGCAGTTCAAGTTAATCCACGTAGACAAGATACAGACACTTTAAAAGCCACCACCAGGAAGTCTCTGTGTCAAAGTCTGCATTAAATGACAAATTAAAAACTCAAGCAATGCCAAGAACTAAGGATTTGGCCAAACAAGGTATACAAACAGCAAATCATACTTCTTGGCAGTGGACAACACTTATACAATGGCATAGGAGGAGGGAGGAGGGAAAGAGTCTGAGGAACTGGCTGTTTAAACATTACCCAGCTTTGGCGGGGAAGAAGAGAGGGAAAAATCTTTATTGTTAATGGGGGGAATAAAAAGGGTAAATGCAAAGAAAACTGCCTATCATATGACTGTAAAGTCTCATTCATGGGACTGTTTATGCCTTACAGCTTAGAGGGAGTTATTGGTTTACAGGCAGGGGTCTGGATACCCCAGGTGTGGCACCTTAAATCTGCTGGGTCAAATTTCTGTTGACAGGTGATAAAAAAAAAAAAAGGAAAGAAAAAAGAAAAAAGGCAGCTTAATGTAAGCTTTATATTTTGTGCATTACGGAATAGACTCATCTCACTCATAACGTGTTAACAGATTAAAGTAAAATACATTACTCAAGGTGGTCCTGGTTATAGCCACTGATATGGAACTAGTGAAATTAGATCATAAAAACATTAAATGTTTAAAATGTGTCACTGTGAAAAGGCTGGAAAGAAAGTACCGTTTCGCAAAGTTATTTTGTTGTTCCAATCTTGCTTAAATAGGTTTAACACTATTACAGTTGTTGTTTTGTTTGTTTTTAGTTTTACTTCTAAACGCTACTGGACACACAAACGAAGAAGCCGGGGTAATGGCGGCTTGGTAGTCCACCTGTTAAATACGTCTGTGCACCTGACTGGCGACACTTGTGACTAACTACCCTTTGTTAACATGTGCGGTGAGGACGGTGGGACTACACGTTAACATTACTCTCATAAAAACAAACAGCAGGACTGAGCCCATCCTCTCCGTTTCACTGACCACTTTCAAATCAAGGACGCCATCCTTAGCTTCTTGTAGCAGACTGACGAACTTCATGGTGAGGAGCCCCAAACTTTTTTCGTGCCGACTCGGTGTCGAGCGAACAGTCTCCGTTCTCTCGAACTCCATCTTCGTTCTACCACAGAAGCGATCACTTCTTACTTATTTTTAACTCAACTGCGTACTCTTCACAACAAACAACGACCATTTCTCTTCGGTAACAGATATAGTCTCTGTTATCTCAATTGGGCTGGGGTAGTACCTGTGGTCTTTTTAAATGAACGGACGTTACGTTAGGTTACAGTTGCCTAGGCAACCCATGTCCCGCTCGTGCCGACATCGCGCTCCCTCCCCTTAACTGTCCCTTCCAAGGAAACGAAGCCCCGCCCATTTATAATTTGACTGAGCAATCAGTTGTAGCCAAGGATTACAAACAAAAGTTAAATAAAGTCATGCCGGATAAAAAGGTGACGTATTAAATATTGACACCTGCAACTCGTGGAAAAAGAAATGTGGTCCAACAATAAAATTGGATTAAAACTTGAAGTAAAAAAAAAATTGTAAATTTTTCCTCTCTTAGATAATAATTTTGAGCCAGTATCTTGTTCTCTTTGGCTTTTTATCCTATAGTGCCTTACTCTTTGCATGGCATTGTGAAGAAAACAGTTTAAACACTCAATTTAAATCTATTTATCAGATTCTGCTGTTAGCCATTTTGCCACTAGTGTTATATCCAAAATGTAAGGCAGATCACGACTTATATTAGATGCTCACAAGATTATTGTGAGACCCCCAACAGAACAGATATTCTATTTCATGTCTTTAACTTCTGTTCACTGTACAGTACTGTACACTCTGCACATATAATTAGCCTCTTTATAAGTTAAAGAATAACAAATGCTTTTCTCTTGTCCAACCCTGTGTGTTACAGTTTATGAACAAAAAGAATTTGACAAAAATCGTGCTAAAATTTATTGAAAAATGTATACAAAATAGACATAAAAATACTTTTGAAAAATATATTGACAGTCCTACATATTTCATGTGTTAAAGTCTTTCAGTACGCTGGTGAGACGTTTCATTTTCTCCTCCATGATTCTTCTGTTAGCTTCAGTCTCCTCCAGCAGCTGACGCATCTCCTCCTCCACTTCAAATACCTGATGAAGAAGCCCACACACGACAAGCTCAGCTGCTGACAGCACATAGAGCAACTTTATCAAAGTGCTCCAAGCAGGAGTTTCACTCTCGCAAACTCGCTGAATTCAATGATTTTGACAACCGTTAATGTCTATTTCGGTGAAACACAATCAAAATGAAAGCGCAATTAGATGATGAAGCTTTGATTAAAAAGATAAAACGTTTTTCACTTGCTCCTTCCATTTATCCATTTACCAAATCTTTGTTATTTTCAAGTTCTGTTGGATGAGAATGATAAGCTGAGACAAAGTCAGCCCCTGAGTGAAGTATTCTTCCTGTCATTCATAATAAATCCCACAGTGGAGAAAGGAAAATAAGCTTTGCATGAAATGTTTTCACAGCACTCTTTCAGCATAATCACCAGTAAACACTTTCAGGACTCCGACTTCGTGAACCGCCGTACGAGAAGTGAAACGTTGCTCGCATGTGAACATATTTCTCATATTTGAGCACACAGCAAAATCAATTTCTGTGAAACATCTTTATAATTTACCTTCTGGTTGGCTTGTTCTATCTTTTTTTGCTTTTCATTGGCCATCCTTAGCAGGTCAGCCTGATGTGCAGCCTGGAGAGACTCCAGTTGTCGACGAAAAGCATCGTCCACACAGTGCAACTTCTCCACTGCAGCTCTGCACGAGAGACAAACGGAAACAAAGTGGGTGAAACACTTCAGATGCTGCACAAACTGCCTATATGTGCGCACTTTTCAGGCTGTGTGGACGCATAGATATAAACAAGGTCCAGACCCATGCAGTGTTTTATTTGGAATATCCCAAGACACCCTAATTAAACGTAAATGATTACGAGGTGAACCTCGGACATTTTTTGTGATGTAATTTGACCATTTGAGCTGGACTTGTTTAATTAATAAGTCCAAAATCGTTTAAAATATTCAGGAAGGAAAGTCATTATAAGGCTGAGGAGGGAAAGCTTGATTTAGAAAACAACACTGCTCTACTGAATTATTCAGTTAAGTTTCATCTATATTTGATTGATGATTTACTAAATCGATAGTTGTAGGAGTTTGGACATTTTTGGACCTTACAAACTCCTACAACAATTGACATGATCTAACCAAAAACACCACTTTGAGATAAGAAACAAAAAAAGACACAGAGTTATATTAAAAGCAAAGGCCCAGAAGACAGGATGTGGCATTGCTGATATTACTTGTGTGCCTGTGTGGCTTTATCTCTTTCTTCCAGCAGCAGGCGCTCCTTGGAATCAAAATTCTCCTTCATACGCTTCACCTGGCTCTCCAGACGAGTGAGCAGCTCTGCCTTCTCCTGCCACCTCTCACTTGAATCACTAACAGAGGACACACAGCAGCAGCAGCAGAAAACAACATGGTTTCACAAACAGCTGACAACATGAATACAACAGAAATGAAAATGCTTCATTTATTGACACGTCACTCAGCAGCAGCTGTGATGGCCACAAAGAGAGTTCTGGTCCGGTGTGGCACAAAAACACAACATTTTCAAAAGATTTTGGCATTTTCAGTTACTTCTTTTTAAATCCAATGACAACACATAACCTTTTGTCCCTGTCTCACTTTCTCCGGCATATTATTAGACACACTTACCACATTTGCGACTGATCACTTGCCTGTAAGCTCCTCTGACCTCCTCAAGCTCTGCCTCCTTGTCTTCCAGCTGCCGTTTCAGCTGTTCCTTGCGTAGGCTCAGATGTTCCAGCTGCTCCTTCATCTCAGCTTGCTGGGCCGTTTCCTCCTCCAGCTGCTGCTGGAACTTCTTCTGGGCCTGGACAGCCTCCTCCCTCAGCTTACGGATCTGGTCGTCACGCTCCTGCAAGGACTGAACAGCAGGAAGGTGGTGGATGAGCACAGACTGTCTCAGACACCAAGTTTCACTGCCGAGTTAAGTTGAGCTGCGGTCACAGCTCAGCTGAGCCAGTGGTGGACTCAGTGGTGAGTTAAGGCTTTGAGTTACAGATCGGATAGCTGAGGGCTGAAGCATCATCAATAAGGGAAAAAAAACAGGTTTCAAAATACCTCTTTGAGTTTGCGAATGGTCTCTGTCTGGTCATCCATGATTTTGGCTTTGATTTTCAGGGCATCGTGGTCCCTCTCGTTCCGTTTCCTCTGAGCCTCCAACTCAGCAGTCAGCACCTCTATCCTGGCCTCCAGACGTCCACGATCCTGAGCCAATGATGCACCTGACAAAAGACAAAAAAAAAAAGTATATTACTGTATAAAAATGTATGTTATGATAGTTCATAGTTACACTTTGAAAGAGTGCCTAAAAATAAATGAACTGGCAGCGTAAGAGTGTGTGTTTGACAATTAACCACTAGATGGCAGGAGTTACTGGACCCAAATGAAATAAAACATCAGCTCAAACTGTCACATTAATCAAATCTCCTTCATATTGGCTCCATTGTAAATTCTCACATATTTTACAAGCCAAAGCAATACAGACAAGACTGCCAGTAAACAACTGAAACTGCCTTTCAGAGTGTCCCCTCACTATCCTACTGACTCAAGGTGCATGAGAAGTGTCCTCCTGGATCCCGCCCACCTTGCTGAGCGAGCTCCTGACCCCAGATCCTCCTCTCAGCCCTCAGACCGTCTATCACAGATTCCTGAGCTGTGAGTTGAGAGTACAGCCGCGCCTTTTCTTTCTTGTGCATCTCGAGCTGCAGGTCGAGACGCCGGTCCCGTTCCACCTCTGCCTCCAAGGAATGCAGACGGCTCTGGCAGAGGAACAGACACAGGCTGTATTAATGATCAACAGCCACCTGTCTAGCATGGCAGATGGAAAGGTATCTGCATGATTCAGTATTCATGATGTTGGAAAGTACTCAGTCTCCCACATGCTCAGGATGAACAAGTTTTGGAAAGGCAATAGTAGACGATACCCTGCTTGTCTCACAAGTAATATTTCAAACCCGATCAGGTGAGTATTTTATAAAAACACATTGTTGCTTTAGTACTACCTTGAGATCTGTGACAGCATCTTTTTTGGCTTTGATGAGCTCCGAGATGCGGCTCTTCTGTTCTTTCACCATCGATGTGAGCTCCTGCACCAGAGAGCCTGACTTCTTCTCCCTCTGCTGGGACTGAGTGAGGGTCCCCTTAAGCTCCATCAGCTCTGCAGTCATGTGATCACACGCCTCCTTCACCTACAAACAAAAAAAATAATCAAAGGTTTGGAAATGAGTAGAAGAGAGAAAGCTAATCATCATCATTGTCAACATTTGTCCCCCGTAAGATGTTTTATGAGTCATGGATTTACACAAAGTCGTTCTTTTCTTGAAGGTGAGGAGAAACTGCAAGTGGTGGCAATCAAGAACAAGATGACATTTTGTTCAAATGCTGAATGAAAGCACGAACTGAGTCGAATGCAATCCTTTGGAAAAGCTTTCCTACTGTGGTAATCACAGAGAAATTGTCCTGAACCAAATGATTCAAATTTAATCTCAAAGGAATCCACCAAGTCTTTTTAAATTGAGGTCAATTCCAGTTCAACCCTTTCACTTTTTGCTGCTCGGCGTAATCACTTAGCAGCCGGCCAGCATAGAGAAAATACTCAAAAAGTCAAGACAATCTTCCAGCGATTACAGGCCATCAGGATAGCGGGTGTTCATCTTTGCAAACCTCAGAGAAGCGAGCAGCCTCGATGGTTAACGCCATGCGGAACTCATCCTCTAGAGCGGCGTACTGTTTTCTGCCTTCTGACAGTTTCTCCTGCAGCTCTGCCTCCCTCTGGCTATGTCTCTGCTCCACTGATGACACCTCCTTTGCCACTGCCTCGCAGAAATCTGCCCCACCAGGCTGTAACCGCAACTCCAGCTGTTTTCTGTGAGAGGAAGGCAATCCCATGATGACGGAACATTGACCTGTATACACAGCTGCTGCGTATTTAACAGAAGAATAATAGCTTGCATGTTGTGATTGATTCAAAGAACATAACAGCCCCTTAAACGCCTCTGTAGAGACATGCTTTGCACAGAAACTAGTCAGTATAGTATGTATAGAAGCAGATTTTCAAGTGGAGGGGATCTTTCATATTTCAGAAGTAACCCAAACTCTTCTAACTTTAACAGACTTTTATATTTGCCTCATAGCTTAGGTCTCTGGTTCCAACAGAACTCTATCAGACTTGTCAGGTGTGTACCTGTGCTCTTGTTCCCTGGATGCCAGCAGTTCATGCAGCTGCTGCAGTTTGTCTTTGTGCTGGCGTACTGAGGCTCTCTGGATCTCCAGCTCTCTCCTCAGAGCTGCTGCCTTGTTCTCCAGCTCCTGGTACCGCTTCATCTGGGAAAGGTTTACACATGTTTTGTTGCAGCCTGTAGAAGCTGAAAAAACATTTTAACCTCTGAGCACATTAACTCTGTGAGCTGATGCAGTGAACCGCTGCATTGGTGTAATCAAATATTAAAGCCATGGGTGGACTCCGGTGGCAGGAAACTGGTTGTAACAGAAGTATTCTGCCAGATCTATATATAAAATGACCACCAACCGCATGTGAAGAACTCATCAACATCACCTGATTGAATAAAGTTTACACTATCTGTCAAACTGATTCATTTCCAGGGAAACAAACCAGCATCTGTACCTCTTCAGCCTGCTGGCGAGCCCTGAGTGCATCCCCATGGGAGATGCTTTCCTCCAGTCTACGCAGTGCAGTTTTGTGTTGCTCTTCACCACTGCGGGTCTGTTCCAGCTGCTGGGTTAGGGACCGACACCTCCCTTCCAGCTCCTCAACACGAGCCTGCACCTCACAGCGCCCCGATCGCTCTTTCAGGAGCAACTCTTTCAGTCTAAATGGGAAGGAAAATATACTAAGAGCGCGCAAGAGCAGCAGCAACTACAATTTCTACTTATGCATCACCAATAAAAATGAACAACTCCAGCAAAGACAGACATTTTCAAAATCTGGAACGGAGATGAGAATGTAAACCGCAGTCAGGCGGCAAGAAAGAAAAAAAGCCGTACACGATATAAACCCCCGAACTGCAGCATCGCCTCGTTCACAGTAGGCCCCGTCTTAAAAGTGCCTTGATGAGTCACCTCTCCGTAATCTCGTCTCTTGATGAGCACAGACCTCGACAGTATCAACCGCGTTTGCTGTCGTTAAAAAGTGACAGCTGAGATTGCTTTGTGAAAAGTGCAGACATCTGCGCGTAAACGCGCCTCTAATTACTCACTAATGCAGATTTATCTAAGAAGGGATGTGTAAACAAACACAGCCAGCAAGACCAGTCACACCTGGTGCTCTATCTGTACAGTGCAGACACAGCACGGCATCACGTGTAGCAACAGAGAACTGAATTTTTCATTCGTTCATGATAACTATTTCCTTTGGAATTTAAGTTATAGAATCTGGATGAATAAGTAGGTCAATGACCTTTGTACTAATTAGCTTCTTTTTTTTTTCTTTTTTTTTTTTAAATCACAAACAACTGCAGGCTTACTTAAAAATTTGGGGGTGGGGGTGATAATTGTGGTTTCATTATAGGCCGTGACACAAGAATAGTGCCAAATCTTAATGGAAGGATTGACAATCGTAGTTAAAGAATGAGACTGGCAGCCAGCTCGGGTCTCAAGAGAGTCATTACAAAAGATTATAAAAGTAGAAATGGACGAGCATCTATTATGCAGCTGACAAGAGAGACAAGCTAAATTATCCTTTTTTCACCATGAAATGTGGTTGAGAGGCTTTAATTAATTTGGAATCCCGTGTGTGCGGCGCATACACATCCATCTGTGCTTCACTCTTACCTGTCTGTGGTGTGCAGAGCCAGGCTCTGAAGGTCTTGTTCCTCGCTCACTCTTGTCTGAAGACCCTTCAGCTCCTCCGTCAGCTTCCGCGCTGCTTGTTCTGCCTTCCAGCGTCTCTCCCTTTCCTGATCACGCTCCTCCACGATTGTCTAAGCAAACATCAAAACACATGAATACACACCGAGAAAGGAAGCCACGATAAAGTCTCAGCTTATGTCACTTGGGCCTACTTCCTACCAGGACCGTGGCATGTTAATAAAGTGATGATTTTCATTTAGGCTCCAGTGTTAACAGATTGCAACCGAGCAGCTGGTGGTGTGGATAGCGATGCAGCAGTTCAGCACAGCAAGAGCAATCTATACACCACATTAATAGTGTCAGCTGGCTTTAGGGCTCTGCTATGGAGAATGGGAAAGTAAGTCATAGTGCATATGTTGGGAACGCCATCTTTTGAGAACGCTCTCCCGTTAGTTTTGTTATCTGGTTACCGTTTTGCTGGGCAAAAAGAAAAAAAAACTCTGATAGAGAAGAGAAGACATGAAGATGGGAGAGAAAAGTGACCTTTACAGAAATTAATCTCAATCTCCCTGCAAAGCAATGAGATCACAGATCCATATGTTGGACTGGATCGCCTACCCTGATGAACCACCTACACTCACACTCCTACACACTGAAAACTGAGTTTATGGACCAAGTGGATGCAATTTCAATGACTTCAAACATAAATCAAAGGAAGCTTATAAACAGTTGTTGCAGTGAGGGCAACATCTGCTAATCAACAGGCCAATTTGTTAGAAAATCTGATCCAGCAGAATCCTCCTTTTTCCCGCATATGTTTCAAAGTGAATTAATTGGAAGAAAAAATTCTAAAGGAAAATAATTTCCTAGATATCGTTTTCCCTTCTTGTGTGGGGAAAAACTTTTTCTTATTCGTTCCACTCAATAAAAACGTGGAAGCGGCCATTCAGCCTGCAGGTGAACTGTACCCTGTAGGTTTCCTCCTCCTGGATGGACTTCACCTCGCCTGTGGTCTTAGCTGCTCTCAAAGGCCCTTTCCTCGTTTGCACCGCTGCCTGCACAGCCCCTGCACCACCGCTCTTCCTCCTGAGCCCCACAGCAGACTTTGTAGTCCTCAGTTTATGATTCTCCTGATCGCTGCCAAAAAAAAAAATAAAAATAAAAGGTATTAAACCAGGTCTAAAATTGATTCTGAACTGAAGCGCTCTCAAGCGAATGTCTGGCTAAGTGAAGGTCAAACCAGAACACTCATTCACTTTTACAGGTAAGCAAACTTTGAACAACTTTGAATTGAATTTGGAGCTTATCTTGCTTTTGGTAGGGCAGCTGTGAACTTGCTAAAGTTAAATTACCCAATCTTAAGCATATGTTATCAGCGGTTGATAAAGGAAAGCGAGGGGGTAGATGGACCATGTAAGTGTGGTCCTTAAGGGGACAGTAATTTCTAACAGATAGAGAAGAAAATGTATCATCCCTTTCAGCTGAGATATAAAAGGATTTCCTCGATCATCAAGATACCTGATGATATTAAGTTGATACATGATGAACAAAATGAGAATACCCTCTGCTGCTCATTGTATTGGATTATATGGATGCAAATTGTGTCAGTAACTACATAATAAACGCATCGGTGTCAGCAAACTTTGGCGAGTGCGTGAATGAGATTAGCACTAAAGTTTCTCTCTGTGACTTTGTTAGAGTCCGTAAGTGCTTTGAAAGTCTTCACACAATCAAGTTTCAGAACATAAACCCAGAGTGCAAATGCAAGCATAATGGCAAAGATCATTTTCACACTAAGACAAACCAATAACTGAGACGCTGCTTCTGTGCAGACTCACCTGTCTGATCTAGTGCTTTTGCTCTCCTGAGTTGCTGTGCTCGATGCAACGATATTGTGACATTTGGGAAGCCTCGTGCGCCTCCTGTTTTCCTTTCCGCTGTCACACTCGCTTTCCGACGTGCGGTCTGTGTCCCTTTTTGCTTTATGGAACTTCATCTCAGAATGCATGGAGACTCTTTTACGAGCAAGGGCCTGAGTAATGTTGCAAAAATGTTTACAGTGTGTGAGAGAAAACAACGTGAACACGATGCAAAGATTATAGGCACAAAAAGTGGAATGAAGGGGCCATTCAATAACTGGTGTCCTAAAAAAAGTTTCATTGAAATTAATTTACCAGTGTTTTCCCTACAGCTGTCTAGGTCTGTTGGCTGCCATGTATGTTGTCCCAAGCATCTTGGAAAACTTGCCACATCTCTTTTGTGGACTTTGGCTGTCTGATAATCTCAGGCTGACTAAAGGATTTTGAGAACAGAGCTCTGTGAGACTTCTTTTTGAGGATGAAGATAGTTTTTTTTTTTTCATTTGAAACTGATCTGATCTTCCAGATGGCAATATGCAATGGAATCAAATATAAAACATCTATATGTAAAAAGTCCCAGTACTGCATTTAACAAATGGCTTGGATGCCGCCTCAGTGGGAGAAGTCAGTCACTGGCTGTATGCTGCATACAGCATGTCAAGCATAATCAGTCAACACAAACTTACATAAATTCTTCTTTATGAGTGTCTTTCAGCAGAGTAAATATGCACCTGCTGGATGAGCTGGGACACCTGGTGCTCCAGTTTCCTGACGCGTTCTTCATTTATGGCGTGTGTTGGAACAGCCTCAGTGGCCCCGACAGGCTGGGAGCTTTGGCTGGCTGGTTGTGTGACTGGCTGTGCGGCTGGATCTGTGACGGCTTCAAAGGCAATCTGCTGACGAAACTGAGTGAGCACCCGGTCAATGCGGGGTGTGGTGACAACACCTTTAACCTGCAATGAAAATTTTCATTCTTTTTTTAGAAGTTAAGCTTCTAAGTTTGCTTTAGGCAGCAATAGAGAAACAAAGTTTCAGGGTCATTCTGGCACAAAGAGCCCTGTCCTTGTTTTCCTTGTTATGATTTAAGAAAAACAAATGACTGGAATATGGTCAATATTATTAACAGATAATATAAAAATTGAAGATCAAATAAGTGATGATAGAATGGCATCAGAATCTACCGCTTCATTGTGACTTGTGTCAGAGGAGAGCAGGAAGTCCACATAGTCCTCCAGGCCGGGAATGTCACAGAAACTGCTTATACCAGGAGATGATGGATGCCTCAGGCGGTCCAAACCATCCAAAACAGAAATCTGTGGCAGCGATTCCATTACGATTTCCCAGTAACCTGCAGTAGATTAAAAAAAAATAAAAAATCCTTAGATGCACTACAGATGTACTTGTAATAGGACCTGAAAACAGCTTATGTAAGTTTATAGGCATATAAAGACAGCCAGTGTTTAAGAGTATGTAATTCTTGTCTTTATGTGGATGAAAAGAGACACTTTTCATCCACATAAAGAGACTCATCAACTGCTGCTGTGAATGAATCACGAACAAAAAGAAATACATAATGAGTGCACAGCATACCGGAAAGGATTTTTACATCATTACAGCTATTAATATAACAAATGACAAAGATGTGTGACCATAAGATTGACAAAGACAAAACAGATCAAAGTTATTGACGTTAGAAGCTGCCTGCCTGAATACGACTGGGGGCTGTCATTATACAGGGAGAAACAGATAGGCTTAAGACTATATAGATGGGTTCATCAAAACTGGAGAAGAAAGACCCTTTTGTTTGTAGCTGATAGTGCTGATGGCTATTAGAACACTTTGATTCAAATATTGAGGGAGGACATGGATAAAATCCTTTTTCAGTTGTATATTATTCATAACTGCTCGTGTAGAGCTTTTTCGGTAAGTGGACAAATGCCAGAGAGAATTGTTTGCTTTTGGCTAAAGCAGCAAACTAGATATGAATCAACATATTTCCCCACAGTGATAATCCCTCTTATGGATTTACAAGCTTAGTTGAGTAGAAAATTATTCTGTAACTGTTTTGATAATATAATTCTAACAAGAGTGTTAAACACTTGCTGTTTACTCTCTGTTAAGAGTTTATTCCTCACACACACAATGGTTCACTAAATTGTTGGTCAGACAACTCTGGGGGTTCACAGGAAATCGGCACCAGTACGCAGTGACGGTTTAAAATGGGCTTATTACCCCTCAACTTCATCATGTTTTCTGTGCAAAATAAGACTTTTCTTTTTTTTCTTCCACAATAATTCACACGCATTCGTATGTCTGGTACAGCACTAATTATAGTTAAACACTGTACTCCAAAACAGAAAAGGGTTCTGCCTACATTTTCTGTTCTTTTGTCACTATCAAATAAGGGGAAAAAAAATCAAAACGTTGCCTGAGAAGCTGGACTGTTAGAAACACTTGAGCCCCCACTGATGCTAAGGCAGCTCTCCTTTTTGAACACTTCTGTATACACTGTCAGTCTGGTTTGACTGAGCATGCCGAATGTATAAAATTTTTTTATTGCATCAGTGTGTTTATAAGCTTCATTCCTGTTCTTGATATGAGATGATTTATAGCATATCTGATTATGTAATGATAAACAACAAAGGTAGAGTTTCATCTCCTACCAGGTGAACCACACACAGGGTTGTCTCCTCCATCCTGGCTTAAAGTGACATCTCTTAAACCTTGTAATCCCAGCAGGCACTGCAGGAGATGATCGATGCTGTCTAGGTGGTTGCCATGGAGACTGAGGTGCTTCAGCATATACTCCGTGCCATGGAGATACAGCAGGCCTAATGAGGAGATGAGTAATAAATATCACTGAAGAGTTAGCAACATAGACTTCTCATTTGGTGCAGAAAAAGAAAACTCAGGCAGTGTGTGACTTACCAGTGAGGTTATTTATCTGATTGTAAGACAGGTTTAATTTTGTTAGGTTCACAAGGCCATTCAGTCCTGGTGTAAAGGAGGAGGACATTTAGAACTGGGTAATTTCATAGTTCACAGCAGTGACGGTAAACACTAGATACAGTGATAAAGAATTAAAACTTGAAGAATTTGTGCAGAGTGGAAAGACTTACCTTCTACCTTGGCGATTAAGTTGCCGGACAAATTCAAAGTCCTTAGGGAGGTGAGGGAACTCAGACCCTCAATCTTAGAAATGCGATTGGAGGAAAGGTCTAAATGCCGCAGGTGCCAAGCTGAAGTTAAACCCTCAATCCTCGGGATGTGATTGCAGTGCAGATTAAGAGATGCGACAGTAGGAGTCAAGGGAATATCTAGTAAACTATACAGAAAGCAGAAAAGATCAGACTCAAAGCAGAGGGTAAAACCATGCGTACAAACACAAGCTTTGCAAAAAAAAAATTAAAAATTAGCACATGTTCATGATCACTTTATTATTGATAACTTTTAACATTTTCTATAACTGTTAAGCTTGTGAAATGTCTTGATAAATGTAATTAAAGTCCATTAACGGCTCTGAAACACCAACAAATATCCAGTGGGACTTCAACAGTGGCGTGCTGTGAAACTACTAAAAGTGCTGCATTTTTGGTTATTCAAATACCATGAAATTATGAATCAATGAGAAAGATTACTGCTGATTAATTCCCTGACTGAATAATTATAACCACTAAAAACACTTTCCAGAATTGTTAGTCCTTAATGTGAAGCAAGATTTACTTAACCTTAACCTGGTTAAGGGCTCGATGGTGATGTAAATTGTGGGATAACTTCAATCAAACCAATTTTTTTAACTAAATATTTTTGGCTTTGGACTGTCAGTACTTGTATAATAAACTATCACTATTGTAAAAGAAGTTAATCATCTACATTAAAACGCTACAGATTCATTACTTAAGACATCAATACTGATAAATAGATAGATCAACAATTAAATATCATACTTTAATCAACTTTTCCCAATAAAAACAGACTTTCTGCCTTTACGTTACACGGGATTTGTTTTTGTAAAGATATTGTGTTAGTTTTGCATTACTAGAGGTAGAAACATTGGAGTTAAATGAGAGAATATGGGGCAATAGTTTTGCACAACTCAAGAATGACCTTTTCTTTGCTGCAAAAGTGGAACAACGTAAAAGAAGGGCTGTGATCAGACGTTACCTTGATACATTCCTATCAATAAGGCTGAGCTCCTTTTCCCCCATAACGACGATTTGTGCAGTCTGTCAAACCGTTATACATCAAGTCTGCTAACCAGAGTAACAAACCATGGCTGTTACATTACAATAAATGTTCGAAAGCATTCCTGAAATCAGCGAAGACATCCCAAAGTTTTTGGACCCGTTGCTTAGCAGCCTAGCCAAAGTTTAGCTACCATCGATCGAGCTCACAGGAGGCTAAATCATTACGTGCCGTCCATTAACAGCAGTTATAACGGCTGGAACAGCTACTTGGTCGCTAACATTTTGTTTTTGAACTGACATACTAATATGTAAAGAGTTAACAAGAGCATAAGCTGTAGTTGCTCATTTACAAAGAATTAAACTCGCCGCTACTGAGGTTACACTTCCTGTTTACATGACGTTGTTAACGGTCACTCACATCCGGGAAAGTTTAGATTGCTCCGCCCACTGAAGATCCCATCCAGACTGTAGGAGACCTAAAAGGTCAGATTATAAAAGTGAAACAATCAAACAGAACTAAACAAGGAGATAATATCGTCAGCAAATTGACTTGCTGATTTTTTTTATATCCCTGATATAAGCAGTAATGTCTAAACAATTTACTCTCAAGAGAAAACGAATATTAACTTCTTTCCATTTGTATATGTTTTGGATCTTATGGAGGGGTCAGAAGTGAACAAGATAAATGGTTATTGTAAGTGACATTATCACTAGAGCAAGATTTTTTGTAAACACACCGATTATTTTAGCCCTACAGGCAATATGATAAATAGATTAATATTAAATTAATGTACTACAACCTCATAATATGGTTTATATTGCCTCACAAAATGAACCATTCAGTAGCCATGTTGAAAGTTAGTATTATTAACCTTATGGATGGAATTTGCTCAATTATCAAGAGCTGTTCGAGTTGTAGTTTCGGTGCAATCTGTTGGTTTCCTTAGCTAGGAAATTGTTTTTGAATTGGCTTTGTATGTATAAATTGGTCTAATTTTGAATTTAATTAATTGGATTTGATTTGATTATGATTACAATGTATTAGACTCTAATTGGCTTGACAGACTATGTTCTCAACCACTGTCTTGAAGATCACTTTCTAAGGTTCATTAAAAGGGATGTAAGCTGAAAATATATCATCTAATGTAGTATGCTACATTACATCAGTACCAAAGCAACATTTTTATAAATCAATATAATAAAGGCATAAAAAATATAGACATAATGCCATTATATATGACAAAATTATTTTTTTATTAGTGTGTATCTGTGCATTCTCGCTTTGAAAATTCATTTCGAGAGAAACTGAAGAAAGCCATTGATTAGATATGGAAATCGCAGAAAACATCATACTAGTTTATTTGTAGCTTTCTCTGCTTGATTATAAAAACACATCATGTGGTGCATGACAAACACATTATTTTATAACAGGAGAGTTGTGGCTTATGAAAAAAGAGTATTTGTTTATCAGAAGGCTTGAAAAATTCCCTCTACATAAGGGATATTCCAATATAATATAATATAATATTCCAATATATTGAACATCAAGATGTAGGTTTCAAAATGTTATTAATATTTTCTTATAAAACTTCCTGTTTTCCTGTTGATGTATGATCATGCTTTTTTTTTTTTTTTTTTTAAACAGAAGAAAGCAGGGAAAATTTGAAGCAAGTTCCCTTTTTTCACTTCACTCATTTTTGCAAATAGATATCTCTTTTTTTCTTTGGTATTGAGATAAACAAAACAACAAACAAAGAAAGGCTATTTTTAGTCATGAATGACAACACCCTTGTCTTGAAAGTATCATGGAAATCAATTAAAATGCCTGAAAAATCTGCTTAATTGTGTGTGAAGGGGATAAGAGTCACACTGAAACATATCAGCTCTGACTGCATAGAACAAACAGGGAAACATTAGGCTGATTATACAAGACTGTCTTTGGGAATTATTTACAGAGCGTTGAATTAAATGCAGATGGATTCTTTTATGCATGCTTTCCCTCAGATATAATTCATAAAGCTTCCACCATTTGCAATGTTTTTGACATATAGGACTGAGCTTTGCATCTTCACTCACTTACAGTTGGTCACAGATGAATCGCAAAGATTCTGACCCCTATTATACTCATAATTCCTCCAGCAGTTTCACAAGCCAGTGATTGATTCAGTTAATCTCACACTGAACAAAATGATAGCAGCTGCATGACTGATCATTGTACTCAGTGGCTGGTGGCCAGCTCTGATTTGCCAGCTCAATTATACCTGCAACCCAGCCCATGACCCTCCTTAACCTTTGAAAATGATGATCTGGTGCTAATGAAGTGACTGAATTAGAAATACCATCTGTTGCCACCAGGCCATCCCATTTTTCATAATATGTAGTTTTCAAGGGCACAATGTATTTAAAAATAAAATAGACAGACACACTATTTGGGGACTTTCATTAGTATGATGCAGTCTTAAGACAAATACAAATGCTAAATCATGGCTGCTTATATTATTCTGAATAATGTTAGATAAAATCAACATAAGTACATATTATGATATTCAAAACTTGATTTTGAGGAATTCATTTCAATTGGGTAGGCCTACATTGTAATGATTGTTGCTTGAAGAGTACTGGTGGTATTTATCAGTGAAGTAACAGGTTTGCTACATGAACCCACTTACACAAAATTCCTCTTCAGAAAAAATAAATAAATAAAAAAAAGGGCAAATACTTCCACGAATAAACAATTGAGGAATGTTTTCCATGTCGTACAGTTTCTATCTTTTCCAATGATGAACTTCAGATGGTGCTTTAAATATAAATGTAAACACACCAAATGTTGACCCTATAGCGACACTAGTTAGGGTTATTAGGAATAAATTATAGACCCGAGAAAGAAAGTGACGCCCCCCCCCCCCTTTTTCTTTTATGAAAATAAAAGCCACAGTACACAAAGTTGTTTGGATGGGATCAGGTTTATGTCCAAAAAGTCTCATAATCTCTGGATGTACAATAGATGCAGTGAATACAAATGATCCATAATAGTCACACCTCTAACATGCTGACAGAAACAAAAAAAATTGAGCGCAAAGATTTCAAAATGCTTCTCATCTTGTAGAACAAATGATAAACATGATATGCATCAAATACAGAGTGGAGACATTGCGAATAAACCAAATGTACGCATAAAACGAATCACATTATTAACAGGTGCCAAAGAAAGTGCTTCTCTTACATTCAGATTTAGCTCCTTGGCTCTACATTTTAGATTTAGCCGTATCTTGGCCGGTCACTGTTTTCAATGCACAGAAACAGAAACAAACATTGAGGTACAACAAATGAGATAATTCAATTTTCAACTGTTCACGTAACTGTATTTTTATGCACAATACAGGCCATAATATAGTAAGCACACGATATACTGCATTGTCCGTATTTTTCAGGAAAGCAATCATTCTGAGGGGAAATCATGGATTGCTCTTTGCAGTTGATCTTGCAGTGGTCTGGAGAATATTCATACCCAGCATTTCGATGAAACGCATCCGGAGTGTCACATTTCAACGAGGCAAACGAGCTGCAAACAAGTCTGAACCTCTTCCTCTGCTGTCAGTCACTTCCCTCGCTGTTTCCTTTATTGTAAAACACGCCCCCCTTGATCAAGAAGGTTTTGCTGGTATCCATTCAGACAACTTCTTGCTCTTCTTTTGCTTCTTTTATTCCCCATCTTGGTAAAATAAAAGCAAAAATTAAATAGGCAGCAGGGAAATTTGACCCATTTCTTTTTTCTTTTTAAATAAAAAAAAAGGTATTATTTTCCATATTCTTTTATAGTCTATGTAGAAAAGATGAGTGCAGTCTCTGTTTTATCTACCTACATTTGTCATGCTAAAAGCAGAAGCAGACCAATAACATTCAACTAAACTAATGCACCTGGTATTCCCGAAACAAACAATTCTGCCATCAACTTATCAATCTCTCACATTCAGGGCACCTTAAGAGAGATTGCTGTTCATTGGCAGTCGAGGACAGCAGGGAGGAAATGTCAGCCAAGAGGCTAATTAAATCTCATAGCCATTTGCTCATATAAAGAAAATCTAAGATTCAAATGTCATTTGATGGAAAAGTGCAAATGGCAGGGAGTCCTATCTATGCATTGATATTGGTGACTGCAGAGAAGCTGCTGCTTCTTTTTCCTCCCTGACAGAAAGAATGACAGGCCATCAAGAAAAAACAGTGGTGGATTAAACTGGAGAGTGAAGAACTGCATTTCTCCATCTCTCAGTCTCCTTAAAGACCGTTTGAATTGCTGCTGCTGTGGAGGTTGTTGGGCTTTAAAAAGCAGCCATTGTACAGCTGCCTTCCAAACTGTTTTCCCAAAATGCAATAGGCAGTTCATTGTTCCACGGCATCATTAGAGAAGAGACAAAACACTGACCTTATTCAGTTGTCAATGTCGGATATATGGTTCTCCATCTGCAATACAGGAAAGAGATAGAATACGACACAATTGCCAACATCAGTGGAATAACCTGGTATCCAATCTTCTATTCTAAATCTGTAAAATCTAATCAGAAATTCATGCCTTCAGTAGGTTTTATAGCCAAAGTGTGATGATTTCCATGGAGCACAAATGGCTACATTTCAGAAAAAATGGCTCCAAAGTACACAACATTGGGATAAAAGCTTTGACGCCAGTCGCCTGGTGGTTCTCTGATTGGCAGAAACTATAACCCAGTGTTTCTTTTTTTAATCTTCTCCCAGCTTGAAACATATGTGGTTTCTCATGTTTCCAAAGTATTTTAGTTGAATTCCATATAAAATAAAGTGCTTCTATGATAAAAAAATGTTTTTGACATTTGTGAATTGATTCAGTCTTCCACGTCCACATCGCAATACATCGTAGATTTAATTGTTTCTCTAGAACCCCTGCTTGATTGATCTGTTTTTGGTTACCATAGAAACACCATGCCAGGCAGAGAGAGTGAGCCTCTGGGACTATGGCTATAAACTGCCCCTTTTAATGTGATGAAAAACAACAAATTGAATTTTTACAATAGTCTGCACTTATAGAATCATCCCTCCATCTATTTTCTACAGCTGCTTAATCAAATTAAGGGTCACAGCCTTGGAACCCATCCCAGCTGCCATTGGGTGAGGGGCAGGGCACAGCCTGGACAGGTCACCAGTCTTTCTGAATCATACCTTTGAATATTAATTTTTTTTTTGTGCCAACAGATCACTCAAAGCATTATTTATTTTTCAGTAAGATATCAGTAATTCTTGACCAAAACTATTCTTACAGCATTCCAGCGAGGAAATTTAAATCTTAATGTTTGTTGACCATCTACACAGATAATGAGCCGTAAGAAAGAGAAATCAGATACATTACATCTTCTAAGGGAAAGATCACCATAGAAGATAATGGATCTGAAAATCGAGCATAAAATGCATGTCACACATCAAGCTCTCATTGAAACCGTCGGGCGATCAAGGCAGAACTGTGACATCACAGAGGTGTTTTCCAGTTGGTACACCTGCAGTACCCGACCCGTCCCAACTGCAGCTGCCACACAGCTTTGAGGTTTTAATGCTGGTGACATTTTCCAAGATTTCTAACCAGCATGCATTGCTTTAAGACCCTCATGCAACACATGAAGCCAGCACACCGTTTCAATCCGTATCATTTTCCAGTTTTCTGCACCCACCTCTCCTCCTCCCAGCTTCCCAATCAGTCCACTTGTCTGATTACCATCAGCAGTATTCAGACTTCCAGCTGCTCCAGTTTCTACAGTCTGACTATACAAAAACTGCTGATTCTGTTTTAACTGAAACTTTTTGTGCACAACCTACCCCTCTGTGTACATTTGGGTCCACGTTTATGCTTACTCAAAGCTCATTGTTGAACACAGAAACTGAGTATTATACTTTTGTATTAAAAAGTTTTAAAATGCTTTTGATTTTCCACAACATAATAGTTGTTTTTAAGTCTGTAATTCCTAATATATTATTAACATTCATACAAGTCATTTTCCAAACATGAACTGTATAATGTAAAGAATTTATAGGAATTTATTCAACTACACCAAGCATACCCAAACAAATATTTACTGATCATTTTTTAAAAACAGTACTCTAGACGGATTTAAATTAAGAACTTCATGATTCTCTTTATTAGCCCAAAAAAAAAAAAAAAAATAATATATATATATATATATATATATATATATTTTTTTTTTTTAAATCTATTGGATTTAAATGGCCATTTGTTTTTTCTACAGTATATTTTCAAAGAAAACACAGGCACTGTATTGGCACATATGTCACCAAATCATCCTTTTAAAACCCAAGATTGTGGCTTTAATCTTACCAAAAAATGCTTGGCTGACGCAAACATAAAGTGACCGAGCGCAGCTCTACACATACATTAAGGTACAAGGAGACATTGTTGAGTTATAGACACACAGTAGCCTAGTTGAGCACATTACTTTGCCTTTACTTCAGAAGACTGAAGTAAAGACACTCATTCCTTGTTGAAACTGTAAACGTCTGCTTGGCTTGCTCACCATGTCGCTGGTGCCTTCATCTTCAAAGTCGTCTTCACCGCCGTCAGTCATCTCACCCGCCTCCACGTCGGCTGTCCCCTCCGCTTCCTCTCCACCAGAATTGTCTGCTGCGTCACCATGGAGACGTTCGCACACCTCCTCCTGTTTCCTCTGCATTTCTGACAAAAGACAAGACAGAGGGAGAAAGAGTATCAGTAATTATCAGACATCTTAGATTAACTCACTTTTATTGACAGAGGAACCCGTCTTTCATACAAGCTATTTGATAAATCTTTTACATCTTTCTGTGTCCCTGCCCTCTCCCCTAAAAGACCAAATGTCTTTAATTTCAGTACGTAGCGAGTATTCTGTGTCTACTCCATGTGTATAAATCTATCAGACAGATCCTCCCCTCTGCTCTGTCAAATCTTACCGGCATCAGATCGATGTTGCCTCTCAATCTTGTCCAACCTTCCAAGCAGTGAGTCAATCTTTGTTTTGATCTGCGACAACTCCCTCTTGATTGTTAAGAGATGGTCTGTCTTCACTGCTAGCATAGATTAATACATTTAAAATCCACAATTAATGTCAGACACAAAACCAACTTTGGTGATCAAACATTTCTCGTTAGCCATTGTCTCTGCTAAAGGTATGTGGCCAATGCACAAGGCATGCTGAGAAGAGACATTTCACTGTACTGCATTGTGGGAAGAATACTGATCAGTATCTGTGAGAGTTTGAGCAGCACAGCAGCAACCTTTGGACAATCAGACAAACACATTTTCTGTTTAAAACACTGTTATTATTTTTGGTAATTGCTATACTAACACCAACATTGTGTAAGAGATGTGGTTTTATTTGAATTTTAAGCATAATTTTTCCACCTATTTGTTAACTTTTTCAGTCTGCAATTCAATGCTCGGACAGTAGCTGCCAAAAGATGCAGAAATTCATCAGGAAGACATGAAAGACATGAATAACATTACATCTAACTGGATTAACCATTTTTAATATTAAAATAGTATCGATAAGATGCAGCAGGTGAAGAATTAAATTCTGATTAAAAAAAACAAAACCTACGATAACTTCAATAACAGTTACTAACCTTTGTTCTCCCCTCAAAATAACTGATTTAGACAGTTTGGCGTCCAGATGCTCTAAATGAGCAACAGAGAAGTTGGAAAAGTGAACCGTTTCAACAAAAAAGCAACAAAGTAAACATACGTTTTGGGCCAGTGATGGAGGAGCCCATGTTGAGTGCCCGGGACGATGTAGAGGAGGAAGATGATGATGAAGAACAGGCCCTGACGGGAAAGGAGGATTTGGCTCTGCGAGTGGATGGAACGACTAGCCGTGAACGTTTGATGGGGATCACAGCTCGGGTTGGGGGCACAACACGGCCGTGGTACTCAAACAGTCTGAAGACATATGAAAAATAAAGTGGGGCTACAGAAATGTTCCAAAGGTACAACAGTGAGATAAAACATTTGTAAAAAAGGAAGGAAATGTAATGAGGAGTAAAATCAAAGTGTTCTTTGAGCGACAAGAAAAACAAAATCAGAAAGATGTTTGAATGATAGAGGCAGATGCTGAACATTTCCACAGCCGTTCAATAAAATCCTGCTCCGTGTTTTCCAAAATATGTCAAATTGCCAAAACAGCAATAATGGCTCAAAGCTGAAAGAATCACATCTTCTGGATATTACAAAGTGAAGGAAGTAAACAAACCAATGAAAATGTTAGAACCAAGATACATTCTCTGCCTTGGCAGAGCAAATGACCAGCCAGGGGACTATCTGACATTCAGCAGATAAAAGCATCATTAGTAAGCCCGACGGAGAGAAATAAAAACCGCCTCAATATGACATTCATTATGCCTGTAACAATGTAGTTACTTTGCCTCGAATGGAAATGTAGCCACTCTCTTAAGATCGGAAATAGGGAGAAAGGATTTGTGCAAAGTTTAAAATACCAGGTGGGAGAGGAATTACTGACAAAAGAAGTGAAAAGTTAAAAAGACTCCAAGTAAACTAAGTAATGTTTCTTTTTTCTTTTACATACCTGCTGTAGAAATCATCTCTGTAATAGTCATAGTCAAACTCGTAGCCACTGTGAACACATGAACATATTTTCAGTAAAGGAACGGTTTGGAAAGGCATCCTTGTTCTGATTAATAAATGAGACGAACGAACGTTTCCTTTCGTCCAGTAAAACTAAGATTAATTAGGTAAGACCTCAACTCTGATAGACTCCAGCCTAAATCAATAAAAGACGACGCCATATGCAGAATGTAAACATTGTAGTTTGTGATACTTCATACGTACATGACTTCAAAATCTGATATAAAAATAAACAAGTGTTGGCCTATTAAAAGCAGTGAAACATAGTCCTGTGAAACCAATATTAAGTATAAATTGAGCAAACAGAAAAAAAAAAGGCTACGATAACAGGGTGAAGAGCTGGTGTTGGCGTGTGGTGGGCATCAGAATGGTCACCACTGTAGCAGAGAACAGCTGTAGCTGCCTAATCATCTTTCCTACAAACAACTTCAAGGGTGAATGGGTTCTCACATGTTACTTAATACTTGACCTCCTATTGTGAATCAATCACCACTGTGAAGGCCAGGTTCACACTACAAGATTTTAAGCCTGACTTTCCGTCACAAAGCCATTAGACAAACTGTGTGGAGGCAAATTGAAATTTGACCTGCAGTCACCAACTGCAATAAGTGAAGACTTTGTGATTTGCGAGGCTTGCAGGCATGTCCCTGAATCCATGGAACTTGCTTAAACAGTTACACTACTGTCTTCTTGTTTTTAAAATCTGCCTGAATTAAAACTTCGGCAACCCTGTCAGGTGCACACGTTTTAAATCAGCTCAGTGTCCGTGAATGGCTTCTTAGTTTTGGATCGGTTCCAGGAAGCTTGCAGCGATGCAGCTGTTGCACTCACTTGTGCCGAACTTGATTTACAGATAGTTGAAACGGAGTCGTGCTTGCCATCTTTTGTTGGTAGCTGACATTAACACTGGTTAATTGACACTGGTGGCATCTGAAGTGCTGCCTCACATTATCTGGTTTGCAAACATATACTGTCTGCGGGCAAATCAAGCATATCGGTTTAACATTTGTGTGATCCGGCAAACAGAGAAAATAATGATTAAACAAATGTAAGAAAAAATAAATAAAAATTTGTCCAGTCAACTAAAACTGATTATTTTCTAGGTGACTTTTTTTTCCTTTTTTTTTTTTTTTTTTTAAAAGCAATGTTTCAAGAGAGTCGATAACTGTGACTTACTGACAGTGAGGACTGTGCACTATGCACTTTACGGCGTATAGGTGAGAGGTTAAGTGTGCAAAACGGCAAAATGAAATAACTTGGAGCAGCGCACTAACTTCTCAAAACTATTACATGAAAGTTCTAATAAACAGGTATTTTGTTTCACTCCTTGTGCACTGGTTCTGCTTTGATTCTAACGAGATCATACAAAAAGAGCCGATGGGCAACAGATAAAAACAAAAAACAGCATTGCTCTAACTGTGCAGGAATTGCCCGTTCCTTTGTGAGCTTAATAAGCTCCTTGCCTTCACGGGAGGATCACAGGCACAAATCTTGTAGCAAACAGGGTGTAGGTGCACCAGAAAAGTAGTTCAACAAAGGAATCTCCAGACCTGTAGAGTGAGGAGAGGGGTCTCTTGGTGCCCATCTTTGGCCTGTACGGTTTTGGTTCTCCTGCCATGTTGATATCTAGAAAAAAAAAAATAATAATAAATAAAAAGTCATGACAAGACAGATTGTGAGCTGATAATAAACAGAAAACATATCTTCATATTACAAGTAACAGCTACTGTGAAATACTGCCTGGGGGTAGTGCTTTAAATCCTAAAGAAGCTTTATGAAATGCTAATATAAGCGCATGTAATTTCCAACACAAGAGATCATATCTCATATCTTCACACTTTAATTCAGGCTGGAGCCTAAATTGAAAATGCATTGAAATGACAGGTTTCTATCCTAATTAAATCTGTATCCATATGTCCTTATTGAAAATAAGCAGAAAAATTGAGCGAAAAAAAACAACAACTTAATTATCTATGCAATTCCATTTCTATCAATTCTTATTATCACTGATGGAAAATAATACCTTTTTTCAGAAATGCACCAATTGAAATTCTTATGGCATTTTGATTCCCAACAACTGTGATCAACAATATTTTAAACTTAACACTTGACAGTAAAAACCATTGATGATAGAGCACTTATATGTTATGCAAATATGCACCAGGCTACATGACATCCTCGTGCTCCAGTTTCCTGAACAGGAGATGTTTGTTCAAAATCTAACAGAAAAGCCATAACAGCATATCCCCCTTTATGTGCATTTACACAAGAGGAGAAAAAGAACATTAGTTCTCTCTAAAAGCCAAGCTCATCTTTATTGTTTTTACCATTTGAACTCCGTAAGGTCCCTTTAGCTTCATTCAATTAGCATGAAAAGTGCTATACAAATGAAGTCAAACTGATTGATGTGCATGGAGTGTTTACTGACCAAAGAAAAATCTGATTTGCAGTATTGAATATAAAAAGTAGACAAGAGGAAAGTGTGTGTCATTTGATCATAGAAGGTTTGATGCCATTTAAATGCATTAGATTAATAATTTTGTGATATGTTTTTCTTTCAGTGTTACTTTTTGTTTTAGCTCATTATATATTTAATTTGATAAGGGTGGCTTTTGTTCCAAATAAACACATTTTTTAAAATGTGCTGATTAATAAGGCTTGAAGACTTGAGACAAAAAGCTGTACATGTTTTTTTGGGAGAATAAGTTAATTAGAATGAAACAATTGGTTGAATAAAAGAAAATTAAATCAGTTATTATCTAATCATTTAGATCAGATAATGATAATTAGCATCATTTAAATGCCAGAGCCTTTGTTGTTACTTAGTGTTTTCCTGTAATACAAAACCAGAGCTGCTGCAAATATGATTTAAATTTTCTTAGATTTCTACAAAATGCCCCAAAAAATTTGTTGACAAAGAAGCACAAAAGCAGATAAAGAAGCAATAACCAAACTTTTATTGGAAGGCGTTTTTTTTGTTTTAGAGCTCTTTAAGCACATGTAGTCCACTGTGTGATTAGACTAACCCGGTGAATTGAAGTACAAAGAATCAATTAATTTAATGATTTTACTTCAGTGCACTGCAGTCCAGACAGGCAGTGAAACCTTTGTAAATGGCACTGTGACAACTGAGATGCTGATTGTGCATAAGAAGAGTTTAAAGTCAATGTTGGGACACTCAGTATAACAAGTAGAAAAAACGACAATAAAAGAAATCCCCTTCAAATGCATTAGCAGACTGCTGCAAATCATCTGCACACAGCTCACAGCATGACTGACAGCCCCCTCCATCTGCCAACAACTCTAGAGCGTTAAACCCGGTCTGTATTGCTGTGTTTACTTTGTCAGCTTGTCTTCTCTGCTTCTGCTCAAAATCCGCTCAATAAGCCCTGAATGCTGTTCAAGGTCATGCACAAAAACCTAAACAAAATTCAAACATCTTCGTTCCATGCGTACACATGGATCCTGAGCGCAGGAGAGTTCACTCTCAGATGGATGAGTCACCCTCGAGTTGCACAGATAAAACTTCAGCTTTGGGGATCATGCAATAGCAAATGTTATGATCGGGTTTTGTTTCTTCCACTGGAAGAGATTAGACTGAAGCTCTGAGCTGGAATGTTAACTTAGAAATGAAAGAATGCAGGACGTCTCGGACATGCTTCTGATTTGCTCTGGCCCTTCTTTTCTCTCACTCTCACATTGACAAACACCAGCCGCTGCACTGGCGTCTGAATATTCAAACAAACAGCAGATTAACCATGGAGCCAAGGCTTTCCTATTCTGTCCCCCTTCTTTAAATTCCCTCCTTTTGTTCCTAATGGACTAATTGAGCGGGGGATGTGCCAGTGGCTCTCAGGTGCATGGGGACAGCTGTATCATTATCATTAGGGCACAGGAAGACATGAGGAATGGTTTGCATTGTAAAGCCTGCTCTCCTCTGGTCCCCTGCTAGGGTCATTAAAGAGAGCAGAGCATGAAAAAGCACTCTAAAATTAACAGTGCCACCCCTCCAAACCCTGACAGACACACACTGAGTGTCTGATTAATTACAGTCATTACACTAATCATATATAAAAGTGGCATGAATAAGAGTGTGGGTATTCACAGACTGAATTGTTTGTATATATATATATATATATATATATATACATAAAAAGTTGAGGCTGGGGATAGAGAAGACAGAGCCTGTGTTGCTAAGCAATACCCACTTAGGACTTGATTGATACTATAAACAGAGCCGCATCACATTTAGATGTAATGTAAAGTGTAGCCTCAGTATTTGCCGAGGCCATAATGAGCTGCTTATATGCTGCAGAAGCATCTTCGGCACATGCAAAGCAGAAAAACAAATAAAAAGTAAAGTTCTGAAAAACATCAACTGCTGAGAGCTTCTCCAGTTGCAGCTTTAAGAAAGGCACTTCTTTCTGTCAGAGCAGACAAAGTCCATTTACAGTAGGCCTATGATAAGAGTGTAAAAGAGAGAAACTCACATTCCATCTGGATCTAAACCAAGTATTGGTTTGAATTTTAATTGCCAAATTCTGAGATAAAACTAACTCTTTAGTTGCTTAATCTCCAAATGTGCTCAGCAGCTTGTTACGAACTATGGCTGCTGTTAGGTGCTCTGTAAGTAGTAGTAGTAAGTAGCACCAGGTTTTATCATTTTCTCACTATACAAAAAAAAAAAAAAAAGAATTTTGAATAAAGAGAAAATATTCTTTGAGAGAGGAAAGTGTGATGGCTGTAAATAAAATCAAAACAATGGAAAATAGAAAAAGAAGTAAGCAGTGGAAAGAAGCATGGACGCCAGTGACAACGTTAAGCAGATACTTCCTACACACTGGTTTTAATATTGTGGCTGATCACCAACAGGTAATGCGATTAACACTGCTTATATTTTACATTGCAATTTCCTGCTGGGAAAACCTGCATCTAGGCAGGATGCAGTCACATGATGGTTGACATTGAAGGTCCTTTGTTCCCACAGCCATAAGGCTTTATAACAGTGACTGCTGAGTTCTTCTCAAATTGATTGATTGATTTTTATTTATTTGTTTATTTTGCCATTTATTATTATTTAGTTAGTATAGTATTATTATTGTTGTTTTATTGTTGTTAATTCAATCATTGTAAATATTTAAAAAAAAATGTTGAACTACTTGACGAATTTGAATTTCCCCCATTGGGGGATAAATAAAGTATTTTTCTATTCTATTCTATTTACAATCTTTTTTTTTGCCGACCAGTCCCACCTGCACATGGCAACAGAACTCCAGCACAGTAGCAACCTTCACTGCTGTCCCAGCATGACAGCAGTGGGCCCTGCAACAACTGCTTAGGAAACACTCAAAAAATGACAGTGTCGCAGGTGTTCACCCAGCTTCCTAGCTTCTTCAGATACCAACCTGAAGGGTCTTCAATCCTAAAAGACTCACAACATACTGTGCCCAAAAGATCTGCTGTCAGTACCAGACAGTAAAGGACACCTTCAGATGTTCTTCGTAAATGTCCTGACAAATCAGACCTCAGAGTTTCATAATAAGGAACTAATCAATAGGTCTGCTGGTGGCTGATTAGTGCATCTTTGATTTTAGTCCTTTAAACCACAATGTTGACTAAATGCCTTATCTTGAATCAAGATAAATAGAGTTCATAGTTAGGATGTCAGAGCTGTAGAGTTTACAGATAGAGGTGAAAAGCCTTGATAAAGTGGGTTTCAAATGCAAAATCATGTACCGTTTCCATCTACAACACTTAAAAGGTAGGGTAGGAGATCCTGGATTTTGAGTCCAGTGAAGCTGCATTTTGAAAATACACAGGTAAAAAGTCCTAACCCTTTTCTTCACTTTCCCCCCGAAGGCACGCCTCTAGAGTACATCAACGCGAACGAGCACGAAGGTGCACGAGCGCTGTTCTGACAGCAAGCATCGATCGTTGCCGTATTTAGTATTTAGTATTTAGTATTTAGTATATGCTAACTATACGTTTAATAATGCTAGGTGCTAGCCAAGCTGGCTCTAGTTTAGCTTCCTGCCAAGCTTCTGGACGCGTAATTCGTTCATGAAGAAGTGTACGCGCACAGGGGGAAGGAGGGGGAGGGAGGAGCAGATTGCAGTTTGATAGACGGCATCAGAATCCAATCATTGTTAACGGTCCGTTCAGTATGATTGGACAGTGTTTTTCCTAGATTGTACGTTCTAGAGGCCACTAAAACTTTTCATATTTATGTCAAAACTTTTAGTTGCAATGGGGGTGTGAAGAGTATTTCAAGCAATATGTAAAAAATTGCTCCAGAAAAAGAACCCCTACCCCACCTTTAAGTAGTTATTTTGGGTCATTAAAACGAGTCGTCGGCAGGATAAACTCTCCAAACTGGGTTACGAAGATAAGTTTGCAACATGTCAAATAAATGAAAACAAACCACATGACTTAACACAATGAAAAACAAGGCGAAATAAAGCACAGGGGACAATGGAAATGGAGACTTTTCAACAACTAAGAGTGTTGTTTTCAGTCTCCAGACATCAGAATTCAACATGAAAGCACCAATTGCAAATTTTCCAAGACCTCATTTCAATTAAGCGTCACCAACAGAAAGGATTTGTCTGAGTTTGGTAACAGTTTTATACATCCACACTGGATCCTGAAACCATCACCACCTCTGGGGCCTTTTGACTCATTTCGGACTCATTCATATTAATGAAGCTGAGTGCAACATTGTGCTATTGCATGTGTTTATCAGTTAGACCTCTCAGCTCAGTGTGCCCTTGAGCAGTGTGCCACCTCTGGTGGTGTGATCATTATAGCTGGACTGGGCACGCACAATGATAAAGCGCACACACATAATTCTTAAACCTCATTTTGAATGAGTCTGGTTTAAAGGAAATAGCAGCATAATGTGGTTCTTCTATTGAGCGAAGCACAAGCTGAATCCTTGTCTATAAGTGGGCTTACTTTGATATGTGCATAGCGCACATTTAGTTATGACTTTACAAAGCAACTGCACGTTTGTTCCTTAATTTGTGGCTCCAACATCACGCGTTGTGTGATGCAACAATATAACTCCAACAGATTTAGGCACAGTAAGTGTTGTGATAACTTGAGAAAAGAAACAGGAGAATCTGTTTCTTTCCTTTGCGATTATTTAAACACAATCTTTTAGTAGGCAAAGGATTGCTCCTGGCTCTGAGCAAACACTATCTCGGTGGTGACATGCAGCCTGAGTGCAGGGGGAGCTGTATTTGATTAAGAGATCATCCAGGTACCTGTATGAATACAAATATGTGCCTGAGAACATCCTGCATGACAGCAGTCTACAGATTGAATCTACACCCCCTTTCCACGCCCTGTAAATTTGATAGACAAGACTTGAATAATCTACCATCTCGGCTCAAGGGCACAGGCTCTTGTTTCTTCAAACAGGGCAGGGTGACTGACAGGTTGGAAAAGCTGAAACCGTGAGACTGCCAAATTTATACATATTTGCATTCGATTGTGTATTCTTGTGAGGATGATAACATCCAGGTCATATCACACTGAGCTGCTGTTCGAACCAGTCAGAATGAAGCTGCAGCCTCAGTGCAATTATACCTACACGCTTTTGTACAAATATAAAATATTTTTTTCATGTCGGAATAATTGTTGTTGGAGTAAGTTTCTTTTTCAGTTCAGGACACACAGTTTCACATGAACAAACTCCCAGCCAAATACAGTCGATGTTTAAATTCTTCCGTGGCATGAAGATTTCCAGCTTTTGAGTATCTTACCGACCAATATGCCATTAAATCTGGGGAAACAAAGATTATTTTTCTTTGCGATCTAATAAATTACTAACCAACACACTTGCCCCAGCACTCATGTTCATAAACACCAACAGAAAAAACTAAAGTCACTATACAAAATTTTTTTTTTTTTAAAAAAGGCAGCATAAATTCCAAATGCACTTCAGAGCTGTGATGTCGTGGCTTCCTAGTGTAGCAGGGCTCAACTCATCACTCAGGCTTAAGACATCAACTTGGACTCACTGCATTCACAATTTTTGAGTAGCAAGTGTGCATGCACAATAAACATAGAGCCGGTGAGCAGAAACCGATTGTTCAGAAACCAGCCATCATAGAGTAATTTACTGTTTTCACAACATTCACACGTCAGCGCAACTAGTATCGCATCAAGTAGGCGGAGTCTGAACACCATTTAAGCAGCGCATCAACTGACAGATAACCTGCTCAGATCTAGCGGCAAGAGTGGCGTATACACCAACCTTAGTCATATGGCTAAGAAATTACACAAGGCGTGTTTTACTTGTGTATGTGTGATTCTCTTTTGACCTAGTGTAAACATCTTGTTTTTATGATTTTATCAGCACTGTTTGGTAAATTATCATGCATCTACCAAATGCTTTAATCGGTTTTATCAATGTTTGATACTCAGTGATGATGTTATGTTTTTATTAAACGCTTTGCTGCTTCTACGTGTGCTTAAAGAATAGCTATGCTGATCCTCAGAACTACTTATACTTGTATCTTACTATTTCCTACCATCATTGTTGCTCTCTCTATTATGAACTAACACTGTTTTAGTATGTCGTTCTTAATTGTTGATGATTTTATTGTTTAACATTCCATGTTTTTTTTAGGGTGCCATTGTACAACTGGCCACAAGGACAACAGATGAAAACTAACCTTTGGCTAACTCTGGCATGTTACAGATGTACTGTTATTAATATGCAGTCCTGTTAATAAAATTGAATTGAATACAAATTCACCTTCATCCTTCCATCTATATTGACAACATCTCAACCTCACCTACTTAAAAAATGGTATTTTGTACCATTTCATAACATTAGTGAAGCTTGAAATTCATTATGTTTTTAGTTTAGCAACTGGGCCACAAAACATTTGTTTTCCAGCTGCAAGTGATCAGGTGAACAAATTGATATTGTTCCACAATGATACTGAAAGCTGCATATTGTGCCGTTTGTTTTGTTTGTTTGTTTTCGTTTAAAGCCAGTTAAGCAGCTGTGGCTATTTCATGGCTAATACAGGTAATACATTGCACTTGACACTAAATATCAACAATGAAATTAATAAATAAATACATTAAATAAGTTTGTTCACATCAATGCACTTTAAAAAGTTTAAAACCTTTAAAGGTGGGACCTTATTAAAAATACCTACTATAGTACCTTCTTTAAAAAACTGCTGCCTTTTTATTCTAAGGGCAGAGCAAGATAGAATATGCTTAATTGATAAGGGATTACCACAAAGATCACATAGGGGAGGTTCACCTCCAGTTAACAAAAAACCATGAGTGAGTCTAGAATGTCCAATTCTACACCTTGTATGGACAGCTTGATCATATCTACATGAAAATGACGGAGTTGTGATTTGTTTCACAGTATTACATATTTCATGCAGCTTATTTCCAGCACAGTTGTCCCATTCGGCTGGCCATTTATCCATTATGTAGGAAGAAAGTAAGGTATAAGGTTTGATATCAGAGACAGGGATTTGGCATTCAGTAATATCTTCATCCAGGGCTGCATATTGTGCCGTAATGACATTGAACGCTGCATAGTCTCCATACTTATCCATGTGACTGTCAACTGCCTCTCTCGAACAGGTTACATAAATTGCTTTTGCTTTCACATTATCCCTCAATGTGACCGTCTACTTGCAGGGCTCTTATTAATTTGGTGATATTGTTGAGTTGCAATGTTATGCAAGACAATTATTTTTCAGTGTATAGGTGGCAATTTTGTTGGAACTTTCTGTGTGGAGTTTGCATGTTCAGCCTGTCCAGGGTGTACCCCGCCTCTTGTCCCATGAGAGCTGGGATAGGCTCCAGATCCCTCGCGAGCCTGAATTGGATTAAACGGGTCTAGAAAATTAATAAATGGATGAATATTTTATAAATATTCGATCATTTCTGCTTTCCCTTGTAACACGACTGTAAGATTGGATATCTGTGGGTTTTGGACTGGCAGCACAATGTGGACGGTTGGTTTTCAGCATTTTGTGGCATTTTCTGTTAATCAAAAACCAACTGAATGATTAATCAAGAGGCTAAATTGCAGATAATTTGCGAGTCTGACCTTCATGGAGAAATCCTTTTACAGAATTTTTATTTAGATTCTAAACACACGTCAACAGTTTAGTTGAATAACTAATGAATAAAACTTCTGACTAGTTAAAGTCAGTAGAATAACAAAGGTAAAGTTTTGACAAGTCAGTAATTAACTGTAGATGTACTTGATGTGGAATCTTTCAGTTTTTAAAACCTATGTTAAAACTACTTGCAGCAATACAAAAGGAAGTAAGCCATTATCCTGATAGCTCGTAGACATCTTCTGAAATTATTCTGAAATTATTCTGTCAACTCTCTCAGAGCTGCGCGCTCTCATCTAAAGTTAATTGTGTCCAAACTGATTCCAATCATGACCAGCAGGCTGAGCTTCAAAAGCAACATGTAGATTAATTGCTCTACAGCTCGTCTCTATTTAATGAATTCCCTGTTTTCTACTCTTTCACTCGCTCTTAAGGAAAATGGTTACTTGGCAGCACAAATATTTGGCAGCCCGTCTTCAAGCTTCTGAACAGCTAATAAAATTGTTTTCATAAGACGTGCTGAGCTGCGGTCTATTAAGGAAAAATGTGATGACATCGCACTAAAGTTGACTACAATGAATATATCACATTTGGAATGAAGGTGGATGATCAAAGATTCAAAGACACAAATTAGCACCACAAAGGGCTAAATTTCAATACTGCTGTGGTACCTCTGAACATTGGCATGTGTTGTTATTTGCATTGAATCATAATGAGCATGTTGCCATAGCCTGAGGTAAACATAATGTTGCCTTTCATCTCTCCTAAGCCGTTAATGCACTTTCCTTCTTTTCCATTTTGGCATCTTTTCTTATGATGCAACCATGTGGCCCTTACATGCAACACTATGAAACACTTGGAGCCCTGGAGCCGGTCCATCACTTCCACCTGACCACATACTCATTAATCTGTGCAAGCAACTGGAAAACAAACTGGCAGCTGCCACCTGCTCGAAATTACTCGTACATCTGCTCCGCAACTCGGCTGCCTCGTACACGAGTTGACAAGCAGCTGTGAAATAGCGCAACATCACATCTTTTCTGTATCGTGCGTCACTGGTTACAGACTCAGGCTCTTCAAAAAGGAGCTCAGAGGTAAACCAATTTAATATTTATTTCAACCATAAACGAAAAGAAAAAAACTTACAAGTGATTATTAAAAAAAAAAAAAAAGGATTAATTGTTTAAGCCCATCATTCCCAATCTGTAGACAGTGGGCCAATCAAAGGGCAAAGTTGAGTCTGATTAGCAGTAAGATTTTTGCTTTAAATCGCAATTAGTGATAAATATAACCATTTTGAGACATTTAAAGACAATTCAAATTAAAAGCACGTAAAAAAAATTCACTCAACTAGATAGACTCATAGAACTCAGACGTGCACCGATGACAGGACATCACAAGGAGTCATTACTTTGTTTACAGGGATCACAAACTGTGACAAGGTTGTGAAGAATTTGTTCATGAGTTCAAACATTCCTCACATCCACAATTGCTACACTTCTTTGACATCTGTGGCAGCAGATTGAATTCTTTGGATATCAAATAGCCGTTTTGACAAAACAGTGCCATGATGTCACCCTTTAGTGGTTTAGTGGTAAAGTTTTCTACACAACACAATGATTTAATTGTCTTTTTCTGGTCATTTTATACCACTTGCAGTTTCACATTAGTGGTAATAACACTTTAAACACCACCTTTGTTGCTGAAAATCCAATTCAATCACCTCTTTCAAATGATAAGCCTCTCCCTTTTAATTCATCTTAAAGCCAGAATGCAGCCACCAGCAGTAATGAGGTGTTTGGTTTTAATTGGCAATAAATCCATTATGTTAATGCAAAAAGCTGCTTACTGAAGTGGGGTCAGTCCAATATTAGAAGTTAAGCTTCCTTAACATAATCAGCTGGTTCCATTAAACTGTAGCAGAAGAGGAAAAAAAAAAAAAATACATGGAGATAAGTGATGGAAACGTGACCTGTGTTCGCATCATCCTGCTGGTTTTATGCAAGTAAATGGAGACAGTTCTCATGACTTTGCAGAACAATCACTTTAACTTGAAGAAATGCGATCAGGAAATTATGCATTACCAGCGGCAGGTAATGGGGATGGTTATTCTTTGTAGCCTTCTGACATTTAACTGAACACACAATCAATACATTTTTATTTGACATTTATTAAACACCTTCAACACTCATTGGATCTTTTCCATATACTGCAGTATGAAAGTCACAGATGTAAATATAAAATATTAATGGCACAATGATGCTTCTCATCTGCTTCGGATTCAAAGACTTGGATGCTTTCGTACAACAGATCTATATCAAGAGCAAAGCGTGTTTGTGTCTCCATTGGAAAGACTCATTTGTATTAATAATTCACATTCATCTTAAATCCAAATATATAAAGCAGAAGTTAATAGATGAGATTAATAAATATCATTCATTATTAGTATACCCACTGGTTACCCACTGCTCCACAGCAGTTGTATGCACTCAGGTGTACTCACCTGGAGCTGCCATGTGGATCCAACTTCTGAACAGCTCCTGTAAAGACACCTTTCTCAAAGGCATCTGTGCACTACATACTGAATGCTCATTTACACTCACAAAACAACCATAATTAGCAGGTTAAAATAGATGTTCCAGCCTTCCCACAGCATCCTCCTGCCTATGATCAAGTCACTGACAGACATTTTGTTTCTCAAAAATGTCCTTTAAAAGCACAGATATGAAGAACGTGAATTGTCTACATTATTATGAGACTAGTTTGAACATACGAATAGTGATCCTATAAGATCTTTATCACAGCCTATAACACAGTTATCCGGAAATAATATAAAACAGTGATGGAAAGCCCAATGCAATTTAAATCCAATTAGCTTTTCTGTAATAGGGCACAAACTTCAGTCTGGAGGTGATCGTCAACACTTCAAAGTGTCCACCATGAACAAATTACTAAATCACAGAAGAAAACTGTCACTCTTATATCTCAATTTCAACGCACACGATGCGCCAGATGTTGATCAACTTCTAATCTTTAAGTAAATCCTAAAAAAATCGCAGAGGAAAACTGCCAACATCAGCGACAGCGACACCGTCACGCCTCATACTCACATCTCTGGTTGCGACGTCTACCTTTGTACATGGTAATGACCGGACAAACAACGAAACCGATGCTGTTGTGGAGCAGCTGTACCACCGTTGTCCGCTCTCTCTTCGTAAGCTGCTCGGACTGTAACATTTACATCTACAGGCTCCGAGACGAGCTGCCTCGGACCGTACCATTTATCAACTTGTGCCGGGGGAGACTGTTCTCGCCAACAGCGGAGACACAAGTTCAGCAAAAAAAAAGAAAACCTGCTTTCTTCGGTGTATCACACAGTTATTTATTAAGAATTTAAATATAAATTTATATAAGAAACAAAGTCTGAGTTTTTGTAGTTTTCGGTTGGTGACTGTCACTCCTTTTTTTTTTTTAAATCACTTTTACTTCCCGTGTTTCTTTGTCTCCACACCTGTCTTTAACGCTGAAGTTGGCATCCAATTCAGCATAAAGGGCCATTTCACTTCATTTTTTGCATTTTGATCGCCCAAAAAGGGGTCCTGTATGGAAACTACATTACTTAGAAAGCTCAAATCTGGATGGAATTATTCTTGGAATTATACCTTGTTTGTGATTTGTGAAACCTTTTTCTGATTTGTGAAATTTGCTGAACAGGGCCATTTTACTGCATTTTTGGTATTCTGCTCACACTAAACAGGGTCCTGTATGGAAACTACATTACTTAGACAGCTCAAATCTGGATGGAATTATTCCAAAGAGGTTTTAGATTAATTAAAACCTTGTTTGTGATTTGTGAAACCTTTTTCTGATTTGTGAAAATGCAGAATAGGGCCATTTCACTGCATTTTTGGTATTCTGATCACCCTGAACTGGGTCCTGTATGGAAACTACACTACTTAGACTGCTCAAATCTGGATAGAATTATTCTAAAGAGGGTACAGAGTCTTTAAAACCCATTTTATTATTTGTGAAAACTTTATTTGGTCATTGAAAATTCAAAAAGTTCCTCCGAGCTTTCTTTCTTCTTTTCATTTGGACCATCCAAAACCAGAACCTGTATTAAAAATGATTAAATATGGGTTTAATCATTGATCACATGATATAAATGATATCAAACACACTTTAGAATTTGTGAAACCTTTCTTTGTCCCAAAATTCACAGACGTCCTCGCCTCTCCATGTTCATTTTAATTCCATGAGGATCTCCTGTCTTTCACCACATAGGAAAAAGAAAAAGTTCATGCATTTTACGTCACTAACTACTTACAAGAGTCTTCTTCACTTGTTGACTTTATTATCATGTTCTTTTATCTAGAAACAATGACTTCTCTCACCTTTCTTCCATCTGCCCGTGGTCAACCTCTGCCACCGATTCAATCACTTCCAGAGCCTTTATTGTTGCCTGCGTCAGACATCCCATAGTCCAACCATTAATATGCCCTATTCTGTATTGGATGCTTTGATGAAATCTGCATCACACATTTATTGCTGTCATCTCATGAATCTTTCCACTAACATGTGCTATTATTTCAGACCCTGCTTGTCTTCTCCTGCTCCCATCATAGTCATCTTACCTCCCATCTGAGTGCAGACAGGACCTTCTTCATCCCTTCATTAACACTATCTTAGATACTGTACCACAACTTCCTAATTGTATCGTCTATCAAACCCATAGTATTTTGCCATTATGTGTTATGTGCTGATGAATTGGATATTACATTTTGCTGTTAGAGTTCACCCTACCAGACAAGACAATTTGTGAATGTAAGGTTGAAATACATTTACTTAATCAAGATTTGTCTTTCTGGAATGTTGAAGATGTCTTTTGGGTTAAACTATTTCTTCATATCTTCAAGTGGTTGCCAGTGAGAAATAAACTTCTTGTTAAGTTGTTGTAATATAGATAGTACAGTGTGTAGTTTGGTCAGTTAAAAATGTGTAGTGTTGTCGTGGCTCCAGAGTAGAGTAAAATAAATTACAACGGGAAAATGGGCTACTGTAATGAAGGTAATCTTCATTACTGACTTTTGGTCTTTGAGGTCACATGAGTAGTATTTTTAATAATGTAGCATAAATAAATTGTCAAATGTTTTATTGAATGTGTATATAAACAACAAGTGGGTGTGCAGGTCCTGTGTTGCCCTCAGCGGGGAGTGAGGGGGGACCAGGCCTGTAAAAGGGAAACATCCAGTCAGTTAGTAGCCTGAAATGCTCTGTGATAAGGATACATGTAGCTAAAGGATGTGATAAACTGTGAGGTGACTATGCTGTTTGGAATTGTGAATTCTGAAATTTGTGTGTAAAGTCATTCACCTATGTCTCCTCTCAAGGGTGCTCGGTCAAAAGAGTCCCTACATTCAGTCTGCAGGGTTTGAAGGTTCCGGGTCGTACCACGTGCTGATTAGTGTAGGGGGGAGTGCACCAGAATCAGTTAGGGGAAGTCTTTGGTAGATTTGGTACTTTTGTTTAGACATCCTAGGATTTGATTGATTTTATAATAGAGGGTAAATGTGTTTTAAGGTTTTTGTGTGTTGTTGTTATGGGGATGTGTAATGGGAGGAGCAGAATCCTCCAGGGGTTTGGTTGGTGGAGCCAGAGTAGGATATAAGGCTGCCAGTTGTACCAGTGAGAGAGTTGGTCCCGTTGCTACTAATGCTGCTAGGACCACAGTGCTCCTGGTCCGCAGTATGTGTCCATGTTAAAGTGAATGATTGATATAAATGTTGGTGAATAAAACACCCGGTTGGTTCATCACTACCTCTGCCTCAAGCCTCCTACCTTGCGTATCCAGCTGCTACATGGCCATCCTAACAGATACATATGTCCATGTACAGTATTCTAAATCATGTAAGCACAACCTAATGATTACTTTTGGTCTTAACCACCCATTATTTTACATTAAATATGTCAAATAAAATAAAATTTTCTTTTCTTGACGTGTCTTGTAAAATGGCAACTGGAAACAAACTTTAGCCAAATAGACAGTTTTTAATCTCATTATTACAATGGCAGGTTATCACATTCACAAACAGGCTAAAGGGCTGCAAAGCAAAGACAATGTTGAACAGTTGTGGTACAGTATCTAAGATAGTGTTAATAAAGGGATGAAGAAGGTCCTGTCTGCACTCAGATGGGAGGTAAGATGACTATGATGGGAGCAGGAGAAGACAAGCAGGGTCTGAAATAATAGCACATGTTAGTGGAAAGATTAATGAGATGACAGCTATAAATTTGTGATGCAGATTTCATCAAAGCATCCAATACAGAATAGGGCATATTAATGGTTGGACTATGGGATGTCTGATGCAGGCAACAATAAAGGCTCTGGAAGTAGTCAGAAAAATGAAACGGATTGAATCGGTGGCAGAGGTTGACCACGGGCAGATGGAAAAAATGTGAGAGAAGTCATTGTTTCTAGATAAAAGAACATGATAATAAAGTCAACAAGTGAAGAAGACTCTTGTAAGTAGTTAGTGACGTAAAATGCATGAACTTTTTCTTTTTCCTATGTGGTGAAAGACAGGAGATCCTCATGGAATTAAAATGAACATGGAGAGGCGAGGACGTCTGTGAATTTTGGGACAAAGAAAGGTTTCACAAATTCTAAAGTGTGTTTGATATCATTTATATCATGTGATCAATGATTAAACCCATATTTAATCATTTTTAATACAGGTTCTGGTTTTGGATGGTCCAAATGAAAAGAAGAAAGAAAGCTCTGAGGAACTTTTTGAATTTTCAATGACCAAATAAAGTTTTCACAAATCACAAACAAGGTTTTAATTAATCTAAAACCTCTTTAGAATAATTCCATCCAGATTTGAGCTGTCTAAGTAATGTAGTTTCCATACAGGACCCTGTTTAGTGTGAGCAGAATACCAAAAAAGCAGTGAAATGGCCCTGTTCTGCATTTTCACAAATCAGAAAAAGGTTTCACAAATCACAAACAAGGTTTTAATGAATCAACAGCCTCTTTAGAATAATTCCATCCAGATTTGAGCAGTCTAAGTAATGTAGTTTCCATACAGGACCCTTTTTTGAGCGATCAAATTGAAAAAAATGAAGTGAAATGGCCCTTTATGCTGAATTGGATGCCAACTTCAGCGTCGTTGTCTTCTATTACTTTATTACTCCTACCTGCACGTGTAGTTCTCTGTTTTCTCTCTTGACTGCCCGAATGCTCTGTCAGGTTTTTGTTCCTGTTTTGGATTTTTTTTGGTAAGTTTACCTTTATTTTTTAATTTGCCTTTTCCCCATCCTTGCTGGGTTTGTTTACTTTGTTTACTATGTGTTGGACCTCTGTCTGCTTATCTTGGAATTTGGATACTGAACAAAACCCAAGTATTATGCTATGATATCCCGTCCTAATACCCTTTTGATAAGTAGGCTACTGCTGCAATTAGTTATTGATTCTTTAATTTTATTTAATTTTTTGAGGCTAAATTAGTTTTTTTTAACCCCCCCAAATGATGTTCATAAATAATGGCTATTGTTGGACCAACTAGATCTGCATGGCAGAAACTAAAACAATTGAATGATCATAAAGATGGGTGAACCTTTTTTTTTTTTATCTCTGTTTTTATTATGACTCAAAGTTGAAACATTTTACCTCCTCAAGGTTGCATAAAGGTCTGGAGATACAAATGTATTATAATCAAATCTAGGCTACCTGAGGTTAAAAGCTCAATGGAATAGTTTTTAGTCTTTTGTGAACTCAGCTGTTCAACAAACATTTGGCTTTGAGCACATCCAACACTTGAACCATATTGTGGCTCATGTTTTGTTCTCCCTGAGGGAAGCAGTTTTCTCCAACAGTCACTGTCACTGCTGTCACTTTGTGCTGAAAACAATTGCCTGTTGCACCTTGAAATGGGCATGAGTGTAATGATGTGGAATCAAAACAATATGGGAGCTGCAAAACAAAAACAAAGAGCTGAAAGATGCTAAAAATACTCACAAAAAAGTGAATGTCACTGCTTAGTCTTTGGGTTTGTGGCTCAGAGCAACCGCTTTGGTTACCACTTGGTAAATGTCATGTGACACCATTGTGAGAACAAAAAACACAATCATTGAAAATATTTGACAAAGTTAAAAAAAAATATATATATATATAAAAAAATAAAAGGTAGTCATAAGAACACACCAGAGGAGGATAAAAACACATTATGAAAAAAGTGGGTCATTAACTTTTATTTGAAACTTATCAGCCTAATTTCAGGCAGAAGGCTATTCCACAATGTTAATGCATGGTATGAAAATGCTCTCAAACTGTCTTTGTCCAGACCCTTGGGACCTCCAGAAGACCAATCCTCTGAGAGTGCAGTAAACAACACGGTTGCGTATGGTCTCACAAAGTCAGTTAAATGACATGGTCCTCTGTCATATAATATTTTTCTAGGTTACCATCAATGAGGTACAAATCTACTTTAACCAGAACTGGAAGCCAATGAAGCCAATCAAGCACCGGGGGTAATGTCATCATATTTAGATGAACCAGTCAAATCCAAGCTGCTACAGTTCAAACGATCTACAAACCTCTAAGAGTCTTTTCAGGCAGTTCTTATAGGAAAGTAGTACAATAATTCCATCTGGATTGCACCAAGACATGGATCAGTAGCTCAGCATCTTTGAGTGACAAGATATTCATCTTATCTTCTATTTGAACCGACATGTTCCTCATCTTTTACTCTAAATATAGGTTGGCAACACATAAACTACAAATGGAAACCAGAAAGCTTCAGATACACAAAGCAATGTATTTTGCCCGCTTCTACTTCTGCATAAGCAGATATTTGTTTGTATAGACTAATCCATTTATAATAATAAAGCTTAAACAATGAAGACGTGAACACCAAATGAGTTTGGAATAGATGCACCGTTCACATGCAGTACATGTATAGTGACATGACACTTTCATACAGAAACTTTTGATCCTTTATATGATGAGATATCCAGTCATGTATGATAAAAACACAAAAACATGTTTGCTTGTTTACGTGGATAACATCTAACTGGTTTGTCTCCAGTTTGTTCTGTGTTTTTTGACCTGAACTATTTTTTTTTCGAGTTGTTTATTCCGCTGTTTGAACAGGGCTTCATGTACACACATCTATTAAATTATATCAGTATTTTCTCTACATCATTATTTCATAAGCAGTTTAACTATTTCCTTCATACGCAAAGATGCCCCGCTCACTTCAGCAATTTATCAGCTTGATGGTTTGATTGGACAAAAGAAATGACGCACACTTTGTTTAAATTAATACATAAAAAGCAGAAATATCTGTTGAATTAAATATATACGTGTTGTACTTGATAACACATAAGTAATTGAGAAGAAATTTGAATAGAGAAGAAAAACTAAAGTATTAGAAAACCGAGGGAGTTAAAGTCCCAAACTAAAACATTGTTCTATTTTTCTTTTCAAAACACACTAATTACAGTTCAGCTGCAATGTAGCTTTTTTAGTATATATCATTCAATCTTATTTTCACTTGTTTTTTTTCTTTAAACCTCCAAAAAATTCCTGTTTGACCCCACCTGGCACATTTCACTACAAAGAGAAGCCACCTCTCTGTTGTCACTTTCTCCTATTCAAATGTCAACTTTTTTCCCCCATTTTAATTTAAAGTGGATGAGCTATGGACTGATGAGACGAAAAAGATAAGCAGAGGATATAGGGGCCGAGCGGCCCACTGATTTCCCAGCTGCTGCAGCATGTTGGATTAGTGGAATACGGAGCCTTGTAAATGTAATTATAACAATAAGATTACAGTGGCACAGTGTTTGCAGGTGTCTTGTGCTCAGCCTGACATCTTAATGATCCACCAGCTTCGATAAGATACTGAAAGCTGATGAAGGCCGACTGTAACACATTCATGGCATCAAGGCTAGTCAATCAAATGCTATATGGTCACCTGTTGTTCCATTTGGACATTTTTGGAGCGATATTTAAGTGAAAAGGCTGGAACAGGGTGACAAAACATTGAATCTGTGCAGTGACCAAGGAGGTTACTGGAGGCTAATTTCTAAATATATTTATATTCATATAATATATTTATCACAACCTCCACTAAGTATAGTTCATTATCATAAACTATTCAAAACTAGGTGGTAAAATGCAAGGCCACTTTTCCAGCTATATAATGACTCATGAATGTAAAAGTGTGATTAGATATTCAGCACAGGATGTAATCAGGGTGTCCCTGCTTGACTGCTGAGGGTGCAGATGAATGATACATGTGGAGGGACCTCAGTGGTCTCAGTGCTTTGCTGTCAGCACCATCTAGTGTTCACAAATGTGGGAATTTCATGACTTTATGAGTAAAGAACTCCAAATGCTGCCTTGTCTAGAAGTCTCAGCTGGTAATGAGAGGTAAACGAAGAAGCTTGAACTGTTTCAATCAACCACCTTTATTTAGGCATTTCTGTTATGGTATTGATGTTATTGATTATAACTTGATATTGTTTATAATGTTCTCTTGCTTTAATCCTGTGAGGCAGAGATGCTGGTGTGAATTATGCAGACAAATTTCCTGACTGTAGTTGTCTCAAACCTACAAATTAAGATTTTATTTAGCATTATTATCATCATTATTATTACTTTACTCCTTATTTTCTAAGACTTTATTTGAAAACAGATCAATTTTTACCTGCCTAATACAACAAATTTTGATAAACTGCTCTGCAGTATGTGTTTTGACCACAGAGAGGTGCTCAAACACTACTGGAGAACAGACACATCAGAGCTCTGACACACTATGACCCAAAGCAGATATGATCACGGGATGGTCTGATTTAACAATATAAATGTGGAAATAGCAGTGCATCTATATCCACATTACATCTGCAGAAGCAGAGGCAAAAAAATTGCTTAATCGGTATTAAAAACCCTCCCCTGTGCTCTTCATCACCAGCAGGCATCTTCATCAGGAGTTAAGTAGCTGCTGCTTGAGGACAGCCACCACCAGCATGACAGAACGTCCCTTTTATTTGCTTGAACTACTTAAAGTAATCTCAGCTATCCAGTCATGTCCGAAGAAATTAAAGCAGTCACTGGAGCTTCAGTGTCTCCCGGCTATTAAATCCACTCAAGCATGGGGCATCGTGGTACCTCAGAGGCCCGAGCTGCTCACTGTGCATTCAGGACGTCACAGGTTTGATTCTGACCTTCCTGTCACATGTCATACATCACACAACCGTCCCCCTTTTGCTCCTCAATGAATGTGATTTAAAAGTGCTTTGGAAAATATCCAGAAATCTTATCTGGTGCAGGTTTCACCACCCAGAAGTCTAATCAAATATCACGTTCATGTTTAAAAGATAAGGCGTTCAGGGTTAAACTTCAGAGGCAGCAGAAGAAAGGCAGAAGAGATGATATGCAGAGCAGAAGGAGACTTTACTGTAGGCACATGCAGTATATCTCTGACTCTTATGGTGCATTGTTAACACACTGGATTTATGGTATGTGCATGTGTGTCCACAGGCACTATGTTTACAAGGACAGAGTGGAGCTGCAATATGCAATACAAAGAAAAGGAATATTTTTCCTTGGCTATGGTAGGAGGACCTGACTTCACCTGAACTTTTTTTGACAACATCCCTTTTGTGTGCAGTAACACAACAATTTGGATTTTGTGTTTCTCTGTAAATATATGGTTTGTCAGCCTGCATAACAATGAGGGGAGCCTCTATAAGTGGGTGTAGACTGAACGTGTAAATCTGTGCTGATATTAGAGGGAATATTTATGTGGTGTGGCAACAGAAACCACTGTGGTGATTCATTTTCCTTGTCATTAATTAGGTCCGGCAAATGAAGACCCTTAGCGCACCACTCAGGGCATCGTCTAGAGCTGAAACATTGGAGCAAAGAACTTGAATGGATCTTCAAAGAGAGCTTGTAGAGCTGACTGAGACCAGCCTCATCTCTTGCAGTAAACACAGTGCCAGAGCTAGTTGAGAGTTAGCCTAGCTTGGCTTAACATACTTCAGGATGAAGACTGGAAACAGAGGGACGCATTCAGCCTTGCCCTGGTTTAAGTTAAAAATCTGCTGCATTTAGAGCTCACTAATTAACACGTTTTCCGTTCAACTATTACAAACAAACAGAGAGGTGTTAAAACAGCCAGCTTCAGTTATCTTTGCACATAGCTGTGAGACAAATTGACTCCCTGGAGACACAGATGTCTACCTGGTAACCCCACTGCTGCCACTCAAGAAATAAAAACAGGACGTAGACACAACATGTCCATTAGAGTGCTTAAGAGGAAAAGCAGACATATTTTTAAATGCATTCTCTGAAAATGCTGGCTGTTTCTAGTCTTTATGCTAAGCTAATGAATCACCAAGACATAAAACATGAAGGAGGTTTGAGGACTGGCTTTATTTTCCATCCATCCATTTCCTATACCAACTTAATCCTACTCAGGGTCGCTGGGGGTCTGGAGCCTACCCCAGCTGTCACTGGGTTACAGGCAGGTATACCCTGGACAGGTGGCCAGTCCATCACAGGGCCAAACAGAGAAAAACAGCCATCCACACTCACTCCAAGGGACAATTTAGAAACACGAATTAACCTAACATGCATGTTTTTGGATGGTGGGAGGAAGCTGGAGTAACCCTGGAGAAAACCCACACATACACAGGGAGAACATACAAACTCCATTAAAGGCCCCAGCTAGGACTTGAACCCAGAACCTTCTTTCTGTGAGGTGACAGTGCTAACCACCACACCACCTGGCTTTATTTTCATAGTTCATTATTTCTATCATCTAACTCTGCACTTTTTTAAATAGTTGGCATAGCCGTTTAAACATTGTGAATTAGTTTATGAAAGTGTGCACATTGTAGAAGTTGTAAACAAACATGTATATTTACTCCCAATGCAATGAGCTCTAGGGCTCAAAACTGACAATGAGTGCCCCTGAAATGTCAGTATTACTGAGTCTGCCCTGGAAACCCACACGCTATGGATAACAAAGGCAATTCAAGGGAAACCACGGAGGTTACATAAGGATCAGAAGCACTAATTTATAATATTTTACATGTGTTGAAGCAGAGGAGGATGAAGATGTCATTACTTTATTCACTGAGAGAAAAACCCTGCCTTATTCAGCCAGACCTTTTAATTTTCTTTAATTTTCGGTGAATAATTAATGGTCAAGAGATTTAATAGTGGGTCTGCTCCTTTTTCTTCAGCCAGAAAAGTGCTGAGAAGTGATGATGAGCAGCGAGGGAGGAGCCTATTTCTCAAATGGATTGGAAAAAATTTGCTGACCCGATCAAAGAGTCAACCTAAAACAGCAGTAATCTGTCACAGCGATCATGGATTATTTTTCCATTCATAGTTGACAAGATACATAAGCAACAGAGAAAATAAAATTCCAGAAATTATCTGCTGGTGAATGTAACGTCCGAAATGTAGCTTTTTCAGCAGATTCATCCATTTATGACTAACAACCCTTATTACATGAAATTCAGTTAGCTTTTATCCAAAGCAAATCAGAAGTGAAGAACACATTTAAGGGCAATGTGAAGTTCAGCATCTTGCCTTGGGACACTAGTACAGGTGACCTGGGGAAGTTCCACCAACATCCGACAGAAGGAGGACTCCTCTAATTCCACCTCACAGTATTTGTGGCCCAGGTGGGCCTACATGTTGCTTGCTCTGCTGGAGATGAATGAGTGTATTCACTGGCTAATATACTGTTTAAATGGTGTGCAGAGGCTGCTTACGTGGTGTGCAGGTGGCAAATGCCGGGATGGTAATGATACAGACCCACTGTCATCCACAGTAACGCTGAAGTGTAAAGCATTACACTGAACACAGCACAACAGCTTTTCAGACGATATCAGGATAAAATAGAAAACTACAACTAAACAAAGATTAAACAACAATGAAGCAGAGTAGACAACAAATCCCAAAACGCAACATTTCAGAAAATGTTACATTTCAAACAACAAACCAACAAAACAGAAATGAAAAACACCACTTAACATAGATAAAAACACAACAATTAAGTCAAAATGCACAATCATTAGAAGTAAAAAGCAACATATCTAAGAGGTCAACAACTTGAACTTAAACTTGAAACGTTGTCGTCTCTGGTTTTGTTGTTGTGTTTGCATCTCGGAATCACTGAAGTAATCCTGTTTCATTACCTTCACATCAATCAGCATAATCTAAATCTGAAGAAGTTATCAAACGATTAAACAAATTAGCATTTGGGACACACATTTGGTTGGTTAAAATCTTATTCAGAATGATTATCACCCAGTTTGTCCCAGAAAATGAGCCACAAAGCTGATTGGTTATTGTTTGTTGGGTTGTGTAGTCACTAATAAATGTGATGGATGTCCATGTTGGACATTCATTGCAGGATTCCACTGGATTTATTGTCACTGTGTTCTCAGATTTCAGCAGAAATCTTAAATGAGTTTCATGATCGAAAATAGCAATAATGGACGAAATTACAAAAAAAATACACCCAACATGAGGCTGATCGCTAAAGTGATTACTGTTTCACCTCAGGAATCATTCAAAAACAATCATAGTTACTGAGATATTGCACATAGTTTGCAGTTTTTCCACATGTAATTTTATGGACCAAAATGCATGAAACTGGGCAAATACTAGATGTACTATAGACGTGACCCCTGCGGCACTCTTTTTCATATTTAATGAGAGACGAGGATTAGGAAGGACTTTTATTTTTCATGGAGGCTGTGAACCAATCAATAAGTAATATAGGGAAGATTTACTGGGATTTACTAAACCCTCGTGTGGACTGAGCTCTGAATGTTGCCTCCATGTTGCTGACTGAATGTCTCTCCTTCAACGTTCTTCTCATCTTCACAGTCTTATGTGTTGTGTCTGACTTCTTTTTTTTATTCCAAACCTTATATCTTGATTTATTATTTCATTTCTAAGGTTTAACTCGTCATATTTCAAACCAAAAGAGACACAACTACAAGCAGACGAAAACACGGACACAAAATAACCTATAGAAATTGAATATATATTAAACTAAGAAGAGATAAAAAAAATGACCACAAATGACACAAACAAGCAACAAAAAAACCTACAAAATGACTACAATTAGATACTAAACAACTAGAAGACTCAAAAGACACAGAGACACATGGCATTCTACAAAAAACCCCAAAAGACTACAAAACGAGATATAACCACAGAGTGACGCTTCAGTGACAATCAGTGATTAGACAGACAAAGTAACTTTGAAGAAATCCACAACTATCCCAAAGAGACATAAAGAGTAAACTACAACATAAAATGTCTAAATTATGGACCGATAAAGTCACAAAAATAAAATGTGACAATGACAAGAGACATGACAACAAAGAGACAACTACAAAGTAACATAAGATGATTATAGATTCACACAAAAAATAATGGAAAAGAAAAGAAAGACACACAATTACAGTCGTTGACTATAGAGACACATAGCATCTACATGGAGACACATTGTAACTACAAAGATACAACAACAACAACAAAGGGACAAAACATAACTGCAAAGATGCACATGAGGACTGAATGAACAACAAAAGACTGTAAGAGATAAAAATGCAGATATACAACTACAAAGTGACAATCGGTGACTACAGAGAGACACATAACAACTACAAAGAAACACCAAACAGTTATGAAAGGGAAAAATACAGACAGCTATATAGAGAGAATTGTTGCCAAAGTGATGCAAAACAGGAACCAGAGATCATTTATGGACTATAACCAAGAAACACAACTGTGCACATAATTTCAGTTAAACAAAAAACCTTTTACTTTTGGGATTCAAAGTAAGATCATCTGACAGTCAAAACTGATGTTAAACAGGAACATGGAGCAGCTTACATGTCCTGTCATATAATTACACTCCCCCCGGAACAGAGCAGAGCAAAGGCACATACGCTGAGGGAGAAACAGCCCTTATTGTAGTGCAGGTTTGGAGGACGTGAGCTGTAAATAAAGCAGCCTTTTGCTCAGCCACACTGTAGTTTCCAGTTTAGCAACTCATTGGTTTACAGTAGTCTAAGCTGTCACCAATGCAGGAATATTTTCTTACCTAGTGATTGTCCAGCAATGACTCTGGTGTTCTCCCCAGCCACAGCTCCCCGGGCGTTCCTCTCGCTGGCATACTGGACGAAGGCATAGCCCTTGTGGACCGAGCAGCCCACTATCTTTCCATATTTGGCAAAGATGGCCTCGATGTCGGCCTTGGTCACCACAGCCGTGTTGAGGTTGCCAATGAAAACGCGGGAGTTGAGGGAACGGGGGTCATTCTTGTTGGTCACGTTGCTGGTCTGGGTCTTCCCAGTCATCGTAGTCCAGCAGCACTGCCTGCAGGGAGACAGATGAACGCTGCTCAGAAAGTCTGCCGGGGTCACAGACAGAAAGCCAAACAGCGAGCAGCAGCGGGGTGTAAACAGTGGGTAGAGCTGAAGCATATAAATGATCGCAAGGTTTTACTGTGTGTAGGTTGGGAAATAAATCAGTTTAAACCCCTTTGGATGTTTAAATAAAACAGACGTCTTTATGCAGACGACGGGTTTCATCCATTTCTGGACACGTTTTCAGAGATTTAATGACTGGTAACATAGAAGCCAAAGGAAAACAATTAGGGATTAACTTGCTTTTTAATTATTGATTGATCTGTCTGTGATCCGAATGAAAAAAATGAGCATTTTACCCATGTAAATGTCTGATCACGTTAGTACTTCCTTCTCCCTTTCAAATGACAAGGTAGCACTTGAAACATTACTTTACCAGGTTTTTTTCTTTTTCTTTTACAAAATCTACTAAAAGCCTGACAAAGAGGAAAATCCTGTGTAAAGAAATAGCAGAACACACACAGTGGATTGGATGGGGGCTGACATTTAAGAACTGCAGTTTCCTTGAAATATGGTTCAAGGCAGGTAACAAAATTTTGTTTAGTGTCATAAAGGACTAAGAGAACAGAAAAAAACACTCATTTGATGAGCTTGAATGTGGCATTTTTGCTTGATATGCAGCTTAAGCTATGAAAAATTCTTCATATTCTGAAACAATTGATTCATGGAGTTGTTAATTCAGCATCTGAATCATGATGCTGAATATGCATTTTCTGTGTTTGTGTCTGTGGAGGCTGTGACAGATTGCTGTCAGCGGGAGGTGAGAGGAACTCTGACATGGCGGCTGAAGTGTGAATCTGTTAAATCTCACAATATATATGGGAACTGTGTTCTCACATTTGAAAATAGCACATCACAGTCATGTCACAATAATACTTTCACTGTTTTAGCCTCTTTTTTCCCCTGAGGCTTCTCTGTGTGTTGTGCCTTTGGTGGTCTTCCCAGTTATTGCAACTTGCTACTTCCACTTCAGAACAATTCAGAGGAAGATAATCAACCTTGTATTGCAGTTTATTTAATTATAGGTTATTATATTTCTTTATACCAAAGCTTAGGCTAAACATTGGAACCGTCCAGTTTATTTTAGTTTTCCAAGGACATTTATCCAATATTCCTCCTGAAATTCAAACATGATTTGGTTAAAATGTCAGTTAAACTTAGAATGGGAACAATGATTAATTATTACAGCTTAAATTTGTTTTCTTTTCTTCCACATTTATCACCTTTTGACTGAATATCTGATCTACCAATAACAGGTTTACTGTTTTCAGAGAGAAAGTCAACAGAAAGAAAAACATGATTTACAAGGATGCTTTAAATAAATTAGCCAGTGGTCCTTGACTGACAGATCACCACATTCTCACTTCAGATTTACACATACTGACACGTGTTCAGGAGCCATTTTAACCCACTGGTTAGCATATTTTTATTTTTCACCCTTTTAGGCGCTGTTTAAAGCAATACAATGTAACTTCTCAAAAAGCCCATCATGGAGCTCCCCCTACAGGCTTGGAGGTAATGTACAGTTACACTGTTGTAAATACAACACCCTTTCGCTTTCACGTTTCACGTTTGTTGACGAACCGGCGAGGAGTCAGAAGGTGCAAGAAGGTGTGCCAGAAAGCAAGTCGAAGTACTTCCGCTCAGCTCCCGGGCTGCTACCGGGCCCCTCCCGGGCCGGTCCAGCAAAGTTACATAGCGCAGTTTTTCCAACTCAGACCCCCGAAGGGCATAGGAGACAGGCCAATCGTAATATTAAAACTCATTCTAGCCGCACAATTTTTTTCAAGCTGTTATTTTAAGGTAGAAATGTTACATAGTATTGCTTTAATTCGGCAAACAAGAGCTTAATGGTTTAAGTTAAAATACACTCTGTGACTATACAAATCTTGTGCTATAAGATACCCCACTGCAACACACATATCTTCTCTATCATCTGGGTTACAATGATGACTTATTTCGAGAAAGTGTCAAAACCAGCAGAGAGTTGTGTCTGTTACAGACATCGAATATGATGAGTTAAAAAACAGAGAACAGGTTGGACAGTTCATCTCCACTGAGTCTGAATGTCAAGTGTCACCAGGAGAATCTGACATTCAAAGATGAAGGAAGAAACTCTCACATTATGGGATCATGGAATTCCCTGTTAGTGATCGTCTTTGCGTGTTTGCACATTTGTCTGTGAGTGTAACACTTCTATAATAAGGCTTTCAAAATCCACAAACGGTAGAGATGTTGTTTTCACAGGAGTATCTCTATCAAGCTGTGAAGAGTCTCAGATTTTAGCCCTGTCACCTGACAGAGAAGAGAACAGGTGAAGCACTGTGCGCGTTAAAGCAGAAACAAGTGATCGAGGATTTAATATGAATAAATTGGCTTCCATTATCATATTCTGTTTTATCCTGTTACAGCTAGCAGCTTTTCAAATGTGAAGATTTGCTGCTTTTGTTTTGTACGATTATAAAACACTGTTGCTGCTAGATAGCCTTCTTATATGCAAATGGTAAATATGAAGCCATAACTTGCAGTAAGAACATTTCATGGCCAAGCTGTGCCATCATGATTTGTTAGTAGGCTCTGAAGATGCTGGTAGGTGGCTTTTAAATCTACTGAACATAGTCTGGTTAAGCTAACAAGCCTCTAGAATAGGCTTTTTCTTTATTTTCTATTTTTTTTAAACCACAGGTTTAAGAGTCGTGTTGATAATCTGATTTAACTCAGGAAAGAAAACCAGTGAGCATATTTCTTCAAGTGTCTGACTAATTGGGGTGCTGCAGAGACTGTAATAAAAACAGAATGATTTGCAAAGCATTTGCACCCTGGAGTTAATTAAAACTGTGCAAAGACAACATCAGCTGTCTAAATGGGATCCCTTTTTGGGAACAACTGTGTAGGTACAGCTGGTTATAAGTAACTCTTGGTTGCTGTGATTTCTTCACGAGGTCCAGAGACTTGCTGCTTTTTCATATATTTTAATGAGTGCTGTTTAGTGTAAATGATCCATGACTCTTAGTTCTTTTTTTGTGTAGCATCCTGAATAGAAAACATGCAGAAAAAAAGTGGATAAACGGCATCATATCAAAAGGTGTTGAAAAACACGTCTCCATATTGTTTCTGCTGGAGATGGAAAAGTAAATGTGCAGAAAGATCCTCACACACACACACAAAAATACGTTGGTATTCTGCAGTCAGTCTCCTCTCCGGCTCCAATCATGTCAGTTTTCCCCAGTCTGCCACTTCTTTACCTCCATTCTTTGCCTTCACACGCACATAATCCTTTCTTAATCCCCCCTGCTGCTCTTAAAAAAAATCTTCCTTTGCAAAACACAGAAAGGAAGATATTTTAACACAGCTGCAAGTTTCACGATGCAGCAATGCTGTTATTGAGTGTTCAGGAGTTAATTGTCTTTATTAGCGGCAGAGCAGAAAGGAGACAAGCAGTCAAAAGAAAACCAGTCAATCATCTCTGAATGGTGCCAACAACCATAACACCTAACCTGACCCACCGAGAGACTGATGGACGTGAATTGCACTGAATGGCCTCTTTGATTTAAATGTACAGAAGAGAGGTCATTTGATGGCAAATGATTGATTTTGCAAGAATGGGGGAATTTTTTTACTAGATTTGATTGGGGAAACTGTGAGTCTATAGCTCATGCAGAGCTGGGATATAATGCTGAGTGAAAACACTGTTCTTTAAACTACAGTTTGAATGGACAGTGTTTGAAACACAGGTGAAAATGGTTTTATATGCATGTCTGTACTTTGCTGCACTGTGTGAAAGCAGAAAAGTGTGAAGCAAAAAGTCGGAGTGATTTTTAGAGTGAGAGGAGGAAGTCAGCTTTTCTTTCCTCAAGAAAGCATTTGCAAAGCAGATTTTTTTTTTATATTTTGAAACTGGCATTGTTTTCTTTGAGGTTTCCTTCTATTTTTTCTTTTTACAGTTGAACAGTGAAACTTCTGTCATCTGCTACACCAGTCGTGGATAAGAACTCTTAGGGGTATCTTTAATGATCAGGTGAAAAGTTCTCTGGTGGAAGTGAAAAATGAGAATTATTCTCACCGCACCCTGAACAAGTCCCAAGTGATCACAAGATCAATCACATTTATGAACAGATCCGCTGATTAGAAACAAGCATTCCCCTTCATCTGCTTCAGTGATCATTCTTAAGATTTCCACAACTGTGTTAGGAATGTCATTATTATCTAGACTGAAATATCTCTTTAACGTTACTGAATAGACTGCTGTCTATTTTTAAAGACATTCAGGAAGCCCATTGCTAGACTTTTTTTTTTGCAAATATTTGATTGATTGTAATGAAGTTAGGTTGTCTCGATCAGGGTGAATTCATGTGATTTGTCACCAATATACCAGCTTTTTGGGTTCTTAGAGAATCTGGGCTGCCACATTAAGACTTTCCAGCATGCAGTCATGCAGAGGAGCGAGAGGTGAGGCTTTCCAGAGATTACATTTCTTAATTCCACTGCCAAGCCGGGAGTCACGCCAGACGTATGTGATCAGTGCCTTTGTTTGCTTGTTTTTCTCTTTGTCAGTGAGATGATGCAAAAACCTTCACAAATAAATTCAAATCAACAAATATTGCAGAATACGTTTAATGAATTGTCTCTATTTACTCAACAACAAAAGAGGGCTCTTATACAATTGAATAAATGATATAGAATGAAATGTATGCTGGACAAAATTATCAGCACCTTTTTGATTAAACTGAATCCTATAAATAAAACGACACAGTTGGGCTCATTTGTGCTTATTTTCATTCATTCTTGAGCAGTAAATACAGCACAAAAAGGGGATGATTGTTTGCCTGTCTGTAAGCAAAAAACATGATCAAAAACATAACAATTCCAGATGTCACAAGATAAATTTTTCATGTTATCAAGATGTTTTACAAACATAAAAGGATAATATTTTTCTAGGACGTGTCACCAAGTCTGTACAGGTTGATGTGGATTGTGGAAAAAGCAACATACAAGACACCCAAATAAATTTCACCTAAACTGGAGCTTGTGTGGAGGTTTCAGCACGTTCAACACAGTTCATAATGAACAAGTAGAGTTCCATACACGCAAACACCTCTTTTGAAAGAAATACACAATCATATACATTTGCGTGGAATTTCATATTTGAGCTACATTCGTTCTTAGGCTGCAAAATGAAACCAATGAATTTAAAAAAAAAAAAAAAAACATATTTCTAGTTAAACATGGTCTGAGGTACTATCATGCTGTGGGGTTGCTTTGCTGCCACTGGTAATGTGACAAATTACTGGTAAAGTGTAATTAAACCACACTGTTTATATACACATGTGTTTTTATATATATACATACTGTATGACTCTTAGATACCTGCTTTGCCTATGGAAGGTTAATCAGAGTCTGATCACTTACAAATATTGTGATACTTTACAAACTTCCAAAGTAGTCTGCAATACTTTAATCATGGTATTGTCAATAAATGTATTTGAGCTTAAATCATGATTTTGTCCTAACTTCAACCAGGTTGATTAGATTTTTTTAAACAAGCGAGTACTTTTAGTACCTAACCCCAAAAGGGAGACCGTGTTACATAACCTCAACTGAGTACACGTGATGTGTAGCTAGAGAGACTGAACCAAAATAATGTATGCATGAAAAGAAATTTAGAATGGAAAAAAAGTTTTGGATTGCAGTCTAAACGGTAGCTCCAAAGATTTAGGTCCTGAGTGGACCGGCACCACAACCCCTCACTTGTAACTTCTTCCAAATGTTGACTTTGTGGCTTGTTTTTAAAGTTTTTCTGTCTCATGACACGAGTGGGTGACAACAGTCTGCTGCAGTATTTGATCAGGAAGCCGCTGCATCAGTTTTGAATGAAGAGGGAACCCCTCAGGTCTCACTTTTTGACACGTAGGGTTTCTCAAGCTGGCAACCGAACAGGATGGCCATGATATTGAAACTGTCAGCAAAGCTTTATGTAAGCAAATGTATTTTAATACCTAACCATGATTTTTTTTTTTTCAATTGAAATGTGTAAAAACATAGTTCAGTTGCAAATTGAGTTCAAATAAAGAGGAAAAGCAAGAGATCAAAGACGGCAGTGCCAAAGCTGGACTCAAACACAAGTCCCATGCTTGGTCATCTTTTTTTAGTCCAACCATCTTTACATCCATGTTAATTGTCCCTGAGTACAGAATTACTTTTTCCTGTAACCATTTATTGTTATCAGGGCTGTCACTTACCTCCACAGTGGGATAACAAAATGCAGCTGTAGAGCAGTTCTAATGTGTCAGAAAGTGAGAATAAACAAGAACCTGTTTGAATACTAAAGCAAACTGATCTTGACCAAGCATGTATGTGACAATTTGGGAGTAGTGAGAATGTGTTGTTATGAGGTATTAGAGACCAAATGTGTTACCCAGTGCTAGAAAAATAAGTTTGAGGAGAATGTCTTGGGTTTTTGAGAAGGACAGCGACCTCAAGGACACTTCCAACAGCACAAAAGAATGACGTAAAAGGAAGAAATGGACTGTTTTTAACTGAACGGCGACGAGTCCTGACCTAAATTTCTACTAACCTCAAACAACTTCATAACATTTATATGCACAGAAAGTTAGAAATGGTAAAATGTCTATAGAGTGTTTTCTCACACAGTTTACAGCATTGCAGCATCAGACACACTTCAGTCAATAACTCGATATCCCTCCCGTGCACATATACTGGGACAAGGACAGCAATCTAATTAACTGGCCGTGTCGAGCTGTAACCATAACTATGCAACCTAACTGAAAGCAAAAAAAGAATGGCAGAAACTGCAAGCACACAGATGCGAAAGGTTTATAGATAGGTAGAAGAAACCTTTAGATGTGGTCATCGTTGTCAATGAATCAGTTATAAGTGAACAAAGTTGATGTTTCTTTCACTATGACTCTTTTCGCTTTTTTCTTCTTTTGTGCAGTAACATGTTACATTTTATTAAAATTTTAATTTAAAAAACTGTTGATTTGCTTTATAATGATATTCTGAATGATGTGTTCATTGAAACAGTTTAAAAGAGTAAGTTGCCTCACAAGCGTTTGTTGTAACTGTTTCTGAATCTCAAGCTGGATGAGAACTTGCACTTTCCTTCACAGTCTGTAAACTTTTTAAACTTCTATCAGCAGCTGACGTCACTGAGCGGTCACAACCACTGCGGCAAAGCTCTAAATAACCGCAGGCTGCAAGTGGAACAAAATAACCACAGGGCATCTGTGGCCTTCTAAGTAAAGGCATTCAATCTATAAGCTTTCAATCTCTCTGTTCCCACATTCATCACCTCAGAGGATCACTCCAGGGATTCTTCAGCAATATCTTGTCAATTACCCTCAATTACATACTTTTAATAAAAATGAAAACTGTAAAAAAGGAATTGTATTATTCCTCTTGCTCATTCAACACGGGGAAGAAAGAGACTCCAAAGATGATTCTTTTGCAATATTCATGAGACTGTAAGACCCTCAAAGCCTTTTAAGAATAAGCATGTGGCACAACTGCCAGCAAACGCCTGGTGGAAACGTCCCAGGCCAGAAAACACGCTGAATTCAAAGCAGCTTGATAGGCAAGACAGAAGAGGAGAGATGGGGCTGGATTAATCTTGGCACCCTTAATGCTCCAGAAATTAATGCAAAATAAAAATTTTCTGCATCAGTGGAGCTGTGATTGCATCCCAGCTCATCATTGGCATGTTTTTCCTGACAAACACTTTGTTTTGTTTCTCAAGATTTCTGTGTTTAAACAGAGAAGTTCACGCTTGACAGTGATGCTTTTCTCTTTGGGGCTTCTACAGCATCCTCTCATGTTGCAAAGGTTCCAAGTTGAGGTATTTCATGGATCCTCTTTGGTTCTTTCACACCGACAGTCAGTGGCTGCACATTCTGAATTCTCAGGAGATAAAGAGGCGAGGAACTGGTGAAAGTAATCATTTTAGCACTTCCTCTCTGATCTCTCCTCACTGACTCACGCTCCTGTCGGTGGAAAAAAGATGAAACTAGCTCATATACGATGACAAATACATACTGGTTGTGACGGATAAATTCAAGCCCCATTCACCCACTGGTACTTGAATATTGCATTGCAGGACCTTATCTACAGCATGATGATGGTATGTTAAATAAGATGAGAAACTTTAACTGTCATCAAAAGAGGAAAATCAGACTGTTTTATTCGTAAACATTTTTATAGTCTGCACAGATACACTGACACATCTGCTTCATCGGGCCAAGAAAACCTTTTGGATAATAATCTCAACTCTTGGTTCCTCTGTGGAAAAAAAATATATAGTTGCATAAAATGGTTTACTTCTTTTGCCTAAATAAAAGCCAACCACATTACAAGCACATAAATGTGGAAACATTTTAGACAGTCTAAACTTATTTCTTGTCCCAACTGTTTTGAGAGAACGTCGGCATCATAAAACGTTAGAACTATTAAAAGTGCTGCCATAAAAGCTGAAAACCGTCTTAAAATTCAATCGATGACAGACACAAGAAAAATGACTGTAACTGACCTTCATGCTGCAACATCATTACAAAGTAAATTAGGAATGAAAAAATGATGTAGTGAGGTGAGAAAATTACAAACAGATAAGTGTTGGAATGTTGAATGTTTTTGATCCTCAGATCCTCTGGCAGCACCGACTTGTAAACAGACACCATTCTGTGGTGGAAATCACCGCATGGGCTTAGGAGCACCTCTAAAAACGATTCTCAGAGATCACAGTTCATCAAGCTAAAATTACCATGCAAAGGAGACAACAAATATGAACAAGATCCAGAATGGTGATAGTTGATGGGAAGAACTGAGATGAATAAGCCTGGCTGACGCGTCCACATCTCGATGAGATGGTGGTCTGGGAACTAGGTGTGCATTTTCTCGTATTTGAGGCGTGGTTTACGAATGCCTAGAGCCGTTTATTGGGCGCTACGAATGTCTCTCAAATGGCGTCTGGTTCTTCCCATGCTGCTTTGCGCGCGATTCATAGCCAATTATATCACTTATACCAGATGACGTATGTAGAGCGACAGAAATTCGAAGAAGAAGAAGACGCGTTGCTCTTTTTTAAAAGTAAACTTGCGTTCTAAGCTACTTAAAACACTTTCTAAGGCTGCATTGAACGGTAACGTTGTGTCCGCTGCCATGTTGGATTAACACTCTACAAGCTTTGGTGTCGCGCATAGACGTCGTCATCGTCTTGCTGCCCCCCCCCCCGCCCCTTCTGCGATTGGTTCCCAAACTCTGGCAAAAATAAGGGCGGTGGTTTCCAGGCTGCCTTTGCAGTGTGAATGAAATCGCACGCAAAGCAGCATGGGAATTCCCAGGCTAGAGATGAATTAGAAATTACAGCACAAAAGCCAGCCTTTGTGATCGTATGGGAGCCCATTAATGTATATGGCATGAGGAACTTTTACGTTTGAAGCCAAACTAAATCTGAATGATGTATACAAACTTTGGAGAAACATTTGTTGCCAGACCACATCTTCTTCAGGAAGGTCTTAATCATTTGATCAAGACAACGCCAAACCACATTCTCCATGTATTGCAACATATGTCGCAGTTCATCTGGTCAGTTCTCAAACAAGTGTTGTTGAAAGAAGAGTGGTAAAGTGCCATCGTCCCAACTTTTATTCAAACACTTTGCTGGAATAAAATTCACACTGTTGATATAAGTTTGAAATAAATACTTTTGACTTTCAATGTTTTGTACCAATTTAAAGTAAATAAGGAGTTTAAAGTATTTTTTTTACAAATGTAATTCTGTTTTATTTACAATTTACACAGTTATTGAAACAAACACTTAACTGTAGCTCCGTTTTAAGAAACTAATGACTCAAGACTTTTGTTTACAATGATTTAAGACATTCCCTTAATTTACTGAATCGGTTTTGAAACTAAAGTGTGTTTGGTTTTACTGATAACTTTTTTCCTCCCTCTTCCTGTGGATTCGCTAATGCTAAGCTAAGATCACTTAATTGTGGGTCCTTGATAACAAAAACTAACACGAATCAGTTGACCACGCTTGTGTTGGCAATGAATTGAAATGGCTTCTTCATTTTGAAGTGGGAGTTCCTTTAAGAATAATCGTACTTCTCTTTGTTATTTGAACTTTTAAAAAGATCATAGATTTTATTTAGGTAAGTGTCTTGAAACCAAGATGCTCTAAACTGAATGAAAGACACAATACCCGTTCATTTCAAAACACCAGTACAGTGGCAGCGAGTGATATGACCGACTTTGAATTACTAGGTAAAATATGTTCATTTTGAAGAAAACAGAAAGGATATCATCACAAATGTAGCCTTCCTCCAATTACAGATTGACTTGTGTGGGCTTAAGTGCTATCTAATTATACTTTTTTAAACTGAATCTGTCTGAATCAAAAACATCTATTCCTGTTATTACCTCCAACGCTCACTGAATAGTTCATTTAAAAGTGTAACTATTTAAAAATGAACAATGAACAAGTTTTTAACAATGTTTTAGTTTGATATTTCACATGCATGAGAATGCAATCAGTGTTAAGTATAAGCAAGTTTATTTTTTCCCTTTCCCTCATTCCACTGACTCCGAGCCACACAAAGGAAGAAACGTGCACTAACATACATTTAGCAAGGCTGCATAAAAGTAGAGCTTATTTTTCTTCTTTCTGCTTTTTAGTGCAAGTGCACGCAGCATGTGGTACGAGGATTTTTCAAATCACTGCTGAAAATAGTGCTAAAAATCACTCGGTGGCTTTTATTACAGGAAGAATTTAGAGCACAAATAATAACTGCAGCTCATATGATTGCTTTGATTTTCTAAATGTCACTCAAACACAAAAAGAGAAACATCGTTATTGCAAACGTAGAACTGCCACAAAGACCAAATAATACGCTCAATCAAAAAAGATTAAATTAGAATGTGGAGTGCATAGTCAAACTAAATGATATTTAATCATAAAACATAATAGATTTAACGCTGACAAATGGTGAAAATCGTCTGTCAAAGAAAGAAAAAAGCAATGAGCAGAATTTCATGAGTTAGCGTAAGGTGGTTGTGTAATAACATTTTACAGCCATGAATGTCCTTTTTAATAACGCTCTCTTGCCCTCATTCATTTTTTTTCCTGCTTCCTTGCAGGCATAAATTACACAGCTAATACTCTAACAATCATTCAAAGACCTCAATTAGCAATTAAGGACTTAATGAATAGATGTCCTAGCTGGGCCATTTTGCTCCTGGCCCAGAGGAGCCCAGTTGAATCTAATCTCTCCTGCAGGGCTTGTACAGTAAATACAGGCTATCAGTGCAGAAAAGACAGAGAATAGCCTGCTGTTGCACCAATATAATGAGCGACTTGCCTTGGAGTTTTGAAGCACTGTTTACTATGAACCAGAAATTTTCTGTGGATTTTAACAAGAACGGATGACTGTCAAGCACCATTCTTATATATTTTTACTGTCAGTTCTTTCGTCCCATTGCCTTCTGCATAATATCTGTGTGAGTGTGAACTGAAGAAGAAGAGAGGAAATGGCAACAAAAGGGGAGAGAAAGAGATATGGTGGCAGAGAAAGTGAAATAAATGGAGGTGAGATGGAAGGAGGGAATGAGCAAACGTTCAAAAAGAGAGGGGGACATTTGCAATGCCAATCATCTTCAAGGAGCTTAGAACTGGGCCTCAGACCAGAATATCAAAGATGGAAAAGTGTATTCATACATGATGCGGTAGGTAGGTAGGTAGCGCTGGCTTATAAATTATTAGTGTGACTCTATCCTTTTATATTACAATTCCATCAGCCGGTTATCATTAACATATTCTTCATACATTTAATGAACTGACTTTTTGAACTCAGAGGCTTCACTGTGTTGGAGCCCACAGCTATATGACAATGCGGAGGTCCTGTAAGGAAGATACACTCCAATTTCCATCAGCTTTATCTCTCACCTCACCTCCCCACCCCTCTGCTGGGAATATTTATGGAGGCTTTCTGAAGCATGAAGACTATGGGCAGACGATCACATGTCTAAAATGAGCTGTACTGTAATCAGATTGCAGCAACCAATAGCTTTGACCCGAATGACAGCAAGCAGATAAAACATGGCGAGATGGGATGAAGTCATGTCTCTGGAAGATATTTTATCTTGCATCTAATAATAATGATAATAGCAAGACTAATTATCTTTAAAATCAGAGTAAATTAATTAGATACCTGAAAGCTGCTGGTTGGGCTCTGTTTGTGTCATTTGAAGAACTTCTGGCTGCTTGTGGAGATTAAACTTTCACCAAATGTAGACATTTTTAAATCCAGGTTAAAGACATTTCTGTTCTCATGTGTCTATGCATGAAATATCTTTAACTTATCTAGACCGTTGCTTGTTTTTAAATTCATTTAAATGATTTTATTTGTTTCTCTTTATATTCTTTTATGTATTTTTAATGCTTCTTCCACTCCCTGCTGCAATGCTTTTATTTTATGTGAAGCACTTTGAATTGTTTGTACATGAAATGTGCTATATAAATAAATTTGATTTGATTTGATTTGTAGCATTATAGGTTTGGTTTCTAAGGTGTTGATTTTGAAGGCAAATGGCTCCTACATTGATTTTGGAGTAACATCCTGCTTTCGGGAGTTTGACTCCGGAACTTCTCTATTGCATCACCATACATCACACAGTTGCCTTCTGAGTATTAATAAAAGTTATTTTTCTTAGTCTACGAAAGACTTCCCCACTCTCACAGTGTGGAAAGCACTTGAAATGAAGGATTATTCCCACATCTCCATGCGTATTTGTTTGATAAAGTGGGTAAAAAAAGACTCCACCTGCTGCTGTAGCAGGGGAGTCCACAGCTCTGCTTGGGGGCATAAACATATGCCATGCTTTCTCATATCTCTTGGCATGGACATATTTCTCCATTTCCTTAAATCTTCTCTTGTATGACTGCCAAATATAGCTTCTGCGCCACTATGCTAAAGTAACTGGGTCACCAGAGCTGTGAGTAATTAGCTGATAACAAAATATGTTTGCTTTATGACACCGGGATGCTGTCAAGTGAGAATTCATATTGACTTAATGATTTGAAGCAGCGCTTGAAAGGTTAGAGGTAAAAGCTGACAAATGTGCAGATGAGCACCTAAATTATTTGCAGGCGTGATCAAATTAACACAAAAATGCACAAAGCCGAGCTGGATGTGTATGAAATTGAGTCTCCATACTGTGAATACTAAAAACAACTGACTAAGAACTGATTATAATTTAATTTGAGGAATAATTTGCAATTTAAAAGGAAGAACGGGCCCCAGTGTGCTGTTAAATATTACAGGCTGACAATAGTCTTAGTTTATTGCATGAAACAGATTTTTGAGACACAGAAACAGCAGAGTACATAAATGCAATGTCACAAACACTAAACAAATGCTCATCTGAATGCAAATGAAGAACCACTAGGAAAGACCTAATGAAAGAAAAAGAGCAAAAATTTGAAGACAAACAGGCAGTTTTCTCTCATGATGATCCTTTGGTTGACTGGTTCCTGTATTTGTTCACAGGGATTTCAGAACACAAACACAAATATCATTAAAAATAAACATTTGATTCGTAGAACTCATGTTTATTTTTCTGTCAGAGGTCTATCAAAGGTAAAATTTAGGGAAAAATGTAAAATAAACATGTTTGTTTAGATGATAAGAGGTTTTTAAGTTTTGGTTCAATAACTGCTCAAAGTCTTTGGTAGCAACAAAAAGCCTGAAAAAACCTGAAGCCAGTAATGGATTAAGCCAATATCTGACTTCACTACCTGAAACTCTCAACCACTAAAACAAAATATCCTTTAAAAAGGTCTTAAATGTTTATAGATTACTGAAACTCACTAAATAATTTCCTGAAACAGTTCAACACTGTAGAGGTTAGCAAAATGTCTCTCAACAAGAGTACACAGTGCATCTATTAGGTGCTATTTTATGAGGAAGAATAAACACCAGGGCAGTGTATGTAATAATGGAAAGTGTCATCATGTGCAAGAGTCTGGATTCTCCTTATTTGAAGATAATCGGCCAAAAACAATGTACGTCATTGCTTGTTTTTATTACCCAACATGACTAAGAAGTGACCTTCTTCATCTCCTAGGAGGCTCAGTTATAACTCAGTACAGTACAGTCATCAGGATTTTTTTTAGTCTCAATTCTTCATTGTTTTACTTTAGTTTCAAGCTGCTCAAGGCAGTTTTGGTGTAGGTTATTAAAAAAGATCACGTTATGGGTTCAAACTAAATGTTTCACTTGATGAGTCATTTGGAGGAATTCACATGGAAATCTGTTTACCACTGATTTGAAAGGATTGCTCAGCCACAACAAAGGCTGAATAGATAGGGTCCAATGGAGGAAGGCATTTACTGGCCAACTCTTTAGGAGATAGGTAATATGTGACAACTACCATTTAATGTGCTAGTGACATTCAGGGCGGTTGCAGGCTCAATAATGAGTTTTTAATGGTTTTAGGACAACAGTGGAGCTCTACACAAAGTTTCCAGACTTTTTTTTCAGATGATCCGCTCATTAAACCTGCCAGTTCAGAGTGAGGGTGCATTTCAAATGGGATTTTGTTGATACTTTCGTTTATATAAAAGCATAATGTGGTGTATTTCTCATTGTTTTTTTCAGTTGGCCAGTTATAAGTAGCTCAGGCCAGTGGAAATAGGTCAGATGTAGAAGCTGCGCTGTAATCAAGCTTATTTTCTCTAACGAGCTACGCTTATCCACAAAATGTCTGCATCTGCTGTAAGAAGCAGATGACGCCTGCTCAGACAAAATGTCCCTGATTAGGAATTCCTGCTCTATGTGTTCCAATTTAAAAGATTAATATAACAGGAACATATTCAGAGAGTAGTACAATGCTGTTTTGTAACTGAAGTGAAGTTATCTGAGGTATCTGTAACAGTTTGAAATCTAATATTCCATTAACTAAATATACAGTAATACAATACAATATTTATACAATGAATGCAACTTTTAAAAAGCTCACTGGCTTGAATACAAGCAGTGAATTTTCAGCCACTGTATTTTAAAAAACATTCAAAATATGAGCAGCTGTTTCATATACTTTAAGAAGAGAACTTTTTTGTCCTCTAAGGTTTCATACTTGTTGAAGGGCACAATATGTTCAATCGCAAACACAATCCAGAGAAAAAAGTATCAACAAAGAAGAAGAAAAAATAATGTTAATCTGTGTTTATGGCTTTTTTTTTTATAAAAAAAACCCACAAATACATAGACTACTGTGTAATGCCTGTATGCTTATCCTTAACATCTACAGTGCCTTTCCAAGTGTTGCCTAAAAAGGCCATTATTCAAAGAGCTACACCTCACATCATGAAGTATTATTAAGTGTAAAGAGCTACTTTCAAGGGTTGAACAATATAGTGTTTCAGCATTGACTTTTCAGTGCATGTATACAGTAGTTTCATCACAGATTATGCAATTTTACTCTGATGCTACTGACAACAAAACATAAATCTGATACAGTTTTCATTTCACATGATCACTACATAGGAGTAAATGGGAATAAATATAAAAAATTACTTGAACTGTTTTACATTCCTACACAGTGTTTCCCACACATAGACTAATTCGTGGCGGTGCGCCACAGATTCAACACCGGCCGCCACATATTGCGTTTCGTTATTATTATTTTTTTAACGCTATTTTAAAAAATACTCGTATTCGTTAAGCTGCATTTCCTTTCCCTGCTCTCATTCAGTCTCTCTGTCCCTCGCGTCTCTCTCGCATAACCTACTCACACACACACAGCCCCTCCCCTCCGTGCTTCCCTGGAAGCTTGCTAGCTTCAGCGTCGCGTTAGATTAGCTCTATAGCTCTGGCTCAACTGAAAGAAGACAGCTGGCGAAATTCACGAAAGGTTGGTATCACGTGCACCTTTATAAAATCACACATTAAAAAGTCCTATAAAAATATTTTATATTTTGAATACAATGTTGTCCCGTCCCGTCCGGTCCTATAGCAAAGAAGCGATTACGCCTTCTTTTATAAAGTTAACTAGTCGCAAGTTTGTCGTAAAAATAAATAAATAAATAAATAATGTAGTTGGGTTGTCGAGGTCTAAACACTAGCAGCTGTGAATCAAATAAAGTAGTTTTTTTAAACTCTTATACTGAATGTTTGCTGCTTCAATCCAGATGAGTATTGAAAAATATTTTCCGCGATTGAAAGAGAGAAGTGCGTGTTGAGGATGAGGAGCAGCCTGAACCGGAGGTATCAGTCTGAAACAGCTGAACTGTCCGACCAGTGTAATTAGCTATGTTATTAATTTGTTTACAATGAAGATGTGAATATCTGCAGATAAGCCGCACCTGTGTCACCCACCGTGACACAGGTGTCACACATCCTTACGTGCCCCATAATTTTCCTTGATGGAGAAATTATCCAGGTTCTTAACTCCCAATGTGACATATATGTCACATTACAGATCTCTGACAGTGGGGGGTGGTATTCTGGAAAAAAATTCTGAAATGGGTTCTATGTGGTCTATTTAGTCTGTGTTATAACCCCCTTAATTTTCATTTTAGTAGAAATGGGTCTGGGCTCTTATGGGTTAATACAATAAAGTTCTGCGTGAGCAATTATTAACGAAGGAATTATTTCGAAGAATTTTTATTTTTTACCCCCCCCCCCCCCCCCCCCCCCGTGGCCCCCCACCACACATTGCCTTCACATCTGTGGGAAACACTGCTACATGGGCAGTATCTTTTATTTCAATGTGTAATTACCGCTTCGCTAAATAAAACTTTTTTTCTAACAGCAGTGTTCACTTGACACATACTACTGTTGTTTATTGCTAATCTTATATTGCTTATATCTAGTCTGGTTTTCTCTGTTTTGTCATTTTTCTCCTGCTGCTGTAACATGATCATTTCCCCACTGCTGGAGAATTGGCGTGATTAAACCCAATTTAATTGTCCTTGGAAATCCTTTTTTTCTTTATTTCCAAAATGCAAAATGGGTTGCATATGACTGATGTGCAGGCTTGGTACAGACACAGGAAAATGAGCAAAGGGTAAGGAAAATTTAACTGAATAAAAAAGGAAATGTCAGTTATATGAAATTTGTTCTGCAACTGGAAGGATGATATCAACCGAAATCAATTACTCTCTTGGCCTTCTATTACTACAACAACAGGCAACATAACCAATACTATAACAATATGATAGATTACTGACTTTAAGAGTATTAGTTGGTATGTCGACCTGTGTATTAAAAAAACTGTTTTCCTGTCTAAAATATCTTCAAAAGAATAGAATAGTTATGACACTCGCTTCATGTTTTTGTTTGTTGAGTCAAAACAATTGAAGATGGTTTGCTACCGAATAAGTATTGATTTTCTTTTAAAATCAATCATTTTTTATTTCTACGCAATTGCTGTCCTTCACAAAAATCAACCAAATGATATGATGGTGATTCTTTTCTTAATGGACTTTTCAAGGCACTCTGTACTTTAAATAAATACACAGTTTTCATAAAGGTATACAAGAATGTGTTGATGATATTTTATCAGCACAAATAGTGAGTCTTCAGATACACCATTTGAGTTCACTGGTCTTTCAGTTTTGGTCTTTAAAGAAAAAGGTTAAATTTAGTTTTTCGAGTATTTTTAAATCCTATCCCAACCCATTCTGGAAGAGTATTATCATTTTGTTTCTTATCTATGGTGAGACTACATTCTTAGCTTTTTGAATGAAGCAGAGCTTGGAATAGCTCAGAGTAAGACGTGTGCGGTGAAGGGGCCATGGGGTTAGTGAGTAGAAACACTCCAGACTCCGAGGCAAGAAACAGCCCGCTCCAGCTGCCAGAGTAATGAAGTGTTGGCAGCTGTCCGTGGTGCTGAAATCAACCTCCATCTCTTTGAATGGGGAATAAAAAAAACTATCCATGGTGCTGAAATACTGATGCTGAGAGGCACGTCTCAGAACAAAACTCGGCTTGGCTCAGCAAGCATGGGCATATGTAGCAACTTAATCTGCTGTTTTCCAATAGTTGAACACACAGGCCCTGTCTTAAGAAATGTGTTCCATATGACTAATGCAGGTGTGAATATGTGCATACAAGAGTATCAGATCTAATAAGGAGCAGGGGGTGTTGCCACATACATAATGTAACAGAGAACTGTTCTTTTTGAAGTGGATATTATACATGTGTGTAAATCACACTCTCCCACACAAGCGTGCCAGCAAATTTCTTTCTACTTGCCTTCGTCCTTCATCTATTTTTCTCTTTGGTTATAGTCACATGCAGATATATAAAAAGAGACAGAGAGAAGCTGCTCCCCTAATATGTTCTCTGACCTATAGTCTGAAAGCTGGGGCTGCTATGAAATTTATTTATTTTTTTATCCATTTCTTGAAGATAGACTCTGTGGTGCATGGCTTTGAGGCAGCCCACATCATACACTTTCTAAGGGTCAGTGATCATCCCGGCCCGTGAGTGCAGAATCATAAAGACAGGCTTCTGCTGGACAGACACAGATTACTAACTGATCCAAAAATGCCTGACTAAACTTCATTCCTTCCTTTCCCTCTCAGAGCTCATAGTGATTCAGTGCATGCGTGTATAGGCTGGCTATTCCAGAGCCAGCCTCCCACTTCATCCCCAGTGAGAGATAAGTATTGTTTGCGTAGCAGCATATTTCATGCCTGGCTTCCCCCACCTGTTCCCTGACCTGCAAAGTCTGAAGGCTGGAGTAGCTGTCAAATGTCCCTGCATACATCTCTGGAGGATGATTGAAAGGGTTTGTCTTGAGTCTGTTCCTCTAACAGAGCACAAAAACAAAACTTTTGTCAAGCATTTTTTAGGCAGTGATCCCAGAGGTCATTTAAAAGACTTTCTGTTGATTAATTTTGGGAGATTTTGTGTGTTTCTAGATTTGTTGCCTGCAGGTTTGTGGGTGAGTTCTGGCTGCATGTCAAGGTCATATTATTAATCAAATCTATCAGCTTGATTTGCATAATGATCTGCAGCAGAATTTGCTTGGGTTTTTATGATCCTCCCTCCCGAACTCTTTCTCCCCCTAGCTCTTTGACTCCTTCAGTACAAGTTTCTCTGCAGGTCTAATTGTGTTGTTCATGTTCATTTCCAAACATTGTGAAAATGTGTGTGTGAAAAGGCAATAGGTAAGCACAACTTGTTCAGTTATATTTTTGCACAAAATGGTTGGCATTGCTTGGATTTTTTCCCCAATTAATAAGATGTATTCAAATAGCAAACACCTGACTCATTTTTATTTTTTTACCCATTAGTTCCCCAAATAAAGAAAACATATATTGCAGATTAAGACGCCTCAAACTGTAGCAGGCGAATTGGGTATTTCTGATGAGTTTCACTTTAATAAAAGATATAAAACTGCTTGATACTTGAGTGAGAATTGTCCAAGACACTCAACCAAAAAGCAAAAAGTTCCAAATTGCTGCATGGAGAAGTGCAATGAAAATACCAAAACAAACTCCGGCAAAGTTAAATTCCTCATCTAATGGAAAATCAAAATCCTCAAAGACGAAAATCAAAACAGTTATTTTGCGCTTTCAGAGAGGGGCAGCCTCCAACACCAGTGAAGCACTGCAAAATCAGATAAAAGCACCAAAATCACACCCAAATAAGCCAAGACAAAGGTAGGGGAAAAAGCCACAAAATAAGCAAAAGATTGGGACCATAACAAGTGAACTCGTTAAGAAGCTGCTTCGGGAGGAGAAGAGGAAGATAGAGAAGAGGGGAAAAATATCAAGAGCGTCTGCAAGCACGTAGGGCTATTTCTCTGTGGATGTCGTCCGAGCAGCAACACTCAGCATCCAAGATTTCAATCATTGCATGCAGAAAACGAGAAAACATGTTCTCCATGTCGGAACACCAAGACAAGGACGGAAGAAAAAGAGGATAAAAACGTGTCTGAGAAAATTTCAGTGGGAAAGGTACTCACCGGGCGGGAGTAAAAGGTTTCAGTTAAAAAGAAACTGGGCGTATGGCGGTGGAGGCTTGGCGGTGTGCAGGCTGGTGTACACCGAGGCTCTGCGTTCCGTTTGCGCTCTCGCTCGCTGCCGGTGGCTGTGTCACGTGACTCTGGGTTGGCCAGAGTTTTTGAATCAGTCCGAGCTCTTCTTTTACAAGCTACACCGACATATTCGCTGCCGGAACAGATTGGAGCTTATTCTGGTGGTTTCGTTGATTTTTCTTTGCAGAGCTTTCAGAGCTTTTCTTAATAAGGTACCTAGGGGCACTCATGTGTCTGAAGAGGGTTAATATAGGATGGTGGGATTTGTGGTTTTTACTTTTCCTGTCAATGAAGTGAATACATTTACTGTGCCATGCAAAAGATTTGAGCCATCAGTTCTTGCATTGCCAGGAAAACAGGAACTGGGTGCAGTGATGTATTTAAACGTGTGCAATTGAATGTAAAGTCAGCGTATAAGTTAAAAAAGAAAGCTTGTTCTATTCTTACAAATTTAAATTCTTCATTCTTCAGCACAGCCTGAACCCTCTTGGACAAGCTTTATTGTCATTTTTTTAAGTAGTCTTTGTCTTTTTGCAGATTTTTGTTCGTCTTTCTATCAAGATGATCCCACACTGCTTCAATAATGTTAAGGTCTGGACTCTGGGGAGGATTCATCCCTCCATAAGACCTGTTGCCACCGATTTTAGTCCAGTTCTTGTGTCATTTGGCATAGCTCAGCCTTTTCTCCCCATTTCCCTCCCTTAAGAACGACTTCTTGACAGCCACCCTTCCATGGAGACCATTTCTGACAAGGCTTCAGTGAGCAGTAGATGATTCAAATGAAAGTCAAGGTGTGTCTCTCAGGTCCTGTGTCAGGTCTTTGCTGGATGTTTTCTTCTGTTTCTTAAAGACATCACTTTCAGATACTGTTATCCTGCTCTTGATAGTTGTTAGGCCTGATACTTTTTCTTTTGTCCTCTATTTGTACAGTTTTCTCCTTTTTTTAAGCCAATTACCTGGCATATATGAAGAAATGAGGGGTGGCTCAAGAATTTTGCATAGTACTGTGTAATCCAGCCTCAATGAAAGAATGTGATTGTAGCATATTAGGTGTAGTACTTCATATGTTTTTGTAGATTATTGTTAGAACGGCTGCAGTTTCACTGCTGAAGACCCACATCAACACATAGTTTAAGTGTTGGTCTCAAACAACAAGGTTGTTTTCCATCAATGTCAAAGAAAACCAAAAATGAAGTCTTTATTCTTCCATCACAATACAAAGTTCGCACAAGTAATAAAAAGTTTGTGAATGGGTAAATGAGAACCGCATTGTAAACTTGTAGGACCTAGAGTGTGTGGACCATCTACCAATAAAAGAATAACGAAATAATAAAATAAGAGAAATCAAAAGAGAATTAACTAAATCGAAAAAAATACATTGGTTGACTTGGCACAGAAGCCACATGTATGCAGATGTAAACAGAAGTCCTCACCAAGGCTTCAGGCTCCAAGATTATTGATGAACTAACAATAAAAGCACCCGCGAGGCAGAGTTATCTGCTTTCTTTTTTACTTTGACTGGTTGTTTCTGAAAAATAAAAACACCCTTTTCTTTTTTTCATGGTCATATTTTGAGGGGTAATAAGTCCAAAAGTTTGGAATCACCTCCCACTTTGTTACAGTAATTCTACATTTCAGGCAACAAAGGATCCACTCTTGTAACTGTGTGTTAAATGAGATTATAACCAGGGAGTTCACTTAGTTTAGTAAACAGAAGAGAAACAAGGGGAACAAATGCATTAATTATGTGACGCAGTCAGAAGGGAAAGTAAACCACAATGTCAAACTTCTTTAAAACTACTTTTTGCAGTTATAAAAACTCTGTGCTCGAATATCTGCTGCAGCAATGTTGAACAAAGAACTAGCTGCAGCTGAATTTTAAAATGTGTTTCCAATCAAATTTCTACAGATGTGTTTCAGTGTGTAATGTCTATAACGTCCTTAGCATCACTGGCCACAACGTCAAATCCAGAGTGACAGAATCTGAGCTGCTGCTTGCAGGTCAACGTGGAGAATGAGTCTTCAGACAGATTGGAAAACAAATCATCTTCTGGTAGTTTGGTGAGTGTCTTCTGTACGTGTAAAGCTACATCTGTAAAAATCTGGAGCGACATCCTGAAGATCTAATTTGAGGAACAAATCTGATTTGTCTGAAATCTGAACAAAGCCTGTAAGACCCTCATCGTGCAGCCATGTCAGAGACACTATCTCTAAACTGTGTTGGATTCTAATTAGATTTTCTCTAAATAATCAGAAGAGACCAAGAAAAGCCACACTTGACAACAGCCTTAGTTCCAAACTTGGTGCAGACTGTCTAATTGTGCTCACTGAACCAAGAAAATATTGAATAATGTCACACTGACACACCACTCAATCAAAGATCTGTAAAAAAAAAGATCTTTTACTGTTGTCTTCACAAAAGAAAAAGCCTGACTAATACACGGTGGCTATAATGTGTGCTAAATCATACTTTTGTTTTATGCCAATATCACATTTCCAGTATTACTAGAAATCACTTATATTAACATACATCAATATTTTTCATTACATTGTTTTTATTTTTCTGTTTCCTAATATGGTGTTTACATAAATCTAGTCACACACTGTCATCACTGCAGGTAATTTGTTCCACCGAAGATGATTCTCACACATCAGTTTAACAACTCAAGCCACTCTCATTAAAAACTACTTAAAGGATTAATCAACTGAGCTTCTATTGGGCCTTATGAGAATATTGATGATCAATGAGGATGTCAGCATTTGCTGTTCTCCAACAAAGTTTAGAGCTTAGTTAATATCTTCAACTCACAGGTGAGAAATAATATTGATTGTGCATTTTCCAGATCATTAAGGTAACTCCGGGACATAAAGGGTGTAGCGTTTCATTGGTGTGGAAAACTTCAGCGCGACTTGTCATCATGTTTCATTTGATCCCGCTCTGTAAGGTTGACAGTTCCAGGGTTTATACTCATTCTTGACGGAAACATGAGTGGTCATGCTGTCAGTGAGGAGCAAAAGCCTTTGTTGTTGCTGAAGCGTCTGCTGGGCATACGAGCAAAGGGTCTGTATGGATCAATGACTTCTCAAGGGGGCTGATAGGCAGAGGCAGGCAGATGCAGTGGCAGCATGTTTGCCATGCCTCTCTGTTTTGCTTCAACAAAGACAAAGTGAGTGATAGATTTTGACAAACATCACAGCAGCAGCATTTATCAAACAGTTTTCTGCTGAGGCGAGTTTGAAATATGCGATTAGGGATAGTGTTTGTTAAGCAAACAGATTAGAAACCTGCAGTAAAAGTAGTTGTACAGCAGTATAGAAATATAGTTGTGCACTCACATATTTACTTTGGTGCAAAAACTTCAAGAATAGCACATTTTATATCATTAGACTGTAATTATGGATGTGCTGCATGAGCACAGCACAGCGGTGTTGCAGTTGTTGAACAAAGGATTTATTTTTATGTACATAGCAATACAACACAAATCTGTTGTTGATTTGTTCTTTATACTTATTTTTATCATTCTGAATCTGCAAAATAACTGTTAATCATCATGTAAATAGCTTGCTGGAGAACATCTGTAGTGTCGACTACAGTTGACCACAGTGTGTTTTTATATATATATGTTATATGTGGGAAACAAAGGGCTTTAAACATAAACCCCCACATTAGAATACCATGGGTTCCATATTATGTGTGCTCTGGGGTCCACACATAGGCAAACCCAGGTGGGCTCTCTATGTGGGTCCAAGATGGATTGCTTCTTGGAAATTCCTGCCTGAGCTCAAAATGTGAGACACAAATGGGGCCTCATTGCACCTCGTGTGATCCCGCATCAAACCCACATCAGCAATTAAAACTGGCATGTGTAAACTATGGACAACCCCACAGAGGGCCTATTTTTCAGCCCATTTATTAGCCATATAGAGCCTAGATGCACAAGCTGACAAACATTCAGAATATACTTTGGCACTGAGGTGTAAAACACACAAAACACAAACTAAACTGAAAGTATGACATTACAAAACACAAAAACCCAGAAAATACTAATTATACTAACTAATAATTACAGGAAAGTGGAGTAATGTGTTCTGCACTTCAGAGCAACTGAGGCACATTCACTGGACTTTACAGTGCTATTTTGAATCTTAATCAAAAATATCAAATGTTTATAATCCTCCATGACAACTTCAAATAAGGTCCATTGAGTATTAAATGGACACTAAGTTCTAAGGTTAGCACGGGCAATGTTTCCTGCCTCTATGTGAAAGTGTCAGTGTTTGATAAAAGAATCCCAGTTTCATGTTACACAGCTCGTAACTACAATACTCATTAGTCATTAGGGCACAGGGAGAACTTGTCTAATGTATCATGACAGATGTTGTAAGTTTATTGCAGTTATCCTTGCTTCCTGTTTTATTGTGTAGTTCATGCCCCCTCTGTTCAATCCTGTTAGTCTTCTTGTTTCCCACTCTCTCTGTACACCTGGATTCTGTAAGTTGTAAGTGAAATAGTGGCTCATTGGTTGTTGAATGCTCCACTGTATCAGCCAGTTAGCCTCAGCGGTTTGTTTTTTGGTGCTGAACAAGCAGCAGAAAAGTGCTTTTTCAGTAAAAACAGCCACATACGGTTTTACTGAAATTTTGTAGTCTGGAAAAGACAAAAAACAGAATGCTTATCTTGGTAGAGATGCTTTCACTCTTTTCCCAAATGGCTTAGAAGAGCTTGAACTTACCAACAGGCTCAATTTGATCGATCTGACTGGTTATATCAACTCTTTTCTTCATCCAATAACGTTCAAATAGGAACTTTTCCAAATACTTTCCACAAAAGTTAGTGGTCCTATGTGACCAACCATCTGGCAGATTAGGTGAGAGAACACATCGCCTAGTCAGGTGATATCAGCCTATGAAAAAAAACTAGTCCACATATAACGATGTTTTGGTGCAGTTTTGAGGGAGACCCCTTCTTCACCCCTTCTTTCTGGGGGCGGGCCTCTCTTGAGAGCTAAAACTCCTCTCTACCATAGCAACTATTGAGCTAAGATTGGGAAAAAAAGAAAGTTTGCAGCAAAGTTTGTTTCTGGCAGAATCGTGCAAGCACATCGGTTTGACCAATAGTCAGACAAGAAGCTCCTGAAGAAATTCAACCATCAAGGCCAAAGTTATTGAGAAGCTCAGCAACATGCATGACTTTTTGTACATTGCCTGAGGACACGCTGTCATGCTGGCTGTCATACAACCGACTGCCAGTGAACTGAGTTTGTATCATTTGGTGTGTTTCAGTAACCCTAACCCTACTTTACTGATCCCTCTAGGAAAACTGTTTAGCACACTGTAGGTTATCTTTACCAACAAGCAACACTTGCTCATCGACAGTAATGGACTTAGCAGGAGATGTACACAGCAACACATAATTTTCATGTACAAAAGTGCTTTACATAAAATAAAAGCATTGCAGGAGGGAGTGTAAAAACTCTGGACTCTGGACTGGACCAGCTGGCCTGAGTCCTTGGATCTAAGAGCTCTGCTGGGTTTATAGTCTCTGAACAGATCACAGATGTATTTTGGGCCTAAACCATTCTGGGATTTGTAAACCATCAGCAGGCTTTTAAAATCTATTCTGTGACTGACTGGAAGCCAGTGTAAAGATTTTAAAGCTGCTGTGATGTGTTCAGATCTCTTAGTCCGGGTTAAAACTCCAGCAGCAGCGTTCTGGATGAGCTGCAGATGTTTAATGCTCTTTTTGGGAAGTCCAGTTAAAAGAGCATTATAGTAATCGAGTCATAAATCTACCATGTGCCATCTTTTTTTTAGCTGGCCTTGACTCCAAATGGTGTGCTTCCAAAAAATTTTTTTTTTTTCCAGATTATGACCCCATAAGTGTTCATCAAAGCAATTTAATGCAAATTACTTTTATTTACCTGTTTAAATTTAAATAAATGTGTAACATCCAAGCTAAGCAAATTCAGTATGGAAAACACTCTAATTATGTCAGACAAAAGATTCTTCAAACATATTAGAAGGAAGAGAACTGTGTTTTACTGAATTGTGCAAATGTTTTTAATTGATTTTCCTTCTCACTGTTTTTTTTGCGCGAGAGAAAAATTGCTATTGTCATATGTAGGCGGCACTTTACAGCACCTCATTTTGGCTCGTATAGGGTATGTACAAATGACATACAGTATACTCTCATTTCGATTACGGGACTTCCTGATTAAATCTGTGTCTCCAGTGGGTCACTCCCAGCATCTGTGAGCGAAGAAAACTCCTAATTTTTCTTATGATTTGAGACTTAGTTTTATTTACGTGGTTATCCTTTTAAACATTCATTGATAGGAGATCTTTTGTGCTGTGGCAAACTCTGAATGCATTATTTCTATCTGCTTTACTTTGACTTTAAGATGTTTGACTTTTTGTCTTCTGTTTCAAAAAAACATTTTCCATTTAATGTATTTTATTGCCTCTTGTTATAGGTGGAAATGTCTCCTTGTAAGTTGTTAAGTGCTTTAAAGGCTGAAACACCTCTTTATTCTAACAAGTCCAGATGACTCCATAAATAACTGGCTTGGTGTGTTTATGAATATGCTGAATCTTGTTCCTGTTGTTTCAAACATAATCTTGACAACAATGAATGCTGAGTCTGATTTCAAAACAACACAATGACATCATCAGCCTGTTAATGTAAAAAAAAAAAAAAAACTAACGGGAAAAGCACGCCGCTGATGCCACTCCAGCACAGTGGGACGAGGGAGCTCTATCCATTCATCTCCCTCCACCTTCCTTCACCCCTACATGCATGGTAATTCTCTGCGTGGGATCTCACGTTTTGTGCGGATGGTCAAACAGTATCTGGCATGCAGCTCACCTTCTGCAGCCAGACACACCCACCTCTGAGCCATGTGTCTGCAGAGGGAGGGCCGATCAGGACTGTTTCATCTGTGTGGCAGGCAGAATTTTTTCCCCAAACACCTGATAAACTGCACTTGTTCCCAACATCAGGTTGAGACATGAGTCAGAGCTCCGGCAGAACAGAGCTGTAATTATAATGGGGAAGAGGACCTGTAATGCAACGTTAATGGCAAAGGGACTGAAGCTTTACTCAAAATGTCCCCTCTTCAAACACGAATAGTGCATTAGCAGCAGGGATTCACTCTCCCAGTTTTGATTGAAGCTATTAAATACAATTTAGGATATGCAGGAAGGGAAGTGTTAGCGGGTGGCTGAGTGGTGCATCTATGTGAACCTCATAAGCTTTGTTCTGTGTAATGCTGCCAGTATGATTCACAGTCCTTTGGTGAAAAAAAGCAGCATTATAATGGAGTTAAAATTACAGCTCTGAGGAAAATTTGAGTGCTCTTTCTCTCCTGTTTTTCCCCCTCTACCGTTGCTCTGTGTATGTTCTGTTCTGCTCATATCTCATTTTTCAGTCCTTGCTTTGCATATGCTGCCATTTCTCACAGAAATTACCACGCAGAGAAAGTAATTTAGGTGTCTGTGAGATACATGAAAACACCACTTGTCGCTTCTTACTTATAAGTAATGATTAGGAAAAAGGTTGTTGATTGATGTAGTCGTTGTGTGTGTTTGTGCGCGGTAACATCCACGTGGGATTTTGCTTGCATGTGTACAAGATCATACGTCCCTTGCACCTACCAGCACGTCTGTGACTGATGAAGCTTGACCTTTTAATGTGTTTACACACTGACATTTCCCAAAATCTGTCGTGTTCCACAGTGAAACTAAAACCCTTGACATTCTTCAAACTCACATTTCCTGGAGCTGATGGCGCTCATGCCACACAAAGCCCAAATCAGCAGCATATTTGCATCATTGTCACCCCCTGATCTGCCCCAGTCAAATTTATGTTAATATTTTTGCTTGAAAACAAAGTGTTCCCCTTGTTGTCTTATGTTTATGTCTATGTTTATGCATTTAGCGGACACTTTTATCCAAAGCGACTTACAATTGAAAAAATATATAACATTACAGCTAACATCAAAGCTAACAATGAGCTACATAGAAGAAAACCACTAGTCAGACTCTGTCAGAGGTGACAGAGGTGACAGTGTAATGATAGAGTGCAGGCATAGAGGGAGGTACAGAAAGATAAAGTGCAGCAGAAGGGGTAGGGAAGTACAGGGTAAGTGCTAGGATAGGAGATGCTCTCTGAAGAGATGGGTCTTCAAGAGTTTCTTGAAGATATTCAGGGACGCCCCTGTTATGGTAGCGCTCAGTAGGTCATTCCACCACCGCGGAACGACACATGAAAAGAGTCTGGATTGTCTTAAGTGTGGTGTAGGCACTGCTCGACGACAATCCTGTGACGACCGGAGTTACCGAGTTGTGTCTTGGTGCAATTTGGTCCTGAATCCTGAATTTCATCCCCCATCATGACTTCTGTGTATATTTGGATCTGAAGATTCACTCTGCTCTAAGTGTCCATCAAACTTCACTAACTACGTTTTATAGAAATGAAATGGCACTGTCCCCTTTTTCAAATCAGAACATGATAGTGACTCCTAAATGAGCTCTGACATCTAAAAGACTATGAGGCTCTAATCCATCTGTTCATTTGGATTCTCATCATGGTCATCCATGAGTCTTGGGTACCAGTATCACACTGTGAAGTGACCTGGCCACTGATTCCCCTCAGGATATTATTACTGTCTGTGAATATGAAATGGAAACTGAAACTTTTACTGCAGTTCACTGCTTCATATAGCTCTGTATGGATCTGTATGGATCTGTATGGAAAATATACTGGTAGATGTAGTCTCTCGATGTAAAAATTTAATACCGCATGTTCAGGCTGCAAGGTACCAGCAGCTCCGATAGAAATGTCAATTTCTCTCATGAAATTCCACCTCAATACATTTTTAAGTCTGAGACTGTCCACTGCCTAAACACGTCCCCATGGGATGTTTAATTTTCATGCAGGCCGGAATGACCTTACACACGTTGGTAGAATATACAGCCGTTGGTGATCATAAGAGTAACCGCATTTGAATTGTAGAAAATGAACACGAGGGTGACGGTTGGGTTGTAAAAATGATGTGTTTTTCCCCAAACCATGACTGAGTAAACTTATTGCCTGAACCCAAAATGAAAAGTTATTTAGAAAAAGTGTTGTGGTGTTATTAACTGAACATAAATCAAAATAAAAAATAAAATAAAAAGCTCTTGTCACCTGTCATGAATGCAAGATGATTTTGTGCATTTTGAAATAAAACACTTAAGAATGACATCTGCTCTGATGTGGGAATGCTCACATGACTCATAGTTTCCTCCGGGAATTACTTTATGGTACACCTTTATGGGTTGTATTTAAGGGAATTAAGAAAAAACATATATGATCATGTCAATTAGTGCACTTATTGCTATTATGGTACAAAGCAAATTTCTGGAGTTGGAACAAAAAGGTGTACATTTAAAATGTTTAGTGTCATAATCCATGGTAAGAGAAGAGGGGATCAAATACAAGACTGAGCACGCAGGAGGTGATCACATAACATTACAAAACAGCTTTATTAATAGGACAAGGAACCAAGGGCACTGGCACAGGAAAAATACTGACTGACTGGCAGAAAAAAACAGAATCCAGGCCTACAGGGAGAGTGGGAAACAAAAAGACTAACAGGATTGAACAGAGGGGGCATGAACTACACAAAAAAACAAGAAGCAAGGATAACTACAATAACAAAATTAGCAAGTAAATTAAACAAAATACAAACTCAATGTCAACAAAACCCCACAGATCATGCCAATTGCAGTTTATTCCATTGCTCAAAATACAGATCGTGTTCAGAGATACTGCCAGGCTTAATGATAGCTTGGGTGGGCATTCGGGAGCATGTTTTATCTCTGCTCCTGAAGTTCATGAGTATCTAAGTATTCCCAGCATGTAGCGAGCTCATTTGCAATTTTAAACCTGTATGGATTTGTTCAGTGAAGCAAGTCATCTGTAGTTAAGAGATTGATGTTCATCTTAATAATTTACACATAAAATATTACGGCATCACGTGAAATGGTTTCTGGGATGATGAAAGTCCATGTGCTGGCACTCCATAGTTCTTTGAGTGTGATGTTACTACGATGTGCATCAGATAGGTTAGCGGCTTTGCTGATCTCAGGGAAGTATATGTTATCGTTTGCTATAATGTGAATTTGATATCATGTGAAAGGAACTTCAAAAGGGATACAAAACCACCTAAATTAAATGCAAACATCTGTGAAGAGAAACAAATGGACCATAATCAAGCACAAAATCACCAGAATCGGGGGAAAAAGACCAATAAGAGAGGTAAGGTATGATCTACCAGACACACAGCTGGATACACAAAAGAGTCATAAATTGCATCTGTGTGGTTTGTGGTTGATTTTAGTTTTTTTCAGTGTGGGTGTCAGGATGAGAGGGCCTTTTTCAAATCGGTACCAAGGCGCCAGTTTTTTTTTTTTAGATGAGTCCATGTAAGTAGCAACTAGACTAATATTAAATAAAGCAGACATTGTGGGCTCAACTTCAAACTTACAATGTGCTCAAAACATGTGATATAATATTGCATTTACATGTGAACAGTTTCAGCTTATTTACGTTCCTGTGTATTTTTCAAATGCTGTAACGGACCTGCTGTAGATTCAGCAGCCATCTGTTCCATGGGACGATGATGGTGATATGACAGTACCACAGCATAGTTTTGTATGTAGTGGAGAGTACTGTAGTTGAATGAAAACAAGGACCAGGCTTTGATGTGCCGGCTTTCTCACCAAGCGAAGCTCAATTGATGAGAGACATATCTCAAAGGGATATAAATGCATTCTGTTTCATTGGGGTGGTGTTTTGATTTACTCTTATTGCCTTGCAGAGGTGTTTGCACTCCCAGTAAATGGCAGTTTTCTGTAGAAGGTACCACACTATGAACTGAACCCCAGTCTGATTTTTTTGTTCTCTGAAGCAGGCAAAACAGACCTTAAAGTAGAACAAATATTAAGCATTAAGTAAAAAGTAAGTTCATAAAAAGAGACAAAATTGATGTCACTTGGTATCAGCTTGATAACTAAGGTGAACGTCTTTCAAACAAGTAAGTCAAAGCAACATTAGAAGTTCATTTGTATACTTTCAAAGCTACGTAAAGTGCTGTGCTCAACATTTAGAACAATATTTTAAACAACTGCACAGTCAGGGTTAGTTAAATATTTCACATTCACAGCAACATCATGGAGTTGGGATTTGAAAAAAGAAAAATATCCAAAAGCACAATTTTAATAAGGTGTAAGTCTTTTTAACATGACCAAAACAAGTAGCCCAGTCAGCCTTTCTCAGTCCAGACACCAGTGTTTACTTTCCCAGCTGTCTCTTTGCGAAGCAACGTGTCCCTTGTTTCCAGCTTGGAAAACGTGGTTACTTCCATTTGGGCCGCGATGCTCTTGTCAATGTAAATCATGTAGGACTCTTGAACAAATCAATATGGTTGTGAGAAAGGATTCACTTTGTGCACCCCAGGGACTCATCAGTGACAGGAGTCCATTACTTCAGAGCAAACGTGTGAAGGAAGCTGCTTTGAATTGCAAATGTGAACCTGCAGACTTGCCTGCTATGCAAACTCCATGATGTATTATAGTGCACTGGGGAATAGCTGCCAGGTGCACAAAGCAAGGTCTAAAAGCACAATGAAAAAGTCCATCCAATAGCAATAAACCCAAAACACTGCATTTGCTTTAAAAACACGACAGGATCTGCAGACCATGGGGATTCATATTGCCGCTCATTCCAGTGAGCATCTGCACTTGCAACTTTAACTCTGGTGGGAGCTAATCTGTTTGTATTCGTAAGACTTAAGACTGAACTTCCACTAAGGAGTAATGGGTACAAAGTATTATTTTTCCCCTCTTACACCTTGTGTTTTTCATGTGTTTAAAGCTCAACTAGGGACACGCTGTGCGTTAACTCATTTGACATGATGCTAATCTGCCCTCAGAAGAGCACTCGGCTCCTTATTAATTCAGTTGATGCTGAAGTTTCAATGCTCTACCTCATTTCCTCATTTTAGGGTGGTTACTAAACTTCCTGTGGGGATTTAAAATGTTAAAATGTTGTTAAAACCTTTAAAGACACACTCGTGGGCACTTAAATCAGGCTAACCATTGCCAGGACATATTATGGCTTTACTGAAGTCAGCAGCAACCTCAGTTTGCTTGGCATGATGCTTGTTTGCACACTTCAAGGGTTTTCTGTAAATACACCAACTACAAACAGCAACTGAATTAAAGGGTCACATTTTGAGAAATTCATTTTCTAAATTAGATTAGATGCTTGTATGGTAAATAGACTGCAGCTTGGGTCAGTGTATCTTAGGCTTGCTTAGCACACAAACAGCCAAACTGGTTCTGTCGGAAGAGACCAAAATCAGCCATCTAACAACTCTAAAGCTCATTGAGAAACATTTCATACATTCTTCTTCGCTAAAATAAATAAATATTAACTTCTTAACAAAGTTAAGAGCTGGAGTTGGAAATTCTGGTCTCTCCAGTTCTTTAATTATCCATTCTCCAACAGACAATGACTTGTATGACCTTTAGAAGCAATAAAGGGGGAAATATATTACTTTGAGACTTTGTTTTGTGAGCTCACGGAATATAGTTTGTTCATTTTTTTCTAGTATTGCTTAATGGTTTTATCTTCATTTTTTTATGCTTTTCATTTGTATATTAGACTTCCCTTCATTTCTGTGTCAGGTTCGAGGTGCTTTTTAGCACTTTTGGCACCTGAACCACTGAAGCAGCAGCCAGATTTAACCATAAATTTCATAAGTGTGCATCTCCAGGTGCAGAGACTGGTACAGGTACATTCACAAACAAACATGAAAGGAAAATCATTGAGTTATGTGGAAGCCAGTAAGAACTGAACTTCCATTTAAACAATCAAATCTAAGTTCTGAAGGCTGTAGTTACTGCGGTGCTCAGGTGCAAAACACAACAACATTTGAAAGTATTTTGGAGACTTTTCGCAGAACACCATTTTAAAGGGAAAAAAAACGACTATTAAAATCAGATAAACAAAACAGACCAAAGCAATTCTCAAAGCACAACAAAACATTAAATAAAATTCAAATGTAAATCAAAACAACCCTGACAACAAAAATATTCTCTATTTTACATTTTGTTGCTGTGTTCTTAGAAATGTTCATCTTTCTATTTCGTTGCAGTGTTTTGTGTTTGAAGGGTTTTTCATAATGTTTCCATTTATTGTGGTGTTGGTTTTAATGGCTTTCTGTTTCATTGCTGTATTTTTCTGAAATCTTGTTGCATTCATTGTTTTCTTTTCTGAAACTAACTTGTGTGTCATGGTTTTAATATTGTGTTCAATGTTGGCATGTGATGTTGCATGTTGGGACCAGTGTAACCGACTCTGGAGATTTGATAATAAAGCTTCATGTATTTATGGAAAAAAACTAAATGAATGGCAGAGATGTGTGCTATTTTCGCTTTGCCATGAACAGTACATGCACCGTGCAGCAATATGATTAAAGAAAGTGGGCTGCTGTCTGTGAAAGGGTTGAACCCTTTAATGGGCTGTAAAATGTCTCTCACAGAAATGCGGATTATTCTTTATTTATTTGTCTCTGCTGCTGATATCAGTTGTTATTTGGAATAATTATTAATTGAAATACTGCTGAAATCACCCCTCTCACCTAACCTTTTAAGAGCATATAAGCAAATTATTTCCCAGAATGTCCAACTCTTCCTTTAAATGATTCACCGTTACATAAACATTTGATAAAAATAGATGTGCCATCTTCAGCCTCGATATCTTCTGTGCTCTCCCTCCTCTCCCACCAGACTTAATTCATTCCTCTCTGCTCATGTCAGGTCACTGAGGTTCATAAAGCGTCAGCTGCTGATGATGATTTGTGAGTGCCTGGCTGGAGTTTGGTGTCATTTGCTTCCTCATTGCGTGCGACATGTTGGTCCCAGGCCTCCAGTGCAGCACTTGAATTATTGAACAGGTTCTGGTGGACTGACCTGATGGCGACCCAGAGCAGCAAAATGTGGTGTGACTAAAACTTTCTCCTGTGGGCCAAACGATACAGGACCTAACTGGAGGGTGTTAGTGAAACATTTTATCAATTAATCATCAGTTATAACTGGTAGCAGAGCAGTGTTGTCTAAGGACTAGAGCTGAGATTTAAGGCATATCTTTTTGCACGTATTCTGGACTCTAGAGGTACGTCTTTCTATGGCTTCTCATTTCCAAGTCTTATTCTTGCTGCAGCTGATTATCAAATACCAAAAGAAGAAAAGAATCAGCTCTGTGTGTGCCGTGTTCAGTGTGCATCAGGTGGCTAATTTCGTGCCCATTCCTGCTTCTCCATAACCAAGACGCCGCCTTGTTAACTTTCAACTTTGTATCGAAAAAACTAAAAAAAAAAGAGAATGAATTAGAACTAAAAAAATAAATAAGAAAGTCAACTCACACATAAACAGAAATGCTCACTCTCCCCCAAATGAGCTACGAAGACCAGTATGTGCATGCAAGAACAGCTGAGTGGTAATTGTAGGCTTTGTGCTACTGGGAAGTCTGTTCTGCTGAGAAGCTGTTACTGTCAAAGATGAAAAAGTAGCTAAGGCCAACCCCTCAGTTTCTACGCTGCTATAAATCTGAAGACACCACTCACATCCTGCCTGAGAGACTTAGCACCTAACAAGTCAGATCCCCTCCTTGTGATAACACCTGCATTCTTGAACACGTCAGTATTCTACTTAATTTTATTGGAAAAGTCCACGTTTTAAATAATGCAGTTGAGACGACGCAACTTGCTAGAAAAAAAAAATTCCCATATTTTGACAGTTTCATGCAAAAAATCTTTTTTTTTTCTTTTCCTTTTGGTGCTTTTCTTCCACATGTTGCCTGTGAAAAGACGAATGCTGGTCTTTATCTCTAAGAGGCAGCAAGGCTCCATCTGAGGCTGAATCTTGAAAGTGATCGTCTTCGTGGCAGCTGCTTTCAATCTGAGCTTGAGAGTGCAGCAAGTGTCAAATCAATACATGATTCTGTGTAGTTTGTCACAATTCCCCAGAGATCTGTTTTTATCCAACCTCAAAATCCAAAGATAAGTGGAGAGTTTTAACTGCAGGCATGAAAGTCTGCTGTGTACTGTACACACAGACACCAACTATCCAACTCTTCCATAGGCTACAGCTGCAAGGCATGCTCCCAACAGCTTGTTAAACAGAAAGTGAATTCCTCCACGCATGTGTTAACCTTGACATCTGCCATGCATCCGTTTCATTACAGCTGCCTCTGAGCTGCAGGCCGGTCAGATTTCTGCTTCAGAGACAGACCACATTAACAGCACATAAACTCCAAGATAAAAAGCCATGCTGCAGTGATAATGATCTGTTTCGCTGGGCTTTTCTCATCGCTGTACACCCCAAAAAAAACGCCACTGAACACAGTTTTTTTTTTTTCAAAAGAAATAAGTAAACTTGAGTGAAAAAAAAGATTGGTGCAAGAGAGAAAAAAGTGTTGAAAAGGCAGCAGAGAGATACATTCGGAAAGCTGTCAAAGTGTTGCTCTGGAGAAGAGAGTGATTGAAAATAAAAGCGGAGGCTTTTCAAGTCATCCTCTCTGTTCGTGTTGCTCCCAGTGGATTCTCAAAGTTAAGGTTTTGATATTTGGGGGAAGAAAATACAGGAAGTAAGATGGAAAGATTGCTACCACTCTCAAGTACAGACAACTAGTGGAACAAGTGGCTTGGTTCTCTCCCAGGGTAGCAGAAATCCACTTATCTGGACCTATAATTATATCTGAATGTTTAATCCATACAAAATAAAGTGCAAGAATTGATGTTTTTGATGCATTTTTATATAATTTCTAATAGATGATTAATTATTGGGGGAAAACTGCTTCACTTCCTGCCAGTGTTTTAGCAGAGAGCATCAATTCCACTCTGGACCGTGGTAGACTCTGACTGTTGATGTGGCAGCCCAGTCTCACCAGAACCAGAAAACATGTAATTTGTGCATTTGACCAAAAGTCCAAAACGTGGTGTTTTCACAAGTTGTTCTAATTTCTGAGAGAAACCTCCCTATATCTATATTTTCCTGTTCTTACCCACTCCCAACTAGTAAAAATAATGATGATGCTGCCTGTATTTTTGTGTTTTTTCATTTGAGTTACATTTTCTTGAGGCAGATGCAACATTTTGAATTTTCAGTTCACAACCTTGAGTTGTATAATAATAAATCAATCTAATCTTGCTCCGGAAAAAAATCTTGAAAACACCTGAGCTTACCTCTTATGAACTCAGGGCCAGAGCGGTACAGCCCAGGAGTTTCACATCGAAGACCAGCCCTTTTCTTATCGATGTGGAAGAAATTAGATAAATTAAACAACAGTTCCGTTCTTACCATGCTGACATTTTTATTAGCTTGCCTTATTTGAGTTTAAATGAAATCTATTGGTTTACTTCAGTCAGTGTGCTGGCTTCAGCAGCTTTATTTCAGTGGATATGAGGATTTCCTTTTCAGTGAACACTAGCATGAAGGCTTCCTGAGGCAGTGAGTTATTGATTCAACAGCTTTGAAATGTTATTTTTGCCTTTAATAACATATGAAAGTTCCAATTCAGCACATTGAATGTATAAATATGAGCTGTATAAACAAAACAGACCAACATTCTGATTAATAGACCTCTGTTGTCCTTAGAATCTATCTTGTAAGCATCTGAGGCTTCTGAGCATAAAGATATTATGTAGAGTCCGTCTGTGCACCTTGTTTTGTTTGTTTTCTACCTACATTCAATGATTTGTATTCTCATAGTTCAAGCTGGCCCACCTTTCCTCTCAGAAATCAGATTTCTCATGACTAATTTTGGAGTCATCCTCAGCACTGAGTTTGATTATTTCCTGCTACAAAAAAGGCCAAAAAGTATCTGTGAAAAAGATTAGTTTACTACACATTCAGCATGCTTTAAAATCTCTACATTTTTACATTGTCACTGACAATGTTTGTTGTCACTGACTTTTTATTCCCCTTTCTTAGCAGGTATATTTTATACGATCAATTGGTCTTCTTGGCTGGGCAACCTTTTATAATTTGACATTATATAAATACAGTTCTGATGAACTGCTCTAATTTGGATGACAGAGGATTGAGTTGGATTGTAACTTTAAAGTGCCTTGAGATCACTTGCTGTGAATTGGCACGATATATATATAAAGTGAGTGTAACTGAACTTTACTGGTCTCCATGATGAGAAATCCCATGAGCGATATCACCATTAGATTAGATTAGGTCTAATTGCCTCCAACTAAGACATTGGGGGACTTTAGTTTAAGCACCATACAAATGAAATAGTGACACTGTGTGTTATGTCTGACAAACACAACGGCCAACCAGCTAAAACACTTTTGTTCTTTTACTGTCCTTCTTGAATCTTACATGTACTTCAGCAACAATATGTAAACGAAAAGAAAGGCAACTCCTGCAGTTGTGTACAGTGTACTGATGATAAAGAATATATTGCAATATACCTTCCATCTTCAAAGAACAAAAGGCAATATACGTGATATGTATGTAGCTCAGGGGGATTGAATAAGTAATCCAGCTGTGAGTGAAAGAGAATGAAAACACATTTGGGAGTCTGCTCTTCCATTGTTACTGCCAGAGAAATGAAGCAAACAAAGGAAGATGTTATCCTTGTCTCACAAAGACTATGCTGTTTTGCTTTCACACACAAAGGATATGTCATCCTGCCTCTTCTCCCCTTTCTCTTCCACTCTGTTGCAGCAAACTGACCTTCACTAAATGCGCTTCTAACATCACAAAGCACAAGAGAACGACATGCGGCTCAGACTAAGTCCTGTGTCCTGGCTTTAATCCTACATGGAGGCATGATTCATCTTCCACCTAAATTACTGTATCTTCTGATACCCTGAAGATTGTTTCACTACACACATCTTTTGTCTTTTGTTCAGGGAGTACAGGAAGTGTGGCATGTTGGACAGCAATCAATTTAGAGAGATTTAGAGTTTGAAATGTAAAGTCTGCTTCCATCCTGCATCAAGAGTCGAAGATGTAAAAACTTTGACAATTTCACACTCAGAGGACATTTCTGGGCAAGAGATGCTTCAAAGTAAATTCAAAACAGTCCGTGTTTGAGTGAAAGTGTGTGTGCATGTGTGTGTGTGTACGTGTGTGTGCATGTGTGTAGTTTTCCCAACCATAAAGTGGTCAATACCATTCAACTCTGCAGGGTTCCAGTCTGCTGGGGTCTTTGCATGCTTTTAAAAAAGCACAAAAAGAGAAAAAAAAAAGGAGAAATGTTACTAAAACAAGCTTTAAAAAGCATTAAAAAACATCCCCCCTACTTGATTCAAAGTGAGAATAGTATATTTGTTACCACAGTCCACTTCAATTAACTTTTTCATAACAATCAGCAGCCTTTGTGCATGTTTTAGGTATGAAGCATAAAAAGGAGAATTAAAACAGCTCCAATCCAATTGTAAAATGCAGGAAAAATCTTTAATTATAAATAAACCCTGAATCAGAGGAGCACACTGGCACTGCCTTTGAACAAATGTTTGAATTCATAGGGTGATGAAAAGAAAGCATTCTACAGACTTAAAAGCAGTCTCACACTTCCATAAAATGTTTTGAAGTTGCCATGTGATATTTCATATTACTTTGTTTAAAACTCTAAAAGACTGGTTTGATGTCTTTGTGCTGCCGAGGGAATATTTTCCACAGAGCCTCCCTTAAAAAAAATTGACAACAGCCTAGAAACACTGCTGGCTTGACTAGCTTTTTTTTAATACTTTGATTGATGTGACTTTGGTTGCATGAAATAACATAAAATAAGAAGAACTGTGTAAACATTTTACGTTTACAAGCCACGGAATATTTGTTTTTGATAAGTGACTCTGCTACAAACAAGCACTCTGCTGTCGCCCATGACTCACTCAACAAGCAGTACATCAAACGCAAAAATAGTGCACTGCACAGGCTTTATTTGCTGTCTTAGAGAATATCTTAACCTAATATTTGAAGATCTTATGTGTGGAGTTTCAAACAGTGTAAAATGTAGTCACAATTATATACAGCAAGTGAAAACTTTCAATTCGGCAGTCATCCTGGCAAAGTTCTTCATTTTGAACTTCTGAACAGACATCCCACAACGTCCTGCTGGGCTGAGTATCAAGAGTGGCTAATTTCAACTGGAAGATTTTCCTTTTTTTCCCCTCCTTATTACCATTCATAGACCGCAGGTTTGATTGGTAGTAAGCTACTTATATTCCCTGGCTCCCAAAAGGAGTGAGTAGCCGAGGCCTCGTCAACGCACAGTCAGCACAAAGCTTGACTGTGCTGATTCAAGCAGTTGAGAAAACTCCCACAGCGCCTGGGTCTTCCTCACGCTCTCCAAGGCCAGGACTTAGCATGAAGCTGTGTTTGTAGCCAGTCAGCTAAAATCACTGCCTACAAGTCCCGCAGAAATGCCAGCTGAATGAGAACAATGGAGTTCAATGTTTTTTGATCACTTAGCGTCCCACGGCTGCCTCTGACTCCTTTACCCCCAACCCCTACAGTTTTATAGTCTGTGCATGTGTCAGCTTCCATCCAGCAGTCTATTTTTCACTCCCATCAGCCTCTCCGTAAGTCTCCATCTTTCCATGTGTGTTTGTCTGTCTCTCTTTCTATATCTCTAGTGTCCACTCCCTCTGCTTTTTTCATCATTGTGCAAACATCCCGCATAAACCTCAGCTTTGCCACATTCTCACTTCTCCTCCTATCCGCGTTTCTTTTGTGAGTCAATGCTGATAAACAGCAGGCATCTCCTGGTTTACCCAGGGGTTTGATCTCTGCTGGCAGAGCCAGTGAGCTGCGACAGATCGATGACAAAGACTGTCAGGGCAGCTCACTGTTACTCAAGGCTAGATTGCATCTGAAAGCCCAGGCACCATGTGGTTAATGAATTAAAGAAGTGGCCAGCCAAAATTGATCAGAACAGCTGACAGCCATCAATATCCTCCTTTTTAATGGGGGTGCATAGTAGGAAAGTGTGATTGTTGAAAGATATAACCACTGCCTGATGGTAATTATTCTGACCTGCTGGCTCAGTTTTCATTTATTTATTGGCAGTCACCTCTACACCTTAGAAGCAGAGAAAATTAGCTCAAACAGATGTTATCTTTATAATTCAGCCTGCTTGAAAAGTTTTATCAATATTTCAACCATCCTTTAACCTTGAAATAGACTATCCTTGAAAGCAAAAGTTGAAACAGAAAAATAGTCTAATGTTAATTGGCGCACATGGAGTCTTTACAGCCAAAGTCATTCAAACACAGGTTGCTGAAAAACAAAATTGTCTCGATTATGTTGACATAAGAAAACAGGCACCTGGTGAGTGGAGACATTATATTTATTCTTGTAATCTAAACAGTTCTATAAACAGTACAGCTATGATGCAAACTGATAACACTAATTATATATGCACAGATATACATGTATAGAGATGGCAAGTAACCATTTCTAGCTGAATGTTGCTGCTTCAAACATCTTGAGCGTTCCCTTTTCATTTTTAATAATTCTAAACATTTGTGTTTGTGTTCATGATTTTGTAACTCAATTAAAAAACTTTGCAAAAGGCCCATTCTGCAAACCACAGGGTTCAAAGGATCTGCTACAGATATCCTATTGCAAGACATCAAGGACACTTTGAAAATGCCCATATCAATTTGTGGCCTGCAAACAAATTTATGAGTGCATATTAAAAAGATGGGTTTCATCATTCTGTGACTATTCATCCATTTAAGAACAACATTTGTGTAAAACAGCCAAAAGCCAAAGACCAATGTGAGATTGTGATGACCTAGAAGGCTCTGCATTTAAAAGCTCTGCACAAGACAGGGAAAAAAGCCTATGAAACCTATTCCTAAAAATGTTGTTCTCCCACAAATTTGAAACATTGGTCACAGTTATTATGAAGATCCAACATTAATACATAACAGAGAATTAAGAAAAACACGTCTTTTTTTCTTTAAATTCAAAATTAGCAATAGTTAAGCCATTAAAACGTGCTAATATAATATGAAGTTACACCAAGCAAGACTGTGGCAGAAAAGGTCGAATGTGTTGGAATGAGTAACTTTATTTTTCACTGCTGATAAAGTTATGTGTATATTCTCACTGCAACGACCACAACTGTATATTAGAAAAATGGTGAAGCAGCAGCAGGATGAAGAGTCATCAACTTTATTACCAGATCAAGCACCCCTTCCAAAAAAATACCTTGGCTTTATCACGCTAAAATAAAACAGCCTCAAACAGACTTGGCAGGGGGAGAAATAGCTTTGATGTCTCAGTGCGATTACTCCCCTATAAAAGCTGTTGGCTTTTTTTCTGTGTAAAACTATTGAAGGCTAGATTTATTAGGGTGAATGTTTATGCAAGAAAGTATATTTTAAGAACAGAAGCAGCACTGTTCAGCAGCAGTCTCAGTGGGGTGTCTTTCCGTGTGTTTGAGGTCTTTGTGGGACCGATCATTGACTTGAAATACCGTAAAGTGATTTATTCAGAACACAATAAATCTTTTTTTCAAAATAACTGCAAACTGTCTTCCTGCCACATCAAATAATAAAGTCAAAATGCAGTCAGCTTATTTTCACCAAAATGAATTAGGAATTTCATAAATGAATCAAACTGGGCCACTAATGGAATCACAGCTATTTTTTTCCACACAAACTCAAACCAGCACAAACTAAGCAGCCATTATTTAAACCAGTCACAGCAGAAACGCCTCTATATGCAGAGGGTTCATCAGATCACTTAATTCAAAACCAGACTGAGAGCTAATACAGCGCTGACCTCTCAAATGACTCATTCCCCCTGCCTGTCACACTCACTTTCTCACACAACTTTTAGTCTCCCACACTTCTTATCATTTGCATTTTCCATCATCCCTCTGAACCAGCAACATAACACAAAGAGCAGAGATCCACAAAACATAATTATCATCAGAAGCAAAAGTACAGGAGTCCCTACAGACTGGTGGATACAAGCCCCTGTTATTTTATGGCTACAGTGTACCTTTTCATTTTATTGCCTCACTCTTACAAAGAGCTATACCGTGGATAAAGCAAAGAAAATGAAATCCCACTCTACATGTAGCTGCTTTAAAATCCACCAGTTTGTGAGATGGAGAGGAGCTTTTATTTTACTCTAAAGGCCACCGACCTCGACCATCTGACAGCACAGGAATACCTGCTCTGCTGCAACTCAGGATCCATTTATGAGTACCACTTAAGATCTGGTCAACTGAAAAGTGTGCTTGCCTCTGAGTTATTAATAAACGTTGTGTCCATTAGGTTTATCCAACTCCTTCTATGTATGGGAGGAATTTAGGACATAAATGGCTACTCAGGCAAAGCTGTGATGGGGACAACCTGCATGGGTTATGAGAGCGAAGCCACAGCTAAAGCTCTTTCATCTGAGAACAACTTCCTCAATATTGACGCTGACCAATGACCCTTTATGGATGATGCTTACATTTAGGTTTGTTGCACATAAATGCAAAGGTTTAGGTGTGAATAATTCAGATGATAAATGTCAGCGGAATGTAGCTGGTTGCAGCCCTAGCGGCTTATTTGCTTAGGGCAGTAAAAATACAACTCAGACTTCTCTCTCTGACCTGAATATGTAAACATATAAAGTTAAAAAAAATGCATAATCTAAAAATGCCTTCAGGCTTAACACTAAGCAAAGTTTAGAGTTGGTGTGACAGCTTGTAAAGTAAAATTATTTAAAGTTAGAGCAAAAGTTTGAGACTGTATTCTGAAGAAGAAGCATATGTCTTGGATAGCAAAGAGTATCTCTATCACTGAATAAAACGGCTCTAACCTTATAGAATAGGGAGAAAGACACTACAGCTTATTTCTATTTCTTTAAACTGATCACATTTATCCTGGGAAGCGTAGCAACTTGCAATATATTGTCAGAGGGGATCTTGGTCTCAAGACCGGTGAACAGTTACAGAAGAGCATCCCAGTTAGACAGCAAACTCTTTTAAGATCGTGACCATTCACAGACAGAAGCCCCCAGGCTTTATTACATGATACAATTCTTCATCAAATTAGTCATTTTCATGATGTAGGTTGCAGCTTGAAGGGTGTTGTTTCCATTTCAGAAGGAACAATTGAAAACTGTAACTCACAGGAGACATAAATGGAGGAGAATTAGCACCCAGTCTGCAAACCCATACCAGTTGTCAACATCCAGTTAGCAAGACTCTGTTCCAGGAGGCTAAAAGTGGATTGATGGGGAAACTAAATGGGTGGGATACTTTGACAATGCACTCCACCACATTACAAAAGCTGCTCAGGAATGGGTTGAAGAACAAAGCAACACCAACAAAGAGTCTGAGGCTTTGACCTGCCCTCCAACATCCCCAGATCTCAATCTGATTAAGCATCCGTAGGATGCGCCATAACAAGCTTTTTCCACTGAGGCCCATCCTGCAACCCTCAGGGCTCAAAGGATCTGCTACAAATTTCCTACTGCAAGACACCAAGGACACTTTGAAAATGCCCATATCAATTTGTCAGTGCTGTTTTATATGCACATGCAGTCCTAACCAATAGCATCGGTTTCCATTTACTAGCTATGCAAGTCTGAAGCAATCTTTTGGAAAGCTCCAAATATGAAATATGAATCAGACATGTTTCAAAGTGACTAAACAGGGTTATGCAGTGTCACCAGAAGGTGGAGGTGTAGGTCACGTTGCTAGTGACCCTGACCCGAACTGAAAACTGCATCTGTTTTCTCAAGGAAAAAGAAATGATGACAAATACTGTGACAGACATACACAAAGTGTAAAATTTGCCCAGCTAATGCTAGGCAGGTGGTTTTAATGTTAAAGCTTTTAAATTCACACCTGAAAAACAAAAATACCCTATTTGCATAATGTTTTCCTCATAGTTTAATGCTATCATCTTGTGTCCTCTTCTTCAATAACGATTTAACAGCACCTCACCAGAAAATTATTGTGATGAACCAAATCGCATTGTTTGAAAATCAGGGTGTCAAAAATATCTGTTTTACCAAAGCCAGTTGTGTGTCAGTGCCATGATGCCACAGCCTGTTTGTTTGTTTTGTGTGACTGAAATGATGTATTTCAGTGGAAGACTTGATTTGTGTTCTCTGTCTTTTGCTAAAGGGGCGATATTTGACTTGGGCTGTCACATTAACCACAACTTTCTAACAGATTGCATTGATAGGCCAGCTGCAGGGCATGCAGAGCTACCGCCGCAACCACAATGTTCACTCATTTCTTTTTTTCATGATTCAGTGTACATGTACTGAATCTAAATAAATGCTCAGTAAAAACAAACCCATTCAAACCGCTTTAATAGGTCTCACTAACCACGAGACGACAGCAGTCCTAACAGCCTGCTGTGAGCTCTGAGCAGAACTGACAGCAGGGTGTGAATGGATATCGGGGGAAAAGGGTCCATGTCCTGTAACTCCTGATCCCAGCCCTCTTCTCTGTTTTCCTCCCTGCTCAGATGGAAGCACGGGGGGGGAGTTTGAGCCGGAGGTGTTCGGTGTTCAATTTAAGTTTTAGAAATGATTCCACTTAAATGATGAGGAGAGATTCATAATCACAGCCCATCATAAACATCAGACAGGGTTTTTTTTGCATCATGTTACATCTAATTTAATGCAAACCATTTTATTAAACTGACACAAAACCTAGTTTTGAGAGTTATAAATCTCCTTGAGGCTGAAGGTTTTCTACATAAATGAGTGGAAAAGACAACATAAGAAGGTGAAAGCTGAATATTTGTCTTGTTTATTCTCTGGTGAGTGTGCTATTTTATTCATTTAGCTTTTAGTTAGAGGTGCAATTTAAAGATTTATAGATTGTTATTGTTCCTAGCTGTCGCTTGAGAAGAGGTTGCAGCTTAAAGATTCCTGTAAAAACAACAAATACTCCTCTTTTTGTGTGCAGTAAAAGAACCAAGACAAAGGCAGGTTTCTGTGCAACATCATCATAGAGGTGTGTGTCCAACTAGAAGAGGGGGAAGAAGTGCTCATTTGGCAGAGTCAAGCTTCAAAACAGAGATGACAAGGAAGTGAGCTTTACCAAACGACTAAAAAGATGGATTGAAATTGTTAAGGATTCAAAGTGGATCTCAGCCCGTTGCCAAGAGCAGGAGAAGATTGTGTCAAAACACATCCATTTTCCATACCCGTTTACTCACGGGGTCTGGAGTCTTTCCCAGCTTCTATTGCTTGAGAGAGGCAGGGTGGACTGGATCCTGGTCAGGTTGCCCATCCATCACTGGGCCAACACAGAGACAAACGAGAAAAACAAAGCATACACCCTCACACTCACTCCTAGGGGGGTCAATTTAGACCCACCAATTATCCTCACATGCATGTTTTGAGCCGTGGGAGTAAGCTGGAGTACCCAACGTGAACCCTGCATGCAGGAGAACCTGTCAGCTACTCAGAGAAAGGCCCCAGCAGAGATTTGAATCAGGAACCTTATTTCTGTCCGGTGACAGTGCTAACCACCACATCAGCCCAAAACACTCAATGATATTCTCAGTGATGTGGATCAGGCTATGCGATAACTCACTTTGAAATGTGGCAGCTTGTTTAGTCTGGGTCAGTGGCTGGAACTGATTATGTGAATGACTCGGATCACGCAGCCTATATCAATAAACCCCTCATCACGGACTGCTTGAATTATCGCTATATCTCATTTAACGACATCAAGGGAATCTGTTCAATATGTTGAGAAAACTGCGATCCTCACACTATTTCTGACTGCGTGGTTTGAGGTGTCTTGTACAGCTGGTGTCATTATGATGGTGTAAATCATAACTTGTCTTTAACGCTATTGTATGTTGAACCTAATGAAACGATGCTACTATGCTGTTGATATTGTAAGCTAAGTAGAGCAGAAACATAACCAATGTTAATTGGTCACAATTCTATGGCCAGTAGTCCAGTGGTGCATCAGCTGTGCAGGTAAATGTCCCACTACACAAAGTCGGACCAGTTGTTTACCTTCTGTTACCAAACTAAGCTTTAGCCACCAGCTAAAGCTCAGTATCAAATGCACAGATATCAGACACGAGACGGCATATTTAAATTCCTTTATAACTCTCAAAAGAAAAGCTGATATGTGAATTTCGCAAAATGTTCAACTATTCCTGGTATCTCTGTTATATAACGCTCTCCCTGATGTGGCGCCACAGTGCTGAGGCTCTCATCTCTAACTCAGTTTACAAAGCAAGCAGATTTTTCATAGTTTACCCTGACTCTGATAAGACTGCAGTCAACATTTTTGCATCAATTGTATGAATGCAAACAACATTAAGACATATTTATTCATTTACAAGATCTTTATACGTCAAAAATGTTTGTTGGTTTTGATATTTTCATTTTTTTTTTTTGTTTACGCCACCCATCTATCTATCTATCTATCTGTTGTAAAATCAAAGACAGGGGCAACAGGAAAGAGGGTTTGCACGGCTGATAAGTTCATCATTTATTTAGTCGTTAACTCGAAACAGACAGCCCTGATAAACCAGTAGACTAAAGGCGTTCTGCTGTGACAGGCTGAAAGGTGCTTATCTTAATATCATAATGTTTAAAATGCACAGCAATTATTCTTCACAGAGGCGTGAAATTGATTCCAAACAATTTCTTTTTCTCTTCCTCACACTGTTTGATCTTTGCTCCCCCGAGACGACCTTTAATAAAATCAAATTTTCGGAAGATGGCAATTTATGCTGCTCTCGCACATCTCAGTTAAACGTATCAAAGTTTCATCTTCTTGGAATTGTTGTGTGCAGCTTGGATTATAAAATGTTTTTCCTGCTATCAGGGAGGAGGGTTTCTGCTGATACAACGAACACTGGGTAAATTACTTAATTAAGACAGCGACCGTTATTGACTGAAAATGTATTATCAAAACAGACATGACAGACTGATGGCAACATATTTAGTCAGACAGCCGGTAGACCAAGCAACAAGCTCTGAGAGATCAGCGCCACCTACTGGAGGCTGTATGTACACTTGGAGCCTCACATTCCAAAATAAAGTGAAAACAGCTCTCAAATGATGTCCCTCACTGGCTCTACTGAACTCACATTACATTCAAATCTTTTAAACAAATTAATGTGTGAGGAGTGAGGAATATACGAGGCAAAAAAAATCCGGTGAGACTTTGTGAGTAAGTTTCCTTCAAAACCGAAGCTGTTCTTAAAGAGCAGACGTACCATCTAAACATGGGAACCCAGTTTGCATCTGGTTTCACATAGAGGGTTTTATTTAATTTGCTGTAAGATCGGGCCCAAAACAGAATTAAAAGACTTGATAGGAGCTACCCTTAGATTTTACATTTTGAAGCAAACGCACAGCAAACGGCAAAAGTTGCTTAATTTTTTTAGTTTTTACTTGAGCAAAATACATCTTGTTGCCACTCTGAAAGATAATACACACATTACAGTTTTCCTCAGTGGCCTCCCAAGTAAACTGTTTTGTCAGCTGTATGTTTACTGAAAGTAGTTGCTCACCCAGAACATTTCATTCAGCCTTCAAAGCTGGTTACATTTGAAAATAGGTCAATATCACCGAATGAACTCGTTTCATTTTGTGAGCTGAGCTGGTCAAAATGCCGTTTTTCCTTCACAATGGCAGTCATCCCTGTAATTGTTTGTGATAAAAAAATAAATAATAAATGATTAGTTTAACTCTGCGCTCACTGATTACAGATTTGTGAGAGAAAATCCATTAGTCAAGCTGGATCTTGTTGTATATTACACTGAGCTTTGTTGATTACAGTTTCAAAAGTAGGTCAAATTAATTGTTTGTTCAATATTTTTGCATTACTGAAGAACATATATAGCATATCTGTATTTGACATTACATCGTCCAATCTTATTTGTGGACATCATCTTATCAGTACTTATACACACATAGTAAATCACCTGCAATTTGTAATTTGACAACTCAGACTGTTTTGGCTGAAGCTGACTAAGGCAGCAGCATGTTTTTTTTCCCTGTGACTAAAGCCCTTTCATCTCTTCAGTGTGTACAGTGCTGCACAAAAAATGTTCTGGCACATAATGGCATGTCTGTTTTTGTATTGCACAAGTCAAAACTGTCAACTATTGTAGAAACTTTGCCAGTAGGGACTGAAGACCCACAAACTTATATTTCTTAAAGTAGCTTTTTATCAGGTGCCTTATCAATAATTCACAAGAATAACGTGATGCTCTGCACTAAAGTCTGAGTCTATTCCTGTTACTTTGGTAAATAAACTTACGTGTACAGGAGAATTTAGGATATTCATGTCCAAAGCAACAAAAATGTGCACAGTGTTGTGAGGAAGAGAAGGATGGATTCAATGCAGTCTTTTGAAAAATAGAATTTTTATTCTTAAACAAAACTGTATTAAACTGAGAGTTTTTCACTACATAACGACAAACCTTCTCTGACTGTAACAAAGTGATAACCTAGTTCTGAGTAAATCTGTCCTGACAGTCTGAAATGCACTGGTTTGCTTCAGATAGTTTTAAATCCAGCACAGCAGAGGAGCTCTGCACAAGTCCAAATTTTACCGGACAACAGCTACAATTAGGAACATATGGGGCTTTCTGGCGTGCATGTTGTGTTCAGGTAGTCATTACGGTATGAGGTTGTGTGTCATGTGCCTTTAAAACTGTCAACACCAGATGGGCCTGTCTGCTGTGTGCAGGAGCTGCTGAAATGTTGGTAACTGGAAAAGAGAATGCCTGCAGTCCTTTTAGTCTGCAGCTGCAATTCAGAACATAATGTCTTAGCTTTGGAGAAGAAAATAACATAGCTTGTCATTCAACATTTCTTAAAGACTGGAAAACAGTGTCTTTTTCCAACCAAACCAAACTGTGTCCTCCAATTCTTTTTGTAAGAAGCTGGTAAACTTGGACTTAAAGTGTAATTGTTCACTTTTTTACAACAAAAAATTGTGATATTTAAATATCAATAGCCTCTCATACTATCATTCGTTTTGTGTCTCCTCCAGAAGTACATACATTAGTTTTTATGGCTTCAAACTATTTTGAGTAATGCTTATATGCAGATAGACTGCATAGATTAAGAATAAAATACAGAATTAGGTTGATTTTGAAACCAATTCTTTAGTTGGGGAATTTCTACTAAGTGAAAGTGAGGAGGTAGGCAGATAGAGCAGTAATACATGACTTGAGGGTTCCTGACAGGATTCCATCAATCCAGTCAAATTATCTATGGACTTTGATCATTTTAAAGCATACTTTTGAAAATTAGGTTTGTTTGAGTTTCAGAATAGCAGGTTTTGAGTGACTCCTTAATTTCCCTCTTAGATTTTGTTATGAAGAAATAAGCAGACGAACTTTGAGGTCAACAAGCAACTGAGTGGTGAAAGACTGTGCTGTGCAAGCTCGTTGGTTGTACTTCGGTTGATAACCCTATCGTGTGTCTTTGCTTGACTGTTCCTGCATTTTTTTCGTGATGCTACTTGTTGTAAAATACAGGCAAAATACCCATAAAAGCACATTAAAAAGGAAATTGTGGGCTTAAAAAAACAGTGTTAAGGGGACTGATGCTCTGAAATTACTCTCAAAGACTAAACCGTAAACATTTGGTCTGTACTGCAGCACCGGGTTTTTAACAGATTTTTCTCCATTTACACTGACTGAGCAGATGTTTCTGTGACCTCAGTATGCTGATGATTTAGCCTTGAAATAAAATTCAATAAATCTTTTTTTATTTTTTTTATTTAGAACTTTATAAAACTAAAAAGATTAAGCATTGAGAAGTTTAGAGTTAATGAAAACTGTGGAAAACAACATTAAATACACTTTGGATGAAAAGAATGTACAACAGAGAGAACGTCTTGCCCACTAACACAGTATTAAACTAACCCTACTCTATTACACATCTAAACATAAGAGTCTTTTCTATAAACACAACAAACATGAAGTATTTAAATGCTCAGGTTTCACATATTTTGACAGTATACGTTGCTTTACCTTATCTAATTCGGACCAAAACAGAGAAAACCTTCAGATTATCTGGGAAATTCAGTTATTTAGTTATTTGATAGCTTTGTAAGGCTTTGATGATACTGTGAAAGGTTGTGGTCCATGAAGTCCAGAAGGATTAGAGTGAGCTCTTTTTCCACCAGTTTGTTTATTTGTCAGATTCTCAAATCTATTTGTGCTGGCTCATGACACTTCTGAGAAAATCTTCAAAGCGGGGGACAGCTGAATGTGGAGCAGTAGCCTCCTCAGCAGGTTCATCTGCAGCCTTTTCCTCATCAGCCATGGGCTCTTCAGCAGGGGCAGCGGGTTTGGCATGACGCAGGCGGCAGTTGTAGTCGTACTCAGGGTCGCAGTCAGGATCAGGAAGGATTATGCCATCCTTGGTTGACTTTGGGGCCTCAATGCTGGAGGGTGAAGCAAACTTGCCACAGTTGGGATCATAAGGATGGCAAAAGGGTGTGGCTGGTGCTTCAGGGCCAGACTTGACCGGGGTGCAGTCTTTGTCATAGTGCACAAAGCAGTCGTGCCCCTCCTTGGTCTTGCCGCGGACTCCGAGTTGGTAGCGGACCTGGTTAAGTGATTGATTTGTGTGTTTGGTTCAAAACAGATGCAAAGCAGATTGAAGAACAATTGAAAGTATTATTCAACACCCATTTCATTTAACTACACCATTTAATAAACCAAATTAGGAATAAAAGAATCATTCAATGAGCAAGATTACACTGAATTAGCCAAGAAGAAACTATTCAAACCTACTAACAGGACTTCAGATTCAGACCTGGTGCTCAGGGAGCTGTGGAGAGGGGTTGCGCAGGGCAGCAGCAGCCGCCAGTATGCAGTATGGGTTGTATCTTGGGTCACAGGCCAGAGGTGCAGGAAGATGTGCAGGCTGAACCTTGGGAGGATACTCCAGGACGGGCTTGGTGAGGCCGGACAGCCTGGTGGCAGTTAGGGGGTTGCAGCTGGCATCAAAGAGAGGATTGCAGTGTTGCTCTTTAGGTGCCTCTCCTGCAGCTAGGTGAGCAGGAGCAGCAACGTTGCTCACGCACAGAGGATCCACCGCTGGGTCACAGCTGGGGTACAGGTGGTAGTAGCCAGTAGGGGCTTTATGGACCAGAGGGGGCTGGCAGTAGGGGTCCTTTGGGTCACATTTAAGGGCAGAATAGGATGGAGCTGGACCCAGAGCGGGGCGGTAGCCATATGCTGCCCTCAGGTGGTACTGCAGGCACTCCACATCTTCAGGGTGGCAGATTCTCAACAACTCAGCCCTCTGCTCTGCAGTCAGAAAGGGCTCCAGGACAGGAGCGTAGTAGTAGTAACCAGTGGGGTTTTTAAAGGGCATGGGCAGCACAGGGGTGAGGATGGGAGCTGGCACCTTGGCTGGAGCTGGCTCGTGGGCAGCAGCTTTGGGAAGGACGGGGTAGAGGCAGTAGGGGTCAATGTAGGGGTTGCACATCCCAATGGCAGCAGACTTGATGGGGGAAGGCATCACCACTGCAGCCTTAGGCTTGCTTGTGGACTCAGCGATGCATTCTGGATCGTCAGAATCAGCACAGGTCTTATAGATTTGACTAAGGTGATTGAGGTAGTGGTTGAATGTGGGTCCCTCCTCGGATCTGTGCTTGTTCTGTAAGTAGGCCATATACAGGCGATCCAGGTCCTCAACCTGAGGAACAGGGTGAAATGGAGACAAAATGATGAAACCTGTTGTACTCCAAAAATAAAAGCCTGCAACTAAAAGTAGAACAAAAAAAATCTGATTTAGAACTTAATAGATCACTCCAATAATTTGCTGGAAAACATATGCTTGTTGTCTTTTTTTCTGTCTTTGAAGTAATTAAGTCTGACTTCTAAACAACAGAGTCCCCCTAAGCAACAAATCATTCATTGTTGTCCCTTGATTGCAGAAATAAGGAAGTCTTTCTCCTAAACATCTCCTTACATATTTGATAAAAACTAAACCTTAACTCTCAACTTTTAAAGGCAAAACAAGAACTATTTCACAATCATGACTGTGAGAAACTGAATAATTAATGTGAAGCGAGCTCCACTCACTCCCTCCTGGTTGTGGCTGTCCATAAAGTACTTGTACCATCCCCAGAAGTCAGGCACGCGTTTGAACTGGGGCACAGCCAAGACGGGTACATTCCGTCTGTTGCGAACCAGCTTTTTCAAGTTGGCAATAGCCTCTGCTTTCACATCATCAGACACTGCAGCCACTGTGGGGTGTAAGGAAGGGAGCGAAAGAGAAATAAAGTTATCATGCCGGTGCCAGAAATAATACTCAATGAAAAAGGATTTACTTTCACTGAAACACACCCTGGACTCCGTATGTGCTTAAATCTACAGTCACCATATATTTTCTTGTGTTCACAGAGTTGATTTTACCTTGTGTGCATGGTACATCAAATGCTACTCTTGTTTTGTCTGCCACAGAGGTAACTTTACTTCATCATTTATAATTCAAACAAATACCTAAGAGTATTTGTTTGAATTTCCACTTGAAAAAACACTGCTAAATTCACTGCAGTAAGTCTAGAACTGTAAGTCCCAAAGGATAAACCTTGAGCTCTGGTCAAAAGATACTTGGAAAAATTATAGAATAAGTCTCTGTCTTTATAACAATGAACCAGTAAACACTCATGTTCTGAAAAATCTCAAGCACAAATTTGATGCAAAAGAGAAGGAGCACGATAATGTTGCATTCATTTCAATCACATTTGAATAAATGATGCCAGGAGGCTTCTACAGTGCTGTTCTTTGTAATTTTATCCAGCCTAGTCCGAGTGCAGGGTGGAAAGGGTTTTACACAACACAACAGCACAAACTAAAGCCTCAAAAACTTAAACGGCAAATACTGAGCTTAGTTAAAGATTTGTAAAAAAAACAAACTTATTTTGAAGGGTCTACTACATTAGCTGTACCTGCTTCATATTAGGAAAAAAACAACATCTTTCCCCTCGTGTTTCGTATTTCTGCAGCATCTCTAGTCACCTTATCTCTGAAATGCTCCGTTTTAACTCCTGTCTCTTTAAGACCCCTTCCACCTAGCTTAGTCTGCACTAATTAGTCACCAGTAACTTAGATATGGTAAATAGTTTAAGGTAAATGGTGAGGCAGCTGTTGTTGATTTGGGTGGGAGAGAATGACATCTTTATGTGTGGACTTTCTCTTAAACTTTATATTGACAAAAACAAATGAACTATTTAACACATTGATTAAACCAAAACGAGAGCTTTTACAATGTGATGATGCAAATCACAAAAGCTGAACACTATGACACTCCCAAATATACATGGCAGTGTATGTTTGAAAGTGAGCAACAGTTTCTGAATCGGGAGCAACTAACATGCCACGTCACACGTGCTCACCTTCCTCCTGCTCGTGCTGCCCCACTGGAACGGCCCCCAGAAATTCTGTAAAAACACAAGCAGCAACCGCATTAGCAGCAGCAATATTTGCCAAGTCAAATCAGATGTTGCGCTTACCCTCTGCATCAGGGAAAGCGCTGATCTACTAATAAGCCTCTGGTTAAAACACGGCAGGTTCTGGAGCTCTGGCGCCCCAACATAGGCAGCATCCTGCAGATTAAATGTCCCCTACTCCTCCCTCCTCCTCCTCCTCTAGCCCTCCACCAAGCCCCAAGCATGTTGCATCGTTTAGCTTTGAACTATACTGAAGCAGTTTATGCCATTACAGGGGGCCTCCTCAAAGTTAAACTGTAAAACTACAAAGAATGGGCCCTCACACAAACCAAGTGCTAATATATTGTAAAAGTGGGCGGTGGGAGGGACAGGACGTGTCTGAGCGTCTTCAGCTCTGCTGGGGTTTCGTGCCAAGGTTTTTGACTATAAGAAAACAGCCAAGTAATTACTGAAACTACCAGTTCTCCTCAGTTCTTAATGTGGAAAACTTCCAAAAGCAGATATAGGTGTGTCTTTATGATTCTTGTGAGTTTTTTTTTAGCTCGGCAGGGCTAAGAGAGCATCATGGTATGTTGTTTTACTGCTAAAGAGTCAATGGTAGCAGACACCTTTATAACTCAGATCAATGTGTCATTCTTCAGGACTGGACCACTACCAGGTCCAAATTGTATCTGAAGTTCTCTCACAATGTATTTTAGACCAAAAACGTAGGTAAGAAAGCAATACTTAGATAAGTGACAACACTTCAAAAACAGGCTTAAAATCCTATAAGAATCAGCAGAATTGTGCACATAAATCTCTGAGAGTTATTTTTTTCTTTTCTTCTGTTAAACTGCAAGAACTGATTGAAACTGTGGGCTGCACGGTGGTGTGGTGGTTAACACTGTCACCTCACAGCAAGAGGGTTCCTGGTTCAAATCCCATGCTGGTGCCTCTCTGTGTAGAGTTTGCACGTTCTCCCCCTGTACGTGAGGGTTCTCTCTGAGTACTCCGGCTTCCTCTCATCACCCGAAAACATGCATGTCAGGTTAATTTGTGACTCTAAATTAATCCTTGGTGTGAGTGTGGATGATTGTCTTGTTTGTCTCTGTGCGGCCCTGTGATGGTGGGTATGGAAAATGGATGGATGGATTGATGTTTGAAATTGTCTAGTGGTACTTGTTCCTGGCTGAATACTGATTAACACTACAGCTACTATTGTGTTAGACAGCATTGGATTCCACAGGTTTACCAAATAAAATAAAATCAGTTCATCATTTTCACATATGAGGAAACCCAAATGAGTGTGGCATACACCAGATAAGAAGAGTCTGGAGACATAAAGAATACTTACAATGTTCAAGCAACGGTAGAGGAATGTGGGGGGAAAAAATAATAATAATGCTGGATGGAAAAAAAAGTTTTGCTTTGCCAAAACGTGTTATTGCATAGTTTGAAATCAAATTTAACTATAAAAAATGAGTTCCCAGTAACAACCCATCCATTCTGTATCAGACCATTTCAAGTCATTAAAATCCATATAAGACCTGCTGCTACAATTATGCTACGGTTTCACAGAATAACCCCCCCCCCAAAAAATTTCATGACCGGGGATTACTAGAAGGAGAAAAATACATCAAAGGGATCAATTTGACAATTCAGTTGTCAAAAAGTTTTTTTAAAAAGGCTATGTTTAACTGGTATTGTGACATTATTATAAACTATTATATAAATAAGTCTCATTTAAAATACATGATGTTTTGTAGCTGAGCAGTTTTTTGTTTTTTTTAAATGTCAAACAGAAAAGTAACTTTATCAGTTTTCATGATTGCAGTAAAGTGTTTTCTTCTTATGAAACAAATTAGAAGAAAATATATAGTCTAAGGAATCTGAGGTAAAGGATTGTAGCTAATACCAGAGATGAGTTCTAAATCTGTTAAATCTTGTTACTGAAGTCTCACCTGGTATTAAAACAATTGCCAACAGGAATCCAGTGTGGATCAGGAGAAGCGATGGTCGCCCAGCACGTGCCATTTTCTGTTTTATGTGCTTTCTGAGGGAAGAAAGCGTAACAATATTTAGTGTATTTGCAGAAGGAAACTCAAGCAGCATACTGTAATGTTACAATGCAACTAGACTTTGACTGATCTTTGTGTCTTGTTGCTTTTTGTGGAGTTTTTCAGCGAGCTGTGAGATATGGAAATCCTTGAAAAGACAACTTATGTGGAACAAAGGGAACACTTTTATTTAACAGGCTGATGCCAAGACAATAGAGAGGATTGAGGACAGAGCTTTTCGGGGATTACTGAGAGAAACAAAACGCTTCAGTTATGAATATCAGAATATCAAACAAAGTGACTGAACTCAACAATCAAACAGCCAGAGGCTTGATGTCCTTTGTTATATTGCTGTTGAATTACAGCTGCTATTCTCAAAAAGAGAATTTGTCTTCTACAGTTTCAGCCCGGCTTGTAAAGCTTCTGAGTTTCTCACTTTCAGACAAATTGAAATCAGTTAAATTTCCAGTCAGTCATTTTTAAATGTAATTACTTTCAAATAACGTCATCATCAGTCCTTACCTGCAAAGGTGCCGAATATGTAGCCTCCTGTGATCACCTCTGATCCAGCGGCTCTCTTGGGAGGGAGGGGGGTTGTTGCACTGTGGCTATCTGATCAGTCTAAACTCTGTAGCTCTCTGCTCCCCTGTGTGGGACAGACATGCAGGGAAACATTTTTAAGGAGCCCCGTTGATCATTAAAAACAAAAAGGCATGTCATACAGCTCAAACATGCTGTTAGGTGCTCCAGGATTGGCTCCTGCACCACTAAACATTCAACCAATAGTGATCCTGTAATTAAGAAAGGTGAGCAGCACGACTGATCTCAGAAGAGAAACATTAAAAAGGTGCCATGTGGTGCGGAGTTTCTTTCCTCGTATGTGTGGAATTTGCAGTGATTTACAAAGTGACATTGTATCTGAGTTTATATGCATTAAATAAGAGTATTATCCTCTGATTTACTTCTGTTAAAAACTGTTCACTGGTTTGTGTTGATTCACTTACATTTTTTCCCTGAAAACACCTTTTCTCTATAAATTTACAGCAAAAAATAACAATTTCTGAAATACCTTCAGTGTTGCATCAGTATGTTGGCAAATGTGTAAGCAACATTGTCTAGGATGACAAGAGCATGACTTTATTTTAGTGATGCAATGTTTCATCCAAGGCTCTGTCGCACCAGCTTGTTTGATAATGTTTCACAACTTGGTGTCAGGTGTTTTATACTGGACAAGGAAGCTGTTGGAGAAAAACAAATCTGAGCCAGAATAGTTAGATTTGAGATAAAAAGATACTTGAAAATAAAAAAAAAATCTTGCCTACAAATTAGCTTGCTTATTTGCACATGCATATTTTACATGAAACAACATGAAGGAAGCTTGAGTTGTTAAGAGAAGCAGGCCTCATAAAGAGAGCCACTAATGAAGCAAACTGCAGCTGCTCTAAAGGGCCAAGCCATTAGGATCAGCATGCCAGTAACTCTGTTTGGTTGGTCCAAAATCCTGATGCCTGGGTTGTGCCACGTAGCCTTCACAGCCTGCAGCCTGTGGAACGTGCTGAGTACTGTGGGAGCTATGGAAACTGCAAAGTATGAGCTGGAAAAGATCAAACAGAGCAGGCAGCCTTTGAGGGAACAACAGCCCTTGACACATTCCAGCACAAGCGTATATCTTTGTAAGGTGGACCCAACTATATTTCAACAACTTTTATCTACACAGAGAGATATCTTCATAACAACAAAGTTAAACAACTGTAATTTATTGCAACATTTTACTTCTAATTGTAAGCTAGCTGTACATAAGTCATTCCTGTCTGACTTTTAGAAAACTATTACTATCAATACCATCACGTTGACCTTTTTTCATCCATTTTCAAACAATTATTTAGCTTTTGGCAAACAGTGTCAACCATTTGTCTGTAACCTTTAGCAACAACAGCCACTTATTTCTAACTTTTAGGTTATAAAGTTTGCTCAGCTAGAATAATTCTGTCGAAAAGATGGTTAAGAATTATAACTGCTACTAGTGAGGAAACAGTCTTGTTTTTAAAAAATAAAAGGATTTTCTGCCAAATTTGGATCAGAAAACATGACTTACTATAGTGAAACATTTCATACCCCGATGAGCAGATAATTTAATCATTTTGAAGCCAACTGGGACAAAACAACAACAAAATGGTGGGAATGATTCATGTCAGATAAATCTGTTTCTTAAAGTGGTGAGCTAATTAACCACTGCAGAGACTTCACAGATCATTTACCATTTCTATCACTCCAATTTCCAATCACTCTTATCACTCTACAGATCTTCAGTTTGCAATCCCAGCTCAGAGTAAACTTATCCAGCCCACTGTACCTCAGAATTTTGCATTTTTTTATTGCTGCAGTAAGTTCTCATCAACAATTATATAGTTGACTTACTTAGGAAGGAAACTAACTAGTGATGCTCTAATTGTACTTTTTTCCAGTGTTTTCTAAGATCTAAAATGACAACCATAAGAGATGGTTAGCTACTTACTTAAAAGGCTCAATTTGGGGTTTATAATCCTTACAATAGTTTCCTGACAAGGAGTCAATTTCTTGTTGGATGATTTTTCCCTGTCTGAATTCCCTTTTTTTAATTGAATGACGCATCAATAATCACTATAACCACAACAAATGAACCCACCATTTCAAAAACAAACCTGTGGGACACAAACTTGGGGTTGGATGTAGCTCAGTCATCATCTTTCAGTTTAAAGATTGTTGGTTGGATCCCCAACTTATCCATTCTACATGTCAATGAGAAACTGATGCATTGCCCCCAATGTGTTCCTAACGTGGAAGAAAAAAAGCTTTTGCTAAATTTGATGTAAATATCAGTAAAAGCAACAGTTCATAACATTTGCCTTAAAAATTGCAGGAATGGACTGACAGCCCAGAGTTAATGGAGCTGATATATGATGGAGTCATGGCGGGTTTTTTGTTTTGTCTCTTCCCTGTTGGTCCACCATTATGTTTCATCAGCATTTCTATTGGCGATGGAGTGGTTTTTAGGAAAGTGGGAGAGTTGAACACATGGCTTGTAATGAGATCGTGCCTAAAAAAGAAATTGGTGCCAACTGTCTCTGGTCAAACAGTGGGTGAAGGAAATGTAATCAAGTATGGTTAAATCTGCCACTCAATTACTTCTCTGGTGCGAGTTCTCGGGATAGGTACAAGGCTATGTTCTCTCTCATATGGTCATGATGTGCTTTAAGACTCATTGATGGTAACATTTTGCCAAGTTTGTATGATCGTGCTAAGCTTTACTGTCGAAATCTCAATTAAGACGAACTCTGGTAGCACAATTCACCCCTAAATGGCTGCAAACGCTTATAAAGACATGGTTGAAAAAAGAAGCAGCTGAAGTGTTATGTCAGTAGCATTTAGGCCAAAGTATGTCACAAAGGGTTTCATTATGACCTCTGGAAATTCTGACAAATTGTGAAAGATTTTAGACTCAATAAATACTGGTTTATTCTCACTTGATGTTCAACTGATGTCTTAATGCATTTACCATAAAGATCTGCATATGGTTGCACCTGAATTTGGGGTTGGCTGGTGAGAAGAGTGATGAAAACACTTTGAAAGGCTTGGCAGTAGCCAGTCCAGTGGGTTGCATGATTGTACATATATTACTCGCCTCCTCATTTTCATTCTCAGTTGCCAGTGCTGGCTCCACATTAGTTTATCAGTAGAGGAGCTATAACACTCTGTCTGGCAGTAATCTTGTAGTAAATAATATAAGTCAACTTTTGTATCATCATATATTGCTTGTTACACGTTCAGGTTTTTAAGCTAAAACATTGTTATTTTTCTGAACATTTTGATAATATCTTAACACGAAGCTCCTGGCAACTTCAGAACAATTCAAAACTGAACCTAACTAAATAAGCTACAGCGGCTGAGCATTATTTGCTACGGCTGTTCCTAAATGCTGCTCTTCTAAAGTCACTTTGTTCCTGAGGACACGTGTCCCTCGTCTATGACTGATGATGACTCGGCCTCGGTAATTTACACATTTCTGAGTTAACGGAGCTTTAACAGAAGGGAAACAAGCTGTTGTCTTTTTCAATTTATAACACAACTGCCACCAGGAGACATCTGTCTCTTTTTGTGAGAGGAAATCACACAGGACAAAGTTCTGTCTCACAAAAACTCACAAAGGGTATCTTGTGTTTGAGCAAAAATGTCTTTAAAATACAGACTCTTGTTAAAGGATTATGTCTGCCAGATGTTTTTAAGTAAGTACTTCAGTTGTAGTTTAAGTTGCTTGAACAGTATCAACAGATAACCATTATACAATCATCAAGTGGAGGTAATGAACCTCAAAGATTTCATTATTAATTGTCAATAATAATTGTCAAAACTGATAACTTTCAGCCGATCTGAGCTGTTTTTTCAAATCCCTGTCCTCCTGGAACACACTGACATCTCTAAGTCATATAAATGGGTCCATTATCAGGGTTTCCTTCAGAGCCTGATGAGAACTAACAAGTTCAGCTGAATTATGTGTGGTATAGAATCAAAGACCTCGTCCCCACAAACACAGGCAAGTATAAAAAGACAGCGTTTACTGTATATTTCAGCCTATTGTCCACACACTTACACGTTTTCTTTTTGGTCGCTGCAAACTAAGCTTTGTGAAAATCCGTCCAAGGAAAAGGTTTTTGGGAGACGTTTATTTCCAGTGTTGTCATGTGAACAGAGAAAATAGAGGTTTGGGCTTGCCAAATCATAAATTGTGCCATTAATTACTTTTTTACATCTCTGTACATGAATGCACAGTTATTTGTAAACTATACTAAAAAAAAACTGAGGCTGAAGAATGCCCTTCTTCTACATCATCCAACACAGAACTCGCTGCCAACATTGCGGATTTGGATGAGACGTGATCGGACCTCTGGTTGGGGGGTAACTTTGAAAATGAAGTCGCTGTTGCTGTAGAATGGTCAGAGAATACTTACTGTTATATTAACATGAGTCACTTTACCCACAATGTACATTTTTTTAGCAGGTCAGGGATTTTGGAACTAGCTGTGCGCATGTGAACTGGGCCTTAAACATGCAGGGCAAAAAAGTCCTGACAACCAATATTTGGAAATGCTGTGTTAAATAAGGAAATTGACATCAGCTGATAATCAGATTTTAACATACCAACTGCAAAATGCCAAACACTGCACCTGCTAAACACCAGAATGATACTTATCATTATAAATAATACCACGGGGTAAACTCAAGAGGACCGTTAACATTACTGTTGTGCAAAAATGATTTAATATTTAATTCTTTGTCCAGCATAGAAGTCATTTAATTTCTAATAGACAATCTGATACTTCACATGTGTTTGTGTGGGACAATCACACATTTCTAAAGCATTTTAAAAGAAACACACAATTTCTGAAACGTTGAAATTGTGTTTGTTTTTTCTAAATTAAAGTAAGATTCTGTAGAGCTAGTTGATAAACAGTAATTTGCTTGAGTTTGAGTGTAATTAACACTACTGTCTTGTGTGTAACTTTTGGATATTTCTGTGCTGTGCTGTGCTGTAAAGTTTGCTGCTGTGCTGAATCTGTTCAGCCAGCCTTCAAAAGCCTGCCGTTTGCATTTTATATTCCTCAAAAGGCTCTCATTACTGTCCAACTTGTGCTGCATAGTAATAAAACTACATCTAAAAAGCATCAACTGAAAGTATAACTGTCCTTCAGATTCAGCTCATTGCTGCTGACATTCAGGGAGTCTTTCTTTAAACATTCAGTTTTGTAAACGATAAAATCCACATGAAATAAATCCAAACAATCCAAACTGATCATAAAGAATTTATCTCTGTTTCAATACAGAAACTTTTCTGGGTCTCTCGCATCTTCTGCAAACGGCATATTTAAGGAGTTTTCTTGACTGTGGTGATGTAATCCACAGACACACAGCAGGCTGGGGGCTGGTTTAAGCTTGATGCCCACAGTAAAAACTGAAATAAAATGTCCCCGAAGCAAATACCTCTTATGTGAAGTAAGCATTGGTTTCTGTTCTCTTAAACGTTACTACATTTCATTGTGTTTAGTGGCAGTTTATCACCCTCGTCATCAGCACCTGCTGATCAAACCTGCAGGTTAAAAATGTTACTAATGTGTAAAAAACAACAATTGTATAACCAACCTTTTTTAATGAGCTCTGTAAAGTAAAGGAAATAATTACGCAACAATAAAGAATAAACCACATAAGATCATGCAGCACATTCAGGCTACCTAACCTGTTATTTCAAAGTTTGTTCTTTATCTTAAACCATCACTTTAGAGAAATATTACACAAATCCTGAGCTGTTTTCCACAAGAAAAACAAATTCTCGACAAATATTAACATCAGCTGAAGATACTTAAATGCACAGCATGTAATTTCAGCTAATTGGACCAGTCATGGCCTGAGGGAAGTCCCTCATAATAAGGGGTAAACATTGATGGCTGAGCTCAGTGAAGGAGGAGGGAAAGAACACATTTCTGTTGTTATTAATAATACAATAAAGCTGGATATTGCACCAGGAAATTGCAGTCTTGCAGCAGTTTAAATCACAAAAACACACATTTTTAATGAAATACACAGTGAGCTAGGTATAAACCAAACAAACATTGTGAGTAGTCTGCACTATTGACAGCCTCAGTGTTACATTTCCAGATCAGTGTGTTGTTGCGCTGTTCGCTCAGGTCTCAACCTCCAAAATTCCGCTTGAAGTCATGAGACGACAACATTATAGTTGGTCACAAAACAGAAAGCTCTGTATTTGACTGATGAACAGACGTTCTTTTGGGGCCACCTTACACAACTTTCAAAGTAGTGTATATCAGCAGGACGTGTGGTCCTTGTGTCCATCACATTTTGTGTGTTTAGCTAAGGGGCGTTAACACTCCTTATCCAGGGAATAACAATTTTCAAAAAGATAAACTTGGCTAAAGCAAAAGATTTGACATTTCCAATCAAATTTCAAAGATTAGTTGATTAAATAATTGCATAAGCTCTGTTTTGAGTCACATCAGATGACTTCTATCTGTACGTGCTTATGTGTGTCTTCTGATCGCAGATGTTTAAATTTTCAAGTCTGACCAGTTCAAGGGAAGAACATTGAATTTGCAGCAATAACTGCATTAGGGTTGAAATCATCATCGGAGAGTTGTCGGATATAAAACATTTAATTCCTATGTACGATAGATCCTCTTTCAGTATCAAGAAGAACAATATGCAACTAAAATGTTAATTTAAGAGAATATCCACACGCACTTACTGAGCTGTGTATATAATGTGCAATTTATGGTTTTGACAAGGGTCATATGTCTAAATTCCTCATGAAACAGGAGACACAGCACATATAAACCCAAACATGCAGAGTGTATGTGGCTATCACTCACTTTCATAGAAAATAATTTGAATTATTTTAGCAGACCATCATTTATCACACGCCATCTGCAGAATGTTTAGGGGTGACAGCATATGGAGCCTCTGCACAATATGTGTACAGTATAATTACACTCCTAACAGGTGTTCTCCTGTGCACTAAAACCTGCAATCCAGTTCAGGAGCAGTCGAAGACATGAGCATGATACAAGCTCATAATTTTAACATACCTTATCCCTGAGATCTGAAGAATTTCACAACATCTGGAGAGGATGACAACTTTTTGAGGATGTTTTTAAAAAAATCCTGAAACTTGGGCAACTATGAAAGGAAATGATATGTCATTAGACGGTAAATGATCGGTTTGCTATTCGCAAAAAAATGTAGAGGACGAAAAAAGGAGCAGGTATCATTCATCATCCCTTGGAGGATGTTTTAGTCTCTGTCATTGGATAAGATAGTTGAGAAAGTAATTCTTAAAAATATATTTGAAAAATAAATCATGAGTCATGAGATTAAAACTAAAAAAATATTTTAAAAAAAGCCAAAAAAACATTGTATTATTATTTCTACAAGCCAAAGATTTTCTCATAAAGCAGGTTTGTGGGTTTGTGGGTCAAAGGGGTGCAGGGTTATAAAAATTGAAAGGATCTGGGAATGCACTTGCTGAGAAGGTTGCAGAGTGGCTTCCTGTGGGTCTGACAGTTTGTGAGGTCATAGGTCAGCAGGAGAACTGTATGGACATGCACAGGAATATGTGCAACATCCTCTGTTTCTGCAGGTAGTCGACATTTAACACTCATTAAAATCCCGCTCCAAGGAAAGTAAGCTGTCACTTTTGAGTGATTGTTATTCCATTCAGTGAGTGTTGCATTTCCTGTATGGAGATCATCCCCCATCATGTGAAGAATGAAGGGATACTATGTGTGCTGCAAATGTAACACCGTCGTTTTAGGAAAGATACTGCTGTGTTTTAATTCTTACTAAATTTTCAGTAGTTTATGCTGGATATGGGAACAGAAAGCAATTTAATGGCGGGTTTCACTCACCCGAAGGGACATTGGTGTGCCTGAACAACTTTATTCTGACTACTGACATTAATCTAAACAATAGAGTATTTTAATTGTCGTGTTTAATTTCAATTCCTATTCCTGTTTAGATGTTCTAGAGCATACTCAGAGTAATAACCCAGATTAAGTCTCCCAACGTAGTTACTTGCGGGTGGTCACCACTTTCAAGCTTGGAGGCCTAACAGAGGCCTAACAGAGGCCTAACAGAGACCTAACAGAGGCCTAACAGAGGCCTAACAGAGACCTAACAGAGACCTAACAGAGGCCTAACAGAGGCCTAACAGAGGCATGACAGAGGCCTAACAGAGACCTAACAGAGGCCTAACAGAGGCCTAACAGAGGCCTAACAGAGGCCTAACAGAGACCTAACAGAGACCTAACAGAGGCCTAACAGAGGCCTAACAGAGGCCTAACAGAGGCCTAACAGAGACCTAACAGAGGCCTAACAGAGACCTAACAGAGGCCTAACAGAGGCCTAACAGAGGCCTAACAGAGACCTAACAGAGGCCTAACAGAGGCCTAACAGAGACCTAACAGAGACCTAACAGAGGCCTAACAGAGGCCTAACAGAGGCCTAACAGAGACCTAACAGAGGCCTAACAGAGACCTAACAGAGGCCTAACAGAGGCCTAACAGAGACCTAACAGAGACCTAACAGAGGCCTAACAGAGGCCTAACAGAGACCTAACAGAGACCTAACAGAGGCCTAACAGAGGCCTAACAGAGGCCTAACAGAGACCTAACAGAGGCCTAACAGAGGCCTAACAGAGGCCTAACAGAGACCTAACAGAGGCCTAACAGAGGCATGACAGAGGCCTAACAGAGACTTAACAGAGGCCTAACAGAGACCTAACAGAGGCCTAACAGAGACCTAACAGAGGCCTAACAGAGGCCTAACAGAGACCTAACAGAGGCCTAACAGAGGCCTAACAGAGGCCTAACAGAGACCTAACAGAGGCCTAACAGAGGCCTAACAGAGGCCTAACAGAGACCTAACAGAGGCCTGGGAGCTTGAGGGCTCTATGCATTATCTCAGTTGTTTCTGGGACTATGCTCTTCTATGCTCAACTGTTACCTGTCTTCAACTCCCACATCTGTTTAACTTCTTCTTCCAGCCATGGGTATTTTCTGAGCTTCTCGTGCTCCTTCTTCTTGATGTTCCCTTGTGATTGCCACATCTGTTACTACTGCCTTCTTCTGTAGTTTGTTGGCCACTATAATGTCCGATTGGTTAGCCATCACCTGTTTAGCAGTCTGGATCTGGAAGATCTTGGCTCTGTCATTCTCCACCACCTTTGGGGGTGACTTTGGCACCCATACTCAGCACAGATGTTCCTGTACACTATTCCCCTCTGGGGTTCCATTCATGCTGTACCTGTTTACATTTTACACCCCACTACTCTGTGCTCGACGGTTCCAGCAGCCTCTTTGCACGGCCTGCAACTGGGATCCCGTCTTGTGTGGTAGACCACAGAACGCTGTTGCTCTTGTGCTCAGGGCCTGTTCTTGTGCTGCCATTAGTCCCTCCGTACTGTCTTTCAGACCAGACTTTTTTTCAGGCTTTACAGTATCAATACTCCATAACACATGCTGTCCAAAGGCTTATCTTTCCACGATGGTTACTGCTCTTCCTCCAAACCTTTGCAGGGTTTCAGCTGCCTGAGGCAGTCACTCGGCAGTTAACCACTTGGGGCCATCTTCTTGATGTATTCCTGGATCTTTGCTGTTCTGTTCTGGGTTGTAGCTCTGACACACTTGCCCCCGGCCTCTGTCTTTCCTCCTAGTGTACAGCCTCGGGGTGCGGAACTTTGGGTTAAACCCTTTGCGCATTGTAATAAGTTCTCTTTTCTTGAACCCGGTGGTTTCTATCTCTTCCTCCTCAGGGTATCACACCAGTGCAGTCTGCTACCAGTGTTTGTTTATGTTGATACAGTGTAAGTTAAAAAGATTACAGTCCAAGTGCGCTTGTGTTTGTGTCATACAGTTTCATGTCAGTTACATAGAGAGATGTGAATTACATGTTCTCAACCAAATATGGCAACCTTGTGCACTTTTTCCCATGCTTTGTCACCGTCTTACTTTTTGCCTGTTTGAGTCTTTATTTCATGACCATGGATAAAGAAATAAAATGACTATGCAACTTGTCATTACAATAGTTTTTGTCAATTTTTTATGATGTGAAAAATCAATCTCTTATTTTCCTTAACCCCAGCAAATACTGAAAATCAGCAATGACTCATAAGGCCAAGTCCCTAAAAAAACAACATATTCATTTACTATTGCATAAGACTTTGAAAGTACCCAAAGTTTTGATCACCCTATACTTACTTACAAAGATTACATTTTGTGCTGTCATGTCGCATAAAGTCAGTCTACAAAGGTGTGTTTGAACATTGTGTGCAAACCACACAAAATAGCTTTATTTGCTCACGCAGTGCTGTTTTCTAACATGTTATCTCACACACAGAACACAGAAATCTCAAACAGCACAAGGCAGAAAACAATATTTTGAGCCTAATTATAGTCCCAAAGGGTAAAAAGAAAAGAAATAGACTAAACAACACAAAAACAATGTTGTCTTCCTAACAGTTACCACGTGGTCCAAACTATGTGACCTCTGCACACACAATGAATGTTTGCTGGTACAATAGGCTGTTACAGTACCTACAATCAGGTCTACCTGCCAAATTGATTCACTGTGCCACTACAGTGGCTTGGATATTAGGTGAACGAGATGTCATTGCAGTTATATTTTCCTTTGGCCTGTTGAAATAAATCATGTTAATAATACAGGGTTTTCCACAAGGGTATGGAGTAGACGACAGAGAGAAAAACTCACGTATAAATCATTAAACCTTGTTTATGATGTTCTGATCTTTAGTCATCCATGCCTTCATTGTAAGGTTTAACATGACATTCCATAAAGATGGTATATTTATTGTTTTCTTACTTACTTTACTTATATCCTCCAATGTGGGAAAAGAGCACTGATTAAAAAATAAACATTTTGTTTAAACACAAAGGAGAAAGGAGCAGAAGAAAATTACTCAAATCACATTACAGCCACCAGAAACCTACTCTGGGCCTTGCAGATGATGGACCCACCGGGTCCTTCCACATCACATCATTATCCAGTCACCCGGTGCTCGGCAAAGAGCTCTGCCCCGCTGGTTTGGCTCCAGGGGTAGGTCCCTTTTTTTACTTCCCTGCAGGATAACAGTTTTCTCCCCTTATTTTTAAAAGGCATTCTGAACTTTGGCGTGCAGTTGTGGAAAGAGGGCATGCTCCCCTGAGGTGAATCAGTAGATTCAGTTCACGGTGGAAGGTGGAAGAGTATCTGTGGGTTTTTTTCCTAAGTAACAAGAAAGGCGAATGTGGTTTCAACCACAGACAGGACGCTGCCTCTGCCATGATGCTGTATCTTGTGTTTGTGGTGAAGAGGAAGCTGGGTCATAAGGCAAAGCTCTTTACTCGTTAACTGACCGACTGTACAGCTCTATCCTCTCACCTTATGGCTATTAATCTGTGTATTGAACAAAAAAAAACAAGACTGCAAAACAGAGGGTGATTGGGCTTAATTTCTAAAACTTTGGACTTCTTATAGAAACTCAGTAGACTTGTAGCTTCCTCGCATTTAGCGGAACTACTTGAGGTTGTTCAGGTATCTGACTATAATAGTTCATGGGGAACTCCCTTTGGAGGTGCACTGGGCCTGCTGAGCAGAACATCTCTTCTCCCCCTCCATATGTAACGCCACAGTGGAACGAACCGAGCAGCTTGGTGACTGCTCAGTAATCCAATTCTGTTTGCCCATTGGTAAATCTTATACACATGTGTATGAGAGGGAAAAATAACATTGAAGGAGAGCTTATACTTTCTTTGTGTGTCATTTATATTCTCTTGAGATTCTGGCTTCAAGCTATGAGTCTGCTGCCAGCCACAGGACACATTGGTTCAGTTGCTCTTCGGTTTGGGACTGAGAAAGACAACTAAGTCAGATTTTTGGAGAATTCTGTCCCTAATGAGGAAAATTCTCCACACAATATGGAGACAAGTTATGAGAACTCTTTAGGTGGTAGCCATATCTTTGCTCCTTAATGAATCTAAATAAAGAGGGTTTACCCCAAGACACACAATACTGGTAACACTTTAGCACAGAGAAGCCAGACAAGACTTTGTTAGAACACATCTGAAAGAAGCCTTCCAAGTCCTGGAACAATATTTTTTGGACAGATTAAACCTTGAAGGGAGAATTTGTTAAACACACCAAATCTTTTGTCACACATAGTGGAGGCAGTGCGACGGAAATGTGATAGGGTGGCTCTTCGCATTATAAATACATGACGAACATACCTTGAAAGAAGCTTCACAGTTTTCTTTTAAAACAGAGGAAAGGTCAAAGTGCATTCCTGTTCAGGCCTTTGTCTGCAAGAGACCAGACAAGGAGAGGGAGAGAAGCAAGAGCCTTGAAAATATTGTTGTTTTTTTGTATAGTTTATTTTTATATTTCCATTAAGCAAGCGCGAGGTTGCTTTTTTTTTTTCATCCGTGTAGTTTACCGCATAAAAGCCCTTCCTTTCTGTCACTTACATCCTTATCAAACTGTCAATGCCCTCAAGGACAGAATGACTCTCCAGCAGGCTGCATGCACATCACGGCTGCATGAACACTGACAGCTTGTCAAATGCAACCTTTACCTGACCAATAAAATGCTTTGGAAACTAATTATCTATCATACATGCATCATGTAACCCATGAAGTACTTGTCAAACTAACCATACATTTTGTGCACCTTTTGTAACCTACAGATTGTCATTTGATTTAAAGTGTGTCATATGTAGGCTCCACAGATATAGTGAACCACCCCTCAGTTCCAGAGTACTTAAAGGTATTAAGAGGAGGGACTTTTTAGGTAGATGTCAGCTTAGAAGCTGCTTAAAAGAAGACGTAGGTAAGGAGTACATACCTGGGGAGACAAAGGACAGGATTTAGTTCTTTGGGGAATTAGTCCCTTGTTTTTAAAGGGACTTTACTTGCTTTTCATCTCTTGTCCTTATTCAAAGACATTGCATCTGAGTGGATGAATCTTTGAAGGTGTCATTAAGTGCTCGTGAGCTGTATTCAATATATATAGCACCGTGGAAAAGTCTTGAAACACCCCTTATTTTTTATTTATTGTCAGGAAAACAAGAATTTTTTGAAACATATGCAAAAGTAAAAAGAAATCCGGGCTCTGGGGAGGATTCATCCCTCCATCAGACCTGTTGCCACTGATTTTCTGTCCACTTCTTGTGTCATTTGGCATAGCTCAGCCTTTTCTCCCTGTTTCCCTTCCTTAATAATGACTTGTTCATAACAATCCCATTAATTGCTCACTTTAAACAATCCCAAGAAAGTCTGGGTTTTTTCATTATTTCACAGTTTTTTCAAACATTTGGATTAATGTGCAAGCAAGATAATTGCATACAGCAAGCTGTCACAATGCAAGTGTTCTCAGGAGAACATGAAGAGTACAGCACTTTAAAAAAAAAAGTAAAATAAACACTTAAAATTCCTCAACTGATAACTCTTGTGCAAAACTTTCATAAAAAGATGTCTCTTTTTGACTGTAGTAGGGTGTACAACAAGCTACAGTCTAATTTCTTTTACAACAAACTATCACAAAAGCCAGATAGAAAATATTATTCATGCAACACTGAAAAGGGCAGCACCCTCTCCTGCCTGTCATGTCGGATAAGTGGGATGTAGAGATGATATAGCACTTAATGTCATGAGCTCTGTAATAAAATGTTGGCCCCAATTTAATATTAATATGCATATGAGGTGAAATTAGTCTTACATGTTACTGTTGCCAGGACTGAATCCTTAAGAGAGACAGTCTGGTACCTGTTAAAGTAGTTTGGCATTAACAGTTTACTTTAATCATTCTATAGTAAATTTGACACATTTTATATGACAAGTTTAAATTCCCAGAGATACTTTACATTTGGAAAGTTCTGTAATTTTTGCCTGCATCTGCCAGTGGGCAATTAGGACAAGAATGGACGTAATGAAATTTAATTCCATCACAGTAGAGAGTAGATGTCCCCTGCAATTAGGTGGGACAATAACGATTTGGAACCATTTGTGATGAGGTTTATACTGATGAGATAGTTTTTTAGAGTTCTTTGATAGTAAATGTTTATGTTTGATCATGAAAGGTAGATTTTTTCTGAATTTCACATTCGCATTTCCTAAAGAAAGAAAAGATAGGGTTTGTGTATGTAGCTCTTTTTGGTAAAAAAGAAAACAGACTTGACCAAAATCAGAATTGGCAAGTCAGCCAGAAGATCACAACCGCAATTTTAATTGTCTGTTTTACTTGAGAAACATGAGATTCAATGACAGGAACATGTTCTTTTGTCTAACTTGGCCTTAATTTGCCTTAACAATTAAATTATGCAGGATGAAGACATCAGGCTGAACATGTGAGCTTGTTTGAGTCAAACTGGATTTGAATATACTTGCATTTGAGACTGTGCACGCACTTCCAAAATAATAAATTAATGTTCTACTTACTGAAAAAATATAACTGCTCATATTCAAAAAGCCCCACAAAGCCTCAGAGAGAGAATCACAAGAAAATACTATTGCTTTTCCACAGAACAACCGTAGCCTGGATATTTCAACACACAAATTAGGTCAAACTGCCAAAGCCTTTTACTTCTGTAACTGTGACAGAACTGAGCCATTATGCCACTGATTGTTTAGGCTAATGAACATTTAAAATCTCTTTATAAATGTAGGACAGCAGATTGGGAGCTGCTTCAGGAGTCAATGAGTCAGTTTAATGGTACACATCAATCTATATTAGAGGGGAATAAAGCCCGCACACCCTAAACGAGCTGCATACGAAGCGCATCAACAATGCTCCTGCTGAGGGGTGTGTGTGGAATCTGTGTCACACATGGCATGAAGTTGTGGCTGTTTGATGTTGCAGGGCCTCGGGACAGAACTCACACTCCAGCATGAAACACAGTTTATAAAAGCAGGGAGGAGGACATAGAATGTTCCAAGGCTAGTAAAAAGATATCCTGCTGTGGAACCAGCAGCACTCTGACGCCCTGGAGCTAATCATCACGTGCTAATGGTCCTGACTGACAGTTTCCTATCGGAGGATGACAATTCTAAATATGTGTGGTCTGTTATATGTTGAGGTTTGCGCTTCTGTGTGTGCCTGCCAAGTCTCTCCAGTCAAACACCTTCAAGATATAGCTTCTTCTCTCCAAACAAAATAGTCAGAATCATTATGTACAGTATGCCAAATAGCCTTTCAGGTCTAAAGTCAAGAGGAGTCGACTTCACAGAGAAGTTGAAAGATCATTTTCAGAATCCAGAATATAAAGCAACCGCTGGCGCCAGACTTACTGCTGCCCACATGACAGCAGTAAGTGGAGTCATGCTTTTCATCTACCAGCAGAGAAACGCTGCACACACACTGTAAATGTTGCCCAGTTTATCACCAGATTCATAACATTCGTTAGTTTGTCTTTTGGGTGCTTTTTGTTTGGATAAATATCAACTTTCTTTTATTTACTTTTTCCATGAAGTCACCTTGAACTGAATTTTAACTGAACCCAGACAGTAATGTACTTAATTATGTTTCTGTCTAACAAACTGAAATCTAACTTGCATATATTTATATATGATAACGGGATTTGTGTTGCATTATGTATATCATTTATTAGGTATTTTGCCAGTAGACATTAGAAACAGATGTGTTTATTTGTTGTCTGCCCGATGCAGAAATTGGATCTTCTGTTTTGCCAGTGTCCTTGTTGCTCCGCTGGGATCTGCAGTGCTGAATAGAAATGTGTAATATAGAAACAGATTGATTTTTTTTTTTAAATACAGATGATACTAAAGGAGTTGCCTTTTGCATATTACATGAGCCAGATAGTTGGAAGACATCAGGGAGATGTAAAACAAAACTCATTTTATTTAAATAGACTACTGCTGTCTTTGTCAGTGTACGGATCATTTCTTTACAACTAAAAGTTTCTATTGTAAGGTGCAAGTTTTGTAAAATGACGCATGTGCAACGGGAAAGATCTTTTAAAATGTTTTCAAACAAATTACAGGCATGCATTAGTTGGAGAACGATCTCGTCACAATGTGAGTTTGAGGAGAACCCAAAAGCAGACAAAACTGGAGAGGCATCCAGAAAAAGGAAATAAATAACTTTAAACAGAAAAACAAAACCAAAAGGCTGAAGCAGTAAGGGCAAAAGATAACTGAACACATTACAGAACAGGGCAAAGATGGAACACAGAGCAGGACAAGGAACATAGATTTATACTTGGAGGGGAAGAATAGCTGAATGGATGCAGGTGGCAGACATGTAATCAGGAACAGGTTGTCACACACTGATTAAGAGACAAGACTAAAGTAGCTGCAGACTTCTGTGAACAAAAAAAACTAAATATAATGTATGTACAAGCAAAGAAGAAAGCTACAATATGTGAAATGGATTAAAACAATAATTGAACACAGAAGAGGAGTCAAAAGAAAAGCAAAGAACATAATGAAACTAAGACTAAACTAACCAGGAGATATCGGTGCCAAATCAAAGACATCTAAAACAAAATCCACATCATGACAGGTTTACGTTATCTTTATTGTGAAAGGTGAGGTGTGGTAAGTTGGTTTCATTTGAGGAAACTTTTACTTCTAAAGAGGTCTGAGTCAACAACCATCAGAAGTCCTGTGCCTCCCCCAGTCTGCCAGACAGCAAACATGCAGCTAACGGACACAAACTCAACCAAAGAAGCAAGTCAGCAGCTCAGCAGCGGTACAGCCACAATCAATAACTGCAATCGAGAAAATGCTGAACTCTTCCATCATTTATGCTGCTGCATTTTGTCTCACTACAATCTATTGAAAAGCGTCTTTATTCAAGCAGCAGCTCTTTGATTAACTTCATCTTATTTAGCTCCTCATTGACACCTAAAACAGTTGATGTGCTACTTTGTGAAAAGTATCAGGAAAAATCAATAAGTACTTACAGGAGTACGTTCATGTTAATATTTAAATGTGATTTTATGTTGTCCAACTTTATATTGTTAAATATCGTACAGACACTATATATAAAGTCATGGAGATAGATTTTAACTTTATTAGCACAAAAAGGGACAAGCTACACCTTTTAATCGTACTTTTACCTTTCATCTTTGAATAGACAGTGAGTATTTTAAGGTGAAAGGTGAAAAGAAGGTCAAAATGATTTTGTTACATCAGGTTATTGAAGAATTCCTTTGAAACAGGAATACATGTTCAGTATGTTTGATATCATACATCTACCAACCCAAAAATGATATGATTAGATGATGATTAAATAAGTTTACATTATGTTACACATCAATGTCGAAGCTATATTTAATTCTATTAAAAAGGGAGTCTTAGACATTCAGCCATAAACCACCTTTAATTTGGAAATCTGATTTGAAATTCATGTTGGTGCTCACAGATGATTGAAAGCTACAAATATGTGCTGCAGCAAATTCAGAAATTTGGTTGTTAGAGCTAGTTTATATTCACTGACCATCCATCTACACTCCAGTCCCATTGAGGCATGGACTCCACAAAACCCCTGAGGCAGTATTGTGGTATCAAGCTCTCTTAGCAGCAGAGAGTTTAAGTTGCAGGATGGGACCTCCAAAGATCAAACTTGGACTGTGAAATGAGAATTTTAAGACCAAGTCAATCTCTCTCATGTTCCTTAAGAATTGTTGACATGTGACATGTTTCATCCTGCTGAAAAAGACCACCGCCATGAAAGTAGCCACCTTATCTGCAGCAATGGTAGGTAGTGTGTGTCAAAGTTACTTCTATATAAATGCCAGGACCCGATGTTTCCAAGCAGAACATTGCCTGGAGCACGTCCTGCTGCTGTAGCCACCTGCTGACACGTCTGCCTCAGATAATGACACACAGCTATCCTCATCATGTGAAAGAAAACATTATTTATCAATAATATCCTTAATATTCACTGCAATAAATTTCAAAGTCATTTCCAGGTTATATAGTTATTTCTATCGTTTAAAAGACAGACAGAGTCATCGATTTGAGACTTTCAATGTATCATCTTCTGGCTCTGTGGACTGTTTGCTTACTTTTTGTTCTTGTCGGGAGTTTTAGTTGGAGTCCTGTGTAATTCTGAATAAACAGTCCACTGTCATCGTCTTTGCCACAGCATTAATCTTATCCTCATCTCAAATCTAATCTTTTATTTTGTTTACCGTCTGTCTGCTCAACCTTTCCCACCACGGCCACACTGCAGCTTTTCTTCCTCAGGTGGTAAAGACTTTGACCCTCATGTGACAACAAAACTTTGTCTGCAGAACTCATGAGTCATGAGTACCCCATGAGGTATTTGTGTGACATGGTCATGACCTTGACCTTGACCTGCAGTAGTTTGCTCATCAATGAACATTGCAAGGTTGTGAAGAAAACCCAGTAGACTTTGATTTAGGTGCTGTTTCCGTTGCACTCAGAGGAATACTGGATGTTGAGCTGCGTATTCCTGAGAAATAACTTGCATCTATAGTGCCATTTGAGGGCAAAATGGTTAAGTCAATATTGAACAAAGATATTTAAGGACACCATATAAAATAAATAGCCTCCAGTCTGAATACTTTGCAGTAGTATAGACCAATGTTTTGATTTAAAAAATACCTCTGGATCACCAGGGATCACATGTTTAAATGACTTTTATTAAGACTAATAGGATCCTTAATGCTTCCAGTTTGTGTGATAAATGTTGAGATACTCAGCGTCATGGGATGCCAATATCATCACATCACTGTGTTCCACAAAATTACTTCTTATTACAACAAACTACTAGTTTTAAAGAAAGTGTTCCCCTTAGCTTGTACATTATGTTACGTAAAAAGTTTGTAAACTATGGCCAAGCAATAATTTATTCTGATAAAGCTACATCACACGAGATGACTTACTTTAATTTGCAGGCAAACGGTTACAGTGCTGTAAACATCTATTTAGTTCCACACACAAACAAAGAAACTCAGCTGAGTTAATCCTCCTGGTCATAATAAACCGAACAAAAATATTAGACAAAGATTTTTCTGGAGGAAATTCTGCAATGATTTCTCCCCTTTTGTCAGAATCGATGCAGCGTTTCTGCTGCCGCTCAGAGAGTTTTGTCACAGCCCTGCTGCCTGCTGGAGATCATCCGGGTAACGTCAATATTGTTGTTTGCAAAGATCTCCCTGGCTCTGTCAATGGTGGACTCTGGCAGGCTCCGTTTTCGACCCATGATCCAGGCAAAGTCGACGTGGAAGAGCCTGAGGACGTCAGTGCAGGAATACACCAGGGCCGAGTTCACGTAGTCAGTGGACAGGATCCAGTAAGGGGAGTAGGGAAGGACTGGGTTGAACAGAGAGGGAGACACAAAGTTTAAGAATCAGGGAGCACAAAACACCAACGAAAGCAGCTCTCGTGTTTTAAATTTCTTGTAACATTTCAGTACAAATGTTGTCCCACTCACCGTATGAATAACTTATTCCGAGTTTGGCTGGATTCTTTATATCTTCTATGACACCAGTTCCTTCAATTTTCCTCACTTCTCCTTTTCTGTTTTGTTCCACAAACACAAATTTCATGAGGGATTAAAGGAAAGTCACACCATGCAAAGTGCACCTCCTCATTCATTTGCACCAATGAATTGCAACTGGGGACTCACAGTATTTCAGAGCTGACCACTCGAATGGAGTTGTCTGTCCTCATGGTGAAATTAGTTTCAATGCATCGGCCCTTCTCAAACTGGGCCGGCAGTTTGGCAATTTCAAACCATCTCCCCATGAACTGTGAGGGCAGGAACACACAAGTTCAGAGACTAATTTGCGAAACGTTTGAAGAGACTATGAATAAATCTACATACTGAAATGGGCTGTGCAAAATGTACGACAGGTGTTCTTTCAAACTTGGTCTGTACCGGCGGTGGGAAGTCAATAAATACTTCGTATAGGCACTAAGAACACTCAATTTCTCCCTCAAGGAAAATAAATTTGATCTTATTTACTGAAGAGCTGCACTTATGGGTGCAGTTTTTATCCACTTATATTGTAAATGTGCATTTATATTCAAGCTTCTTCATGCTGAACACTTTAAAAACGCACATTACACACTACTTTATTTATGTTCATTTCTTATGACTTACAACAGAAAAGAAATAAATGTAGCTCCACTCTGACACGTCAAGATAAATATTTAGGTTTTGTGCACATGGCAAAAACCTTTAATAGGCCTATAATGGTGACATACTATAAAATGCAATAGTTATATCATAAGCAATTGCATCCATGTAATTTCTGATTATTTAAAAGATTCATATAAATACATAGTCTTTTCTTGTGTTATTTTATCCATTGTCCGTTAACACACCACCCTCCTCTAGTGGATGCACAGAGAAGGGACAATAATGAAAAAAAATATTGTTGTTGTTTGCTGTAAACTTTTTATCCCATGAGTAGAAGTATAAATTGCAGGATGTTAAGTGAAGTATTTCCATTAATATACCGACATGTTACAACAGAGGTCTTTCTGCCTAGATGAGGGTTACTTTTACTTTGCATTGCCCTCAATATCATAAATAATAAAACTCTACTTTTTCTTGAGAAAATAATCTAAATTCTTCCTCTTTCTCTGATTTTTATCCTCTTCGAAGATTATCATTAAATTACCTTTTAAAGTATGACATAATGCATCACATCAGTATTGATGTGTCATTATTGACGTCCAGTTGCTGCTTAATTAATATTTTACTGCAAAAGAAAGATCCATGAAAATCCCTGATTAAAAAAGCTTAAAGTGAGCTCAATGCAATCATTAGACAATCATAGAAGAGGTTTAACCTAAAAAAAAAAAAAAACAGGGTTTCTAATCTAGAGGAGAGGAAGGAGATCACGTCATTCACAAGCAATTTATTCAACATATTCTGACCCCTCAGTGTTACCTGTTTAAGGTTGAAGTTAGGTTGAACTGATGGTTCTGGACAGGGGCCCCAGTGGGGAACCTGAGCCCTGATGACCGGTATGGTGAGAACGAAAACCAGAACAAAAAATAACTTCATGGTAAAGATGCACCTTGTTTCCTGAAGAGAGATAGAAAGTTGGTAAAAAATTATTTAATCTCATTGTTATCTAACTGTGCTCCACAAGAAAAGAGTAAATCACTTCAGACGGATGAAGTTTTACCAAAAACAATGTTCTAACCTGTTATCTGTCGGCAATCTTAATATTTCAAAAACATTGACAAGTAAGTTTATCTCTTACCTCTTTGTAGTGCTGGTCAGATATGTGTCCTCTCGTCACAGATTCTGGTATTTGACTCGGCGATGTTGTTCTCCGTGAGGTTTTGCCGTTGTGCTGCTCTGTGTCATCAATGGGAGTCTTTGTGTTGAGCCAGATTTATTTCAGACATGAAGTAAACTATTAGCAAATTGAAGTCATGGGGGACATACCAGTGGAAATGTTATAAAACAATCAGGATGTTCTCCTGCTCTCAGGTGGGGAGAAATTAGATTTTTGTTGTTGTTGTTTTTTTTTTTTTTGACTGAATGATGAATTTTTACAGTAGACAAACCAGCTACTGTGTTATTTTAAACAGTTTTAAATTACAGGAAACTACTACTAACTATTAATTTACAAATTAGAGACAACCTGGCAGAAAAATAAGTCCCGCAAACACCAAAGAATTTGACAGAATAACTAGATTTAACCTAATTTAATAATATCTCATCATTTTTACCTAAGAGAAACTTACTGACATCTTTACTGTTATTTTAGCTCTTGTGCCTTCATAGAAAGTACCATGTGTCAGTTAATCCCCATTGTTGTAGCTGGAATGAGTACAAAGGTTGATACCAACCAGAAGATGAATCCTAACTTCATATCTGTTGTTCATTTCAACAAATCATAGATAGATTTTCACTTAATTTAGAACACAAACAGTATGCTTGTTTCCCTATAATCAATTTGCTTATCATCTGCCCTCTAATAGTTCTCCAACAACCCAACAATCTGGGAAATAGTTTTCCACTGTTTCACCCTGAAGATCCAGAAGTAGCCCAGCAAACACACAGAAGAGGGATCAAACAAACAGGAAGTCACTTCAACAGACTGCAGAATAAAAATCTGTTTAAAAATAAAACAGGAAGTAAAGGCAACTAAACTATTTCCCCAGCAGGTGCTGATATTTACAGTGGTATTTATTGGCTCTGATCATCTTCACTGGTTAAACAACACACGCACACTAATTTTTCAATGAGGGCGCTTCACTCTCGGTCCTGCTGAGTGAGGCTCTCATCCTCAGTCAAGTCAAAGAAAAAAAGGCTCAACTCAGCCTGCAGAGAGCACACCATCCCTCCATGTTGTTGTAATTATAGGCTTGTGCTGTGGAAGGTAGTGTTAGTTACTGCATCGGTTATGAGGGCGAACATGCTATTTCTGGCAAAAGGAAACGATTTAATCAGCTTGTGCAGTGGATGTGCACACGTTTAAAAGACTAAATAAGACATTTCTGTTCTAAAAATTGCATTAGAAGCCTGGATTTAGAGGGGAAAAGATGTTAACTGTTCACCAAGTAAACTTGTCGGCCGTCCATATAAGGCAAGATATCAAAACAAAGCACCTTAACAAGCTAAAGTTGTAAAAATGTTGGTCATTTAATTTGATATAACAAAGCTAGAGCGTTCAATATTTCACTCTTCTGCCTGAGATGTATCAAAAGAAGCATCCTGTTGCAGTTTAACATGCAGAATAGCTGAAACAAAAACAATGTCAATTACATGTAAAAACTATTAAATGCTGTCTGCTTCTAGACAAAGCCCCCAAGCTACTAACAAGCTAAAATGCAAGAAGAAAAAGAAGATCAAAAGGCTACATTTCTAGCTAATACACTTCAGAGAGGAATGACTTGTTAGCTGCTGCCAGATACATCAAAGTCTAGCGAGGCCTGGTTTCTCCCTGGATGGAAGCAATGAGTTCGACTGGTCAGAAGATCAAGGAGAGAATTGAGCCAACAGCGAACATGCTGCAAGATAAAGAGGAAGTATCAAAGGGGTGAGGGGTGTTAAAGATGCAGAATGGAAAGCGTATCAAAACAGATTTCTGACAACACTTTGGGCTCGTCTTCATTTTATCTATTACTGTCATTTTTTCTAAAAAGTAATTAGAGTTTCTGTTTTTGCTGCTCTTTTTCTCTAGTTTTTTAGCTGTGGCTGTCTACTTACTGCCCATTGATACACTTCAACGAGCCAATCATGACACACATAACCACCTGCCTCCACCTACACTTTTCCAAAAAAAGTTAAGCTGGAGTAAAACAGTGGCCAAGGCCAAAGGGAGCAAGTCTCGAGTTTTAGGCTAATTTTCTTTTGCATTTTTAAGGTTTTAGTTACTGCCGTGTGTAAAAATGTGTTTTTGAAAATGTGTTTCCGTCAGAAAGAAAAACATGCACTCCTATTTAACACATAGCAATGTATTTTTCCCCAACCCTGACCAGATATTTTATTTCTTAACCATAACCAGGATTATTTTTTCTAAACTTAATCAGGTGAAGCAATCCACTGCTCCAACTTACATCCACATAAGGGTCCTTCTGTTGAGAGATACAGCTACAAATACACCTATAACTGACCCCATGTCATTCGTCCCCCCCATAAAAGAAAAAAAGAAATCGGAAAAACGTAGAATGCATATGTACAGAAACAATACATTTTACATTTTTCTGGTTGACATTTGTGAAGTTGCAATAGATTTTCAATTAATTTAACCTTATCTGCCTGTTACCAATCAGTTCTGGCTGGTGCTCATATTCAATTTCATATCCTCTGTCGACTGAAAGTGGTGATGTGATCATGATCCCTCCGATGAAGGCCTTAAAGCTTGTTGCTGATGTTGAAGTTAGGTGGAAAAAAGGAGCTGGGACATTTCAAATCCAACCTATTAATTGTACCATTGATGCAAGGCCCAGTAATATTGTGCTCTAATCTATCTATTCTCTATACCCATGTTCAGCATTGTGAGAGGCTGCAGCTGAAGTACAGTTCAGGCCCTCACAGACACACGTGCATGCATGATCACCATTTAGATTCATTGGTGACTTATCAATCAAATAAAAGAAAACAGTACTTTTCAATCCAACTTTTCCTCCACATTGTAAGAAACTGGTGTAGTTCAAATTTAAATAACCATGAAAATAAACTGACCTGTATGTCCTGCTGTTGCACACTCATAACTGAAACTTTATGTTATGATAATTTTGTGCTGTAACCATCGTCATGAATTAACTGAACTAACTGAGTTTTTCTCCACATGGGGGCAGCACAAGAAGGCGTTAACACCATCAGACTGCAGATTTAGATGACAGGCCATTTGACCATTTAGTAATGTGAAAAACTCGTCAAAGTTGAATTTACTAATAAGATAGATCACAGGAATTTCAGATGGTATAATAAATTAAACTAACATGAAACCTTTTCACCATATAACAGCACTCCTTGATGTTATCATGCATCAGTGTCTTTGCAGAGAGGAATGTTTTTTAGAAGAAAATAGCTCAGATAAGATAGATACGATAATACAATAAGTTAAAGTGAACTCACGCTCACTCACAAATCACAAACAACAAGAGTTGTGAAAGGACTCATCGGGATCGAAGTGTAAAGGTTCCCTCTAACAGATGCTTTAGTAATACACCTGACTGACAGGGTTATGTGACAGCTGTGGTCACATGCCACCGCATATGCCGCCTCACTGGTGCTCCTGCAGCTGTGCACACACTCATACTGAGGAGAAATTTCTGAAAGTGCGCTGTTACACATGTACACTGGGAGCTTGAGAATATATCCTTCTGCTGAAGGACAACAGAGGTCATATTTTCATGCTCAACCCTCACCCAAACTGAACCGACAGCTGCCAAAATTTCAGCCATTACATGTTTTTAACGGGGTGGAATCAGCTTCAAGGAAGGTTGGCTTTTTTTTCCTTTTGACACTGTCCACAAACATGTTACATCAGTGCAGACAATCCTTCATGATTTAGTTTATGTAATTAAAAACACTTAAAGTTGCTGTGTTCGCGTTCACTATATACTGAAACATGGTCAGTCTCCAGGCAAGTGTGGTATAAAGTTGGAGCAATTTCATCATAGCTGCCAATGGGACATTGTATGCATAGTTCCCTACAACAATGTGACTGCAAGTCTGAAACAGTGGTGCATCCTGAACACATTGGAGACTTTACTACAGGCAGAGGTGCTTGTCATTAAAAAGATCTTGTTAAGTGGAGTTGTTTGGAGTAGTTGTGAGTGGTCAGTGTCTTATCTGTTGTAGACAGCAGTCAAATCGTTTTGAGAAGCAGAATGTTTCCTGACACTCAAAGTTAAAAGCTACTTAAAAAGGGGGTCATCAGTGGAGTACACCTTTTTCCCATCTAAAAACAAGCCGTTAAAGCCAACTCTGTGCTGTGGATTATAGTTACACGTGGTGGGCCGGCCTAACGGGGTCTGTGCTGACACACAGTGATGCAACCCGGACTGTTTGAGACCCCACAGCGAAACATGGTGCTACTCAAAAGTACTGCAGTTAAGAAAGTGTAGTGGCAACTGCTGTAGACGTCAATCAATGTAAAAATACAAAAATAAAAACTGCTCTTAATCGAATCACTTGGAAATTTTTGAGGTTTGAGCGTTTTTTGATGGCAAAAAAAAAGTTCCTCAGAACTTCTGTTTCATCAAACTGAGCAGAAGGACTGTTGTCTACAGCAGGTTAGACAATAATCAATAATAAAACTCATAAGTATCTCGCACAACCCCACTTCCAACAAACCCAAATATCTCCTTTATAGTGGAACAACAGACAAAGAAAGAAGACCGCATGTGCCCCATGTGCACTTGGGCTCAATACCCTGATGCTTACAGCGTGGCTTCAAAAATAATCTTGAACACTGACTTTAAAATGATTACAGTCACAAGTTGGCTCTTTGAAATCATTAAAGACACCACATTTTCCCTCATGTTTAAAATACTCAAAGAGACAGAGAATAATTCCTCAAGTTATTTAATGGATCTTAAAAAGAAACTTTTCTCCCTTTTTGAGATTTTTAGACTTAATCCCATTCATAAAAACTTCAAAACTAAAAACTCTAAATAATTTAACGACAACCTCTGAGGCATAAAACTGTCAAATTCATCAAGTGGTGCAAAATAATATTCAAATTGTTTTAATGGAAGACTTGTGTTTACCTAATGTTTAAAAGATTATGTTTATTAACCTCAGGCTACTCATGGTTGAAGACATAAACTATGTTTACTTTATCCAACCTCTATGCATTAATGTCTAACTAATCAGTCATTAATTGTCCATTAACTGGTTAGTGTTTTTGCTTCACTGTCATGCTAGAGAGGAGTATTATATATGCTTGAACTGATACAGGTGTCCCAACAACAAAGAAACCTTTATGGTTGTGGTCATTTCTCAGGGGAAAGGAGTTCCCAGTCACAGCTGATAAAGGATTGATTCACAAAAGGATCAATATGAGGCCTGAGAACTAAACAATTGAGTCACAGATTATAGTTTAACCAAGAAAATGTTTTTACTAAGATAGAAGTAGATATTGTTTTTTTTTGTTTTTTTCAGCCTTACAAGCCTCTAGGTGGCTGCAGAGATGGCAGTATTAATACTTTGGTCCAGACTAAAATATCTCAATAATTGTCACAGCTGGTGGAGGATGAGAAGGACCCAAAAAGCAGACTTGGATGAGGCAGGTGGTTGGGGGAAAACTAAACTGTTTTATTGAAAATTATAGCACCAAAAAACAACTGTGAAAAACAAATCCAAAGAACTGACAAGAAAACCAGACAGAGAACTGAGAACATGAACACGGGCTTGGAAGGCAGAGAAACACATCAGGACATAACAGCGAGGCTCTGGCAAGGATCGAGAGAAACCAACAAGCTTAAATAGTGAGGGAGATCTGATTAGTGAATGTTTGCAGCTGAGGATAATAGACGCGTGGCAGGTGTGGCAGTCGAGCTAATGACCAGAACAGGGGGGAACCGAGGAAACTGGAATAATGACCAGGATCTAGATACTAACTAAAAGCCGAAAATGGTAAACAAACTTGAGACCCGGAGGAATAAATTAATTATGAAAAACACCAAAAACTCAAAAGACGAGAACAATGGAAAATAAAAATAAAAATAATAATTTATGACCATGATCCCCTGATGTCAAGTCTAAACACTTTATTTCTTAGATTTTTTTATATACTTAAAGACAATATCATGAGACTCTAGTTTTATTATCTAATACGTTGCAACATCAAGCATGACAGGAGCTGTGGCTATGAATATATTATCCAACATCTTATCCAAGGTGGTATTATCAATGACAGTGTCATCCAAATATGCAGTAAAACCAGATAAATCTCACAGTATATGTCACTATTATCTTCTGGGAGGTCACGGGAGTCCCGTGAAGTCCTATTTGCATCACTTTGACCTTCAATCAGACCCAAAGGGTACTAAATGCCCAGAGCTTTCAGGACTCCTCTGTAAAGAGGACGCGGTAGAAACGCATGTATCGATCAGTCACAGTCAAGTCCTTTCTTTTTCCCAGCTGTTCAACCAGGTCATCAATCCTTGGTGTTGGACATGAAACTAACAGTGAAAAGAGTTCAGGTACCTGAAGTCAGTACAGAATGTTGCATCACCAGAGATGCAAGTAGATGTTTGGGAATCCTTTAATTCATTTATCAGTCTTTAGCTGATGTTCGACATGTGAACAAGGCAAAGACTAATCTGGACCTTCTTGGATAAATTTATAAGGACACATGGGTTTTGTAAGTCCCTTTGGACTCCAGAGCTAAATTAGTTTTTCTTTTTTTTCTTTTTTTTTTTTGTTAAAATGATATATTATTGCTAAACCTGACAACGTTTTATCATTATATAATTTTTCATAAAGATAGGACCTTCATTTACCAATCTCAGTGTGTTGTAAACAAAAACTGGTATTTCCACGTGTATTTTTTTTAGCATCGCATCCTGTATGCGGTGCATTCATGTGTGAAAGTTAACTGTGGAGAAAGTTTAGGCCAGATTCTTCAGATAGTCTCCAGTATTCATCTGTGAAAACGACTCTGATTCAGGTTCTGGTCTTGGCCATTGGAGCTCTACATCCGATGTTTTGCCTATTTAATTTTTAGTTAACCTATCTATAGTTCAGCATTCTTCAGTATTGTGTTTTACTTTAACTTGAACAATTCCATAAGTTTCCGCATAAGTAAACAAACACCAGTGAATATAATTTTAATAGACTCTATCCTAACCCCATCGGCAAGTTTCTATTATAGGCCGTGTCACAATTAGTAAATAAAGAGCTGGTATACGTGTTTTTTTAGGTTCCAGTGTGCCTGAGAAAGCTGGAGAGCTAACACCCTGACATCAAAACGCCCTTTGTCATGGACTTTTTAAATCCAGCGAACTTTACACATAAAGGATTAAAATGTTACATCTTCAACAATGAACTTTAGAAATGAGAGCCCCTCAATCACCTCTCACAAAAAGATAAGCAAAATCATTTTCTCTCCTTATATTATTTTATCACAATTTGGGGAATGAAAAAAGTTTAAACATTCAAAAGATTCAAACAAGTTACTTATTTTGAAATCAAACAAACCTAAAGGGACATGAGGTTTCTGAAGTCGAATAAAATAAATAAATAATAAAAATGTTTCTTAAATTCACAGAATATCAGCCTGCCTTAATGAGTCTGCTCTGATACTGACGCCCACTCTGCAAGCTTCTTTATTATTAAGTTTCTTTCATTCTTTTGTGTAACTTTAGATCTTTATTTAGCACTAAAAACTATTAATGTCCTGTGGCGTTGAACCAACAAAGAATAATGACTGTGACTCATTCCGCTCACACCGTTACAAAAGTGTGGTTTGATAACTGACCTTCCTGAGGTGAGAGATTTGTTTGAGCAGTGCGTTTATTTGAACAGGTGCCATCTCTCACACTCACTGCCTCAAGAATGTGATCAATAACAAACCTACAGGCTTTAAAAGACCCTCAAAAAATGAAAGGCTTTGTGCACAGCTGATTCCAGGTGAGGAGACGGACCCTTCTCCGTTCATATCAGTTCTGTTCTTGCCTCCTGCTCTTTTCTCCCCAAGCCGACACTCAAAGATGAGCTCATGAGTAAACTTTTCCTGCCTGTTTTATTCTCTGCAGGTTGAAGTGAGAAGATGAAGGCCATGCAAGTGATTTCCTTGACCCTGCTGTTTGTCATAGCAGCCAGTGCTCAGGTCTTTAAGCCAGGAAGGTGTCCCAATCCTGCTGTTCAGGCCAACTTTGACGCTGCCAGGGTGAATACAACGCTTATGTTTTGCCTTCCTTATTTGTGTTATTAACCTAAATTATTCTCAAGAGACAGTTTCACAACAACTACAGGACCTGCTGTGTTTCACATTCAATGTATGAACTTTTGTATTTCCTCTACAGTATCTGGGTACGTGGTATGAAATCCAGAAGCTGCCGACAAACTTCCAGGTAGGTCAGTGCGGCACTGCCCTTTACAGCCTGAAGGCTCCTGGACTCATTGGGGTCTTCAACAGTGAGCTGCTGTGAGTAAGCGCCAGTGCCAAAAATGTTTTTTTTTATAAACTAAATCCATCCTTATCCATAACATACATCTGTTTAACATACATGTCATTTTCTTCTTTTTTTTTTCTTCACAAGCATTTCTTTCTGTCTTTGCCCTTGACAAAATTAATTTTCTCCAAAAATTAGTTTTTTCATTTTCTCTGCTGATATTTTCTGCCATACTTTTTGTTCATCAGGAATATTGAATTTCCTTTGCCAAAACGTCCGCCTCATGCAGACCATTGATCAAAAGCTGATCCTTTTATTCTGTGTCAGAATCATTGAAGTGATTAGGGGGATGCACAGTACACTTAATCACAAAAGTTAAACTTCAAGTGAAAATCTAATAAATTTCTGTTTAATCTTTTGTAATTTTATTTTAGCGATGATGGAACCATTAATTCCGTCCATGGCACTGCCAAAGTCATGGACCCTGCTGAGCCTGCCAAGCTGGGGGTCTCCTTCTCAGAGTGTAAGAAAGTTTAAATCATTACATTAATTCTTCTATTCATGTTCGGTCTGACATGAAATGATATACTCTGATGTGGTGAAGATTCCAGCAGATTACATACTGTTACAACTCATCTCTTCTGCAGACCAACCCCGTGGTCCCTACTGGGTTCTGTCCACCGACTTTGATGGTCACTCCCTGGTCTACGGCTGCACCGACTTTGGCCTGTTCCACATGGAGCTGTCCTGGATCCTGTCCAGGGAGCCCACCTTGCCTGAGGAGACCATTGAGGAGCTGCACGGCATCCTATCCTCCTTTGGTGCCTCCGTGGACAAGATGGTCCCCACTATCCAGGAGCCGAATTACTGCAGCGCCATGAACCAGTGAATAGAGACACTCCTGCTTCAGCCTGCAGTGCTGTGAGAAGGACGGCTCGAATGAAAGATATCACACACTGCTGTTTGCTGTCTGTGGAGCTCTTGATTCTAGCCACAGTGTGCAAAGTCATTGCAATAAACTTCCAAAAGAAAATGTGTTTTGTGTTGGATTTTAGTATTCTGAGCAGCTGAATTAAATGTTAATAATTTACTTTCTTCTAGTGGGTAAGCAGGAGCTCAAAATAATTGGTCATCCTCCAAACAAAGGGTTATCCCCAACATGCCCATGTTAGGCAAGATACTGAACCTAAGAGCATTTCCCTGGTGTGTGTGATTGCATATGAAGCATTGGCACTTTATTTAGCCTAGACAGGGTTAAAAAGGCGCAACACGATTGTAGACAATTTACCCTTTAGTTTACTACGTAACAGAACTTTATTTTGATTCCTGACCATTATGTCTATAGTTCTACAGACACTCTTTTAAAAAAAAAAAATGTAGGTTCGTTTAAAATGTTCACAACCTTACTTTTTAAAGAACATTTTGAAATAAAGGAAAGGAATTAGTGGAGAATTAAATTCCAAAGCCATTTTCAACACAAAAAGAAATGTGATCAATTAAAACAATTAGATTAAAAAACACTTAGAACAACAAACAAAAAACAATTTGTTGCTACAGGAAACAACACACACAACTGAATGTAATTAAAGATGCATCAAATCTAATTTCTAACAATGTCATTGACTTTGCAAGGCTGAGATCCTGAAGGGAAACTTCAAATTTCATAGTTTTATAGGTCATGGTGGATTATACAACCGTATTAAATATAAGATGTATTACCAAACATCAAAACATGTACATTTAACCTCCATGTATGAATTCAAGTTCATGAAAATTCAACTGACTGGGATGGAAAAATAACAAAGCGAGAAATGATAACACAACATACAGAAGTTTTGCATCGCTTCAGTGAGGTCATTCAAAGCTGTGGTGGTACGTGTTTTTTTTTTTTTTTTTTAATCATACATGAAGGTATTTTTCTGAAATATCTTAATAGATTAAACGAGGTGAGCACAAAAGATTATTTGGTAGCTAAAACTCAGTGAAAACACAGAAGTCCATAGAGAGGTGTTGATTTAAGTGCTGGTCATTTTGGAGGGTGCATTTTGTGTTCATGTTAAACTTCATTTCACAGAGAGGTTTATGTTTATGTATTTAGCAGATGCTTTTATCCAAAGCGACTTACAATTGAAAAAATATATAACATTACAGCTAATATCAAAGCTAATAATAAGCTACATAGAAGGAAACCACAAGTCAGACAAGGGGTGACAGTGTGCCAAAAAGTGATTGTATGCCACAATCTGACTTCGAAAGTTACGTTTATCACGTAACGGCAATTACGTGACAGACATGTCTCTGTGCTTGGTATGTCTGATGACTTTGTGTAGCCCTGTCTCTGGAAGACTGTAATGAATATGATTTAGGCTATTGGTGGGTTTTCAATAAAGATATAATAACTTTTGCAAATATCCTCGCAGTTTTCACCTGCCAAAAACTGATTGAAGGCCAAATTCAGTTCATCAAAGGTGATTTCTGCCTAAATATGACTTGATCTCATTCAAAAGCTTCATGATATAAAGATTTGAGCTCACAGGAAAACTTGGAATTCTTTTAAAGGACCATTACAACAAAAAATAGGTATTTTCCAGTCATTTAAAGTTTAAAGGTCATTCCACCATCGTGGAACGACACATGAAAAGAGTCTGGATTGTCTTAAGCGTGGTGTAGGCACGTATCACGCATGTAGGGTAGATGACAGTCCTGTGATGACCGGAGTGACCGAGTTGTGTCATAAGCCTTTGCAAGAGCATTCAAGTAGATTGGAGCTGTTCCATTAAGGACTTTGTCACTAACATCAGTGACTTGAAATTTGTGGAGTTCAATGAACAGAGGGGTGACGTGTGCTCTTTTAGGCTGATGGAAGACCAGATGCGCCGCCGTGTTCTGGACCATCTGCAGCGGTTTCACAGCACAGGCTGGGAGACCAGTTAGGAGAGCGTTGCAGTAGTCAAGGCGGGAGATGACCATAGCCTGCACCAGGAGCTGGGTGGCGTGTTGGGTTAGGTACGGCCTGATCTTTCTTATGTTTAGCAATGCAAAGCGGCATGATCAAGCAACGGAGGTAACATGATCATTGAAGGTTAGTTGGTCATCAATCATGACACCCAAGTTTATAGCTACCTTTGATGGAGCAAGAGATAGGGATTCAGTTTGGATGCAGATGCTGTGGTGTATGGTTGGTTTGGCTGGAAAGACAAGCAGTTCGGTTTTAGAGAAGTTCAGTTGGAGGTGATGGGTGTTCATCCATTGTGATATGTCAGAGAGACAGTTTGAGATTCGTGCTGAGACCGTGTGGTCGTCAGGTGGAAATGACAGATGGAGCTGGGTATCGTCAGCATAACTTTGGCATGAGAAGCCATGTAATGGGATGATCTGGCCCAGTGAGGTGGTGTATATGGCAAAGAGAAGAGGTCCCTGCAGAAGTGTGACCAAGCCAGGACACTTTGAATGATCGACCAGTGAGGTACGATTCAAACCAGGAGTGTGCTCTCCCTGTCATGCCCATGCTGGAGAGTATGGACAGAACGATACAATTGGTTTAACCAGTTACTAATAATTCTTCAAAGATTACAAAAGGCTACAGCGGTCATAACCCAACTAGTTATTACTATCAACATTTGTTGGAATTCAACATGAAATATTAACTAAAGAGCCACAACAACAGGGTCCTGTATGGCATCAAACCGCTCTGGAGATCCACATTACAAAGACCACCAAAAACCAGCATGTTTGTTCCAAGCATGTAGATTTATTACAGGGAGATTCACAGACACCATAATACAAGTTTACTGGTTCATCACGCTGCAGTAAGTTTCATTCTGGTTGGTGTTGAGAAGCTTGTCCACACGGACGTTGATGGAGTTAAGGATGCTGTGCAGCTCCTCCAGGGTCTCTTCAGGCAGAGTGGGCTGTCTGCTCAGGATCCAGGTGAAATCAACATGGAGGATACCAAGATCAGTGCAGCTGTAGACCAGGGCGTAGTTGTCGTAGTCGGTGGACAGAACCCAGTAAGGGGCAGGGGGAGAATCTGGACACAAGAAGGGACAGAACAAGATGTTTTCTATATCTAGACTATATGATTACAGACACAACTTCAATGCAATTTAGAGTACTGGAAAAGTGAACTGTGAATTTTAAATGTATGTCCATACTCTCAAAGAAGTAGACCAGTAGTTTGGCAGGCTCAGTGGGGCTGGGCTCAGCAGTACCAATAATTTCCTCGATGGTCCCATCGGCACTAAAATAGATAAGAAACAACAACAACAACTTTAACTTTAAAGTCACCGGGAATCCAATTTTTCCGAATGTATGTAATGTTTAATACATCTGCTGTAAGGTTATTTTGGGCTCTGTAAAACTTTTACATTTCATCATAAGAGTATGCAAAAGTAATGAAATTACTTCAGGTTAAAATGAATAGAGGTGATTAAAAGATAATGCTCACAGCAGCTCCCTGTTGAGAACACCAACAACTCCAGGGCTATTCAGGCTGTAGGTGGCAGTGCTGCACTGGCCTTTCTGAAAAGCGTGTGGCAGTCTCTGGATTTCATACCATGTACCAAGATACTGCAGAAGAAGCACATAAGATCAAATTCAATGTTGCTGATAAATCTTGTGGTGTTGCATTTTTGTTTAGTGGGTCAAATGGTCCCCGCAAATCCTGTGATGTATTAGATTGTACCGAAATACAAATGTTGGCATTGTTTCTCAGACCACAAAGTTTAGTATTCTCACCCCTGCTGCATCAAAGTTCTCCTGAACAGTAGCTTTGGGGCATCTCCCAGGCATGATGACCTGAGCGTTGGCTGCCAGAACGGACAGCAGAGTGACTGAAAACAACTGGATGGCATTCATTTTTTTCCACAACCTTTTGAAAAAATACAAAACAGACAATCCAGTTATTCCATTTCCCAAAATAACTGATACAAATTTTAACAAAAAGAAATATCAGTAAAGAACAGGACTGAGTCGGGGTTGCTGCCCACCTGTTATACCGGGTAGCAGTGAAGTTCAGTGTATTGATGCCATATTTATATTGACGACGTGTCGTTACCACCTCTTTACTGTTTGCATGTCAGGTTATCTCGAAAGAGCTGTGTGAGATATTTGGCACCTGTTTGTAGTCGTTTTTAGTTTAGAAACGTGGCCTCTGGCAGAAAAATATTGACAGGTTAGTGTTTTACACAGAATTGGTGGGCAAATATTTACGCAGTAATGGTAATAACATCTAAGAGAGCTGTGCGATAACAGATTATGTGCCTGTATGCATTGTGATGTGTGTTGTATAATGTGTTTTTACATAGCTTCCAAAATGTGTGCCTGTATCTTTACAGTTGCTTCACCTAAGTGTTATCCACTGCGAAATTTAAGGCTGATATGTACACCATCTGCATTAGCAAATCTCAACTCACTAGCACAGAAGAAAATTTTAACAGTTAGTAAAGTGTCTTTACTGACTTTGTTGAACAACAAGATAAATAATTGGATTATTAATACCTTAAAATACCAAAAATAATCTCAAATATCCTCATGTTCTGGCTGTTTTGTGGTTTCTGTAAACCGACAAATGTTAGCATGCTGACTTTATATGCTAACTTGGGCTCTTGTCAAACTATATGACACCCTGACCTCTTACCATTAAACGCCCCTACTAAACAGCACCATAGTATTCACATTGTGAACATCTAGACTTCAGCATTTACCTCAAAATAATATCGATTTATACTAACTTTTAAAAAAATGTATTCATTGAAATGGGGATTTGTGTCTTACAGTAAACAAAAAGTTGGGATGCTATGTACAATTTAAATAAAAAACAAAACGCAGTGATTTACAAATCTCATACACCATTTTTTAATTCACAACATCACATAAAAACATCTGAATTGTTGAAAGAGAGAAAAACGACTGTTCCTATAGTTTGTGGAGATGTTTTCTAATAATGTTCTTCAGTGTGCAATGTTGAAAACTTTAAATATTCTACGATCTTTAATAAATCACGTCGTCAAAAGATTCAGAAAATCTGGATAAATCTCTCAAACTCTATACAGGATGCCCATGATCTTTCTGCCCTCAGGCAGCACTGCATTAAAAACAGACATGATTCTGTCATGGAAATCACTGCATGGGCTCAGGAAAACTTCCAGAAATCCCTGTCTGTGAGCACAACTCATAGAGCCATCCACAAATGCAGGTTAGAACTATATCAAAAAAGAGGAAGCCATATGTGAGCATATTCCAGCAATGCTTCCATCTTCTCTGGACCAAGGCTGATTTAAAACAACTCCTTGGGGTGTGAGTTCTTCACTTCTAAGTTAGTTTGGAAGGAAGTGCTGCATTAATGAATGCAGATGTGGTTTTTTTTATAATAAATCAAACCACATAATTTTCATTGCAACCAACAAACATTCTGTTACAATCATTTACACTGACTGGCATCGTTGTATGAAATTGTCCCAAAGATCTTTTCTAAAAGTTTTCATTCAATCTCTGTTGTACCTTTCTCTATCAAGTACATTGTAAAACATTTTGCAGCAGGGATTTGATGAAGGTCATGGAGCAATGTGCTCCATTATTGATGGAGACGTTTTAAAAGGAAAGAAATTAGCTGCTAAGAAACACCGCATGTTAAGCATTTCACTAAAAAGAGCTGTTTTCTTTTCAAAATCCCTCAATGGGAGAAAATTGTGTAAGCTTTTTGGGTTTATGGTCTCCTACAACAAAGTATTTGCGTCACGAGGAGATTTATTAGATTTATTCACGTTTTCAGTCTTTTTTTCTTTTTTTTTAACCCAGTCTGTAAACACAGAGTTATTTCAGGGATTCGACATCCTTAAGAACCTCGCTATCCGGGATCTCACAGTAATCAAGACCTAAACAAGATTTCCCACAGGCGAGAAAGACGTAATACTTCCAACTTAGAGGGATTATAGCTTAGAAGCAGTCGTCATTTGACAGCAAGGATACATGAAATGGAGGTGGTCCGGACACCAGATTGTTGCTGTAATTAGAAGATGGATGGTGTCTCTGTCTCCACTGACCCCGTGAATTTATAGCCAGGTCTGTTTGTTAAGGTTAAACCTGCTTTGATCCCTTCGCCTCACTGTGACTCCTTAATACTGGGTGCAAACAACACGGACAGAAATCCCCTGTAAAAAGCTTACACCTGGGAGATTCTTAAATTAGCGGTTTAGATGTCCTAAAGCCCTGTTCTCTTAACTCTTAAGTCCTTCATCGTGGGTTTCTTCTTTTATTTTTTTCTGTAAAACTCTACTCTTTGCCCCATATACACAATTAAACGTACCTAAAACAGGGTCTCCTTCCTCTGCTAATAAAAACGAATTAATGCCTACATGGTGCTATATGCTATATATTGAACTCATATTCTGTTTACTGGTGACCACAGAGCTATAAATCTCTCTTGACCTTTTAAAGTTTTGTGGTGTAACTTTAATAATAAGTGTAACGGCAGAAACTATGATACAAAATGCAAAACTATGTTTTTATTTGTGTAAAAAATAATAGTCATTATTTTTTTAGAACAAAAAGAGCAGTTTGTATTATATGTTGCTTTGCGTAGCCCCAGTTGTGCAATCACCATGTATATATAATATATGGCATAAGGTTTTACATGACAGCTGGCCTCATAAACCATGCCTCAACAAACATTTTAAACATTTTTGTAACTGGTTACTTTTATTTCAGATCAAGAAGAGCAAATAGGGAGTCGAGAATTATGGGCTTCATTGATTGAAAATCAAAACTGATCTGTGAAGTTCCAACTGTCATGCAGGATTTTTATCCTGAAACATGACCTCAGCATCACCAAACCTCCATTAAACCTACATTAAAAAAAAAAAAACTTCCATATGTGTCTGATGCATATTTTGCTTTGGCAACCAATCAATCAAACAAACAATAATGTATGACACAAAAACCTGAAACATTGTATCGGGCAAGAATGGGAAACTGTCTTTGTCCTGTTTTATTTGTATCTTTCAGCAGAGCCGAGATCTCGTCTTTTGGCATATTTCTGCACAACGTGGATCAGCAAAGCCACTGAGAGAAAATTCATGTTTAATACCACTGAGGTTGAATGTTCTACAAGAAGCTATCTCAATGATATTGAATTATTGCCACAAAGATATCTAATTAATTCATAATGTTCAGACACAAATTGTACATTTTGCCTAAGAGCATTTTAACATGATATAACTTTATAAAAAAATATTGTGACATATTTTTTCATGATAATCTTTTTTGTTGCAGAACCTTTTGCAGTGTTAAGAGTCTAAACGTCATTTGTTGCCATTTTCTGCAGCATATGTTTGTTGTTTCCACTTTCTTTTGTTTTCAAACAGTATTAAGTTTACTGGGTTTTTTTGTTATGACAGAAATTAAAACAATGATTAATATGACGGCTTCGGAAGCATCTGAAGATATTCCAGGCAGAAAAATTGTCCCCTTTGATTTATAATATTTTGGTAATATACATCATGAGGGTTTACATATACAAAATGAGAATGTTGTTATTTGAATATCTGCAAGCAGTGGAGATAAAGCTCAGTAACTTTTTAATATCAGCTCTCTCGTAGGTACGACACAGAAACCATCTCTGCCTTAAAGACGAAAGATTGAAACCACCACTTTTGAAAGAGTTTATTTTCTGGTAGCTACTTGTTTTAAAAGGCTCTTTTGTTTATAGTGTGTTCTAACCTTTTTACTTTTGTTTTATTATTGTTTTAGATATTTTTGATAGCTTTTTGTATATTCCTTCCATTCATGTTTCAACGTCACTGTATTCAGATTTATTTCTCTGCTGTTTTTTTTACGTTTGTACTTAATTTGTAAAACACTTTGTACTTATGTTTGAAAGGTGCTGTGTAGATTAATAAAGTTACAAGTTAGAGATAATATCAGGCTGCAAATAATTACCAATATTTGGTATAATTCTCATATGTAATTATTTATAGAATTTGTTTTAGTTTATTTTCATTTTTGGGATATAAAAATTCTAATTGATTAATCAAATTCAGGAACATTTGCCTCCACATCAACATCAATTTAAAAGATATATGACTTAACATGGAAAAAAACAGGAAAGGATGTCAAAAACTAATTATATTTCTGCCAAAAAGTTCATTCATGATAAGTTAAATTGTATATAAATGAAGAATGAGATTTTTTTTCACCTTAAGTGAAAAGTACAATGGTTCCCTCTTTTTCTTTAAAACGATAGTTGAGTAAATGTTCTTAAACATTAGAATTCATTACTCATACTGAGATGAATTAACCCCTGTATATGAGGAAATGGAGGTTAGATGACAGCCTGGGTGAGTAGGAGTTGATCTGAACGAATTAGCATTAGATGTTCAGGATATCGCCATGATTGATAAACAGAAACAAAATGTCTGTTTGCCAATGATCAGTGCAAGAAACGTTGAGAGTAATACTGCCATTATGGTTGTGCAGAAACACATACTTACTGCCAGCTTCCCAAGCATAAAACCATCTGACTACAGTTCAACAGAGACAGTGAAGATGGTCTTTGAGGTTCAATGACTATTTCATCTTATCAGGAGCTACAGGTGTGCTCAGTCCCCATTACTTCCGTTCCCTCACCTGACATGAACCCTTCACAGCTCCTTTCTGTGACATGAAGGAAGCATCATCGTGGTTGAAAAGTGTTTACAGGCAAGGCAAGGCAAGGCAATTTTATTTATAGAGCACAATTCATACACAGGGCAATTCAAAGTGCTTTACAGCTACATAAAATCACAAGAAGGCAATAAAACCATTAAAAAGGAATAAAAAAAAATAAAAGAAAGAAATTAAAAAAGAAAGAAATTTAAAACCCATTAAAATAATCAATAAGTAATTAAAAAGTGAAGAGTGCAGATAAAATACTTTCAGGTGTCATATGCACAGCTAAATAGAACTGTTTTGTCTTGTTTAGTCCTGACTCTGGGCATCAGCAGGAGACCCTCCCTGAGGTTCTCAGAGCCTGAGTTGGTTCATATGGCTCTAACATGTCAGAGATGTACTTTGGCGCTTGACCATGAAGAGACTTGTACACAAGCAGAGCTGTTTTAAAGTCTATTCTCTGAGCAACAGGAAGCCAGTGCAGAGACCTGAGCACTGGACTAATATGGTCGTATTTCCTGGTTCTAGTCAGGACTCGAGCAGCAGCGTTCTGGATGTACTGCAGCTGTCTTACAGCCCGTTTAGAGAGCCCAGTGAGCAGGCCGCTACAGTAGTCTAACCTGCTGGAGACAAACGCATGGATCAGTCTCTCTAAGTCTGGTTTAGACACTATTCCTTTGATTCTGGCAATGTTTTTTAGATGGTAAAAAGCTGCTGATGTTACAGATTTAATGTGGCTGTTAAAGTTCAGGTCTGAGTCCAATATTACCCCGAGATTTCTAACTTGATAGTTAGATTTTAGAGAGAGAGTCTCAAGGTGACTGATAACACTTTCTCTTTGTTTCTGTGGGCCACAGACAATGATTTCAGTTTTGTCTGAGTTTAGCTGGAGGAAATTGTTTTGCATCCACACACTGATCTGTACAGCATGATGCTTGAAGTCGGGATAAATGTAGACTGATAATACAACAAACTAATTCATTTACTTGGTTTGAAATATTGGCAACTGACTTTGCAAAAGCACCTTAATAGGGGAATTGACATTCAAGCTCAATGCTTTTACACATGAGCATTGCAGTACACATAAATGTCTTCAAGCCACCCTGTCCTGAGCTATGAAACTACAGCAGCTAGCTTTCAACTCAGCAGAAGCTGCCACTGCCTGGAAAATTTATGAGCATGTTGCTGGTTATGCAATGAGGGATGCTACCAATGCTGACTGTACAGTTACCATATTTCTCTAAGATCTTTAAAGAAATTCCCACAGCTTGTTTGGCTATATGCAGAGAACTCAACACGTTTGATCTGACATTCATCTCAGATCAAACTGCTTGCATTTAGGTAGAGCTGGTACATTTAAAGGTCCTCTAATACTGTAACTAAATTGCACAAGGAGTTGCAAAGACGTGTTCACATTTGCTCTCTTTCTCAACGAGTACTGTAATGTACCCAGTTGCTTTTTAACAATAGTAATCCTATAATCTAATTAGCTACTTTTTGAAAGTAACCTCACCCATCGCTGCTCATTATTTACTGCCTCCATTCTTCACATTTACAAACAGAAACAGTCTCATTTCCAGTAATTCTTCCCAGCCACGCAGAAGATGTGGTGTTGCCACTTCATGTGCTGTTCAGAGACGCGTCTGTCTCTCTTGGAATCCCGTCAATAATGTTGCCAAACACTTACTAAAGAATCTGAGCCTGTCAGTGGTAAAAACAAGCATTTCCGATTTTGGATTTGGCTGAAGCCATTTTGCGGTTGCCAGTTAGAGCATTTAAAGAGTAATTTCTCTTTTAAGAAATAAGCTTAAAATGAGATCATAATCAAGCTTTTCTGTGCAGGGAATTCAAACTGTGGGTCTTTTTTACAGCAACTTAATGTGAGTTTAAAGGCTGGTCTCTTATCAAAAATATGAATATAGAAATGAATAAATTAAGGACTTCCAATTTCTCGGTTAACAGGTCAAATAAAGAAATAAATTACAAATGTTTCAGGGTATTTCGCAGAGATGCATTGACTGGACATGAATTATTTGATTTATTATTACTGATGACTTGATATAGTGTAAATGACAATGTGTTATATTAATAATAAACACAGTAGTGTGCTGAGTTCCAGGTTCATCCAACTCTCCGGGGGTTCTTCGCTTCCCTACAGACTGAAGAAGGATTCAGAAGCACCACACAGCCCCCCGCTCCTCCACATCATGTCTGCTGTTTGGCTAAATTTCTTACCAGCTCACCAACTGTGCACGCCTGGCCACCCATCAGGCATTAAAGAAAACATCATTCAAAGAAGTGCAGCCCCCATGCTGTAAGCTTGGTGAGCACAAACTGTCAGATTAAGAGGTCTGAGAGGATGATCCAGCCAACATTCAGTCGGATTTCTAGCAAATTACCACCAAGCATGTTTGGGTCAGCTCTTTAGCGCCCTGGAGAGCACAACACTTCTGACATCCAAAGTAGACATGTGAAAAAAAACTCAACTGATCTGTTGGATTGTTGAAGTCTGCAACCAGCAGCATGCAGGTTCCCTGCATGATGCCACAGAGAAAAGAAGGAGGGGTTGACCATTTTGCCACTGGAAAAGGAAGCTGAGCATTTAGGTGTCTTAACCATGGCCTAAAGTGCTAACAAGGGATTAGTGAGGTAAACGTTGAAAGAGGTTTAGCACTCCATGCTTAGGACCAGTGTTGCTTCGGTAATTACACATCAGTTTCAAGGTGCAGCAAGCGGTTGGATAGGAAATCATAGTGATGTCAGGACAGGGAGGGCTTACAGCAGGAGATAAGGCCAGCTAATGGAGATGAAATGAATCGGTATTTAAAAGGTCTTTTTTAGTTAAGGCACTTGGCTTGCAGCAGATTGGGCTCAAACCAGTTGGATAGCCAGTGTGATGCTGTGCAGTTGGAAGTGAAAGAGGGAGAGATCTAAAAGACTTTTCTATTACATTTTTCACTTGATACTTTCTTGTTTTTTTGTTTTGTTTTTTAAACCTGAACTGGGACAAAATCCGCTCCAAGCTCTGCTAACCAGTCTGAAGTTGAAGGTAAGACAATTGAAACATCCTCCTTTTCTTTTTTCCTCCGAAGCTTTTCCTTTTTGCATGATTTCTTTTGGCTTGTTTTCAGACAACACTTTAAAATAGTTAACAACATAAATGCATCTTTACAATTGTATAGATATGTTAATGTTTTGTGTAGCAAATATGGATGGCATGAGCATTAAACTTTATAAAAACTACTGATACCCCAGTAAGTGATTAATCTGACATCCAATGTGATTAGATGAGCGTTCGGAATCCTCATAATTAACCTAATAATTAGCCCAGATTCTGCGCCCAAAAAAAATAGCATACGTTCACTCATCATTTCGTTATGTAAGTTTGTGACCACTAGAAATTCCTGAAATCAATATTACCTGCAGCTCAGCACTTATTGTAGAAGAATCAGGAAATCTAATCTGCTTCATGCAACTGATTAAATTTCCATGGCTTTGGCTTGTGTGTGTTGTGTTAGGGGATTAGAATGGGCTAGACACTGCTTCTGTCCTGTCTGATATGACCTCCTCAGGGCTCCATCTAAGTTGTCAGCAATTTTTCTCTTTAATTCATTCTTGTAATGAGATTAACCAGGCAACAGCAAATCCAAGGAGTCCAATCCCTGGATTTGGCAGCTGCGTTGTGGCCTCTGCTCGCTGAGGAAACACGACAGGGGTTTTTGTAGCTCACCTTAAGCGACGGTTTCACTCACAAAATGCTACCGTTTTTTTAAATTATACATTTGAGATTCACTTACCACCAAAGAAGCAGGAGTGAGGTGAGGTGAGAGCATGTGTTTGAATGATTATTAACTGGCAATTAAAGTCTACAATTCATTTAACAGACTCAGAGTCTGAGGTGTGTCGAACAGGCCTTCAGACTGCTCCGGTTCACAAGAAGATTCAATTTGTGCTTCTCAGTCATAGCTGAGCATCCTTCTTTCTTTTTTGGAAGTTGCTGGAAATACTGAGAAGACTTGACAACATTGCTGTTGCTTTGTGTAAGCCAGAAGGCTGAAGAAATGTTATCTGCCACATAACGAGAACTATTCGTTCAATTATTTCCAGGCTGGTATCTGGATGTTTCCAGGAAAATTATATAATCCTTCAAGAAACTGCATTACAGCTTAAAATGTGAAAATACCTATCCGCAAATCTCCCCCACTACTGCGCACGCTGACTTTATTTTTCTTTTGTATTGATGATACTTTAAGTAAAATATGTTGTGTTCAAATTCAAGGGGAGATGTTGTTATTGGCTCAGTTGTGACTCATTATTTTGAGCTTGAGAAACAAAACTGGGTGAAAATAAATATTTTCAATAAATATTTTCACCTACAGCAGTATAGTTAACTACTTTATGCTTGTATGTTGTTCGTGGGTTTCAAAAAGAGTGTGTCATTTCGAGAAGTTTCAAAATATTGTTTTAGTAAAGACAGATTATTATTTGAGTATTTTATACATATATGTTAGATTACTGAGGATATTTTGAAGAAGCTCTTAAGTGTTTTTGTAAATCTTCAGTTTTTTAGCCGGATGATTAATTTATCTGTCTTTTTTGTTTAGCTTTTTATTTTATTTGGAAAATTAGATACTCATTGCTCTGTGATTTGAATGCACTGGTACCTCATGAGCATCACCTACCACTGCTAACACAGACCACTATTTCCACCAAACTATTTTCACCAAACTTTTCTCACAGTTTGGACTCTTGTTTACTGATTCATAGTTTGACATTTGGATAAAAAATGATCACTCAGTCGACATGTTAGCTAATTTACTTTACTTTACTACAATTGAATTGTTAGCTGTGTGAGCTGGTCATCCACTAAAATTACAATAATAGGAGACCTAATTATCTTGTAATATGTGCTGCTGTTTAAACTCCCAGTTGCAAGTATGTAACGGGGGTATTATAACAAGGCCTGAGGCACGGAGCTTAGTGCCCACTTGAGTGTTGAGATATAAATGTAAAAAAAAAAATAGCATTCCTTCTCATTTGCTGATGTTAGCTGTTGTGACATTGGTAGAGAAGGAGGCGGCGGGTGCATGTGTTCGCGCCACATAGCTCCACATAAACCGATTGCATCCTCAGATTTATCCCCAAGGTGTTTTTAGGACATCCAGGGAGCTAATGGAAACTAATAGGCTTAGCACTTAGAGGTGTATTGTTCGGGATGCTTACTGGCAAGGTTTGCTGAGGGTAAAACTCTAAACGTGAGGATTACCTCCAACACATCCCTTTAAAGTGCTGTATAGCCAGGACTTAGCTAATAGGATCCTGGGGGTAGCAGGGGCTTGGGAAGGTGGGAATGGGGGTTGGACGGGGCAGGAAGGTCAGCAGATGTAGGCAGCAGACTGTTGCAGGACTAACAGGAGGATTACAGCCCTCAGATTACACGGGTTTCAGAGGGAACTCGAGGGACTGTGGATAATGCATTGGGCCTTGAAGCAAATCTTATGGTAGCATTTGTCTGGGGGAGGGGGCAGCAGAAATAAAACACGTGCACAGTTTAAACATACCCCCTACTTTGACAGACATATCATCAAACTGTTTTAATCAGCATAAGCTGATCGGAAGAGAAGGTGGCTGGTGAATTTCAGTGTGGTGCGCATTCATATTCATGTAACCAGATGTATGTTGCAGGCCGGCCTTGGATTAGCAGAACTGGATTAATTTGTCGTTTACAGTATCATATTTTGTGGTGGGATTTCTGCAGCGTAGAAGCCTAATTGGAGGTGCCTAAGTCGATTGTGTTCATGTACACAAGCTGCTGGCTCAGCCAAGAACAACGTGTCGATTTGAGGCGAGTGTGTATGTGTGCGTATCCTTTTATCACAATACTTATGGGGACCAAATGGGCTCATAGGGGCAGAAAAATAAGGAAAAATTCTGCAGCAAAGGAGCATTTTTGCTGGTCATCACCTGAGGATTGGATTTGGATTTACAGGTTTAGGGTCAGTTTGCATTACAGTAGATTTAAGGTTGGTTTAAAATGAATACTTATTGCTAGAAAGGTGAGAAAGGTGATAGTAAAGCTAAAAGGTTATAGTTAGCTGTGCAGGCATATGGATTCTGCACATGCAGGTTTTTCTATAGTTTCAAAAAGTCTCTGAGAGAACTTTTCTTTCTTTCCTTACCATTTCAATGCTGCGGCACAGTTTTCACTGCAGTATAAGAATAGCACTGTGTGTTTATTCGTGTATAGGATATATAGGAGTCCTGGTAGGACTGACCCATATATAATGTATTTTAGTTACATGATACATTGCTTTAATGTCCAGTATTCTGCTGATATGCTCAACAGTTACGTTAAGTTTGGTAGAGAACTGCTGTACTCTAGTGGTGATGAGATGAAACTGCATACATTTACCCAGCACTACTATGCACTGTGCTTCATCTTAACAAATTTAAATCTCTGCTGACTGAATTTCACCGTAACATCTCTCATCTTATATGGACTCTAATTGTATTTCATTTTAAAAGCATGACTTGAATTTCTCATTGGAATATACACATTTTAAGAACAATTGAGAACAAATAGCTGTCACATTTTCCTAATTTAGAGGAATTCACATTATTGATCAGACTCTCCTCATGAACAGCATTCAGGTGGAGGTGAAAGGTCGTATGCATGTCATGACCCCACGGGAGCAGCTGAGGAAGATGACAGCAATGGGGGAGCAGGCCACTCTGGATGAGAAGCACTGGTATCGGCTGGTCAACGGCATGTCGGCTGGAGGTGAGAACGAGCAACATGCTAGCGTGCAAAAGTATTATGACAAGTACATTTCTAGCTCTCTAGTTTGATTTATAAATGGAACAGATACCTAGATGTGATCAAAATCTGGGGATGCAAACAGGTTAAACCAACTGTATGACCTTGGATCGCGCGTCATGTATTGATTTTGGTGTATTACTCATGGGCACCTGAAGGCCCCAGCTTTACCAGTCAGTGCATGTTCCAGGTTTGTGGTCAAATTGGCCTCCATCTAACCTGAGGGTGCTCTTTCTGCTCTTCCAGAGCTGAGGCAGAGGCAGGAGCTGATAATGAGGAACCAGATGGCCATGGCTCCACAGATCCTTGCCCAGGGGCAACAGAGGTTACAGGGAGTCCCGGCACAGTTCGAACCTCGCTTCATGGAAAGGTGCGTGCCCAACTTCATTTACAGGCCTGAATAGTAGACAGACAAGGTTTGGAAGATCTTTAAGGCCAGAAAACACCTTAGCAATCAGCACCACAGCACATCGTGAGGATATGAACAGCTTTTTTCTCAATTTTTTGTACTTTTATCTCATCAGGGAGTTGGTTCCTTCCAATGAGATGGTAGCATCTGATGCCAGACAAATGCACATGGGACCTCACCTCGGTCCCCCTCTGCCCCCTCATGCCAATGTCCTGCCTGGCAGAGCATTTCCCGGACCAGGTGAGCACAGGAATTACATCTGAGATAATTTCCCATTCAGACTGAGTTATGAGGATAAGCAATAATCGCTTGTCTCTTCTTCTATTCTTTCTGTTTCTCAGCTGGCTATGGCTTCTTACCCTCAGAACCCATGGAAACAGTTGCCCGGCGACAGGAGCTCATACACAAGCAAAATATAGCCAGGTAGTGCGTGCAGAATATTATCAGCATCTCACAAAAATATTCCACCTACACACAGCTCTGCGTCCTATTCTGCTGAATTAAACTCAGACTTAATTCAGTTGTCTCTGTTGCAACAAAGTTTGATATTGAGGTTCTGTCATCACTGTGGAACAAATATGGCAAAAACTGATGTACTCTCCTTTTCAGAATGGAGATGAATGCCATCCTGCATCAGAAAGAGTTGGAGAATGCTCACCAGAAAGGACTGATGGGAATGGATAATCCCATGTCATACCCCTCCAACCCCATGCTGTTCAGAGGTCGTCAGCGCGTGCCAGATGGCCACGATGTCTTCGTCCACCGTCCCTCCCTGGATGACTTGCACTCCAACAGTATCATCATGGCAGCCAGCCCTTACCCACCAATCAGCACACTGCAGAGAGAAAGGGGGCGAAGGGCCGGAAGAAGGCCGACTGTTCACAAGAGCACAGAAAGCCAGGTGTCTAACCTGAAGGGCCAGTCTGAGGATAAATGTGTAGAGCAGAGCCCAGAAGCCACATCAGGGGAGGAGAAAGAGATGGAAGCAAAGGGGGACATGGGAGAGGAGTGCTCCGCCAGTAAAGCGCACCATCAGGCCAAAATAGACTCTGAAATCACCACAGGAAACAGGAAGAACTACAAAGAGGGGGAGGCAGGCTTGCGCAAGGCCTGCACGACCACTCAGGATGGGTGTTCAGATGTGACTAACGGTGGAGCAAATGATAAAGACATATCCAGCCAATGTTCTGCTTTTCAGGAGAAATTCATGTATCCGTCCACTGGTGGAGCTCTGGCAGGGATGCCTTACATGTTCCCTGTCCCTGGAAATGGTTTCCTTCCACCTGGTGAGTTTAGGAGAAAAAAAATACAAGATCAATAACAATGTTAAAAAATAAAAAGCTAAATAATGTAATCTTTCTTGTGCATAATATGTTCTAAAGGTCCACCAAATATCTTTCTTAATGGTGATGAGGTGCCTGAAGACATAAGGAAGTGGACGGTGAATGATGTTTACAACTTTATTAACAGCATACCTTCATGTTCAGAGTACGCACAGGTAGGTTATAATTTGCACTCCTCCTCTTGTATTTGCTCTGTTATGTCTTTGTTGTGCTAATGGCGATAATCTCCCCAGATGTTCAAGGACCACATGATTGACGGGGAGACACTGCCCCTCCTTTCAGAAGAGCACCTACTGGACACACTGGGGCTCAAACTTGGGCCGGCTCTGAAGATCCGCTCACAGGTGCACAAGCCAAACGTCTGCAGAAAATATATTATGTAGACATCAAAGAAAGAAGATGATTGAAGAGTGAGATTTAACTTAAACGTCATGCATAACGCTCATTTAGTAGATTTTGTCAAAAGAGTTTACTTGGATTGTGTGAATTTGTGTTTCCACTCAAGTCAAGACAGTCAGTTTTATTTACTTGTCTGAAAGAAAATGTTGCTGACAATTGACTGGTTTCATAGATATTTGCATTAATGTGAAAATCTACAACTGAGGTCAGCATCTAAGCCATGGAGTTGTGATCTAATATCAAGTAAATGATAATTGTAATAAGGTACAGCACAACAGGATTTTTTTCAAAATACACTTTTTGACTACTTGTAGGAAAAAAACAAGTATCTGATCACATAAACAACTGTTATGTTGCATTAAATTTTATTACTGATTGATAATATTGAACCAGAACATTGAAACTGAAACTCATTCTGACTGTGTTGCATCACAACATCTATCATCACAAGGCACATTGAACAGTAAAAAAAAAAACATCTTTAAATCCTGTGTTGAGCAGTCTGGTTGGGATGAGGTTTGTTTAGATTAAAATATTTTCGTTGGCTCAGACAGGACCGAAAACAAACCAAGCTCTGTAGTCAATGCTAAAGTTACTGTACCTAATGATATATAAGTGACAGTAGCAGGAAGAAGGCCATTAATTTTCTCTTTAACGGCTTTATTGGTGAAGAAGCTACTGAGAGTTAAAGGAATATAAAACCTCAACAGAGAGTCTCAGTCAGCCTGGCTAATCTAATATCTGATTTCGTTTCCCCTTTGCAGGTGTCCAGACGCCTGGGCAGCATGATGTACATGATGAACCTGCCGCTCTCCAGCACTACTCTGCAGGCCACACCTGAGAAACCTGCGGACCGCTCCTCAGATATGGGCTCTCCTGTCAACTGCGCCAGTGAGGACTTGTTGGCGAGCCCAAGAGAGCCCGATGTCCTCAAATCCACGGAGCACATCCATGAGGCAGAGAACAGTTCGCCTCCATCTGCCAGCAGTGAGACAGCCTGATTGGTGCTGATCACGCTGACAAATACAAACTGAGCCAAGTTCTACCTGTACCCTCAGACCTGATGAACTGCTGCTGCCACTGTGGTGGATTGTTTACATAACAATTCACTGGACTGAATATGCTTCATTTGTTTTGTTTTTTTACTCTTACACGGGTCCAAAGTATCCACATATCTTTTCAACGTTTTTTTTTAAACAACAGTGGAGTGAAACCGGGGTCCTACGTCATCGCTGTTTTCTTCTTTATTATTGCACGTTAGTCTCTGTCCGATTGTAGCTTTCTGTTATTGTTTTAAGTTGCTAAACATCATTTTTCCTGTAGGCTGACATAACAACCATAGAAAATCATATTATAAACATGTTTCAGTGGTTTGGATTTGATGTTTTTGCATTTGTTGGACTGTAAATAAAGTGTTTTTCTACATAAATACCTGCTGTTAAATCTATCCTGGCACGATAAGAAATAAATGTATGAATATCAAGTACTACATGCTTAAGGATTTAAAATATGAAGTCCTGTGATTATAGTAATACATATGCACCCTGTAGTTGTGTCTTATTATCCAACAGAAATAGGTATCTACTTTTGTCAAGTGGAAACTGAGATTCAAGATACAATTAACATCCCAATGAGTCTAACAAAAGTTTTTTCTTTGTTTTTTTTAACCCAAGTTTAACTTTGTTTCTCTCTTAATGAGAGAAAATATTACTTTTAAGGCTTGCAGCCTAACAAGAGTAAGCAGTACAGATACAAATATACTAAGGCCATAAAGTGGCCCCATTTCCTCTAGCAAGAGCACAGAGCAAACAGAGTATTGTCAAGTGTTTTTCTAACAGAACAGAATCGCAAGCCTTAACAAGTGCCCTTTCATACAAACAAGTTAATACCACAAAGATAATAAACCCGAAGCTACAATAACAAGAGACACGGATACAGGCTGCTGACACAGAGACTGAGCCCTGATTCAAACCCTGTTTCCATCATGGGAGAAGAAGTGGAGGTGGTTGAGGAATATAAATACCTTGGTGTTCATGTGGACAACAGACTGGACTGGAGACACAACAGTGAAGCCATCTACAAGAAAGGACAGAGCAGACTGTACTTCTTGAGGAGGCTAAGGTCCTTCAAGGTTTGCAACAAGATGTTGCAGATATTCTACAAGTCTGTTGTTGAGAGCGTCATTTCCTCTTGCGTCATCTGTTGGGGCAGCAGCATCAGAACCAGGGACCTAAAAAGACTCAACGACCTGACAAGGAAGGCTGGTTCTGTTCTGGGGACGACTGTGGAACCTCTAGAGATAATAATGCAAAGAAGGATTTTGCATAAAATCAAGAGAATTATGGACAACCCTGAACATCCTCTCCATGAGACTGTTATCGGAAAACAGAGTCTCTTCAGTCAAAGGCTTCTTCAGTTTGGATGCAAAACGGACCGCTTCAAGAAATCTTTCCTGCCCACAGCCATCAGCATCTATAATAACTCCTTGATTTAATTGAGTTACATCAACATTTAATTTCCCTCTGGGATAAATAAAGTATTTTTGAATTTGAATTTGAATTGAATTGAATTGAGCGGTCCACTGAGCGTCAAACAAGGGTTAAATATTATGTGTTGGCAGACAGAGGACCGGTCGATTGGGGCAGCAGCAGCAGCCAGGCACAAAGAGGTGAAGCCAGTGTCTTATAGAAAGACACCACTCTGGGTGGAGGAAGAGAAAACCAACCAATCCGCGACAGGGAACTGCACAGTGTTGTAATATTAGGACTGAGACCATGGGCTGTAACATAGACTATGGGTCAATATGGATTATTCTCAAACAAAAATTCTAACTATTTTCTCGCACAAGTTTCTAAGCTATGCTAAACCAAACCAAAATCCTTTACGTTTGGAGCTGACCCCACAACTTATTGTTCATATTGGGCTATGAAAAAATGCACTGTTCCATTTTCCTCTTATCTTTTTTATTTATTTTTTAATTACAAAGCATCAGTAATCGGGGATTCTTAATAAACATTCAATTAAAACATAGATGCGGTTTTTTTCATTGTGGCAACACAGATTTTTAAATCGGACATTACCAAAGCATCTCTATTGGCACATAACGCGTAATGTTGTTGTAAATCTGGTAGTCTCGCGATACTCCATGCGCGTGCGCAGCCTCGCGCACTGAGAAGCTGAGTTGGAGGATCATGGCGGAGCGCAGGAGGCACAAGAAGCGGATCCAGGTAACATCACTTCTTTTCTGCCAAAATTCTGCCCCTTTAGGTTCACGGAAAGCTTGTTAAAAATGAGGGCGCGTGGTTTGCTCCCTTCTGCCGGATTTATGTCAACGTTAGCATTCGCACGAGGATTTCTCAACGGGCGGCAGTTGAAGACAGATGATAGCTAACGGCAGCTAGCGTTAGCAGGGTACCAAAAGCGAATGTTTTTATTTTATTTAGATGTTTCTGAGTTTCGTTGCTCTCTTAGTTGCCTTTAACACTCACACGTTGGTTTACACAGTGTAACGGTGTTTTTACATTCTTTACCGAGGTGTCTTTGCAGCCATTTTTTGTATGTTAATTATAAGATTGGGCTGGCTGTAAATGTTTGTTGGCTAAGCTGCGTCAGCTTTAACCAGGCGTGTTTATATAACACAGGGAGATCTGTGGGAATTTAATTAGTAAGTCAACATAATGCATTTCGTATAACTCACCGTGCAGTTAGCCTAATAGTGACGTGACTCCACGAGGGCCTTGCTCACGAAAACTTACATAAAAAGTCAATCCAACAGTTCAGAAACTGGTTACAGCTTTGTTTTACTCCTACACGTCCTCCCACATCACAGTGCATTGTTACATTTACTTTTAGTTCTTTGCTTTCTGAATTTGAGAACAACAGGCCTTTGTGACGTGTGTTTTGAAGCAGTACACCAAGACACTGATGGTGAGCGCTCAGGAAATGACTGAAGACGACAACAGGCTCTCATTTAAGCGGCCAATTGTTGGAGCTACAAATCTACACCTGTGTTGGGAGGATGCTCAGATCACAATATTTGTTTTAGGGATGCTGATCAGAGCTACATGTAGCTGTATGTTTACTAGTTTGGACAGAGGAACTGAATTGATAACTGTCTTAAATGGCAGTCGACAAGTGAAACAAATTTGTCTCTAGTGAACCTCTAGTGAAAGAAGAGCTATGTGTGCACAATACAGGCTAGAGTAAAGTATGATGAGGCATGTTATTCTGCTACGAAACTTTTTAACCATCAACAATAACGAGCAGTCATTATCTTGAGTAATTTGAACTCTTCCCTTCACAAAGTGTCTTGTTGACATGTTTTACTCATAAGTATATGAATAAACCTTGATATGAATTCTCTGCAGTACAAAATAAGTGTTTTTGAAAAGATAAAACCGAGCCCATTCTTTTCCTTCCTTTTTTTTCCCTCCTTCCTCATTGGCCTCTTTGAGGCCAATGATCAAACCGTGTAGATCAGTCGAAAGCAATTGATGGCTGATATAGCACCTTTGGAAAGATGACAAAGCAAAGTACACACTAAATGTCAGTTTTAGTACAAAAAATACAGTTTGGGTGTGACTTTGACCACAGTTTTCATACATTGTAGGTGACATAAGAACTGGTGGAAGCAGCTCACAGCCACAAAGGAAAAACAGATTTAACTCTTTGCTATTATTATGTCTCCTTTTTTAAACACAATTTTGTTTGATTGCTCAATCGACTTCCCTCTGTGTTAAACTCGAATGTTGACATGTACTGCTTAGCTTTCTGTTATTGTTTTAAGTTGCTAAACATAATTTTTCCTGTAGACTGACATAAGAACCATAGAAAATCATATTAGAAACATGTTTCACTGGTTTGGATTTGATGTTTTTGCATGTTGACATGTACCGCTTATAGCCAAAAATCCTAATTGTACCAAAATTTTTTCATTTTTAGCTGAGGGTGTTCTGAACACTAACCGAGACGGTTTGTTTTTATTTAGCACAGCTTTTTAAACTTTTACAAACATTTTTTACTTAGTGGAGTAGATTTGAAAGACTTACTCTTCATTAAAACGGCGTCACATTTGGACTGGAGGAAACACCGCATTTCTCACTGGGTTGGCGCACTCTTTCCAACTTGATAGCTAGCAGTAGCTAGCATTAGCTGGGTACCAAAAGCAAATGTTTTTCTTTTATTTAGGTGTTTCAGAGTGCAGATGTCGTAAGAGGGGAGAGTGAGTTAAAAGATCTGATGGCCCTAACGGTTCATAAACCAGGTTTAGATAAGACATAGGCCTTGACGGATCCTTTAAAAAAAAAAAAAACTTGAAATGAGCACAAAATGCCTGGGTTTGAAATATTTCACACAGATGGATGATTTTTATGTACGGTAGTTTGTATTGGAGCATAATTGATTGTGGCATCTAAACAACTAAAGTAAGCAGCAAGCTACAAGTTTAACTCGGATATGAAAGTGATGGATAAATGCTGACTTGTCTGAGCTGCTGGCATGCTCGTCAGCTAACCTAACTGTTGCAGAAAGATGCCGTAAAAATGTATAATTTGCCTTTCGGTCACAGGTTGGTACCCGTCTAAAGCAAATATTGTAGTGTGACACAAGCGGCTCGGCAAGGCGAGTTTATTTGTATCGCACAATTCAACTACAATGCGATTCAAAGTGCTTTACAGAGACATTAAAACAGTAGAAATAAAAAGCATGAAATGAATAATAGATAAAATCAGTAGTTAAAATGTGATTAAGTACATCCTTTCAATTTACTCAAGTAGTCATTTCAACTTCTTTCCAATCCTAAAGCAAATTTTAAATATAGTTAATACTCAGAATGTTTAGTAAATACACCATATAACACCGAGGAGATGCTGTGCTAGTGGAACATGTTGACCCTCAAAAACATATTTATAGTAATATCTGGCAGCTGTAAGTGTTGTATGTGTTGCTTATGATAAAGTGATGGATGTATCAGTGAGCTGCCCGTGCCACATTTCACCCTCCATCGTTAACAAATCTTTGACTTAATCGGGTTTAGGAGACTGAGAGGTAATTGGCTGGTTGCAAACGTCTAGTTTGATGCAATTGGTTGTTTTTTGGAGGTTTTGTTTGTTTTTTGCCAAATTTGCCATTTGAAGAAATAAAGGTCATTGTATCCATCAGAAGAAGAAGCTGGAGGCTTTGCGATTTATTGCCGGCAGTAGTTCAGTGCATGAAAACATGAGGGCATCATTTTACCAAGCGTGTGACTCACTTTGTCTCTGTGGGTGTGTTTGGTCCGCAGGAGGTGAGCGAGCCCACCAAGGAGGAGAAGGTGGTGGCGAAGTACCTTCGTTTTAACTGCCCCACCAAGTCAACAAACATGATGGGCCACCGGGTCGACTACTTCATTGGTTGGTGCTTAGCTGTGTTTGTTGTCGAACACACCAACATTGTTATTACTGAGCAGCTGCATTTAATTTAGTTGCAGCTCAGCACCATGCTGTGTTTGGTGTTTTGTCACTGTTTTTTGACCTTTTCTTCCTACAGTGTGTTTACACGTCTTGTTTTGGGGCACAGTGGAACCCATTTGTCAGTTATGGGAAATGCTGTTTACTCTGTAAATGTAGGTGGAGCAGAGTGCGACTCCTGAGGCCTGCTGTTCTTCATCATCATCACATGACCTTTCCAAGTTTGCTTTGGGCCATAGTATGCTCAGTCGTGTACATATCCAGATCTGCACCAAAACTTCACGTGTATTACAATAGTCATTCTTCAGTTTTCCTCTGACTTCAGGGAAATTCAGCCTAGTAGTTGTTTTTTTTTTCTGTGATCTTGCCCAGAATAACTGCTGGCAGTGATCACATACCTCCACAGAGGCAGAAAATATCTCTTTGTCGCGTGCACAGATTTAATTTATCTTTTTAAATAAGATTTGTATTTTCTTAAATCATCTACAATCAATGTGTTTTTAACAAAAATGTGACAAATTTGCTCACCGTGTCTGGTATTATTTTTCAAGACGTACAGCTAAAAGCGTGAACTTGTAATGTTTAAAATCTCCTATTATTTGTTTTGTTTCCAAATGAATGAGTTAATAGACTGAATGGACATTAACTGACAGGTTACTTGGTGCACACATTTTGATAGAAGATCAAATTGTTTTTCTGTGTTCCTTTATTTAGCCTCCAAGGCTGTGGACTGTCTGCTGGACTCCAAGTGGGCCAAAGCTAAGAAGGGAGAGGACGCGCTGTTCACCACCAGAGACTCTGTGGTGGATTACTGCAACAGGTCTCTCATAAACTTTACTTTGCTACAAAACAAGTGTCTGAGCATTTGAACATATATTTGCAATGCAGCTGGGGTGGTGAGAATCAGTTCCATTCGCCATTTTAGATGTTTAGCAGTCTCAGCTGAGGTTCAGAGCCAGCGGAGCTGATGCATAACGATGCTGTGAAAACACTGCAGATCACTGATGAGTCAGAGGAGAGATTTGCCTCCTGCTGTTGCTACAGTGTTTGTTCACTTCAACACCTTTCTTTGATCTCAGAAGAAAGAGGTTACTTGTAAAATTGTTTCCACACAGTCTAAATATCCTTTAGAAAATAACACAAATCTGCATGCTTGATGGGCACGTGCATGTATAGATTAAAAAAGAAAAAGCACACATTTAAACAAGGCTTGTTTTTTCCTTTTTTCTTAGGTGATTTGAGGGGAGCTCTGTACTCTGCACTCTTTAAATATGTCCAACACCTGCGTGTTCAGAGCCACTCGTTAGATTCCACTGCGTGGTCACTGTCGATCCGTCACCGCAGTGTTATCACTGCATCCCCCTTATATTCACAGCGGGTGTGATCTGTAGTGGAAAATGAAGCACAGATAAGCATCCCATACTAAAAGTGAATAGAGTTGGGTTGAGCTGTTAGGCGCATGTGGAGATGCAACTGTTTTCTTTAACAATGCATTTATCTATAATTCATATTCTTGGTTAATTTAATATTTGGTCTATAAAATGTTAGAAATAATAATACAAGCTGGTCACCATAATTAACCAAAGCTGGGTATTTAGTTATAAAATATTAAAAAAAAAACAGGATGAAGAGAACCCACAGAAATTCACATCTTAGTCTCTGGAACATCAATAAACACTTGGCATTTATTCTGAAAATGACCCAAACTAAATATTAAAACAACTTATTATTACGGCGTTGCGTCCGAGCCGGAGCACATTACAGCAGCAAATCATTCACAGAACATGGTGATCTGATGTTTTTTTTTGGTTCTTTGCAGACTCCTAAAGAAGCAGTTCTTCCACCGGGCTCTCAAGGTAATGAAAAAAAAACCTGAGAAAGATGTGAAGAAAGAGAAGGAAGAGAAGAAAATCAAGAGCGACAGCAGCAAAGAGGAGGAGAAAAAAGGGAAGAAGGAGAAGGAAAAGGAGAAAAAGAAAGAGTCTGAAGTTGCCGAAACCAAGAAAGAGAAAAGCGTATGTGAATCAAAAGAACCTCCATTTATACCCGAATTTATTGTAGCATAATGAAGAGATTTAAAAAAACACATCAGTGGCTTAAATGTCCACATTTTGCTTTCAAATGTAAGGAAAATTGAGATCTATCACATATAAAGACTAACTCCTGCATTGTGTATTTGTCTTGAGTTGACTTTGTGCCGCTCTGATCGACTTCCTAAATTAATGATAAATGGGTGGATATTGACCGTACTCTTGAGTTTAAAGTGCAGATCTGTAAAAGTCCTGAACAGGAGTTCAAGATCATGTTTACACTGATATTAGTCAGAGAAAGGGGAAGCATGGCCATGGAAAAAAGTTATCAGTATAACTAGCTGAAATACTGCATCAAGGTGACTAAACGCATTATACCAACAAAAGTAGCTCCATGCTATCTCTCATTACCATGACACTCCTGTGTGTAACATTTTCAAAATGCAGATTTTTATCTGGTCATTTAACAGGATGATAGTCCTGGAACCCCCAAGAAGAAGAAAGAGGTGAAGAAGAAATTTAAACTGGAGCCTCATGAGGATCAGCTGTTCCTGGATGGAAACGAGGTGAGAAACGTATCAATGAGGAAAAACGGAAAGAAAGAAAAAGGGTGCTTGTGATTGTTAAACCTTTTTTCATCTCTTCTGCAGGTGTATGTGTGGATTTATGATCCTGTCCATTTTAAGACGTTCGCTATGGGCCTGATCCTCGGTGAGTGAGACTATAAACCTTGAATGGCAGTCTGCTGAACAACAAAACCTAATGGAGGGTCATCTCATGTTGTTTCTTCTTTTTATGTCTCAGTTATTGCAGTGATAGCAGCCACACTGTTCCCACTGTGGCCAGCAGAGATGCGTGTTGGAGTGTACTATCTAAGTGTTGCAGCCGGCTGCTTTGTGGCCAGTATCCTGCTTTTAGCTGTCGGTAAGTACACGTACGGAAGGAAGAAGCAGCCACTGCCTTTAAAAGTATTTTTTGGGACATGGAAGACCACTGTTGAATAGTAAAGAGGTGAACATCTGTACAAATCAAACTAAATGGACTCTAGGATTAAACTAAGCCGCTAGCCAAGAGCCTCCCATTTTAAAAAAGTACTGCAGTAACAAGCTATTTAACCCCAAATGTTGCAGTAAGAACCATCCCCTAGGATCCTGGGAAAAAATATTACTTAATTTAAAGATGGAGTCAGCATCAAGAAAACAAAAGAACGAAGGAGATGGCTGAGACTAAAGTGTCTTTGTTAAAGCCTGGAAAGATGGTGGCGTACCGTCATCTTCAAGAAAGAAATCGGATGTGGTGAAAATCTTGAACGATCATGATCTGAGATCACATGAAGATTTGGTGAAATTAGAACAAACCGCAGAGCTCAGCACCAGTGTGAGGAGAGCTTGTCATATTGGGACTTAAGAGATTTGTAGCCTTAACCCTCACACCTGATTTAAAACGCAACTTAATTTCTGAAAGGGGACATTTTTGTCCCCTTTTAGAACAACTTAAAAACATCATATGTTAATATTTTTTACGCTTTTTGTTTTAAGAGATCTTTTATTCCACTTCAGTTCTGATCATAACTACCAAGTTTTCAATCATTTTCAAAAAATTAACCCTTTAGATGCCAATTTGAACTTTTTAGCCCGTATTTTCAAAATATGGAATGCAAAGTGGAATTATTGAGTAGTGATAATTATGGTCTGGGATATGTCATTTATTTAAAATAAATAAATAAATCCTTAATTTCTGAAAAGGGACATTTTTGTCCCCTTCTAAAATGATCCCCAAAATACCATGTTTTTATGGTTGTATTTTTTTCCACTTTTTTTTTTTTTCATACATTTTTTTTCTTCCACTTCAGTTCTGATCATAACCACCAAGTTTTCAATTATTTTCAAAAACTTAACCCTTTAAATACTAGTTGTATATGAGGTAAACACCAATTTCTGTTAAAACACACAAACAAAAACTGCTATATTTTCAATGTATGCAAAGTGAAATATTCTATGGGGGATTATTAGGTCTGGGAGATGTCATTGATGAGCTACAACATTAGTTTTTATAAATGACATATATTGTATATGATGTGTGTTTGAAATTTTAAAACAAAAATAGTCAAAAATGCACAACTGGTCCAAATATGATGAGTGTCACTATTTCCAGTGTGAAATTAGAGGAGAAAGTACACCCCAAGTGGACAAAAATGCCCCCTATCAGGGATTAGGGTTAAGGAAACCACTTTGCTTTGAGTATTAAAAGAAAAGGGCTTTAAAGCACTAGTAAACATAAAGGTTGGACTTTGGAGCAATGGAAAGAGGTCATTTGGTGTGAAGAGTCCAGATTCACCCTTATCCATAGTGGCGGGGGTATCGGGGTAAGAAGTGCTGCACGAGTGCGGCAGCATGAGAAGAGGCGAGATAACTTTGTAGTTAAGTTATTCTGCAAATCTGGACGACTCGTGTCAGTTTTCGAGTTGATAATAACCTCAAACACCCTAATCTATGCTTTCAAGCACAGAAAAAAGGGATATTTTTTCCATAATATCATTCAACATTAAGTTATTTTGCATCTTTGCAGGTTTTATCATTTGAGATATCAAAGTTCAGATGTCTGCTAGTGTGAAAACATCTGTCTCACCCATTGTTTCCTCTCCCCAGCTCGCTGCATCCTCTTCCTGATCATCTGGCTGGTGACTGGTGGGCGCCATCACTTCTGGTTCCTCCCTAACCTGACAGCAGACGTCGGTTTCATCGACTCGTTCAGGCCGCTCTACACTCACGAGTACAAAGGACCTCGATCCGGCGACAAGAAGGGCTCGGACAAGACCGACGATAAGGACGGCAGCGCCTCCGCCAAAGCTCAGAAGTCAGACAGCGACGATAAGTCGGACAGCGAGAAGAAGGATGCTGACGATGAGGAAGAGGATGAAGAGGAGGAGAATAAAGAAGTGGGCCGAGGGGAGAGCAAAGAAGCGGAGGGAGAGGGGACAGAGGAACGCCAATCGGACACAGACAGCGACCGCCGAGAGGACGAAGGCTCGCAGCACAGCAACGGAAACGACTTTGAGATGATCACCAGGGAGGAGCTGGAGCAGCACACGGAGGAGGAGGAGGGCGAGGAGGAGGAAGATGAGGAGACTCAAAAGAGGAAAGAAGAGGGTGGGAGTGAAACTAAACCCCAGACTGTTGAAACATAAAATTCTTCCAGTCCCATCTCTCTCTTCTTCTTTGTCCCTCCCTCCCTGCTGTGATCCCAGGACCTGCTCGTCCGGCCTCTCTGTGGCCGCAGAGAAGCTCCATCTCATGTTGTTGAGATCTTCCACTAAACTGTTCCGGGATAGACACAACACTGAAAGGTTAACGGCTACGACTATGGGAAAATTTTGTTTAAAAAGAAGCCTTATGGTGGATGCGTGTCCTCCAACCCAAATGTTATTTATGCTCTAACGAAAACTGCTGTCGCACATGTTCGCCTGAGGAACCCATCAGACCAAATCAGCAGCTCTGATGGTTGTTTGGTCCTTTTTGTTTTGGTCCCCTCGTGTCATGAAATAGTTTTTTCTGTCGGTTCAACTCAACGTGTTTTATTTATATCCGGCCCCGTAATTTGGATGTTTCACGTGAGGCCTGCAGGAGAAGAGACGCTGGTGTCCGTGTTCCTTTTCTTATTGTTGTCCTTAAAGCTGTAATCACAGTAGATGTGAATTAAGCTTCACGTCCTGTAAAATGCCAGCGAGTCTGATGGCTTTCTCAGGCAGCACTTTAAGCAGAATGACCAGCGGCTCAGCTTTGAAACCTGAACTTAGCCGGATGGACCAAATCCTGTCGTTTACTCGATGAAAGCGAAAATGAAATCAACCCTGTTGAAGCAGATGGTGTTTGGCTTTTTGAGGTACTAGCCATTTTGTTATTTTTTACAGCTAATGATCATCGTGCAATCCTCCACTCAGTGTGAAATACTAACTTTAAGAGTAAATGTGAGCAACTGGGACACAGCTGGCGTACGTAATTTCCTTTCTTTTTTCGTTAAGACTGCTGAACAACTGAAATTAGAAGACATAAAGTTGACTGAATCCTTTGCAAACAGAAGCAGATATAAAGTAAAGCAAACTCTTGTGCCAAACACAGCAGATACTAATGTAATGCATGCTTTAATCTGGAGAGCGAGGGGGAAGGGACGTTTTGGTCATTTGGTTATTTTTGTAACTGTAATGTCAATTCTTTCCAAAAAAAAAAAAAGCACAGGAGGTTGTTTGTGTGCAGCCAAGCGAAGATGTTTGGTCTCAGCAAAAAAACGTTAAAGCGCGTTCACGCTAGACTGATCCAAGCGCGTCCTTTTCAGTCTGGCACAAGCCGTCGCGTGAAAACCGGGTGACTCTGCTTCACTGGAGCTGGCCGCCGTGGTCCAGTTCCAGAGGTCCAAGCTGTTCCTTCACATTATCTGGCCAGCAATGTCTTAGATGCTCTTTTTTTTTTTTAAGTCATAGCGGGGATTATATTTAAGTATAAAACATATAAATGTATCATTTATATATGAATTCTATTGATATATCAGATATATGCATACAACTCTCAAAGTCTAAGAAACTATGAAATGGACCTCTGTTCCTTCTCTTCTTCTGTGTTTGGAGGTGAAACTTTATTTCCCAGAGTGTCTGTTGTTGCTTTTACCTCCGTTCACTTGTGAAAGGGTAACATCTGGAACTAGAAACAGCAGGAAATCTATTCGATGTCAGGATTTTTTTTACATGAGTCACTTTATTGAGTGTGTGTGATTATCTGGTTGGCTGTGTGCTGCCACGTCTGCGTTTTCTTTCAACAACTGGTCAGTCGTCCACCCGAAGGTTATGAAAACTGTGGCAACGCCAACCTGCTGAAACAATATTTCAGTATATTCCATGCAGCTTTCGGCCTTTTATTCTCGTTTCGTTCTGAAACAGAACTTGTCCAGACTGTGTGAAGTCATTTTTTTCTTTTTCTGCTTTGATCCCATCGAGGTGTGAAGATCTCACACGTCGACGTGTTGTGTCGTCTCGTTTTGTTTTTCAGTTTTATGGTTTTTCTTCCCCCCAAACACACAACGTGCACCTCTTGTTTCTTGAGTTGCATCTGGAATATTTGGCATAACAGTTTCACGAAAAAGAAAGACTATTTTCCCAGTTGTTCTTAACTGTTGCACAGTATCAGTCTCTTTGTGTATTGTAGTATTATTACGCTCTCTGCTGCTGCTTCTCATTACACATTTCTGGGGGAAATAAAAGTGAAAATGTTAAAACTTCAACGTTTTATCTCTGGTCAAGAACGGTGTCTTTTGATCACATAGTTGTCCACATTTGGATTGATATCATTCAAGATTGTCTCCTGCAATACTGGAGTGTAATTTAATAAAACAATGTCTGGAATATATCTGTATGTTATCATTGCAATAAAAATATAGAAAGCACCCGTGTTGTGGTTTCTATCATTTCCCTGTTATTTTTCTCACCCTAAATTTATCTGAGACCAGTCGTAAAGTGAAAATGCTTCAGTTCTCAAGCACAAAACTACTAAAATATCAAATATTAAAGGGATAATCCGGAATAAAATGCACTTTAGATCAATTTACGGGATGTTTGGGAGTACATACGTTGAGTTGACATCAAAATCATGTCATTCGGATGTGTTTTGAGAATTTCGATTTGACCGTTTTTAGCCAAAAGTCGTTAGCCTGGAAGTGAGAGGGGCATATCATGTCACCGCTACAAAATGATATTTTTATACCTCTTCTACAGCTCCAAACAACATAACACTTCCGTGGTAGTGAGTAGAGGGTCCCTAAAGCCAAACCGAAGTGTCCCGAGGTCTTCATGTGGTCAGATATAGAGTCCAGAATTAATTTAATCAAGCCAGTACCTTTCCGGAAATGTGTCTGCTGCAGCTGCCGCTACAGACCGTGGTGAAGTTGGTTTGATATTGGATATTCGACAGATATTCACAATACGGAAATAAGGTGTCTTTTTTTTCAAACCAACTTCATATTTGGTTGTATCATATTCTAAATAGTTTGAGAACACCCTTTTGGCAATGACACAAACATAAGACTTTTAACAAAGAGAAGTGGGCCATTTTTAAGCTTTATTATCCCGTACTGCCTTCTGCCAACGTCCTTTGACAATTTATCTATCGGTCATGAATTCGACAGGGATGGTTTAGGATTCTCTGCCTCAGTTCTGCTACGTGCATTCTCAAATTAACTCTCGAAGGCAACAGAAGCTACAGAACAAACAAATCCAAGGCTCTGGATTAGTCGGCTTATACAGCAGAAAACACAACTGTTCACAGCTGTAGAGCTCTGACTCGGCAACTAGGAATTAAGTTTTGAGTAAATCATTGTTACAATTATTCCAAGCTAAAGTCTTAAAAATATATAAACATCACATAAATATCACATTAAATAAATTTATCCTAGAATCTCATATTTACAAATTTACATTTGTTTGAGATGAGATGTCAGTCTGCATAAATTCAGCTTTATGAGCATATTTTCTGCCAATAATTCGACCAAGCTTAACATGCTGATGGATAATCGGTAAAAGGGAAGCAGTTTACAGAATATTAATGAAAAGTCATTAGAATTTCCTTCATTTCAAGGTGAGAAAATTGCATTCTCGCCAGAAGCTATCGACAAGAAGAGCGGTGTGTATGCACTGGAATGTAATGAGATGATGATGATGATGAAATACTGTATTAACGGTAGGATCAGTGTAATACTGATGTGGTTTTAAATCCTGAAGTCGTCTCAGAACAAACTTAAACCACTCGGGAGCTGTGGAGAATGTCGGCTGTTTGGCAGAAAACACACCCGGGAACCTCAGTCTTCGGTGTCCGATGAGTCTGAGATGTCTGCGAGCCGGGCCTGCCTCTTGCGTACGTTCCAGTGCAAACACTCAGCCAAACTTTCAAACCAGTCGTAAACCAGGTCGTGACAACAGATAGACGGCACAGGGTAGCAAGATGTGGTGATCTTAATGCTGCGAGGAGAAGAAAACAGACATTTAATCAGACTAAGAGGGAACGAGATTCTAATGATGAAACTGAAAAAGCCAAGGAGGGTTCGTGAACTTCACCAGTCTCCGTGCTGGATCTCCTGCCTCCTCCGGCCATCAAACGACACCCAGGCTGTGTTCCGCGCATCAGGAGAGAGGGTGATCTGTTTCAGACGAGATGAGGTCAGACTGTCTGTTTCATAGTGGAGATTAAACTTTCACCAAATGTAAACATTTTTAAATCCAGGTTAAAAACGTTTCTTTTCTCACGTGTCTATGCATGAAATCTGCACGCTATCTTTTAACTTATCTGGACTGTTGCTTGTTTTTAAATTCATTTAAATTATTTTATTTGTTTCTCTTTATATTCTTTTATGTATTTTTAATGCTTCTTCCACTTCCTGCTGCAATGCTTTTATTTTATATAAAGCACTTTGAATTGTTTTGTACATGAAATGTGCTATACAAATAAATTTGATTTGATTGACTTGATTCAAAGTTGATGAAGTTAGAACAACATACGATTACGAATACCTTTATTTGTCCCACGGTGGAGAAATAAGTTAAGGATATATTGCTGTGCATTTACACAGTCAGGGTTTGTTATGTGCCTTGTGTGCTTAGTTTGTGGGAAACTTTGTCCACAGTTGCAAAGTGAATAAAATACTCAATGTCTACGCTGTTTTGTTAAACTGAACTCAGATCTGTTTGCCAGGTTGTTACAACGTTAGATTCATTCGGACTGATCTGAACACGGCTCATACATGCATGATGTTGAAAACTATGTACCTGCTGTTCTTCTTTTTATCTATTCGAGGTTTCTCTGTAGTGTGACCAAATCAGAGGAACAAAACCACACTGAACACTGTGTTTAAAACACACTTTATGTTTTCCCAGTCTTACCATGAGTTCCACCCCAGCAGGGACAACGATAGGCCTGAAGGAGAGCGAGTGTGGACAGATGGGCGTGACCATGATGGCGGGGACGTTAGGGTGGATCATCGAGGCTCCTGCTGCGGCTGCATATGCTGTGCTGCCTGTGGGTGTGGACACGATCACACCTGGTGGACAGAAAGACAGATAGAAAGAAGGATATTCAATTTCTAATCTGGGAGCAGAAAAAGGTGGATGGAACGAGTCAAGGCAAAACAAGCGCAATTTCACATCGCAGGGGTCAATCCACATACCGTCCCCCTGCACCGAGGTGATGAGACGTCCATCAAGGTACAAGTCCACATTGGACAGGTAGGAGGACGGGCCTCGATCTACCACCACCTCATTCAACACCTACAAACACAGAGACCGCAGCTTTAATCAGAGGCACACAGAAAAATACAAAGTCTCATGACCATATAAGTTAGAAATGTTACTGTAGTGCCATCTATAGGCCAGATGACAGAAATGTTCTCATGTGTTCATGTACAGTGTAGTGTCTATATACATATACATAAATGTATCCACTTAAAAACAAAAGCATCTGGTTGGATGATTCAGATTAAATAACCATAATGAGTTTGATGTGGAATAACTGTGCAGCCATCAAGCAAAGTAAATAACTAGATTATGATGTATATTAAGCTCTCTGGAGTCTGCAGAATGTAATTCCCTCCTGCGGACGTTAAATCTAATCAGCGCTCTAAATAAAAACAACAAATGGTCCTGCAGCCGACGCTGAATTACAGTCTAATTCCCTAAAGGAAACTACAAGCAGACCGCCAGCGCACAAATCATGTTCATGCACTTGAGCCACATAAGATACAGCAGTGCTGTGATGTCTGGCAGATGTTCTGACGTCAGCCGAGCACAACGCAAACATCCTGCTGGACACACCAGACGTGATGTAATATGTGAGGTTCAGAGATCAGAACAATCCGTCTCTATCTTTTATTGGTGAGAGAAAAAAAGAAGAGTCAAGTCGAAATAGGAACGAGCTGCACTGAAAGTGAAGCCAGATGTGCGTGCGTGCGTGCGTGCGTGCGTGCGTGCGTGCGTGCGTGCGTGCGTGCGTGCGTGCGTGCGTGCGTTCCAGGAGTGAAGCGTGTTGTTTAGTTAACACAGTTTTTTAGACTGAGAGCATCAGGAATAATTAAATAACCATTTGGCGCCGATTCCACCATTGACGCCACTATCTCCATAGCAACTGGCTCAACAGAACTTCACAACATCCGACATTCCCTTCTGTATCTGCGCCCAGAGTTTTATTATGACTGTCACCATGGAAACCAGGGTGATGCTCCTTCTCTGACCCATATGCATGTATGCATGCACAGGCACATCTGGGATTAAAGGGAAACATCACACACACAGACACACACAGACACACACAGACAGTCGGCCTCCATCAACCTAATGGCTCTAGCGTCAAACTGTGGTCACATGACTCCTTTGTCACCAACACAGAGCCAAAGGAACTCAGATGAAAGCATCAGACTAAATAAAAACTGCGTGCGAAGGGCAAACAATGAAGCAACAATACAGACACTGTGTTGTTGTTTTCTTGATGCGCAATTCTGTTGTTTGCATTGATCTAAAGAAAAAATAAAGGAGATACACAGAGCTGGAAAAGGGGAGCGTCTGACGAAAAGACGCAACAAAACACGTGTTTCCTCAAGGTTTCAACCTGTTCAACACGTACACTGAACCTTTGTTTCATCCTCTTTGAACAAATAACTCTGTTTATATGTTCAATAAGCATCCTTAGAAGTGCTAAACTTTTGTACGAGTGGAACTTCTTAACAGGACCACTAAGTTATGGCTGAAATCATTACGACTCTTGTTTTGGTCGATACTGTTTGACTTTGGAACGGTATAAAGTGTCTTAAAAACCAAATTTGTTGTTCTTTTTTCTATCTTGATTAGAGCTGAGCTAAAGATGCCTGATGGGGAGTGTATCTGGGCTTTAGTAAATTCGTTTAGTAGATTTTTTTTTAATCTCCAATTTAACGACGATAGTTTGCAGGAGAAAAAAGCCAAGAGCAGATTAATCAGCAGACAGCCCTTTATACCTTTCCAACATGGCTGCCACCATCATTCAAACGTGATAATAACAACATTAGTAATGCAACTTTCTAATCAACCTTATCATGCTCATAATTTTAGTACAAACCAGTCGTAGTTGACATTTATGACATAAATTCTCAGGTGTAACACGATATTTTCATATCAAATAAAACGTTTTGTTGCTGTGAAGAAAATGAAAAGAAGATTAATTAGAAGAAAAATAATCTAAATGCAAAAATGGAATAAAATAGCAACTAAACGAGAAAGGAAAAATATACGCTTGTTGCTAGGCAGCTGTGAGAGCAACTTTAAATCATGTGAGAAATAAATGAAACCCTGCAGGATCAGAGGCTTGGAGAGCTGCAGCCAAGTTTAAAAGTTGTGGCGAGGATTACGCGGCGGCTCCATACCTGGAGCTAAATGCAGGTGTGTTTGCCAGAAACTGTGTTAAACCTGATTTATCAGAGTGATGCTTTCTGTTGGTGTAAACAACACAAATCAGTCTGCAGCGTACACAACAGGAGGAAACACACAGAAAGCATCTAAATCAAATAAGCACAGTGTCTGAGCACTCGTCCACGGGGACAAATGCGAGCTCACCTGGAGCTGCAGGGTAACCTTGCCGGCCTCACTGTTGGTGTGTCCGTGAGGAAGGAGTCCATTGTGCTCCAGCTGCTGCTGCGGCTCTCTGCTGTACGACTGCTGTCCAGTTCTCTGAAGCATGTCCTTCACCACCTTCACCTTCAGCCGACTGCGCAGCGTGATGGCCGCGTTGCCTAAGAGCCCAAATGTACACGTAAACACAAAAATGACCACGATCGAGCATTCTCGTTAACAAATAAAGCTCCACATTACCTTCAAACACTTTCGCCACTTCAGTCTTGTATGATTCAAACTTAAAAGGCGTCAGAAAGCCCAGAGAGCCGAGGTGGAACGCCATGACAGGCGGGACGCTGCCCTGCAAGGAAAGCAAGACACGCATTTATGGAGTGCTGAATTCAACCATCTCAGGATACAAAACAACTCTTTTAGAACACTTTTGGTTTTTAAACAATTACAAGTCTTTCTTTTGTCCAATTGTGAAAATATGTCATGTAGATAAATCTCTTACAAGCAGCTATAGTGTAAACAAAGTGCTTGGTATATGTATTTATATATTTATAATACCGTAACTCCAAAAGTAGGTTAAAAAGATTTGAGGAACCAATTTTGATCAGTTCAGTAGAGAAAATACATAACAAGATACCATGTTCAGTTTTAAAGTGCTCGTTGGTCGAAGCAAGGGGGTCAATAAAAAGTATCTATATTCAGCTTAAGTAATCAAAAAATAACTATACCTGGAACAGAGAGGAGGCGTAGAGCAAAGTTCCATCGCCGCCCAGACAGATGATAAGGTCGATGCAATCAGAGATATCATCATAACCTGAAATCACACGAAACCCAACATGAAAGTCTTTACTTTCAAACATTTGTGAATCTTAAAAATCTGATCAACAAAGAAGGCTTTTTCTTCAGCATCGCGATGACAAAAAGAATTCAGTGTCCCAACAAAAGCCCCCCAGGGGAGCATCGAAAAACCAATTAATGAGGAAACAGGCGCCATATGTGGTCAGTAACTGAACAATGGTGCAGACATGTGCTGTCCAGCGACAAACCTCTGCTTCATCCTTCAAACTGTTCTTTGAAAGGAGGACAACATGATATTTTAGTGAATAAGTCGGTCCTTCCCTCCTGTTTTATCCTGATAGTTAAAGTTTACCACAGCCACAGGTTGATATGTATCTAACTTCTTTTAGATACAGCGCGCATGTTGTCAAGACATTACACTGATTCACAATTAAAGATAATGGTTATTTGTCCCATCACATTCAATCATCTTCAGCTTTAACTGAATTACTTAATTAACCTCATCCTGATTCATTGACTCCAGACACAGACAGCAAGACGATATCCGTGGTTTCCAAGTGTTTCTGGCTCATACTTTTAATGCCTCTGTTTTCTTCTTTATGTATATTTATCCATCCTATAAAGTTAAAACATCAGTCTCTATTCCTTTGATTATTCTATAAACAGTAAAATCTATCATTTAAAATACAGAATTAGTATAATTAATATAGTCACTTTACAGCTGAAACGACCTCGCTTTTACACCAGTATAACTGTCCACGGGTCCTTTTGTTTGAATAGGATATTCTGATAGAAATCAGAGAAAAGCTTTAATACTTTTAATACTATTTAGGGCACAAATAATATGTTGCTGTAGGACAGGCAGTCTCACCCTCTCTGAAGGTGCAGAGCTGATTGCGGATGGAGCCGAAAGCTTCGTCCTTGGACAGCGTAGCGTCATCTGCGACCCTGCGCTCCACATACACCATCATCTGCTTCTCCTGGTACACAAAGGCACGCTTCAGTGACAACAGCCCAAATACACACATTTCAAAAAGTTGCTTTTCAAAAATAAAGCTGAACATGTGCCAAACACATGCCGCTAACTATGATGGCGTTTGCGTGGAATGCAAACATGTGGGTTCACTGGTTCGCTGGCCGGCTCCGACAGTCTGGTTTAAGAAACATGTGGTCAAAAGATGCTTTCGCTGCCCGGAAACCAGACCATGGCTTTCTCTCCATGTCTGAGCCATTTCCTGGGTTATTTTTGTTCAGACTCGCTGCTCCTCAGTTCCACAAATGTTCCTCAGCAGGACCATGGGTTCAGTTTACCACCCTCTGAGGTCAAAATCATCAGGTGCTGTCTTTAAGACACGCACTGTTCTTCAATTGTAAACAAAAGAATGTGCCTCGATACTAGAATTGAAAGCAAAACCGTAAACCAATAAGAGTCTAATAATGATTTACATATATATCAGTTAAGATCATAAACATGGAAGTTACAAATATTCATAGCTACGAGAAAAGAACAGAAAAACGACACATGTTCTATGTTCCAAACTTCAATTATGCTTGATAATAGCACATCAAAATAATATTCAAAAAGGAAATATAACCCACATAAATGGATTTCAGTACAAAGAGGATGAGGCATCAAATGCCCCACTTATCATTATTCTTCATTATTTTAACACTTAGTTTCACTCCATCACGAAGCAGACCTCTGTCCAATTTGACTCGTGTCTTTTACACAGCAGAGCAAAGCTAAAGGACTAACAACGGCACATCAACACAACCAAGAGTAGCCCACACCTTGGATTGTCCGAGTCTACCCCAAAGTTAAAGCAGCACGATGTTATAATACATAGACGTGTGTTTGCAGAACCACGTTCAAGCCCCAAGTGTGCAGACTTGTTACAGGTCAGACACGTATAAACCCTACAGGTATGGTAATAACACAGATGGTGAAAACAAGATGTAATCTAAGAGTGGAGAAATGGAGAAATAAACAAGCAATTAAAAGCAACAATCGATCCGTGTTCTCTTCAGGTTTGGGCACATCAACCACTGATATGGCCACAAACCTGAGGCGGTTAACCATCTGTTTATATCGTGTTTTAAGAACAGAGGAGGAGATTAAATTAACATAAATTAAACTGCCCGGCCTTTGAGTTGATGCATCATTACTATCTGTGAGATCTCAAAGGTTTTTTGTTTAGTTTCACAGGATAAATCTGTCTAATGACCCAGCCATTCCCCAAAATATACGTTACATCAAACAACATTTCAAAAGCTTTTTCCTGTACCTCTACCAGAAACCTGCAGAGCTCTTTGAAAGGCTCGACCAGGCTCTCGTCTCGGATTTTCCTGATAACAAGCACGTTGACTGGAGGTTTATTCCATGTGAGCCTCTGGCTGGCAGGGTCCTGGATGTGCCTGGAGCACAAATACAAAAAAAAAATCATACATACAAACTAATTAACAAGCACCTAAATGTACTGTAGAAACTCTTATAACGCCTGTCTAAAGCAAGATACAAACACAGAGATCTAACTAAAAGGCAAAGTTGAACAAAAACAACAATGTTTCTGAGTAAGCTAACTGCTACCAAATTACATTGCACTGAGAGCGCCGTAATGAAACTATGACTTCTGAATTTTAAAGAGTTCCACGTTCTTCTAGCTGCTGAGTCATTCATTAACTGTTATGATACTTTAGTAGAACTAGTGTAAGAATCAGGTTCAAATTCCAAAGCTGTGCACAAAAAAAAAGCCTCGTACTTCTTTACCATTTTTCTTTGTTCTTCTTTGCATTGCAGATGATAGGCATTGTGCGAATAATGTCATCTGAAGCGTATTCAGTTAATATACCAGCAAATCCTTTCAGTCAGATGACAGTAAGGATAAGCAGAACTGCCTTGTGAGCCTTCCCGTCCCATGAATGAGCCAATCATGCCATTCTCATTTTATCTTATCTCACAGGGTTACACAAACTTTTTAGTGTCAATGTCCTACCAAGAAAAGTTTGACTAATTCAGCACCCTCATGCTTACATGACAGAAGTTGGGTTGGGAAGAATACAGGCTTTAGGTCCAAAGTGAGTGGCTGGATATGGTCCATGTAAAAAGTGTGCTCTTCTGTAAGAGGGAAAAAGAAGAGAAAGAGGAGTTAAGCCAATGTCATCTCACGTCAAGCGCGGCACAGATGTGCCGGTGGGACAGCGGACCAGCTGGCAGCCTGCAGAACAAACCTCTTAGGAGAGCTTTCCGCTGTGTCGCACGACGAACCAGAAGGCTCCAAGTGCTCGTGTTGGCCTGGCAACCTCCGCCGCTCCATCTCCCACAGCTGCTGTTCATGACCATTATCCTGTCGCTGCGACCGCTTCCCCTCCCGCCGTCTCCTTGGTGACTTGGGTGGCTGCTCCCTGTGCTTGGAGGGTCTGGATGATTCCGGTTCCTGATCAGGGGAGCCTGAAGGTTTCAATAGGTCTCCGTCAGGCACTGCGAGGGGCCTCGCTGATGGACTAGTTTCTGAATTTTCCATTCTGAAAGAAGCAAAAAGTAAATATATCCTGGAAGTTAAAATTGCAAGTCAGGAAATGCCTGGAAATGTATTGACCTCTACTCTGATTTATTAATTTATCCTCCAAAAAGCAAAAATTTTATACATGCTTTGGTGGCAACTTCTAAAAAAAAAAAGATTTCAATGCTTTTCACTGTTCAGGGTCTTTAAATGTCACACTGCTAATCAAACAACACGAGCACAGTGAAAAGATCACCTTGGGAAGTAGAAAGCACTGTTTTCACAGTTTTATGGCATCTGATAGAGAAAATGGTCAATTAATAACTGAGGATTTCTTGCATTACTCTTACATTATTCATCAAACATGGTTCAACACTAAAACACGTGTCTTCAACTATTGAAGGTTAAAATACGCTTAAATCAAAAAAGCAAATGAATACAATTATTCTCAAAATCTAGTGTCAATATTTATCTCTCTTTAACTTTTTTTGGCTGCTAGTTGTCAGAGGAAGGTCTGCAATTTCAGATCATTTTTACAATAAAATTCAACTCTTGTTTTATAAACTGTTGCATAAGTTTTGCATAATCGATTGGTTTATGAGATGTTGGAAAACAGGTTTAAAATGTACTTTTAAAAATTGTATATTACAAAGATAAGCAGTAAATCCTGTTAGAGAGGCTGAAACCTAAGGAAGTAGAGAAACGTCATTTTTATGTTTGAAAAATTTCCTAAAAAGCAATCATCGAAACGGCTGTCGATTGTTTTGGTTTTTTTCTACGAATCGACTTGATTCGTCTAAAGTCTAACTTTGGGTTGGACTAATAGTTTAACCTTGAAAACTATTATATTCTTTCGTCATTGAGGTTTAGTTTCAGACACACATCAAACAGATTATGATAATGTGGATACATCTTACATTAGAAAACAACTGTACAAAACATAAAACAAAGGTCTAACACTACACCCACAGTGGTGACCTTGGCCCCAGTTTGACAGAGATAACAGTTTGTACAACCCAGTAACGGTCGGCTGTCAGCCAAAGCCTCAGAAACCGCACATTCATGTCAGGTAGCGTTACCTAGCAATAGCTAACTAGCTAACTGGTGTGAACCGTCGTGAAACTGAACGAAATGCCGTCTTACTTTTTCACAAACAAACGAACAAGCTCATATCAACACTGGCTCACGAAGGCACAGGTTTGTTCAGGCGCTACTGAGCTTATATCTAAAGACAAACGTTCAAGAAAAAAAATATTGCAAAACAGTACATGACCGGGGGAGAAGTGACGTTTCAAATTTACGTCAGAGTCAGCGGCTCCCTCCCTGCTTGTAAATTCCAGCGCCATGTTTGCCCCTGCTGGTCACATTCAGAACTACATACACAGTTTAACCATAGACAGCCTGAGTGTCAGCCTCTGTCATTTCCCCTTTGCGTTTTCTCCTCCTATTTATTTTCCCAAGCCCATTTATTTTCATGTATTCTTTTGACATTACCACTTTTTCCCATACTGCCCCCTAATTTGCATAATGGAGTAGAAATCCATACATAGCTGAATAGAAGTTGAAACAACAATAATTTTGGCTGGCTGACACATGCTGCTTTTCACATAAGATGACTGCATTCAAATATTTTTTTAATGATACTCTCTGTCGTTTTGAGAACAAAACTCTTCCTTTTTTTATTTTTAATTAAATTTCTTGACAGAAAGATGCCATTGAGCCTTGAACAAGATAAAGCAGGTGTGGAGAAAGTAAACTTCCATGCATTTCCACAGGTTTCACAGGTATACACAAGTGAGGTAGATGTCTCTTTTAAAATACTTTATCCAGAAAACACTGATATTCTCGTGATTTTTTTCTTTAATTTTCTTCATAGCACTTCATAACACATTATTTTTAAGTGATAACATCCATCCATCCATCCTTGTACATGTAAAAGTAAATCAGTGTTTTATTTATATATTTAAATAAATGTCATCTCCACCAATGTCTTTAAGTGTCACAGAAAGGAGTATAAAGTTTAAGTTTAAATCTGTTTCATTATGGCAATATCAAGTCCCTTCTCCACTTCCTTTTTAGTCGGTGCAGGTCTAGTTAACCGTTTGTGAACAACAGAAAGGCTAAAAAGAGATTGACTGCAGTATGGATGCACATTAATGTAAGATTTTGAATTTGAGAAAACCAAACATCAAAATGACACTCTACTCCTCACTGTGAAAAAAATGGATTTGGATTATTGAGATGCACACCAAACATCAAAACATCTTCGCCTAATTTTCTGAGGGTTGCACAAGGCAACCTCAGTATACACGGTGGGTTGAAATCCTATTTTTGCAGCTACTCTCTGTGTGGCTCAGCTATGAGTCAATGCTTGTTTTTTATTTGGACACCACTGTCTGTTTCTCATGTATTTACTGACAGCAGTCTTTTCCATGGAAGTTTTTTTTTGTCTTCTTTTGATATCCTAATTACACATTTTCAGTTTTTTGGGAGTGACACGAACTTGTGAAAGTAAATCGTTATTTCACTTCATCTACACTGGGATAAAAGTCATTTTCATTCCAAGATTTTTATAAACGTGACTGCTTCCGTCCCTAAAACGTGCACATGGGGTTTATGTGGATGCAGGCATATATGTGGCCTCAAGTGATTGTGGAGTAACTTCATTTGAGGGGTGAACATGGCGTTTGTGCCGGTGAAGGTTACTTTTTAAATTGAATGTACCTAGCCTTATCAGTGATTGTTTTCAAACAATGGATGCTACTGTTGCTTAGAGCCAACTAAGAAGTGACAAAGTTGTGTTGACTTTATATATAACCAAGGCAGCCACAAAAATGGTGTCCATGGTGCCGGACACATTACAAAAATAATTCATTTTAAACCTAATCATGATTGTTTTCTTACACAACCAAGCAGTTGTCATGTGTCATTCGATGTAACTTAATGTCATATCCTCATTTGTAAGTCGCTTTGGATAAAAGCATCTGCTAAATGCACAAACATAAACATTGGGGTATTCCGGCACGAAAGTAGCTAAAGAAAGCCAGGCAGTAGACGGAAAGCCTTGCTTGAACTAACACCATCTCCCAATTAAGCCTCAAGTCTTTCCACGAGGCCAGTTTAGCTGCATCTAATTGAGGCTAATCCAAGCAAGGCTTACATAGCCTGGCTATGTGCGAGTGCACGAGGAACATAACAAGTAACAACATCGCCCTGACAAGTGGATGGTAGAAAAGAAGAGATGGCAGAAAAGGAAACAAGAACAAGAGCTGTAATTTTCACATCAGCTGAACAAAAAATGCTAATGGAGCTATATGAGGAGTTCAAAACTGTGATCACCAAAAAAGGTAACACAGTGGCGATCAATAAAGCGCGGGAAACAGCATGGCAAACAATTGCTGACAGGCTAAATGCGTAAGTTACATACAACTTTCATACCATTGTCAACTGTTACATGTTTATTTCACTATCCTCAGGTATTTATGCTCTCCTCTTTCTGGTTTTTGTTTTTTTACATAAAGCATGCTGAATTGTCTCTGAATGAGATGTACTGCACACTTGTAGTGGCCCTGCTCAGTTTATTAATAACCCAATAATCAAAACGCATCATACTTTGTGACTGAATTATCTTGAGTGTGTGACCCACATATTAATTCATCACTGTTACATCTGTATAGGAGCAATCTTAACAGCCAGAAGCGAACCGGGCAGCAGGTTAAAGTTAAATACAAGAACATATTTCAGAATGGTAAGTAGCCTTTGACGAAATGTGTTTGTCCAAAAACTGTGTTGAACTGTATATGTTGCACTGTAGCTACCAAAAAAAAAAACGACGCCTCTGCCACTGGTGGGGGTCCTCCACCCGAAAGCCTCACACCAGCAGAGGAACTCGCACTAAGCAGCAATCGAGGGCGGCCGCTGGTGGAAGTGCGGGATCAGTATGTAGAAGGTATTGATCACTTTCCTTCAAACTGTCAGTGTCTCAATTATAATAACTGATGGTGTGCCTATATCTGTCAGTGGTGGGAGACTCAATCTGCCTGCTTGATCCCCAGACCACAGAGGACAGCTCTGACCCATGTGTGAGTAGTTGTATTCAATTTAATTTACTTTTGATGGAAATGCTATTCATCTCATGCATCCCTGTAATGTCCTACTCCAAACACTGCAGTGTTTATCTGTTTGCAGTTTGACGGCCCCGGCACATCTCGGGCATTTGATGAAGAAACCGTGTCTGTAGACACAGAAATGCCACAGGTAGGCTATTTATTATTAAAAATGTGAAACGGTTTGATGCGTCTGCAGTTTACCTATTCTATACCGATAGGCCTAATTATCACCGATACACTTTACTGCAGGTTGCAACAGGAACACAAAATCCAGCAGGAAAGAGTGAAGTAAGTGACTCTTCACATTACCATCACTGCCTACATACTTCGTTGCTCACAGGCACATTTCCTGTATCACAGGATATCCGGACGCTGTACAAGCGCAAACTACTGTTGGGTATAGAGGACACCCAGCTGGACATGGAGTACAAAAAATTGAAGATAAAAAAGATCAAGCTAGAGATCATGAAACTGGAGAAGGATGTAAGTATAAATCAGACAAAGGATAAGGTGATGGTGTGAACTGTATTTAATTCTGTTTTCTCTCCACAGCTGGAAATACATGAATAAAAAAGATAAAATTCAACACAACTTGAACTGTTAACTTGTCATTATTGTACAGTTCATACAAAGTATTAGAAATTTGTTTATACATTTATAGTCACAGTGAGGTGCCATGACCTAACATTTACAAAATTATCTCTATCATTTAGCCTTCTTAAACTTGCTTTAAATTAAACTGCTACTGTGTCAATGCTAAATTATGAAAATAAGTATATCTATAAAATATAATAACTCAAAGGTCACAACAATAAGGATCAGTGGAAATATGTGTCCCTGTATAGGTCCCTCACTGTTCCATCCATTTGTTCAGGGATGGCCATGTCGATGTCCTCCCATTGTTCCTCCACCATCGTGGTGGGCAGTCTCTCCCAGCGTATCGTGGCTACATTGTGAAGGACGGCACAGGCAATGATGATGTCACAAGCCCGATCAGGAGAAACCCTGAGTCCTTTCAGGCACTGGAACCTGCAGGGAATAAATCATAAAAGACTTGAGCCCGATAAGTTGTCCACAAGGCAAAATGTAAAAAATATTAAGTATATTATTCATTTAAGATGGCTCTGTCAGAAGTCAGCCATGGTGCCTTAGAAATTTAAGCAATGAACCTGGATTTAATTTGGCCAAAGGTCATTTCTATCCGTGGCCTTGTTTTTGCATGCGCATGGTTGAATGCCCTCTCCGCCCTTGTTCCTGGATCAGGATATGGCGTGAGGTACGGCCAGCATGCATATTCTCTGTCCCTAAGCAGGACACCACTGAACTCTCCTGCAGAATAAGAAAAATGTTGGATGGATATACATGTGTTAAGAAGTGACAATTTGATGCAATATGTGCCTTATATTTGGCTATCTATAATAAAGTATGACGAGCACTTTAAATTCCTTAAGATGACCTCTCATTAGATTACCAAAATTATGACTAAGCTTTATACACCTTACTTCAAAAGTACACTCCTTCGGGTAAGTAAAATTCTCACCTTGTGCAAACCTCTGTGCCAGTGAGGATGCTCGGAAGATCCTAGAATCATGAACTGATCCTGGCCATTTAGCCTCAATGTTGGAAATTAAATTATCTCCATCACAGATCATCTGTATGCACGGAGGATAGGAATCAATGATGAGGTTTCACTTGATCTTCTGGGTGTCTTTGTGGCCAGGGAAGGTGATGAAAATGTTAAGGAAATGTTTCAAAGCAAGATAAACCCTCCTTATTTCCCTGCAAACAGTTGCCTTGGACAGACCTTCACCATCACCTACACTGTAAAGAGATGTCCCACAGGCAAAGAACCGCAGTGCAATGCAGACAGACTGCACAGTGGTGAAGCAAATATCTGATTCTGAGAAAGTCCCCATATTATTACAACAATTAAAACATTTTTTATATATTACTTTTTATATTATTTTATTCATTCTATCATTTATGTATATAAGGATATATTCTTTATGGAAATGAAAATAAATGTTAAACAGGACAAAGAATAGCCTTACAGTGCAGGTTTTAAGGGGTCCTTAAAGGATGTTTGCACATGGATGTCAACATGTCACAATATCGTGCTGCCACTTCAGTGCATTCTCAGAAATCTGTTGAACGCTGTGAGCTGTCGTTTTATTGGTTTTCTATTTTTGGCCCGCAGCGTAGAAAAGGCAAAGATGAGAGAAGACAAGGGTCTATTTTATGATGGCGTGAAACCAAGTGTTAAAATAATGCTTTTCACTCGTGCGTTTAAGTTCTTTATCATTTAAGGCTTGCAATTTTTTGTGATGAAATCTGTTGTTGTCAGCTCCTCCTGGCTCAAGCTAACTCTCAACCGGTCAGCATACAAACTAAATGTAGCGGCACATCAAAGGCCTATGCGCTGGTAGGTTTTAGGATGACAGGCAGGCAGGTTGTTTGAATACCCCCATCCTTTACTCTGCCTGGGTTGATATTGATGCAGATGTGTGCATGCCTTAAAGGTACAAAGCCAAAAACAACATAAAGGGAGAAATTCTATTTCATGGAAAAAACTGCTCCCAAACTTCCCAAAACACCATTTTTGTATACCCAGACGTCTGGGTATATATATATGTATTTGCCCATACATATATGTCTGGGTGTGTGTGTACATAGGCGCCTGATCAATAGTGCTACTGAAGCAAATGGATCCCTATTATAAAGAGGCACCTATGTTTTTGCTCCCCAACTTCTAAAACTTCTCATTCCACTGATATTAATTACCACCAAAAAACAAACAAACAAAAATATCCCCAATCCCAAAACCTGAAATACCGTCAGTATTTCAGGTTTTGGGAACGTTGCGTTGGCTTCCAACTAGTTTGGCAGACTACCCATTGTCTGCCGGTTAGAAAGGTAATATATGTAGTCTAAGTCTACTAACTGAAAACAGAGCATATGAAAAAAGAACAAGTGTAATTTAAATTAACTGATTTGGCCCGCTCACTTTATTCAAATGATGAATTGGCTAAAGGTAGAAACGTCCTGCCGTTAAATGGGCTGTTGCAATAAATGCAAATTTGGCACGCCGCCATTTTGACAGAACACCCGCAGGGAATACCAAGCTGCCGCCAAATCCACAATGTTCATTTTTATTCTTTATTAGAGATTCAGTGTGCATGCAGGACTAATGTTAAATGAATGTTCAAGAAAACCAATGGGATTAAGCTTTGACGTCAGACATCAAGGGTAAGAATTACTTGTTTGAACGTATCGCTTCGGCCACCCACCCTCCATCACTCTGCCCGGTGTCTCCTGGTACATGTCGCCTTATAGGCAACAGGTTTGAAATCAGTGGCCCCAAATGTCCATTTGAAGTTTGAAAAACAATCAATAAAGAGATGTTTACTTCTGTGACATTAACAAGGTTTACTTTGAAAAACCAACGTATTTAAACAGATGAATTATTGTAATAATAATAACTAGCAGTACATTGCTGGTGTACAAAGATTTGCCAAGTTGCTCAGACCTCACATCTAGTAATGAGAAATGGAATTTTTTTAAAATAAAAACAGTGTAATTACACTCCAGATCAAACAAGATATCTTCTCTCTCTTTCCAAAAGAACTTTTTAGCTCTATGGACAAAATTATCCTTCTGGATCCACTGTCACTGAACAATGTGTTTTTCTCTCAGTTGCCAAAGGACATGCCAAACAAAAGAAAGTATAAGGTGGGGGAAAGGGGCATAATTCATTTTTTTTATGTAAAAGAAAGCAACTAGAATGACAATGAAGAAAAAGAGGGAGGAGTAGAAACATTCATATCTCTCTGAATGCTGAATCACCACAGAGGGGCTATTAGTAACTAAAAATTTGTGTTTTAATACCTCGCTTGTTCACAGTTGGGGCATCTCTGCTCATTCATATTGTTTTTCCCATCATTTAGGAGAGCAGCAGAACACCAGGGGTAGTCCTGTAGGTCAGGGCCAAATGAGATGCAGATATTAAGTATAGGATCGTGCAACAGCAATTTTCTCACACTCGGTTTAAAGTACGACCTCACTTTTGAACAGGAACCTTTCAGTATACACCTCACTGTGGGGAACAAACTAAAACAGTGTCCGATAGTAGTCCTATGATGTGTTATAATGTTCCAGCTGTCTGTATTCAAGGCATCCGTGTTCCCATCAGCATTGTCAAAAACATTTTAGGGGAACACCATCATCACTGAATCTTCTTTTAATTTTCTCGATGAAAAGCGACTTTACATGATGGAGAACTCCTGATTATTAAAACCCTGGAGAGTTATTGATCAGGGGTTGGAACCTATTAAAAAATAACAAAAATTACCCAGATAAAAAGCTCAACTCTGACATTTTGCATACCTCTCATTTCTCTAATGGGCACTGAGGTGTACTTGCTTAACAGAGCTCTTTTGCAAACTTTAAAAATTCACAATTCTAAAAAACCCATCCAGCTAAATTGTGTTGTGCCGTTTTGTTGTTTCCCCCATTTTACAACATAGGTTACCTATAATGACATCATAAAGACAAATGTGGGAAAATGTATTTATTTAATATTTCATTCAATAGCTAATTGTCTATAACAGACAGAAGAGCTTTGGCGGCAGCACTAGGGCCAATCAGAGCTATTTTGCACTTTCAGTCTTTTAATTGCTCGATTCAGACCTCAAACCCCCTGGCAGCGGCTCCTCTTTTAGCATGTACAGTGTGTGATTTTAGTAGACCACTAACATATCTATAAATGTGCGTAATATGAGCTCTTCTATACATTTTCTACAAAAGCAGGAAGAGTTTTGATTGTTCTGCAAGATCAATAGATTTTTTGTGTCTGTGCCTTAGCTTGTCTGCCTGGTTTTGGACTTGCCAGTATATACATGTCATCGATTTGGTTTCCCATCCTGCTTCTCTACTGTTCTCCATCACTCTTGTGCATTCGAAAAACTTGACTCAACACTGTCTGCTCAGCACCAAACCACAAAGTTAGCAAAGATAAAGGATAAAGGACAGCGATGATTGGACTTAATTTGATTGTGTGGTGACTCAGAATGAATTATTATGTTGCTCTAAATCTGTTGGATTTGTGAATATTCGCTGCTTGTCTCACCTTCTATGGCTTGGCCACAGAAATCAGCCATTGTAGATTTAATGATGGGAGTACTTAATGTTAAAGAGTAAAACTTGACATTTCCAGTTTAGTCTTAATGATTTGATATTTGAATCACAAATGTGTATTTTGCCTCAGCAGCTGCGGCAGTGAAAATCTCCTCCGAAGCACTCATCATGTACACCTCCATTAACTCCATTCTGCTCGGTCTGGGAGGGAAGTGCCTGCTCAACTGGCTCCTGGTGTTTTTCCAGAAGAAGCACATCTGTAGAAGCTTCCTGGCCGCTTTCAGTGCTTCTCTGGCTGTTTTTGACGCAGCCCTGACCCTCACTTTCACCATCCTTCGCACTCGCACTGATGGATACGTCGTTCTCTTTGGCCACCTGCTGACCAGCTACCACATGTGTTTGCTGGTTCAAATTGTTGGACAGATCCACAGAGTGCTGCAGTGGCCTGTTGTAGTCATGGCTGCTGTGGATCATTTCTGCACTGTGACTCAGAGACTGCACGCTAACACTGCCAGGGCAAAGCGGGTTGTCTATTTATTTGTGACTGTCTTATTGTGGTGCCTTGCTGCTCTCTACGTCTTCCTGCTATCTGACTTCACACCTGTCCTGGAGGATGTTTCCCACCACCACATGCACAGGTGCTGGGTCTTCCCCTCCTCTCAGACCCTACATATTACCCTGCTGCTCCTCCTCACTCTGAGCTGCACTGCCCTGCATGCTGGGCGCTTTATAACGCTTAGCTTCTGGATCCGAGCGTTATCCCAGAACAGTCCACTAACAAGCCAAACTGTGGACCAAAGTCAGACTCATTCCAGGGGAAGTTTTGTTCAACAAGCTGTATGTAAATTTGTTCTCACTCGGAGCCTCTTCCTGGTTTTCCTGGCTGTGCTCCTCCTCCTGCCTGTGGGAATACCCTCACACCTTGATCTGAACGTCGCCTGGCTCTGTTTCCTCAACAGCCTTCTGGTAGCACTTGTTTTATGTGCAGTTTGTCCAGCCTCGCAGATATCGCTGGGCTTGGCAGCAGTTCCTCCAGACAGCTTTTGCGAGTGGAAATTTTAGTCTAGTTAATTTTAGCCTGGACTCTAGAGGACACGACACAAGTTCGAGAAGGTTTAACCGACCGGGGACACCTGAAAGCCACCCCTCACTTCTTTATATATTTCCAAGGAAACAGGAAGTAGGTGCAACGATTCAGTTAAACATGTGTCACCACAGTCTATGAGGCAAAAATACAGTTTGTACACTTTTAATAAGCCTGGAATGCAATATAGGGTGATGCTCACCTTTATTCTTCTACACAGACTGAACCCTAGGCTCTTAAACAAGCTTGCTTGCCATTTCTTTATTAGTATTCAGGAATAGTTCTGCTTCTTGAAGGACATTTAAAAAGCTCTTCTTTGGATGTAAGCTTCATTTTGTTCTGCTCTCTGTCAAGTTGATCCCACACTGCTTCAGTAATGTTGAGGTCCGGTCTCTGGGGAGGATTCATCCCTCCATCAGACCTGTTGTTGCTGATTCAGTGAACAGTAGATAGATAAACTGAAGGTCCAGCTGCATCTCTCAGGTCCTGTGTCTTTTCCTCTTTCTTAAGGACATCACTTTCAGATACTGTTCATCTCCTGTAGCTGTTTTTTTTGGCTTGGTGTTTCCTCTTTTGTCCTCCACTTGTTCATGTTTCCTTGAGTTTTCTTTAAGGACACACTACACACCATGACGAGATATCTCTTTGGGGAGCACCTGGTTGGTGCAAAAGTACTATTTTATGTCTTTCAAACTGTTATTATTTTTCATGGATGCAACCACGAGCCTTTGATTTTTTTTTTGCTTGGATGATTCATAGGTCAGTTTTGATATTTTATATTGATTGTAAGGCTGAACGATATATTGCATTTGCAATAATATCGCGATATGACCAAGTGCAATTTTCTAATCGCAAAGGCTGCGATTTATATATATAAAAAAAGGCTGCGATTATACTCTGTTCACGTGACATGCGCGAGTAAAACATGTGATATGATCAAGCGAGATTGTCTAACCACAGAGGCTGCACTCTGGTCACGTGACACGGGGAGCAAAGTTATGAAACAGTCTACCGAGAGGACTCGCAAGCAAAGCTGTAACCTACACAATGGGCTCAGGCTCAACAGAACCAGACCCTGCGGGGATACTAGTTTCAAAGAGGAACTGCACATCAGTCTTGTGGGACTATTTTGGTTTTAAAGTGATGGTTCGGAGTAGATTCACCGGGTCATTTGAACCGTGACATCCAGCCAAGTAGCCCACCCGAAGTTTTTCCGATCTTGGCCGAACATCAGCCGAGTTAGCTTAGCCGAGTTGGCTTATCACGAATAGCTTAGTAGGCTACAAGCGCTAACGGACTCTGGCAGTATCTCCAAAATTACCACACTAAAATCACATGCCATGACACCAAACTTCTACAGTAGTACAAATATGGTCTGTACTCACAAAACGATGCATTTGGAAGTTTGTACATAGTCCAGGAGTTTATTATTATCAACACAAGCCTGATAGCTTTTCTGCTGCTAAAGCTGCGTCGACGTCACTTCTGGGAGCTGGGAGCTTCAAAGTAAGATGAGGGTTGATCTACTACTGTAGACAACAAAGCAAGGCTGCTCAATTTCTCCATTGATAAAATAAATTCCCAACTCTACAACATAAAAATTCATGTAGAATATAGCATATACTTTGTCTACAGTAGTAGATCAACCCTCATCTTACTTTGAAGCTCCCAGATCAAGGAAGTGACGTCGACGCAGCTTTAACAGCAGAGAAGCTATTAGGCTTGTGTTGATAATAATAAACTCCTGGACTATGTACAAACTTCTAAATGCATCGTTTTGTGAGTACAGACCATATTTGTACTACTGTAGAAGTTCGGTTCATGACATGTGTTTCCTTGTTCCTTGTCAACACTTTATGCTCAGATGTTTGTAAGCTCAAAATATACTATTGTGTATGTTCAAATATACTGTTTTGTTAAATAAAAATGTCAGTCATCAATTCATGCATCACCTCATGTCATCATAACAGAGGTCTGTCTTCCAGGAAAGAACAGTTTAAAATTAATGTAATATAGTTTTAGCCATACTGTATGATGTATTGCTTGTCTTTATTTAATAATACAGAAGACAAAGACCTTAAAAAATAATCGCATCGCAATCGCAATATTGGCGCGAAAAATCGCAATTAGATTATTTTCCATAATTGTTCAGCCCTAATTGATTGTTTTTAGAAAATGATCAGGTACAAGGACAGCATGAGTGAAAAAGCAGCTGAAAAAAAAAGATAAATCATGGAAAGACCTTCAGAAAGCCGGGAGAACTATAGCTCAAAAACATCACAATTACAAGAAATAGCTCATCGGAAGCAGTTACAAAGGAATGAGGGTTTTAATTGCTCGATTCAGACCTCAAACCCCCTGGCGGCGGCTCCTCTTTTAGCATGTACAGTGTGTGATTTTAGTAGATCACTAACATTTCTATAAATGTGCGTAATATGAGCTCTTCTATAGATTTTCTACAAAAGCAGGAAGAGTTTTGATTGTTCTGCTAGATCAATAGATTTTTTGTGTCTGTGCCTTAGCTTGTCTGCCTGGTTTTGGACTTGTCGGTATAATACATGTCATCGATTTGGTTTCCCATCCTGCTTCTCTACTGTTCTCCATCACTCTGGTGCATTTGAAAAACTTGACTCATCACTGTCTGCTCAGCACCAAACCACAAAGTTAGCAAAGATAAAGGATAAAGGACAGCGATGATTGGACTTAATTTGATTGTGTGGTGACTCAGAATGAATTATTATGTTGCTCTAAATCTGTTGGATGTGTGAATATTCGCTGCTTGTCTCACCTTCTATGGCTTGGCCACAGATATCAGCCATTGTAGATTTAATGATGGGAGTACTTAATGTTAAAGAGTAAAACTTGACATTTCCAGTTTAGTCTTAATGATTTGATATTTGAATCACAAATGTGTATTTTGCCTCAGCAGCTGCGGCAGTGAAAATCTCCTCCGAAGCACTCATCATGTACACCTCCATCAACTCCATTCTGCTCGGTCTGGGAGGGAAGTGCCTGCTCAACTGGCTCCTGGTGTTTTTCCAGAAGAAGCACATCTGTAGAAGCTTCCTGGCCGCTTTCAGTGCTTCTCTGGCTGTTTTTGACGCAGCCCTGACCCTCACTTTCACCATCCTTCGCACTCGCACTGATGGATACGTCGTTCTCTTTGGCCACCTGCTGACCAGCTACCACATGTGTTTGCTGGTTCAAATTGTTGGACAGATCCACAGAGTGCTGCAGTGGCCTGTTGTAGTCATGGCTGCTGTGGATCATTTCTGCACTGTGACTCAGAGACTGCACGCTAACACTGCCAGGGCAAAGCGGGTTGTCTATTTATTTGTGACTGTCTTATTGTGGTGCCTTGCTGCTCTCTACGTCTTCCTGCTATCTGACTTCACACCTGTCCTGGAGGATGTTTCCCACCACCACATGCACAGGTGCTGGGTCTTCCCCTCCTCTCAGACCCTACATATTACCCTGCTGCTCCTCCTCACTCTGAGCTGCACTGCCCTGCATGCTGGGCGCTTTATAACGCTTAGCTTCTGGATCCGAGCGTTATCCCAGAACAGTCCACTAACAAGCCAAACTGTGGACCAAAGTCAGACTCATTCCAGGGGAAGTTTTGTTCAACAAGCTGTATGTAAATTTGTTCTCACTTGGAGCCTCTTCCTGGTTTTCCTGGCTGTGCTCCTCCTCCTGCCTGTGGGAATACCCTCACACCTTGATCTGAACGTCGCCTGGCTCTGTTTCCTCAACAGCCTTCTGGTAGCACTTGTTTTATGTGCAGTTTGTCCAGCCTCGCAGATATCGCTGGGCTTGGCAGCAGTTCCTCCAGACAGCTTTTGCGAGTGGAAATTTTAGTCTAGTTAATTTTAGCCTGGACTCTAGAGGACACGACACAAGTTCGAGAAGGTTTAACCGACCGGGGACACCTGAAAGCCACCCCTCACTTCTTTATATATTTCCAAGGAAACAGGAAGTAGGTGCAACGATTCAGTTAAACATGTGTCAACACAGTCTATGAGGCAAAAGTACAGTTTGTACACTTTTAATAAGCCTGGAATGCAATATAGGGTGATGCTCACCTTTATTCTTCTACACAGGCTGAACCCTAGGCTCTTAAACAAGCTTGCTTGCCATTTCTTTATTAGTATTCAGGAATAGTTCTGCTTCTTGAAGGACATTTAAAAAGCTTTTCTTTGGATGTTAGCTGCATTTTGTTCTGCTCTCTGTCAAGTTGATCCCACACTGCTTCAGTAATGTTGAGGTCCGGTCTCTGGGGAGGATTCATCCCTCCATCAGACCTGTTGTTGCTGATTCAGTGAACAGTAGATGGATCAACTGAAGGTCCAGCTGCATCTCTCAGGTCCTGTGTCTTTTCCTCTTTCTTAAGGACATCACTTTCAGATACTGTTCATCTCCTGTAGCTGTTTTTTTTGGCTTGGTGTTTCCTCTTTTGTCCTCCACTTGTTCATGTTTCCTTGAGTTTTCTTTAAGGACACACTACACACCATGACGAGATATCTCTTTGGGAAGCACCTGGTTGGTGCAAAAGTACTATTTTATGTCTTTCAAACTGTTATTATTTTTCATGGATGCAACCACGAGCCTTTGATTTTTTTTTGCTTGGATGATTCATAGGTCAGTTTTGATATTTTATATTGATTGTTTTTAGAAAATGATCAGGTACAAGGACAACATGAGTGAAAAAGCAGCTGAAAAAAAAGATAAATCATGGAAAGACCTTCAGAAAGCCGGGAGAACTATAGCTCAAAAACATCACGATTACAAGAAATAGCTCATCGGAAGCAGTTACAAAGGAATGAGGGGCAACTCAAGCGCAGCGCTGTACTTTGACACTCTTTCTCTCGAGAGAACAAGACAGAGTCAAAGCTCTGGAGATGGGGTTTATTGGTCCACACCAGAATATCTCAACAACTTCTGCATAGATTGCCAAGGAAATGTCCTGCAAAAACTACTTAAAATAACACTAAAATAGAGCCTATGTTCATGATTTTGGATCCAACAGGAATCGAACCTAGAACCTTAAACCCGTAACGCGTAAAAGGAACTTTATCTTGCAGTTTTCCGTCTGTGTGCTGGTCTGAAAAGGACCGGATTTAATATATATTGGAGGTTTTTTTATTGATCCTTTTGTGTTTGTGTTTTATACAACATCTCAAAGCTTTTTGGAAAAAAAGATTGTATTTTCAGACCAGATTTTTTCAATAAAGGTCAAATATGTTCCTTCTGAAATGTCTTTTTTTACATTAAACTAAAAAAATGTCACCGTGGAAACACACTAGAGGTCATTACCTCGATAATTCATAATTACTGAACTATAAAATGTGTCAGGAACTTCTTAAAGGATGAGACAATCTTTAATGGAAGATTCAGATTACTGTCATACAATAGGAAATGTTCATTTTTGATTGGCTGACTAAAAGATTTTACTCATGTTTCCATTAAAACTATGTGAACAATCCTCTAAACTGTCCCCAGTTAACGACACCAACTTTCCAGCTTATGTGGTTCAGGTGAAGATGAAAAAGGATTTTCATATTTATGTTTAAGTGAAGTCGATGAGGACGACACCAGCTCCAAGAAAAACTAAAGACAACGCCAGTTTTGACACTACAGATCTTTACTTGAATTTGATCCAAGTTCGCTTTCTATACAGGGTTTATTTACAAGGTCTGAAATGCGGGAAGGAAAAGAAAAAAAAAAAACAGAAATAAACACTGGATACATCTGAGGTAACTGCTAAAAGCATTTACATGTATGTCATTTACTAGTAAATAATGATGATCAACAGTTAGAGATGCAGTGTCCTCTGCTTAAAAAACATCTTATATCACAACATGAGGTAGGAGAACAGTGTCTCTATTCATGCAAGAACAAAAGTCTCATCACACTGTAGTATTGGCAACGTAGTATGCAATCGTCATACACAGACACTGCGTTTCATGATTCATAATTGAGCGGAAAAAGGTTAATTTTTTTCCCATCTTTTCCAGGACGTGTATGAATTGAAATAGGGTTCTCTTAGTAACCAGCGATCAGCGTGATCAGTCATCGCCGCAGCTCTACTTCTAAGAATATTTAGTGGCTGAAAATTACTCAACTACAAAGCAAGCCTCCCACAACTTTTACTTTTAGTAGCGTTTCTATATCTTGAATAGGTTTCAAGTGGCAAAACTCGGCCTTTGCTTTGTTTTAGTTAGTCGGGCTAAATTCATCCTGTAGAAACTGTACAAATCATATCAAGCTCTCGTAAACACCGCAAAAAGCAAAAAAGGCCCAGCAAGTGTTCTAAGGGATTATTATGGTCGCCTCAGTCTTTTTCTCATCATAGATGCACACTTAAAAGATCAAACAGCGCCCCCTTGTGTAAAAAATGCAAACTACTCCGTGAGTGAAAGAGCAGACGACAGGTTTCTGTAAAGCTGAAGTCTGCTCATTCAGTGACTTAAAAGATTAATCAGGTTTCTGTTTAGCTGTAGAGGTCAATAAGTGAATATAAAATAATACTGGTTATCGTGCGAGCGACAGCCGACGAGGAAAATATGATCTGAATGAGAAAACACGACCTTGCATCCACATGAGCACGTTTTTCCCCCCTTTCCCTTTTTCAAAGCCGCTGCGTTTCAGTCAGACGTGGGAGGCCGACGCACACAGTTTTCAATCAAACTGGGCTTCAATAGTCAGCCTCTCAACCGTTAATGATATAAAACTTGCATGTGTTCAATATAACATGCAGGAGAGCCTTCTCGACATGGAGGGAAACCTTTTTTTTCTTCCTCTTTTTAACAATGAAAAGAATGACGGAGTGGCCCAGAGACACAAATTTTAAGGGCAGCAAAACATGCAAAAAAAGAAGAAAAAAAAAACATTTTTTGTTTTTTTTCTTTCTTGTTTTTTCCCTCCAAAATGCGTTTTCTTAAGACAAATTTGCAATTTAGCTCAGGGGGGAAGAGGGCATTAAAGAAGGGGGGAAAAGAGGCTTACATTACACATTAAAACAGTTTAAGATGAGATCCACAAAAACAATTGCATCAGTTCCGAAAAGGTGGAAGAGAAGTGTGTAACAAAGTATTGTTTTCCTATTTCGCCTCCTGTCCGAATAAACCATGCACTTCACTCCTCACATCCACTCAAGTTTCCATATCTGCAAAGTTCATTTATAAAAAGAAAGCAAAAACACTTTGGCCGACTGAAGCCTTAGTTCTGGTCCAAATTATATAACCTTCTGAAGATTATTTATATAAGAACAGTTAATATATTATGACTACTGTATTTACAAAGTGAATATAAATCTTTTGTTAATATGTTAAATATTTTCTTTCATCATTTCAATAAAGGTTTAAATGGAACAACAGTAAAGTGTACATTTGTGGCGTGGGTTTGCTTTCACTTGCACCTGCTTTCATGACCATCAACAAACCACAGCTGTACTCTGCCCGCTCTTTAAGCTCTGTTATTGTAAAGGGAAGCTGTGTAATAAAAATCTGCATCGGACAGGATGGAGCACAGTGGAATGTCTATCAATTTGCATTAATAGCAGATGCATAAAAAAAAAAAACTCAGAGTTTAGCCGAGGCCGATCCCATTACACAGTTATTTACACACACGCGCACACACTCGCTCACAGGGATCTTAGTGGCAATAAAAAGCGCTTTTGCCTGGCAACTGACACAATAAAAGTCCTCTCTTCCTCTGACTGGACGTCTGCTCGCTCTCCTGGGCATGTACAAAACGCAGCGTGCACCCCAGCTGATGAGGCGCTGGGGTGCGCGGGCATGTGTGCATGAGGGACTGTGGGAGAGGAAGACGAGGGAGGATGCCCGAGAGCTGGGAGATCCAGAACAGTGTCACCCGAGGGTGGGTAGAGGGCCCCAGACGACAGCAGCTGCCCTCATTCTGGTGGTACAAAACAAAAAAAAAAAGTGTTCCCTCCAGGCCACCCAGCCTGCTGCAGGGGAGGAGGGAGCGCACCAGTCCTCTGAGCGCTCCCCTCTCTTCCTCTCCCTGCCTGCCTGCCTGCACGATGCCGTTTGTTCAGCCAGGCAGAATAACTGGAAACAGGACCCAAACCATCCTGGTATAACCACTTTCACCTGCGACCCACATTCTTAGATGACGGTCTGAAGAACAAAGTGTGGATAAAACCATCTGCTAACGACCACGTCAAACAATACAAGAAAAAAAAAAAAAAAAAAAGATTAAAAAAGCCCTGAAAGCAGAGACAGACTGCAGCTTTGATCTGCTGGGAACGCTGGGGCCATTGTTCCGCATGAATGCCTCCACTACACGACGACACACTCGGGTGTCTGCAGGCATGTGACGATGCCGTATGTATTATTATGGTAACACGGTGCCGCTACCACACAGCCTTTCTTCTTTTTTAAGAGCCACACCACCCGTGTTCAGACACATTCCACTCCCAGAAGATTCAGGAGGACGAGAGCACATCAAGGGACTGTTTGTTTTCCCTGACTGGCACAAAAGTAGGTAAAGTAGTTCTCCGGTGAAAGGGGGGGGGGGGGGGGGGGGTGTTCGAGAAGACGGCGAGCAGCGGGTGGATCAACCAAAAAACTGTTTGGTCTGCAGCTGGAGAGTCCAGGTGCTGCCCAGCAGAGTGAAGAGGAAAGCAATCTGTGATGCAGGCCAGAATATTTCATAGCTAGCTACCTTTTAGGGGGTCACACTAAAAAAAAAAACAGTCACTTCAAGTTCAGCGTCACTATTGGCATATTTTCATGAGGTTTCTACGACATCTGCAAATGACAAATGTCTTCTTTTGTACAGTAAAGGTCTCTCACCTCCATAAATTATTTATATTTTCACGTTATACTTTTCTTTGTGTTTGTAAGGAGTCCAAAAGACAACAAGAAAATAAAAGTAATGAAATATCTGTTCAGTCTCCTGTACTCAGTGGTACTTGAGCGTTATGTATACAAAGACAGGTGACGCAGCATTACGTGTCTGTGGGCACCAGCTGCTGTGCCAGGTAGTCAAATGAAGTGTTGTCAGCGAGGAGCAGGGCGTCCAAAATCAAGTCATTAGCTCCAAAAACCAGAGAGCAGGTGGGGAGACAAGAGGAGAGTCAATGGAGGTGGAGAGATCGCGATGGGTTGAGTTGGTGTCTACATGACCAACCTCTCGTCCGTAAAGCAGCTGTTTGTTCAGTAAAATCCATAAATTAAATCAAAACATACATGCCCAAAAAACCTTTAAATACTGTTTAAAGAGAAGAGAGGGAGGAAAAGAAGTAAACATAAAAATTGTTAAATTATAAAAACAAAATTCAGTCCGAACTGAGATAAAAGGGGAAGAGGGCGAGCTGCACAACTCAAAAAACAGCCCGAGGAGGTGTGAAGCTCCTTTCTGCTTCAGGCTCATTTGTTTGTGTCTGTAGAGTTGGCGGGTGACTGAAGAGGAAGGAAGGAGGGAGGCGCCTGAAGGGGCTGCAGTTACTTTAGGCCAGCCGCTTGGGCCTCGCACATGGAGGAAGAGTTGGGTAGGGAGTGGGCGTTCAGGGGTCCAGCGGAGAGGGTGCGAGTAGGAGAGGGGCTGCATCCCATCGTGCCAGACTGGGCCATCTGCTGTTTGAGCTGAGCGATTGTGCGCTCCAGATTCTCTCGCGCCTCCCGCTCCCTGCGCAGCTCCTCCTGCAGCTCCTGCCTGTCGGCCTCCGCCCGCTCCAGCCTCTGACGCAGCTCCGACAACTGTGGGGCACACGCACACAAAGATGTGAGTCTGTGTTATGGCTACACCAGTTCAGAAAACATAGTCTGATGTTTGGCGACAATACGTCAAAAGTCATGGTCTTTCATTCTAGATGGACCCAGAATACAAGGCCCAGTACAGAATTTAGTCTCACAACCACACAAACGTACAACATCTTTACTAACTGAGAGAAACCTGAGACAGAAACAGAGTCTACCTCAGGATTAAGTCAGTTTGGAAACCTAAACACTCACACGGCTCAAAATCATTTCTATCTGACATATCTAAAGGAACCAAAAATAAGTATTAATGTGTCACATTGTTCTCTGTTGATTCAGATGTCTCCGTATGTCAGGGTGGTGACAGTGGTGTGCTCACAGCTCGTACCTGAGCAGCGTAGTGGGCCTCTTGCTGCCGCTGAGCCCCCGGCTCGCAGGCGCAGGCCTGCTGTCGGAGCTGCTCAAGACGGGTCTCCAGCTCCAGCTGTTCCTGGCGTGCCTGGCTGAGCTGCCGAACCTGCTCGCTGTGCACTGCCTCCAGCTCGCTGCGCAGCTCTCGTTGCTCGGCGCTCAGCTCCCGTAGCCTCGCCGCTTCGCCCCCGCGCAACGCCTCCAGTTCCTGGAGACACAGAGATGAAGTCAAGGAAAATAACTACAATACTAATGTGACACTGAACTGACCCCCGATTCTAACTCACTGTCCAAATTCTGACAAAAAACGCGTTTGTAACCTCTGACACGTGTTTAAACACATTTAGTGGGTGTGTGGAAGCAGCAGAGGGCAAAAAGACTCAAGTGTTTATCTACATTTAAAAATAGCAAAAAAATGCTATTTACAACCAGCATTTTCAAATGGAGGACATCTCATTTTACATTACAAATTCTCTTCAAATCCTATCAGCGGGCTTCATCATTCAGCAGAGGTAGTGAACATCACAGTAATGTAGGTCAACTCTATCTCCAGATGTGCTAACTGAAATTAAACGTGTGAGCTTTAATCACGTATTACATTAGTGAAACACCGATTTATATGGTCTGCTGACTTGTAATGTAACGAGGGGAACCCATCTGATTCCAGGGTGTTTCAGTGTAATAGAGCGAGGGTGAGAGGGGTCAGAGGAAGGCGAGCACCACCTCCACCATCAACTTCAAGGACACTTTTAATAGTCGGGAACAGTAGCGTTATCTCGGGCTCATTTATCTTGGTCTTTGTGGTTTTCGAACACTGACTCACCATTTCCAGCTGCAGCTGCTTGTGCAAGGTGGAGTTGAGCTTCTCCTGCTGCCTGCTGTACATCTGCATGATCTCCACAACAATTCTGTCCTTGTCGTCCTCCAGCCCCCCCAGCACCACTGCACCGCCGCTCGTGGCAGAGCTCATGTCCTTAGCAGCTACTTCTGTTACCGATGACAACAACGACGCAGGAGTAGGAGGAGGGGTGTGGGAGGGGATGTGGGTGGTTTTCTTGCAGCCCGGGCTGCTTGTCTCCATGGAAACTGCCTGGGTTTGGCAATCCCGCTCGGTGGCCGAGGCAGCAGTGGCACTTTGGGATTTGGCCTCCTCTGCGCCAGCAGTGATGGGAGGCGACGCATGAAGATCTGAGGAGGGAAGAAAAGGGAGGATGAAGACGGCAAAGAAAGAAAAAAAAAAAAGGAAAAAGAGGAGCTGGTTGAAAGACAGGAAGTGCGAGCCGTGCTGGTGCAAACTCCCGCCCACGATTAGTAACACCCTCACACAACCTCATAAAAGCTCGCGCTTCTTCCTCAGCGAAAGCGCACACACGGCATGGCAACAGCCGAGGAACCAAACACTCGCCCACAAATTCTCTGTGTGTTTGCCCTCAGACACTCAGAAAGGAATAAAGGGCCTTGTGTAGGAGCGCCGCACTGCTCTGAGCGAACTCCTCCTCTGTTTAAACTCTGGCTTGTTTCCTTGCTGTGGCCTCTGAGGTGTGCATCATGGGAAATAATGGGTAGGATGGTAATCTGTGGCAATATCAAGATTCAGTGCGATACAGACTCTTGGTACTTCTCATAAAGACTTTTCAAGAGAGTGAGTCACGTCATTAAGCCTCCTACCCAAGAGCACAACTAACCTAAAAATTAAACCTGACTGAGTTGGACGGTGGTCATTTTTTAAAAGATATTTTTCAAGTTTACTTAATAAGCTTAAATACATGTTCGAGCCTTCTTTCTGTATTAAAGTTTAATCTGCTACATTACACCTAAATGTCTTAGCCAAACAGCAGCGGGTAAGTGTGCTCTAAAGGAAAATGGGGACAGGCGAAAAGACGAGCGCTCTGAAATAAGAAAAGAAAAAAAGAGTTCGCAATGAGGGGGAAAAAGAAAAGGAGTGGGTGGAGGAGTCAACAGCAGACTGAGAGGGAGGCAGGGATAAGAGAAGTCAGAGAGGAAAGAGACAAGGATGGATGGGTGGAAGAGGAAGTAGGGGAACAGAAGGAGAGCCTACTCGGAGAGGATGTGGAGCTGGTTGCCAGGAGAGATGGGGAATGGAGGGAAGGCAGACAGATTGGTTGGAGAGGAGAAAGGGGAGCAGGACGTCTGAGAGATATGAGAAGAGCGGGGCAGCCTGGCAGTCAGATGTAGCGTTAATAATGGCAGACGGAAGCCGTGCCTGTGATTCATCCTCTCGTGCGCACGCAGCGCAGAGAGGAGGTCACTGCCTCCAACCTCTCTTGTTCATAGTAGTCAGAATGTGAGGGTCACTGCATGATGATGCGCATCACAGCAGGCTGTAAACCTAAGTCTGTGTTTTTAGTAAACATGTGTCAGCTCAGAGAGATGCAGGAACCCGATCTGCCTGTCATTTCTGCTTACGTTGCACGTAGACTGCTGCTGCTTGCTGTATTGATGTCAAGTATTCATAGCAGACATGCATCAGACTGTCTCTAATGTGCATACACAAGAGTATTAATTACAAATTAATTCATATTTAATGGGTAAATATCATTAGAGTTGTTGCTTCTGATTGTGTGTGGAGCCCTGAAACTGGTCCTAACGCTTAATTAACAATAATAAACACTTAATTAATATTAATACGTACAGTACTCTCTGTGATCTAATGTTTTCTGTTACATGCTGAAAATAAATAGAGCCCTAATATGTTTTTTTTTTTTTATAAACCAACATTTTTGCTGGTTTATAAAAAATATTTTTATTTTATCAAATATTATATTTGATTTACACACACTATAACATTTTTTATGAAAGCTGCATTGTTCATGTAGCTGTATACAGATTTGGGGATATTGTAAATGCATCTTAACTTCTCCTTTCAACATATATATTCATCATTATCACTATTTTACAAAATTGTAAATTATGCTGTAATTGTTTCTGTTAATAAAATAAAAAAATAGGCACACATCTGGTTTATGGGGCATTTTAGACCTTATTTAAAATGAAAGTTGAGGCTCTGTGTAAAATGTGAATAAAAACTAATCACTATCAATCTAAAATCCATATTTCATCCAGTTCGAGTTTCAAACTGAAACTGGATGGAAGCATTTTGATAATTAAATTCATGTAAATGCTCTTTAGAATCAAATTGATGTCTTTTTATTTTTCTGGGAGTGCAGAGAAAAAGCCATTATGCTAAACCAGATTTGCTCTACTAGAAATGTCCTGCTCTAGAATTTATTTATAATATCATCCAAATCATCATATTTTAAACTGCTAATCACAGGAAGAAAACCTCAGACCACAAAATTTGACATGATCTTCCGTCTGGTGTTAATGTAGCTGCACGTCTCTGCAGGTATGCAGTTAATGTTGAGCACTGTCGATCTAAAGCCTGTTATTAAAGCAGAAACCATTTTCTGCCCTTTTTCCAGTTTCCGGCTCTACAATTTAAAGTCTTTTAGTTGCATTATCATAATTACACACCATCAACAGCTGCACTTATTCTGAAGAGAAAGTCAAGCAGCAAGAGGGGAAGATTTTAGGTAGGACTGTATTTTTGTGTATCGAGTTTTGAATCAGCTCACCTGATTTGTGCCCCAGAAGTTTTCAACTATTCCATTTTAATCTAGAAACGTTGGATCAAATCTGGCAATATTTGACTTGTTATTCTCGTGGCCTCGTGTTCTGACCCGCTGATCTCAAATCACGCCTCTTGGCTCATTCTGACAATAAATCTGAAGTTATAAAAGTGGCTTTAGTCGCTTCTAATTACTTTTCCAGATATGCTCCAAGAACAACTCTATTCAAAGTTTAAATAAAAGTATTGTGTGAGTGTGTGTGTGTTTTGTCAGTTTATGTCAGCTCTGTTGCGTGCTTACTGACCCATCGGTGGCTCATCGTGGCCCAGCACTCTGCGGCTGTAGTGGTGTTTTAGCAGCGCTCCGAGCATCTCGGGGCTCATCTCCGCCTCCCTCCGCAGTGACACGTTAGGAGCCACCATCTTATCGTATGTGTACATGTAGTAACTGAGGGAAAGAAGTCCAGAGAGAAAGACGTCATTTTATAACATTTCTCATAATAAAATGTGCTGTCTTGCTAATAACGTCAATCCTGAACGCAGCGTCTGCTCTGTTGCTTTTAGTTATTCGATCATACCGTTTCATTGTCTCCGTTTTTGTGGGAAAGGTCACAAAATGTGACGCGTTATGCACAACACAGAGCAGAGGACAATAACTTATATGACCCTTTACATGACACAAAAGAATCGGAGCAAAACAACAATCCTTGTTTAGCGGCTGTTTTTTCGCTCAAAGAATCGGGTGCATCTGACAGCGGGAGCTGAAAACACAGAGTGGAATATGGATATTTCTTATCATAAGTTTACAGGATCTCAGTTTAAACAGACCTTCGGCTTATCGCAAATTTTCAGGTAGTGGTTACAACCGAGAGAGAGATACTGCCTGGAGATGCTCTGAAGCCACTACGCCAACACTTTGTATTCCTGGCTTCATGGCAGGAAAGGGAGCAGAGGAGAGGAGCTTTGAACCCCTCCCCCACCATCAGGCCCCTCCAGACAGCGCTGAGGCTGGAGCACTGAACTAGGTTAAGCCTGACAGCTCAGTGGGACACTGCGTGAAAAGCTACAGCACTACCAACCGAGCCCTTCTTCCTCTTCTCTGCTCTGCTCTGCTGAGTGGGAATCTGAGACTCGTTCACATGAAACAACTCAGAAGTGATTGAATAATGTAAGCCCATCTCGTATTAGACACGTGCACCACAAATGGATGTGTGTAGCAACCCCAATACGACTTACTGCCGTAGATGTCCCGTGTGACGTCCCACTGTAGCACGGCATTTCAGTATTACTAGTGATACAACGCAAAGCACATGCTCCATACTGGTCTGCACAAGATTTAACTGGTTTAAATGTGGAGTTGTTGCGTGATGCTGGCAGGTGACCCGGGCTATAATCCCCGTCAGTTTGTCTGGCCTGATGTCTGAGAGCTTCGTCAGAGTATGTCTACGGCAGTCACATGTAGCAACAGTATTATAAACCATCTAATTCCAGGATTTAATCTGGGTCAGATTACTGTGTTTGCTATTCAAGAGCCATATCCAAACAAAAGCTGGTGTAGCCTGAGGAGGGACAGAAGGGAAATCAAGGAGCCAGAGGAGAGGAGAGGAGAGGAGAGGAGGCACATGTGAAGAAGGGTAGAGGACAAGGAGGAAAAGGAGTAGATGAGGAATGGCAATGGCACTAAAGCAGGCTCGAAAATGAAACTAAAGTCAAACAGAAACTTAACATTTCTTCATGGTTACTTCACTACAGCAGAGGCATAAAAATATATAGAACTGCATGTGGCACAAAGATTCAACTGCAGGAATTCAGGTATTCATACCAGCTAGAATCAAGATTTAATACTCTCTTAAATACTACTGGTCTGCTTTTTCAACATCACTCAAATATAAAATAAAGCTGAAAGACAACAAAGGCAGACTAAACCAAAATAAAGGTTTAGATATTTAGTCATTTTGACGCAAAAGCACCAAATTGCATGCTCACTGTTGGCTCTCAGTGACTTAAATATGAGGAATTTGAGAGTCTTTAAGTTTGGGGTGGGTTGTTAAATAAAATGGGCAACCTGAAGAAAGTGAGAGCAAATCATCAGAGTTTAGAGAAAGTATAACTTAATTTTCTTAGATTAGCACATTGAGAACTGAGGCGCCCTTTAAGTGTGGCACGCTCAAATGTTGTATCAGACAGTTAATCAAGAAAGCCGATTAAGTGATGATCAAAAGAAAAGATTGAGACCTTCGCTCAAAGAAATGTTGACGGTCAGATAATTAATAGGCCAAAGCTAAAGGTCGTTCTTAGCTGCAAACTTCTAATTGTACATCACCGTTGATGCACTATGCAGGTAAGGTGTAGTACCTGGGATGGACCAGGGTGGGGTGTCCTGGCTCCTCCTTGATGTCCGTGAAAAGACGGTTGAACACCAGAGTGGGCGGCGATGGTTTCCCCTGTGGACAAGAAACCCACGTATGACACACAACACAACCATAATGTGTATTCAGGCAACTGTAACGTAATGGTTAAAGTCTTCTTACGGAGACATTCGAATGCGCATAAAACACACACATGCATAAACATGAATGCATGGAGAGAAGCTGCAGGGGGGGTATGGGAATGTACTGCGCTGCACACAGTGCTCTTGGAGCCATAATCTAATAAAGATAATATATGCACATATACATGTGAGATGTGGGAGAGGGATCATCCACCAGGCATCAGCTGAGACACCGTGCACGTATGTATATGTGCACGACTCAGAGGAGAAGATAATCGTGATAAAGAGCTTCTTCCCTGCATGTTAACTTGGCTGTGTGTGCAGCGGGGAGGGGGGTGAAGGGCAGAGCTTTTAACAGATGCATGATTCTATTTCCTGACAAGACGGAGGGGAGAGGCGTGCGGCTATGAATGGGTAAGCAGGGGGCGTGTCTGGGAGTGGGGGTGGGGCTGGTGACCCTGGGAGCTGACCTGTGTGTAGAGGAGGGGGAGACGAGTGGTGAAAGGTGACAAGGAGACGCGTGCATGCATACAAGGAAGGGAAACAATGACTGACCTTTCTCGCGGGATCGGCATCAGTCAGTTTGTCGTTAGCGGAGCAGAGATCCACAGACGTCCTCAGCTGGCTCTCCTCTTCCTCCCCTGCCTTCTGAAATACATGAAGAGACAGACGGGGGTTGAATTAAGAGGCAAAAAAAACACAAGTAGTGGTATAGAAAACGGAGCACAAGATAGATTTGTTATGTTCTTATGAATAAGAAGGGGGCAGAAGTGAGTGAATTACAACTGGCACGCAGTCAGAGGGGAAAGAGAGAGACAAATGGCATTTAAAAGATAAGAAAAAGAGACATCCAAGAGAGAAAATGCAAACTAATGGCTTTAAAAGTGAGCAGCAGTTAGTGAGGTATGGCCTGAGCTGGCTGTGATTCAGTGCTGTAGAGTTGGAAGGCGGCGGGGAAATGACTACATGAGAAAAGCCTATGAATAAAACACAAGAAAAAACATGACTATAGTCAACATGGCTTGTTTTTATGTGTCTCTGATTGATTCTTTGGCATACACGCAACACAGTTCCACCTCTCGCTCAGCGTACGGATGCACATTTGTGTGTCTGAATGTGACGTAGTGACCGCATCGGTTTCTTTAGCGCATGACTGTGTTTTCTGTAAATGCCGCCGCTTTTGTCTATGTGTGAATCTTTTGAGCAAATACAGGGCACGCTCAGCAAGAGGCCACAAGCTGACAGAGTTGATGCTTATCTGTGGCAGACGGGCCTCAAAACAAATGCACTTTGAACCAAACTGACAGGTAGAATTGGCACCAGAGGAACGAGAGCTTCCAGCATCACAATACAAGCTGCTAGGTAGCCCACAGCAACAGACACAGAGTGGATAAAAGAGGCAGACGGAGAGAGGAGAGGAGTTGGGACGAAAAGGAGACACTTGGGAAGAGGATAGGAGAGTGAATCCAATGAAAGTGCAAAAGCAGTGAACAGAAGAAAAGAGAAAGAAGAGATAGAGGCTGTAGAAAGCATTAATAATTGACTTAGTAGCCTTTTAAAGCCATCTATAGAAATGTATCCACACACACACAAACAGTCGAACACGGTGAGTAGTACAAACGCAAAATTTTACGAGCTGGACTCAAGGATTTTCCTCTGCACTGTATTGGTTGAAGGATGTTGTCATTATCAGACCTAAACAGCCTCTGAACAATACGAGCACATGACTGTGACAGCTCGGTATTAGCAGCTTATCATTTGTATGAGCTATAGGCCCAGCAGCAGCAGTTTAAAAAAAATAAAAATTTCAACTGAAATCAGAAATCTTCTATCAATATTTTGTCACATTTAGCCACAGATGCCTTTATAATCACTGCCCAGTATCTTTATCAGAGTATTCCAAACCCAGTTTTCAGTGAAATTAAGTATACTACCAAATTAAAAATCCAGCACCATCCTCTTCAATGTTAGGCTGCGTTTAATTGTTTTACATTACTGCAAAAGGAAAATATTTGACTTTGGATGGTGCCGACATCATTCAAGCAATTTGAAAACTCTATCCAAGGTTCTGAGAAATCTGATGGAAAATGAGGATCAAACAACTACTGAAGAAATCTGCTGTTGAAACCCTGCTTTTCTATTTGATTTGTGTTCCGCATGTAGGGTATCGTCCCTTATTTACAGGAGTATGGTTGAATAAGTATGTATATGCAAATGTCTGGAGACATATGCAGAGCCAGGGGTGTCTCTCTGTGTTTAGACAGAAGGGGGCTCGTCCGCTTGTGGATGGTGATTTTTCTTCTTCTTTTTTTTTTTCCCCTCTCTCTCTCTTCAGAAGGCAGCACTGCAGCACTGAGAGGAGGGAGGGGGGGGCGAAGGGCTCTGAGAGGGAGGGAGGGTGGGATGATGGGGCAGAGAAGAGATAGAGGGGAATAAGGAAGGAGAGTTGACAGAAACAACAAAAAAGCCTCTGCAGTGGTGTGGAGATGTGCCGGGTCTTCGTTGGCTGGATTCCCTCAAGTATAAAGGTTGTGTGTGTGTGTGTGTGTGTGTGTGTGTGTGTGTGTGCGTGTGTGTGTGTGTGTGCGTGCGCACACTAGTCCAAACCCACACCAGATCATCCAGAGCTATTTCCTCAGCTTGGGAAAGCCAAATGACTTTATTGGAGGGCGATGGTACTGGTTGGGGGTTAAGATCTGGTTTTCTGGATCAGACAGAAGTGCAAGTATGATAGGAAGAGGAAGAGATGCAGCCTGCACCCGGGTCCCCCCCCGTGTCCCCCCCGTCTCTCCCCGTAATTCCTGCTCACCTGACAGTTGACAGCTTAACGCCCACACACACCCCTGCTGATTACAACTACTGCTCTGTGTTCTCTGTTCCTTAATGAGTGTGTGCGGGTGCAAACGTTTGCACATTTCAACACAACTGTTTTCCTCTCCTATCTTCCCACCCCCACCTTAATTTATTAACATACAACCACACACGCCAGGCTACTACTCGCTTCTAATCTTCAGTAATGAAGCACCTCTCTTATCTGGGCTGCTCCTGCGACACACACGTGTAGCACACACAAACAGCCCTTAACCCCCGTACGTCTCCAGCCCTTTGTCGGGCCGAGGCTCGCCTTATGACAATGTGGATTAGCATTCCACACACTCGCTCAGCTGAACTCTGCCCTGTTGTTCCTAATCACCAGCAGTCTGCCTGCTGCCGCAGCTACACACTAGCAGCGCAGTGAAACGCACTGCTCTAGAGACACACGGCCATGTGAACTCCCACGATGACCCATTTCCAGAGCCTCAGTTCAGTCCTCCGTCCGTTAGCGCACATGACATTTCTGCAACAGACGCACGCACTAATGTAGCGGAAAGTGCTCCTTGTTTTTACTCCGGTGGTGTTAAACCCAGCATTTACTCGTGCTACTGTAGCACATATGCATGACTCTAGGTCCTGTGCATTGCCACGCACAGCTTGAGAAACAGGCAGAGAGCGTTTTAGCTTTCCTGTTTCAGCTGTGAGCGACATCTGTGCGTCCTACAGCAAAGCACGAAAATCTAACTTACACTGGAGGCTCACATTGTCCTGTGTGCTGGAATATTTTAAATAATGCAATTTCAAGCTTGTGCACTTTGCAATTCATTGAGGTTTTTTTTTTGTGTATATTTTAGAGCAAAAATGTGATTCGGCGAGGAGCACCAGATTCCATAATTGGCTGTGCTAGCAGTGCACCAGCATTATCATTCAATCTGCTGACTTCTGCTTCAGGTGACCGCTTTTAACGTCACAAAAAGTTGACAGCCATCCAATTTCTTTGTTGCAGAAGACTGCAGATGATCTAAGTGTTAACTCTCAGGCTGCTCAGCCTTGCCGATACCAAGAGGAGGCTAGTTTCTACTCTAAGTATACTCTTGGTGTGATTTATGCATTCCTCAGCTTAAGGCGAACATGCCATTGACACAGACTGACACACTGCCACACAGAGTGCAAGCAAGTCTGGGGTCAAGCTCCCCTCCTCCCCACCCAGTCACGTAGACCCTCCAGATGACTGCTGTCTCGGTGCAACAGACGCGCACACACTCAAAGTTACTCTTGGCTATAAATACACATGCCGTCTCCATACATGCATAATAAAACAAATACGCAGCTCGTCTGCCACACACGCACATACACGCATACGCTGAAGTGCTGCAATTTCCGTGGAGCAAATGTTCAATCATTTAAGATGGAAATGTGCAAATAACAAAATTAGCAAGAATTATTTCCTACAGGCTCCTTAAAATATATTTTCTCAGTTGACTTTGTTTATTATCAGAGAACGGGCAACTGACATCAGTTTAAAACTTTAAACTGCCCAGGATATAAATATACACACACACACACACACACACACACACACACACACAAAAAAAAAACACAACTAGCCTCAACAAGCCAAATAGCAAATCTTATCTAGGGCATAATAAAGAATACACAAGCCTTATTCTGACCTTTCATCCCATAACAGCAGGGCTGTGTGTTTGTGTGTATGTGTTGTTAAAATCTCCTCCGTACCCTCCAACACTAACACTGTTTGGCACAATTATACCCACATCTGTTCAAATCTTGACATCAGTGGCTTGGTGTTAAAACTGAAACAAACCCCAGGAAGGCAGCACAATCTGGAGGGTTTCCCAAAACGTGCAAGTGTCACCCACCTTTTCCCCCACCCCCTTATTCTCCACCATTGGTGTGCCTGGCATTCAGAAGGGAGACGGATAGCAGCGGGCAGCAGAGGAGGGCAAGCAGCTTTTATTTGGGTGCCTTTTTCAATCTGCCACAGACAGTGAGGGAGGAATGGAGGCTCACACGCTCTGAGGCGCTCGCTACAACAGTCAGTCACACCCTGTCTGTTTCTAGACCACATCCTGTACTGCTGCTGTCATCAACTGTGTCAAAGATCAGTTTGAAGATATACAGATACTTCCTGGTTAAAAGGTGTGAAAAGATCATACTTAAGGATGGACTGACACAAATATTCATGTCTCTTAAGTCGCTGTTTCCTCGAAGACCAAAAATAAGTTGATATACGTGGCACAGCCTTTTGCTCGCAGTGAAGAGCTAAGAGAAAATAGCGCTCGTCTTTTGGGGCTGGTTCTGGTTTTACCGGGGCCCAGTGCTCAGAGGTCCCACCTGGCTCACCACGCAGAGACACTGGAGGCTTTTATATGGAGGTCTTAATCCAATAAGCTATTTATCCATGGACTGGGAGCCACACTTTGTCTCAGCAGCCAAATCAATAAAGACCCACAGGGGAACCAGGCAGTAAAGTGGAGCAATTAAAGGAATATACTTTTCTTCTTTCTTTTTTTTTTTCCGTATAGACTCTCTGATGAACCCTTTAAAATTAGATGAGTGCACTTCATTATAGGTCTACGTGTTCAGTTGTTGACAAATTCTTTTGAGCTATAGTGAAATTGTGAAAAAAGCCACAAAAGAACATCTTCATCTATGGTGGTCTTGCTTAATGTTCATGCTATGAAGATTACTCAACTTATTTATCTTCCGCTTCAGCCTTGCACAACGAGATAAGAGGTAATAAAACACAGAAGGTCGTGGGTGAGGACAGCTCTGACAGGTGGACGGTTAGACAAACAGGTGACTGAGAGAAACAGGAAATGAAAGAAAAAAAAAAAATCGGCAGATAGCCAAGACAAATAAGGAGACAAACAGACAACATGTGACTGTCTGCCTGTCTGTGCCTTCCCCAGACACACACATCTGTTCCTCCCTTTTTCCAAATACAAAGATCAGAGCCAGACGAACACACTGATAACCATCAGCCTGTTTAGTCATGCCAGAGTCACGCACACACACACACACACACACACACACACACACACACACACACACACACACACACACACACACACGGGGCAGATAAGGACAGGTTTATTCCCAACTTGACTTGGCTTCGGGCCTCAAGTACATTTTTGCGCCACATGGGCAATAAGTCTAGACAGTCGAACATGCACAATCAACTCCAACCCCCCTCACCGCCAAAGTGTTGAGCTCTCTCCACAGCTAGAGTTCCAGTCAGCCATTTTACAATCCACACAACACAGGCTTGACAGCTACAACCGATGGGACCTGACGGAGACACAGCTCATGGGATTCCATGGCAGAAAATGAAGGCAGTTATAAAAGCGGGAGTGAAGAATCTCCCCCTAATAAAGGCACAATCTACTGTCCAGCTACTGCAGGTTTATGGCAGACAGGGGTTTAATTTAGAAACCGACATCAGTATTTCTGGAGGATCCTTCACATAAAAGACGCCTCTTTATACTCCCTCGATCAATTTTTCTATTCATCTCCCTCTCTAGCTCCTCTGTTTCTCATGTTTCACAGCCGAGTCCCAGGCGGCTTCCAGTCTACGTTCGCTGCAGTGTATGTGGAGGGTTGTAATGATGTTACCTCATGAATGGACAAATTGTCTGACTGGAATTAGGTTGGCCGCTCAGGCTAAAGTAATCCCCTAGCCCCACATCTCACACACATACACCGTCTATGACACAGAATATTTTAAAGGTAGTGACAGATAAATACTGCTGAAACTGATCAATTCTACTTTGACTTTCTGGAAAAGAAATACAAGTGAATTATGCTACAGTTAAAATCACATCGCTTTATCCAAGAGCAAATATGATTTAGCCTTTTGACAACCAGCTTGAACCAATTTCATGACTTGTTCTGGGAAATTCTATTAAAACCAATGACATCTAACCAAGGTAGGTCATTAGATTAACACAAAGCCTTACAGCCTGTTAACACCTGCATGTATTTTACAAAGTAAGTGTGTCTGACTGTGAAAGGCAGTTAAAAATCATCCATGCGATAATGAGGATACTATCTCAATATACTGCACATTTGCAGCTCGCCGTCTCCAGCAGAGCAACTCAGTGTGTGTGCTCCATTTTCCTTCGCCGGTGCCCCCCTGGAACATTAATTACTGAAGCTGCTGGGGCTCACCTATGTGAGGGAACCAGGCCATGAGACAGAGAGACACATGCACACAAAGATGCACACACATGAGTAAACAGACAGCGGCTCCATCAAAGAGCAATGTGGGAGGATGACGCAGTTTACCACAAGCAAACAAATACAGACACGAGTAGACACACTTCATGCTCCCAGGGGGGCACAAATCGACAGAGAACGAGGCCAGTGGGCCCTTGTCTTGTCTGTGGATGACTGTACTCATCATCGGAGCTTCATCTGGGCCACTGTGTGTATATGTGTGATTTACAATACCTAAAAACTGAAAGAGAAACTCTCCACAAAAACTTGCTACTATGGGATGCTGTTCGCATGCAGGTTAAAATCTGCAGGTAGGAGCGGTTATGCACACACGCTGCTGTTACCACCAAAACACAAGTCAGGCGTGTAGTTTTCTATACACGGGAACTTGGCTTACAATTCGAATGGATGAAACAACTCCATGCTCCGTGCTTAGAGACAAGAGGGGAGTGAGAGAGTTGCAGAGAGGACGAGCGTTGCTAAGCAGACTGAAAGCTGAGAGAGGCTGTCAGCGAGCCAGCAATGCACTGCTATCACTACAGAGAGAGAAAACACAAAATGGAGACACAGCCCGACCTGCTTTCTTTGCAATAAATTACACAGGATCCAATAAAATGCCTCAAAATGCAGGCTGATGTGTGCTTCAAACAGCAACTTAGTTGCTTGATGTGCTTAACAACAGCTAGCATCAATGGTCATTTACCTAACTTAATCTATCACTATATTACATGTCTTAAGTTATTTTATCTGTGCCTCTTCCTCGGGGTTTTGAAATATTTTTACTGTGAGAGTTTAAGTTTCTTTACAGGACCTTATGTAAGGTCACCCATCTACTCTTTGTTTACTTCTTCCTCAGCACAGGAACACTGTTCTGCTGTAATATGGAATACTGCAGTAAATGTCAGAGCCTGGTTTGCTGTCACTGTCTGCGATGAGGCCAGAGGGGCGCAGAGGAGGGGGAAAGAAGGAAGTCGGGGGGGGACAGACCAGCGATAAAGTCAGAGTGCAACAAAGAGAAAACTCCACCTGGCCAAAATGCCCCGCAGGGTCAAATCTATCACAGACACATGCAAGGAGAGGCAGTTAAATCCAAGCAGGCCCTGGGTTCTCTGACTGTTCTGCAGGGAGCTCAGCTCTCATTCATATTACATGCAGGAGCTTGTTTGAAGCCTTCACTGCTCCTCTCTGCACGGGCAGCTTGGCTTTGCCTTCTAGGCCCCTTGGGCTCTACTGTCTCCCTGTCGCGCACAAACACACACACACACACACAGCTACTATAATGCAAATCCATCAGCTGCCATGTCACCATCTATCATTTTCAAAGCAGTTTTCTGACAAGCAGCCACACCTACTTATAGACCATTGATCAGGGAAATCCACTCGTTACTTTTATTTCTAATCCTCCTAAATGTGCATCACAGCCATAAGGCTTTTTAACAGTAACTGCTGACATGTTCTTCTCAAATCTATTTATTTATTTAGTCATTTATTATTATTATTATTATTAGCAGTATTATTATTGTTGTTGTCTAATATACAATCATTGTAAATATTTATCATTTTTTGAGCTACTTGACTAATTCGAATTTTCCCCATTGGGGGATGAATAAAGTGTTTTTCTATTCCATTTCTTTTCTGTTCTATCACAACAAAAAACTCGAAACTTCCTATGTGACTGAAACGCTCAGAGTCACCAGACTCACACAGGGCTCATGTTAACATCTGAGGCGAGCCTAACAGCAGCCCAGGCACAGCGCAGTTGGGTTTGGTAAATCTGATTACGGTTGAGTCAGAGCTTTAAGTGAACACACCTGGGCGAAGATCAAACTGACTGAGTGCAAAACCAGGACGGTGATGAATCTTTGTCCTGGCTCCACTGTGACGCTGATGAGTGGAGAGCCGACCGCAGGACGGATAGAGCGCTGTGACTCACGCTGCAGGACAGGGCTGTCGTGGTGAGGGAAGGAAGTGGTTGGTGCTGGTTGTGATTTGTTTGTGTGACCCTTTGACTGCAGACTGTGACAGTATCCTGTGCCGCTGTTGTCATCTCTCTAATAAGAGATGTCATCAAAGTTCGGGTCAGGTTTTCGCGCATATCTAACGACGCAGGGACAAAACTCCAAGTCCAAGAGTACCTTTTGTACTTTTATGAGGAGCAGTGCTTTACTGGGTAGAAAATGACGAACACGGTTGTCTGCCAAAGCAGCTGACAGAAAAGGCAACCCTGCCAAAATTTTACATCATGAGACTGAGGGCTGAATTTCTTCCCTCCACATGAGTCACTCTTACAAAGAACTAATATGCATATGGCCTCATTTGGGATCAGGATGCGTCTCAGCCAGTTAATTTTGATGATGACAAATAAAATGTCTGGCTCTACAAAGTGCACATGTCATAGGAACTGGCTAAACTGTAGCCAGACACTAAACCACAAGGCAGTGCCACATGCTCCGAAAGATAAAATCAAGGATAAAAAGGCTCTCAAGGCCAAGTTTCCCCAGCAGCGAGGCTGTTGAACTACAAGTCGCAGCAAAATGTTAAACAGAGTCTATTTGTTAATAGACTTATCTATTATTTTGAATGTATGGATGCCAAAGTCCACCCACCAGTTTCAATATATCCAACCTAATCAGGCTTTCATAGCTGAAACATACTCAAAAGAACAACATTTTACCTATGAAAGCTGTTAATTAAATGCATCTGGAAGTCAACAACTGCAATAATTGTCTGCTGCTTAGTTTGTGCTGTAAAGAGTTAAGGGGCCACTGGGGATCCAGAGGGAAATCCAGATGCAGAAGTCTTCTATTTACAGGATCTAGACGAGTTGGTATGACCCCTTGAGGGATGAGGCAAAGAAGACGGTATGTTTGCATGCGTGCGTCTGCCTTAGGAAATATCAGCAAGATGGATAATTCCCAAGAGCAGCGTCACTGAAGGTGGGAATAACACTGAGATAAACACATCAGCATTTGGCAAAGCAGAGACAGAAAGAGACGGAGGAGCAGGCAAAGGGAAAAAAATTCCACTTGTTTCACCCATTTATGCAGTCTGCTTCCTCGTTACTAACTTTACAGTTTTGCCTTGAGCAACATCACTCTCGCCCCTGGTGAGATAAGGATTTACAGGGTATAGAAACTACCAGTGTGTTTGAAGTTAGTGGAGCAAAGGCGAGGCTGAAAAATGAAAGACTTAACATAGGCACGTAATCCAAGCTTAGCAGGTCTACAGCTTGGCAGTTTTGCTGTGCTCTCTGTTTTTGTTTGGTCTCTAGGCTTTGGGTCAAAACTGGCAACGGGTCATGGCAGCGCTTAACCTGGCTGCCACCGTGTGCTGTTGAGCATGTGTGGTCGTTTGACATAAGAACGTGGACAACTAATCTGAAATGACATAAGAAGATTTACTTCCATCTGGAAATCATGAGCCATTATCAAAAAGGCAAATAAATTACCAGCAAAATGGAGAGAAGGGATTTGTGTAATAGTGCTGCTTTCCCCCCTGATTTCCCCATGTTTGAAACATGCATAATTGATCAATGTAGTAGCTGGGTTTAATGTGCTGTGTGGTGGCCCAGTGGGAACCCGTGACATGCCTTAGATATCCTGTGCTTATCTCCTTGTCTGAGAGACTGTGGAAGAAAATATGATAAGAGGAGTTTAAGTGTCTGTATGTTGTGTATGTGGCTCTCCTATGGAAAGCACTGTCTCTGGGTTCCTCCATTTATATCTTCATTAATCACCATTCCCACAGGGAGAGTGGCACAGAATAGCCTTTCAAATGCAAACGCACTCTCTCTGCTTGCACACAACATACACAAGTTGGCAGTCTCCCACAGCCCCTTTACAGTATACCTCCCAGTACACCATGCCCCCAGCGCACACACAACCTGCTCCTCTGAATGTCTTCCAGGGAGACCAGACAGTGGACAGTTATTCTTCTCATCAACACATCCATTAAGTAATAGCAAGACTCCCCATTTTTCCAGTCTCATGCAAAACAACCTGGGGAAAGCAAGTCAGACGAGTAGCGATTCAAGCCTTTTTTCTCTTCCAACAGCCTTGTTTGGACTTGTAGCCCATTATATACCCCACTCGTTTCACTTGTTCTCACCCTCATTTTCCACTGAAGCAACAAACTGGTCTGCTACCCTGAGGGGGAGAGGCAGATAGCAGCGAACATGCAAATAGGCTGTCAGTCCAGGGCAGTTTTGAAGCCTCCAGGACATGTAGATGGGAGGGGCTTGGCCAGTGTGTTTAGTCTATGCGACTGTTGAAAGACGTGGCAGTAGCTCCTGTGTACCTAAACAGACCCCTCTCTGCTGCTTGCCTCTATGCACAGCTCACGTCACTCCCATGGCGGCACACGATCCTCGTCCTCTGCTGCTGAGGTGGGAAAAGGGTCCAACCGAGGAGACAGTAAAAACTAACAAGCTGCAACTGAGGTGGGAAACCATCACCTGCAGACCAACAGTGCATTTGTAATATGGAGACGCCATGTAGAGGATGGGCTATGAGCTGATACAAAACTAATTCAAGTGGTGGAATGAACTGTGACCGAGGCCTGTGACCATGTGACGCCTAAAACCTGAGTATCAAGATTCTTATCTGTTTAAGAGTGAGAATTAATGACTATGGCATTCCTCCAGTAAGCTGCAGTGCTATTACAGCTCTATAATACTGGCACTGGCCTGATGGTGACATACCAGAGGCCCCTCGGCACAGCCCCTCCTACTTTGTGGGGCCCCACACAGCTCTTTACAACAAGCAGCAAACACAAGCTGAGGCGTAGCTCGTTGTGCACCGTGAACATGAACACTCTCCCCAAACTACATACAGGCATCATGGACTGTAGGTTACTCTGGACCAGCGTTCAAAGGGGCAGCTGTGTATTCAGTATGAGTGACTCATTGTTCTTTGGAAAACGCACAGACGTAGAAATATGTGTATGGGTGTCTCGGGCTGGGGTGAATGTAAGCAAGGGAAATGCAAGCAAGAAGGCATGTGATTGGCCAACCAAGAGGGCTGTTACAGGATAGATTTGCAGTTCAGCTCAGGTCTCATGGAGGTTAATTTTCAACTCCAGGGATAGGAGGGCCCCAAGCCCCTAGTTACAACCTCATAGTTACAGACAGGGCCAGGGTCATGGAAGACCACCAAAGTGTAGGACAGAAACAACATCCTGACCAACTTGTAACAGCCCCAACCAAGACTTGTTTGGGTCCACTTCCTCATCTTGGCTCATCAGCTCAGCTGCATTCCCTGGAGATGACCGTACCTTTTCATGTCAGCTCTGCACAACGTCAGCTTGACTGAGGTTTAAAAGTGAGGTGAACGACAGCACAAGCAGAAGTGAGGTTCATTTGGGAGATTGGTATGCATGTCCGAACATAGACGGGAACTTGTGTAACGTTGGTTGCAGCCACTATAACTGAGTCTCCTCATTTCACTCTCCCGTTTCCTCCTTCTCTTGTCGGTTACTGTATTCAGTGTCCATGTCAACAGTGACTTGCAACATCCATCAAGGCTGGAGACCCAATCAATAGCCACTGGCCTTTCCACTTATATGCCTCACCGACGCACACAAGTGGTCTTATTACTTATGTAACGATCAACCTATCAGATCATTGGCTGCTTACTTTGTTACTGTTTGCTGATTGGGGCCTGGGAGGCTTTGACTGTACAGATAAGTTTGGGCAAAAATAAGTAGAGTCAGATTTAGAAGAAGGAGACGATGATGAGCAAAAGATTGCATTGAAAAGCCGACTGAAGTTAATAAGTCAAGACATGCGAGGGCCTAAACTTAATAGAAGAAAGCCGACTGAAGATGAACGTCCAGATAGAGGTAGTTGAAGGAGAGAAAGATACCAAATGCAGCGCCGTGAATGATTAGTATGTCTGCCAAAATCCAATTAGACACAGCCTAAGAGAATGACTGACAGACAGACAGAGCAGACAGAGCAGACAGCTCAGGGGCCAGCCAGAGAGTGCAGCTGCACTGCTCTGTGGTAATGAAGTCACTGGTTTCCAAATAGCAAATAGGGGAAGCCAGAGAGATGCAGCTGTCTGCCGTCTGTGCCGCAGCCACTGTGTCAGCCCGACCGGGGAGACAGACAGAGGAAGCCTGTTCTCTCCGTCTGACTCCGCTGACTGTGAGCCAGCACAACACTGCGAGCAAGGCTGAGGCAAATAAGCAACACATGTTCAAGATGTCGGGGATCGTGCTTGCTAAGGTTCAGAGACATACCGTAAAGTATCAGCGCATAATTCATCACTGTCAAAAACCACAGGCTGGAACAAATAGATGTTTCCTCATTGAAGAATAAAAAATAAAAAAAATAATACCGCAAAAGGTCCACATGCAAGAATGAAAACAAAAATGTTTACATAATACATCTTTAGATGCAACTTGGTACATCTGGGGATTTTTTTTTTTTTCATTTAGGTGTTTTGTAACATATTCCTTTACAAAAGTGCAAGACATGCAATAGTTTCACAAGGTGGTGGGGGTCATCATCACATCTGAATTTCTGTTAGGCTACTTGCTGTTTTCTTAGAAAACCCCCCAAAAAAACTCTAAACTGACGACACCTGATGACTCGGTCGTAACTGTAGCGGACTGTCCCAACCCCTGTGGGCAAAATGAAGTCATTGTTCGATGTGTAAAATAATTTGTATGATAAGGCATCAGCTTGTTGCTGTCTGGTAGTGGCGTCTGTCTGACAAACTCTATTTACACAGCAGGGAGCTGCAGACAGGGCAGCAGTGCCTCCAGGCACAAGGCGCCGTTTATGGAGCGCAGGTCCTGGAGTTTTTAATGCTCATTCTCAGACCAAACACTCCTAACAGGATATAGACCTAGTAGCCATCGGAGAAAGTCGGGGGGGGGGACTTCCAGAAGGCTCCCCTTGTTTGTGTCTCTTCTCTTCTGAGGTACCAGAACCCTCTGGTAAAACTGAGCTGCTTGTAAATGTACACAGTGACACTGTGTGTAAATAAGGGCTCATGGGAAAACATTTAGGGTTAGACCAACACACTGAAGTGAACCATATTTCTTAAAAGCATGTGTGACTACATAAGCTGCCTGGCTGGCCTTCTACTAACATCCACTGGGATGTGGAAAATATGAGTCACACAGCCAGTGCAGAGGAGGCGGCTGGACACAGAGAGTCTGGAGGATGTTCAGTGTGAGAGACATGTCCGTCTGCCTCACTTCCTGTTCAAACACACTTTCATTACGCAAATACACAAACAGAAAGTGGCTGTACTTGGAGGGGAACCACTGCGCTCTGACTGAGTGAAGCGGGACACTGCCGCGTAACCTTGCTCTCTAGCTACTGACCTTTCACACACTCATACATCCGCTCAGTCAGAGGGGACTGAAGTGGCATCCTCTTTTAATGCCAAAAAAAATCACCTGTTTCCTGGAGGCTTCCATGCATTTATCTTTCCAGGAATGTGACCATTAATGACTTTGTACGTCTCTGTCAACACAAGCTTATCAGTTACATACATTTTCACTAAAACACCATTTCTAATGAAGCCAAACCTCAACAAACAGCGGAACAAGCTCAAATCCTGTCACTACCAGCGAGATTAAAGAGCGAGAAAAAGAGAGTGGAAACCACCTCACGGAGACGACAGCACCTTGATTTTGTGGTGAGACACAGGCTCCAGAGAGTGTGGCAAAGACTGAGACTGAAAGACAAAGATGTGTCATACTAGCCTCCAGTCTTCTACCCATTACACAAACACACACAGCAGCGATGTCTCACACATAAAAAATACAGAGACTCATCATCCACCGTGACAGTGCGTGTGTTTTGGTGCCTCTGTGTCCTGTGGTCTGCGTCTGTTTACTCTGTTTGTGCGTTTCTGCTGTGGTATCAAAATGTCTTTGCCTCTGAGAAAGAATGTCTGCATCTTCCAGGATGCATACCTTTAAACAAGACAGAGGAAGAGGAGAAGGAAAGTTGGGAAGAGGCGGGACAGGAATGTGGTCGGGACGGCAGACGGTATTTCCGCCACATTCACACCCCGAGTTAACCAGACTGTGAAAGAGGCAAATCATTTTGCCAATCTCACATATAGAAACATTTATATTTTTTGACACCTGCAGTCTCACACACGAGTAACCACCTTGTTAGTGATGGTGACAAATAAACCGTGATAGCAAGGGCTGTAGGAAGAAAAAAAAAATCTATCTGCACTTGTGCATCCAAGTGTGAACAAACCGCACCAAACAGGCAAAAACACGACCCCATCTTTACCAAGAAAACGACACAAAAGGGCTGGTCCGCTGTGGTCAGAGGGAGGTCAGGAGACACAAACCACTTAATGCGAGGGTAAGAATCTAGAGATTCTCCATCACTGAACGCCTAACCTCTATAGACCTACTGGCCTTGTGGCTTCAATGACATACTGATGTGATTTTTTTCCTTTTTTTCACACAACAGAACAAAACAAAAAAAACAAAACCATCTTCTTTGGAGGAGCGCAGCATTCAGGGCATTGATGATGAGATGTAGCAATGCAATGAAAGCAATTTCAATTTCAGCTTTGCCTGCAGGTTAAGGTGTCTTGGAGAAAATGAATTCTCAAGCATTAGAGATTTTCTTCTTCAAAAGAAGCAGGTTTTTTTCCCCCAGGTTGCTAAGCAACTCTTCAAAGAGTTTATAAATGAATGACCAAACAGACAAAAATGTTTCATTGTGGAAAACACCAGGTTATCATTTTCTATAACTGCCATAGAAAGTGCAAAATGACAAATTCCACCTATTGAGAGCAAACTAGAAGTTACTTATTTGTTGGCTGACAGGTATTCAATTCCAGTGCTGCAGTTTCAGTCTCTTATATTGGCCTTTTGTTGAGTGGCATTCCCACTGACCTCCACCTGACCTCAGGGGACAAATGATGTACTTCCTCCTCAGCTGTGGCCAGCTGGTCTAACCTCATCTGATCAGACCTGGCCAGGCAGATTTCACCGCCTGTCCCAGGCCTCAGACAAACACTAGGTCATCGCAGACTTAAGAAAACACGAGCCATAAGGACTGAACCACGACAGAAAATGTGTCAGCTATTGAGTGTGTGGAGACCTTCAAAACACGCAAAATGGTTGAATACAGTTGTGATGGAGGAGATTGTAATGCATGCAAATGATGAAAAAACAGAAACGGTTCACACCGAAATTCACTCAGAAGTGCACTTACTTTGTCTAGTGACATCTTGAGCTGATAGTGGAACTTCTCTTTGACTTCATCCAACAGCTGCTTGAGCTTGGGCTCCTCAGGGGTCCCCTGGTACTTCCTGGCAAGCTGCAGGTAGCAGGGCCACTTGGCGGAGTCAAAGCCCCAGTGGCAGGTCCTCTTATCGGGTGACTTGTGTGAATGCATGACAAACTTCTGTGGTGAAAAGAGCAACTGGCACTCGACACACTGGATGCAGGGTGCCTCCGGCTGGGTGTAGAACTGGGGCACAAAGAGACCCTGGCACTTCCCCAGACACTGGTGCTCCACCTGGAAGCTGGCTTCGCTCTCCTTCAGAAGGCCCTGGGCCGACAGCTTACCGCTGGGGTCGGCAGACAAGGCTGCCCCGGGACGCAGCAGAGCATTGCACAGCCGCTGTGCGTCCGTCAGCGTAATGAGGCCACAGGAAGGTGCGTTGAACGGCAGAATGCCCAGCACCTTCAGGATGTGCAGCTGCTCGGCGTCGCACCGTGAGCAGTAGACGTAGAGTTCGTCGCACACGGTGTTGATCTGCTGCAGTGAGAAGTCGCGGAGCACAGAGTTGAGCACCTGGGGCAGGCAGAGCCGCTTCTCCCCCCCAACAACGAAGCAGGAGATGGACTCTCCTTCCAGCAGCGAGTGGGTGAGTTCAGTGGAGCTGTCACAGGGAACCAGCAGAGGGCCTCCTCCCAGAACAGGAGGGGAGGGTAGAGGGGGCATGCCTGCAGGGGAATGCTCGTGGCCTGTACGTGCCGAAAAGGCAGCTGGACCCCCGAGGGAGCTCTGGCTGCTGAGGGTGAACTGGGCCAGTGTGTGTTTGAGCCCAGGACTCAGGTCTAGGGCTTTAGCAGAGCCCATCACGTGCAGTTCGGCCCGGCCCTCCAAACCCATGTCAGCGTCATGGTGCAGATCCTCAGTCTGCTCCCTCTTTACCTTGGGAGTTTTTGGCAGGGAATCCAAGCTGCGCCGCTTCAGGTTGATCTCCGCCATCACTCGCTTCTTGATGGGTGCGTCCTCCATTCGCTCTCTGTACAGCCGCTTCATGTTGCCCTTGAACGAGGCCAAGTCTTTGAAAGGGGTTTTCAAACTGGTCTGGGTGCTGGCCATATCTGAGCGCAGGGTTGCTGCCGCTTTTGTCTTCTCTACGATTAAGTGCTCTTGCTGTCCTGTGTCCTTTCTCCTCCTCAAGTCTTTTTTTTTTTTAAATGACACAAATCTTCCTGTAGTTAGACACACGCATGATGAAAGGTTACCGTAGTTTATGTTCTGATCCGCTACCTGAACATGAAAAGAAACAGGAGGTTAGAGAACAAAAGAAGCAGTCTTTCTAAACTATCAACTTCAAACTATCAAACTAAACACTGTGCATTAAACAAATGTTACGGGAAAAGCCCTTAAAAGATCGTAATGTTTTATGCCGTCCTTGTTTGAGGCTGAAGAGGCCAGTGATCGTTAGCTCGGCCCACTACACCAAATGGCCATTACCATACTTCACACAAACACAAGGTTTTCCCAGCCCTTGCAGCTGAACCCACATTGGAATTTACATCCCGGTTCCCTCCAAAGGTTTTCAACTAAACACTACAGCGCCTGGTGAGAATTTTAACAAGCGAAACCAGTTGACCAGACTACTCCACCACCCTGCCCCTCTCTTATTACATTGTTAATAGAGGGCAGAAAAAGAAAAAAAGAAAAACTTTGCAAATGAAAGTCTCCTTCCCAGCAACAATGTGGTCTGCTCTCGGTCTGCTTACCCCACGCTGACCCCATCAACTCCATGAAAAACAATTGATAAAAGCGTTAACAGCAGCCCTCCCCTCCTCGGGTCTGCTCACAGCGTGACATGCAGCACTGTGGTGAGCGGTGTTTCCCCTTATTACTCTCGGGTTTTACGACCCGTAAAATAAGGTAAACAACAATAACCCTGGTGTGTCCCCAATTTCAATTGAAGGGGTAGGTAGTTCATAATGGCCACTGCTGCAATATGACACAATACAGATTTAATGCGCTTCAACTTGAATAATTTCACTGCTTGCGCTGCGGTGAAATGTTCTTTATCGAAACACCAACCTTTCGAAACAGTACAGACACACAGGCAGAGGTTATTCTACAATAGCTTCTGGAATTGCAAGCATCTGAAAAAAGCGAGTATCCCGTTGCTTTTTCTTTTTCTCCCCCCCCCCTCCCCCCCATAGAGTGAAACGCTGCTGCGGCGCAGAAACCTCCATCCAGCTCCACTCCGAAGCGGGTGGATGTTTGTTGGGCGTTTTAAGGGCAAATACCACCGTTAGGCCGACCGAGATGTAGTCTAATTTGACACAATATGAACATGGCTAATCACACCGCCGACCAATAAATGGGGGTCTACGGGGAGCCACCTTCCACCCGAGCTTGCTCGGGACTCCGGTTTGGCTGCTAAAATCCTCCAATTATATCGTTTTATTTCTGTCTGGTAGTAAAACGCCCGCAGTGCCCCTCTGAACACAACACCTATTTCTCAAAGAAACCTCACAACAACTAGGAAAGTCGTTTCTTGTTTCACCCTGCACTTCTGGTATCATTTCTTTTCTTTTTTTTTTTTTTTTGCTGCAAGGACACCGCGTATGAAGCTGCCCCTCCTCCCCCTCTTCCTCCCCGTCTGTAGCTCGCCTCCTCTGCTGGCTCGGCACTGGTATGCAGACAGTGCTGATAATGACATTCACTGTCTACACTACAGTCTGGTCTGGGAAGGCACGGCAGGTCGGGCGTTACGCACACGCCGACCTGCCGAGGGCACGGCGGGGTTTCCGACCACGGCGAGTCCGATAAACGCAGGTGTAAAATCACTTGAGATGCAACATTAAATATTCCGCATTTGAGTGTGACATTAGGAAAGCAGGGTTGTGTTTTGACTTGTCTACGACTCAGACGTGTAGTGAGTGGGTAAAAAAAAAAAGTAATTTCAGTGTAAGTCAGTAAAAGCTGGTCTTTTCGCTAGCTGCCCGGTACGAACAGCTACGACAGACTGGCTAAATTAACCCGGTGTCTACGGTAAAAAAAACAAAAAAAAACGGGAGATAGTAAAAACAGACTGACCTGGTTCGGTTCAGCACACTGACAAACATCACGATCCGCTACGGCGGACTGTGTGATAACCCCCCACTTTAGTGGGACAGGAGAACCCAGCACAGTGACCGATAAGCAGGTTAACCCAGCGGACCGAAAGCGCTAATATTACGGCAGGCTAACCCCCGATAGAAAGCGATACGGCAGGCTAAAACAGATTAGCTTCACCCCCTCCGTTGACTGCGAATAAACGCAGGAATTCAGCCGTTGAGCACAGACTGAGAACCGTTACAACCTTTCCTATTTAACGGCTCCATTTAAATTTTAAATTTAAAAAAAAAACTCCATCCCCCTTTAACGGCGAACACTTGCCTGAACGCTGTGTCGGTCGTCCTCACTCGCTCGGGGTCTTCTCAATACTGGAAAAGCCTGGCGGAGCGTCAACAAGATGCAGCTAGAGGCTCCACTACAGCGCCGTAACGTCACACTGCACACAGGCTGAGAGGCGGAGACGTCACATGGCTGACGGAAACTATGCGGGGGTGTCTCTAGTCTGTCGGTCCGCCTGTCTGCCTGTCTGTCTGGCACAGTCTGGGACAAGTGTTCCCTCCAGCTGCAGGTAAAGCTGTGAGCAGACGCGGGGGGAGACAGACACTCTGTAGGTCAGAGGAGAGATCAAAACTGGGGCACGGGGACTTTTGGAGGTCGTTAAACGGTCCGGTTCTAATACTCTTTGATACACCTTTACTTTTACGTCATTATAAGAAAATAGTGAAATCTCTTACATAGCTATTACTCCTTATCTTTTTTTTTTTTTTAACTCATTTTTATCACAGATTTAATGCGTCACAGACATATAAACACATAGATTGGACAGTTGTCTATTTTTTTTTAGTATATTCCAACACAAGAATGTTAGACAAAACTCTAAAATGTCATCTAAATATCATGTCACCACCCAAAAAAATGTAATATTGCTAAAAAATAAAAAATTAGGCTACATCTTTCATTTTTACAGGAAAATCACTGATGCAAGTGGTGTTATCAAGAGGAGGCGGGACACCTTTAACTAATACCTTAAAGGAACTAGATTTTATAACAAAGTAGCTGCTATGTGTCAGACCACGTGTCATCAGTCACATAAAAATCATTGCATTATTCATCAGACTTGTGTTCAATTTTCCCACCCCTGTGGCTATAAAAACGAATCATGGCAATGATATCCATAAGCGCTGAGCCGAGGAAGCAGCTATTGTGCTATCGCAAGATTTTGCCCAGTGAAACAGGTGGGCAAACATGTCTGTAAGACATTTGCAGCCATTCACCGAAAAAACAACAACAAAAAAGACAACTTTCCTACTGGCAAAAAAGGCCAGCTGAAAAAAGAGGATAACTGGCTCGCTTAGCAGTAGATGACATCCAGCGAGGTAAATAAAAGTGTTTCTGCCAACATTGTACCGATGAATACATTTTAGAAGACAGTACATCTCACATTTATAGTGTGTTTTTCTTTTACCAAGTAATGTTAAAGGTCAAGTATGTGGATGTAGTGACTTCTAGTGGTGAACTGAAAGGTTGCAGCTAACTAAGTGATTTTCCTTACCCCGAATTATCTTCACATCTTCATGTTTTTTCTTTACATAAAAAGCATGATCCTCAAATTCTCAGATGTGTCCCGTCAGTCTTCTCACATAAACAGCATTTAAAGTAGTCATGAATTCTCCCTTTTGAACATAACTCTTCTTCTATGTACTCTCTATGGTGGGAAACTACTGTAAAGGGTTAATTCTAAGATTATAAAACCTTAGTGATTACTAATTGAAACAACAGTTTTACTTTTCCTTTCTCATCATTTCACACTGCAACTTTAAATTAGTCTGATCTAACAATAACGCTTCTTACATTCACATAATTACACACTTATGAAACACGTAACTGTGGGAACATCTGAATGTATCTCCACTGTAAGCAAATGCATACATTTAAAGACAATTCACACATTGAGTTGCCGGTGGTCTGAAATGCGCTATATAAAAAAGGATTGATTGATTGATTGATTGATTGATTGACTTTTTTAATGACTTCGTATTTTAGATAAATTGCAAAAAATCAAAAACTGAATATTGCATTGATAAGATTAGCTTTATTATTGGAAGGACAGTCTACATTCTCAGTTTGGATTTTCTCAAGCAACAATTTCCATCACAACAAATACATTTTCACTTGTTTTTTTTTCTAACCAAAACCTTAAGACATCCCGTTCACAGTTGTGTAAAATTTGAGTCAAATTTCAAAATATTTACAGCTGTTTTCTTTTATTTGTTGGTGGTACAACCTGCGTTTTTTTTAAAGCTGCGCATGTCTGATTATTTTTGGCGCGAATCGTGTTGTTTTTTTTTTTTATTGACATGGCCTTGGCTGACATTTGCTGCATGAACTGACATGACAGTTGTTTTATCGGCTTCCCATCGAGTTCACAGAAAAACGACAGGATAAAAGCGGACAAACTCGTTGGGCAAAAGGGAGGCTTTCTCTTCCAGAGGTCCCCTCCCCCGCTCTTCATATGGAGCTGTCCTCTGCAAACGGTCAAGAGGTCACCTGGGAGGTCTATTGTGCTTTTAGGGTCAAAAGGAGTTAATATAATCTCAGTATAAAGAAGTCAGAAATAAAATTGTATTAGTCACAGATGATATATTTTCTTAGAAGGGGGGGTTAAGTGTTTTTAATGACCTCTGTACTCTTGAGTCCGCATACAGGCATTTCTAACGCCAGCTCTTCGCAGAAATGGTAATCTACGAGGGTTATCGTCCTCCGTGGACATGGGCCGGCGTTTTCTCAGCTGGAGTGCGCCCCGGCCGGCTGCCTGACCCACAGTCTGATGTCACTCGTCTGTGAGAGCAGAGAGGCTTGATAAAGCTTTGATAAACAACAGAGTGGCCGTTTCACCGCAGCCTCTCTCTGGCTCACACTCTGACAGCAAGGTCAGCAGTTGTATTATGAGAGCAGATGTGCGCACACCCTGTTCAGCCCCAGAGAACAACAAGAGGGACATTGATTTTCCTGTAATAACATCACTCTGTGTACTGCAGGGAGTAAATTAATCTCATATGTGCAATAATGGGACCTGCACTGATTGTTCATCAGGGGTTTAAAGCAAAAAGCTGAGGGATGGAGGAGGGCCGAGGTGGGGGAGTTGGGACTCGTAGACAAAGTGTGGCAGACTGGTGCATTGATAAGACTCTCCATTAGCTGAGAGTCTGTCTAACTGTTATTGGACTTAGTACTAAGTGGACCCTGGGGGAAAAAAAATCTCGTGGTCGTTTTCATACATCTTGTCTGGGATCAATGGAAAATATTGAAATGTGTCCCGAGTTGTTGAGTGAATGTATGTGTAATTTGGAGGTAATGATGCTCACTGAGGTGATGGTCTGAGGTCATACACCCTCGCCGTAGAGTCTGAGCTGTCATCAGAATATTTTCTGCTCTGTGATGAGTGTCAGCCGGTTGCATCAGGTGTTATCTTGCAGCCATGTTGATAGCATTTGTCATATTTTCAGTGTTTGTCCCCAGAAAATTTGTCATGGCAGACAGAACAATGAAAATCATGTCAAAACAGTCAGAGGTGTAAGATGAAGGTGCATCCTGGGAAACGTAAGCTGGTATCCTGATTATTACTGGGCTTTTTGTTAGTTTGTCCCTTCATGGTCACCGTGGAAACACTGTAGTGCTACATTAGACTGGGGTGGGGAGGGTAACCCTCAGTATATTTGGATTTAAATTGCTAATGTTAAAGCTGGGAATAATTACTTTGGATTTCCTGTACGTATGTTTATGATGGCTTCTTCATATGCCCTGCAATAGTTTTGAGCATCAGCTGTGTGCATCTTTAGAAAATAACCTAAGATGATACATGGAGATGACCAGTAGAGATAGCGTGGGGACAAATGTGAGCATCTATCCAACTTCCCTGGTTCAGTGGGCTCAAATACAACCTACAGTTACACAGTCCTCTCTTACTGCTGCTGTCCCGTCAACATAGCATAAATAATAACCTACTTTATCATCACCAAAATCCTCATTTACACCCTGCAAACACTGAAGTTCTGGATGGTCTGAGCTCGCTGATTGAGGATTCCCAATTGAATCCGCCGGTTACAGGCGTAGCACTCAGGCAAGGATGTGAACAATTACGCCGACAAATGGAGACGGCTGACTGCCGAGCGCGAAGTTAAAAAGTACCTATAGTCTTTGCCTAAGGCAATGAAAACATACTGGTTCTTAATTTCATGCAATTCCACTCTTAATTAAAACACATTTTTCATTGCCGTACTGCATATCCACCAGCAGATCACCCTTAATCCTCCCTCTAAAAGAACATCATGTATAACCCGAGGAGTGCTTAAAAACATCCTTACTAAACCTGAGGGTTTTTCTGAATAGAACTGCGAACATTCACGAAAACCTAAATTTCTCAGATAGAAACATGAAATGGAAAACATCTTAAAAACACTTAACACCTTACAGCAGGCTGGAAAGGAATACAGACGTCTGCACTGCATGTGGTTTCCTGAACACACAGTAACTCCTTTGACAGTCTGGTCTTATGAAAAGACGGTGTTAAAGCAAGTCCTGTCGCTTTATTAGTGCACATTATTTTTTATTCTTGTATGCTATTTCATGCTGTATACTTGCCCTGTCCTGTACCCTAATGCCAGCCATTTGGTGTGATACTTTAATGATTTAAAATGACACACCAAAGGCTAAAAATGTGTATAAATGACACACAAAAAGTGTCCAAAGTAGCATGCTATTTATACACACTGCCAAGAGATCATGATGCCTTAGACAAGACAGGTAACTACTTCATAAAGGCTGAATAATATGTCTATATTGCGTAGATTATGTTTGTGGTAATACATTCACTTGGTCCAAGACGAATTTGTTGCTGTGATAACTTTCTTTCCTTTCTCCTCTTATTCGTGGCACAGTTCAGAGCAAAATCTGTTTGATTTGTCTCACCTGCTCTGTTGAACATTACCTTCTGTTTAGCTTAGCTTTGGTTTCTCATCTTTTTCCCTAACACCACCATATACCGAACACCACCAGATCTGACCGACCTAGATAATTCAGATTCTTTTATCTAAAACGTCAGCGTTTGCTCCTACGAGTCACATTCATTCTAATGGGCTCCTTCTTCAAACTGATGTCTTATTTATCCTGTTGTCAGCTTTAGGATAGCCGTTTAACAGATTATAACTGGTGTCAGACCAGTACTCGGAATAAGTGGGCAGAGTTGGTAGTCAGAGGTGTTGGCTTCTGAGTACTAAAATGACTATAGTGATTAATATCGGCGTGCACACACATGAGTAATGAAACGTAAAAAGAACTCAGATTGAAGCCAAAACAACAAATTGCTGTGACAAAGGAGCGCAGCTGAAGGTGGACAGAGATCACAAAGGGGCTTTCCAGGGCCAACAACTTGACACACAGCCCAACGTGACCCACATTTGGAACTGTGGCTGCACCGCTTATTCTGGGTGCTTGTTTTGATATTTCTATTCAGATTTATGATCAATCTGAGTAATATTTTCTGTTCTCCCAAAGACGGTCTATGTTTTTAATAGCCGTCACTCCTTCATCACTCCGCATCTCATTCTTATACAGTGTGTTCTTTAAGTGTCTGTTAATAACATTTCTCTTATAGTTCTCCTCAACATGCCTCTGCTGTATGATTACAATGACTGGAGTAGCGTGCTCCAGTCTGCAGGAGAGGGGAAATGAGTATGCTTGATAACAGATGTTCGAGATCTCTCAATACCACAATAAAGAGCACCAGTGTGATCGGAGTGCCAAGTGGAGCACTGGCTTCACCTTAAACTGCGAGTGTGTGTTTTACTAAGGGACTGTATTTAGCACCAAGTTTAAGTCTTGTGCGGCTTAATTAATCCCTTCAGGGACAAACTAAAACGCCCAACAAGATAAGTGCAATTAGAACAGGATGTTTTCTGTTTTTTTTTTTCTCCCTCTCAGTTCCTTCTTCGTTTTACATCATTAATTAAACAAGGTTAGTCTTTCCTGTGTCTTCCACAGCCCCTGCGCCTGGGGAGGTGTACCCCTGTTCTCTGCCAGAAAGGGCACAGGAACAATGTCAAACACACCATCAAGGGAATACAGAATTATGCAAAGACATTTATCCTCGTCCTGCGTGAGGCAACGCTGCGCTCGTCTCGTGTAGTCATAGATAGTGGGAGTAATTTTCCATAAAATCTGTTTCAATCGAGACAATATACAGCGGTTTAGTGGGGCCGGGATGTGGAAAAAGCCTCACACAATGGGTTTCTATCCACCATTGTGTGAGTTATTGCAGCCCACAAATCAATCCATTTTATTATTTTTGACACATCATCATTTCCATGGCCCCTTTTTTCACCTTTTAACACTCAGCACTGTGTGAGGGCAGAGGGGGGGTGGCTACAGAGTCAGCGACCTTTTCACCCCGGGGGGACGACAAGGCCTCTCTAAAAGCCAGGCAGGAGTCATGTGACCAGCAGAGACAGGCAGCTGCAGGCCTCACAGCTCAAGCTTAACACATCCAGTTTAATTCCCTTCCCTCCAAGACGCCCATGTGGGGAAGAGCTCAGTTCTGGTCCCTGCAGTAAAACTGTTGGGTGGTAGAAACCCGCCATGTACTGCACGAGCCTGACAGTTCAACAGCAACAAAAAAATTGCCTCGTCATGTTGCAGCGAGAATCCCCGGCATAAGCATTAAATCCGCCTAAATATTGTAAGTGCAAGTAGAGAAGATACAAAAGTTAACCATGCAAACCTCAACAAACACTGGCTGGATTTCAGCGAGTCTGTACACAAGCTCATCATCTCCAGTGAGACCCGGTTACCACGGTGGTGCTCTTACTTTTACTCTTGAATTCAACACTACGGGTTCCTCTTGTTTTCAGTGAAATATCCCAACAAACATTAGATAAGTCCCAGATAAAATGAATGTGGTGGAGACGGTGCGAAAAATATGAAACACGAGAGCCTTGGTTTTGATAAACTGGGCCACTTGGTTGGCCTGAACAGTGCTGTTGTATTTTGACCAAAGCATGTCCCAGATCTCATGAAACTGAAAAAAATGAGATAATATATCTATTTGAAGTTTAAAAGATACTCATGCCCGCAGTGGATCGATACCGACTTCACCATCAGTCTCAGATGTTGCGTGCCAACACATTAAACCTCTTAAACACTGAAAGTCCAGCCACACAGTGGAGGGAAAAATCACCTTGTATACTTGTTCACCACAGATTTTACAATGTACACATCAGGATAAGGTTATTCTACTAACCCTTAAAATGTAGAATTATAATCAATCACGGGTCAGCCTAACAGACACTTATCCAGATAAAAAGGAAAGAGGCAAATGTAGGCTCTTACAATAGAAATCCGGTTTTCCTACCATAAAAGCAATTTTCTGACCATCTTTCATTGATAACTTGTGCACTTTTTCCAGGTGTTTATAGTGAGGCGAGATCGATTTAAATGAATGTTTATCACCTCAAATATTTTTAAAAAAACTTTTAGATGTTGAAGGACCAGTGAGAGACATATTTGAAGAAAAAAAAAATCTTGGTTGGCAGTCTGTGAACACAGCGTGGAGGTCAGGGACAGTCGGTGCCTCTGGGCTGGTAGACCGAGGTCGCCTTAAATCAGTAGTTGTGGAGGATCACACTCCTCTGCCTCCCTGGGAAAGTCTATGTCAGGGTGATGGAGAGAAGAGTCCAGCACACAGTCAGACCTCAGATTCAAGAAAAACAATGTGGTTTTTGTCCAGGTGTTGGAACATTGAACCAGCTTTTCTAGCCTGGGTGCCAGCCGAACTTAGCCCCGCCCATACATTTTTTGGTCGGGAAGTTCGGTCTGGCTCTGCTCAGTTGGGGAAATCTCTATGCTCGACATCGCGACAGTCGACCCAATCAGATTACCAGGGTGGGCTTCATACGATGATGGACAGATGATCAACAGGGACATTATCGACTACGTCACTAAAGAGCGCTTGGTTTGAATTCGTTTGAAACAAACATGGCTGCCGCTGGAGAGCTAGGGTGTGTAGATTCTGCCATCGAGTCTGTTCTACAGGATCTCCACATTGCATTCATTTTGAAAGATGAACAGAGGAACGCGATAAAGGCTTTTATCGATAGAAAAGATGTTTTTGCTGTCCTTCCTTCAGCTTAATCTCCGTCACATACTACGTTGCTCTGATCGGTTGTAGGTCTATCCAATTGAGCGAAGAGGCATTTTTTCTCCTGGTTCGGTTGAAACTCGCCCCATACTCAAAACTCTATCCAGTGGTATCAGACTCACATTCTGACTACAATCGTGAGTATGACGTAGTCAGGCTACAGCTTTTCACCCTCACAAGGATACTGGAGGGTACGGGAGTTTGCCAAACTGTTTTCATGCGTTTTGCCAACTTGGAGAAGGCTTGTGATTGTGTCCCCTGAGGTTTTCTGTGGGAAGGGCTTTGGGAGTATGGGTATCTGTACAGGTGGAGCGAGAGCTTGGTTCAATTTCCTGACGGAGGTCAGACTTGTTTCCGATGCATGTTGGACTCCATCTCGACTTTCAAAGAGCCTGAGGGTTTCCAGTTTTGCCAGCTTAGGACAGCATTTTGGCTCTTTGTGGATGGTGTGTTCCTGTTGGTGTCAGCAACACTGAGGAAGTTTGCAGCCTAGTGTGAAGGGATGAGAATTAGCACCTCCAAGTCTGAGGCCATGGTCCTCACTCCAGGAAAGGGAGGATTGCTCGTCACTCCAGGTTTGGGGTGAGTCGCTGCCTAAAGCGAAGGAATTTAGGTATCTTGAGGTCTTGTTCATGAGTGTGGATAGAAGAAGCAGAGAGGCCAGAAGGCGAGGCTGTCAATTTATCAATCTACAGTCCAACCCGCACATATGGTCACCTGCTGTGGGTAGAGACCAAAATAAGTTAGCTTCCTCTGAAGGGTGTCTGGGCTCACTCTTTAGGAGCGTCAGTGTCCTTCTGCATCATAAGGAGCCAATTGAGATGGTTCGGGCCAGTGTTTCAGACATGTCCCACTAGGAAAAGGATAGATTATATGTCTCAGCTGGCCTGGGAACACCTCGGTGTCCCCCATAAAGAGCTGGGATTGGAGAGCGAGGTCTGGGGATCTCTGGTCAGACTGTTGCTCCCACAGCATAGTCCCAGTTAAATGGCAGAAAATGGATGGCTGGATAAACCTCAGCAGTAAAGTAAAACTTCTTTTAATCCCAAGTTTAAAACCCAGGAACCATACAGGTCTCCCTCACACTCATTTGCATCTTTCATGACCCTGTTTGCTACGCAGTTTTTCAGTCAAACGTTATACTGCACACTTCACTCGACTTGAGAAAGCTCCGCTTGAGCCACTGAAGACGTCACATAAGCCGAGTTGTGAACGACAGACCCACACTGACACAAACACATATTACAACAAGGAGAGAAATAAAATGTTTATTTTACCATCTGTGTGTGTTTTTTTCTCTTTAAAACACTAATAATAAAGTCCTGTGGATGATAAACATCCGCAAAACACAACAAATACAAATAATAGTGTTTCCATTGGGTTCACCCAGTAACATTTTGGAATCAATGTAGTGATAATAAAAAAAAATAAATCAAAATTAAATCTGATTCAACAGAAAAGTAACAATAATGCAAAAAAACAATTGTAACAGGTGAACGTTTTCTGCTACCGACCATGAGACCCCCCCCACCCCCTAAAACTCGTTCCAAACAGGGAGACTTCATGAACCATCACTTAGTGACATTACATTCAGGGGGCGGAGAGTCAATCTTCTGGGCTTTTGTGTGCTTTAAAGCGGTTTTACAAAACACCTAATTCAGAAACTGAACTGTGGGCTGTGCGTGGTGAAATGAGACAGATAACGGTTTTAAAGCCGTATACCGGTAGGAAACCTGCACTGTGTTGTGGGTCTGGACTCCTAACTGAGCTTTTGTTTCGACAATCACTTAGTGTTTTGATTTACAACAAAAAGACATACATGGAATGGAAAAAAAAAAAAATACAAAAAAAAACAATAACAGATAAGTTCCAGAAAGGCATAGTATTGAAAATAAGAACGAAAATATGAATATATAAATTCTATGACTTAGGACAGCACATGTTCGTTATGTATACTGTACCATCTAATACGTACCAGCAAGACAGTTTTCATAAAAATGTTTTTGGTCCTTTGTGAATGTGTATTTCATGGAAGGTCCGCATGGCAACATAAGCTCCAGCGTTCAGGTACTTTGGGCTATTCTTCCAGCCCATTTCCCGGCAGCTTTTTCCATTCACAGTTTGAGAGCGTTAACCCATTATCAGTGTTACACTGTGGTTTAGGTTCCTTCATTCTGGAAGAAGGGACCCGAAGCAGACTTATTTTCCGGATGTTGAGTATTTATCTCGTTCTGTTATTCAGGCTGAACACGCAATACTTTTCATGTCTGGTACAATGTTAAATAAAATATGAGAAAAATATATCAGTTGTATCTTTTTTGAAAGGCTAGTGTTATGATTATTCTTTTTCTACAGGGAGGGGGGGGGGGGGGGGGGGGGGGGGTAGTCGAGACAAAGATGATTCCGTTGTTGTCTGACTGTGGCTTGAAGCTAAAAAGGCCTTGTCTAACGTTTGTCCTCAATAATAGTTTCTTATATATACAAATAAAATATGCATTGAAAACACCCCACTGGTTGGAAGGAGAGGATGCTCAGTCTGTCAGAGTCCTTTTTTTCTCTCCCACCCCCCACGTACAGCAACCTTGGAAGAACATTGTGGCCATGTTGGCTAACGATAGAGAGGCCCTGATGACAGAACTGATATCAGTGCAGATTTACATGATATAAAAATAATTAATAAAGAAGGAGGCTTAAGGGCAAGTGGTTATAAATGGCAGAGTGTGAGACTGGTTTTGGCAAATAAGCGTTCTACTGTGCATGTGCAGCCCCCGAACAGAAGGTTGATGTCGCTGGGTTGTCTCGTAACCATGCAGCTTGAAGACACTGAGACATCACGTAAACACGTGTGTGAGGGTGTGTGCGCGTGGGCGGTGTTCATGAGCACAGACGTCACTCCTCTCACACACACTCCTCCGCAGACATCAGCAGTGGGTTGATGTACTCGAACCCCTCAAACTCAGACTGGTCGATCTTCTTGACCACGTCACTAAAATTAACAGAAATATTTTTTTAAATAAATAGATATATATATCAGTGTCAATTATCTGAACACAACATGTAAAAATAAACAGCAGGTGAAGAAGGGGACTCACTCGTCATCAGGTGTGAGCTGGATGGGCTCGTTGGTGAACTGGGCGTCAAAGTTGTCCAGTCCGAATTCCCCTGAGATGTTGGGCTTGAACGGAGGGACCACCTGCTTCTGCTCCAGCTGAAATGACACCAAAGAAATCAGGAAGGAACACAACATCGTTTTTCTTACATTTATTCAACTTTATTGCAATTTAAAATCTCTCTTAAGAGACTGCTCTTGTCAAAAGATGCAGCGGCTCGATCAGAGCTGAAATATGCCAACAGTAAAGTCACGTTGTGCGGATAAACTACACAGACAACGATGAACACATCAGAAGATATCGACGGTAATCCGGGGTAAAACTGGGGCAAGTACATTAACATTTGCAGCCAGATGTTCCTGCCTCAAAATTTGAACTTCTTTGAATATGTTTAATGAAACCACCTGCATCAGATTCAGCTGGATCTGAAGCCGATTCCAAACAAACATTTCCCAATTCACTGCGAGTTTAAGAGACGGTTAAGTTTTGGAGGCAAAGACAGCAGCTTCTCATATATATCAGAGGGGTGTAGGATAGCGGCTTGGATGGGAGCAGAACGAGAATAGCTTTGTATATACCAGTAAACCACTGTTTGAGTCGACCGGGGGACAAAGCAGACCAGCCAACCCCAGCATACACTGTACAATGAGTGACGGTTTCATGGATTGTGATGAATCGGAGAGCTCCGTGATTTACTGGAATTAAAACATGAGCATTGCAAAGACGATGAAAGTCAATGAGAACTCTATAATCCAGCAAAGGGACATAAAAGCAGCAGCAACAAATCTCTCTTTTTTTTTTTTATTTATTTACTAGTTGCTGGCAACAAGTTGTAAGAGTTTGTATTGAGGTACTAACAGTTATAAAGCCTTGAAAGGCTGTAGTAGTTTCTTTAAATGGTAACAACACCAGTGAATATTTACAGAAAGAAAAATAAGGGGACTTCATGTTAATTTCTCACTTTACAGTCAAAGTAAACATTTTTAGATCACACAGTGTTGGTCAGACAAGAGCTGTGAAGGCATCAGTTATTAGAAACTCTGATGGTACAATCAGGAGTTAATATGAATAACAAATTGCTGCCCAAGAGGTCGAGATGAACCAGCAATGATAACCCAGCACAACACCACCACTCAGTGTTTGATCACACCACAGATGTTGTTGGTCTGGTCTATTTCAACACACGAATCCGCCTTTAAAAACACAAAGTGCGACTAAAACCTTGTACTCTGACCCACTTTCTTGCCTGTGATTACATTTATCTGAGCGTTCCGGTAACTCCATGAACCTCATCTCCACCCTGCTTGTTAGATTGCTTGTTTGGAAGCCAACAACTGCTCCCCCTGCAGACCAAAGGGCAAACTTTTGGGTTTGTGTTAGGAGAGACGGGTGGAGGAGTGTAAGCTGATCCGCCCAGACACTCTGACCGACTGCTGGGTCCCTGCTCCAGACCAAACAGGGAAAAAGAGGTCATGGTAATCCCTGCTGAGCTGCCCTGCCTGTCTGTCATCCACCAGCACATGTTGTCTGCCTTTGGAGAGGAAAAGCACCTGATCCCAGACACGTGGACCGTTTTAAAAGTACAGTCCCTCTATAAAGGCATTAAGCATTTATAGCCTATATAAAGTCCTTTGGATCTGTGCCATTTGTGCATTTCTAATCTGATGCATTAAAATAGTGAAGATTCCTTCACAACATTAAAAAAACGTTGGTTTTAAGCGTCCTAAATGTGAGGATGTGCTGCCCTTCTGCAGTTTATATCCTAATGATTTTGGGCTGTTTACTTGATTTAAAACATTCTGCAAATGTCAACGTAAACATTTACTCCCACACTGTTTTACTTTTCTAAATATTTAATTAAACGATGAAGAAAAATGATTGAATTACTTTTGAACTAAAAATATATTTTAGTTGCATTTATTTCCATTTCAACGTGCGAGTCCTGGCTCCACTGGATTGGTTTCATTTACAGTCCCAAGTGTCATAAAACTGGAATCTCGCTCACTCTTAAATGACATCTCACTCATTGCTGAAACTGAGAACAGGAAGCTTTGAAAGTATCCGAGTATTTTTAGTCATAGTTTAAATTTCACCGGTGTTCCTAAAAGTAATTCTGAGATGCCCAGAATACAGACACTTATGTTGATTTCCTGCCCTCTGCTCTACATCCATAATTACACTTGATCTGTTTTTAGATAAACAATATATACAGATCACACACAGTCACAAGCACAAGTCAAAGCAAAACACATGAAAGTAGTCAGACGTGGTTTTCGGTATCAGTAACTGAGGCTATGAACTACAGTTTAAGAGGAAGAAACATCCGTCTCTCTCTGATTACTGGAACCTCAGCGGGGAGTTCAGAGTTTCACAAGTTTCACAGTGAAGTTACAGACAGAGAGAGAGAGAGAGAGAGAGGCTGAAATTAGATTTAATCATGGCTCCTTTGTGAACACGAACCACAGTTTGACAATCCAGACATCCAGGGCTTAACATTTGAGCTCTATATGATCTGTCTCCCCTCATTTCCTTTCCATCTTTGGCTCTGTGTCTCGGTCTGTGTGTTAGTCATCCTATCTGTTGTTGTTGTCTGCTGTTTATTCCTGCCTGCCTGCTTTCAATGAGGATGCAATAACCCCCAGCTCTCACAGCGGCTACACCTGCAGGGCACGAGAGGAAGACGGTGACCCCCACCAAAGCACTTGTTTGTCCTTCTGCTGTCGGGCAGCAGTTTCTTTCTTGTTTGTTTTCCTAAAAGTTCAGTATATGGATTTATTTTGACCTATTTGGCAACTGACATGCACCGATGATGATTCCCTTCATTTGAAATTATAATGAAAACTAGGACAGAAGAGAGGAATGAAGCAAATTCAGAGAAGGAGAAGGAGACAATGAAACAGGCAGAGAGCAGAAATCAAATCACTCACCATGTCCCAGTCGACGTTTCGGAAGAACGGATGGCCCATGATGTCGGCAAAGCCTGTCTGAGGGTGGCAGCCCAGACGCTCCTTTGGATCCTGTGGGAGTGAGGGTGAGAAGAGGGTGAGAGACAGTGGGAGATGATGGCAGAGGAGAGATAACATGTCAAATACCCAGCGAGAATGAGGAGAAGGAGAGAATTTGTGAGGGCGGTGGAAAAGATGGTGGGGTTTTTAGGAAGGGAAGAGTATGGGAAAGTGAGGAGGTGTGAGAACATGTCCGTCGAGTCAAAGAAATCTGAAGCCAACTTTTAAAACCTCAGAAAAGAAAACACAAATGACATGATTCCATTAACTGGTTTGGAGTAAATAAACCAGGTTGTTGAGAGTTCACAGTGGTGGTACAGTCTAAGGGTGTGAACCTAAACTGCTGATTGATTCAATACGTTAACAGTACTCTCACTGGGATTTTTTCTTTATTACTTTTTCTGGGAAAATATTAAAAAAAAAAAAAAAGGCTGTAAGTTGTTTTAACTCTCTGAGATGTACTGATAACTTGTGTTACTGTGGTTAGCACAGCTGCCTCATGGTTGGAACCACAGCTGGGGCCTCTCAGTGGGGAGTTTGCATCTTCTCCCCGTTGCCTGTGTGTGTTTTCTGCAGGTGCTCTGGTTCCCTCCCAAAGCCCACAGATTAATTAGGTTAAATTGATGTATAACCCAATGATTGACAGGTGACCTGTCCAGTGTGTATGACAGCTGGGACAGGCTCCTGCTTCCTGTGACTCTGAAATTGATTAAGTGTGTTTGGAGAACAGTGGAGAACATCCTCTTTCTTAACTTTTAGATAAATAATCAAATGCAGAACTCCTACTCTGACAGTGTTACTACCAACATTCAGTTACAGAAGCAACAGTTTGGGCCCCGAAACACTCTGAAACAAACAAAATTTCTGGCAATGATCATTGTCGACATCGATTTTGGGGAAAAACTACAATTGAATGTTTAGTTGTCTCTGCCAGTCATTGAAGGGTTGGGGTAAGAGTTTGAGAGGGAACAGTGCCCCCAACCATCATACACAGGCTCTGATAAGGGGATCTGCTTATAACTTAAATGCATTATAATGTATTTATTATAAATAAAAAGCATAACGTCTGAGTATTGAAAATAAAACAGAAACAAAAGAATTATGCAGAACAGAAATTAGAACTGGTAATGTCTGAGGTAACAGCTTCTCGTGTTTGTTTAGTAAGAGTTTCAAGACTCACACCTAGTGTGAGTCAGCCTCGTGATTGAAAAGTTGCGACCCCATAGACATGTGGTTCTTACTCACATCCACAACTTGCTCATTATGTACGTTTTTAGAAAGAAAGACGAGATGCAACGGGCAAAATCCTGAACTGGAGGTTTAAAAACACCAGTCCTCAAATCTGTGGGGGACATCATGGATGGCTGCATCAGGAGGGAGACTGTGGAAAGGTTTTTTTTATTTTATTACTGATGAGATAACAGTCGGCCCGTCATAGGAGTTAAATGTAGGCTGTACTTTGAAGAGGCATTTCCACCTCGTCACGAGGACAAAATCTCTACAAAAAGGCAAAAACTTCTCAAACTTTTGCTAAATTGAGGTCTTTTATTTGAATTTTGCTGGTCTGATAGATCTGTTCTGGTATGTGTCAAAATGCAAAGAAAAAAAGATTGGAACCTGAAAATAAAGTGATTAAGAGGTGAGACAGAGAGAAGAAAAAGGCAAGACACCGAGAGATGGCAGCAGGAGTGATAATAACGATGTCATTCTCAGCAGGAGCCGACGTTGGATAAGACTAATATCAGCCCGTCTCGTCTTCTCTTACCTTGTTGAGGAATCCCTTGAGAACACTGGCAGCTTTGACTGACAACGAGCGGGGGATTCGGATCTGTTTTTCCAATATTACTGCAGGAAGTGAGAAAGAGAAAATGAGAGGGGGTTGCAGAAGAAGAGGGGGTTAAGTTAGATGACATGAAATGACCGAGGTTACTAACACTGCTGCAGTTTGGAGCCCACATGTCGCACATACAGCAGCCCTTTGATTATGCATCCATGGCTGTGATAATGTGATTTTAATAATAACAAGTCTGTGAATACTTTGTAAAAACACTTGGTAACAAATGGTAAGAAATACACATCTGAGAACATATTCATAAAGAAATGAGGAAACACACACACACACACGCACTTTCCCACATTTCCCTGTAACAGATGGCACACGCCTGATACTGAAAGAAGCTGTTATAAAGGTGCCAACAAAAAGGTGTCGCCTGCTTCCACACGGCTGTTTTTTTTCCTTGTCTGCAGCTACAGCGCTGAGCTGAGTGCGCGTTACCTTGGAAGAGGTAGTCTTCTGTGTTCTGGTCTGGGTTGTCGGAGCTGCCGACAATGTCGAACGGCGACCGGCCCGCCATCATCTCAAACATCAACACGCCGAGCGCCCACCAGTCCACACTGAAGCCTGAGACACACATATTGTCCGTTACAGCTTATAAATCTGACACAAAAGGTGTAAAGTAAGACCCACGATGCTTTAAAATGATCGGTGCATCCACTTTTAGAGCAATGCTTCTGCATGTTTAATGGAAATTCTTACAAAACTCTGCTTCTCATTGACTGCACAAAGCATTAAACTGGTGTCTTTTTATATTATCACACCTTTATCATCAACAAATAAACTTTAATGCTCATATTGATCATTTTAGAGCACAGAGAAGAAATGTAACAAGTAAGCTGCTACTCCAGTTAATTAAGGACAAGGCAAGCAGCTTAATACAACATTTAAAAGATTAAAATGAGAGGAGAGATGAGTTATTTGAGTTTGGGGTTGGGATATTGTATGTAGGGTGTGTTCCAGGAGTAAGAAAACAAACGGCTTTGTGTGCGAACTGCAACAGATCTTAAGTTGGGTGTAACATGAAAGTGCAGAAATCACACAGAAAGTTCATATGGCAAAAACCAACTAAACATGAAGGATGCTGGAACGTCTGAAGGATGTCCAGAAGCTGGCGGGAACAGGTTGTCTTGATCTTGACGCGTCAGAAATTCATGGTCACCGCGTCTCGTTATTCAAAGCTTCTTTTTTCTTCAAAGATAATTTTTCTCGTCAGAGTGGAAAATAGCTGAGATGAAAGCCAGAATGCCCTCAGAGAGTCATACAACTTAAGGTAAGCAGATGGCAGTGCAACTATAATTGGGCGCATTCATTTTCATGAGTGGGCGGCGAGTTAAAGGTGGCAAAGCTTGAAGTGGACGACACGTGAAGTTTCTGCATCGTGCAGCTGGATCCTGTTGAGAAGCCAGTCCTTTGTTCAACCGACCGTCACGTCCATTGCTCCATGTGTTCAGAGTAAGTGTGAATATATTTAAAAAAAAAAACAAATGATCTCAAATACCACAGACGTTCATCAGCTAAACCCCTCCCTCAGTGGAACAGAAAGGTCAGCGTGGGGAATTAAAGGGGCTGATGTTTGACTTCAGAGAACACAACAAAGCAAGCTGGGCACAACTGATCAAAGCCAAAAACACACAAAAAGGAGTCAATAAGTTATTGATCAGATTAACTGGACTGTTTTGTCTTCAAGATAAAGGATAGAACATAAAACAATGGTTCATTTTTATTTCCAATAAGGCAGTAAAATGGATTCTGTACAGTACAGCAGAGGGGATGCACAGATAACGCAGTCAACAGCTGTGTGAGCTGCTAATGAACCAAACCATCATTACTAACATTATTTAAAACCTGTTTTTTTCCGTCTGGGTGATGATAAAGTGTCTATGCTAGAATAACAGCTGTTGTTTTCCTTTGAAATAAATAAGCACAGGATTTCTAAACATCTAACATCTAAATCTAACTTTTTTTCTTTTTTTTAAACCATGGAAATTGTCGCTATGATACCACATTGGTTACCAGGGAGCTCTTTCTATTTTTATTGCATTATGTGTTTACATACTTGTACAACCAGCCCTGAGCTGGGATGCAGTAGATTGATTCATATATGTTTAGTGAGCCACATAATCACATTTTATTTTTTTAACTAATACACTCTGTACTGTGAGTTTAAAGAGGTGCTTTAAGAAACTTAAAGTTTTTTTTTTTGCAGTCTTAATTTCACAGAAATACTTTAAGCTCTTTTGTTTTTCTGTCATTTAGATGAACAGCTCACATGCAGTTCTGTACGTCTTAAAGCTGCAGTCTGCAGGATTTGTTGTTGTCATACGTAAAGTCCTACTTTTTGGCATTTTAAGAGTTTACATGATCTATCAGAACGCTTGAAGTTGAAAACGGTGACCTCCGTAGTCGCAAAATGCAAGAAATGCTTATTTTTTAACCGAAAAATAAAAAGTTATTCAACTTCCTGTCCCGCCCCATCAAAACACATGAGAACTCGTGCACGTCTACGTGCACGCCAGATGCGCGTACACGATTCCTCATTCATCAACTCACCTGTCATTTGCGATCATGGAAGACACAGTAAGTAGACTAGCCCGTAATGAAGTTCAATAGTAGATAAATAAGCGTGGGGACGAGCCTACCTTGTATCGCGCGTGCACAATCGGTGATTGACAGGCAGCAGAGCCCAGCTCGTAACCTGATTGGTTACCTTTTACCAGTCCGGTTTGCAATTTTGTAAACAAACCTGCTGGCTTTGGAGGGACCTAGCGGGACATATAGGGGACCTAGAGAACTCATTATTTTTTTTGTATTGGGGTATTTAATGTACTACTTTCAGAATCCCCGGACAGTTCCAGGCATTATGCTTGAAAAAGAGTTGCAGACTGCAGCTTTAAGTCTTGAGACACCCCTCATTTTTTTATATTACACTTCCAAGCAGCAAGATATTCTTGTAATCTTTTAAAGCGGTCTTGAGTTAGTTTAATGGTTTGTCTGATGGTCTTTCAATGTGGACATAAGGTGCTTTTTTCAGACCGTTTGTTAAAGATGGGGTCTGAGATCTTGGAAAAACGGTTCCTGTAAGCTATATTTTTGAAAATACACAACCTTGCCGCTCCCTTCAGCCCACCCCTCGAAACCACGCCTTCAAAACACATAAACGAGTCTGTGAACGCGCAGGGGTGAGGGGTGAGGGGGGCTGACGGTTGATTGGCGTGTCAGAATCCAATAGAAGTAACTCTCATCATTACTTCTATTGGTCAGACATTTCCTCTTGCTACACCCTCTACAATGGAGTAAAATATTTTGTTTTTTTTTCCAAACATTCTATTTTAGTGGGTGCAATGGGGTCGTGAGGTTTTCAGACAATATGATAAAAAATGCTCCAGAAAACATCACAGACCCCACCTTTAAGCCCCTTAATACAGACCTATGAACCACTGAAGCATAAACAGACATTGAACCAGTGCTGTCTACACACTGCAAAGAACCTATTTTAGCCCTCTTTAAAAAGGTACGTGATTTTCTCACATTCTGAAAAATGCCATAAGTAACACTCTTTGTAACAGAAAATGATTCCCAAACAGCTATCTGCCAATTGCTTACATACTAGCATGGTGTGCAGTGTGTCCTTTAAGAAGTTTTAGGAAACTCGTACAGTATCTGAAAGTGATGTCCTTAAGAAACTGGAAAGAAATCCAGCAAAGACCTGACACCTGAGAGACAGTTACACAGGAGCCTCATCAGAAATGGTCTCCGTGGAAGGGTGGCTGTCAACAAGCCATTCTTAAAGGAAGGGAAACAGGGAGAAAAGGCTGAGCTGTGCCAAATGACACAAGAAGTGGACAGAAAATCAGTGGCAACAGGTCTTATGGAGGGATGAATCCTCCCCAGAGCCCGGACCTCAACATTATTGAAGCAGGGTGTATCATCTTGAATGATACACAAAAGGCAGCCGACATCCAAAGAAGAGCTTTGGGGTGTCCTAAAGAAGCCTGGAGAACTATTCCTGAAGACTACTTGTCTACTAGAAATGAGAAGAAAGCTTGTCTTAGAGGGTTCAGGCTGTGTTGAAGAGGTGCCCATACCAAATATTGACATTCAAGCTGTTTCAAACTATTTTTGTTGAATATTTGGACTCTATTTCTTATTTTCCTGGCAATATGTTGCAAAATAAGGGCTGGTTTGTTCAGCACTGCTTTACCATCCATGATCACAAACCAACATTATGCCTCAAACTTTTTTATTTTTTAAATAGCTAATGATCGGATAGCATTTCTAGTAAGTGCCTCCATGTGTAATTCTCACCGTAATCCTCTCCTCTGAGTATTTCGGGAGCAATGTAATTGGGGGTACCACAGAAAGTGCTTGTTGTATCGCCTGGTCTCAAACCCTCCTGCAAACACAGAAAGATAATCAGCTTTAAAATCATCTCAGAGGGCGGTAAACCGACACTTCTGCAGCTCTGTAGGTGCTTTTATCCAAAGTGCACCGCGGCATCATTAGAACACACATTAATGTGTAAACCACACCTTGCACATGCCATAGTCTGTGAGTTTGATGTGTCCCTCAGAGTCCAGCAGTACGTTGTCCAGTTTCAGGTCTCTGTAGATGATTCCCCGCTCGTGGAGGTAGTTGAGCGCCAGACTGATCTCCGCTGAGTAGAATCTGAGATGAGGAGAGAACAATTAAAAACTCATCAAAATTCAAGCTGCTGCATGAAGCAATTAAATGACAAATGATTAACACTTTTTAATCAAACATGAGAAATACTGCAAAAAGAAAAGGAGAAAGCCTGTACCTGGCGTGTTCCTCTGGGAGCTTCCTTTGTCTCTGCATGTGGAACATAAGATCTCCACCGTTCACATATTCAATAACAAAGAAGAGTCTGTGGAAAGAGACAAATAATACGTCATTCTTTTAACCATCTGCAGCTGCGTAGGTGTAAAAAGCCCAAGAAAACAAGATCTGAGCATCCTGCTTTTCTACCAGCTGGGAACTTTTGGGAACTTCTGTTTTTTTTTTTAGTCATAAATGTTTAATGTCATACTGAAATCAAGTTTACTGTGGTGGGGAATTTACAAGACCCTTAACTGTAACCACACTCAGTCCCTGACCTTAACAAAGAGCTTTGTTTACCTATACGAGCGCATAATATACCTCAGCCTGAGGGTGAGGAAACACTCCCATGTGTCATATTGAAACGCTCATTTGATTCGTTTTGTTTTTTGTTTTAGGCTATGACTTCAGTGTAACAGCTTCTATTTACAGCTGTCCAAAACTTGTGGATCAAAAGACATTTTGTTACGTTTTTTTTGTGTCATTTTAAAAGAGCATTGAATCAGTGTCAACATTCTTGTAAAAAGGGGAATCCAACATTACCCATAATCCTAACTGCCTGCTGATAGCAGCTAATAATGCCTCAATCTTGGCATCCTTAAGAACAGAGGAAGACTGGGCTACAGATGTCTGCTAAGCTGCTTGATTTCCTCCACGATGTAACTTTTCTACATTCAATTTTAATTTTTTTTTTAATATCTTAAAGCAACTCATGTGCCTGACTTGACGCCATTTATCAGACTTCCTTCTGGAGCTACAAAAGCCTTTATGCAGCTTTTTCCACACATGCATCTGTAGTCCCTGAAACTTAGAAATAGGTTTAATAAAAGTGATGGAGTTCCCCATCCCAGACCTGCCAAAGTCTTGGAAATAAAACTCAAACAGGAGAAGTAGTCTCACCTGCTTTCAGTCTGGAAACAGGAGTGGAGGCCCACCAGGAAGGGGTGATTAGAGGCCTGCTCAAAGACATGCTTTTCTGTTTGGACCCAATCGATGTCCTTGAAGACAAACACACAAAGACACACCCAAATGTCAATCCGAGATCAGTCTGACGTAGTACCCTTGAACTAATAAAAGCTGAATAAGCAGAGAGTTCCATCGACAATGCAACAAAGCTTGAGATTCGCTTGTGTGGAAGGTGGCCAGCTGCAGGAGAAAAAGGGCTGAGCCAGGAGAAGCAGAAGCAGGACTCTATTGACGTCTGGATGATAATATGTCTGGACACGGATGCTACTCAAGCTGACAGGGCAGTGATGGCGGAACACCTCAGCATTGATCGAGAGGAACTTGTCAATTTGTCAATCACACTAAGTGCGTCTAATCAAGGCTAACTACTCCTGTTGCCGCTGGCTGTGATGCTACATGTGTTCCCAGAGATCAATTTCTGATGACATGATGGTTTATCTGCACCTTCTTAGAAAGACTGATGGCTTTGAAGAGGTATGTCAAGTGTTTCAGACAAGATACACAAGATGAATGTTCAACTGCATCAGACAAATGTTCATTATGCTATAAAGATCAGGTCCCATTGATCGTGTTAATTATGTTAATTACACATAAAGACAGAAAACTGATGACATCACCATTAACTAACTTCCTCAAACCACAAACGAGGGGGTTGTGGTGTTATTGTCATGCAGAACATACTCAACATGAAGAGTTTATCTTCTGAGATATTGAATTACTGATTTTCCCTCCTCACAGCTCTTTAAGTGGCTCCTCTACATTCAGCACAAGCCGTGCTCCTCGTTTCACTACTAAAAATCCTGCTGAACAAGAAATCCAAAGCTGAATTAATCGGTCAAGTGATGCATTTCTGAACTAGGAAACAGTCAATTTGACTGACTTTGAGCTATTTCAAACTTGTTTTGTATCACTACACTCACAAGACATTTGAATATGTAACTTTTTGCTTTTGGGAGACCGTGACCAGTCTTTTCCATCTGTTTTCTTCAAATAATGAAGATAATAATGGAATAACTTCTACAGAACAGATGATTATCTGTTTATATGTTATTGTAAAATATGTACTTAAACATTACAAAATTAGTTCTGCTGTAAATGTCTCTGATGGATTTAAAATAAATCTGTGTGCTGTGCTAAAGAGCGTTTTTGTGGTCTCACGCACTGCATTTAAAATCCGTTTTATTTGCACTTTTGTCTCTCAGCGGGCCAACATGAGGTTCACAAACTAACACAGGAGAGTGTAATCAGGCGGCAGTACCTCATCGTCATTGACCAGCTCCTTCTTGACGACCTTCATGGCATAGATCCGCTCCGTCTTCTTCAGCTGCACCAGCAGCACCTTGGCGTAGCTGCCTCTGCCGATGACCCGCAGCAGATCGAAGTCAGCCAGGCCCAGGCTGGAGGGCGATTTCCCCGTGTCTCTACTGTTGCGTGCCTGGGGGTGGGGGGGACAATTAAGGAAGGAGAGGGGCAGAGCGTGAAATATTATCAAGCAAACAGTAAACAGGTTAACGTGATGAGCAAAAAGTCAGCGCTGAGATAATTTCTCATGAATCATTTCACCCCATCAACGTTTTTTTTAAATACAATTTCTTCACTGAACTATTGACAGAGCAGATAATTTGGTTTGGACAGGAAAGTGATTTCCTTTGGGTGATTTTGTAGATGTGATTAAAAAACCCCTCCTTTCACCATTTTTGAGAATAAATCTTGGTAATGAGTTTCATGTCTCTATTAAAAACCATCAATGTGCCTCCATTAGGTTGGACGCTCATATTACAATTCCACTTGTCTGTAAACATGACTCATACCTTCATCATTTCCTCACCGATCTCCCCTTCTCTCCTGTAATCGGCTCTGTTGTGAACCATTTCGACTTCCGAGCCGTCCCACCTCCCCTCATCCCCAGAGTCAGACACAGAACCTATGATCCTATGTTTGCCCTCTTTTATTTCTATCGTTCATTTCAATTTATTCATCTTCAGCTCCCCAGCTTTACCCAAACTACACTAACCCCCCCCCCCCCCCCCCCCCCAAACTACAACCTGAGCCATTAATCAGCTTCTGGTGTTAAGAGCTTTGATAAAAGGTTACTTAATTAGCTCCACCAAAAGGAAATCAATACCCACAGCAATGGCAAGGTTGCCTACGTCTGCATGCTCTCCATCACACAGCCAGAGCAGATAAAAGAAAGATCATCCAAAGGCACATTAATCTGGATACTTGTTCTTTTCGCACGCATTCTCCATCTTTAAATATGTGCGCAAACATCTTCATCAAGCCAACAGGGTGACAGATTATGAGTTACATATCAAGAGCATTTAAAAAGCCTTCTTTCTCACCTCCTTCTCCTCTCCATCGTAAGTCAAGCTTTCTCTGGAGTCTTTATTCTGAGGGCCTGAAACAGAGGAAAGGGAGAGGAGACAGTGTCAGACAGACAGAAGGGGAGGCAGGAGGGAGGGGGGGGCAGGAGAGATGACAGAGAAAGGAGAGAAAATAGGTGAGAGACAGTCCCACACTTTGTTCACAACTCTGTGCGGTGCCAGATTAATTTCTCGCTGCTTAGAAGATACCCAGTTTGTTCTGAACCTTTTCTTCACAGTTCAACAAAAACACACAACTTTGCCTCTGTGATACATTTCAATGTTTCCACGACATCCCAAGTGAATAGTGAGTATCTACAGCACAAGTTTCAGTTATCAGCAGTAACTATGATCCAAAGATCTTTCACTTCAGTCATCCTTTCAACCACCTGACTTAACTCGTGTTTGGTGCCGTACGCAAACCCTCAAATACAGCTGATCAACATGTGTTGCTCAGCGTCACTTCACGCAGAGCGACTGGCCAGCGCGTCTCGTCGCCAATCAGCCGAGTACATCAGCAGTTGTGTCAGACACGCTGGACAGCGTACGGATGGGCATTATTGTGGCAGAGATTTAAAAGAGAAGCATTTGTCCTTTTCCAGGCTTTTCACTCATATCAGTCTTTTAGTTGGGATTTTGGATTTAGAGCAGTGGACTTATGAGCAGTAAAAATCTTGCTGTGGCTCTAAAGTAGTTCACACAACTTCAGTTGAACAAAAATAATAATAGGTAAAATCAATAAATACATTAAAAAAAAACAAAAAAACATTTAATCCACCATTGACTCAACTGGTGAAATGCTCCTTTATTTCTATGGATTTAGTCATCTATTTTTCCTCAAAATCAAACATGGTGGTTAGTTCTCTTTAGGTTTCCACATCAACTTAAAATAATCTGACAGACATTAATTTCCATCTAAATTTCCGCAACATGTGCTGAATCCAGTTTTTATTGTTCAAAGAGCACTATTATGCTTATGTTTGTTATCTGCTCATAAGAATTTACACAGTCTGAGAGCGTACACTGTGGGGGTTAGAGCCATAATTTCAAGGGAGAAAGATCTAAAGGTGGCGCTGATGTTTCAAAAGTCTATAATGAGCAACAGACGAATAATGGGGGCCACAGTTTGCCTCTCTGCACTTCCAGACATCAATAAATCTTTACTTGGTTCACAGAACGACTCGATTCTTATTTCTTATCAAACACTTTAAGACAAGTAATGTGTGCATGTGTGTGTTACCTTGCTGTTCAGCTGGGTCTAACTGTCTCGATGGTTGACCGGGCATTATTGGTTCCTACACAACGATATTCAGTATTAAGTATCAGCATGCAAAATAAAGTCTCCAGTATATGTACGAGTCATCGGGGATAATGATCCACTCGATGCCATCAGACTAATGAGCATGACAGTCACAGATCTCACCTGGATCATTGGTCTGCCACACTCCACTGTGGCCAATTTATGGCACTTCTTGTGCACCAGCAGTTTGCAGTTGATGCATTTGTAACCTTGTCTTCCCAGACCCCAGATTCGATCTGTACAGATGGCACAGTGGGCTCGCTGCACAGGGGGTTATATTCCAGAAAAGTTAAACACCGTACATATATTCCACAAATACAATTATTAAGTGATGTGAAATATATGAAAAACAAGCATACAAATCAACCAGACAAATGGGAAAACATCAAAACACAAAAATGAATGGATGAAGGGCTTTTTACGAAACAAATCCTGTTAGATCAAAGTCAGCATCGAGCCTCACCCTGTTAAAACGTTTGGCCTGAAAGGCGTGACCACTCGCATAGTAAAGCTTCCTCCAGCGTCGGGCACCGCGGCGATATATCGACTCTGTGGAGAGAGAACGATCCCGTTAATGCATCCAAATATTCTTAAGCATTCAAGCTTTAAGCTTAGATCTGTGAAAATTGATAAAACAGGAACCTCAATGATCTGCTGGAATATTTTCAAAGCTGCCACAATATTCAGGATATTTCAAAGTGTTCACATGACACAGATTTGCATGATTTATACAAGAAGCTTATTCATTAAACACCATCTTTCCTTTGCAAACCATGTTCAGAAATGATTCAAAAGGTTGTGGGTTTACAGTATATCTTACTCTGTAAGCCAAATGCACATGCTTCAGTTAAATTCTTTGCTTTCTAAAATCCATACTCTTATCTGCAGTAAGACAGAAATTGGATTTTTAGGCAAGTATCAATATTATTATATTTGTAGGTTGTAATCTCTGGGTTTAAGTGCCACAATCCATTAATTATAGTGGATTACTAAATTGATCTCCAAGATGTGGGTGGACATTTTTTCATCCAGTGTCTCAGTGGTATCTGTTTCCTCTTGCAAAACAAATAAACAGTACATCCAGGGTCTGGCGAAAATATTTATTTATTTTTGTAATAATCGCAAGCGGAACATGAAGCAAAAAAACAAAAACATCTGATCATTGTTCACAGTTTAAAGCCCTTTGCTTCAGTGTCTTAAATCTTAAGTAAAATGAGGTAAATCAAAAAGAGGAAAAGGTAGGACTCACTGTCTTCTCCTGGACAAGGCATACCGGGTTTCTCTGGTATACACGGAAACACTAGAAAGAAAACGAGGAGAAGAAGTCTTTAATTCATCATCATCATCATCATCTGATGAGGCAGGCTAATCTGATGGCATTCATGTGAGGATGCTGTCGGGGTACTGAGTACATTTAATTTTCTCCTGAGCCGTCGGGTGTGTGTGAGTGAATGAGAAACACTGTTAAAGTGCTCCGTAGAGCTGCTGAGGTTTAAAGGAGCTATAAAAATGAAGACGATTTAAGATTTACAACCTGTAGAAAAAAAAAAAAAAAAAAAGTGATTCATAATGAATTCCCATATAGGCGCGTTTGCGTCTTTCAGAGACGCGGGAAGGAAACAACCTTATAGTGGTCGACGAGGGGGAGACAGCCGTGGAGCAGTGTGAGTCAGAGGCGAGGCGTGGGCTACAGACAACAAGCTTGTTAACTAGCAGACCTGGCGGCCCCCTGCGGCACCGTCATATCCTCTCTTCAACACCCCCACCTCAAGTCATCCTCTGCCGTCACAGTGGCATCCTGTGCACTTCTGACCCGGCACCTTTGATTTGATTAAAGCGCTACATTAACTACAGTCCCCATCCTCACTACCCTCAGGTTAAATGCTTATACACACACAGCCTGTCAATCAAATGCAACGTACAGCTCCTCATATACGACACTTTACCCAGCGTCTGAATTAACCACAACCTCTGAATTCACGAAGTTGCACAACCATTTGTCAGCTGGAGTTAAGACGGAGAAGTAAACTCGCTCAAGGGCTCAAAGACAGACATTGACAGTGGAAGTTATGATTTTTGTACAGGTCACTGGAGCATAAACATATGTTTGATGCTGCTGTGTTGAAAGCAGTATCTCGCTGCATCACGTAGACAGAAATAGACGTCAAAGGGAGCCAAAAGCAATTAGATGGATATTTACGTTGATACAAAACGACAACTTAACATGATATCTAACTTTTAGTGGAACTAATTATGTTTTCAAATTACCCAAAGCCCTCTCAGCATTATGTCGTGTATTTCTTTTATTTCCAAAACTCTAGAGCACGATGTCACGCTTAAATGGATTATTTTGAAATTACATGCATAAACACTGGGCTGCACATGAAAGCAGAGTAATTTGATCATATTTTCTGATTCTGCTTAAACATCACAAAATTTATGTCTATAACTATATTGCTTAAAGAGTTAAGGAGAGATTTTTATTTATTATTTTTATTCTAATAAAACAATAGTAATATGGAAAAATTCATGAATTGCTGCTGCCTTTCAGTTTAAACACTGATGGAAAGACAAACTTCAACAATAGTTAATACTCAGACTTAAAACATCGTATTTTGTGGCTGTCAACTCTGATCCTGAGCCTGGGGTTTCGTATGCTGCAGCTCAGTAACAAAAACAAAAACAAAACTCTGGTGAGTGGACCAGAAGAAGCAAAACAAAAATAAAACAGACTTCTCTTAGGCTTGCTCTGGACAGAGAAACTGGACTGAATTACTTGACAGTCCACAGCGTACAAGAATATCCTGTGAACAAGATGCTGTGCAGATGTCGTTAAAAACGAGGTCTGTATGAAAAGTAGTGATGCTCACCGTGGATAATGAGCTCCGAGTCTTTGTTGAGTTCGTAGAGCCGCAGCGCTTCCTCCAACTCCAGCTGAGACGACACGGTGCAGGGGTCACCTGGTGGTGGAGGAGAGACACGATGTCATTCAGCACATTTACACAAACGCAAGAAACTACAAGAAGGCGGAAAGCAAGGACATGAAAAAAAATAACTATTTGAACTAGATTTTCCCTCTATGATGTTCATTATTTTAATCATTCAAGATAAAATACTGTATTAAATGTTTCTCCTTTTGTTTCTTTACTTTGACTGTTCAGCTTTAATCGGTTCATTTAACTGTGGTCAGATTTAGCTTATTTAGGTTCCAAAGACGAGTTGATAAATGAAGAATTAATCTCAATGACATTTTATTGTGTTGGAGTGAGCGTGTGTGGGAGACTGCAGCTAGCGATGTTGCCATGTAAGTTTACTTTTAATTGTTCATGTCGACTTGTTCAAAAGGTCACGCCGTACCTCAGATGTAATCATTATTAACGAGAAAAATCAGGCGACACTAAAGCCACAGATTCTATTCTTAGTGCCCTACCTACAGTATCTAATCACAATGACTAACCGCCAACAGTATAAATCCCACGAGAACAGAAACTGACACACGGTGCAAACTTAAAAATGCTATACTCTGCTGTAGGTTAATGTTGAACTAGTGGGAGGACGGCGACAATCGTCGAGTGAAAGGTTTGGTTTCAGGAACAAGTGTCATGTTTGCGAGTTCATTACTGGAACAGAGACACAAAAGAAACACTATACAATCTATATAAAGAAAATTAAAGGAAAGCAATGCATTGATATTGATGTCCATGTCTAAAATATTTCTATTCTTTACTTGACTTAAATAATTGTCGTTCACAATTCTCAACACACACACAAAGACATGGATTTCTCATCTTTGTTTTCAAAAACAGCAACATGTTTTCTTTATGTACACACCCTAAATTAGGTGTTTTGTATCTGTGACTGAAAGACACATCATGTCTGATGAACAGAGTCATGCATCAATACATCAGAGTGAACATTAAAAGACAATTTGTCTGCAATTTGAACATATAAAAAGTTGGTGACTCTAAAAGGATGTTAATCAGGACCATTTTCTAATATTGTGACATTGACTCTGGTTCCTATTGCACAGCTTTATGTGTGTGCGTGGTATCCATTAATGGGGCAGCAGAAGAGACAGCTAACTCCCAACAGTTTATTTAGCAAAGACCACCAGACAGTTTTTTTATTACCGACACATGCTAATGACTCCAGTGATTGTATGCGGGTAGTTTCAAGTGGGAACTGATCTACGTCTAATGAGTTTTGGCAGACTGACCTTATACTGATCTGAACGATCTGATGGCTCCATCTCTCCTACGACATTATTACTGCTGCCTGACACAATTGAAAGAGAGCGCTGTATACCTTCTGGACTGACGAGACTGAAAATCACCACGCAGTGACAGGGATGTGCTTGTGTGGGCATGCGTTTAAATTAACACTACTTTTTTGTGTCGATTTTAACACAGTGGACTGGAGCTGCTCTCTCACTGTTCGTTATATAAAAACACACTGAAATGTGCACTGAAAGGCCAACACACCTTCCTCATCGATCCACTTCATGGTGAAGAGCTGGTCGTTGTCCATGGAGCACATGTCTCTCACCTCCCCGTACAGGCCCTCATATGAGATAGATGGTTCGAAATGTGTGATCATGATGTCCCTGCATTAAAAAAAAAAAAAAAAAATGTAAAAGCCAATTATTGGAGCAATTATTACAAACAAAGTGCATGAGCTTTGGCACATGCATGCAATACGAGCTTTCATTCATGCTTAAATAAAGGTATTAAATGACAATAATAATAAAAAAAAAAACTGACATCTGTGAAGTGAGGTGAATTAAAAAAAAAAAAAAAAAAAAAAAAAAAAGAGAATTGGCAGCACTGGTGTCAAATCAACTTTGAGAAGAAGATTGAGAACCAGCACATTTTTCAGTTTTAATGTACAGAGGACAAAAGCAAAATCACAAACAGAACAAAAGTATTAATATACTTTTTGATAAGGCCTTTAAATAATCAAAACCATCGACAGGTGGCACATAAAAACACTGATGCGACATTCTGCCTGCACATCTTCGGTGGTGGCATTCAGGTGGACATCACTTTGACATGTGACACTGCCACAAACTAGAAGCAGCCCGGTCCCAGACATCCAATATTAAGACACAATAATTTTATTAGGCTGCGACTGATGATCACCTTAGTTATCATTTACAATTACATCTAACATTATCTAGTCTTAAAACTGTTGAGTCATACCAGAAACGTAAACTTTTTGCCTAGATAAGATTAAGAAAAGAGTAGAGGGTGTAATTACAAGTTAGACAAATCAAATTATGAACTGTGTGAGCAGATGGCTCGACATTTTGTAGAGAGAAAAGAGGTGAGATCTTTTTTTCATCTTATTTGAGACAGTGTCTTGCAGTCTGTCACATTTGGGTGTGCATTCATCTATACAGCATGACTGTGGGTGTGAGAAAGAGCAAAAACAAGAGCAAGAACAACTAAAAAAAAAGGGGGGGTGTCAAAAACAAAATAGAATGAATGGAAAGAGAGAATGGATGTACTCGTAAGGTGGTTGCTTCGGCGTCCTGCCCAGAAGGTAAACACCCAAACACTCTCCAAAAACTCCTCTTAATCAGTCGCCCTCTGCCGCTTTTTGTCAAACATACACACAAACTGTAGATCATAACAAAACATTCATAACATGAGGAGGATTAAATGTCACCTGATTCCAGCCCTTTGGCCCACATCTGTGTACAACCTGATGACAGAGGTGGTGCGCAGCAGCATTTACAGGCCTGCAGGCAACAAAGATCTGAGCTCAGGAGTCTGAGTGTTGGATCAGGAATAAATTGGAAGACTAAATGAGCGAAATGGTGGGAGTGGAGCAGACAGGTGGGAATAAAAAGGAGATACTGTGTAAAATCTGTACCAGCAGCCTGGAACTGGCAGCAAGGGCAAAGACCTCTTACTGTCTTTACTGCCCCCATCAAAGAAGGACTCGGTTTTTATTTCAACTTGAGAGATTTATTGCAGGATGTTAGAATCCCAAGACTTGAACCAAACAACACACTCCTCAAGGGCATCCAGTGTATGAGGGCATCATGGAGTGTTTGGGGTCAGTGTTGGATCAATCCTGACCAGGAGCAAACAAACACAAAAATATACAAAGACATTGGGCCTCATGCAAGAACATTTTCACATTTTTATTCTAAATTTCTCACTTTTTTCATACGAAGTTCTCGTACAAACACGCCACGTCACATTCAACAAACGCTCTTAACTCCGGAAAAAGTGTGTAAACGACCTGCGTAAATGATGAATGCCACCCGTGCTTATTTAGGTGCACTTATATTATAATCATACCATATTAGGCTGTGCTTCTTATCTCCTGTGCCAGTAAGTGTTGAGTCATGAGAATGGCATCAAGGCACAAAAAGAACAACTTTAGGGGAGATAGAAGTTCTGCTTCCAGAGATCCAAAAAGGAAAATCTGTCATTTTTAGCAGTGTCAGCAGTGGAATTACGGGACCTGCTAAAGCGAAGACATGGGAAGCAATTACGAGTGCTGTTAATTCCGTGTCACCTGTAGTTCATAATGTCACCGAAATAAAGAAGAAATGGCCAAATGCGCAAATTCTCTTAAATCACTCGTACGCACGATTTAAGAACAAATCTGTTCGTACGAACAGTTGTTGCATGAGGCCCATTGAGCATAAAGTGACTAGTCGACTGAAACTTACACACGTAGAATGGATAAAGTACAAGAAAACCCTGATAAAAAGAGTTTGTCCAGTGCCTACTTCTGACTTTGTCTATTTTCTCACCCTCTTCTCCCATCCTGCTGGTGTTAATCATTATCTCTGAGGGGGGAGGAAAAGACTGGCAACTACTCAGGGCCACAGTCTGATCTCATCTCCAGGACCAGCACAGCTACTTCCTCATTAAGCCCTGATAACATCAGTAGACAGAGAACACACAAACATTACACTACTGTTCACACACCCTGACTGCAGATGATCCAAAACTGCGTCTCAAAGCTGACGTGTGCATTTCGGACGTTCAATGAAAACTGTTGGTCTACGCTGTAGTTAAATGTTAGCCGCATCTCTGGTGCATAAAACAGCTTCCTCGAGAACGGAGGAACACGCTCAGCTAATGGCCATCAAAGAGCAGCGAAGTCCTTTTATTTTTTAACTGTGTTTTAGCAGGCTTTTAAATGATGTTCAGTACAATCAAACCAAGTCTCATAAGTACCTTTACTTAAAAATGCACATCTCTTTTCAGGTAACCCTTCAGGACTTGAGTGACGAGGTAACTAATATGTTACTAATTAATTAATTGTTACTAGAAACAGAAACTAAGAGCATGTGCAACATATTAAAATAACAACAAGAGCTCAGACAATTAGGCAACTAATCTACAAAGTTTAAACAATAGTATTTTCATTGTTCCAGCCTAATAATGATTAAACTGAACCTTAAAGAAATAAGAAGGTAGCTGTATGGTAAAATGCACTTTTAATTAATATATAACATAAAAATAACTGTAATTCTAAGTATGAAAAATGTACAAATATCAAACAAAAATCCATGATTTTGATTGTGTTGCAATGAGTGCATTAATGCCTTTATCACTGGGTAAACACAACATGGATAGAAAGAGGTACACCTGCTCAAATATGCTCATAACCTTTGTGTTAAATAGTTTTACGTGGCCTTGGAAAAGTAAATATGATACACTAATCGCTTGAGACAAAAGAAAGCATGCTGTGTGATTCCTTGTGGGTGACTAAGGCAGAAGGATTGTGTGTTAAGTGACTGAGAGCTTATTGCTGGTGAGGAGCAGGGAGTAGTGGCATTCCACGCAGACCTGACATTCTTCCACTCCACACCGTCCTACAGCACATCTAAATTAAAAAAGGGAGAGGGGGAGGAAAAGGAGGAGAGGAGTGCTGACCTCAGCGTTTGACGTCTTAACTGCTGTGAGAAGTACTCCGCAGCCCCATCTGCCCACCATGAAGCCATTTGTCACAGATGAGCATTCAGGCAGGAAGAAGGGTCAGGGTGCCTTTCTGGGCTTCCACGAGCACCTAGGACGATCCGTCTCTCTGTCAGCGCTGCCACGCCGGGATACGGCCCCAGCAACACCTTCGCACCACCCACACGAATCACATGCCAACACCGAAACAAAAGGACCCAGCAGAGGTTGAAGTGACCAAAACAGACTTCCAGACACTCCCGGTCTGCAGTAATGAAACACAGCTCCGCTGGTCTTAACTGCAGGATGTTGTGGTCTCCAGGCAACATGGCCCACCTGCAGTGCTAAACAGGAGGGAGCTCACTATTCAAAGCACAACAGCACCAACCATGCGAACTCCAGCTCAACCAGGGGACAAGGTCGCTCATTATGACAGACACTGTGTTACACACAATGTGCAAGATGTGTAGACATAACAATACAGCTGAGAATCTGAGCTATCCACACGAGGGAAGGTTTTTTTTCAACATTATAAGACCAAATACAGCTTCTCGGATAAAGCCCAATGAACAGAAACATTATGGAGAGTTAGAAACAGTTCTGGAGAGGAAGGATGCTGTACTGGTCCAAATAAAAGTGACAGGTGTCTTATTTTAACTAAACAGCTACATGTTCACATACTGTTTGCAAGCATCACGTGTAGCCTCCATACTGCTGGGGATATTAGTGTTTTTAGCCCCTTTATATCAAACATTTCAGAATTAATCAGCCCTAATAGTGTTTGATTAGCCTGTTTTAACCCGATGAGGTTCTCAAGGCTCTTTATGTTTTTTGCTGTCATCACACGCATTAGGAAAATCAGCTGTCACAGATTATGAGTTTAAAAACCAATCAAAAAATGCTGAACACCCCTTCCACAAGCAGCGCCTCAGCCCTCCAGTGAAAACCCAGCACTGCTGGTGAATGGTTAGCTGCGTGACTTTGTGTTTCAGCCCTCGAGGGGCATTCAGAGAAAAAGTAAAGTGCAAGAGAAGGAACAGTTCCCATATCTAAACAAAGCAAAGCATCCATGCTGATGACTGAATCTTTGAAAAGGGAAGAGAAACTCCTTTTAAAAGTGGAAAATAATTTAACTTCTCCATCAAGGTGGCACATCTCAGTTTCTTGCCAAACAACATGCCTGACAAATGAATCCTGCAGCTGATCTGACGTATGAGGAGCATTGTGTAGGCCAGGTGTTGGCAGCTCTTCAAAAGACAAAACTAAAACACATATTTGAAAGCTTAATTTGGGTTAAAGAACAGGACCACGGCTGCCTGACTGATGAAACAGAGTGAGGTGGGTGTAAAGGCTACCTATTGGTTTGTTCTACCCTGTCACAAGGTGTAATCTTAAAGCTTGGCAATATTCTCTTGTGACTGTGATACCCAGCTGCAGAGTGAACTGAAGGCCAGGGCAAAACCTTTAGCTTGCATCTCCTGAGGATTTTGAGCTGTGTTCATCATCCAGTTGTAGGAGCCACTCTCGTCTTCAATCTATTAATAGATGAGACTGGGATTTAAAACATTAACAGCAATATTGATCTGTTAAAGTGGCAGAATTTTATTACTCAGACAGATAACCTTTACAATAATGTTCCTCCCAGCTTCATTCAGAAAAAAACACAACAATGATGCAGGGAGCCACAGAAAATACTCAATACTTGCAAGTTCCTCGGGGTTGAACATTACATCACGTGGAACATCAAGTTGGAAATTCACATTAGCCTGACAAACGCTGTGGGGTAGAAATTTATAAAACTTTCAGAGAGAATTTATACCTTTTTGAGTTCATCTTCTACTTATTTATCCATTCAAAGAGAAAGAAATTTTGCACACCAATATACGTGCTTGTAAAAGCCTGAATTTTTCTATTCATCATTGCATTTTATATTACTATCATTACTCTGTATCTCAAATGGAGCACACAAAGCAGTTAGCTCATGGATTTAAAGACAAAGAAATAATGTTAGTTTCTGCTCTTCAACAATGTCTTCTTTTATAAACAGCAAATCTACTTCAACAGTGAGCCAGTGACAGACTGACGCTGCTACAAGCTGACACCAGTCTGCACGTGTTGGCACCGGCTGGCAGCAGACAGCAATTAGAAAGAATAGACTCCTAAAAGTCACTACACGGAAAAAAAAAAAATACAAGCGGAGACTTTAATACTGAGTAAAAAGAGTCAGATAAATGATTTATTTTCCTTTTTGAAGGATGCTGAATTGATGCAATAGTCAAGACAAGTTGATTTCACTGATTGGTGCACAAATCCACAAATATGGATGCTGGAGACTCCCAAGCCTTAATGTTACAAAGTGTAGGGCTCCTGTTGTAAAACAACAACACTGCAAAAAAATCCCATGTTTATTTTCCTATCTGGTGTAAAATCATATGCATGCCAGGTATAAATATAGCTATTATAGAAGCTGGACATGTAGAAGGTTTTTACTTGATTTTCTGGTTTAAAGAAATACCATAGCCATGATCAAAGAAGCTGCCTTAAAAAAAAAAAAGCTTGTGTGCACTCAGATTGTATTACAGATTGATACAGTTGGGAAACAGCAGTAATAGAAGAATAATCCAAGATGTTGATCTGGTGCGTCACCAAATCTTTTATCTGTCAGGCGTCACTTCTGTGAGGTAAAATATGAACAAATTCAAAGATACCCTGGCTTGCTGTAACTGCGACAGCTGAACATCGAGACCATTATACTGCGTTTCCTCTTTGGGAAACATAGCTGAGATTCTTTAGCAGCGTTGTCATAAATACTTAAGATGCTTTCTTCAGGGAGATGACAGCTCAGGATCAACACACATTACAGAGTTCCTAAGGTGTGTCACACAATCAGTGAAAAGTATAACAGGTCGGGCAGAGATGACTTGCACTACGTGTTTTTCAAGCCTCCAATCATTGGCTCCATCAAACAGAGACGGGTAGGGGGTTGTGTGTGTGACATAGGCACAACATTGAACCCAATCATTTCCATCACTGTTTATCATTTCTAAACTAACACAGCTACGATTCTCTGCTAGAGTGAGGGGCAATTTACTAAGTAAATCATCTCAACTCTAAGTTTTGGCATCCCAGAACACTTATAAAGGTCATGTGTTTACCATACATATAGTTTACTTTTAATAAGTGCAAAGTTATATCAGAGCTTGATTAGAATAAACCAAAGCGATGAGCAGAAAAAAAAAAACGTTTTTACGAGATGCTCAAAACTTTTAAGGTGGCAAAAATATTGAATATGTGCTACTTCTAGGACCTAACGTGTTCATTTGAAGTCCTCTTTAAAAAGATTTGTTATTGATCGTAGTTTGACTTTTAGGGGAAAGTAAGTTACTCTAATTTCAGAGATTGATCACGAGTTGAAATAACTTTAAACTCTAATTAGGGATATGATTAACTGGAAACGACCACAACACAGCACTCTAGATGCATTGTGAGATCCTAAAAAATGCAGTGAGAGAATGTTTAGTTGATTTAACCGAATACCAATGAAATGCTCTTTGTAACTGTACAATAACATCTTAAAATGACAGATTTACTGTGAACTGATGTGTAGCCCAACAACATACACATCATCACTGCAAGTCGACTTGATTTTTCACAACTTCTCTGCTGTTAAGGTATCAGACAGCGCGACCCTTCATTATATCTAACATCGACCTTTCACGGAAAAGTAATTTAAGAAAATTGTCGATGGGGAATGAATGTAAATCGATGACAACAACCCAAATCCTTATCAAACTGTGCTGGAAACAGTCAACTTAGTTAGCAACTGTTAGCTAGCTAAGCTGAAAGACTAGCGCGAAAGCTTTAATACTATGCCACAATTAACACAATTTATTTACAGTTAAAGCACTTTAACATGTAAGTGTCTTGCTGACACATTTCTGGCATTCCACATAGGGACTGGTTTTCCGCTAATAGGGCGTCTGGACAGTTTCAGCTGCCAAACTGCTCAAGATTACCGAAACCTACTGATAACCAACATTAGCCAGTCGTTAGCCGACTTAGCTAAAGCTAGCCAACAGTTTAGCAACCAACTCTAAAACTTGCACTTGGTAAACTTATTGAGAGAGTCAATTACATAGTGAGAGGCAATGTGATTTCTTACCCTTTATAATAAGCCTTCACCCGGACTTGGTGGGAATTCTCCCCGGGGTGGGACATGGTGCTGTCCCGCAACGTCGGCATCATAAGCTCCGCCGCGGACACTCACCGATACCTCCCTTCCCTCTTCGGCTCTGGACGTGAACACCGCGCCCCAAAACACTTTGTTTGTATGGTCAGTCGACAAAGCAAATAACTACCGAGGCAAAGACGGTAAAGTTTTATAACTTGGCCTTTCTTAGTCAAACAAAATTAAGAAGCAAAGTAGAGGAAAACTTGCGGGGTCCGCCAAACAACTCCCTACCGCAAAGGCCTTATGATGGACGAGACCATTGTCGGAATGCTCGAGGGAGGCCAATAAACTTAGTAACGTGATTGAAGACTATTATTATGTTAAAGTACCAACATATACATTTTCAAATATATTTGGAGCTTAAAACTAAAAATGTATATTTAGGGCAATTGACATTAAGAAAAAAAAATGTAATTTAAAAGGTATTCTGGTTGTACAAACACAAGCAGAGTTGGTACAGTCAACTAGGTGAGGGCTGCTTTCAAGTTCAAACATCATAGCTCGGAATTTGTCAAACTCTCAAGATATGTTTTCATTTCAAGTAACAAAAACAAATGTTTTTTCATTTTAAATTTGAAAAAGTGTAAAGATATTAACCCGCTGATTTGTTAAACTGAATAGGAAAAATAAGAAATTGTCATATAATCAATAGAATAAAGGAAGAAAAGTAAGTGAACAGATGTAATGATTTATTGGCGACTGAAAAAAAGGACAATTGCTTTGTATTTGCTCTAATAGATTTGGTTAGTACAATATAGTATTAGGGCACATTACCAGTTAAACAACAGCATTAAATAGAATGTGTTAAGTTTATTTAAATACATATATTTGTATATATATATTGTCTTAAGTTACTGCTTTCATTCCCCTGTCCAGTCAGCATGTATCTTTATAAGGAGAAATGACTGTACACATTTTACCGGCATTTGGTTAGAATTTCAAGAAATTAATTGGGTTCAAATTTAAAGCAGGGCTCAGTAATATGGGGTTTGTTTACCATGCAATACACACCCCAAAGCTGTAGGGGGAGCTCCGTAGAAAATAGGCAACAGTCTAGCCAGACTGTCGTAAACCCACCAGAGGCAATTTACGGTTTATTTTTCAAGACACTGGCAGAGAGTTGGAGAAGTAGAGATGCTTAACTCGAATCCGCTACTTGCCCGTCTGACCGCTGAATCGCTGGCTCTGGGTGACTCAGCGGTCAGACGGGCAAGTAGCGGTGGTTCTGCCATCACGATATCTATTACAAACTATATTACAACTCTAGAAGCTAACCGCATTCAATTTAGCCGTTGACAGCTAATGGAGAGGGGGTGTGTCTCTCAGGCTACCTGGCTCGGCTCAGAGCCCTTTACGACCTGCCGTGAAGCAGTAGTTCTCGGCATAGACATCGGCTGTGTTCGAAACCGCCTACTTTTCCTACTAGTCATACTAGTCATACTTTTTTAAGTTCCCGGATGTACACTAGATGCATACTAGATTCGCCGAAATGTTGAGTATTCATCATGAGGTTACTTGTCACACTCAAACTACCCAAGATGCAACGTAACGTGACGTTGCCTATCGCCATTTGAACGGTCAAATTCCGTTAACGGGACGAGAGCAGTCAAAACGGCATAACCGGAAGTGCGTTGCTCACTGCGGCTAGCTTTAGTAGCGCCGAATTCGTGGGAACAAACTTGTAAATAGCCGGTATTTTGTCAGATTTTCAACACCTTGAGGGTCTAAATGACTACTTTCTCGCCTGAAAATGTTTCAAATGTTGCTAAAGTTATATATTTACAGAGTTTATAGCTTAGGCGAAATTAGCTTTTCAGGCCGGCTGATTTCGGCTCGGGAGTGAAGTGCACTGTGTGTAAACGCTCTGGATGCTGTCTGATAGATGAGTATGCCGTTTTCAAGTATGTAGTATGTAGTAGGCGGTTTCGAACACAGCCATAATATGTCTATGGTTCTCGGCTCTCGTGTGTCGCGAGACTTCCAGAGCTAAACAAAGCACGCGGCGCCACAGGTAAAGTTGCAAGCGCTGTTTTGGGCTAGGGCCACCAGATGGAGATGGAAATGTCACCGTTTTCATCTGAACGGGTCAGCCAAGCAAACTGATGATTGCCAAGCAATTTTATGACCATGAAAAAGTTGCATAGCATGTCTTTAAAATAAAGGTGACTCAGAGGTTTCCGACATCACTTGAATACAGCGCGTGAGAAAATCATTTGAAGCTGAGATCAGGATGAAACTGTGGACACGTTATGATGTCATCCAAACACACAATAAAGATCTCCTGACTAGATTCAGTCTAGAGTCTGTACAGCCACATCGGATTTGGAGCTTCATTTTTATAAAACTATCATTTTGATTTTGAATCTTCCTTAACTTTTAAACAGGTTGTCTCTTTCCGGTAAAGTTCATAGATCACCTGGTCACCACACAGACACACAGAGGGGCGCAAAGCTTCCCTTTTCACTGTTATAAACGGATTTTTCTTTATAGCCATCTTTTCTTAGTGTTTCTTCAGTCACAATGAAGTAAGATATTGAAACATGTTATCGGGATAGGAAATCTTACTGGACTACAGATTTTTCAAAAAGCATTGGTTATAATAAAAGCCGGTTGAAACTACATAAAGGCACGTTGGATACGCGGGACTCTCCTCCCCGGTGCTGTGGATGGTCCTCCCACACTGCGAGCGGTGCTGTCTGAGCTTTTTTTTTTTTTCTCCCAGCCTGCTGCTGTATATCTTACCGTCAGATTTTTTTTTTTTTTTCATTTTTTCAAATCTCCATTTTAGACAAAACTGGTGCATCAATAAGACGATCATGACTGGGACAATGTGCCGGGGCATGGTCAGTTCCTGATGGCCCATTTCTACCAATACCAGGCAGGTAACGCTGACAAGAGGGGAATAATTGTGCGTGCATGAAGCGCTGCGGGGTGTCGAGCGCCAGACGGTCTGGGAAGGACGTCCAGATTTGTTAATGCATACTCTGAAGGCTTATAGACACTGGGTTTGAATAAAAAAAAAAAATTAAAAAAAGAAGATAGATGGTTATTGTTCAGGGTTTGTCGAGAATGATCTTACCTGCGTTTAATTGGACGGAACCGCCTCTGCAGCAAAAACAATCAATATTCAAACTGATCCAGGCGTGTAGACCATCTCTGTTTATTCCGTGAAAGAAATGCATGTTTGTAGGCTATGTCAGAATGTGTATAACATCATTATTCACAAGATTTAGCCAATTTTATTAAAATGATTCAAGACAGAACACCTCCAGGTTTCAAGTAGGCTACATCAACAATATTTTTCTACCCATTTAAAAAAAAAAACACCCTTCTGTGTGTTACTCACATTTAAATGAATATTACTGAGGTCATTATGTCAGTGTTTAATTATGAACGATTAAAAACATATTGTGCTTTTATTGTTCGGTTCTAACTTGTGGTGTGTGTTGGTTATCTTTGCCTCTGCATTAAAGTATCCAAGGTCAACGTGCTGTGAAAGCCCCAAAGTTTAGTTTAAAGCATTTTCTCACAAAAATGAAAAATAACCATAAATATATCGGTTAGCTTTTTGTGGGGCATTTTGATTACATTTGTTTAAATGCAAAAGGAATAAGGCTGAAGCAGAAATGAAATCCCACGAATTCTCTTTTTATTCATTCATCACGCATGAATAAATTACGTAGGCTATAATTATAAGAACTTGTGTCCACAGACAAAACAAACCAGTTGATTGAAACGGATCAGAGCAATCTTAAAGCACGCCGCAGTTGTGAATTAGAATTGTGGCCGAATCATAGCAGACGGGCTGTCGTGGGAATGTTGGAATTTGGGCAATCATTAATGCCTTTTAGACTAAAACTAGTTTATCGTGAACTCATCATTCAGAGCTGCGTTGGGCCTATGGCTACACATCTTTTTTTCCTTACTTCGTAGCTTTTTCGCACTCCGCGCTGATCCTGATCCAGATGAAGGTGGAATGTAAACCGAACCTGTTTATTATTTTGTTATGCCCACAGTCTTCTCGTTGTTGAATCTGTGTGATGCGGGAGATGGACAGGCAGAGCCCAGAAGACAAGCCGGCGGTCAGTAGTAAAACCGGAGCCGCCACATCAGCCGCAGTCACCATGACAACAGTCAGCTCCAGCAGCAGCACGTGCACGCAGTCGCCCTCTGCCTCCCTCAGCATCATCCCGCAAGACAGACAGGCCGTCCAGGTAATAGACAGTACCCTGGACCTCACCAGGGGTTGACCGAGCACTACTCCAAGTAATAGACCATTCTCACGCGTCTACACCAACTGTTTAATTTAGTCGGCAGTCCAGCTGATAGACAGTAACTTGGATTTCTCCAAGGTTTGACTCACTTGGAGAGGCAAAGAAACAGCACCTTGGTCTTCTATGGGCACCAGGGCCGGCCCAAGCCTTTATGGGGCCTTAAGCAGAATTTCATTTGGGGCCCCCCTACCATCACCTCAGCTCCAGGTGCCTCATTATTCCATAGGCTACACTGTTATGTGTGTAACGGACCCACAATCATTAGCATTATTTGTAATCATCTTACACTATACAGGTGTCATTCTTGTTTTTAACCTTAAAGGGATAGCAAACTCATAAATATGGTTTAATTAACTTCTACATAAAGAGTGATGTATAAGTATGGCTCATTAATTTAACTATTTGAAAGTAACATTAGCAGGCTGGAGACTGCATTTAAATAGTTTAAAACACGTTAAATAGTTTAATTTCTTTCAGATGTGCAATGGTGTGCAAAATGTTCAAAATCCAAATACAAAATAGAATCAAATGACATTCACATTATCTTACAGAAAAATAAAGTTGTAATCAAAATTAAATAGGCCTACTTCAATAATAAATACAACACTTAAATAATTTTGCCCAACGGTGGCAGCAGCCAACAGGAGGCATAAATTAACCTAGTATTAGTATTTTGTCAAAATTTTTTTTTTTTTTCTGGTGTAATACAATTTCGTTTAAATTATTCAATGTTATTTTAATTTCATGTATATATTTACTTTTTTATCACAACGTCTCGGTGCTCTCTGGGGCCCCCTGGTGGCGTGGGGGCCCTAAGCGACCGCGTAGTTGGCATATGCCCTGGGCCGGCTCTGATGGGCACTTACTGACTTGCTGAGAAGGTGATCCAGATAATAGATAATATCTAAACCTGTACATGTATTTTTTTATTTTCTGCTGTGTAGGGGAGTTTTACGTTTTATGTTATAAATATATATTTTTGAGGGGAAAAAAAAGAAAAAAAATAGACAAGCCTACGGAGCCTCACGTGACCTGAGGAAGGCTGACACAGGCCAAAACGTTGTCACAATAAAAGATCATCACTGCAACTCGGGAGTGTGCGGCACTTCTCTCTTTTCCTAATTGTTTTACTAGTTGCCAGCACCTCTTTTTCTGGTGTGCGTTTTGCACCTCCACTCATCAAGCCTACGGAGTTTAACATCAAAATAAAAGCATTGTAGTGTTGTGCTGCAGATGGCCGAGATGTAAAGGGCTTTTTGGGTCTATTCTATGATCCAACAGGTGATCCAGCATGCCATCCACAGACCTCAGAGCATGGCCGCTCAGTACCTTCATCAGATGTACGCAGCCCAGCAGCAGCACTTCATGCTGCAGACAGCAGCCTTGCAGCAGCACCAGCACCCATCCCATCTGCAGACGCTGGCCACCATACAGCAGGTGGGCAGGTTTCTGTGAACTGTGAGCATCATGACGAGTCCCGGAGTGGAAAAATGGAACGTGCTCTGTGTGTATTTTTATTTTTTTTTAATTAGGCTTCAGTTTGCCAAAGACAGTCACCTTCCTCATCCAGTTTGGTTCAGCCTGCAGGTGTTTCCCAAAACTCAGTAAGTGTGTGTGTCAACACCAACGTCAAGCTCAGCATATTTCTTTACATCTTTTTTTTTTTTTACAAATTCTATCATGCCACCCCAAATCCAGATCACTTTACCAGCATCTCCGGTGACAGCCCAGCTGATTGGCCGAACTCAGACATCCACGGCTGCTGCCACCACTATATCCCAGCAGGCCATGCTCCTGGGGAACAGACCTGCCAACTGTAACCAGGCTCAGATGTACCTTCGGACTCAGATGGTACAAACCTTTTCAAAATTACCTAGCTATATATTTTTTTTAAGCCCAACATAAACCTTTCTGATTTCCCACCAGCCTGAGCATCACTGTTGCTTTTCTTTTGTCAGCTGATTCTAACTCCCGCAGCCACCGTGGCTGCAGTTCAGTCAGACCTCCCCGCTGTGACCTCCTGCTCCTCTTTACCTACCTCCTCTCAGGTACTTATTTCACCAGGCAACATCATATAAACCCATGTGTGCTACAACACTGCCGTGTCAGACGCTTCAGGCAGTTACGAATTATTGTAAAATTAAAAGATAAGGGCTGAATATGTGAACTGGAGATAAGAATTTATCTATTCATTTATGTGTTTTTGATGGCTCTGCTCATTCCAAAGCCCAGAGCTTTTTTCAACTCGACGATCTGTGTTTGCATATTCAGGTGCAGAATCTGGCTCTGCGCACCCACTTGCCTGGAGCTCTCGCTACAGCCCACCGCGTCATCTTAAAGCCATCGGCCCAGTCTCAAACCCAGCCTCAAGCCGCTTCTTTGTCTAAGATGGCGATCTGTGCTCTGAAGACCAAACAGCCGACTGACACTTCAGCAGAAACAGGACCTTCAGATGTCACCCGGCTGGCTCCAGGTGAATTACTGTGTTCAAACACTGATTTAAAAGGTACTTCAGAAGTTAGAACCAGCGTTCCAGACTTTGAAACGACTGATTGTACATCTAAAAAGCCAATGACAGAATTGTTACGGTGAGAATTAAGAATAAAGCTGGCAATGGCTTTTAATTATTTTGATTTTGGCTTTTTGTTTTGTTGCTGAAACATAAATTTCACAGTTGAATTTTAATTATTCAGCTAACTTTTAGACGGAGAAGCTAAATTCAGCTGAAAGGTAACCAAGAAGGGTCCAGGTGGTGGTAAACAGAACTGTTCTGAGTTTTTTGTTTACTGTAACATCGATGCAATTAATCCTGAAAATGTACGCTTTAAAAACATGTGAAACATTTAACGCGACACATTAGCAGGACTGTTAACCCTGCTGCCACTTTCAGGTCACCTGTGAAAAAGAGAAGCTTGCTTTTGTCTTTATTGGATTTATCTTCTTCATCACCCGCTTGCAGCCTACTCCTCAGTACACACCCACACTTTAGTCAAGCAGCAGCTGTCGTGTCCACCGGGCCAGCGGCTGGCGCATCACCAGCTCATCCTCCAGCAGGCGACAGGAGCAGCCCCCAGCCACAGACAGCTCCAGCCCATCGCCCTCAAAGTAGCATCCCAAGACACCAACTCAAGCCCCCTTTCTCTTTCTGATAAAAATGTGAACACTCCCAGCACCTCTTCACAATCAAGAAGTGACCCTCCAGCCTCCTCTTCTACTTCTTCTTCTCCATCTGTCCGCAACATGTTTGCACCATCCACTCACACCTCAGTCCCAGCTGCTGCCATTCAGCCTCAGCCGCCTCCTCTGGTGGCTGCTCCGCAGCGTCGGACCTCATTCCCACAAGTCCAGAATCAGCCTCCTCCCCCTCCTCCACCTCTGGTTCTCCCCAGGCTGCCCCAGAACCCCCCTGCATCCCTCCACAGACTGTCCCTGCACTCAGTCCAGGCTTTGGCAGTTAAGTCAGGACAGGTGCTGCTCACAGAGCAGGGGCTGCCTGTGGCGGAGGCTCTGGTCCAGATGCCTTACCGGAACCTGCCGCCTCCGCAAACAGTGGCTGTTGATCTGAAAGTGCATCCAGTCAGGCACCAGGAAACTTCATTGGTGAGTCACCGCAAGTTTTTGGAAATCTTTGTGTGATTAAGTTCAGGTTTGACTGAGGTTTTGTTGTGGTGTGAATTTCAGTCGGGGCAAATATGCAAAGTGAACGGAGTGAGCTCGGAGGAGAAGATAGATTCTTCCCGCTCACAGAGAGACGGGACTCCTACTCCTCTGACTGGATCTCCTAAGAGGAGTGGTGCAGGTAAACGATAATTAAGAACTTAAAAGTAAAAAACCTTTCAAAGGTCTTCACACAAGCCACATTTGGGACTTTTTTATCGTCCCTCTTTTGCAAACAGCTCTGAGGACAAAAAGTGCCAAAACACAAAGGATAATGTAGCATTCCAGTGAGATGATGACATCACCTGTCTGTAGTTTTAATGTTGTGGTTGTTGATCTAAAAATATTGCTAAAAATAGTGTTAGATGTTTTTAAAAAAACCTAATAAAGACATTTAAAAGTATTAAAAGAAAGCCAGAAGCAGAGACATCAGAGTCCTAAACAATTGACTTCAGGGAAGAGAAGCCAATCAGAGATGTGCTGTGAAAAAAGTCTATATCATGTCATATTATTGCTATGCAGCAATGATGAATTTTGTTCAATTCAAATTAATACAATTTTACACTGGCTTTGGAATAAAATTTCCTCACAGATTAAAAAAAAAACCTTTAATACCATCATGTTCTGAATTAAAACAAAAACAGCCGAGCTATACCCATTATTAATGTTTGATTATAATAAGGATTCTTTATTCTAACTTTATAAACAGGCAGCATGAACGAGTAGCTGTTGATAACTCTGAAGTGGGTTTAAATAGTGCTGAGCAGAAGGTTTCTTTTAAGACCGCAATCCAAAACTCAACTCCATACAGAGAAACAACCTCCTGCTCTCATGTGAAGCATGTCACACTACCACAGCTGTGACACAAATAAGAAATAATGGAACTTGCTAAACGATAAAGTTTAAACGCTCTTTCACCAACAAGACAGTAAACTGCGAGACAGCCGGCGGGCTTCATTATCATCCACCACCCTCATACCAGTTTAAAAACTGTGAACCTGCAAAGCGCCTGAAACTCACAGTGAAACTAACAGGCAAGTAAAAAGTGCTGGGAGGAAAATCCATTCATTTAAAAAGAAAAAAAATGATTTATTGGTTCAACGCAGTGGCCTTTGGAAAGCGAAGTAACAACACAAAGCTACCGTTTCAGTATCCCCACAAACACAAGCATTGCTGTTTATGGTTTAACATATATGTATATACACGCAGCTCTTTATAGTCTGCACAGTATTACTATTGCTTTTTTTCTCTGTCACACCACAACGTGCTGGACATGTGGTCCAGGGATGCCAGGGGTCAAACCACCGCTCTTGCTCCTGACCTACAGCCGCCCCCTAGTAAAACATCTCATAGTGTGAGACATCATACTGTATATACATTTTTGTAACTAAAGGTGAGCCTGCACAGCATCAGGAAACAGTCTAGCAAAGTAAGGCGGAGTTATTGCAGTTCAAAAGGTAATCGTGCTTCACTTTAATGTTTTCATTCTGCAGGAGTGATGGATGCGTCCTCCGTCACTTCCAATCAGTCGGTGATCAGGTCACCCCAGGTTGAGGAGCCATCCCAGCCCACCGTGAGCAGCAGCAGCAACCTTCCCCCTTCACCTCCCCCTCCTCTGCCTCCTCCCATCCTCCCAGCTGCAGCAAGAGGCCCCAGCCAGCCCCCTTCTGCCCCAGCCAGCCTCCCAGGAAGCCCTGACAGGACAACACACGTCCTCACACACCTTGTAGAGGGATTCGTCATCCGAGAGGGCCTGGAGCCTTTCCCGGTATGTTTCCGGTGTCGCCATTTCTGCGCCACATTTGGAAATATGTTTAATTGAATACACACTCATGCTAATGGAGAAAATCTTGATTCGGCTGAGATATTTGACGTGTTCTTCAAGTGGCAGCAGCCTCACTAGGTGGATTCTGAGTGTGGACGACAGGTTGAGTGTCGTGTTGCTGACTACATGCACACAGTAGACACAGCAGATTAGCATTTGGTCTCAGTGTTGTTTTCTCGACCAATCCAGTATAACTTCCACCCTGCCTTTGTCTCACTAATTGCATACCAAAGATTTTACATTTTGTAAAATATCATGGGATGCAGGTGGGTCCAACTTCACTGTTAGAAGACCAACAGGCCTCGCTTCCTGAATCCCAGGAGATACAGACCAATGGGGAAGCTGCAGAGGACAGTCCCCTGGATGCTGACCAGTCAGATTCAACAGACTCGGAGATGGAAAATGATGGCCCTGCAGCAGATGGTGAGGACTGTTTCTGCTTCTGGGGTGTGTGTGTGTGCTCATGTGAGAGGCTAACAGCTGGTTCTCTGCAGTTGCAGAGCTCAGGGAGAGTGTGGCGGGTGTGCTGAGGTGCGAGTACTGTGGCGGCAGAGGTTACGCTCACACATTTCTGCGCTCCAAACGCTTCTGCTCCATGACATGTGTCCGAAGGTAAATAAATCACTCGCACACAAAGACGTGGTAAAGACGTTTCTGGTTTTTCAGAATAAACAGAATATTACACGTTGAGCTTCAGTGTTGTTCGCTCAAATAGTCTCAGTCCAGTGATTTAAAAAAACGTGCACAGAAACCAGCCGCTACAATAAATGCAGGAAGCTGTGATGATGACTGTATCATAGTTAGTGTCATATAGCTACATTATGAATGAATTATGCTTAATTCAAAAGTAATGTTAACATCCTCCAATTTTCCTTTTAATTTGTTTTATTTTTAGTTACTATTGTTTCTGTTATCATGGCCAAACACATTCACAATAGCAATATTTTTCTTTCCTTTATCAGTAAAGGCAAATTGGAAAATATTGCTGTTTACTATAACTGTATATATGTATATATAGATTACACTTCTACAAAAACATACATTTGCAATAAGTAATGCTTTGGATTTATCAACTAAGATCTAATCCTGATGACATCATAACTGTGATATCAACAAGATATTGATATTTCATGCTTCTGAATTTTTATCACAACATACCTTTTGTAGTTCACTGATATGAAGAAACTATGTGAAACTAAGACCGGAAGGCTTTTTTATTAGGTCCACGTAAGTTTATTTAAGGGAAAAGTGCAGCGTTAGAATGTAATATTTCCCGTACAGGTACAGTGTTAGCTGCACCAGGCGTGTCAAGGTGCAGCGAGCAGGTCGTTGGGGCCACAGGCAGATGGGCAGGAGAGGGCGACCCCCCAGCAGAGTCAATGGAGCCTCCAGGGAACATTTTCTCAGACAGGTCAGTAGACTTCATTGATCTGATGCTCTGAGGGAGATAAGGCTTTCCAAAGCTTTGGAGGGCTCTATTTGCTGATGTAGAAGAAACTGCACAGGATGCTGCAGATTCTTCTCAATAACCACCATGTTTGTCAAACTGCATGCATGCACGGGCAGTTTCCATTATCAGTTAATGCATGTGGCCCACCAGGTGTGAGCGGTTTAACTGGGAAAGGGATTTGATCAGATTTCTTTCCAAAAGTAAAATATATTTCTGTGAAATTTTACTTTTGTGGCAGGTATGTTTTTTCCAGCCCCTCATGTCATAATAATGATCAGATTCATCTTTCAGCTCTTTCCAAAATAGCCATCACTCTCATTTTTGACACATTTGCAAAAACTTGTGGTTAGCAGTGACTACAAGTCAACCATTTTCTCTCAGCCTAAAGTTTGAGGGACGGGCCACTTAGCTCAACTGCTGCCCAGTAATTTGTTTATGGTGGCTCTGAGTCATGCTGACTTCTCTGAACTCTCTTTGTGGAGACTGATTGAATAATGAGTGATACTGGAACATATTTATGCCCTCGAATTAGAATGAATTCATGATATCTGCTGCAGGATGGAAAATATCCTAAAACACATTTAGATTGTAACGTAATAGTCAGATGAACGTTTAAGTCGTCGAGCATCAGATTGTGATGCATTTGAGGAATTTTAGTAAAACTTTAGTTGATCAGTTTGTTTAGGAATGTCTTGACAGATTAGTGGCAAAAAAAAGTTTTTTGCTTGTCAATTGAGAATTTTTATTTTAAAACATAAATTTCATACATCCCAGTGATATCATTGGTGTTTCTCTTTCATGCTAGAGAATATTTGTGTTTTTCTGCTTTAATCGTAGAAATTCTGAGTCAATTCTATTTTTTTTTCACCTATTATGACTCAAAAATATCACCAGACTTGAATATCTCATGTAAGATTGAGTTTGAAGGTTTTGTAGATGAATTGAGGACTAAAAAAGTAAAACTGACAGAACTCACCTCAAAGCTTTTGACTCCCCCTTTACAAGGATATTAAAGTATTTAAGATAAAGAAAAGGCCCACAACAAATGTCTTAACTGAAAAAATAATTACAATCAGTCTGTTTTCAGTGAGTTACTGCTGCTCAGAAAGTTTTCTTTGATCATTGTTCCTCAACTTTTAAAGTTGGAGTTAAAGTTTTGGTCTTTAAATAAGTCAGTTTGTAGTCCTTGTAGACTTAGAGAAAAGTAGTGACCACTGAACAGTCACAAATATCTTATAGCTAGTACAAAAACTATGTGAGTCATACTTTATTTTTCATTTGAAAAACATCCACCGCTCTAGTAATTAGCAGCAGTTTTACAGTTCTAGCTGAATTAGAATTAAAAGTCTGATAATTGGTTTCAGTTTCTAACTGTCTGACCCCTGAAAAGCCAGCGTTCACTTTTATTTTGCTTCCGCAGTCTCTGGGGTCATTCGGCTCAGAGAAGACTCGGCAGAGATCGAGGGAAGAGGAAGAGGAGCAGCAGGAGGAGGAGGAGGAAGAGGAGCCTCCTGTTCCCATGACGACCCGGCTCCGAAAGCAGGCGGAGAGAGCGCGTCAGAGAGAAACAGAGCAGACGGTGACAGAAACGATCATCATTTCTGACAGAGAGGAAGACGTCGACTGTCCGTCCCAGTGGAACGTGGAGCGAGTGTTTTCTTACATCAACACCCTGCCAGGTACCGTCACACGTTTGGATTTTTGATCCCCACAGAAAAAGTTAAGGTGGAAGTATTAGAATAATAACTTACTTTGACTTATCTTTCATGTTTTGTCCACTTAATTTAATTTGTGAATACACATTGAATTCTGCATTTCAGGCCTCAAAAACTTTCCAAAAAAGCTGGGAGAGTAAAATCTTAGCATTTAGTAATGTCACCATTACTTCTCACACTACACTTTAAAGATGTTCTGGGATTGAGGCTAACAGAATATTAAATGAGATGTCATAATGGATCCTGTATTATGTCCCAGTTAGTAGAGCGGTTGTCCTCTAACCAGAAAGTTGGTGTTTCAATTCTCAGTACATCTGCGTGATGTAAAATATTTAATTTTATTTTCCTCATTAACTTAATTTAATTTGATAATCAGCATTCAATTTTGCATTTTAGGGCTGAAACTTTTTTATTATCTTTATTTTTATCTCAGAGTGAGAAGGCTCTGATGAAGAAGAAAAACCTGATATTTAAACTGTTTTCAAAGACTGCAAGTCGTGTGGTCCGGTGCATTTTCTCAAATCCTAATACAATTTTTAAGTTTCTCAATATGACAACCAACATAGAAGCAAAAATAATTTGTACAAAACTTTCTTTTATGAGCCAATAAAAATTCAAAACTGTGCTGCTGTTTTCCTTCGGTTTGACTTCCTACATCTGACATCTTAAACGAAATGAGAAATATAGGGTTGTTTTGTCTGTATTCATATTAATAGCTGTTTTTCTTTTATCTTTATTCCTCTAGAGACTTTAGTGGATGTAATTTTAAAGTAAAATAAGCAGTTTTGCCCCTCATATTCTCCTCATTACTCACACTATTCTTGAGCCTTCGGGGATGCAAAGTTTTTGCATCAGGTTACACCTCCCAAATGTTTAAACTCTGATAAACTGGAGCCGTAAATGCATTCCGACATTGTTAAGATGTACCAGCATGAAAGTTTATTTACAAGTTACATGAGGAATACAAGTCTACTTGGAGTTAAATGATAAGATTCAATATGGGCTAAGGGCAAAACAACAAACTCACAAAGCTATCTACGCCAGGAGTGCAGATGACCTAAACAAAGCAAATCAAAAGAAAAGACAATCACTAACCTCCCTGGTCTAACAAAACAGGAGAAAACTAATTCAATTAATATGGCAGCTCACCTCTACAAAACCCAAGTTATGATATTAGCAAACAGTTAAGAGGAGAGGGAGATGAGTGAGCACGCTGTCATCATCCCAGGTCTTTCTATGCATCAGGTTACACCTCCCAGATGTTTAAACGCTGATAAATTATAAACTCTGAGCCGTAAACGCAGGAGTTGGCCTCTTCTTTTTCCTACAATAACAACATTACCTTCATATCACCATTAAGATGGGAGTGAATATTGTAAACCATGTTCAGCGGTGTCTCTCTCTGCTCCTTTCACCAGGTGGTGCAGATGCAGCTAAGCAGTTTCGCTCTCAGGAGATAGACGGACAGGCTCTGCTGCTCCTCACCGAGGATCACCTGGTCAGCACCATGAACCTTAAACTGGGACCTGCACTGAAACTCTGCGCTCACATTAACTCTCTGAAAGACGCATAGAGAAGCACCAATCCTCCTCTGAGATGCAGAAAACCTCATTTTCCTCTTAAACTCTCCTCTGTGCTCGGACTTTACAGCTGCCTGGTGTTCTGTTTCAGTCTCCCACACAGTCGACGCCGACTTCAACACGACAATGAGCAGCTCTTTCTCTCACCGTCTCATTGTAGCAGTTTGTATACAGTTATCCATTTGTTTCAAAATGGTTTTAAAAAAGTTTTTTTTTTTGTATCATTTGTAAACAAAAAGAGCGACCCAACATTCACATTGTGACACATGAAGAGTACTGTACAATCTAAAGTTTACAGAACAGAGTATTCCTTCTTATCATGGAGATTTGATACATTTATCATCAGAAAACTGTTGTAATGAATTTTAAAAGCCAACTAATGACAAGGTTATTTATTATGGCGATAATTAATATATTAATAAAACCATCAAAAACATCTTTTGTGCTAATCTCATTATATAACGAGACACATTTTTACATATTTGTTCATTTTTTTCCCTTCAACAGTATTCGTTTACTTTTCATAGCTTCCTTATATACATTTTGATTATGTTCTTTACTTAATTGAGATGCAGATAGATTCCTTTTACGTAAATGAAAGCTCTGAATACAGCAGCAGGAAAGCAATTATCACAAGATAAACAAGTTGGCCTCCTTGTATATTTTTTATGCTCCTTGAGACTCAGACACAAAGCAGATTTTTCAAGATCTCCTGTGTTTCAGTGAACCACCACAAGAGGGCATCCTCCAAAGGTCGAGTTAACTTTTCTTTTTCAAAGTTAAACTTGATAGGAAAGTCACTATTATTTTAACTTAGGGTAACAAACAGGGTAATACTTACAATGAATAAGCTTATGAAAAAAAAAAAACTTTATTTGTGACAATAATAAACATAACCCCCAATTTAGCACGTTGAAGCCTCATTGAAGCGTGCCATCTAACTTCATTCATAAAAGACTGAGTGAGTATGGATCAGTTCTTGTATCCAGTTTGAAACATTGTGAACATTTTAAGCAGCTGCCATTGTTAATTTAAATCAGATCACTAGGACATAATTAGTCTTCAAGAAGAACTGACTTATGGGTGGATCCTCACATCTCCACATTCAATATACAGCTCAGAAGAGGTTTTAGAAAGCCGCGTCTCAGGTTGGGAAGCTGCGCTTTTCTGGCGTAGAAAATACTCTGCCACAGATTTTGAAATTACTCAGCTCATATTAAGCTTCCTTTGCTTCACTTCAACATCTTGAGTTGACTTCAGGATGGAACAGTAATGTCTACATGTGGGTACATTAAAATTTTCTTTTTAAGGAAACAGAACTGAGTTGACGTAGGCTCTTGAATATTCAGTATTATTCTTAAACATATGCCCAAAAAAAGTTCAGATGACAATAAGACAAGATAACAGAGAAGAAATGTAGAATAAAGAAGGAAGAACACAAAATGTCATCACAGTCCTACCATCTTCCTCAGGTCTCCAGCAGCCAGAGAGACATTGTTAAGATGTACCAGCATTAAGGAATTCCTTAAGGAATGTGGAATACAAAGTCTACTTGGAGTTAAATGATACGTTTCAGTATGAGCCAAGGGCAAAACAACAAACTCACAAAGCTATCTACGCCAGGAGTGCAGATGACCTAAACAAAGCAAATCAAAAGAAAAGACAATCACTAACCTCCCTGGTCTAACAAAACAGGAGAAAACTAATTCAATTAATATGGCAGCTCACTCCTATAAACCCCAAGTTATGATATTAGCAAACAGTTGAGAGAAGAGGGAGATGAGTGAGCCCGCTGTCATCATCCCAGGTCTTTCTATAAGGCACTGGGAACTCCTTTCCACAGTAGCCAATCCTCTGTGAGCGCTAGGAGTTTTATCCAATCAGAGCTCGGCACCTGCGCACTGCACTTTGCATAAATTAGACCAGCGGCCGTATTTTCCACTTTTCCAAAGAATTAATCATCTCCTTACAATTTAAAAATGAGGGGGAAAAACAAACAAAAAAACTCTTTAAGTAGATATTGACAGCGTCAAACCATTTAACATGATCTTTTTCAAATAAATGGAATATTTTCAGATTAAAATCCTGCAAGAGAAGATAATCTCGGGTCTCTGCTTTACATTACGCATCCGTGGAAGAAAAACTAGTGGATTATAGTTTGTAAAAACTTTACAAAGATTATTGCTGTAAACTTGAGCCAATATAAATCTCAAAATTCTGCAGAGCAGACAACAAGGCAAGAGCTACCTTTTCTATCGTCCTGTAGCAGGTCAGATGATCGATGCCTCGCTCATCTTCTTGCAAAAGAACATCTCCTGCACCACATGCGATAGCGTGCACTTCTAGTTTAAAAAGGACGCTCAAAGTTTGGCGCAACAAGCACTGGCGCACCGTTCAACAACGGCAATCAGAAGACCAAACAACTGGTTTCAAAGGACTAACCAACCTTGAGAGTGGAGCAGCAACCACATCAGACAAGTTCTGGCAAAACCCCAGTTATAACCACACGTCCAGATAGGTCTCACAATTTCTTCACCCCAAACAGCACATTATGCATGAGACGTTGGACTGAGGCGGAAACATTTCTATCAGGTTATATCAGGGGTTACAAAACCAGATATTTCTGAAGCCCTGGGCGTTACAGAAACTTGCCAATAACCTTTAAATAGTTCTAACTTGGGTCACAAATTTAGTTCACTGTCTATACAGTCCTCTGCCGTGCTCAAACATACCTCTTGACAAAATATGTGTCTGCTTGGACATAGAAGGTAGACTGTCATCCCAGGTCCTTGTAGGAACTCCGTTCCCAGGTAGCCAATCAGAGATCGCTCGGGGTTTCATCCAATCAGAGCTTGGCACCTGCACACTGTAATTTGCATAAATTAGTCAAGACACAGCATTCGAATCAAAATGATAAAATTACTAACATATGAGTGCCACTACAGCTTTGTTATCAAAGCTCATCCCAACAAAGTGTATCTTTAGTACATTCGAATCAGTTTTCTGTACTGTAGTAAAAAAACGAATAAAGAAAATTACTTTTGGAGTAAGAAGTGAAGGATGATTTGTTTTCAGGCACAAGCTGCCTCTGAGAGGCGATTAAAGTGACTCATTAGACATCACAAAACACGTACGATCAGAAACATATTGATATATCCCGACCCCATAACTCTTATTTACTTATCTGTATCAAGAAGATGTTTATTGCCTGTAACAGGACAGTTGCCACAATGGGATATTTCCTCCCGCATGAATAGCAATCCAAAGTTTATAGACCGAAGTTCAAGAGAAATCCACACAGAAACAGCTCGCTTGAGTAATAACTGTTTATTTGAAACAAGCCCAGATGGTCTTTACAGCTTTCTCTCAAGTCAAGAGGCAGATTAAAATATATTTGTAGAACTCTGCTTTAATGAATTAAGTGCAAATGATTACATTTCTCTACTGAAAAACACTACAGACTACACAACAGGCTCTCTGTGCTGTACGCAGGGAATGTGTCAGCTGGATGTGAAACTTGTCAATGGAATGTTTCAAGTGTGCAGGGATGAATGCAAAGTTACGATATGTACAGAGGACGAGTCCATGCGCACTATTTGGTTTAGAAGGCTACTGTGCAAAAAACTGTAGCATTTCAAGACTTTTAGCATTTATGCTGGAGTGACTGAAATGTCGTTAACTTGATGGCAGATGAGCACTCAGAGGCAAATGAGGTCAATCAGTTTTCAGGCACTGCAAAGAAAACTTTATACATTCTCGTATCTGGTTGATTTAACAAGTTTGGGAATTCAGAGTGATTTTCCCAAATTACTATCAGAGACACTTCCCGGGCAAAAATAAAAACATTTTGGAGCTAATTATGTGTCAAATTAAAACTATTCCCTATGCTAAGAACTAGTTTCAGGCGATGAGCTGAATGTGCTTGATTTAAATCGAGAACTTATAAATGTGACTTTCCAGGAAATGCCTTAAGAAATAGCATGATTTTACCCTGCTGAGGGTTTACCTTTATTGCATCATTCAAAGTCAACGCTCTGTCCCATCATATGAGAGAAGTTCAATCTCGGCTGAAGTCAAAACTAAAATGCATGTAACCATATAAATAAATACCCCTGAATGCCTCACAAACGTGTTACTGCACGTATGATGAGTCGATTCTCACATAAGCGGTCTGCAACTTGAGGCAGAGACAAACACATGGATGTCAATCCCATTTAAAGAACTACAAAACTTAAGATTAGGTTTTAAAAATGATAACCAGGCAAAATAAAATAAATGAATGCATTTCTACTCTAGTTTACAATGGCTGCTGAATTACAGTACACAATGTAACAGCTAAAATGATAAATTAATGAATAAAAACACAGGAATGAGCCTTCTGGTGAGGGAACAGCTGTAATGTACTGCCTGTCTTCTTCTTGCCCTTTCTGTATAGCGTGACATAAAAATAGTGGGACATTTTTCGCAGCTGTAGATGACGACTGACCCGATCAAACTTCAGCGTGCAGCGCGCAGACAGAGCAGGCAGGCAGGATGAGATTGGAAAATGAAAATGTCTTTGCTGGACTGCAGCCCGGCTCAGGGCATGCTGCCAGAGCTGAGGGTGCCCTTCTCTGCAGATATGGATTTAACCAGCTCCTCTACCCAGCGGACCTCAGAGGCCACCTGCTCAGCCAGAACCTCGTAGCGGTTTTCCAGACGCCCGAACTTGCGCTTTAGTATGTTGGCGGCCTGCATGGTCAGCCGGGCGTCCTCCTGGCACTTCTTGCGCTGGGCCTGTGTGCGCTGTAGCTCATGGCGGATGTGGCTCAGGTCGGCAGAGATGATCTGGTTCTCCTCCTTGTACCAGCCCTCCTTTTCCTCGTATATGGACAGCAGCGCTGCTACGTCCTCCTGGCACGAGCGCTGATTGCGCTCCAGCTCCTTCAGGCCCTCCTCTGCCGCGGCGATCTCCTCGAGCACCTGGGAGAAGCGCTCGAAGTTTACATAAGTGTTGTTTGGAGGCATGCTGGAGTGGGACTTGATGGTGTACTCCTTCAGACGAGTGGTCTTCAGGCGCCGGCGCTCGGTCTTGTGATCTCTCTCCTCCTGCCGTACGTTCCGCCTCTTGATCACCTGGAGAAGAAAGAATTGAAAGGTCTAAAATGGAAGTGATAAGCTCAAAGATGAGAGTAAAGCTGCAGAACAAAGACATCAAACACCCAGAGATAAACGCTGCTTAACTGATTGCTATGTGGGCACAAACATTTAGAAATGTGCTTTATTGTTTAAAGGCTGATAGCAAACACGTATAAACCAAATGCTGAATATCAATCTCCTGAGGCCAACACAAGAATAACAAAGTCACAAAGAAGCAAAACTTCAAACTATCAGAAGCTTTGGCCTTGAATAAATCTCAGAAGTAAAAGGACAAAACAAGTTTCTTTACATAAACAAATACCTCGGTGGCCGAGCACTTCATATCAAATTAAATGAGACCGTTCGATCAATAGTAATATATAAATGCCCACCTTAATCCAGGGGTGCTCAAGACTGTCATCGATTGTCATTCTCTTCCTACAAAAGAAAATCATTCATCAGAGGGAAAAAGTCTGAACGGGGAGACTTAGTCATGTTTATAAATCTAAGATCGATGAGATTTACTAACCCCAAAAAATGCATTTCACAAATGAGAGAATAATTCAAGATCAGTTATATCACCATGAATGTGGATTTCTTCAAATACTTAATGAGATGAAAATGCATAAAATGGTAGACAATATGAGGCTATTCTTACTTTGGGTCCTTGACCAACAGGCGGCGTATGAAGTCTTTGGCCAGCTCGCTGGTGTTGCTGAAATACTCTTCATCAAAGTCATAGTTGACAGCAGAAATGTTGGTCAGAGTCTCCTGCTTGGTCTCGCCCAGAAATGGAGACGCCCCGCTCAACCTAACAAAGATGGAAACTTTGCTTTAGACCTCACATGACTGAGGGTGAAGTGATTCAACGGTGTCGCGACGTGAAGCGTTACTCACAGAATGTATGTGATTACTCCGATGCTCCTGCACAACAGAAGAGTGAGGATGAGTGAAACCTGTCAGACGGCTCAGTTTACAGCTTTTGATGGTGCGAATTTAAAAAAAAAAAAAAAGGTGGCATCTTACCACATGTCTGCCTCCAGGCCAAGCGGCTCGTAGTTGACTATTTCTGGCGCTGTAAAACACACAGGAATGAACGCTTTAATTCGAACCAGATGTGAGCTGAGGCACGCGAGCATCCACTCAGAGGGTTTAACACACGGGCCTCCACGACCACAGTGATCTCAACATTTAGAAGTGCACAGGCTCTTACCGACAAACTCTGGAGTTCCAAAGATGTTCTTAAACTCATTTCCTGCTTTGATCTGATGAGCTATCCCAAAATCAATCAGCTTGATCCTGGGGTTGGGCACGTTCTTGTCCAGCAGCATGATATTCTCGGGCTGGGAGGAAAAAAACAGAGTTATAGGACGAAGAAATGTAAGGAAAGTTTGATGCTTCTCTTTGGTCGTGTGTGACCTTAACTTTGGTTGGTTGGTTGGTTGGTTCAACTATTCGTCTTTAAACTAAACACGTTATATCATCGGTTGCCTGAACAGTTTCTATTCTTTATTCGTCTGTTGCTATAATCAAACAAGCCACCAAGTTTCTGGTTCCTGTATCAACTTCGATCATGAAAGAAAACTGTCTCCTGTGTATCTTGTAGCCACCATTCGGCACAAAAATATTCTTTATTTCTTATGGTTTTTAAACACAGTCTTCATCGGCCCTGTTTCGTGTAAATGATCAACAAAAAGAGAAACCTCTGCTAGCACCTACACTAAGCTTCTCACCAACTTCCCTCCGCTTCCCCTCATACTGCTCACCTTCAGGTCGAAGTGAGCGATGCGTTTGGAGTGGAGGTAATAAACGCCGTCCAGGATTTGCTTGAGAAACTGCGTGGCCTCCTCTTCGCTCAGAGATTCCTTCTCAGCCAGGAAGTCAAACAGCTCTCCTCCCGACACCAGCTCCAGGATCAGGATCACGTCTGTCTTGTTCTCGAAGATGTCGTGCAGGGTGATGATGTTGCTGTGCTGGATCTCCCGCAGGATGTTGACCTCACGCTCGATCTCCTCGCGGCTAACCCCCCGCCGACTGGACGACAGCCGTCGCTTTTTGATGAACTTAGCTGCGTATTCAACACCTGTGCTCTTCTCCTTGCACTTACGGACGATGGCAAACTGTCCGCTGAATTAATAAAAAAGACAAAACCATATTTATCTTTATATTGACCTAATCATTGGGTGCTGGTTAGAGAGTCAATGTCTGACTTTAGGCCATGATAACTTGTGATGGGATTGATCACTTTTTAAACCTCGACCAATCACTGCTTCCAAATGTTTCTTCTGGCTTGTGACCACGACACAACTGAGGTGACAATTAAACTCAAAGAGTGATTTATCTTAATCTTAATCAGCCTGAGGAGGTGAAGATGTCCAGTAATAGACAAGAAAACCAAACTCAAATGTCAAATGCATCCATTAACAACTCTTTTCCTTTAGATTTTTGTTCGACTTAAGTTGTTTCGTAAATAAGCCCCCAGATGTAGATCTCAGGGATAGTGATCTGATCCCAAAAAGCCCAGATTTGTTCAAATATTATGAGTAAAATTACTTGGTAATGAGCCTCGTTTTATTATTGAATATCCAAAAGGTAGAAGAAAAAAAAAGGGGGGGAAAAAGTATCAACTGTGCAGCTTTTGAGTGGCCTTCCCTTCATTGACACCACACCACAGCAGAGGTGCACTGACGTCACACATTTGCTGCATTACTGCAGAAAACAGTAACTACAGTAGAGAGGTGGATTTAATTTAGAGAAAAAACGATGACTCATTCCCCATACTGTCCAGCCAAGCATAAAACGACAGAAAATGATACTTGATATGCGTCCGACACAAAATGAAGACAAAGTGTTTTGGCTCTCTCCTGATCACAGGTTTTGGACAGACCGCTCTATCAACTTTATGGGACCTGACGTCGTATGTGTACCCCATACTCACGTCTGTCATTATCTATGGAGCGTTACGTACACAGATAATCAGAGAAATGACCATTTGTGTTCAATTATGCAGCTAAAAGAGATCTCAAAATACCATAACGTGTTTGGAAAGCGTGCGTTTAGTGCGATCCAACACCTGAGACGCATGTTTGGGTCAACAGCTGGAGGACAGGAAATCAGCGATACATACCTGCCAAGTTCCTCCTCCATCTCATAATACAGCTCAACGTCCTCCTGCCTGAAGCCAGCCATGGTTCTGCTGACTCGAAATGATGATAGGAGGATGCTTTGAGACTTCCTGCAATGAAAAAGAGAAGGACACCAGCAGTGACTTCAGTGGGCATTTGTCAGACATCACAAAGCCTCAAAACAATTTCATATTAGTAGGTCTAGCCTTTAATGGCAGCCTGTAATAAGGCAACACAACAATGCTCGGCCCAAATGGCAATCCATCTCTTATTAACTTGGCTTTCCTCCTTATTTGGTCCGTGTAAACACAGCTTTAGTTTTCAGACTGACTGAGGCTGATGTCAGACCTTTGCATACCAGTCCTACTTACATCATCTCCTTCTCCCGTTCAGCTATCTCACTAAGTTAAAGGGACTGGGATTTGTCAACACAGACATGTTTCTTTTTTTTTCTTTCTTTCCTTTGATTCGTTGAGATGTATGTAAATAAACGGTATAAAGACAGTAAAACTAAAAGAATATCTAGCTGTAAACTCATTGCTTCACAGGAACTTTATGATCTGAACAGGCAGCGGAGACTTTTTCCCATGAACTACCATTAATTTTTTTTTTTTTTTTTTTTTTAAACACTATGATGGACGAACTTCCCTCCGCAAACACACCAAGAAAGTCTGCCCAAATGTACATCCTGTTAACTTAATGAGGATGTCATGTCAGGAGTTAAACTCAAGCGAGTCCCGACCGCGGAAGGTAGCTAGCTTAGCTGGTTAACTAGCTAACGTTACCGTTGAACACCGACTCTAGCTGTTTTAAAATGGTTCTTCTTTAATGACAAACATTTCCCCAAAAACACAAAACTTATTTTGGCCTTTATCCGCATAAAAGCGAAGGCATTACGACAACGGATACTCACAGTAAGGCTGGTTACAGGAACTGCATTCCTCATCCAAGAGTCTGAACGTGAAACTCCAGATGGAGTAGCATCAAGCTAACATGAATAAAGTCATCAATACTTCCGGTATTTCCTTTCACAGTAAAGGTCTTAGAAAAGTAATGTCAGGCGGCTCAGGCAGTCATACACAAGAAACACTTCCAATGTAAAGAACTGGTATGATTTGTTGTAAAGAAAGTATTTTTTTTATGAAGAGCTGATCAGTATAAAACAATTTGTATTGTTCATATTTATATTCGAGAGTCTGTGTGCTACATATTCACAGACATTTTGCATTATTTTAATGTCAATAACACATGTTGTATGTGATTTTACTTTTGTAGCGTCTTCGTAACTTGTCAGGTTTATCTATTTTTTTTCAAAAAGATTTGATTCTCACCGACATTCTCAAGATACTCATTCTGAATAAATAGTGTTTGGTCCTAATGTAGAATTTCTGATGACTGATTTACCTTTAGATGTTTTTCTGTATTTCAATGAGAGACTTTAAATTCAAGAGATCTAATAAAACGTTACACCACCACCACCAAAACCCAGTCAAAGAAAAAATATGGAAGTTTTTCTGTGCCATCAGAGTTTGAAAACGAATTTCTAATATTGAATTTTTACGGCATCAAAATCAGACTTTGAATTTGAAAAACCAACAGTGTAAAAAAATTCAACTTCAAAAATTTCAGTGGAAAAAAATTCAACTTCAATATTAGAAATTCGTATTCAAACTCCCATGGCACAGAAAAACTTCCATTAAAAAAACCTTATTGTGAAGTTTGAAATGGTTCAGCTTCCAGCGTTGATGTAGCTCTTCAAGACTTGATGCAGGTAAAAATCTGGCAGAAGGAGGAACATATGGATTGACGTCATGCTGAGAGATCGACCCGCTGCAGTTCGTCAATAACAAGATCGAGCATGCAGCTGCGAAGAATAAAGAAGGAACACACTCAGAGCAACAAAGAGCAAATGACAGAGGCGACACAATTAGGAAGAACGATATGGTGATGTTTCAGTTTGAGCTTATATGAGTGAGTTAATGTCTGGAAAGGACACGAGTCTATTAAAACGAAGTTTTTACACAGAGTTTCGGAGGAAGTTATAGCTAATTATAGGTAATTTAGAGCTGAGCAGAATGTTAATCATGATAACTAAAACATATGTTCCCTGACCGGGAATCGAACCCGGGCCGCGGCGGTGAGAGCGCCGAATCCTAACCACTAGACCACCAGGGACTGATAACAAACGGACGAGATTTTGGATTACAACAGATACAAATGTGGAAACTGAACGTTTAGTTTAATATAGACGTTTCTCTAAATCTCTTTTATTCGTAGCCTATTATTAATTTTATCCAAGTACCAGAAAAGCTTTATCTGAAAAACACGAATGGAAAGAATGAGTAAAATCATAGGCCTAAATTTAAAGTATACACATATGTGTTTATAATGGAAAATACAAAATATACGCTTTAACGATACGAAAACACACACACACACAAACAAAAAGATCCTATGTGCTGATTCATATGTAAATAAATAAAAAAATTTAAAGAGTATATTCTGTAAATGTGTATTATGCCATAGGCTACAAGTAAAAGACTGCACTCTGCTTACTAATCGAAGCTTTAATTTTTGCGTTTGTGACTGATTTTGACATTGACCAATCAGCGTCGTGCTAATTCGCTCTCAACCGTGGTAGCCAATAAAAAACTTCAAACATCCATATGGGCGTGGTCTGGTCTCACAGCTGGCAAGCTGAGCTGAACGGCTCGAGCGGAGTGGTTGGTTGGTTGGTTGATGGGGGAAACAACAACAAGCTAACAACATGAGGGTCCCTAAAACACTGATTTGGACCGCTTTTCTCATCCAGAAGGTGAGAGAAATAACGTTTGTTTAATCGAAAACCGATTTTTTTTTGTGCGTCCCCGTCGCATAGCAATATGTGATTGACAAACAGGTTATCTTTTCTAACCGTTTTATTCAGCATTAGCTCGCGTGCTATGACTGTTAGCTTGCGGACATCACCATGGGCCCTGGAAACCCACACATCTTATTTTGATATGACATTAATTAAGAAGGATTACCGCTGATTCATAGGATCACAGCACAAAAATAGACTTAGTTGAGAGTGAACCAACAATGTGTTAATCTTTCTAGTTACATGACAACGCGTCCGAATTGGAGTGGTTGATAAGTGTATCGCTAGTCAGTCTACAAGTAATTAGTTAACAGGTAGTTACTTTTTGATTGACAACCAAATTTTTTGCTTTAGGCTGTCACACTAGTTCTTATACGATTATGTACCTGATTGCCCTAAAAGTGTAAACTGTTGCCATATACCGGTGAGAATTGTTGAGCTTTTTAGGCTTTATTTCGTGGTGCTCTCAAACTGCACTGCATTATATTTCCAGGTGGTGATAACATTTAAAAAAAAACAACTTCGAACTCTGAATATCGTTTACAAATGGGCAGTATGTCACATTTTGGCTGAAGGATGCGTTTTGAATTTTCCACTTTTATCAAAAGATCAGAATCAGACTCTAATTCTTTCAGCATTTATGACTCTTAACCTTGTTATCACAAGGTTTTCAATTGCTGCCAGAAGTATCGAGCAAGACTATGATGGAAGAATCAAAGTTACAAATGTTTCATGGACCTGTGCAGTGATGCAGACATTGTTTTCATGTTGACAGGTGGTGGGAGAGTACGGCATGGCCCATTTCAGTGATGAGGGCAAGAGCAAAGGGAAGGATTACTGCATATTTTTCAACTCGCAGTGGGCACGTCTACCTCAGGACCTCAATAAAGCAGTAAGTCCCAATGCGATTCGCAAGAGGCGTAACTAAACTGTGAGAATTTATGAGAATTCTAACAAGTTGAATGGCTAACAAATCTTTTTCAGGAAGCTACATGCTCCACTTATCTCCACTTTTATTGCCTGTTAGAACTAATGATGCAAACCCGTTTGTCTCACAGTCACGTCTTCAGATTTACGACTTGACAACGTCGGTCCTGTGCTCGGCCTCTGAGGTCCCTGAGGGAGGCTTCCCAAATCGCATCCCCATGGTGATGAGGGGCAACTGCACTTTCTATGAAAAGGTTCGCCTGGCCCAGATTAACGGGGCCAAGGGCCTGCTTATAGTCAGCAAGGACAGACTGGTAAGACTGTAGTTTGCGGTCATTCAGCATCATATTAGACTGATTTTGGTCCTTCAAAAAACTAAAATATTTTTTTTGTTTTTTCCCAGACTCCACCAGCAGGGAACAAGACTCAGTACGAGGAGATTGATATTCCCGTAGCACTGCTGGGCTACTCTGATATGTTGGACATAAGTAAGGTGAGGGGTCGGCCACTAAACATGCAAACTACAGTTACCTGTGAGGTCAAACTGTTGGCTCTCCCAACATAAAAAGTAGACAGCGACATACACATATATGTATATAACGAGACTGAAATCATAGTTTCAGATTGTGACTTTTTTTTTTTTATTGGAAAAAGTTACCAGTTTTTCCAGGCTACTGAGAATCAGTTACCCTAACATGATCTGTTTCTCAATTTAACAGACCTTTGGAAAAGGAAGACTGGTTGCCATGTATGCACCCAGTGAGCCGGTGTTGGACTATAACATGGTGATCATCTTCTTGATGGCAGTGGGAACGGTGGCCATCGGCGGCTACTGGGCCGGCAGCAGGGACAGCAAGAAGTGAGCGAACATTGTATCCAGTGTAGTAAACCTCATGACCTCATGTTATGTTACAGCATGCACAGAAACAGCCGTACACACACAGAAAGCACATTTCAAAATGGAGTTCTCAACATTTAACTGGAACGACCACCCTGACCAGGGCTGTTTAAATTTTTGAAGAAAAAGGCAACGTCAGTGATGCAGGTTGTGGGGACTTTGTACTTTCCTCTTTAATGCTTCGGAACAGTGTTTTAAATCTCAACTACTAAATGTAAGAGGCATCTCCAGAGAGCATTAGTCAGATTTTTCCTGGCAAACAAGCATAAATGTTTGACTTCCTCTTGTTTGTAACTCCTTTTCAAACCTGCATTGTATCGCTGCGACCCCTTTAAAGGGCAGTGTTGTTTATTTGAGGCTGCATGAGTGACTCACTGGCATAAGCCAATCAGAGTTCATCCTCTGTTACGTAGTTGCCAAGGTGACTGAGGGTACGGTCAGATGGGGTCTCAGATGCAGGGGACTGCAAAACACATTTTGGACTATGATTGTATGTTTTGAACTGGGGAGGGAAGCAAGCGCCAGTCAGCAAACTACATGGTGGTAAATAGTGACTGTGGCTTTCCAGGTTGACCAACCCTCAGAAATAATCTGCAGTTCAGTCCAAACAAACAAGCATGCAGAGGTACTTATTAAGTAGTTAGAGGTAGTTATTCTGTAAAGTTATCAAAGTATCCTCCAATCACGGCTCCCCTTTCTCCTGCAGACGTTACATGAAGCACAAACGAGACGACGGCGCAGAGAAGCAAGACGAGGAGACCGTGGACGTCACCCCCATTATGATCTGTGTGTTCGTGGTCATGTGCTGCAACATGCTGGTGCTCCTCTACTTTTACTACGATTACCTGGGTGCGACAAACATAGCATCACTACTAGTATTTATTTCTGTTTTTGAGTGTGGTTGCGCAGAAAATGACAGAAAATCTTGTGTCTGGTTATTATATTGATTTGAAAGCGTTGTCAAAATGAAGCTTATCACTTAACAAAACTGTGCAGGGTTCAGAGTAAGATGCATGTAAAAAGGCGGAAACTTTCCGAGCAAATCTGGGTGCAACAGAATGAGATAATAACCTCCATTTAGCTCAAGTTGGAAACAAAAGATTCTTGCAAATTCAGAGAATGTTTATGTTTCTTAGTAGCTGTTGTACTTTCTCAAAGCACACTGACCTCACAGTGGTGGAAGGGATGCCGCTATTCAAATATTTAAGGAGAAAGACTGCTTACAAAGTGTTTTTCACACGACGGTATGAAGTAACCTGCCTGCTTTCCTCCCCGTTTAGCCATTTGGGTCATTGGGATCTTCTGTTTGGCGTCCTCTGTCGGCCTCCACAGCTGCCTGTGGCCTTTTGTCAGGAGACTACCTTTCTGCAAGTGCAGGTGAGACTGCTACATCAGCAGGTGTGCAGCAGGTTTTAGGGAATTCAGCCTGCTTTCTGACAATTATAAGGAAAATACCAAAAAACGTTTTTAAATTATAAAAAAAAAAAAAAAAAAAAAGCTGTACTTTGTGGATTAAATATTCAATTTAGAAGGAATTAAATGGTGAGAGCTGCAACCGTTCGGTCTTTTGGTGACAAAGACGTTGCATCCTTTTTTTATTGATACTTTACGTGATCTTGTAGTTAGGAATTGTAGAGCTGCAGCCCTACCAGAGCAGCCAACATTAATCATGCCTTACAGTGACTGCATGTTGCGCCGACTGAATCATCTTATGACAACAGGGTCCCCGAGAACAACCTGCCGTACCTCCACAAGCGGCCACAGATCCGCATGTTGCTGCTGTCAGCCTTCTGCATCAGCGTCAGCGTCATCTGGGTGGTGTTCCGTAACGAAGACCAGTGAGTGCAAAATCGCTCCCCTACAGACACATATGGAGACATATTTTTTTTTGGAAAGCATATGCACTAAACCCAAGAATTTTGGGATTAGATCCAAATTGTTCTAGGTGTCGATAAGTACGTGTTGGATGGCGCCATGGCAACGCTTCCCCGTCTGTACGTGATAAGACATAATGGGTATAATGTGACGATGGTTGGCTGACAAACCTTCTTGTTATGCGTCCTCCAGGTGGGCGTGGGTGTTGCAGGACGCCCTGGGGATCGCCTTCTGTCTCTACATGCTCAAAACAGTCAGGCTGCCCACATTCAAGGTGGGTCAACAGACGAGCTGACAAATATAAACCATGATCACGTTTTTAAAGACGTTTCGCTGTGTTGTACAAAAACAAAATCAGTATGCCGTAAACTCATCTGATACTTTTCTCCCTCCTGCAGGCTTGCACTTTACTTCTGACAGTTCTGTTTGTCTATGATGTTTTCTTCGTATTTATTACACCCTTCTTCACAAAGGTACGTCAAACACGGGGTGTTTAAACATGTACGGACTCTGCTGTGCTTTGGAATGCTCATTTGAACCGTCGTGCTTTCTTTTCAGAGTGGGGAAAGTATAATGGTGGAGGTAGCGGCTGGTCCTTCTGACTCCGCCACACATGAAAAGGTGAGTTCACCGAGGCCGGTCCTCCCGCTCCTACAGCTCCAAAAATCTCTCTCAGCCCAGCGATAACGCAGCCGATAGTTAGACTAACGTTTGCATTTTCTCCAGCTTCCCATGGTGCTCAAAGTGCCGAGGTTAAACTCCTCACCTCTGGCTCTTTGTGACCGGCCCTTCTCCCTCCTGGGCTTTGGGGATATTCTAGTGCCAGGTGTGTCATCGTATCACAAACCGCTCATTTGATCATGGTGTTTGATTTTTCAACCACAACCAGAAATGTTTTCTGTGTTTTATGTTCAGTTCTGCATGCTTCATAGTGATAAATATAAATTAATGTGTCAAATAAATAAATTCCATATATATATATATATAAAATGAAATATATTGGACACAGCCTTTCTGTTTTTTTTTTCCCTGTCAGGTCTGTTGGTGGCATACTGTCATAGATTTGACATTTTAACACAATCCTCCAGGATCTACTTTGTGGCCTGTACGATCGGTAAGTGCATGTGCACGGAGCTGGAGAGGGTTTTAATTGGTGGAATGCAGCTGTAGTGTTCTGATTAACCTCATTCAGATTGGTTTGACATTATGTGGGGATGTGAAGAACAAAATTCATTCTCCTCTGCCTTCAAATCACGTTTTCACACCTGATACTGAATGCGTCTCGTCATCCATTTTCTATGACCACTTGTGGTTGGATCTCATCTCCCCGCACTGTATGCAAACAAACACACACAGGGAGAAGTAAAATAAGTATCTTTGCTGTCCGGTACAATCACAGCCTGTACGTGTCTCATGATGTTCAGAAAGAGACTCTCTTTTGCATTAAACAACAGGTTTTTAGCTCGAAAAATATGTGGCACAGCAGTGTGTCACTGTAGAAAAGAACACAAGCAAAGAAAAATAGTTTTTTTGTGAATGACACATCTGGTGTGATGGAGTCAGTTAAACACAGAAAATACAGTTTTCTTTAAAAAAAAAAAAAAAGTATTTCCAGTGGAGACGTTGCTGTTTACACTGAAGCACACCAGGTGTAAACACGCATTTACCCTCCGCACTGCTATAAGAACACGGGTATATGTGGACGAGAGCATTTCCCAGAGTGGTCTTAGAAAGTGGATCTCAAGTTACTGTTAGTGGAACCAAAACGGGACATTTACCATACACGTAAACACGTTCTGAAATCGTGCACTAATTGCTGGAAATGGGTAAATAAGGAAAGTTTGACCTAATGCAGTTAGAAATCCTGCATGTAAATGTTCAGTTGGACCCAAACTGGTCACCACAGTTCCCGTCCCAGGTTTTGACCCACGAGGAACAGAAAAAGTCATTACACAGAAGAAGAAGAAAAAGAAGAAGAGGACGTTAAAGAATACTTATTTGCAAACATGAGTAAGTGTGGACGTGGTTCCATTTGAACAGATGAATCAGACATTTCTGACCCGCTTCTCCTCCTTCTCCTGTCAGCGTACGGGATCGGCCTGCTGATCACCTTCGTGGCCCTGGCCGTGATGCAGATGGGCCAGCCAGCCCTGCTCTACCTGGTGCCTTGCACTCTGCTCACCTGCTTCACTGTAGCGCTGTGGCGCAGGGAGCTGCCGCAGTTCTGGACTGGAAGTGGATTTGTGGTGAATACCAGTTTGATATGACTGCCTGCTGCGGAAGAACAAAAAAAGACAAAAAAAAAAAAAAAGGAACAACAGAAACTAAAAACTATCCTAGTGTTAAATAACATGCAGAGTGAAGTAGCATTTCAAGTTGAGTAACCCCCCCCCTTTTTATTCTTTCTGTTTCACTGTCCCCTCCATCGCTGCTCCTTATTTTTACTGTGGGTGCTTTAGTCTGCTGAGGGCTCAGCTGTCTGTGAATGTCACTGCAGGTATTCCATCTGAGTTCCCAACTTTCCACTCACCATTAAAACACGCTAATCTCACTTAAAGCTCCTTTCTGCTGTGGACTTCTCATTTTCTGCATGGTTGACAGGCTGGTGATAATGAAGCGAAGTGGGTGATTACAGCTGTATTAGCTCTGGTTAGCATGTTTCATTTGTCTGGCTTAATGGGCCTCACAACCTCTGTGGGAATACCTCTGACGACATTTGGGTTCGGATAGAGGAATTACTGTATGTATATGTGTGTGTGTGTATATATATATATATATTATATATATATATATGTTTGGTTCTTTGTCTTTTGTATTTCAGTTCCTCTGTGTTCTTCTTAAATTTTCAGTCCCAACACGTTTGCACCTTCTCACAGACTTTGTTTTCTGCTCCCCCGCAGCCTCCCATAGCGCTCGCACCAATCAACTGCACACAAACCGCAGAGCCGCAGTCAGAGGGGCCCTCAGCTAAGCTGGAGCCACAAACCACAGAAGCCACCAATCAGAGCGAAGACACTCCCGAGCAGCCGCCTCAGGAAACTCCCCCCGTGGAGAACGGCGGAGAGAAAAACAAGTCAAACTGAACCGAATTCGAATACTGCATTTCCCCCATTTCACTCCCCATGTTTCATTTGTCCCATCTTCTGCAGCGCGTCTCAGTCAGCGGGCCGAGTTCAAGTACAGATGTTTGTCGCTTGCACTTGGTGCGAAGGGAAGAGGCGAGCGGGTTTTATTCTTATTTGAGTGGCCGTGGCACTAATGAGACTGACAGACTTACCAAGTATAAAACCAGCCTCAACACGTTCATCTGTAAAGGGATGAGAAGTGAAATTCAAACTGACTTTGATTAGCGGAGAAGTTTATTTGCTGCCGTCATCCATCAGTGAACAGAACCATCATCAACCATTTAATTGGATAATTGTGCAAATGAGCAAAAAAAATATTCTAAAAATGTATAAATTACAGCTTGCCGGGTTATACGGATTTGAAGCATTTTTGACAAACGTGAAAGAAAACTGAAGTGTTAATATTTGGCTTTGTCAAAACCATTTCCTGTGTCTAAAAGGAAAAAAAGAAACCAAATGATTGGCAGATCAGTGTAAATAATAGGTGTAGCTCTGTTTTTACGTATTGCCAAAAGTTCAGGTGAAAATAGGAAACGGGAGATTCAAAGATCAATTGTGAGTGGGTTTTTTTGAGCAGGCCTGTGCGTTAGCCATCAGCTCACCAGCTGCGAGGAGACGTTTACCAACCGGCACCGCGAGCTGTCGTTCGCCACCCAACTCAAGAACCAAATATTTCTCCGGAGCGCCTGAGCTTTACAGCCCGGCGTCAGAACGGGAAGAGATGCCATTAGCCGTCCCAGTTAGGGAAACGGAGGTCGGGAGTTTCTTGAGGCATTTGCTTTGTTATAAATTTATAAATGAAGACGTGTTGGGGGTGGCTGTGTTCTTAGCTGATTGCTTTGTGAATGACTGATTTGGAAGCTTTTAAGCACTAAAGTAAACTGAAAATAACCTTTTCTTTTAACGGTATTCATCCACTACATTATAAACTGTTACAACACAGAGGCGGCTGAGGAGTTTCATACCCTTTAAAATCTGGTGCTGTCATATTTGTCGACTGAGCCCAAAGGTTTATTTGATATTTCCACTGAAGCGTTTCTTTGTTTACTCATCCTACTTTTGTTGAATTTTATTTTGCATGCTGTTGTTTTGATCCTTTCACATGACACTAGAGTACGACATATAATACTTTATCGATGGCGTGGAAGTCGACTCGCTTACCGCTGCAGTTTGTTCTCCCAATAATCACTGGTGTTGTCTTAAGAGTTGGTTTTGGCCTTACTGTGTCCATGTTGGGAGCTGCAGTGGAATGTGCTCGGTGTAAAAGTTGCTTTTTAAAACAAAACACTTGAGTACTGTACTCAAAATGTGCTGCAGTTTAATGTGTAAAATGAGGAGCGAGTGACTGGTCGTGTTAACCATCTTCTTAGGGTTTGTATAAAAGCATTTGCACAATATTTTTTAATCCATATAGACCAACAGGTTGTTGGCTCATGTATGTATGTATGTGTTTATGTGTAAACAAAGAGGTTTTAAACAGTGGACAACAAGGTAATAACCAGTATACTCGGTATCCTGCCTGTGTTTTGAGAGCTCGTTTCTGACCTGAAGGCATAATGTTGAAACACCAAAGTCTGTTTACCTGTTGAGATATACTTCTGGTTAATCTATTGTGATGATTTACCACCTTCTGTGTAATAGATGAGATATAAAGAAGATATTTAAAGGAAAAAAAAAATTAAAAAAAATTATAAGGGCAGCTGAGATGTCTGAAAGCGTGCCCTCACCCATTCAGTGGCACAGACTTTCCAGGACATGACATTATTTCATTCACTCGTATAGTTTATTATCAGCAAGCGGTTGCCTCTGTTGAGGAATTCATATAATAAAATGACATTGTATTTGACATTTGATGTGTTATTCTTTGGATCCTCCACGAGTAAAAGCTTGTGCAAAAGTGCCACATTTGTTTGAATGGCTTGAATTCAGGATTTCATCTGTGTTAGTACTTGGATGTCTCGACGCCCGACGCGGTTCCTGAGTCTGAATGCATCTTTTCATCGTGGCTTTCCAGCTGTGAAAAGTCTCTACTGTTCAGGCTCCGCAGAGACGGACAGCTGTCCTGACAAAGAGCCCCTTTGTGGCTTCGGCGCAGTCACTCAAAGTGGAGGATTGAGAGTTTCCATTTACTGTGGATCGCTTATCTGATCAACTGACAGTGTCTGCTTTTGTGCCGTGCAGCAGCCCGCCGCGACACAGTGACCCTCAAACCTCCACTTTTGATAACATGTGACACAAGGCCACTAAATTAGATCTTAAGAGATCCGTTTGTGCGTGTACGCACACAGAGGCATGAAGGCACTTCACAGACTTTTCAAACTGCATGAAAGTCGCCTGTGTTAGCTGTAAATCAGAGTTTTAAAGGTTTTACATTTCAAATGCTCAAAGAGCTTCGGGCTAATGAGTTAAATTACTGATTCGTTGGCTGATCATTTAGTCATTATCTTAATGTTACACATTTGGCAAAGCATCAAGAATGGAGAAAGGTGGCAATCCCTGACACTTAAATAGTTCATTTTTGTGTTTTTGCTCAATAAAAAGAACAAATTTTTAAGTCAGGTCAACTAATTAAACCTACCCAAAAGGCTTTAAAGCACCCAGGGCAACAACAATGTCCAGTTACACAATGAGAAGTTTCCCAAACATCACCTCCCTGTGCATACACTGACTACTTTTCCTGTTCATACAGGCCCTCCAGTAAACTCTGCAGCCCTGATTCTGTACAGAATTACGTGCCGACGGTTCTCTGCAGCAGTCTGAGGGACCTCGCAGGGTGCGCGTCTTTCCTCATACATTAACAAAGCTGACGTTTCATTTAAAAACCAAACCTTGCTTACTAGCTTGCACAGCAGTGCATCTCGTCTCACCGCCTCTCGTTTAACTTGTGCAATCAGCTGTTGGACTTAGTTAGGAGGGTCTGAACCCTTCACGTTTCCACAGGCTGCTCAGCGGCAGCAACAAGGATTAAACAGACAATGTCTCTTTGTGAGATGCTACTGTGATTCAGAGGGCTGAGCAATTAGTTGAATTTTATGTTCCAATAATGATTTTGGCTTCCAGCTATTTTATAAGATAATGGCGATTATGTGACACTCCACTTTACAACAATGCTATTGATTTAGCTAAGGTCCTTCATTAAGCGCATCGTTTTTCCTCTGAAGTGGAGGTTTTTGGCTCTGTCTGGAGCTGGGATGTTTAGATGAGGTAACATTTCATCATTATTCAGCCGAATTACATCTAAAATTTTAGGTTTAAATGAAAGGCTAAAGTTCAAAAGACTCCAGATCGTTCAAAGTCAGCACGTCCCATGTTAAATTACCTCGATTTTAGCAGGAACGGATTTGGATTTCCCTTGGACTTCGGCATGTGATCCACTGATGACCTAAAGACGTGTTTCGATGCAAAGACGGGCCATCAAAATTTGGAAGCCTCATACATAATTATTTCTTCCTCCGTACGCAAAAAGAAGATACTGTAAAGAGATTTGCCACATTTATAAAAGGAGCCTGTAACTCTGAGTCACCTTCAATCCACATAAAACCGTAAGAAAATCAACTACTTTTTACCTCCTGTAATGTCTCATTTTACCAGAATATTACTGAGCAATGATGGTCAGAAACCATTTTATTACAGTCACTACGTACATAAACTGCCTCTGTTTACATGGATGGTTTTCTTTCATTAATAATTAATAAGAATCTTTTTTTTTTTTCCAAACAAGCCTTTTCTGCACTCATGCTGCGGAGCAGGCACACAGGAGAAAGTTCAATATGCATCTGAATTACTGAGATAAAAACAGTCTGGCACTTGGTATTTACACAGATGTAAACTTGTTAAACGTATACTGTACATACGTCATAGCGGTTATAATTAAATTAAAGAGAAAGCTTAAGACGAGTGCTGCGAAGGGTTACAGAAAAATCTACTTTCATTTCAAATTAAAACACTTAAACGATAAAAACTTCGGTGATGAAAGTCTTGGCTTAAAATACAACTTTTTCAAAAGTACAGATGGGCCCGGCTCCTTCCGTCTCTTTTCGTCCACATCCTCTACCACAAATGTGCATGTCTTCATCTTTGCTTTGTTTTCATGCCGATTTGAACACAATCAGCTTTTATCCACTGAAACAGAACCAGAATCGGAGCCGGCCTCTTCGTTCTGGACCGTCCTGTAGTCATGCACAACGTCTTTTCACAGCTCCGTCTGCGTCTCCGAGTGAGCGAGTCTGCATGCCGGACGGGCCGCGTCCCAACTCCAGTCTGTGGGTCATGATTAGAAGAATATTACCTTTTCTTTTCCTTTTTGAAGGACATCTTTGGGGAACGGTGGCGGAGGTGGTGGAGTGCTGCTGCTGCTCCACTTGCTTGTGCTGAAGGACTGAGACGTCCTTACGCTGTGGGGAGATCCCGGGGGCTTGAAGGTATCTGCGGGGGAAAAGAAATACTAAACAGTATATCGCCTGTGTTGCTGAAAGTTTCCTAAAGTAAAGAAGCTTTCATTCATAAGGTTACACTCATCATCCACAATGGGGAGCTGTTCAGTAAGTCGTAATCTTCACATTTTCAGAGCCAAAGACGTGCATTTCTGTCACCCTCTGCAGGCGCAGAAAGAACATGCAACTTCCTCACGAGTTTGAGTTTTAAAGGTTTTACAATTAATAAATATGTTGTACTAATAATATACTCTCAGAGAAATAAAGTTCAGATTATGTTAACTTGTAAACAGTTACCGCACGCATCCTCCTGCGAGACCAATGCTGCGTTTCTTGTCATTTTAACTTAAGAGAAGTTTTGGAGCAGCTGACCCATAAACCAGGTACCAAGGCTTCGCTGTTCTCACACCAACGTTTGTTTTAGACTTTTTTATGTCCACTTGTCTCTGCCCTTTTCGCTTAAAAATAAAAACAAATTGATGAGCGTAAGGGAAGGCGGAAACATTTATGAATTAGTTCTGTCATGGTGAACATGTCTCAGCCGTTTCTGTTTCAACAGAATAAACATGATCTGCACCCACAGACATGAAAGATAATTCACAATGTACCAAGGTTAATGGGCACTACTCTCTTTATTACAGTAACTGTAACATAACCTCTACCTAAACCCAAGACTACGCAGCTCCAAACCCATTCATGGAAATGTTAAGGGACATGGAGCAACGTAGGTGGAAGGAAAGAACGACCGTATCTTCCACGAGCGATCGTTAATATCCCCTCCCAAAAAGAGAAGAAAAAAAACCCATCTTAAACCGACATTTTTCATCCTTCTCTCTTGGTACCTGCATATAGGCTCCTATGAAGATTGTCATTCCTTTCGGCTTTCAGACTGCCTCCTTCTTTCCCCACCACTCGGATGGGCAGGACCTGACTCACATCTATAGATGCTGGAGGTAGAAAGACAAGACTGAGATTTAACGGATCATAAAGAGCACCCTCCATTTAAGCTGGCAGCATAAACAAAACAGTTTAGTTTGTGACTTAACTGCTCCTGCTGATGAACAAGTTTTACTGTAAATATTTCAGCATTAGAAAAAGTTTCTCCAGTTAATCAAAGTGATAAGAGTTCTCTCAAATTGTACATACAACTTTTAGCCTGTAATATTTAAAGCACAACCCTTTTACTGACTCATAACAAGCCACTGTTAACTCGAGTCCACACCTGCACTGTGCGTTCTCAGGTGGGACCGCTTCCCCTTAAAGCCCCTCTCCTTTCCTTTGGATGCCATCGCCAGCTTGGTGGGGATCTTCTGCTGCACCACGGCAGCTTTCTGCACCTGGTTGGTGGTGCTGATCAGCTTCATGGGCAGCTCCGATTTGAAAGGCTGGGGGCTGATGCTCTCTTTGCGCGGCGGAACCTTTGGAGGAATTTCCATGGGATTGAAGGCGTTAACAGACAAGGTTTGGGACTTTGAAGTAGCAGCCGGAGTCCCACCTCCGTTCACTATGCTCCCCCTGAAAGATGAGTAAGCGGATAGACTCCAGAACTGGGAAAAAAAAAAGAAGAAATAGTTAAAACGCTGACACTTGAGACGCTAAATGAACCGATCTAATGTTCCAATATATTATTTATTTTATATCATTCTCACCCTTCTCTCAATTTCTGGAAATTGTCAATACCAGCCTTAAACTGGCTCAGATCATCTCTTTCAGAATACTTATTATCACTGTATGGACCAATTTAAAGCAATGCTAGAGAAGTTTTGAACCTTAAAGCCACGTGCTTCTGACTTGTTTTGAAGTACGTCAACCTTTACTTTCCACATTTTCGGCCCTTAAACCGCCCTGGAGCGCCCGCAGGCACTTCAGAACCTCGATTTCCTGCCCGGAAATTTGCTTTACAGTTTAACGTAATGCACAAGTAACTAGATGAAAACACATTTTTACCAAAAAAAGACACTGCGGCAGGTGCAGCGAAGAGACCGAAGACGCTACCGGAGGATGTGAGGGAGATGAGAAAGTGTATGAATGAGACACGGGACAAGAATAAACATCCAATTAGATTTCCCTGCTGGAGAGAGCTCAAAGAAAAAAAAACACCTGATGACAGACGGGTGAAGAGTTAGCTCCATTGTTACTATCAGCAAGCAATAACCCATTCTCTCTCTCGTTCTGCCGCGTTTGCTTTGGTCGGCTCTGCTGACGAAGTTGTCGACCTGAGGCTTTAAATTCATGAAAGAATGCGATCACTGTAAATAAGAGATTACAGCCCTAGATACTCCAAACATTTACACAACATGACTAATGGGAAACACACAACATTGCAGCAGCATGTGCATCCGTGTTATGCCATTCATCTGAGAGAGCAATGAGAGTTAAAACATCGTTCTGGTATCAGCCTCAAAGGTAAGGCCTAAGTTAGCACCTCAGTTCTGTTTCAGGCCAACGTGGCAATGAGTTCTTCTCAAGTAAAAATGTTTGGTCGGTTTTAGAAAGTTTCACCCCGACGTCGGGGACGTTTGCAGCCTTTTAAAATGTTCTCTGCTATCTTGTGACACACAGGACTGTGACATATACAATGTACATTATGTTGCACATGTATCGATTTTACACATACGCTACATTCAAATCCTTCAAAAATGTAAATCGGAACAAGCTGATTGTATTCCACATTTTTTTTGGACTCCTTTGTGTTTGTTCATCATATACAGCATATCATAGTATGTAAAAAAAAAAAAAAAAAATATGCAGTGTTATTCTTTTTCAGTCCTGTAACGCCACACTAGCTTGTCTCTTGACATATTTGGTGGCTTCCGGAGGCGTATTTTGTCAGCCTCTAAAACATGTTAACAAATTTGCGTGTATAGTTGTGCATGTACACGGTTCCGTTTGATTTCACAACGATTGCGTTTCAGCCCACAACTGTAGGGGGAGCAAAAGAGCAAAAAACTGCCCAATTCTGAAATAATGCTTTAACGTTTCCCTTCCTGTTAACACTTTGGTATAGATGTATAAATATAATGTTCCAAAAAATTTTTTGGGTGGAAAATAAAAGACTTATGATTACATAACTATGCAAGTAATTCCTCACTTTTGCAGGGTCATCATAATGTCCTGAATTTGGGAGGAGCCTCAATTTCAGCTTCTCCAAGCGGTCCTTCTCCTTACACAGGCGCTCATTCTCTTTGTCCACTATTCTCGTGGACTCCCTCAGTCTCTCCAGGTCCTGCTGGTAGCTGTCCCTCTGTCTCTCCAGCTCCGACTTGTCTTTGTTCAGAATCTCCTCCCTTCTCGTGAACTCCTCCTCCCTCTGTTTCAGCTCAGTCTCCTGAACCTCCATCTGGATCCTCTGCCGCTCCCTCTCCTTCTCCCAGCGCTGCTGCTCTTCTCGTTGCTGGGTCTGCAGCTTGTGCAAGTTGGCTAGCTCCTCCTTCTGCTTCTCCAAGCTGCGCTGCTTCTCCTGCTCCAGCAGCACGTTGGTATAGTGACGAACGGGCTGTTTGTTCTTTGCCTGGAAAGCCTGCTGCAGCTCAATCCTGCTGTCCTGTTGGGCGATGATCGCCTGCAAAAGCGGTAGCACCGTTTACTTTTTTCCTTCTTACATAAAATCCCATATCCATACAAACAGGAAAAAAAAAAGAAACAAAACTTGATAATCTGAAGAGCAATGTAGGGTTGAGATAGATGTGCCGTCTTACTTTTAAGCTGTAGAGTCTCGTTGTGAGCATTAACACACTGTCATACACCTACAGAGAGGCAGGGACAGTTGTTGTGCATGATCGGATGAAAATTGAAAAAGAGGATAAAAATGAACAGAGTAAGTATGAGATGGGTTACCGCTGTCCCAATGAAATGACTGGAGTTTGAGCCGCAGTTTGGCACTGGAACACCGTCAGTTTCGTCAGCCTACAATCAAAATATTAAAAATCATGTGAATATTTTATATATACAAATAACAGATGAGCATGAGGTTGGGCTCCTTTTACACCTCCGTAACTTACAGACTGCTCCAGGCCTTCGCTGTAATACGTCTCCTCTGCTTCTCTGCTGTTCAGTGGAGTGCCTTCACTGCTTTCCGGCCTTTCAACTGCATCTCCATCTGAGAAAAGTAGTCATTCACATCAAAAGTCCGTAAACACACAATCACAATACTAGTCTTCATTTTAATAGAGTGATCAGTCAGTTATAAAAAAAGTGAGTCAAACCTCAAACGATGGAAACTCATAAGAACAAGGTAAACATTACAAACTGCGACTATTACAACCAAAGTTAATTCATCAGCTGGGTGTGAATAAGTGAGATTCAATTGATATTTCCTGGATTTTTTTCACATTTTCTGTCCAGCTTTTCTTATGTGCAAATTTAAATATAAGATCAAATGGCGGGATGGAAATACCGAGTCAGGTTTGGTTGTGAAAGTAGAAGAATAGCCCCCATTGTTGCCCTATACGGCAAACTTTTGACCTATTATGGTGCACATACATAAACAGTCTCAGGCTGTCCATGTACGTGAATCAGTGAGACGAGGATGATGATACACCCACAAAGGTTTCGTCACAACCTTGTTCCATTAGTTGAAGGGCCTGTGTCAAGTAATTCTCACATTACCGTACATACATCAATAATAAAACATAACAAAACGTCTTTACTGTTCATGGTGGTAGCCACAGTGTTATCTACGAGCACTTTTAAGGTCTCGGCCCTTCTGAGCGGCCCACCCTGCACCTCGCTCTCCTCCGTTGGATGGTTTGGGTCACTTGTCATCATGAAGAGCAGGTTCTGCAGGTTTTCCACTACACACAAAAGACAAAACTCTTCCTTAATCTCCTCCTTTAGAGATAACATCACTGCGCTCTCAGTTTATGAGGAGTGCGTTTCACTTTTACATCAGTGCCTTTTGTCAAAATACAAAACACGGGATCGTCACAGCCAACCAACACACAAATAAGTGTCACCGTAGTCAAAGACAGACGAAAACCAGTAGCTTTAAAAAAAATAATAATAATAATCTTACCCTCCTCGATGGCCCCGTTCAGCAGCTCCTCCCCCTGCTGGAGGTCACTTGAGTCTCCTCGCAGTAGAAGCCCTTTGTGAGGAGTTTCCTTCTTCATCACATACTTGTAGAGAGTAGCAAAACTCTGCTGCTTCTCTGTTAGACTTTGCTTTATCTGGTCATCCTTCACCTTCAAAATATCTGAAGAGCAGCAATGGGTAGAAGCAGAAATATTGTAAACTCTCAAGAGAAAGTACACAGAGACCTGAATGCTACTGTATTCTTCACATTATAAAATGAGAAAATGAATGACAATGTAGTTTGGGCACATCCTTTAAAACCAGGACTGAAAACCGCATACAAAGCTCAATAAAATATCATCTGCATGCTGAACTGAGCATTCCCCCCAAATGTAATGGCCCAGCTTTTCAAGACCACAAGGTGTTCTTTGGGTTCACGCTTCTTCAAATGAAATTCATGCATTAAAATATAATCAAATATGTGACGGGAAGCTGTTTGCTGAGCATATGTTGATTTGCATGAATGAGAAAATCCTGCATACTACCTGGGTGATCTGTGTGCTTTAGTAAGTGGTCATTAATCTCAGCCATCTTACCTTGAAAACGTTGTAATATAGCAATCAGTTCATTGTACTGCTCTTCCTCCGGAAGACTGAAACACACACAGATTTCACTTAGTTTTAAACATTTGGAAAGAAACAACTGAAAACCAAACAGGTTTTCCAATGTTTCATTCATGATGTGAATGCTGGCTGGTTGATGAGTCAGATCAGTCTGATCGGTGTTGAGGTCCAACTACATGAAATGCAACCTTTGGATAATAGTGATTCTCACAACTGAATCTAATGCGGTTTGATTAAATCAAAGATGTACCAATTATGAAAATCTGTTCCACATCCGATACAGATATCAAAGATCATAATTCGGCCAACAGACTTTAACGCCAGGGAAACGATTAAATATGCAATATAATAAAATAACTGAGCAGTTTTCAAGTACTTTAGACGTTCTTCACACTTTCTTTGAATGGGCATAACTTCTGTCAAATACAAATGTACCTTTATTATAACCTTTAAAAATAGATACTTTGTACGAATTGCCTGTTTAACCGCTGTCAACTCAATGACGTTTCCACATCATCAGTTGATAAAATCATATTTGCCGAAAAGGCCGACTGCATTCAAAAAGCTGAAAACTTGGCTGATACCAAAGTATATGTTCATTCCTAATTGAAACGGATTTAAAAAGATGGATTCAACCTCTAAAACAAGCCAATGAAATCCATAAAAAAACAAACACTAAAAAAAAACAAACAAGAAACAACTCTTGAGTATTGAGATCGGATTATTTACCCAGATGAGACTAAATTACAATTTATAGTCGTGACAGTGAACCAGAAAGTTGGGAGTGTATTGCTATGGGGATGCATAAGTAGGGCTAGATAATTGCAATTTTTATTAACAAACAAGGATGGTTTGTGTCATGTATGTTTTTGTAATCTTTTTAAAAAAAATGGCTGTTATCATTAGGTTTATCAGTTAAAGTTTAGACCTCTTGTATAATCGTGGCATAAAAATTCAGAGAGATAAAATTTGTATGACAAATAACCCTCACAATTTCACAACTATGAGTGCAAAAGGTCACGAACACCCATGAGTATACCAAACTACTGTCTGACAGCGTGACTCCCATTCTTTAGAAACTTATCTGAGGTTCAATATTCCTGCATGATAACCACTGAAAGTACACAGCAGGAATCCCTTAAAACGTTTCTAAAGAATGACAAAACTGAAAGGAAATGTGACTGGATGGGCTTTGTTTTCCAAATCCAGCAAAACCCACCCTCCGGTGTCATTTAAAGATAAAAGGTAGACCAACACAACTAATCCAGTAAAAGGGAATTTATGTTAAACAAAATGAGAACGGCTTCCTCCAAGCTGTGGGAGGTCAAGTCTGTCGTTGAAATGACTGAAAACATAAAAAACAACCTGAATCTCAGTGCTGAAAAATAAACTGAATTGTGTCTCTGAGGCACTACTCTGAGGAGTTTTTTTTATTTTCTCTTAAAAGCTAAAACCCTGCACCTTAGAAATATTGCAGTTATTGAGAGGTGATCCAGTTTTGCATAATTTAACATGTAGGACAAGTAATCCTTATTCTGAAGAGCTCAACGAGATCTTCCAAGTCAGCTTTGCACCATTAACAGAGAAGATTGACACAATTCTATCGATTTCTTGGAAGTGCTGAGCTCACCGCTCCACAGCTTCCCGTATGACGGTCATCCATGTCAGGCACTCCTCTTTGGAGCCTGTGTGGATCTCGTACATCTCCGGAGAGCTGGTGGTGCATGCGCAGATGAGGTACAAGGCTTTATCTTCGTGGGCAACTTCCCTGACAATCAGTCTTTGAAGGGAGATCACTGGTGGTTTGTTATCCTGCAAAAGCCACAGACATGCAGCAAATTAACCTACAATAACAACTAGAACAAACTGTATTTGTGTAAATGATGCAGTTAGTCATGATGGGTATTGTAGTTTGCACAGAGTCATGTTGATTGGGACTCACCATGGCAGCAAACACAAACTTCTGATCTTTCTCCTGCAAGAGGAGCAGCATATCCGTCAGCAGCACAGCGAGGACGTCTGCAGGGGCAGATGACAACCGCTCAGCATCAAAATTACAAAAACTTAACTGGTCATGAAAGCCCAACCTCAGAAATGTCTTCAATGCATCTTCTGTTAATGTTCATCACTGGCAGATAATGGGTGCAAACGTATGTTATAAAGGATTCTTTTTGGCTTTCAGAAAGGTAAATGTTGAATTGCTAATAGTAGGTATGTTTAGCAAAAACACAATTAATATACAAATGGCCACAGTGCCAAACACAAACCTTTCTGTCTGCCGGAAGACTTCAAGGTGACGGTGCCCTCGTGCAGCAGCGTCCGGTTGCCCTGAGTCAGATCCTCTCTGCGGAACAGCCGGCCGTCCTTCAGCCGGCCCGGAGTTTTCGACTCCAGACGAATGCCGATCTCTCTGAGACGAGCAGCTTTCTCACATTCACTGACATTGGCATCCACCTGGAAGATGGCGTCTTTGATGAGCTCCAAACCTTTCACCAGAGAACTGTGTTCATCTGTGTCGGCTGCAAAGAGCATAAAAACCAGACTTTATTTCCAGTTTGTACAAATGTCTGTCAACCAGCTATTTCTGAGCGTCTGAGTAAGGACTGTCACTACAAGCTGAGTGAAAGGCAATAAGAGGTTTGGTTTTACCCTCAGTGTTCTGGATGATTCGCTCCACCAGAACAGGGTATTTTGTGATTCGTTGAGTCACCAAAAGGAAACATTCAGGGATTCCCAACCGTCGAACTAGAGGCAGCTGACCTACTTTCTGTGAAAAAAGAAGTTTGGTTTTTACTTCATTTCATGAAATTTCTAACTTTATTTACCTGGTGCTCTGGTGTAGGACTTAGATCTGTACCCTTACAAATTTAGCAAAGATGTATTTTAAACATTATTTCAGATGTTGGTACAAACAATTTTGTACTATCACCTAAATGTCCTTCCTGACGCTCGAGACATACATTTTTCTTTTCAAATTCCAGAGCACTCTTAGCAAACAGACTCTCAAACAGATTCAAGAGTGCAGACCACTTACTCTGATGAGAATCGGCAGCTTCTTGTTGTTCTGCATCTGCTCTTTGTAAAAGCTGATGGCCTCACTGTGATGGCCGCAAAATATGCTGTAACTCTCCATCATCTGTTCTCCAACTCTGCCTGAAAACTGACACAAAACGGAGACTTCAGCATTCACCTTTTTCCATGCAGACAATTTTAGAGCAATAATGCCGCCTTGGATTTACAGCACGGACGAAAAACTATGTGGCAACCCCGCCCCGATGATGCTTTGCGACACCAACACGGACCTGTGGGTTCACCTCGAAAATAACGGACGCTGGTCTTGCGATACGGCATACAAAAAAAAACTGGACCAGCTAAAGTTATTGGTCATTGTAGGCAGAGTAATATGTGACACCTTCACACAGCTGTATGATCACCGTAAAAAGGCTTGTAAATGTCAGAACAGGGAAAATTTCTTGAATTTTCTAACACATACCTCTGTGTGATGTAATGGAAAGGTGTGTGCTTCTGAAAGGGTAAACTGGCCCTGTTAACCTTTACTCTCAGCCCTGCCAAATATTAACCAACACCCACCAAAAAGGCTTCTCTGGTATTGAGATGTCAGTGACGCAGCATCATTCCTGTGCTCATGGAGCAAACACACCCACCCGTGGAGTGTTTTAAACATACCAGCCATTCTGCACCTCTCCTGAACCCTAGGGAGAAGCATGTAGGTGGAAAGAGAGGAGCTCTGCCAAGCAGTAAAAACAGAGGGATAAGCCTACATTTCAGATGACCGGTGGAGCAAACCTGTTCTCGGATTAATGTCCAAAAAGAAGGGACACCGTGTCAAATTGTGAATGAATACAGAATGCAATGTTCTGCAAATCTTATGAACCGATATTTTTACTCACAAAAGAACGTAGAGAGGTCATCAAATGTTAAACCTGGGACATGTCATTATTTCATGAAAAAAATACCAAGAGTTGTGTGTTGGGCCTCCAAGTCCCTTTAGTCGTTTTAAAGAAACCTCACGTCGTTTGCGATTCACTGAATTTTGTTGACAGATACAATCAGAGGATTTGGACATAAAGGTGACTAGATGATGACCATAAAAGCAGATATTCTGCTCTAACCTACCTGAGCAATGAGGACATCCCCCAGCTGTGTGATGAGGTAGTTGTTTGTGCTTCCCTCCTGCTGACTCTGGATCTGCAGCTCTTTGAGGCAGTTAAGGAAGTGCTGGTGGAGGTAGATCAGAGCCTCCACTTTGGGGAAGAGCCGCTCCAGCCCCGCCTCTTCCATCAAAAAGGACTGCTTCAGCTCGTGCATATAGATGTAGTAAAGGATTTTTAAGGTGCGTACGTGGTGCATCTCCGTCTGGATCAACTCTAGGAAATCGATTTTTACAAAAAGGGATTATTTTAATAAAAAAACTGATATTTTTTTACACATTCAGAAACATCTGCATATAGGGATGCAAATTCATTTAAAAGCAAAGAAAGTTGGGTTATTAAAAACCAAAGTTAAACCTGTCAAAATGTATTCTAAGGCAAACTTGTTCCGTTGGAAAAAAGCTAATTATTGATGTTATTAGATGTATTATATAAAAAGGAAGAAAGTTCTGTGCTGTGAGGTACACTCATCATTAAAATCATAGGCGTGTGCTCTTTGCTTCAAAAGTGGAACGCTCTTTGCAAGTGGTGATCATATCGTTATCTTTTTCACCGCTTGACTGACATGAGAAAATCCTGCCCGTGCACAAACACACTGACAAGAACAACACGCAAATATCCAAAAATGCAAGTTGATTGTTGGGTTTCTTTTGACAAACCATTAGCAGTCAGACCCTCCCCAGGCTTTGTGGGTTTCAGCCTACCGTAGATGACGTCCTGTCTTTTAACAGCCTCTTTGCTCAGGGTCTTCAGGTAGTCCTGGTCCACAGCGACGCTCCAGGACTCTGCCTCCAGATTCTGGGCATCGGACTCAAGCTCACATCGCAGCTGAGAGTAATGGGAGTCTAGATGACACATACACGGTCACACAGGGACTACAAACACAGCTTCTGCTCTGGTCATATGACTGCACGTTTCAGTGATTTATTGCTGGTCATGTAGAGTTTCTTCAGTGATTTTATTATTCTAAATTGTCTGAAAAGGGGAATTTTTTAAGATAATCTAAAGCTGAATGACTATGCTCTAGTACACATCCATAATATATCTCATTTTAGCATGAAGGTCTTGTTAACAGGTGGATATGAGTTTAAAAAAAAATGTAGTCTCTCACACAGTCCATCATGTGCAGCAAATTCATTTTAGAAGATAAAGGTCTGGGCACCAAAATGTCATTAATAAAGTGAGTAAAGGAGGTCAGCATAGTCTGGATTTTTTTGCCACAGCCACACGTCATAAATCTAGATTAAAAGTGTTTATTATCAGTTTTAATAATAAAGACTAAAGACCAACGTCTCATTGAAGTTTCAATAAGCCACTTTTTCAGTGAAGCTTCATAATACTATTGCCATTTCAACAGAGGTATGTGAAGCTTTCAGCAGCCCCTCATCCCGCTGACAGTGGCCAACTGACCTTCTAGGTTGATGGGCTCAGCCAAGGAGGAAGCCAGCGATGCAGAGTCCTCGGGGGAGACCTTCAACCGCACGCCATCTAGCTCATCCATCTGCGCTGCGCTGGATCTGGTTGGTATGCGATGAGATAATGCTCAACAGGTAAATTAAAATGTGAAGTCAGTGCTAAAACATGCACAGAGACACGCGTGTAAACACACCGTCGGTGCAGCTGTTCAGAGCTATGACTTAATCTTATGATCTTATCTATCCAATGGCAAGTAGAATAAAACTATTACCAAAAAAGGGAACAAAGGTGACTCAGAATCAGGATTTAGACAGAAAATCTGTCAGACCCCCAGATTAAGCCTGGAAACTTTTAAAGACTAAATTTAATTTCAAGCTGCTCTCTGCTGAAAGATCATTTGTTGGAAGCCTGGGGCTAAAATTAAAGGTGTTCTCGGCTGCAGTGTGAATGTAATGAAGAAGAAGGAAGCTAACTTTTAGCTAAAATTATCACCGACCTGGGACTTTTGTCTGCGTGCGAAGAGGAAGAAGGTTGACGGCTGAATCTTTAGGAGGCGACAGTCACGCCTTGTCTATGGAAACTAGTAGGAAGGCCATCGGAGGCCGGGGGACAAACACTCTCCCCTGTGCTGAGAGAGAACAACGAAAAGAGGGTGAGACACTGTCACAGAGAGGCATCAAGTGAGATGATATTAAGTAGGCATTATCCTTTTGTCTTTATTTACTCTTTCCCAACAGACAACAACTGTTTTAAGGATCAATGTAGTACTTAGCTGAAAATACCTTTTCCTGGTTAAAAGTAAATATATATATGAAGGAGAAATCCTGATGGTTATAGCCATTTCTTCAACATCAAGGTCAGACAATTACTGAGCTTTAAAGGCCCAAAGACTATTTAAAAATGTCGTGTAACTTTCATTTTACTTCTGGGAACAGATAAGCACCTTTAAAAAAAAAAAAAAAAGAACATTTTGAACATTCATACTGCGAGTTTTATATGATCTTATTTCATTGCTTCTAACCCTTCGAACAGACATGCCATCTCTACAAAAGAAAAAGGAACGTGAATGGAGAATGACTCTAAACAGGCTGTTGAGAAACTAATCTAACCCTGTGTGATGAGAACTGGTTTGACAAACTGTGACACCACAGCTCAAGTCAGACCAGCCGTGAGGGAAAAATACAACTTCAAACGGAGGAAATAGCAGCAACAAATAACATGATTTATAAGAGGTACGGCCAAGTTCTATCTGCGCTGCATTTTTATCTCGACTCACTCGTTTCTGCAGAGCAGAATCCAAATGAACCCTTACGCTGCTCTTATCCGACAGCTAAAAACCAGTCTGTGACACAAAATGACTCAACCACTTCATATATACTTCTGCCTTTTTGTTTTCCAAGTTATGTCCTTCACAGATCCCTGGTGACACTGGAAGAAAAACACAGGGAGGAAAATCTTGTCAAACCAGTGGTTGAAAACAAAAGAGGAAAACAGAGTGACGCTGAATGTTCTCGGGTCACGAACCGATTGCGTTTGTTCTGTTTGTGTGCACATGCTGATGGACCCTTAAGAAACGATCCTCTGTTGTGTGTAAATGCCTCCACCTGAATCACAGCTCCAAGCTCGTCTTTTTGATGTTAAATCCTGGTTGGCCTAAATATCCTTAAATCAAAATGAAAACCTCTCAGAGACATTTTGTTTGGTCCCACGCGTTACTTCAGTCCCGTTGGTTCTAATCTCGGCAGTCAAATATTATCACCCAGACTTCGCGAATAAGGTTAAGAATATCAAAAATCCGGTAACTTCTTTCAACCACTGGCTGACTTACAAATGTTTTGCACATTTTTTGTTCAGCTCGACTGCTTCCCTCAACGTTATCTTTAGATAGAGTTAGAGATCCCGCCGTCGTCCCCAGTCGATTCAAAACGCCACAGCGAGATTCATCACAGGGACATCAAAAACAAATGAACACATCCCTCCTGTGCTTGCCTCTGTGCACAGGCTCACTGTAAGACTTTGTAGTAATTTTTAAAATCTTTCTGCTCACCCTCACCGTCAGTGGCCTCGTTCCCAATTAAATCTCATACTTAGTAGTCGGAGGGGAACATAAAAGATCAATGACATCCACAGATACTGCCTTGCCAACTACTTTATGACATTTGGTGACATGGGAAGATCTTATGGAAGTCTCTGCCCACTGAAATCGGGAACAGGAAGTCTGTAGCTATCTCTTTGGAAATTTGTTATACACCTATCACACATTTTTTTAATAATCAGTTTTTGTGAACATCCATCAGATTCTTATCCCCTTCTTGTAAAGCAGCAGCAGCAAAGCTTGTGGCAAGTCATACAGCGAGAAATGTTCAGATGTTTTTACTACAACTGTATTTACAGTAAATGTACTCAAGCTCTCTGTAGTAGTTTCACAAACAGCTGAAGCAGGAAAGCAGCAGATGTTCAAAGTCAGGCACACCTAAAACACACACATGACTGTTTGACCAAAGGAGTTATGACACAAACACACACTCACACCGGAGCTGTGAGCAAATACTTAAACATAGCGTTTGTGGCACAGCATTTAAGAAAGGCTTAAAAACGCAGTTTTTGTCAAATTATTAATGAAATTGAGAACTGGGCTGCCCTTGATTTTAGTTTCTGGGCTTCTAGACTCTAAATTACCTAAAAAAAATATCTGAACACAAACACGAAAATTTATATAAAACCATTTTATATTGCGCTGTGGAATTTCTGCTCTCTAAAGGGCTGAACCAGCAAAGCAACTGTGCGCTTCCTCGAGGAAAGCTGAGGACGAGGGCCCAGACGCTCTTTAACACGAGTTCTCTGGGCTGAAATGAAAATCTGGAAATATTTACTGGAAATGAACGACAGCTTAGAACTATAAACTTTCACTGCATATTGTTTACATACATCATCACAGTTCTACTCGCTTAAGCACTTTTCCCATTCCTCTGTAGCATTTTACTTTCTTTAAAGCCGTTGCTTTTAAGCTCCATGGCATGTTATTATCCACACTTTGGTTGTATGGTTTGGCCTCTTGTTGCAAATGGCAGCCACACCTCAAATGATTCAACAGAGCAGCATGAAATACAGGCCCAGGGAAAAACAAGACCAGCCAGTCTGCCAAAGGGATGGACAGATGGGGGTTGCTAAAAATGCCGTTTGTGTCAAGCAGTTTCACTTAAGCCGACATTGGCTCAAACCACAGCAAAACCTGGAGTGTTACGTCTACATTTGTACATAAGTGGGACTTCCTGATGTTCTGTCACATCAACACAAACTGGCGAGCCACATCTAAAAGCGGTGAAACTAAACCCGAAGGCTTAAGCGGCTAACTGATACAAAGAAACCAGTGATGTACGAGTCATGTTTTGTTTGTTCCAAACAAAAGCCGGGGAAGCGTACGCGTCTCACATTATAACGTAAGCAAGAATTTGTCTAAAACAAAAACACCACCACTCTCGCAGAAATGGTCCTTGCTTGCACTTTCCACTCTGCCTTCACCTCAGAGAGCCTTGACACGAAGTTTACACATTAACCTTTTGTCTTTGGTGAAATATGCTTTATAAACATGCCAGGGTGCTTCTGTCAGTGTTAAATGCTGCATCGTAAGAGAAACGCATGCCTGCAGGTAACCATCGACACTTCCGGTCTATTAACATATGAGAGAGACTGGAAAATGTCCTTTCTTTATGAAATTAAGCCTCAGGTCCCCCGGTTTGTTTCAGTAGAGCATTATTATCAATCAGGCAGCTAGAGTGATTGGATTACAAGACTAAAGTTTGAAGACTTTGGTGTCATATTATAGGAAATGATACGTAACCCATTGGTGAAAAATACAACAGCATGGTTTGCAAAACAGCTGGCTAAACTCTCAGGTGTGCAAATTGTGGTAAAAGGGTGACCACATGGAAAAACAACTTGGATGGTATCATCACTGAATGGGAGTATTGCACATTTAGACGGATGGGCCCTGAGCCGAACAGAAAGCCACGCAAAGACACTCAGGATTTTGTGCATTTCTATTCTTAATAAATTCCGACTAATTCAACATCTTATTTGTATAAAATCGCTGAAGTTCTCCTGGTGTGAACTTAAAAGTGTAATCATAATTAATTGGGAAATTTCTATGAATTTACAACCTAAAAAATAAGATGACGCGCCAAACTAAAAACCTAATTTCAGAAGTTGTGTTTTTGTACTTTATGACACCAACACAATGCAATAGATATGTTAAACAAAAACAACAACAAAAATATATAGATACTGCACAACAAAAATATCAAATGAAAAGTTAAATCAATTCATGATTAAACTTGATTCCCTGATTGTTTGTTGTTAAGCTCAGCATGGTGGTGGGGGGGGCTTGTATGTTAGGCTTCACTTTCAGTTTAGGCTGTTTGTTTCTGCCCTACTGGGACACCCAATAGCTTCCTAATGTTGCCCCTATAAGTATATATGCATTTTTTACGTTGTGAATAAAGAATATAAGAAAGGTAGAATGATCAAATATGGCTTATTTTTCTTACATTCGCAGCAGCTGTTATGAAATCAGCTAAAATGGATCCATCTGATCCATTTTTATTGCTCCATTTTTATCCATTAACATTAGTTCCACCCGTCATTGGCTGAATTTTAATTTTAATTTTAAACAACCATATGTGAGACTTTAATACACACTATGATAGTCACTAACCAGAAGCCCAACTCTGAGGAATAAAATACAAACAAAAAATAAATAAAAATGGAGGGAGGGAGGGAGATTTCAGGACTTCTTATCAGCTGAAACATCTCTAATAAGCATCAATCTCAGAATAAAGGGCAAACCCAATTTAAGTGAGCATCTTTTTCCTTTAAATTAAGGAGGTTTTCTCAAAACGTAATAGTTCCCATTAACCTTTTCTGACAAGCAAATTGAAAAAGTGCTTCAAAAAACATCGATTCTAATAGTATCGATGATCAAAACCACAATACTTCTGTTAAAAAGGACACATTTTACACGAATACCTTTTTAAGTGGAGTGTCCATTTCTCTATAAGGTACAGTGTTATATTATAGACACAAATGCTACTAAATACAAAGGCATGTCAGAAAGTTGAACCATTATTAGTCATCTTAACAAAGACATCACGGTGTCATAAATAATTTCGTCAACAGAAAAACGTTCGGAAGTGACAATGCCAAGGTGAGAGCGTCTGGCCTGGATTCATCACGTTTCCCACTGAGAAAGTATCGGATTAAATCAACAAAGACAGGTGCTTTGGGGCATATGAGTCGAGACCGAAGAGGCCGCAGGTATTCACTTTATTATTAACCCAACATGAAGCCCAGCTCGGCTGCTGTTTACGGTTGGTATACTTCAGCTTCCAAATTGACGTTGCACGGCAACGCAAAATGACAGGACACTGGCGTACGTATTTCACGACTGTCTCAAGAAAAAGAAAAACACTTAAGAAGTTTGTTTAGTGTTCCAGCTCGTGTTGAGTGAAAACATAATTATTATTTTTTTAAATCTATAATTATGTTTACGTTACATTTTACAAACCTAGTAAACTAGCTCTGAAGGTAACGTAACTTCGTGACGTACATTAGCCACCTGTGTCCGTTTCTTAAGAAGGTCCCGACAACAGTTCAATCTTACCGAGTGTTGTAATGAAACAGCACGGGACAGATCCAAAGACAAAAAAAAAACAGCTCTTGTGTTTGCTTCCAGACAAAAGTAAGGGAGGAGGATTACATCTCTCAACAGCTTCAACAAACAGGGGAGATGGTGAGGATACCCCTGGAGGAACAAGTGCACAAATAAGATTAAAAAAGAAAGTTGGAGGAGGAGGTGTTGTCACAAAAAAAAATCCCAGCCTCCTCCTCCTCTCTGGATGCCCCTCCTTCCTCCTCTAAGCATTGTGGGAATCGCTTGGTTCAATGAGTGCAGCACATACCACAAGCTCATCCAAGAGCTAGATATGCACCCAGTCCTCTAATCAATGAAGACATGCGGCATCCATGTTTCTGCTGGTGTGGCTCTGACCTGCAGGCTGTGATTATTTCACTCGGATAACACAGGATTGGGTCAGATTGCTTTGAAATGTAACTGAAAACAAATTACATGGTCATTTTTGTAATTAGTAGCAAATGTATTGGACTCTAATCTAATCTGGAGTGATCATAGTATCTTTTTAGCATCTCACCATCTAATTCCAATGACATGTAATCTGTTCCTGCCCAACCTTGCAGATATAAACTGACTTTTTTCTTTGAGAAACTCTGACCCGTGGTCAAAGTTAAGACGGAGCAGTTGCAGTAAAAAAATGAAGGTTTGTTTATTTTGGAAAAAAAAGAAGCAGCTTCTCGTTGTGTGGGCGCCTCCAGGCGATGCAGGAAGGAGCTCGGGTATCATAGTGTGTGAGGGGTCATTTTTACCAGGATTTCTTTTACGCAAATGGAATTGGCTTGAGGGTGTGTGCTTGGAGTTTTACAACTTAACAGAAAGTCATCAGTAAAAGAGCATCTCATAATACTCTGACAGCTGAGGTGTTCAGCGTGCAGCAGGGTCATGCAGAGTGACAGGAGTGGACGTTGTGGTATGACTGTGTACAGCTTAAGTTTCAAACTGTTACTCATCAGCTAGCAACTTTGCCATCTGGGGGAGATTATGTGATACACAACAGCTACTGAGAGGGTGCTTTGCTTTCAGCCATGGCCTTTAACCTTCTTTGAAACACCCCCAAATCACTCCTTGACTAGCCTTTCTTGTTTCTCTGCGATGTTATCAGACCACAAGAGACCTTGTGAAGCATTTCAAACAGGTATGAATACTTACAGCTGAAGTGCTTGGTAAGAAAACAACTTGTTTACAACCTTTAATTCTTTCACTCTGCTTTTTTGAGCAATGATTGCATTTAATAAAGAGTGATACCTTTCATCATAACTGTATCTGGTCTTTAACAGTCTCTAAAGACAGAACCAAAACTCAGTTGAAAAAAATTAAATATTCAAACATTCGTGGCATCCAGGGTGCTTCTTGCTGCCTGCTCCAGACAACTTAAAAACAACCACATACAACATTAGGGCTGGATCCAGATATTCTACTGGATATATAAATCAAATTCAGACATATGGGCTTACATGGTGGGTTTTTGTAGAAACTGAAAATATGCCATCTTTTAAATGTCATCTATGTGAAAGACGTGTGTTTATTCAATTTAATTTTAGAAATGAATATTAATATCTTTCAGAAAATAGAATAGGGAAGACAGTCTGGACACATGAATGCTTTTCCATACGATCTTTTCTTTTTTCCATACTTATCCAGACCTGGAAAATACAATAAAATAATTCCATACTTTTCACCAACAGTGTGCAGAGACCCTATCGCTTCAAGGGAGATCTTAAGAGCGTCATATTTAAGAAAATTGTATTGAAGTTAGTCATACTTTTAATGATGGATTCTGCCTGACCTCTCCTACACGGATAAAGCTAAAATACTTAACATTTGTTGCTCATGTCATGCTTCGTCACAGTGAGCAGCTGCTCTGTGCTCCGTCACGTAAACACTTTCCATTTCCACAGCACACAGCAGGTGGAGCCAGTGGACTTCTTTGGAAGCTCAGTTAAAAGTAATAAAGCCAAACATCACATGTTCATTCACACCTCAAAATCACACTCTGCAACATGTGATTATCATCTGATCGAAGTTTATGATTAGCGTCAGTCATTGGTAATTCAATAATCTGTATCAGTCTATGGGATTCTGGCAAGTGTTCAGATATAGACAGATTTTGAGGGTTTGTTTACTCTTAGGAATCCCGTTGATGCTCATCACATTTATGACCACCATGTGTAAATGTAGTCAGAATTAACATGAATTATAAAGGTAGGTAAAAAGTAAAATACCCCACAGCAGAAAATACCCGTTATCACCACTACCGACAAGCACTTTTTAAGGGTAAAAGTCAAAAGCATTTGATGGCTTTTATGGTGTAGCTCTTCTAGCTACAAATACCCGTCTGAATTGTCTGAAAAATAGTTATTTAGGTGCCATTCTTTGTACTAACTGGCTTGTGTTAAACCAAAATTATTCCGACCTTTGTTGAATTTTCATTGATTATAATTTTGGGTTGTAAAACATTGTGAGAGATGATGAGAAATCTAAACTACATCAGTCACCCCTCAGTAGATACCTGCTGCGCTTACTGGTTCATAATGTGAACGCTCGTATTGACACGTCAGCTCAGCACCCGACAGAATGATCAGCCGTAATGTATTTTATCCTAAACTGTGATCATTTCCTAACCTTAACAAAGGTCGTTTTGGTTTCTACAAGTTATTTCAAAAACAAAATGCTGTCATAAAACTGTTCATATCCTCTCTCTGTGGTAATCGCATCGCTTTCTATTTTTGTAAGAAAATCAAACCCTTCAACGTCGCTACTCATCGATGCACGCGTCCCCATTTAGAAATAAAATCTCAGTATTCACTGAGGCCGCTCGGCAGTGTGTGGAGAAGCATGAACGGAGAGTGGGAAGATAAGAAAAGCCAGAGCCTCGTCACAAATGCACCTTGCTGCATTATTTACAGCACTATTTTATTTGATCTTGATATGATGGGCAGACATTTTTAAGCTGAAGATGCCAAACACCCCTCCTCCCGGGCATCGTATTGGTAAAAAGACCAAGTGCTGTTGGTTGATCACGAGTCCAAAAAAGCTAATTGGTATGATTCTCTGGATTAGAAAAAATAAACATAAGAGACTAACATGTAAAAACATTATCTAAACGGAAATACCTCAAGAATGACAACATATCAACTATGTACAAAAACATCAATATAATATTTATATATATATATATATATATATCTTTATATTTCTTATCTTCTATACCCACTAAAATATACCAATGAAGCAGCTATTGGTCAATCTGACGAACCTGTTTGCCAACATGTTTCTGAAAAACAGTTTAAATATCCTTCAGCTGTAAATGTGAAAACAAACCAAAAAAAAGGAAAAAAAAACAGGAGAAAACAGAAAAGAAAAGACTGGTAAATAAATTAAAAAATATAACCCAACAAAAGTCCTGTGTTTTATCCTGTGTGCCATTTTGGAATACTGCAGAGTGTGAGGAGGTAAGCCACTTCAACCAGCTCCTCCAGTGGATAGGAGTTTGTTCGAGGATGGTCCGTCTTCGACCATCCGACAGAGAGTTCTCAAAAGTCTTTCTTTTTCAGTTCGTCATCCGTTAGCGTACAAAGATTCAGACAAAGTTTCATGACAACTGATGTAGGCCACAGACAAAAACAAAAAAAAAAGAGAGAGAAGGGCACTTTTTTTCAAAATGTAGCAACCCGGGATAAACTCTATGAATTCAGGGAAAGGGATGTGGGCTGGACTCGAGGAGGGACAGTGGGTTTAGCAGCCTTCTTGTTTGTCAAGAGTTTGTTTCACAGTTGAATCCAATATCCACCCAGTCAAGCACAAACTTGGCAATATATTTATATACATATATAGTATATATACATACACACATATATATATATGTGTTTGTATATATACAATATATAAACTACAATCATGAACAACCGAGACGCAGGAGACTCATCCTTAAATACAAAAAGTGTCTTGTGGCGTCCGTGTGAGGACTTGCTGTAGTGTGTGTTTGTGGCATCTGGAGAGAAAAATGAGGTCCTGAGATATGCATTGAAGGGCTTCTGAGTGATAAAAGTGTGATCTATATAAAATGACAACAAAAAACAAAAATAGATTTCAATCTATCGCATCTCTGCGTTCGTGTGTCCTGTCTGTTAGGAGGGGCTGGACCGTGGCAGGGCCAGTATTCGTCCGTTGGTCTTTCCCCCGTTCATGTGTGTGAACGGGATGTGGTGCTCCTCGTAACTGCCCCTCAGGCCCATGGAGGAGGCCTCGTCCCTGTCTAAACACTGCTCCCTCTGGGAGTACGACGAAGGGTCCAGCGGGATGCTCTCCATGTTTTCCAAGTCTAGGTCAAAATCCTCGCTCTCTGGCGGTTTGTTCTCCACACTGTAGAAGAAGGAGACCTCCTGGAAGGAGGGATGCAGGTCCTCCCGGAGCATCTCGATGATCTCCTGGAAGGCGGGACGCATCTTGGGGTTGTACTGCCAGCACATCTGCATCAGGTTGTGTCTGAGTGAGGAGACAGGGAGGGTGAGATCTCATCAGAATAGGTGAGCTCCATCATTGAAAGATGATAAAGATCATGCTACTCAGTCTGCTGACAGCTTTAGTTCATTCATGAAACTGGAAATGAGCACTATAGTCATGTGAATCATGTCCTGCGTCACAAAATCATCACTAATTAGCATCTAAATTTGTTAAAAACTTGCTGGGTCATGATGGCATATTAATAAAAAAACTATTCCCAGCAAAACCTTTCATGATTTATTATTTTAGGTGTTCAACCTAATGTCCCATCAATGTTTCAACATATTTTGATCACAGTGTTTCTAATATATTCTCTGGTTGTATGTGCAACAAGCAGCGTGTTAAGTCTGTCATCCTGCTTTTCAAAGGTTTTACTATTACTATTGGTTAATCATTATTTAACTATTATTTAACTATTGTTTTGACTGAGAAATGGACCAAAACTCAAAGACATTCAGTTAAAATTAAACAAATATGCAGGAACTCAAAAGAGCTGTAATACTGTATGGAAACAGTTGAACACTGTATGAAATTATTAAATTATTAAAACAAAGCTTTCAGCTTTTTGGTCCATATCCCACGCAGCCTGTTGCCTGTGCTTACAGTCTGTCAGCACAGTTGTCTGGCCGGTCCAGGATGCCTCCATCCATGACAAACTTGAGGACCTGTTCATTGGACAGGCCCTGGTACGGCTGCTCAGCCAGCGTGCTGATCTCCCACAGCACAACCCCAAATGACCTGGTAAACAAGAGGAGAACCGGGTAGAATGAGGACATGCAGATTAGACACCTGACAGAGTAAACCTGTAAACATTTAAAGCAATAAAGAGGAAGACTGAGGGCAGAGGGAGCATTCGAGGCTCCCATCGCTCTACAAATAACCTAAAAACACCACTGACCAGCCGTCTGAATGTGCGGTGAAGACGCCGTCCTTTAGAGACTCGGGTGCCATCCACCTGACCGGCAGCAGGCCCTTTCCTCCCTTCCTGTAGTAGTCGGTCTCATAGATGTCTCTGGTCATGCCAAAGTCTGAGAAGGAAACATGACCGTCACACAGTTTGAGTCTGAACTTATTTGAATGCCATCAAACCATTAGATAAAATAAAAACAACAAACACCTTCATGCGGTACATACTTTCGTCTGCTTATCAATGAAAGAATCCCACTTTTTTTTGTTTGTTTGTTTTGTTATCAGCGTTTTTCTATAAACACAACCATCAACTGTTTGCCCCGTTGTCACCTTTTCTATCATTTATCCAACGGGTATAAACACCAGGGCTGACCAAAATGCTTTGAAGCACCATCTGTTGCCATGGTAATCCAAGTCAGTTTCCAAGTGCTTCTGTGCTTTTTAATCTATTTTTTTCCCTGATGTATGACGCAGTACAAAAAACTCAAAAAACTATCTCACAAATTCTTGTGCCACAGCTCTCACTCAAACTCAAATGTCACAAATCTACCTATTTGGAAAATGACCAATGTCTACTGTGGCATTATATTTCTCAGCCTGTGTAAGAGAGGTCAAACCCTCATCTTTTAATGTAAATTATTAACTCTATCCCTATATTTATTGGCATTATAAAAATCTTGATGCATTGGCGTTGGCAAAATGGTACGAAACAGCACAGCCGTAGTAAATATTTGTTTTTCTCCTTTTTATAGTCACTGTTTTACAGCAACAGTGTGATAGTAGTCAGAAGGGTAGTTTTTCATGCGACCACCAGGGGGCAACAAGGTCAGACAATTTCTAATTCTGCACATATTGACTTGAACCAAATCCAAAATCTTCAGCGCCTCCTGAAAACAGTAATCTCAGAGCAAGGACAACAAACTTAAGAAAATAAATAAGGGCTGGAGCTCACTCATGCTTTCTGCTGCTTTTAATGATGCAAACAGACTAAAGGTTTCAAGATTCTGGTGTCTTCATCTGAGTCGAGGGAGGAACTCATAGTTAACCTAAAACAGGTATGCGAACCTCATCTTCAGTGCATGTTTAAGGTTAATGAAAACCTACCTCCTATTTTGACCGTCAGATCGTGAGCTACCATACAGTTTCTGGCTGCCAGGTCCCTGTGGACAAACTTCTTGGCATTAAGGTAAGCCATGCCGTCCGCAATCTCAGCAGCCATTTGGATCATCTCCTTCAGAGTGGGCGGTGGACGGCCAGGGTTATTCTGGGAAACATGAGATACATTTTTGTTTTATTTCTGATCTGCTAACAGACTTGTTACCATAATTACGACTTATGATTTAGGGGCGATTTTGATCAGGCGTCTTAGATCCTGCACCTTAAAGGATTTAAACAGACAAGCACAGTTCACATGAACAGCTCAGGCAAAACAGTGTTTTCCGTTCAGTTTGGTCAACAGGTGTCCAGCTCCAAAAATACCAGATTGAGAATACAATGTTTATAGTTGACTTTACAGATTACTTCTTAAATCCTCTGTCAACATCCAAGAACTCGGCATTTCCCCTTTTCCAAGCAAGGTAACATCTGAATGTTTACATGCAGTTAATATCTGCACATTTAAAAAGCAAACCAAAGAATTTCATACTGACAAAGTATAGGAGCTTGGCTAGTGTGGTAACGTTACACTGACACATCTATATTTCTCTACAGAGCCCTCTCTATCGAATGAAATCACATTTAGTAGATCTAATTTAGTCCAGACCTCAACAATCTGCCTGGAAAGAAAAGAACAGATGGAGAGAAATGGGTCACTATGATTCCTTATTGTGTTCTCATCTGTATTTCCACATATATGGTGAGTCTGCACATGTAGATGTAAGCTAGACCACTACAATAGCCAAAGTAGAGTCTAATTTGTTAATAAATGCAGAAAAAGCTGTTAGTTAATTAACTGACTAGTTTTAGTGCCCAGTTTTTAATATAATTTACCATTAAGGTATCCTTCCATACAGAGAAAGGAACAACAATCAGAAACTTGCACAGAGATAAATCGAGTGTAATCAGGGAGGGGTGCTCGAGTTCTCTAAATAAAATGCAGAACTGAAAAGAAGAAAGAAAACTACAAGCTCAAACCAGGCTAAAGCATGTGTGAACTGACTTCAAGCTAATCTCATTACCTCAGCGTCAGGACGTAGAGAACGCAGGAAGCTCTTCAGGTCTCCGTGGGTCATCAGCTCCATCACAACCAGGGTGGGCTGGCCCTTCGAAACAACACCCAGGAGACGCACCTGAGGGATGAGACAGAGGGTTTTCATTAAACTGTAATCTTATTCTATCACAATATTAAAACAGTAAAAACTATTTGGTTCTACCAGCAAAAACTTAGCTGTTCTTGAATAGTGACAAAGAATGGTTCCTAGAGATATTTACCAATCGTCTGTAACCAAACTAAGAGCACAACGTCCTCCGTTCATCTACACAATGAAATAAAAATGTAATCTCTCTTTACCACATGGTGGCAGGTGAATGCCTTCATGACCGAGGCCTCGTTCAGGAACTCTATTCTCTCCCTCAGGCTGGCTGACTCATTCACAGTCTTCACGGCTACATGTGTTTCCCCTTCGCCCTTTATGATGTCCTTAGCTATGCCTTCGTAGACCATGCCAAAGGAGCCCTGTCCCAGTTCCCTCAAAATGGCAATCTTGTCCCGGGGCACCTCCCACTCGTCCTCTTCATACACTGCAACACATTTCAGAGCTTTGAATTTATGTCCACACAAGACGGCAGGTTAATGAGAGTGACGGGTTGAGGTAAGACATTCAATAATCTGATTATGTAGCTTCCAAACTCATAAGGACAATAAATGTTGAATTGCATAAGGATCCTGTGAAGTCCAAAAGGGGGACAAAGGGGAAAACATTACTGCAGCCTTTTAGATAATCCACTTTTTAAGGTCGTGCACTAAAGGATTAACTGACCAACAGTTGAATGGTACTGCTTTCATGAAGTGTGTCTTGCTTATCAGCTTTTCACCTCATTTATACATCCAGAATGTGTAAATACAGCATGCAAAACATTTTTTTTTTTGTTTAAATATATCAAGAAATGATGACCTAGAAGTTTAAGGTTTCCATATCACATTTGTTTCTTGTACATTGGACATTAATTTGCTTCCAAACTGAATGAGAAATGGTTTATCCCATGTTGCAGGTTGTACTCTACTTTATTACATCTATATATCAAATATAATATTCCTTTATGAACTGTTTAATTCTGTAATTCGCTGTAATACAAAGTGATAATCCCAGGGAGCGTACAGTTTACAGCAGAAACATCCTCTCTGCATGCGTGTTAAAACTTTGAATGAGGATCGAGTATTTATTTTATCTATAAATTCAGTTTCTGTGAAATTGATGAAACGGGGTTTAAACCCTTTGCTTACCATCATTTGCACTGATGTATTCGGGGTTTGAAGAGGCGTAGATGGGACCACTTGGCCCTTGGGTTTGACTACAGGGGACAAAACAAACAGGCTTAATAATAACATTCAAGAATAACAAAATAAGAGGCAGAGGGTAGTAGAGGCTGAGATAATTGCATACTTCTTCTTGAACATGATGAATCCTGCCAGAGCCACAAACACCAGCAGGACAAAGCAGATGACCGGTCCGATGATTATCTTCACAACGTAGAGGGGATCACCTGTTCAACACAGCCGACCAAACAGCGGTGAAGACCAAACACAAGCTACAACCCCATACACTGCAACATCTTCTAATTTAAAAATAATAAGGACTAAGTGTGTTTTTCTATACTAATGTTCTGCTTTATAGACACTGATCCCTGTACAACTATTCAGACTTCATATGTAATACAAAACAGTTTCATCAGTCCGAGCAGGCTGAAAGAAGGAGCTCAGGAGGTATTGCAGATAAAAAAAGATAAAATCAAATGTGGGAGTTCTAAAAATGCTGTGACATTGATTCACTTATTCAGGCTCAGATTTAAAACTACTTTAAAAGTGAAGAGTAATCAAAATGATTTCCTTTATTCAGGGACTTTTTGTGATCTCTCCCACTAAACCTAATCAAACTTGAACTCAGTTGGTTCTTCGTGGAGACTTACTGGAGTCCTGGACGTAGAAGTACGTGGGCTCAGTCCATGAGCCGTTCCCAGCCAGTGAGGTGGCCCGGATACTCACGGTGTAGTTGCCAGGATGCATTACTTTCAGCTTGCAGCCACGGCTAACCTTGTACATGTTCCTCGACACACAGTAGTGCAGGTCCTGCGGAAGGCAAGCACGGAGGTTCAGGCAGTGGGTCTATTTACTTCATTTCAGGATTTTAAAACAAAATCAGACATCAACAATGCTTCATCTCGATGTGCACACACAGCTCAATGTTTCCAGACCAAAAAATAAATAAATATTTCAGTCAGTTAGATGATTTAGATGTTTTGAGCTGTCTCCATGGCAACTAAAACATGGTATAATGCTATAATTACTCAAATTCAACTTACTCACATACTACGCATGGCTTCTGTTGGTTGCCGTGTTGAACAAACAAACTAATCAAATTTGGTTCATCATCTCAGTATAAAAAAAAAAAGTGACCTTCCACTGAACTCCTGCATTGAATCTGAAGATTTAAATCGCTACATATATTAAAGCGATAAAGCCATGACAGATGAGAGTGTGTGTGTGTGTGTGTGTGTGTGTGTGTGTGTGTGTGTGTGTGTGTGTCTGTCTTCACCTCAGAGTCTCCCAGTCTCTTGTAGTGCACCTCGTACAGAATGATTATGCCATTAGGGGCTGCTGGTTCCTGCCACCTTACGTGCACTGTATTTTCTGTCACCTCACAAAGGATGCGACCCAAGATGTCATCGGCTTTATCTGTGGAGAACAAAGTAGTACACATTCACATATCTACTGCATCTCTGGTTTGTTTGGAGTAAAAGGAAGACGAGCTGCAGATTTCCTGCAGGTGTTTCGAGAGCTGTGATGCCATCCAGCTGCATTGTGCTGGCTTTGGTTAAAGCCGGTTAAGCTTTTCTTCATTTTTAAACCAGCAATTTGCTTTTCCCTGTAGGCAAAAGAAATAATGTGTCGAGTTGCATGTTGTCCGTTTGATGATCGCTGTAACCTCCAATGAGCCAGTAGCTGGGTTTCCTTTGCCGTTTTTGACTGATTTGCATGTAGAAGATGTGAATAAGAAAAGGTGATTGGAAATGGTAAAAATAAAAATAAAAAAACTCTTGACTAATGTGACTAATTAGGCTCGACTGAGGTGGTTTTGTTTGAAAGAAGATGTGATGCGAATTAGCTGGAGTGGAAAGTACTTTGAGAATCATGTCCGACCGGGTCAAGATTAAAAGTGGCTTGTCGGTTGTTTCCGGTTTGAGTCGGTAAACAGTAAACTTAACTGACTGACCAGGTACTCCCGAGATACAATATCCCAGATATTCCTAGACATGAAAGTAATTCCACAAGAGGTGGATGTCCACAGCGGTACTTGTGTTTTCTTTCTTTCTGTGGGTTTGTTTCTGCTCATACTGTGACGTTGGCTGTTTAGGTTACAGGCGCCCCGCCCCCTGCCTCTCGCCCAATGAAAAGCTAGGATAGGCTCCAGCCCCTCCCACGACCCTGAGTTGGATTAAGCGGGTATAGAAAATGGATGGATGAGGAAAATGTCTGCCTCTGAAAACTCAAAAATCACAGTAATGAACCAAAAATATGACAATTTTTGGCCAAAAGAAGAAAAAAAAAAGGTTTTTCTGTGCTTAAGAGGGAAAGTTCTGCAGAAAGGGGGAAAGCTTTGGCAAAGAAAGCTGATGAGATAACCCCACTATATATAATCACTTTCATCGGTTACATCAACACAACAATAAACATGGAAGCTTTCTTACCTTCAGGCATCGTGCGGGCGCTGACATATGCTGCCATGCTGCAGCGGGTCGAGTCATTCGGGTGGTTGCAGGCGTGGATCTCGATCTGGTAGCTGGTGAAGTGGCGCAGGTTGGATATGACGGTTGACTCCTTGGCATGGACAGTGACCATGGTCTTTGTGCTTTCAAAGTTTTCCTCATCCTCATTGTCAGGGATGGCTGAGGCCCCAATCGGGCTGGGGGATGTGGTGAAGAAGGGGTGCGTTCTGTTGGCAATGCCCATCACAGAGCGCCGCAGTCTCGAACGTCTAAATAAGGCACGTTTAAAGGGTCTTATCAAATGTGTAAACGTTCCCAAACCTTTTTTCATGTTGATGTTTGAACTCATTTATCTCTTTGTATATGTTCCAGGGAGTTAGTTTAAATCCCGGAGCAATAAAACACAACAGGACAGAAATAATAAAGCACAACAACAGCACACATCTTTCTGGAGTCTTACTTTATCTCAAAGACTTCATTGTGGAGGTAATTCTCAAAGGTTTTGCGGTACTCTGAGTCTTCTTTCTCTTTCTTGAGCTCCTTCTCAGTTTTAGGACAGGCGCAGCATCGAGTCTCCTGGCCCTGCTCCTCTGTCTGGTTCCTCCTCTGCTCCTCATCACTGTCCACCTGAGTAGGCACCCGTGATGGCAGCTTCATCCCTGATGACATGGAATCAGACATGGCGACCAGAGAAGAGAAAAAAAAAACAAGGAAACTGAATGACAGGTGCGATAAACACAGATATGCATCACAGCCTTGTGCACGGCATCCACACACACACACACACACACACACACACACACACCTTCGGGGCATGTCTGTCATTGTCATCCCCAGGTCTTCCACCCCTCCACTGGAGATAAATTACTACTGACACAATCTCCCTGCAGACTCCCATCTTTCTGGATGTGCAGGCATTATTGGTGTTCAAAAGAGGCAAGTCGGATTTTGTGCTAACAAAGACAGGCACTGATGGCAAGACAATGACTCTGTCCAAAACAATTCAACCAAAATAAACGTATGAACTTTGCCTGAACCTGAGCCAGAGTGAGAGAAAGATCGGTCTGTTTCAGTGCCAAGTTTCACCCGCTTGAGCTATTTAATGCTCCCAAACAAAAAAAATCAAATTAGACGAGCTTGATTTTCTTGCTCGGTGTGTAATGTTATCGTCACTAAGGGAACAGTTTAAAACAGACGGGAAACATTGTTGCACTTCTGTTCAAACGTCTTTGTGCAACCATATTGCTGTGATAAATCCCAGTCAGACATGCACTCATTTTTATTCATCTGATGACATGGGAACATACTTTTTTTTTAAAAAGATCAGAATCTTACCAGGCAGGACCAAGTAGATTTATGCACCACTTAATATTACTCAAGTCTCCCTCTTCTCCCACAGAAGATAATTGCTGCTAAGCTGCTTGCAGTCTTTTTTTTTTGCTTTTCCTCCCTCCCTACATCACATCTGTATAGTTCCTACCCAACAGCTGGTTTGGCACACCCCAAACAAAGTGTCTGCACCATTAACACAGAGACGCATGTCGGTGGCACGCTGAGCTGGTAAAGTCTGAACAACATTTAAAGAACGTATCAGCTGACACATACGCCAAATGCCCCGCTCAGATCCAAGGGTGGCCACCTTAACTGCAGAGGTGACACGGACACAGTTTTGCTTGGATTAAACAGAAGAATTAAGTAACCGTCTCTGCTGATAATGTTTGATTCCAGGCTATAAATGAACCAACAAATGATTGTAGGTGATGTCTTTTTCTTTCTTTGGCACTCTTTGTCTCATCAGTGGTTAATGACCCAATAGAGCACAACCGATCTCTCAGATTACGCTTGTTTTAAGGCGATGCCTTGTCACCTAGGCAAATGCATTTCCCTCTGTTTAAGAGATATGCTTCTCTCTAGCTACTCGCCATCCCTTGTGGCCATCTCATGCACTTGCGAAATTAACTGAAGTGGAGCCAAATGAGCAGCTGCCCCGAATTCCACCCAGAAAAAAAAAAAGAAGAAAAATCAGAGCAGACTGAGCTTTAAATGCTAGAGTCAGAAGACTAAAACAACGTAATATTTAAGATAAACAATGTGTTTTACCACAATGAAGCATAAAATAGTTGTAGAATGTGTATTTAAGCATAATGTGGGCTTTTAAAAGTGACTTCTGTCTGAATAAGAAGATGTTGTCACGTCAACAGATGAATGTAGCGAGCAACGTTACACATCCATGTCTGAAAAGGGTCAAATGGAAGTGAAAATTCAAGAGATATGATGTTGATAAGCTAACGTCAAGGTAGTATTTACTGGAGTTTCATAGATATATAATAAAATATTGATATGAATTGAAGCCATCATTTATTTCAATGGAATGAAGACACATTCATTGTATCAATAAAGTGACACAATGCACGTCATTTGCAACTACGGGCAACACAGAATTAACTAAGAACTCCCCAAGGTTATCAGTGAGATCCTGCATCTCTATTTTAAACACTTTTAAGACTTTACAAGTTTTGAGTCCAATTGTTTTTGATTTCTCACTTTTCTTTCAAATCTTATTGAGATTAATCCTAATCCCACTGTTGTGTAATATAATAGGAAATAAGATAAAACTTTAACTTTTAAAGCAAAATAATGTGAATAGACTGCAGCAATTTTTAGCAGTAAAGAGCTTTTGATAAAGAAAAGCTCTCAAGCTAAAGATTAGCTCAGAAAATAAACTTTAGCCTGCATTCAGACACAGAAACGCTCAAACAAACAGAATAAACACAAACCACAAACATTGTGTCTCACCCTTCTGGCAGTAGTCAAACTTGTAGAGCTCGCTGGCCTCCGGCTGGCGCTGGTAGAAGACCATATAGTGAGTGATGTTGCCATTTGGGTCATTGGGAGGTTTCCACTTAAGGATGATCTGAGAGGAGGAGTTGGAGGAGGAGATGGGGTCCAGTGGGACTGAGGGTTCTGAGGAAAGATCACAATAATAACAGTTTAGAGCAAAAACAAAACAGATTGTGCAGATTAAATGAAAATGATCCACTCTTTCTTTCTCCAGAGAAACAAAGCAAAACTGTGTGTGGTTGTGACACGATTGGGGCGACACATGCTGGACACATCATGCATCTTGGGGGTAAAATGTTAAAGCCAACATGGTAGTTTAAAGGAAGCAACAGAGTTGTGGGTTCAGTCTTCAGTTTTGAGTTTTAGTAACAGGTTATGACTGTACCATGAGCAACCATGAACACAGCTCATCCTTTGATCCCATGAATTCAGTTGAATCTGCAGGAAGAATTGGGATTCAGACTGTGGATTGTGATCCCACCACAAAAAAAGAGTTTCATGGGGTATTTTATTTATGTATTTTTCATAAATGAAAAGTAGGCTGAAAAGTAGGGAACAAGAAGAAAAAAAAAGTTTCTCATCAATAGATCGCCTTCTTTGTCCCAGAAGTGAAACAAAAGAACAGGCTAATGCACAAAATCTGTTAAATTATGAACATAAATCATGAAAATTGTTCATTCTCATCACTTAATGGATATTCGTACTCCGGTAAACGGACTTAGGATCTGAACTTAGATAAATCAACTACCAAAACAGGACTTAAACGACCTACTATAACACTTAAATGTCTCATCTGCTCCCTGAAAGTGTTGACAATTTTTTTTCTAAACATGAGCCAGAGTCTAAGGCTACTTTAATACCCCCGGAGCATCTACTGTCGGGTACTACAAGACATTTCTTGTTTTCATTCCAAGAAATTGTACTAATCATGATACAGCAGCTCAGAGAGTTTCCTGTTTCTTTCATGTAGACATTCAATGTTGTCATTTATCATCAGGTTTATCTTTAGGGGGGGAAAACGCAGTGAAAATATCGTAGACCGCATGTTTATCAGTGGCTTCGTGAATTTGCTGTATATCGTGGCACAATTGGCACAAATCTACAAATGAATCACCAGCTCTTGCTTTTTGAAGATAGCAGATGAGGACTGCTGTTTCGATCCACTTTGCATTTCAGATTGCTGTGAAATAAAGCATCACACTTACTGGCACAGAGTTGATGTGCGACCAACAGCTGCCTGCTCCGGGTATTCCCCCCATCAGTTTTGGTTCTTAGTTTTCACAGAGTTTGATGTTTGTTATGTGTACAGTTAGATAATCCAGTGTCATGATTAACAGTCTGATGTCTTCATGGCACAAGTGCATGAAGACCAAAGCAAGGAATAAGCAGATACATTTAAAAAGGGGTCTCCTTTCAGTGGAACAACAAGGTGTTCCGTTTAAAAAAATCATTTTTTCAATCAGAGATTTAATTTAGGTCTTTGTCAAGCATTTAAATGTGGTTTATGTATCAAGTTTCAGTTCTACTTTTTTAGCTTCGTCTCTATACTGATTGATTAAAATCGCATATACTTTGAACATCATTCAAGTTCAGATTTTTACATTAGCCGTAACTTTTAAACAGTGAAGTGACTAATGTTTTGTTTTGGCTTAAGTTTACTGTAATTACCCGATTATCACAATCATTTTGTGGTGAAAAACTGCGTGAAAGTTCAGTCAGTGTGAAAATTTGTGAAAGCAGAATGAAGACTTTGGTACATGCCACGTGTGTGTGTGTGTGTGTGTGTGTGTGTGTGTGTTGTTGGTCGTGGGCTTTAAACATCTGAAAATAGCTTGGGCAGCTAATAATCACCATTTCACAGTGACGTTTTACAAACCCTATTAAGCATATGTATGTTTTTGGTGTTTGTGGTATGAAGAATGACACCTTCATCGTAATGCTCTTATAAATCTAGCGGCCTGAAACAGAGTAGCGTTTCCCAAGAATCGATGGTTCACATCCAAACTTCGAAGGCAAAGAGTGTGTATGAAGCAGAATATATGTGAGGATGTCAGATTGAACCCAAAGGACATACAGAGGCTTGAGCTTCATTGTCACAGTGTGATTATGTTGTCCTTAATTCATGATGGTGCAACACACCGGTCCAACCACATTGTCAGACTAAGTTTCACCAGTGACAGCTTATATGTAATGACAGCTTTGCCCTTCTGATGAAGTATGCGGGTGAGACAGAACACAGACCGGAACCTGGAGTGGTTGCCAGACGGGTATTATAAAAAAACCCTCTCTTGACATGGCTGGCTGGCTGGCTGATGCGCCTCAGCTGGAAGCCTGTTTCGTGCAAGTGAAGGATGTCATGTTTGAAGCGGGTTTATCAGGAAGGAAACATATATCGTCTTAAAGGAAGCCAGCTAAACAGGCCAATATGACTGTGATTAACCTCAACTGCACACGACACACTCTGTGAGTGGCAAAGTACACAGAGTACTGACAAAGAGCTTGACGACGGCTGTGCAACCGACTGATGCAGACACCTTGCACGGGGTGGGGCCCTGTAGGGCGGTGGCACCCCAAGCAAATCAAGCCATCTGTCTTTCTCTTCCCTGTTCTTATGCCAAGGACATTTTGGCAGCTGTGACACTGACAAACGCAGCACTGACTCCATCAGTCAATGATAGTAACACCACAGGATGACACTAAAAATAGCCAAATTTATGAAAGGAAAATACACTGACCTTTTCCACTACAGGAACTTATCAACCCAACCCCTTGTAGCTAAGCTTAACCTAAAGTTTTATGAATCTGTGAACCTTTGCCTTTTGGAGCCAACTTCAGGAGATGATTCTGGTGGAGAACAGAGTGAAAAAGAGACTCCTTCAGGAATTACTCCACAAAATCTCATTGGTTTTGTTTGGCCTTCCACACATCTTCAAAGGTCACCGGGTGCATTTCGCAAGTGGAACATTTTATCCACAATATATTTCTGTAGCTGCAACAGAGCCAGTTCTCGTGGTACTAAGAGATGCAGTTTTTCCATTTGAGAAGGACCTAAAATCACGCAACGCCATCATAATATTCCACCTGCATTAACCGACTTCTTTGGCGATTGTGAGCTGAAATAAGCCGAGAACACAGCGCTTATGCACATAAAGGTCACAGGTCACCTACATTTTGTAAGCATGCACAGCTCGCCGGTGGAAGATTAACATTTACCTGCTAAAGCATTTTCAATTACAGGTTGTAAAGTTTCTGTAACTGACTGATGACAAATTTCATCTAATAATATGCATATTCTTTCCAGAACTTTATTGAGGTTATCTGTTTTTGCTTAAATTAGTTTTTTTATATGTCGCTGCTCTTTTGTTTAGATATCTTTTTGTATGTTAATGCTGTCTACGTCACTTTGGTAACTCTCATCTTAAGTGACTCATCATCCGAGTCATACATAAACTTGATTTCATTTCATTTGATGAATGCTAAATCCCTTGACGGCATCAAAGGAACATTTTGACAAAAGAACCAGCTATCAACACAAATCTCCACGTCTTACTGGTGGCGTTGGTGCGAACGTAGATGATCTCGCTCTTGGCTCCGTGGACCTGGTGCTCGTCAGAGGCTGAGAGCTGGGTTTTCACCAGTATGGCGTACTGCGTCCAGGGCTTCAGAGGCAGAATGAGATGACCCGGTTCAATCTGCTCTTTGTCTCCCTCCGTGGCTCGACGTGGAGGGTTTACGTCAGTGATCACCCAGCTGTTGGAGCCGCAGGCATCCTGCCCATCAAACTCAGTTACGTTCTGAAAAGGTCTGTTGTGGAGAAAAACAATAACAGTACGGAGATGAAAGGTGTGTTTTATGTCGGCCCTAATTGCATTTTACTTGAGGAAGGACGCGGAGATTCGCTTTCACACATTCTCAAGATATTTATCATGAGATTTATCTGTCCAGTCAGAGGAGGAACGAAACAAAAACAGAAATTAGGTTAGAGACCCTCAAAATGATACTGGCTCATAGGGAGGATGTTCCGAGATATGATTTTGAGGTATTTAGTTATTTGAGTTACTGTAATTTACAAAAAAAACATGTAATCAAGTCAAAGGCAGGTGACAACAAATGAGAGGAATGCATGGAGTATAGAAACCTTCAGCATCATTATTGCAAGGACATTTGGACTCTGGACACAGTATATGTTGTCAAACGGGGGGGGGGGGGACTCTTCAAAAACTAAAACTGCCTAGGTGAAATTACAACTCAACATATATTTAAAAATGCTAGATTTTAAAGCACATAAGTGCTTTGGACAAACCTGGAATGATGCAATAGGTCAAATCTAACATTAACAGTGCTGACACAGTTCAGAAAGTTCTAATTACATTTTTCACACCTTATTTCCTATTAGTAATTAGATTCTAAAACACACAAATAAATGTCATCTTGCTATGCTCTCTGAATATTTGGGATCAATCTATACTTCAGCTACTAATTCAGAAGCTGCAATTGAGTTAGATGTTCTCAAAATGTCTGTGTTTTAAGAATCAGGAAAGCAGAAATGGATGTCTGCATGATTCTGATCAGTTCTTTCTTATCTCCTTAAGCACTCACAACAGATGAAAACAACATTCCTCTGGCAGAGATCCTGGGGTCTGCCGGGCTCTCGGACCGCAGCTGACTGATTATCCAAAATTAACTTACGCTTCTTTATAGAGAACCATGAAGCCCAACAGATCTCTGAAGTCTGGAGGCCAGAAGGGTTCCCACTTGATCATAATCTTATCGCTCAGGGTTCGAATCTGCGTGAACTTCAACGCATGGTTCTCACCTGAGAGTGCAGAAGAAAATACACAGATCAAACAAAACAATTACAAGCTGAAAAAGCTCAACAAAAAGGAACTAATCATTAAGGCTTTTAAATCTCTGCTCTCAGGAGATGTTTGGGGAGCTGTGTGTGTGTGTGTGTGTGTGTGTGTGTGTGTGTGTGTGTGTGTGTGGTGGTGGTGGTGGGGGGTGTAACATTTGAATTAGTAGATTGATGGAAATATCTTCCTGTCCTGGAGTAGCCGGGGTCCTCTGCCTACTCAGTCATTTTACTGAACCTACTTAAATCTAAAATTAATCCATGTACTCAGGTCTTCAGCTGACACTGCAAATTTTTGTGATGAAATCTCTCTTTGCCTTCAGTGTGCTTGTATAGAGCTGCATAACTGCAAGTTGTATAAGGTAAGTTTAGACTAAGAATTAGCACAAGAGCATTTCCGTATCATAAAAGCCTTCCTTTGGATGTATACATCTATTCTTCAGAAATGTCCTCTACAGGTCAGCAATCTGCAGCAATGCTCTGATATGTTATATATGGCAACGCACTTGATGAAGAAAGAAGCAAAATAAGCTTATACAGTCTCAGTAAACAAAGATTAGCTGGACACGGAGCATCTCATTGGATTAATTTGCTAAGCTGCAGTTTCCTGACATGCAAATCTGGCTTGTGACCTTTACAGTGGAAGTAACTATAATACAAGAAGGGCCGTTGCAAAAATACCTGGGCTAGAGATTCAAATATCCACAGGAATAAAGAAAAAAATTTTTTAGAGACTTGTGATTTAAAAAGTGGCTAAAGCACATTCAGTTAAAGAAAAAGACTAAAAATAGTTTCAACCCAAACTAATCTAACACTAAGAACAGCAAGATAAGCAGCACCAAGAGGTTACAACAATTACCAACCAGTCAAAGAAAAAGTAAATTAATCTAATTTACCACAAACATCAACATTCAAACATTTTCTCTTGAATAAATCAAGACGTAATCACTGCTCAGACGCCTCAAATGTTAAAAAACAAAAAGATCTGAGATGTGTGTGAACACCTGACCTGGCAAATCTAAGTCTAACATCATTCCCTTTTAGCCAAGATTTGCCCTCAAACTCTTGGAGTGAACAATCTGATTCTCTCTGTGCTCTGTGTCTTTAAAAAGGTGAAGAAAAAACGTGGGATCCAAGTCTGAGCAGACGATGTGCAGTGGAATTTCAAAACAATCCTGGTCTTGTGGTCATGGTGACAGTGAGCCAAAACAGTAAACTCCGCAGGGTGGAGAGTTTAACCATCATTTGAAACTTCCTTTAAAGCTCCTTAAAGCCCAAAGGAGTTGCGGATTCCAAGGATATTTCTCTCTAAATTCAATCCTTTCAACTCGTCATCGGATATAAATCATCATTGTAAAGATATTAATAAAACCACTGGAATGACGGAAACATTTGAAGAAGATCTAAAGGAGAGATAACACCTTTGCTTTAAAATCTGTGGAATAATTAATGCTTCTCTACACCCTGCCTGTTTATGAACCTCATAGTTGTGGACAAGAAGGACAAACTTATCTACATCACGGATATAAACCGTTATTAGTACTTTGCTCTGTTGGTTGCTCCTAGTTGAACAATATCAGAATAACTGTCTCCAGGAAGTTATCTGCAAACACAGAGCCAAAGGTTCTTACACGAGGCCTGGTCTCCGTTGGTCTTGGAGGCGATGTCGTTCTTGACTTGCCGCTCTTTGGTTCCCGTCACCTCCTCCATCTTGCGGATCTCAGTCATGCAGAGCTTGGAGTTGTAGTGGAAAAACATGCGCCCCTGCAGGATGGTTAGCTTGTGTTTGGACCAGTCCCAGAGCTGCCGCAGGTTCTGGTTATCCAGGGCATAAAACGAGTAATTCCTGGAAAACAACGCAGAGAGCTGCATAAACATATTTGTCATGAGAAGTGACATTTGGCTGTGAGTGTAAAATGTTTCTAGACTAACATAAGTAGGAGTACCTGTGCACGATTAGCCATAAATTTGAATCATGCTACATGTCTGTCCTATAATTTTTCTTCTCAGAATGTAGTTTTTTTGTGCAAAAATAATCCTCCACCATGTCTGAAAGAAGCCTCGTGTCTGATTTGGGGAGTTGAACCAAAAACAGATGCCGCAGAAAGACATTTTGAAAAGGTCAGTCCTTCTGCTTTTAACTCATAATTACAGGAGGAGGCTCTGACATGGCGAGGATAACAGGGGACAAAAAAATTGGAATCTCACCCGATTTCCTGTTCTTCTCCACGAATAATGCGGAGTTTGCGGAAAAATGAGAGGGACACAAGGGCGTAGGAACGTCGCACTGTCAGGTAGCCAGTGATCTCCTCCAGCTGGCCCAGGCTGGCCTCCAGTTCAGCTGCGATGTTGTCTACAGAAAACCACAAGAGTAACTCTTGTTTGTATGGCATGCAGAGTGAAAAAGATAACTGTTCTCTGGCGAAAAACTGTCTCTGCTGTTTGTCTTTTCATTCCTTACCCCCCCCCACAATTTTTTCTTTAAATCCCACTTTTGCGCTGTACAAACAAAAGCTGAATAATTACTTTATTTAGTTTGTTCGGACACAAAATCAAAGTTTTCTTTAACATCTCTAAGAATTAAAGTCTTTTTTAAATTAATTAGAAATTCATGCTTCAATGCATTTATTTAATTTCTTCCTATTCAATTGCTCTATTCGTCGGCGCCAAAGTTTCCTTCAGGTCCGGCAGCTTGCGTATTACCCTCTGCAGAATTTAATTTGCTGTATCTTGCTGGTTTTGTGTATCGTCAACGGCTCTTTGTTTACTGTTCTGCTCTGCTGATCAGTTGTACGCTGTAAAGTGATTCAACCAAACAAACCATACACACTTACTTCCTCCTCGCAGGTTGATAACCAGGCTCCCGTTGAGAATGGTGCAGCCTCTTAAAGACTGGGCAGCAGTGACGGAGTCCACCGTTTTCAGCCCCATGCACACCTTGGGGCAAAGCCCCGCACAGGGATTGCAGCTGAGCCTACACAACAAATGAACAGGAGAAGATTTCAGAGAAGTTTCAAGAGAATGCTACTTAGGGATGTGTTTTCAAAGTCTGCACCAAACAATAAATGAAATATCTGCGACGAGCTGCTAAATGCTCCTCTGTTCAATGTTCAACTGTGCTGGATGTACCTGTTTTTGTTGATTTTACAGTAAAAACTAAAGCATCAGGTCACATGGTAAAGACAGGAGGCTTAAAGGTGATGGTGAGCTTCTTCCAAAAAGTTCTCAAGTGATATTCTTTTAATTAGGTGTTGATTACAGGTGCTTTAAATAAGGTCATCCTGAGAATAAAGCCTCCCTTAGTCAGCATGACATTTTGATTAGAGAATGAACCAATCTTAACCTCATTCTCAGCCTTAGACATTTTTTTAACAAAGAGGTCGATATGAAGACAATGATGGGCTGTTTGCTTGAGGTCACTTTCCTCAGTATTTATTCCTGTAGGCTGGTTTATGAGATGTGAGACCATGTTTGTTTAGCGGCACTCGCGTTAGCTAGCAGAAAAGCTTCAGAAGAATGTGGTGCCTTTAAAGTGGGGCCGAGCGGCAGCTACCGAGTTACAAATTACATGGCTCTCACTAATCTATAGTGCACTGTGAGCTGTAACTGTGTTGCAACTGTTGATGAGATTGACGCCAAAGCAAACAACTCGTGTGACGCAATTCTTAAAAGAGGAAAATTACTCGAAAAGCGGATCTGTGTCATGCAAATAAAATGTCTTGTGTATCGTCTCCTCGCTTGGTTCAAAACTTCCCTGAACTATCTTGACCTTTTTCCCCTCTGTAGTGCCACATCTGCACTTTAAGCCTAGACACTCATAACTCTGAAGAGTGCACCGCTTTTCATATGAGCACTTTCATTTCCACAGCTTAGTTTAAAGCCACCGACGGGAGGGAGATGCCAAAGAGAAGAGATGAGCCAAAAAGAGGAACAGAGAGCAGGTCAGTGTGAAAAGCCAGAGAATATAACTACAAATGGGTTAACCATAGGTCAACAGTACCCTAAAGGTTTAGATGCACATCTGAACTCTGAATGGCTACCAGCGATTTGTTTTATCGCAGCATTATTCATCTGACATTATCTCCATGATCGGCCTTATGAAATAAACATAATAATGTTTTTACTGGAGCTTTACAAAACAAACACGGTACATTCTTACTTCTTTATCCTCTTTATCTTCTTCTTTATATTTCACATTACTTAGGACAGTGTTGTGAAAATGCAACTGCACTTAATGTCGTGAACATCAAGCCTCAAGTAAAACAACAAAAACATTACAAACAGATGTTTTGAAGATCATCAGAGGTGGTGAACGAGTCAACATGTTTATATTGATAAAAATAGCTCTTTCTTGACCTGCTGGAAAAACTATGCAGCAGAGGAAAATCAGCAGCACTCTTTCCTGTCTTAACAGTGGCTGCAGTGCATGAAAGCAAGACACTCTAGCCTCAACAGCTCCACGCTCTCTAGTAGCCTGTCAGGTGTAAATGCACAGCATGTGACTCAATGAATGTGCAGCTGCATGTTGTTCAAATGGAGATTATGTACTTGGCAAATCCCCCTGTGGATTAATAAAGGTTAAATACACGTAACGCCGCAAACACCGCAGCAGTAGCACGGCCGCTTTTGCTAGTCATCACTGTTGACAATGACAGACTGTTTGGACTTCGCTGCTGTAGTTGCACGCCAGAAAAACCCCCTTTGTTTGCAGCAGCTCGGGGGAGTCGAGGCCCAGCACCCCAGAGTACTGACGATTTGTGCTGAATAGCCCTCACACTTCCCTGGTCAGTCCACTGGCCAGTTCTGGTGTCGCATAGAACAAATCCTCAAAGATCCAGCTACATTTTCAACTTTTGCCAGAGCAGAATGCTTTCGGCTGCCTGGACTTAGGCACAGCCACACTCATCAACAGTCCCGTCACGGTCATAGAAGGTGTCAGACAGGGAGACGATGAAGGTCACTGAGAGTACCAGCACCTTCTTTTATGGAGAGGGAGTACCTGTATGCTGATGCAGCTACAAAACATGTTGCAAGTTAAAGATCCGGAAAAAAGGGAAAGCACTCCGTCTCAGTGTCTTCCTCTGACTATACCTCCACCACTGCAATGCATACACCAGCACCATGTAAACAACTAAAACAGGAATACTGAGTCACACGCAGCTGTGTCAGCCTTCCTACTGTGCCGCACCACTTTGACCTAGCAGTCTGTAGTATTAGAATATCGAGGTTTGTGTGTGTGCACGCACATACAGAGCGACGTCTGAGCTCAGCAAACCGTCAGTTCCTGCACCGTCATTCTAAGCTTCAAACACAAAGAACAGAGCTGAAGCTGCGATTTAGGCAAGGTTCTGTATGAACTGACTGTTCATGAGGCTGTATATTCAGTGCCATCCTATGATTGTTTAGTGTATTATGTATTTTTTCTTGTTTCTTTCCATTTCATCACTAAATCTTTTGTCTGTGATCAACTGCTTCTCCCAATAAGACCTCTTCTTTTTGCATTATTGATCACAGCCATTTTAGCTAATATCCGGGTCAAAAAATACGTATTTATTCTTAAAAAATGCTTTTGTAAAGTAAGGCAACATGCAGCATTGGGAATTAGATGAGATTTTATAAAGGAATCAATATGTCAATAAACTCGTGCATAAAAAGCTCGGGATTAAACCTTGTGTATACTTTTGAGTGTTTTCGTGCAAAATATAAAGCACACTTCACTGATCAAACATCTTTCCCGCAGGCCATCAAGAGCCCAATAGACCGACTTGAGTGTCCACTTACGAGGAGGAGTTGACGGTCGTGTAGCCCGAGGGACACTCAGGGATGCAGGCACCGTTGTGGATGACGTACTCGTGGCAGTCGGTGTTCTTGCTGCGCTCTTTCTCCCGCTTACATCTGTTGTGCAGATCCTGGCAGAAGGCAAACGAAACGCAGCGCCAGTCCTTGAAGGTGGAGTAGTTTTTTGGGCACTGTTCCACACAGCTGCCCTCATGCTGGAGGCCACGGCAGGCCACGCAGTGACTGGCCGAGTGAGACTTCCGGCAGCCGCCCAGACACTGGTCGTGACAACAGTGGCCATCTTTGGTGCAGGCTCGTTGTTTGCACTGAACGGGGCACACTGCACGGGGGGGGGGGAAAGGTCATGTTAGTGAAGGTGCTCAGCAGATTAAATGAAATAGACACGTGTCAATGAGAGGTTCCAGTCCTGCAGGCAATGCGTGCACTGCAGGAAGAGCAACACAGAAAGTAGGAGCTTCCATCATGCAAACAGCTACAGATTATTTCAGTTCCCCAAATGACATAAGTGATCTTAATCGGTTCCCAATTACAGTATTTCCTAATCACTTGAATTCTAGATTAATAAATGGACAGATCTCTCTGTCAGCAGGAAGGAAATCCCTCCTCAGCAGTCCAGCGGACCATCTGCCACTGGCCAACAAGCATACTGAGCACAAACAGCAGGGGCCCAACACTATTAGACAAAAGACAGATAGTTATCCAGAAGGCTTGTAAACCCAGACTGATGGACACAACATTTAAACAATACTGGAAGTGAAAAGTTTCTAACTGGAAAAACACTGAATGAGCAACTGAGGAGCTGAGAGCAAAACAAAAGAATAATGCCAAGACAACCTCTGACAGATCAATGGTCATGTACTACTTTCAGGGATCTTCCATCTAATCTTCCTCAGAATTTGTGATTTTTGTGTTTATTAGTGCAGACACAATTATTCAATTACTGAATCGGCAGGATATTAATTGAGAACAGTTGATGTAGTCATCACATTTGGGTTGTCGTAAACCAACAGGCATTTTTCCCTATTGTCTCCCAAAGATAGTAAAATATAATTGGGTATCTTAACTTTTATTTGAAGCCTTATGATTCCTTCAAACTGCTGTACAACAATGTCCACAGGAACCTACAACATAAAAATGGTCTAATGACATAGTTACAACTGATAATTCTCACCATATGTGCATTTTTTAGGCTCTTGGCTACAACAGCCACAACATAAATGAGTCTAAAATCATCTAAAGTGGACTAACTAAGAGGTTTTTCAGACCTGGAGCCAATATCCGCCCTAATTGAATAGATCAAAAGAGGACAGTGCTAAGTGCAGGTGTAAACACAGTGTGCCTCTTTCTAGCACAACAGAAACATGAACTTCTTGAGAGTTCATAAAGGAAATAAACACAGTCATAAAGGTTGGATGGCCTAACAAAGACAAGTTCAATAATGTTGCTCAAGTATAAACGCGATGAACTGAGGACAAAGACACAAGAATGAGGATATGTTGTTTATGCCTGCATTTGCATGTCCCTGAAACAGCTTGTTACATAACATTAGTGCTGAGTTTATGTGTGTGTGTGTGTGTGTGTGTGTGTGTGTGTGTGTGTGTGTGTGTGTGTGTGTGTGTGTGCGCTTATGGTCTGATAATACATGTGAGGAAGAATTGTGCAAGCACTGATGGAGGATTCACAGAAGTAAACACAGCAGACTAACTGCATGCTCACATTTGCTTTTCGTTCATGGCAGCAAGAGTAAACCCCAATTCTTTTTCTTCCCACTGACCCCTCAACTGTACAGGGCGTGGGGTGCCCCTTTACTTTTGGGGATCAAAGACTAGTGGTCATCTAGCCCTTAAGTGAGGGCATTGGGGGCCACTTGGATGGTAAGATGACCACTACTCCTGTTTCTTAAAAGGTGAGGAACTGGGACTACATCCAGTTTGCAGCAGGGGCCATAATAGGTCAGTGTAGCTTGGAGCACCTAACAGGTTAGGCCAGTAAGGCGAGTATATGTGTCTTCTTCTGTATATTTAACCACAGAAGGAAACTGTGTGGCAAAAACTGAGTGTGTAATCTGTAGTTTCTGTAATACTTTCCTGTTAACTAAGTATTGCACAGCCTGTGCCCAAAACGGCTCGGCTTCATTAGTGTCATGCGGCCAGCCATTAAACGAACAAAACAACATGGACCCGCTGTCCTCTCACATTAACGGAGGTGAGCTTGAAGTGCATGAGGAGTGTGTGTTTGGGGAGGGCAGCAGCAATATGAGAATGGCAGTGTGAGAGGGAAGCTAAAGGGGCACAGTGCTGCAAAAACAAATGATATAACCACCTTTCATTTACGTCAGCAATCTCCTCCACAAAGAGATTTACAAACCGAGCGATTCTCACCAAGTGAAAATCGCCTCTTGTTTAAGTTTCCCTTCAGACTCTTAAATTCATTTGAAAAAAAACTGCCCTTCAACTTCCCCTCAAATGCAAGTTCACACACACATACAGTAAACACACATACACAAAAGCCTTGCTTGTTGCTCTCAGTGACTCCTGATCCTCCAGCAGGGCTCCATGCCACAGCACAGGCCCAGCTGCAGATCCACCCTCAGCCTTAGCCAATGTGTTGTGTGTGACTAGCTGCTGGAGCTAGTCATTCAACTGGCCTCTCCCAACTCAAAGGAAGACTGGCTCACAGTTTAACCCTTTGTGTCCCTCTCTGTTCCTTTATGGACAGTCCGACAGCAGCAGCGAAGAAAGAAGCGGTGCAAAGAAAACCCCCACGAGAGTCGCACACAGACAGGCTGGAGCTGAAGGAAAGTGATCCGCACAGCTCCTCTCTGTTCATCTCCTCACTTCAACCATCCAGCTGCCTTCACTAACATACGGTCACGAGCTGCTCTTTTACTATTTATCATGCACAGAAGAAAGTCCTTGTTGAGAGAATCGAGGTGAATTCAGCAATAATGGGGTTAAGCTTGTGCTGAGACAACCACGCTTTGTTAGTATGGTGCTCGGTGCCTCGGGGATCGATCGAGTCTCATCGAGTTCTTTGGCTCATTAGGAGTTCTAACGGATTTAAACCGCTTTGAAAACATTTCCATTTACACTGAGATGTCTGAACAACTGACAACTCCTTTCATCTGCAGTACTAATCCCTGCAAATACACTTTCATTATGACGCAAGTCGAGTTATCCTTCTGACTGTGTGTGTATCAATAAATGTCAGAAGCTTTTAATTGACAAGAAATCAACGAAAACTACATTTTCACGACATTTTAAAGATGTAAAACATTTTGTTCATCTGAGCTGAAATATTTAGATCTGAACTGACAAAAAAAAAATCAAAAAGCAGCATTTTTTTTTATTATTATTATTCTATTATTATTGAAAAATATTACATAAATATCTATAATCAGTGGAGCAAAATCCCCAAAAAACCCTGCAACTTCTTTAAACAAAGGAATAAAATAATTAGACTGTCAGATCATGTGTTAGAATTTACAATAAAAATACCTGTTATTAATCTATTAAATCACTGAAATCACTCTATTATGTTGTTATTAGTCAAAGTCTTTTCAATAATTCATTAGTTTTGTTAACACTCACAATTATCAACCAGTGTGGTAGTTAAATGGCCGAGGACTGAAACTATTCAAGGTTTGCATAGTTTCTTTGCCAGCAGCCGAAGGAGATGGACTTGTTTCTAGTGTGCTTGTCACATCAATTTTCAAGTTTGAGAACTTGAGGACGTGTGAAAGTGTGCCCAAACAAAGCCACCTTTGATCTCCCAGAAAGAGGACGCTGAGGAGGCTATTTGAGAGAATTTATTATTCTTTCCTTAAAACATGCAAATCTCTGAATGAATGCCCTATTTTCTTTATTGTAAGAAGCAGAGGTATTTTCTTCAGTATATTCTGTGTCAATCCACTTAAGTTTGGTCTTTTAGGCACCTTCGTGCTTCATCTTTCATTTCATCACTTAACAAAAACTCAATGGGTCTTTCTTTAAAACGCAAAGTGCTGGGCAGTTAGCTCAGTTTATGACTAACTACCCCTTTTCTAAAAGTCCCTGAACTCCTTGAGCTATTAGATCTCCTGCATGGTGTTTGTGCAAAGTACAGCAGGATCCCAGGAAGGCAGAAGAACAATCCTGCAGACATACCCGTCTCTTTATCTCATTAGCTGAAGTTTCACTCGAACGAGGGGGCAGCTCTGCACAATGAGATCCTCCATCCCTGAGGCCCAAAACAAGTCAGCAACAACAAACCAACACTTCTCCGGGCCCCAAAGTGACAGAGTTGAATACAATCTGCCAGGATGATGCCAGCTTGGAAACAGGAGGTGCAGAAAAAGAATCTGTGCAGCATGCCAGCGAACACCAAGCGTCGACAAACGAGGGGTGTCGAAAAGGCAGAAAGAATCGCTTGTATGTAATGACTCACACGGTTCTTAAGAGGCTCCTGCCTGCTGTCCTGGACTGTTCTGCAGCCAGTATATCAAATGTATGAAGAGATTCCTCTAGTGTTGTTTCTACCAACATTTAAATGTGCTAAACAACCAGTATTCTAGTTACATGTGCACAGAGGGCGGTACTCAACTTCACTGTCGACTGAAACTCTGGGATTTCTGCCTTAAATCAAGAGTCTTTACATTTCATTAACCACAAACCTCTATAAAATCATTTCGTGGTGAGTTTTTCCAGATTCCTTTTAGGGCAATGATGAAACAACAGCATATTTAGGCGTTTTTGCGTTGGGATCACATTGGACCAGAAAGCATGCCAAACAGGGACGTGGTGGTGTGCTGGTTGGTAATTAAAATTCCACGGCCATGACAAGGGTAGTATTTAGTTTCTTATGAAAGAAAGTTCTTGCTGAAGGCCCAGAAGAAAAGGAGCTCAGGAGGCACAAAGTGCTTTTAAAAATGGGGATCTTATGTTTTCAGACTTCTGACCATTTAAAAACAACAGTAAAAGAGGCACAACGTGAGTACTAAAGACTGATTAATGGTTTAAAAATGACAAGCTGGCCAGTACTCGCTACTTAAAGGTGATAAGATAAAGAGGGACAGTGTTAAAAAAAAAAAAAGGACTAGTTCATTACGTTTTAACAAAGGCATATATTTGTGGATTAATCTATCATTTCCATCAATTAATTCAAAAGAAGAAGCTCCCAGAGCCGAAAGAGAGATCCTCAATTCAGTATTTCTGCCCAGCCAATAAAACCTAAAACCCACAAAAAAGTGCAGAAAATTGCAGGCTTTTATTACTGCAATACAGCAAGAAAACAACTATTATCAACCAAAGCACGTATGCAAATACAATGTTGTATGATGAATCACTGCACAGTTTGGACATTTTAGTTAGCATAAATTTTTATTTTTTTTTTTAACTATAGAAGAACAAGTGCATTGTCAGAGAAAACCAGATCATCTCCCTAAACACAGACAACGCCTCAACCTGCAACCAAAACAATAAAAACTTAGGTAAAATCAAGTGGCGTGGACGTGACTTCATAAAAAGCAACGTCTGATTATCGGGTTTATTTGTCTCATTTTTCCTGGAAACCACGTGTCAACTGGTCTGACTCAACAGCAGCAGGGCTTGGTTAAGATGACTCGGGAGCAACAGGAACCGTAAACAATTTCATTAACCAGCTCCAGCCTCCGTTAATAGAACAAAAACACATCAACAACATGGAAAAGCACTTTTTGTTTTTAATGTCTCCCTGCCACCTCTGTCATCCGAAGGCAGGATATCCAGTTTGTCCGTGACTGGAATAGAAATGATAAAGACTGTGCTCTCATTGATGGCCAATTACGATGCTGTTTGACAGGCAAATGACGCACGCCAGAGCCTTGAATCTTCATTTCCTTCCAGTGCAAGGTTGAAAATAATCTCTACCTCAATGGTTGAATTTAACTACCGGTCATGACATCAAATGCATATATGTCATTAATGTGACGTCACAACGCTGTTTTCTGAATTATAACCAGCGCTTTTGACCTTCTTACCAAGAAGAAAGTAAACACAAAGTGTTAGCAGGAAGAGAATAATCACAACACCGGAGTTACACTGAAAGGTCTATTTAATTTGCTTTCTTCATAAGGACATTAAACTCGCTTCATTTGAAAAATGGTTTAGGCTGTTAATGGATAAATGAAGTAGGCAGACCTTTTTGTGCAAAAGCAGCTTATAAATAAGGTCAAACCAAACGAGCCATTTTATCCACAAACAAGTGAACCTTGAATCTGTCAGACTTGGCAATCAGAAGGGAACAGCTTCTGCTGCCTTTTAACTATAAAAGAAAACAATATTTTCAGAGAGCAACTCGCAACAGAAAGGAAGAAAACAAAAAGGACACCTACTAAAAGTCAGTTAACAATGAGCAGCTACAGGTGTGGTCTTGCATTTTGGATGTACGAAATCATTTTCTATTTTTGGATTCCACGATTGATTATCCCATTTTTCCTTCCTCGGAGCACAGAAAAAAAAAAAAAAAAAAAAAAAAAAAAAAAACATTCACTCACATCCTGTAAGGCACCGAGATATCACAACGCTATATATCCGGGTCCCGCAGACAAGCTTTCCTTCACAAAACACCCATTTGTCATCAGTAATGCTACGTGATGTTTTTAATTTCTACATTCACTGCAGCCTTGAATACAAACAACAGTACAACTTTTTGGGCTTTGGTCCGACGCATCGGTACCATTTCATGAAGCGAGGTGTTTTGCTTTTAGCCACACTGCACTCTCAAGTGCACACATACAGACGATTAACCACTCTGAAAAGGGAAAAAAAAACAAAAAAAAAACACGAACCATGGCACAAATACAAAATACTGCCATGGCAACGCAAAAATGATTTACCTTATTCATACAGGCCATCCTGTTTAACAAGAAGAAGAAAACAACAAGAGACTTGTAAAACATCTGCATGAAAGTTGCGTGAAAGCAGATGGAGACACGTGATTAAACGAACATTCAAACAGCAGCGAGTTCTTTGAAACCCGACGGCTATGGTGAGTGTGAGCGTGTAGAGCGGCCCCGCTTTAACAGATGCCTGAAATGTCTGGGATTCCATGGGAATGGCTCCAGTAGCTGAATGGAGAGGGTTTGCAGGGTGCAGCGCCACAAGACCAAGTGCCAAAGAAGTTAAGTCAGCTCACAGAAAAGGACCCTGTGTGCGCGAGTGTGGGGGTCTGTGAGTTTAGCTTCAGGCTTGTAGAATAGCACTCTGCATAATTAACCCAGAGTAGCACCGACTGTCGAAGCCGAGGTAAAAACAAGGAAGCCTTCTTTTTTTTTCTTTTTTTTTACTTGCAGACATTTTTACTTGCAGAATCTTGTCTGGCTCTTTTTTCCTCTTGACTCAAAACCAAAGTTTTGCTAAAGTAACTGGGTCAAAGAGTCCAAACACTGCACTACAGAGTGAGTTATTTAAATTGGGTTGGAGGGTTCCCCAACAAGAAGAGTAAGTTATTTTTTCCCCACCTCCTTAACATAACTACGACAGCGGTGTACATGACAAGTGGGTAAAACACTTAACTGGTGTGCATTTCAAGCACTTCCATAAGTGATTGAAATAAAAAGCTATTTCAGTCCAATTAATTAAGATTTGAGGATTATAAATCTAATCTCATATACATCCAATCCCCACTTTAATTATTGTTTCTTGGACTTTTTTGTTTGTTTGTTTTTGTTATTCTAACCCATTTTGGTGGTCTTTTGTGTCCTATTTGCACAAAAAATAACTATTAAAAAAACCTGCTGCATAACTAACGTATAGCAATAGAAAGAAAAGAATCTGTTATCTGAAGGAAAAGAACCAAGAACTGAAAAACAAATAGCTTACAGATGAGTGGAACACACGTCTAGCAGCACGGAAGACAAAGAAGGAAAGAAAAGGAATTCAGACATGATGCCTGGTCTGTGTGACAGGAAAACTCAGCTTTTAGACTAAATCTATATTCCATACCTTGCAATAAACTCGCTGCCATATCCTGCACAAAGTTTAGAAGAGTAAATTACTTTATACCACCAACTTTTCAACTCGTGATTTGAAGCAGTTTTCATTCAGCTGAACAGCTGCTGAATCTCAGCAAGGACATTCTCGCATAGAAATCCGGATTGTCTACCGCCGACGTTTCAGTTTGAACACAATTTAATTTACCTCTCACTGCTGTGAAGGGCAACAACATGCAGAAAGCTGAGGATTTAAGCTTTATGGTTTAATATCAAATTGAACATAGGGAGTGACTGGCAGCCGTGGCCGAGAATGATGTGACCGTGGGGGAAAAAAAAAAAAAAAAAAAAAAAAACTGGCTTTGCTTTCAAATTAATTTTATTTTTAGAGGCCACACCACATGCAATGAATCCATAAACCTCATTGGGATATTGAGATTGGCTGTAACTTAAACGTCATGCAAGTATGAAATGATCTACAGTCACAGTCAACAAAATAAAAATGCCAATAAGGAACACGAGCCAATGGAGATAATATAAGGAGGTCTTGGATTTTTTCAAGGTTTTGTCACACCAGGAGTCACTTCCATCTCAAAATAATAAAACTCTGCAAAAATATCCTCCCATTTCCCCACAGACGGCTTCACGAGCAGCTAAGTTTGTCCTCCTTCCTGCCTCTCTGACCTCGACAGGTCACGCTTCAGTATTTTGGTCTCATAAATGCGTATGCGCTACCGGGGCACCCTAGTTCTCAGTGCCCATTCATAACTTCGGAGAGGAAGTAGATCAACAAAGACGGGAAACAATTGGGGAGAACACTCCTACACTTCTACAACCACTATTGTTTGGAGTGGAAAAGGATCGCGGCGCCAGCGTTGACCGTTGCGTGCAGGATCTGCAGCAAGGTCAGCAGAGAGGATATCTGAGGTGTACACTGAGGCGGTCCCATCCTTTCACCCTCTGTAGTAACCGGCGACCTCACTTTTCCTTCCGATACGGCCAGAGCGAATGACTGATGTGTTCATATCCACGATTACACCACGATGTTACTCTCCCGTTTCCTAGCAGCAAGACTAAACAATGGCCGTCCACTGTCTGCACACACGCAGAGGTTATGTCCCCGCGTGATTTACAACCTGTCTGTGTTACTGTCCAACGCGTACACACTGACCCTGACAAATCTCTGTCTAGCGATTGGTGGGGAGACATGTGACACGGGCACAGGGTAAATCTGGACTCTCCATATCAAGAGAGGTCCTTACCCGACCAGACTGATTCATAGCAATGCCCCGATTTTGAAAGAGTGCTTGAACCCAGCGACACGCTTTCTCAGCCAGCAGACCAAGTCGGCAACTATGGTGCTCGGACCAATCCAGTCACAGAGTGAGGTGTCTGCTAAGAGACATTCTCCATCTTAAGGGAGCTTATTAAATATGTAACAGAACCTGCAAACCCAAACACCGGAGATAGATCTTGCAGCGGCTGAAAGGGAAGAGCACGGCCCCCCTTGAGGGTAGATAATTAAGATCACTTTCAATCATGTGTGTAAAATACTAGCTTCGTGGGGCATACAGGCTCATTCACTGTGTGTCACTGTAGGCTTAGAGAAGGAAGACCGTAACACAAGCATTGATTACACAAAGAAAAAACATATCAAAACACTTTTAAGTCAAGTTGAAGCTTTACGATGAAATAAAAACTTCAACATATACTAAATACTTTCAATCACAGTTAAAGATCTACAAATCAGTTTCACTTTGTCCCCCCTAAAACAAGTTTTATTCAGTTATAGTGCGCCCTTGTTTATGATGGAAAAGAGTACCGGATATTACTTTAAATAATCACATTCTGTATCTGCCCCCACACATCTTCAGAGAATGTATCAATAATTCCAGTAATTCTGGTATAATTAATTCAACTGACAGATGAGCAGTGGATGGGAGGATGGATGGATTAAGCCATGAGAATGAATTCATTACTGTGAGTGTTTGCAGTATTATTATGAAAAATGAGCTTCCCAACTGTTGTTCAAAGCAGAGCGTTTTTGCTTTAAGTCCACTGTGTTAGACAATGCTTCTTTTTTAACCTATTTAATCCCTCAATTGTCTGGCAGATTTTTATGAAGCAGTTGCAGCTGTCATGCATACAAGTCCCTCTGTCGTCATTAATGTTAATGACTGCATCTGTTTTGCTCATTTGGGTGATGAAGAGAACTGGCAGTGTCTCTCTGTCACTTCTCTCTCTCTGAAGTCTGCCATGATATCACTATCAACACTGGGCACATCAGAGACACGTGGTTGTTGTTGCCAACGTTTAAACAAATTTTGAACAGAGCGTAGATTGTATCTGTATGTACGTCATATTTATCGTTTGAAAAAGTCCTGAGCCACTGCTTTTTTCTTAATATAATGTAAGGAAGACTTGAAAGAGGTGCAGCGATTTTTTTTAAAACAATGTGCCGACATAAAAGGAAATACAGTATGTAGAACAAAAACATCATTTGTGCTATTCTAACAAGTTTGAAAAACAATATTTGATCACAGCCAGAACCCTCTGAGACAAGCTTTCTTGTCATTTCTTTAAGTAGTCTTCAGGAATAGTTCTCCAGACATTTAAAGAGCTCTTCTTTGGATGTTGGCTGCCTTTTTTGTCCTGTTTTCTGTCAGGATGATCCCACACTGCTTCAATAATGTTGAAGTCCAGGCTCTGGGGAGGATTCATCCCTCCATTAGACCGGCTGTTACTAGTTTTCAGTCCACTTCTTGTGTCATTTGGTATACCTCAGCCTTTCACTCCCGGTTTCCCTTCCTTAAGAATGGCTTCTTGACATCCACTCTTCTGATAAAGCTTCAGTGAACAGTAGATGTATCAACTAAAAGGTCCAAATGCATCTCCAAGGTCCCGTGTCAGGGGACCTTGGACTGTTTCCCATTTCTAAAGGACATAACTTTCAGATACTGTTCATCTGCTGTAAATACTTTTTATGCCCTCCACTTTTCTTGTTTCCTCAAATTCTTAAGGTCACACAGCACACCATACCGATATATGTCAGGTTATAATTGCTGGGGAATTCCCTTGTTGGTGGAAACATACTATCATATGTCTGTCAAACTGTGATATCTCTGTCTTTTTCATAGATGCAACTAAAGAAATGGGAACTAAAGAAATGCGAACAAAGAAGCGGAAGCTGGTAACCAAGTGCCATAGGATAATATTTCAAATTCAAGTTGACTACTTATGTTGACATGTCACTGGTTAGGTGCCTTTTTATGCTTGAATGATTTATAGATCAGTATGAACTGGCTTAATCAACAACAACAAAAAACATTCTTCTGAAATGGTCAGGTACTGGAGTGGAATAAAAATGCATGAAAAAACATCCGATGCCAAATGAAAAACTTTCAAAGACTTTACGAAAACCTATAGAACCGTTGGTGAGACCACTTTAAAAGATGTTAAACGATTCAAATAAATGTTTGACTCCATTCAAGCAAAAAATATAAAGAATTGAGGGGTGGAAGGAGACTTCTGAAGTTTGTTATACTCTGACCCTCGACAGCCTCAGAGTATCAAGTAGGAGACTAGGACGTGTCCCTAAAACTCTAAAATCATATCGTTAAAGCTTTAACATACAATGACTGATGACCGCCGACTGAAGCGCAGATTTTTCTCAGATCTGGGCCGTTCATCAGGGATCTCCAACATTTACCTGTGACGTGAAAATCGGGCCTCAAATCTTATCGTGTCAATTTGGCTTTCGATTCCAGTCATCGCTGTACGCAGGACTCAGGCCGAGCGGACAACCTAACAGTCGAACAAGCAATGCCACATAAAAGAGACTGCCAGACATCATCAAATGCCCTTTATCTTCAATGAGTGTTGGCAAAAAAACAGTGCCCAAAAAGATATGCTCCAAAATGTAAAAGGGGAACCTCAAACATTTAACAAGCAAAATTCTGTTTACACTTCAGTGAGTGTGTGTAGAAGCAGTTATAATCACTCATTTGGCACCAGTGCAAACAAGCTGTCCGTGCGAACTATTCGGACGTAAAAAGTGATAGAATGAATCACTGTGCTGATCAGTTGTTGATCTTACATTAATCTATGCTGAGCTAGTCTCGCAAATAACACTTCAAACATCATTTGAACCTTTCAAATAGCTTACAAATATGACAAAGATGGAGAACAATGTTTTGATGGGTTGCTGAAATCTCGCATGTTTGTTTGTACGCTTGTAGCTAAATCTAATCAGCTTTGGTAATGAGCATCTCCTGCAACCTTACTTTGCCAGTTTGTTGAACGGAAGTTCCCAATTTGGTGTAAAAACGAGGGGGAAATTAGCAGCGGCTGCCTACAGAGAAGCTCAAATTGCTCCGATTATAGAAGCAGGGAAGGAAAATGGGTTGAGACTCCAAACATGGGACTTCAGCCAAACCGCGAGGTTCGGCAGCTTTGTTTTCGGTTGGTGTACAGACAACAGAGAGAGTGTGACCGGAGGTCAGCTCTGAAGCTCGGAGAGCTTAACCACTGCAGCTTCTCTGCTGCTAATGCAAATATATCAGAAATTCTAGTCTTTTAATAGAAAAATAGATTAAAAAGAATGAGAAAATATCTATCCCAGTGTGTATGAAGCATAAAAAACAAGTAATTCTCTCAACTTTAGGAAGCAGTTCCAGCATCTATACTCAACTTCGACACGTGCTTGTTCCTTTATCGAAACCTCTTAATCAGCAGGTCAAAGATGGCAGAAATTTGGAAACTTCCAGAAACACAGGGGTCTATAAAAAGCTCTAACATTGTAGATCAGGAGGACACCGAATACGCTGCACTCTGTCCTGTGGTTCTAGCTGGTACTTAACGGGTCTTTTCATGCTTTAGTGAAAGGAGGCAAGAAACCGCAGGTCCCAGACCACAGGACCACACGCCCTGCCTATGCAGAATGCCTTCCACTGATCATTTCTTGCCTGTCAGCATCTGGTCTTGATTCATTGTCACCAGCTGGTACACAATTAGGAAACCATCTCTGCTTGGAGGCTGCTTATACAATTACAATTTGACATCAGGACTTCTGAGCTTATTCTGCAAATAAGCATGTATTTTTGGTAGCAATGAAAGAGCAACCTCGGGCAAAGTTATTAGAGGAAAAACCGCACAGCCACAGAGGAACATACTAACAGGTCGTGATTGGCTCTACTATAACCTGCATGCCGCTAATGCTCTAAACAAACATAAGTAGGAGTTGGGAGAGGGCTAATGTTCTGAAAAACTGGTTTAAAAGAAGTTGTTCCACAATTAGAAGCAGTGTTGTGAAATGGTGCACCCATGCACAAAAATCTTCAAGGCACTTGAACTCTTTGACAGTGTGACATGGATGGGCTTCGTCTTTTATATTACAAGCCAGCATAGAGCAGGAGCAGACAAAGAGAAATATCACATGATGCTGGGTTTCTTCTTTACCTCCTCCACACACCAGAAATGACAACACGACAGTCTTTTAAGAGTAAAGATTCACAGACTGACTGGCGAAGTGTTGCAACATTCGAGTTCAGTTCAAGCTGCATTGACACAGATCTTGGCCTCCATGACTAAACCTAACACATGACATAGCTATGACATTTCAACATAAAAAGGACCTAACTATCTTGGGTCAAATCAACTTAAAGCCATTTTTTTGACATTCACTGTGACGATTAACCTTAAAGAGTTAACTTTGTCTGCTTTATTCTGAATCAAACGAGGCTGAATTTGTTGACAAGAACTGAGAAAATCTCACCAAAGAGATGCTAAAAATCACTAACAAAAAAGTAGGCTACATGACAAGAATGTAATATAGGGAATTATAAAAAAAGAAAAGAATCAAACAAGGTGAGGCTGCGTTTCAGTTTTATGCCCCTAAAATCTGGAACAGCCTTCCAGAAGATGTGAGACAGGCCTCAACTCTGACAATGTTTAAATCCAGGCTGAAAAAAGTTCTGTTTAGCTGTGCATATGACACCTGAAAGTATTTTATCTGCACTCTTCACTTTTTAATTACTCAATGATTATTTTAATGGGTTTTAAATTTCTTTCTTTTTTAATTTCTTTCTTTTATTTTTTTTTATTCCTTTTTAATGGTTTTATTGCCTTCTTGTGATTTTATGTAGCTGTGAAGCACTTTGAATTGCCCTGTGTATGAATTGTGCTCTATAAATAAAATTGCCTTGCCTTGCCAATCTTAACGCTGATGTCAGTGTAACAGGGAAAGTTTTAGATGTAATGATCCTCATCCAAAGGAAATGGAATGGACTGGATCTAGTCTTAAAGTCAAGTTCTTAACCTTGTTAACACATCCATAAGATGTTTTTTGTGTGTCTGAAAAGACAAATCGTGAGCGAAATCGGCCATCAGGACCGTGGTTGGAGGTATCTGCTTTGAACCTGCATAAAACCACTGTTCCTGACTACTTGTGGGATTGGGCTGCACAGCTAATTTGTATGAACTATGAGGAACCAAGGAAATTAGACGTTAATAATAAAAGGGGAGAATGTAAAAGAAGAAGTTAGCAGCGAGACTCTGCCAAACAGCAGCGAGCAGCTTCAGCTGGTCCCTCATGGCCTTGCTGAAGACGCTTTAATATCGACCCGTTTCTAATACTATTAAAAACAAAACAAAACAAAAGGAAAAAATATTATACTAGAAATTCCATTTGCATGCAACCTAACAAAATTCAGCCACTCTGACTGGTTCAAACATTTCCAGGTGAATTACCGCAGTATCTAAACTGGTTACAGTACAGCGTCGTGGAAGCAGGGCAGGCAGAAAAATTTATGTCAATTCAACTAAAGCTGTCAAAACAAATAAAGAGAGACGTCAAAAACCTGCGTGGCAACCAGAGTGGTTGAAGAAACTCGAGCAAAGCTCATGGCTAGATACACGGGACACCAAGGTATGAATAGAAAAAATAGATTAAAATTATATCACAATAGCCAGAGGTTTTTGATATATTGTGCAGCCCAAATCAAAACCTTGGACTTATTGGAGGGCAGGCTACATTTGACTGCATTAGGTTTAGCTTGGTCAACAAGGTAATTTGGCAGTTATGACATCTTTCGATGAATTTCAATTTTCAACCCTGCTTTCTAAACCAATTTTATGACCTAGTATCCGAAAAAATTCCAACTGACAGCCTTTCATTCACGTCCATGTGCTGGATTAGGCTGAGGTGGAGGCACAGACAGAAAGACTTCAGCTCTCTAACAAATAGGGATGCACCGACTGATTGGCCGGATATCAAAAAGGATTGACTTTCAGCTTGACCCATAACAAGCTTTACCCCTGATTTTCTTTTTGTCCTATTGTAAGTGAATGCACTAAGCCCAAAGGACTAAGAAATTAAATTTTTATTCTCCCTGGTCAGAACATGCATCATCCACAGAGCACTGTGAAATCAGATTTTCTTTTCCTGGTTATAAACACACCGTTCACGTCCATTTTGGACTAAATTTTTGGGATTTCTAGTGACAAAGAGAGAAGGCCCTGTAGCTTGAAGCAGGAAGTGATTTGTGGTCAGTGTGTTTTTAAAGCTGAAATGATACAAATGATTATATATGGGGTTGATTATAGTTCTTAGAAAGAAATATTGGAAATAGCAATCCTCTAATCATGGAGAATCAAAAAGATCAATTATATCAGCATTAGTACCGATTTACAAGAAAAGTCTGCTTACTTCTTTGACAGTGGTTCTGTGTCCAGCAGCGTTCGCTGAAGTGTCCGTTGATGGTGGTCGTCTGGCAGGTTGCCTTTCCAACAGCCGCTCCGGGGCACACATCACCACACTCTCTTTCGTTCTTGTTAGCCATGATATAGTTGTCCTCCACCGAGTCCAGGATCTTGGACCAGTCCAGAGTGGACAGGTAGCAGAGATCTGGGTTTTTCTCCAGTCGCACGGCTCCTCTGGTGATATTCATCAAGCTATGGAGGCCGAGCTCTCGCAGCTGGAGCATCTCGAACACCACTAGAGCATAGTTGAAGAACAGGTTGTTGCCTCTGATCACCGTCAGGTTGGGGAAGAGATCGTTGAGGCTCTCCAGGCCGTAGACTCTGAAGAGCAACAGGTAGTCGGTGACCACCATCAGCTTGGGGAAACTGAGGCCTCGGAAATCCTCGGGCTTGGTCCTGAACATGAGTAAGATCTTCAGGTGGCCTTCGATCACAGTGCAATTCTCGAGCGTCTGCAGGTTGGTCACATTGTTGCGGATGTCCTTGCTTGGACAAACTGGAAAAAAACAAAACAAACAAGGAAAGAGAGAGAGATTGTTTACAAGCCAAATCCTTACTGTGCATCGCTCAAAAAGTACTCAGCAGTAAACTATTAAACTGGCAAAACATAGGGATTTCAAGACTGAAATAACTAAACTGTGTTACTTTTAATAAAGAAAATGTTTTGGCTTATTCAGAATAAATAAACAAAACGATAAATCTTGTCCTTTTGCCTGCATAATGCAGCTGCTGAATGTGGCTGAGCAATTACACAACACGTCTGCTCTATTAAGGGGGAGAACTAAGGTTGAAGAAGTCAGACGTGGTCTCAAGACGGAAGGGGAAAAAAAGGAAACAACCTCTTGATAATTAAGAGGGGATATTTTACTGAAAAAATGCGGTTGTGTCTCTGGCTTTGAGGAGAAACAGACTGTCCTCAATGGCATTTTGTTTAGCAACCGCATATCTGGCTGTGGGCCACTGTCAAATAAGGAGCGCTGCTATCATTTGCTCATTCCCTGGTCACACTGTGTTGAATTGTGGAGCCAATTCTGAAAAACATTAGCTAATGTGTTAAAAATATTAGTCTGCGAGGCCAACTGAAGCACTAATGGTCAAGTATTGCACCAGTAGTAGATTTGTGGCCCAGACACACGCATCTTAAGTGATGAGAAACTCCCAAACTATCCTGTTGCGCAGCTGGGTTACATTTTTCTGTCTCGATCATTTCAAACTGTACTGTATCACAATGACGCAATACAAAAGAAACGGCTTGTACAGCTGCAACTAACCATTATCAATCTGAAAATTACTTCTACAACAAATCTGATTTTTTTTGGAGAGCCTCAGAATAAGTTTTCATATCAACTGTAGTACTCTACATTTAAAGTAGAGTCCCAAGACAAGGAACATGTAGTAGAGTAATAAAAAAAGGGGTAACTGACATTTTCTGCAAAAGAATATTGTCTAATATATTTACAATCAAGTATCTATCAGACTTTAAGTGTAAGCGGTTGAAATTTTTAGACACTCTCTCTTCTGTAAATCAGCCAAACTAAGGTCTGTGTGACCTTACATAAATAAAGATGGTAATAAACACATTTTTCTTTCTCTTTACAGGTGGAATGAGGAACATTCCTGTGCCAATTTTCCAGTTTACAAGTCCTGGGCCCAGCTGGAAGAGTGCAGCCTGGTGAGAAGGCTGCGTTAGTTTACTGCCTCACCCACCACTGAGCTGTGCACATCAGGCCCGCTGGTCAGCCATGTGGATAAGAGGTATAAACAGCCAAGTGTGCACCTCTTTTGGCAAGCAGCTCATTTTACACCTTGTGGTTGAAAACAGTACAAAGCAAATACGACACACATACAACCAAAAAGTGTCTCCGATTACTGAGCGAACCACGGGGCCTCACTCCATGATCCCAACTAGAAACCTCATTCTGTGGCCATTTATCTGTGAGGATCCGACTAGCAAAAGAAGCTCATTAAAAAGTACTTTTTATTTGGGCTAAACATATACCATGGCTATAAATCCCTTTCAGTCAACTAACGGTATCTGCAGCAAACGCAGTCGACTCCAAATCCAACAACATTTACAACTACAAAGAGCCTCTCTCTCCATCTCGTACAAGGCCCCACACGCAGTCAAACAAAACCGTTAAAAGAACAAACACGACTGAAGTGCATAATATGCAGCGACAGCGTTTCTATAGTCACAGAAAAGTCAAACAGCGGAGCATTAAGTGACCCTGTGGAAAAGGGGAATCATCACAGGGCGGCGAGTCCAAGCTCCTATCAGTGTACACTTTCAGCGCGGACAGTATTTTTAGCACCACATTCCCAGTGGAGAATCTAATACAGTCCAGTCGTACCGACAGTGGCTCACATTGGAAACTGGAACATAGCAGTCCTGGTGTGTAAGTGAGGAATTTCAGGGCAGCAGCAGAGGAAGAACTACCAACTGTCTTCTCTACTTGTGAACAAAAGTTTGGCAGAAGCAGGAGCTTCAACAACACAGTTTGTCATTTATAGTAGAACTCAGTCCATAACGACGTGTCGCAGCTCCAGCACACGAGACAAGGTCCATCACTGAATTGAAATTTTCCCTGTATTGTTAAGATAAAGAAAGAAAAAAAAAAAAACTGGGTACATCACAAAGGTTACTATGGTGACATGGCCAGCTCCAGGTCTCCATATATGTCCTGTTTCAACCAGACAAGACTGAAAACAGCCAAAGTGCACCGACTCATCAATTATAGTCATTAAGGGTACAGATATCTGTTCTGTTGACCGCGGACATCAAAAGCCTGCACTTCTGAAACAGATAAGCGTTTATGGTTAATTCAAAAAGAGCAGTTTGATCATTTCCTACTTCAGCATCACCGCGACAAGAAATAAAACTGTTAATAGTAACAAGAAGTAAACTAACCAGACAGGAAGGAAACTCAAAACCTCAAGCTTATAGCGGGTTTCATTTTGTTTATGTCACCTTTATTTTATCCGAAAATCCCTTGGAGATTAAAACCTTTTATATAAGAAAAACCTGGCCAGCCTCCCCACACAAGGAAAAAAACAAAATCCAGAATCAAAACGGCTAATAAAACACGGTCTCTGAGGAGTACCAGCTACGCGCCTCCATCACATTCTTTACGATCACTCTCCTTTCTAAAAGAAGTCCAACAGAAACTCTCTCTCTACCACGTTTTGTTAGAAAGCAGCAGACAGAGGGGGAACAGAAGATGGAAGTTTATCCTGTTGTAGTTGATAATTGTCTAAAGATCAAACAACCCTTTATGTTTAGGCACACTTTATACGTCACTGTAGTACCCTGTATTTGGATTTCTTATCGTTGTTTAAAAAAATGCTGGTTATAATCAAATACTATGACTTAAACTTAAAGAAACTGAATGCATTCTCTGGTCTCACTCTCTCTAAAAGGTGTCCAAGAAACTAAGCGTTTATCTTTGGAAGCCTTAAAAAAAAAAAAAAAATCCCACAATATTTGATTAGCTGTAATTTCAAGACAACGGAAAGCAGCTAAAATGTCTTAACAACTCACCAGCTTGTCAACTTAAAAGCTCTGCTACACGGGGGCACTTTTAGATCCAGCTGGTGATGTTTGAAAGTGGTCTGGTTCACATTAATCAGAACACAATCAAAGCCAATGAGCCATAAAGGAATTCTACACAATGCTGAACCTGAAGAAAATGCAAGGCCTGTAATGACACGCAACTGTGCTCAATATCAATCCGGATATAAACGTGTGTGAAAGCCCGACACGGATCACGTCTGCGCCGTAAGATGTCAACATGTTGAAGGTGTAATCACGTTGAAGCATCAGTGCAGAACACTTATGGTGTAGTTACCGAAGGGAGTCAGCTGTACACAGGGTGAGCTCAACTTTAAGCTCAGTAACACTAACCCACAGTGCTCTGCAAGCAGCAACAGGCACAAATGACTTCTGATCTCGAGGGGTAAATGTTTGGGGCGGGGGTGGAGGGGGGGGCAGTAGTTAAGAGTGGTGGTGTATGTTTTTTGCTGGTCTTGGAGAGAACTGAGGCCTCAGTATGTATGCAGGAACACAAACACTGAGCGATTGCAACACTTCCCTTTTCAAAGTTTCACAGTACTGTTGTTTCCCCCTCACAGACTAAATTTAAGCAAATATCAACCAAAGAAATACCTAAAAACTCATTTTCAAAGACGACGTGATATATATCCACTTTGACGGGCTTGTACACCTGATTTAAGGTGTTACTTTTAAACTACTCTACAAGAAAACTGAAGATTCTCATCTAAAAATGCTGACGTAAGGACTCAATGTTTATGTCACATGAACAAATGAGCTTAAAATCTCGCTGTTCAATAAGTCAGAATACAACCGAATAACTTTTCGCCAGATCTGAGGCAATTCCAAGTCGGATCGCATGTGTGAACACTCTGAAGACAAGACGTATGGTTTCTGACCGTGATACCAGAGGCTCACGGAGACTTCCCCGGGTTTCCGATCCAAAAATTTTAAATGTTTGGAATTCTGAAGCAGTCGGCAGGGGAGAGTTTAGGAGCTACAGCCAATGAGAAAGCAAGCGATGGGGTCAGAGGACACGACGGACGGAAACACAGAAAAGTTAAAAAAACATACAACAAACATGAGAGAGAGCACGGGGGAGAAACTCCAGTCTGCACAGGACACGAGAAGAATATGGCTGTATTAGACAAAAACACCCGTGTCTCTTTCATGTTTTCGTGCAGTATCATAACAAACTTGGGAGAAAGGGCCAGGGGTCTTCATCAAGCGGGTGAACTAATTAGATTGATTCAGATGCTCCGGGCGTTTCTGACGACCGACTGTCAGCCTGGTGTAAAAGATGAAATACGCTTGGTTCGGAGTAAAGGCCACCCTCAACTATTCTATATGGGCACAAATGAACAAGTTTAAGTTGATGAAAAAGAAAAAAAAAAGGTCCCGGGTCTTTAAATAGAGTTGCGCTGCGTATAACATAGAACACAAAGTTTCCTCTTGGGAATGTGTCATGTGTGTAATGTGGCTCTGGACCAAAGATCATTTGATGATTCAGCTGCTCACTTACTCTAACAGACGACTCTCTCTGTCGATTTGCAAGACAATCTCTTTTGTGTCAACAAAACCACAACCAAAGAATTTTTTTCTTTTCTTCATTTCACCTCATGTTAATCCGAAAAAAAAAAACCAGTGTGTCACACATCAGTAATTCAACACTAAAACGGCTAGTGTCACGCTGAACCAGCTAATGTCAAGGTAACCACCCAGACTCATCGTGGCCATTCCAAGAACTTTGATTTTGTGTGGGTGTTGGGGACAAAACTGGCAGTCGGGTAATTATTACCTCTTAGGTGTGAAAGGACAATAACAAGTATATTTCCTTCCAACGGAGGCACTGTGGAAGGTAAAGAACCTGACACAACAAGGTTTACTTGTCAGACGCATGTGGGAACAAAATGATAGATTGCAGGTGTGCCACGTTACTCAATTTTCAAGCAGTATGTAATTTTCAAATATGAACCCGTCACTCTGGATTCAAACAGTCATTGTTGAGTTTGACGAGTGTAAAAAACATTCTTTTGTGTACATGTCAAACACACTTATGAGTTTAGTTTTTTTTTTTTGAGAAGGGGGGGGGGGGGGTGAGACAGTTTTATCACCTTTACAATTTGCTGTCCCGGTCGGGAGGCGTAAATCAAGGCTTCCAGGTCACTGGATTGCTACCCGATTAAAAGCCTTGTTCTGTCCAGCGTGGTGCTCAACAACAGGGTGCCGGAGGCTTCACGGCGAGCCCCTGCTGTTAGACACTCTTGGTTAAGTGATGTGCTACCATGGCTCAACAACAACAGCACAACTCCATCTGAGACCTCTAAATCCTGCTTATTGTTGCACTGTTTTGTTGTTGTTTTTCTTCTTCCTCCAGACAGTTAAAATCTAAAAGCTGTTTTGCTTGGTACAATTATGAACATTAGCAGAACCTATTCAGAGGTATCTCTTGTAATTCAACTTTCATGTAATGTTACAACATGAGAGTTCAAAATTATAATGTATAGTATGAAATGTACAAAAAAAGGAGGACAAATATTGCAGTTACATGGACAAAATAGCTGTGAAATGTTAAGTGTCCCGTTGATGCCAAGTATATCAATCCAATTCACTTAGCCACTAAATATAAGCTTCCATTATTAAGTGAAACTTTCCATCAGGCTGAGCTGGACAGCGACCAACAAGTAGCTCAGAAGATTTCCTGACTTCAACACTGGTCAGTCCGGCTTATGAAATCTGCCAGTGTGAGGCCCAGGTTCCACTCTTCCCGTCTGTGGTTCATTCAAGTCTGAGCAGAGCAAGAAGGGGGCTGAAATGCTATTACACAACTTGTTCTTGAGTTATATCTCAAGCTTCTCGCTCAAACTGGTTTGATGACATAGTCCATTTACCCCTCACTAAAATCTGGTGAGACAGAGGTAAGGATGTGCTATGTCACCTTCCCACATAAGGCTAAACTACCATCATTTAATACAGAGTAAACTCATAGAAACTATGGGATTTTTATCATTTACTTTGATGAATATCGCATTTCCTGGGGTGTGTGCGATGAATGAAATGTGTGAAGTCACAATTACAAAGCAATGTCAGGCTCCACACTGTATGTGGATATGTGAGTGTGCATATGTCTTACACTGAATAAAGCAGGAGCTTGAGTTAATCTGTCTGGAACAATCAAATTGCCACATAACTTTGTTTATGTGCTTATGCCTTAGCAAACCGATGGGTATTTGTTTTTCTAACTGGCATAGGGATACCTTAACCTTCAGAATAAATAAGTTATTTAGTTGCTGAGGGTTTATTTTTCATTTCCCAAAACTGACCTCTAAAGTCTTATCATAGCATTAAGTTTGCTTTGATGTGGCACCGATCTCAATATGATGTAAAGGTCAAAACAAAACAGTGGCCAACTAAACAAGTGCACTTCCTTTCAACTCGGCAAAGCTAAGAAGTATTTAAACAAGTTATTCTGGCTCCACAGAGATGACGCCGTTAAGAAATGCATCTGAAAATCCGTCATTTCAAATCACCAAAACTCGAATGAATCATCGACTTTGATAAAGATCACATTTCCAGGTGCGTGTGGCAGTGAATGAAAAGTGTTAACGTCACATTTACACTCTCATTGTGCTGTGGACGACAACCGCAAATCCCAGTTTCGCTCCGCGTTTCTTCTCAAGTATAACCAATATTTGCTTTACGCTGAGACTCCAACGGTGTATAACAGTGAGTGTGTGCAGTCTTAGAGAAACGCGAAATGTCTCCAGGCGATGGTAAATGCATTCATTCATTCTTATCACCTGGCTCGAGGGAATATGAAAGGGATTGTCGGGAGCTGTGAGGAGAGCTTAATGTTACATTGCTGCACTGACCACAGCGACGCGCCAAAGCTTTCCATCTGCAACAACAACCAAACTCATTCTACCAAATTCTCCGACTACTTACTTAATTGGGACAAAACATTTTGTTTACAGTTCCTGCAGACTCGCACTGCCGATAAGTGCTAACCTTTGTCCCCTTCAATGCAGTCACTGCCTACAACACCAGTGCTGCAGCTAGCACGCCTTTATCAACCCACCATCACTAACAAAACAAAAAATCTGTACATGCCAATATTGCAGCAGAGTATCTGCACTAATCAGCAGCCTGCTTCATATTTCTCCGCATGTGAACTCTTTTGTCGATTCTTGCCTCAAACACAAAGACTGTCTTCTTTCAGACAAGTGTGAAGAAAACACGCAAAATGCACATTTAGATGTTTAATGCCCTTTGCCTGGTGATCGTTTATGAAAAACAGGGCATTCAGAGTTTGAAAAAAATAAAAAGCAGATTCACATATGTCAGGATAATGTCTTAGAAAAGTTGTAATAAAATAAAGCATAGTCTTAAAGCCAGTTATCCACTGTGATATCTACCGAAAGAAGACGAACAAACCCCTACACCCCCTATAAATAATGGTTTTCACTTCATTTTTCCCCCCTAACGCTCTGACCCAGAAATCTACAAACAACAAAACTTCTCAGTTTTACCCCCACCTACAGCTGTCACAGTCAGGGGCTGTTAATGCACCAGTCACAGTCTGGTTTAACGTTTTATTCTTAAAGATGTATTAAAAAATAGAGCTTTGACCATAGCTTCACATTTAAGATGTGCAAAAATAAAAGAGATACATCCACTTTGTGAAAACATCAGTTTCTAACAGTTCAACGTATAGTAAGAAAAACAGTGCTTAATACATTGTTCAGGTTTCTGTTATTTAGGACATCAAGATAATACCTTAATTTAATCCCCTATAAATTCAGGGGGAAAGTCAAACAGTTTTTTTTTTTCTTAATGTAGAAAAGTTTCACTGCGATATTCACTTTTCTACATTTTTACCCCACTGATTTGAAAAGCGTCTCTCTTAGTTTTTAAACTCGCATTAATTCCCTTTATGGATCATTGTTCAAATTATTTCGACGATAAATCCATAGATGTACGGCTACCAAAACAGCAGGATAATTTATTTAATTAATTTCCACGATTATCACAAAATTAAACAACCCGTTTCATGTTATAGACAGTGCAAATTCTCTCACCTGTTTGTTTCTACAGCTAGTGTGAATTTATCATTTAATGCTTGTAATATCGCATTGTGTTCCGTGCAGTCAAGGCATCTGAATTGTGCAAACAGCCACGTATCCAGACAATTTCACACACAAATAAAAACATTGATATTCACTGTGGTAAAATGTCAAAATTGCTGTTACTTACTCTCTCCATACGCTCGATGACAGCTCATCACAACGCAGACAGCGGTCAAAACAAAACACAAAGTCCGGAGCCACATAACTGACACCATCCACCACAACACCGACTAAAATACACAATAATCCTGGGCGAGGGGGGCAGTTCAAAATGCAGAAGATATACGTTCAGGAAACTGGTTTTGTTTTGCGGCGTAGGCCAACAGGTAAACAAAAATAAATAAAAGACATCCCGGAAGATGGGCGGAGGAACGTGTCCAACGTGTTCAGTCAAACACAAGCTAACGCTGCTGCTAAAGTTAGCCACTTCATGGGAAACCTCCACGAACAAACACCAGCACTGCGCACGGATGCTGTTGTTTTGACTTTAAAGTATTTGCCCGATAATACGGGGAAAATTGACTTCAGCTAGGTGCGTAAAATGATCGAAACCCGACTTCTTGGCTGAGTAGAAGCGACTGTAGGTGCTAGCAGTTGAGCTAGCTCTCCAGCTAGTCTGGCTCTCCCACTCTGGTCCAGGCCACAAGTGAAGTTTGCGCTGCTCTTCTGCAACCTTCTCAACAAAAAAAAAAAAAGTGAAACTTTAACAAACCCCCCCACTCAGCCGCAATGCACCTTCTTGTTAAAAAAAGTGAGAAGATGCATGCATAAAATCCTCTTTAAAAACGAGCTTTAATTGAATTTAGAGGGATTTTTGCTGCTGACTCGATGTTTGTGGCATGCGTGGCGTAACGTAAAGAGAAAAAAGAAGAAGAAGAAGTCTCCTGAAGTCCCACACGGAGCACAACACAGTCAAGTTTGGTTGTTTTACTGGAGGAAATCTTTTTGGGGGGCGGCTGGCCAGCTTGAAAACTCCTCTTAAGTCAGTGCGGAGATCTGTAAAGGGCTGACAGGCAGACCTCGCCGCGGCTCCGCTGCGCTCCACTCTCCTTTTCTGTTTGGGAATTAAAAATAGGAAAAATACACATGCTCCAACTTGTGTTCATGCTCGGCACGTTTGTTTGTTAGGGCAATAATAACTTTGCGTCAGGGGTGAGTTCAAAGAAGGAAAAAAAAAAATCCAAAACAACAAAACAGAGAGAGTTTAAATTTTTTTCCCCTTTTCTTCTACAGCCAGAGGTAGATTTTAGAGTCTCCCAGCTCCTGTACGATCCCCTTCTTTCCATCCAGTAAACAAACCCTGCCAGCGAGCCAGATGGGCTTCAGGGGAAATGCGGACTGGAGCTTATTGGATTACACAACAAACTGATCCGACTGTCAGGCGGTAACGCGTTAAAATGTCACCCTGTTACTCCTACGTGTGATTTGCGGGGCAAAGAACTTCATTTAATCAAGTCGTGTAGTAACGAATTACTGCGCGTGCCACCGGGGATGTGTATTCAGATTACCAAAAAGTACCAGCGTTTATATATCATTATACCCGATAACGGTATAGCCTACATCTTCATGCCATTGTCAACTCAAATTACATTTGAAAAAAAATGAGGTAATAGTTGCATTGTGTGGGATATTTGATCATTTCCTTTTAAATATAATAACATTTTCGTTGTTGTTCATAGATAATGGAGTTTTTGTTTCCTTTTTCTTAGCATTGAATATGTGTTTATTGTGCATTTCTCACGCAGTTTTTTTTCTTTTACTTTCCAGAAGTATCAGGATCCTTCGTGTATCAAATACATGCATCATGGAGTCGACCAACCCTAAATGCAAAATATGAAAATGCATATATTCATTTACACTGGAAATGAGAAAAAATATTTGTCAAACTTTCAGTTAGTTTTATTTCTTCACATAATTCAAAGACTGATCGTTTGGATTTCCGTTTTTTTGTTTTTTTTTGTGTGAAATACTATGAATTTTGTTATTAATTAGAAAAAACTTTTTTTTCTAATAATTGAGTTTTTGAAAAATTAGAAAAAACATTTTTTTTCTAATCAGTAACCAACTATATCCCAAAGTAATGTGACCCAACATGAATTTATTGGCATCTAAATTAAAATTTCCTTTGACATCTATGACTTGAAATTTTTGGGATATAAGGCTGGAAAACATCCCTCACCCTTACTTAATGAAGTTAAATAAAAGAAAAACACAATAGAACTGTTGAATTATCAAGAAATGTTTTTTCAGGATGATTAATAATCCAAATTCCTGCCTTTAAATGCTATATTAGCTATAGTATGATGCCATATTGTGTGATAACATCAATAGGATCAGAAGTTAATCATTTCACTCAACAGCTCACTCAACACCGGATTGAGTTGTTTTTTTTCTCCATTAACACCCGATTTCATTGCGGTCTGTAGTTCATCCCAGCTCACCTTGTTGGGAGGTGGGGTGTACCCCAGACAGGTTGCCGGTCTATCATAGGGAGACAGAAACCCGTGCTCATTCACACCTTCAACCAGTGTATCCCAAACTAACCGAACACATATATCTGTGGACTGTGAGAGGAAAGTGATGCACCTGAATGAAGCTGGATGCTCTCAGGCAGACTCCACACGGAATTGCCCTCGTTGAATTTAAACCCTTCTTGCTTTGTGACGACAGAGGTAACCGCTGTCTGCTAACTGAGCCTTAGCTCTCAAGATCTGCTGTTCCAAGTGCTTAATTTGCTCTCAATCTAATTTGTGGTTTTGCTGTCAACGGAGACAACAAACCAAATCATATCTCAAATATAAGCCCAAAGAAAGGCCCAACAATACCCTTACACATTTCATCTCAATCTTTGCATATCTCAGATTAAGTCACCTGCCAATATAGAATAGAAGATATGGTGTGTTTTTCCTCACATGCACAAACACCAAATATAAAACAGCTGCGGACCACAAAGAATGGGGCGACACTCGGGAAATTATGAGCACATATATGGAATGTATGGAAATATAGTGAAAGTACACATTGTTTATAGTAAAACTTTATCAGTCAAGTATGTTAGTGCAAACAGCATGCAGACAGACATTCTTTAGCAGTGTGATTGATGTGGGTTTGTGTACGATAGTGAGATTAACTGACACAGAGGACACCTCAGAAGAAGCAGCTGTCAGTTAAACTGGCGTCTTCTTCACCCAAAGATCTGAGCTGAGCACTGAGTGGAAAACAATGGAGCATTATAGAAAAAATGGCCGCAGCACACGCAGCAGAATTCCTCAGCAGCAGCCGAACCCCCTTAAACGCAGCACTGATGCAATTGCTAGTCATGCTGTAACTCATTACGGCAAGCAACAACAAAAGTAAGTGTGTAAACACAGGATTGATTGAAGGGTTTTTAATCAAAGGCCTTTAGAATCAAAGTACAAGCAGATTTCCAAAGACGTGCGCCTGTTGTGTAAAATCTAACTACAAACTGAAGGCAATAATTTGCAAATTTTTCATCAGTCATGTTGATGAAAGATTGTCAATGTTGAATCTAAGAAACACCTTTTAAAAAAGTAAGTACTCGTTTTAAATTTCATGGCAAAAACACATTTAGAAAAAAGTCCAAGCAGGGCCAGCGGTATACTGGGTTGTTGGGTTGAAAATATAACTGGGCGCTTAAATAGCTTCCAGAGAGGCTGAGACCTTTACAAGTCAAATGTTCTCACATAAGCCCAGTTCCAGACAGAGTAACAAATGTGAAAAACCTTGAAATTGGAAGATTTTTTACTTCCAAAAAAAAAAAAAAACAAGAGGAAGACAAAGAAAAACATCATTAATCAGCCTGTTGTTTTTGTTCCGGTTTAATTTCAGTTGCCGTCAATAGAGGAACATCATTAATTCTCATCCTGATTGTATCTGTTTGGTTCATCTGAAATCTGACCTCTTTCCAGAAACTGATGGGAAAAGATGAGGAAGGAAAACATGTGCGCAAACCAGCCATTGTTCAAAAACAGAACTTTTGATCCTCTGACGTTCTCACACTCGGACAGACTGATGGAAAAACACCAGGATTACGTCTTTCACACCGTGCTCACAACTGAGCTCCCAGAGGCTGAAAATATCCAAGCGTGTACTTCCACACGTTTGTGTGCGCTACATTTGTGTCACAATGCCATCTCCATCACCACTGTTGATTCTGTTTACATCCTCCATCAAAGCAGAAGCATGTTTGATAGAAGATAATCACGTCCTGTTGTTTACTGACCTAAAATAGTCGAGATTTACTTATAAAGCAGGCGGGCGGTGCGAATGACCACCATCACTATCTGCTGCTGATGCCTGCATTGATTTCAAGTGGGAATTTAGTAATTAATTCACCTCAGTTTGCAATGAGAAACCATCACATCTCTGCAACAGCATGCCTGAAATGGTGGAAGGAAAGCCAGAGCAGCAAGGTCAGGAGGTCACACTCGAGAGAAAGATTGCAAGCCTCATCAGAATAATTAAACACTGAGCCGATTGGAACATCACACATAGCAGGAACGTGTGTGTCGTTATAAATAATGCAGAGCTAAATTGCACTGCTGTGAATTCTATATCTTAAGCATAATCCAGTATTGAGTGTGCCGTTTGTACGAGTGGAAGCCTTAATGAGATTAAATCCTATAGAGAGTGACAGGATGAAGCAATGCTCCATTTCCCATTCATGAGCTACCTTCCATTAAATACGTCGTTTTATTTTGGACTCACGACAAATATCAGAGATCTTTGCCTTTGTCAGATTAGCCCTTTTTGTGGTTTTTTTTTTTTTTTTTCACAGTTTTTATGGCTTTTAATGGATATCCTACAGAAGAAAACAACACATTGAAAAAGAATTAATGTTTTGATTTGTCACCCTTTTGATTATAATTCACAGTAAAAAAGTGTTAAATGATAGAAGATAAAAAGGCTCAAAACATTAGTAAATGAGACAAGAAAAATAAATAAAACAAAAAGAAAGTGGTTTGATGACGATCAGTGAATATTTTTACACTTTTGCATCCACCATAAGTAAGTACATAAGCAGTCACGGCAAAGTAAACCATCTTCAAGTTATTTCTAAACATTTTAAGCCCTTTAAGTAATTTCCAGCACATTTTGTCCTTAGTTTAAACTAAACTACCCTGTGACCATCGCTGTTCTGACAGATTAGGTCATTATGGCTCAAACCCACTGATATGTTATTGAGAGTGAGACGAACAAGAAACAAATGACTCGTGAACACATGATCTGAATGCGACAGCCTGTTGCTGGGGACTAAAAATGTTATTTTTGAGCTGTGGAGAGTCTTACAAGCCCCTAATCCTGACTTCAGAGGTCATGTTAGTCCGCTAAGAGTGGAGCTACATACCATGCATAAGATGGCTGCCGTAAGCTGCAGGGTCCTGGTGTTTATTAGCCTGCAGTTGGGTCAATGTGAGTGCTCGAATGAACCAGGAAAATGTGAAGTCCTGCCTTTCAGTGAATCTGTGTTTAGATGTGACTTCTGTCACAGATATTAAGAATACATGTCAGATTATGGGGATTGATGCTTATACTTAAAGGGTGGTAATTAAAGCTTTTGCATGTTTTTTGCCACTTTAATAAAGGTTACAAATGCTTAACAAAGCCACAGTATATACGCACTATTTAAAAGGAAGTGAAAGGACACCAACAATCATCTATTTCAATGTTTGGAAATAGACACTTTTATTAGTTTTATGTTATGGAGAAATTATTAGAAACAAAACATTTTGTGTAAAGTTGTTAATATTGTAGTCAAGGCTGAGTGGAGATGGGGTTTGACAGCACTGTACAGTTTGTAAAGTAGTAGTAAAACACATTTCTATAGACTTCCAGTATAAATTGATAAACTATTTTTTTGGAGAGTGAGGTTGCGTGCGTGGTCAGTGTCTTACATGCAGCACAAGGCGGTCAGAATACTCCGAGTTTTAAGTATTTGGGAAGATTTCTGATGGGGGAGCTAAGCTATGAGCTATTGAGACTGGGTAAGAGGGAGTTTTTTCAGCATCTAAAGCAATTCTAATTTAAAAAAAAAATCTTCATAGCTGATTAAGAGAACCCAAAATGTATTTTTACTCTGCGTCACTTCTGCCCAATTATTTACTTTATGTGTCAAGATTTTCTTGACCAAAGAATTTCTGTGCTGCTTTGCGTTTGTGAGCGGCTGTGTGGCTGACAATTCTGCAGGTCTTTGTCCCAATTTTACCAACTTGAAAAAGTAATACTCAGCAGTAGGCTTCACAACGGATCTGACTCAACTCCTGACGGCCTCAGCTGATCAGCGGAAGGAGCCACCATGCATGAAATGATCTACAGCAACACGGATGTAGTTGAGAAAATTGTGAAAACCGTTTGATGCGAAACTAATTCAGTGTAAAAATCAATAGACTTAGCTTTCGACCAAATCACTTGGAGCGTTTTTAGGTTTAATGTGGAGAAAAATCATGTTCTGAGGAGCTTTTAGCTTTGCTCCCCTGTCAGAATACCTCCCCAATACTCCAAACTGAGAGGACCCCGCTGTCTACAGCAGGTAAAACACTAATTATGACCGGATCGTCACAAAACTCTATCCCTTTTCCCCATGATATCCCTTTTTTTTATCCTTTTTATCCATGCCCATGCAACAACTGAATATTTGACAGATAGTATTCAAGCAAGATTCGGGAATCTTTTTTCAAAAGTTAATGGAAAACATTTGCAAATAGAAGAACAGATGAAACTCTGTTAACCCATCACCAAATCATAGTTCTGAATGTTTTCATAACTTCACCATTTTATCTAGCGGATGGATGATTTTTTCCAATAATTTCCGCACAGCATGAAAATAATTTTTAATGACTTAAACAACTTCCCACCACTGAGCTTCCTGTTAAAGTGACCTGTACTTGTGCTGTGCTGTGTTGTAATCTCACTCGAGGCAATGAGTCTTCCTTTGCGGCGCCCTCAAGGAAACTTAAACATCCGATATTTACATGTTGGCTGTCGAAAAAAGCACTGCTACATTGTCTGAGAGTCATACCCGGAAAGCAAACAATAAGCAAACATGGATATCCTGGAAAGGACTATGAATTTGTCTCTGGCTTTGGAAAAGAGATTGAGAATTAAAATAATACAAACAGTACAACTGATATGTTGACAAAGCCTTAAAAAATAAAAATAAAAAAAATAAAAACTTGAAGACTGACACGAACATGATTCAATAAAGTAACTGAAGTCAGTATTCAACAGAAAAAAACTAGAGCTACTGTGTGGTTTAAGGCCAGAGATCCTGATCAGGAGATTAAATAACCTGGACTCAAAATCTGTCTGGAAAAGGTTTGCATCATCCCTCCAACTTTCCACTCCTATAATGTGTCCAATATTACTATCTAAGAAAAAAGGTGCTATGACAAAAATAATTTCCAAGCAGTTTTCAGATCCTACAAGATTTCCACATTTAATCATCTCAGACATCGGATGTTTGTTCGTGAATCAACTCACGGGACTACGATGACAAAGTGAAAACAAGCGGGAAGAGTCTTTTATTGCTTCATCGAGTGAAAAAGTAGAAGAAAAAGGTAAATGAAAATCTTCAGCCTGAGATTCAGAGAACTCTAGAAAATGTTTTCACTCGGACTTTCTTAACACCTTTCTGCATCCATCCCCAGTATTTCGCCTTGCTCCCAGCTCCTGTAAAAGAAAACTGCCCCCATAGGATAATGCTGCCAAGCCCATGCTTGTCTATGGTGATGATGCTACTGAGGTATTGCACGTGCCCTGTTTCCCTGACCCTCACTGTGTTGTTACTCGTGGTTGAGAGTAACAGGCTGCTTGGAGTTCCAGGTCCAGAGTGGCCTCTTTATGGCCCCTGCAAGACTTAAGCGTGACTGCACTGAAAGTTGTCTCTGTAAGGTTTTTCCATCTCCACATCGAAAATCTTGATCTCGGTCATAAAGACTCTTGGTTCATTGGTTACCTGTTTGGCTGGCCAGAACAAGCGACTTTTAGATTATTTTAGATGCTCGAAATGCTGTAGAAATCCAGATTCACATCATCCTGTCCTGTAGGTCTACACAGAATTCCCTGGCTCTCACGGCTCAGCTTTCACTGAGACATACACCATTAGCTGTAACACCTTAAATAGGCAGATGTCCCTTGTTACTGTAATTATGTCGAATTAATTCAATAAAGCGCAGTACCCAAGTCAAATTATTTAACCGTGTCAAGTACTGCTGATAGAAGTAGGATGCACAAGTACTCAACTGTGAGTGCTAGAACAAAGTGATTTTGTAAGTAGGACATTTGAGATTTTTCATTTTTAATGTTTAATCTTTATTATTGTGAAGGCGTATTGTTTCTGTATGCACTGTTCATACTGTAACAAACTTGTGGAGTGCCTTTACTGGCTTGGTGCTAATTTTGTGTGCCTGTTTGCTACTGGGCAGGTTGTGTACAGTGGTCTTATCAGAGATTTTGGGGGGTGTTTTGACATGAGACTAAGCCTCAGAGTAAATAAACAGTTGGGTAAAAGAGATTGAGATGCTGTGTGGTGCTGCACTGCTGGATAACATCTGTAAGTCTGTCATAAAAAGTACATTTTGATCATGTTACAATTCCAAACTGGAGTGTTGATAAAAAGAACAGAAAAACGTGTCTGAAAATAAATTAGACCGTTTCACCTGAAGATTTAAACTCTGCTGGTGAGGGAAGAGCTTATCCCATAAACTGGGCTCATCTTGAGGTTGGAATTATTGGAAAGAATAAAAGAGTTGTTTGATGTAGCCTGAGGAGCACTGTTAAAGATTGTGGGCAGTAACACAGAGTGATGTGATTTGAGGCTAAAAGCTTCACGGAGGGGGCACTTTAAGCTGTCACTCACAGCACAGGTGTGCTGGTTTATGTTCGGCCCCTCTGAGCAATGACTTAAATCTGTTTGAAATTATCAGCTCTCTGCAGAGAGGGATTAGAGTGCTCTTACATAAAAGCTGAAGCTGACCTGTCAGCCACTTCACCTTATTCCAACATATGTTTATGTAGGTGGCACTCAACAGCAACAACCAACAGGGTCAGGGTTCATAACGATAAGGCTGCTTTGGTCCATAATCTTTAAGAGGTGTGGGAGATATCTGAGGGGAAAATACATGGAAGTTAATGTATTTTCTTAAGTTGCACTGCTGTGTAAAGTTGTGCTAAGACTTGAGGATGAAACAGTCATTTCTTAGAGGCCCACACCTAGTGTATCCCCAAGTTAATCGTCACAAGTGGCAGGCAGTCATGGGAGAATATGTCGCTGATCTGCTTATAGACCACGGGGAAGCAGGCAAAGGTCAGTGACAAAGCCAGGCTCACACTGATGAACTCGACTCTTAGGAACAATAAAGTTCACACATGATTCATCCGTGGGCTCTTCCTAGACGCCAGCATGCAAGACGTTTGCCACAGGAAAAGAAGCTGCCTTGTGTCAGGACATCCATCACTGGGCCCGTTTCCCCTTCCCAGTGCGTCTGTGGGTATACAAAGTATGTGCCTCGAAAGAAAGATGTCCCCCTGCTGCCATTTCCAGTGCTTTCAAACACAGTACTTTTAAGTCAGCACAGTTTGATGGATGCAGTGTGTCTTTGAGGTTAATGGACAGCAGTGGTGCTGTGGACTGCGTGTGGCCTCTGAGTGCAAGAGGGCTCTTTTTAAAGATGTAAGCACTCTCTCTCACACACACACACACACACACACACACACACACACACACACACACACACACACCTACCTGAAGGCTGGAAAGTATATGTGGAAGGACAGTAGCTCTGCATCCCAATTAGCCATAAGGTCACTTTTCATGTACAACACAAACACAAATAAACTAAAGTCTCAGGAGTCGCTCTTGCACTCACTCATGCCAAGGAGGTCATCTGAGAAGCTTCTCAAAAGCGCTCAGTGAAGTTGCTCTTGTTAAAACATGCCCAATCCTTTCCCTGCCAGAGAGCTGTTAATCCTCACAAGGCTTTGTGCCCCTAATTCCCAGAAAGCTGGAACCTGCCGTTTGTTGATGTGCTGCGCAGCTACGAGCACCGAAGGCCGCAAGTTAAAACATTCCCCCCTTCTTTTCTGCGCCACAAATGTTTTCCAAGGGAAGTTGGAAAGCTGCATGCGGAGCAAACATGAGGAGCTAACTGAAGCCATGGTGCCACATAAAACAGCTGCAAGGTTGTTGATGATTTCCACGCAATCCACTCGTTTACTGAAGCCTGCATGTCACAGTGAATGCACAGTGATTATCAGCGCTCAATATGAGACCACATTGTGCTGATGAGTCCATTGTAACTAAATCCACTGCACTGCACTGCCCAGTGCTGCTGCAGGGCCTGTCAGGAAAAAATGGGCATGGATTACGGTTAAGAGTCTTATTATTATCTCTTTGATCCCAGGTTAAGACCACATAACACCTGCTGTTCCCTTTGGACACTTTTGCGGACATCATCATATTCCTGCAGACGGAGGAAAACACCAGTGAGGTACGCTGCACGGACACGCAGAGATTATTCGGGAAATTAGCAGGAAACGTACCCCCCTCAACAGACAAGTTCTCACCGCTTGTCGAAACTGGCTCATCTCTCAAATGCATACGCAAAAGTGATGCAATAGTAACATCAGTCTCATGTAGGGACACGTTAGCATATTTGAAGCGTCAGGGTTTTTTGTGTCAGTGTTGTAACGTGACGGTATTTTTGGAAATAAAAGGCGCAAAAAAACAACAACGTTGAAATGTGTCCCAGTGGCAGCATTATTAAATCAATTAAAACCCTGTTATGGTGTTGATTTCTCCATGAAAGTGGGCTAAATAATCAAAAATCTCCCCCAATAAATAAAGCAAAATAAGGACTCGCATAATGGAGCCATGGTGCTGTAATACATGCAAAATGTGGTTTGGCAAAGTCTTGAAAAGTTTAACAGGCTCTTTCCTGGAAACAAACAAACAAAGAAACATTGCAGCAGATGTTGCACAGAAAGCTGCATTTATTGTTAATTATCAAAGGTGCTTTCACAGGCGTCACCCATACCATGTGCACTACTGCACCCCCATACCGTCACTGGTGCTGGCTTTGAACTGAGAGCCAAATCACCCCTCTTCTTTTAGCCAAGAGGACGCCATGTTCATGATTTCCTAAATATTTCAAACTTTGACTCACCCACCCATAAAGCAGAGGTTTGAGCTCCAGCTTCCCTCAGTCCACATGCTGAATTTCCTTGGGAAGACTCAACTCCACATTTCCCCATAGGTGTTCATCAGTGTGAGTGTTTCATAGTAAAAAACGATACGGAATAAGCAGCACCACATGAATGTGTATGGGTAAAATGGGTGAGAGTGTCTTGTAATGTAAAGTGCTACGAGGGGTCAACAAGGCTAGAAAAGCCCTGAACTCATTTAACGTCCCGTCTTACCTGCACGTATGGAGGCAGCAACAAACTGACGTGTCCTCTGAGCTCTTAAGTTGACACAATCCCCAAGTCTTTGCAACATGTTGCTGGCACATGAAAACTGTTCGTTTGATACCCTACAGTGTCAATATCAAGTTAATTATTCTGGGTGTGAAATTAACGTTTTTTTTGTCAACTGCACACTTGTTAAGAGGAAGAAGCAGAGTTGACGTACGGCACTGTGCTGATTCAGTAACTAAAGGGCCCATATATGTAAAGTGTGACGGTAGATGAAAGCATTGCAAATACCAGGAAACTCTAAAAGAGGAGAATTACTGATTGCAAAACAGTTAGAGGATTAAATAATGATAGGAATTGAAAACAGAAGTTAAAAGTTAACAAGACTTCAGTTTGTAGTGAGTTAATGGGTTTAAACGGCTATTAAGTGCCAGATTTTCATCTTGAAAACAAAAAAGCCGGGAAAACCCTAATGATATTGTTGCTTAGACGCAATCGAAACTATGTCTCAAAAACAAGGCAGCTACACAAAAACAAGAGACAAACATTTCACTGTATCATTGTACAATAAACCTTTAATAAATAGTTCATTAGTTTCCCATATTTACATAATAACCACCATTTACTTACGTTGCCATACTCATTTCTTGGCTAATTTTAGGCACACAGAGAAGGGGTTCAGGCCACAAACCACATCGTACTAAAAACAAGAGTGGCTAGCAGGTAAGTCTTGAGAAATATAGAATAACTGCACCACACAACCAAAGAGACAGAGAGGTGGCCATCTCCTTGAGCAATAAATATATACATTTGCTGTACGTACAGAGGGCTTTTTGTACATTTACAGTCGTCTGCTTGGAAGCTGTGTGAGTGCACGTGGGGCTGGTGCAGAATCTAACCAATTCATAGAGAATCTGAGTGTACATTTTTTTACTTCAGTAGTCACCCAATGATGTTAAACGATGCTGAAATCAAATGCGCTGTAAATGGCCTCTTGTGTTGTAACAACCTCTCTGACAGAATAAAAACTATGATAGGTTGAGTCAGAGTGTTGGAGATATTGAGTGGTTAACATGTTCCTCTCCAGCTGGAATATTCACAGATAAATCTGGGAAAAACAAATGAAAAAAAAAAACCAAACGCAAATGCTTGTTATCAAATGAAGACTCTTTGATCATTTACCATCTTAATAATGTTGAAAAGAATCCTTAAAATGCCTGAAGTTTTAAAAAGCTATGAGAAAAAACAGCATTAGAACTTAGATTTTCTGCCAAAAAAAGAAAATGAATTAAGACAAGTGAGGACATAACAATCAAAATAACATCCAAATCACTCGTACACAATGTAGAAAAGAAATAAAGAAGGAAACGGAACAAACTATTTTGGCACAAACTTTGTGACACGTTTCAGCTCAGAGATGTTAAACAGCACGTTAAACTGTTCGCTAGTAGAGGCATTTAGAAATTCACAGATCGACGTTAAATTTCTGCAGTTACAAACACAGTGTGTGAACAAATGCAAAGTACCAAAACAGTGGCAGCAGGTAGGCAGCTGTTCCACCCACAGGTAAGAAAAACAAAAATATAGGATCTTAAATCTCCGCAGAGTTAGGGTGGTGTGCATGTGTCCTTTCCAGGGTTCACACTACTCTCAGTTCCCATCGTGTACATTTTGTAAAACATTACTATCCTGGCTTCACTTTGGTTTATGATCCAAAGCTTGAATTTCCTCTAAAACAAAGAGAAAGAGGACGTTCACAGTATTCTAGAGGATTTCAATCCTATTTTGTATCAATATGAATTTGTTGAAAATATAAGACCATTAACAAAACAAACAAAAACCGGGCAAATTTAACTTTCCTTGCCTGTTGGTGACGACATCAGTATTTCTGTATTGACACCACTGCCGCGTCAGTGGTAGCACAGGTTTGCATTTCTGCAGCTGGTTTCACATGTTTGTGGAGGATCTGCAGGCTGTTAACGGTGCAGAGTGTGAGATGTGGCGACATGTAGTGGCAAAACTACAGACTGCAACTAACTGAGTAACCCCACCTCACACTCCCCTTAAAAGTGTGCAAGAAAAATTGCAAAAGTTTCAATTTAGTTGTTTCGTTTTCATCTTCTGAGCTACGGAATTGACAAGGTGGGGGAGGAGGACTTGTTGCATCTGTAAATTTACTGGCCCGTCCTACGATAACGATAAGAATTGTCGTTTGTGACAGGATTCTGAATGAAAACACTAGTTCTGATTATTATTTTTCTGCCAACAGATCATCACAATGTCGGACGCTGGAACTTTAAACATGAGTCACCAGAGAGCTTCTTGAGATGCCGCATGTTGTTAAGTCAGTTTGAAAAATTAAGCTGTGCCCCTTTTTTTAACTGTGTGGCAGTTTCAGTATTAGGAATTATATGAAACCGTTACAGGTCTTACCCAATGACAACAGGAGAAATGATTACTAACCACGCTACACCACACTTAACCTTTGAATGTTCTACCGAAGCAGCGTGACTGATATTCTCTTGAACCTAATGATATTAATTCAAAGACTCGTCGTTAACAGTCAGTGCCAACACTGACATGCTGATAGCAACGCTCTAGCTCCAAATGGTCCAGAGGCTTTTAAAATAAAACTGTGGTTCTGTAAGCCTTAACCCTGATGGTGATAAATGTCAGGAAACAAAGTCACAGGAAGGGCATGAATACAAAGGAATAAAAAGTGTCAAGCAGCTCCGATGGGAGCAATAGCGTAAGATTACAGAGCCTTCTCAGACCTTGGTCTTCATACAGGATACGTAACGTCTCTGTATATTTATCTTAAGTCACTTCAAGGCAACATTTGTTTCTTGAATAAAAACTTGAAGCACAACTAGCCTTCAGTTTTAACAGAGAAAAATATACAACCCAAACTGTACTATGAATCTAGAGTTTGGCAAGTAAACATTGAAAAACAGTTCAGCTAATAAAGTGGTCTCTTTTCTGCACTTCTCTCTGCAAGAAGTGTGATATTCAGACAAAGTGTGGTCCTAACAAAGCTTTCAGTATCTGAACTGGTTGACCATCCAAACTGAGATGGGGAAGCACCCCTCCAACTCTCCTCTTACAGCTGCTGCTCTTTCCTGTCGACAGATGATGATCAGTGTTTCCCTCCTGGATGCTTCGACAAAGCTGTCGCCACAACAAGCATCGACACAGAGTTAGCTTGTGAAAGAGCATTAAACAAGTGCTCAGCTAACCCTTTCTTACACTCTGGTTTGACAAAGTTGCCACTTGACTAACTTAAGAGCAATATCAAGACTCACACAGGTATTTAGTAACATTTGAGATAAACCCCACTTGCACTCGTAACCAAAATCACTTCGATCCTGTTAAGCAGCAGGAAGGGGGGGGACGACGAGCCGTTACATTTTCCACTCTATTACAGCTTTAGAGAAACCAGAGACTGGAGTCCAGCTGAGCCAGGTCACACACGCACACTTTTCAACTGCAGCCCAAAAACAAAACAAAAAAAATTCAAAACAGCGTCTTCATATAGGGTCTTTAGAGAGTTCTCACACCCTGCTTTTAGAAAGGAAAGGGCTGCGAGGGATGGGGCACCCACTTTGTGCTGTGGACACAAACACATGGTCACAAACTCCTTCTCATGGCACTTTACTCTGATGTGTGCCTGAGGTGCATGAGCGTCCATGTGATAAAATGTGTGCATCTGTTCATGTGTGGAGGGACTTTTGGGGGTGGAGCGACGGAGTCTGCCCCCCATAGCTGAGGTTATACGCTGCTGTCCTCCAGCAGCGGCTCCTTGCCCTCTGCCCCACTGCCCTGTGGGCTGTGAGAGTGACTCTGTGCCCCGTTGCTGTGCTTCTTATAGGCTCCGGGCCTCGTGCCGGGCCCCGTGTGCTCGGGGATGAACAGGGCCACCAGCAGAGACAGCAGCACCGAGCATGCACCGAAGAGGAAGGGAGGACCTGGGATGATGGCACTCTAAAGAGAGAAGGCAGAAGGTCGCCAATCAGATAAATGAATACACACAAAATGGGATTGGAGACAGACTAAACGCAACTTTATCAATCAAAGCTCACCTCATCAGTGGGGTTAGCCATGTTGGGTTTGGCACCTTTCCCGGAGCCGTCCGTGTCGCTCAGCTCCACGTGGAACAAGTAGAAGACAAAGCCATAAAGAGCAGGGCCCAGACCGTTACAGAGCCCCCGGATTCCAGTGATCATTCCCTGGACAACACCTACACATGAGACAGAAACGTTAAACATCTTGAACAGATTCCAGTTCAGCGCATGAGCAAAATGAGTAACGCCGTTACTTGTTACACACAAGGGAAAGCGCACAACATTACCCGATTGTCCCGCTCTGACAGGGTGAGACCTCAGATAATATAGGAACAGATACCTATTCCAGCTTTTTAAATTATGCATGCCATACAGTATCCCACCTTTACTCACAATCCCAACAATTACAGCATCAGGCAGCATGATTCTCAGTTTCATTTACATATGAGCGCAGATATTTATAGTTTTAGTTAGAATGTATTTGGTAAAGTTACATGAGAAAGTTTGCTTTACAGCAGAAACATTCATGTCATTTTAATCTACTTAATATTTATTGTTGAGTGACAACATTTGCTTTGTATCTTAACATCGCCGATAAACATATCTACAAATAAATACCAACAGTTAATCATTTCTTACCTTGCTGGTCAGGGTCTGCATTACGGGACACAATGGCGCTGATGGCAGGGAAAGTGATGCTGGACATGGCTGCAACAGCTCCAGCTGCCCACATCATCCTACAACCATAACACACACGTTAGGGAATGAAAAAAATGACATTTTCATTTATTTTTATGAAACTAAAGCACTAGCTGTTCTTAGAAATTGTTACTCCTATATAAGGGTTTAAATTGTAAGCCTTAAGAAAAAACCCCTCTGAAAACGTTTAAATTATCGGTTATGTTCAGTTTTATGTTCCCTTTATGAAACTTTAAAATGAAGATAATAACTGTGCGTGTATATGCTCGTCATTATTGATCGTGTACCTCACAATTCAGTTTTGTAGCGATTTCAGTGGTAGAGACACTAGTTGTAAGATACACCACTTTTTAGCCTTTGTGACGAGAAGATTCTCCTCTTAATGTATGATACAACTAACTTGAACTTTATGTAACTTAATTTCTGGTGTATTGACCAAAGCCGAGAGGAGACACATCGTGAATCTTTTCTTTCAGGATCAATAGATATTAAGGGTGCATGTCTTCGCCTCCAAAGCTAAACAAGAGAATCTGAATGATCTTGTTTCATGAGAAATGAAAGCCAACCTGATGACTGTGTGTATGGGTGGTGGTTGGACAACAGCACTTTTCTTTGCATTTAGAAAATGTAAAAAATATAAACACTACCAAGAAACACTAATAAAAACACCAACAAGAGTTAACACGACTTAATATTCTGGGATTGCTTCAATTGGTCAGGTGTAGGTTCAGCAATGTTATGTGCCCAAAAAAATGAGGTCAGTTGACAACCCGAATATGCTGAATGACCAGGGATTTTGTTCTCTTCCCTAATGGCACAGGCATATTCCAAGTGTCAGGATCCATTGGACTCAAAAAAAAAAAAAAAAAAAAAAATAGTTGGGCAAGCATTAGACATCACAGAGTCTAGACCTGATCCCTATTGAGAATCCTCAGGATGAGCTGGAAAAGGCTTTACGCAGCAGACTGACTCTCCAATCATTAATACAAGATCATGGGGAAAAATGATCACAAACTCTGGAGGGACAGAAATGTTGTGACATAAGCTTATTGAAATGAAAAGAGCGAATGTGTGCTGTAATCAAACCAAAGATGGTCCAACAGAATATTTGTGTGTGGGTGTGTGTGAAGTATTTCTTATTTTGGGCAGGCATTTAATATGTCATCAATATTTGAAAAGGCATCGAATATAAAACTTTAAAACAACTATGAAGGGACAGTTTGGTCACTGAGGAGTCTGTAGTGATCTTTGCTCAAGACTGTGCTTCCCTCTAGTGGTCTATCAGGGTAATAACAGCACAAAATAATGAATTAAGGTTTAACGATTTATAATTAAACTCTTATTAATAAATACGTACTGATCACAGTGTAATAGTAGATTTAAATTATTCTGATCTCTTGTATGATCTCTACGTAGATACCAGATCCTGCTTCTACTTTTACAGAAAATCACTTGAATAAAAGATAGTGATTTTCACACTGACCCAAAGGCTTTATGACAATAGTCTTGTACCATGCTGTGGTTAATCATTTATCATTACAGTGAAATTACATTCATCGCGTTTCTGTTTAATCTATCTTCTGCAATGCTTGCCTGCATAATCAGATCATAGAAGGATACACCATCAGCGATATGTGAATCAGTAGGTGGAATAAAGAAGAAAAATATTTAAACAAATCTCGTATTCACTCCATTTTAATTCAGAACTTCTCCTCTCTCCACTTGGAGGTTTGTGGTTTTCTTTAGTCCTGTTGAAGTGAATGAGAAAGAAAAGAATGTGTGGACGTGTTAGTAAAAGGTGTAAGATTTACTCACCATGGCTGAGAACCAAAGCCATACCAAGCAAGCTGGAGGATTTGGAAGCCAAGGCCGAGCAGGATTGTGTTTTTATTCCCTATGGAACGCATCAGGATACCCAACACAACCGTCTAAGGAAATAAATTAAATAACATAGCCTTTAGCGGGCACAGACTCCTCACTCCTGAGACATTTGACACGCATTTCATGGATGAAACATTTATCTGAATGTATGTAAATAACCACAAAACGTGACAAATCTCAATGTTGCATTTAGATTCAGTTCAAGAGAAGTTTAAATTCATTTACCTGAGCTAGTATTGAGAGGATCCCCACAACTGCAATAAAGGCAGCCACCGTCTCCGAGGAGAAGCCTATGACCTGAAAAAGAGAGCGCATCAACAAAGGTTATATAGGAGATGGAACAGATTAAAACCCGACTGCCGGGCACACGCATGCATCAACAAAAAAACGCCAAACTACTTCCAGCCCAACACAAAGAGGATATGGTGTTTGTTTTTCATTTTTTTTTGTAAAGACCTGCTTTTAAATTCAGGATTCTCAGATGAAGCGCTTCTCTTTGTCATCCTGGTGCATTTAGCTGATGTGAGGTGGTGTATAATCTACACAAGTGAACGAATAAGAAAAACAATAAACCAAGTAAAAAGAAAAGGCGTGGCGAGTAATGTTAGCCTGAGTTTCCAAAACTCTGGCTCTGTTTTTCAAGATGGGAGAGATCAGGTGTTAGCTGTGAAAGACACGCCTTCCAGTGGTTAATCTGACACCGTTTACACAATCAATCTTCAGTTCAAGTTTGTTAAAAAGGAGGCCGTGACCCAGAGCTGCTTCCTCTGTATAACCACCAACATCGTCCTTTTTCAGATTACTTGTAGTCTTTCCCTCAGTAAAATTATGTAACGTTAAATGAGCTTCTCAGCTAAAGTGTGTCGTCCCTTTATGTTTAACTAGCAACACACAAGACAAAAGTATGACACAGACTAAATACACACATTCAGACAAGGCCTTCTTAACAAAGCAAGATACAGAGTATCTGAGCAAGACGTCTGTAATCAATGTATCTGAAATTCACCCGACGATTTTTGTAGTATTTCTGGAAATGTGAGTAGGAGGTGCAGATTGTTACCTGTCTGAGATAGAGGAAGAAGCTGGAGTATTGTCCGGCCTCGGGGAGGTAGGAGAGAAACACGGTGATACAGATGAGGAGCACCGTGGAGTCCTGGCCCACTTTACGGAGAGACTATAAAAGAAAACAGCAAGAACGCTTCAGCTTCTTACTAGAATTCCAACATAAGCAGTGCCAGAGGGTTTTGTCACATGCCGACTCTTTCCTTCAATAAGTCTTAAGAAACAAAGCCACCTTTGCTGTGTAATGTCCTGCAGGGCATGGAAATGCATACCTGGAAGATTCGGCATCGATGAGGTGTAATTACAGGGTTTGCAGTCCACACTAAATTACAGTCCAAACTTGTAAATGGTGATTTTCTGGCCTCAGTGGGAAAGTTAAGTTTTACAATTGCGTCATTATGTTCGCGTTCAACTGCTGTAAAACCCAGAAGAAGAAAATGCTTTATGTAGCTGTTTTTTTGCATTGAATAGTGGAAGGAATGTTGTGCCAATATTTTGATATGTTGGGCAATATAGAGGAAGAAAGCAGAGCTCAGCAGCAGGCAACGGTGCTCCTTACTTCAAACTTTAGGAGCAACAGCATAAAATTTAGAAACAACACTTAACTTAAATCAAGTTTACTGAAACTCTTTCACAGGCTTTCCATCTTATCTGTGTTACTCAGAAATAATTTGGTAAGTAACAGAGGATTTACATCAACAATACAGATCTAATCTTAAAATGCATCTTGGGGGAGGGGTCGGTGGCATAGTGGGTTCCGCATTTGAGCTGATTTTTGGGTGCGGCCACCAAAACTGCTGCGGCCTTCGGATATAAACAAGGCTCACATGTATCATATTTAATATAAACTGCTGGTGTTTCATGCCGATGAGTGTTCTTCAGCGATAGTGGGCTGCGTTGTTATGATGGTGACAGACTTGCGCATACTTTTCGTACTCGCTCAGTTGCATCACATGTGATCAAGTTTCTGCAACCGTATCAAAGACAGTCAGTCCCACTGATGAGCTAAAATTAATGAGGCGTGATCAACTTTGCCCTCTAATAAAAAAAACAAACTATGTGTGGCTATATAGTGTGAAGCATATAAAAGCAATGAATTGTTATCAGGTGAATTGTAATCAAATCAATGGTCAGTAGAAATTCCCATCTAAAACAACGCGAATGTTATTCTTATTCGGTTAAATATAAGAATTAATGCTTTATTCATTAATCCCTAAGGGGAATTATGGAAAGTATTTTTATTACATATAATTCAAATGGATTATTATTTATATTTATGCCAAACACGATCTCTTTTTTTCTTCTTGCTATGGGTTGTTTAGATGAAAACTCTACTGAAGGACACAAATCTGTCTTTAAAGGCCTACAGAAAGGTGATTTTTTGCACAAAACTGAAATAGCAGATCGATTCCTTATATACCATGGAATTTTTTTTATGATTTTAAAATAATAATGGACACACTCTCCGCCAGGTGGAGAGTGGAAATCTCGGCACGTCGGGGCTCTTGATGATCGCTCTGCCGGCTGATTTCAGGGCAACCATCCCGCGGTGTGTCCGCTCTCCGCCAGGTGGATTCCCCCTGAGCGTCCGCACCGCAGGGAGCTGAACACGGCGGGATGGCTCCGGCTGATTTCACCAGAGAGGAGGCGGGCGGACAGGGAGACACAGACACAAGACCGCGGGTCTCTCTGCTTCCTCTGTCCCCGGTGGTGTGAGCTGCTGAGGGCAACACACGCACCCACAGCACTTCGTACATCTACTCGCAATAAAAACTGCACTGAACCCAACGTTTTATTGCCTTCACCACTCAACAAGCATACTAATAGCGGCAGCCAGGAAAACCCATGGCACCTGTGACGTCACACGGAAGCCCCGCCCCCAGTCTGGAATTCCAGGAAGGATTTCCAAGCGGCAAATTCAAAATTCGCAAATTTCATGCGTTTATGAAATGTTTTGGTGTAGAGTCCAATGATCATTATTGTTCCTCTGTGTATGTATTATCATTATGTATTGGGTGTATTGTCAGCTTTCTGTAGGCCTTTAAGTGCTTTAAGTCCAAACTGAAAGGAAGAGACAGCAGCGATGAGAAGCCACCTGTCGGACCTTCTCACATCGCAAGGAAAACGTCCAACTGTCGAGAGGGAACGTGGCATCTTTACATTGTGTCTGCTTAGTGATTTTGTGTTTTTGTCACTTTAAAAAAAAAAAAATCTTATTGTACCGTAAAAGGAGTCGTACTCCTCATTTCACTCTACTGCGAATATAATGATATTAAAGGCCTTTTATTTTATAGTGAGCTCTCTCACAGACAAATGTGATGCCTGTTGAATTGGCTGAAAGAAAATAAGATAAATAAATAAGTTGACAGAGTTTGTCAAAGCCAACGGGGCACACACATCAAAAAAACAAGACAGAGACGTTCAGACCCTCCAGACATGGGTGATGCCTACATCTTGAGGTATTAAGTGACTTTCAGACACATGGCTCTAACTGTCCATCAAAATATGCCCTCCTAACAAATGTGGAAGGAAACAAACTCCACTGTTCAATATGCTGTGCTACAAAGTTTAGATAAGTAGTTGGGACACTTGGAAATCTTTCTAATTGACCTTTTAAAACAAATGTTTTTGTTATTGTGCTGAGCCTCAGAGGATGGATGATAATGAAAGAAAGCCGATGACCAATTGAAGCTCGTGTTAAAAACACATCCAGCGGGATTTTAGAGCTGTATCAAACAAGGGCCGTGGACTAAACCATAAAGTGAGCCTCGGAAGGTTGACAATTTCAGGTGAACTAGAATTTTTTTGGATTGATTTCTCAGTACTGAGCACTAAAATCCCACCTTATCCATTATCTTGTCAAAATTCATTAAAACATCAGGATCTCTGGTTAAACATCACGATTCACATTTCCATCAAAGTTTTCTATGCACATTTTCCAAAAGATTTTACTCTACCCTTACAGTTACTTGTCACACTGAAAACAACATGTCCTTGGTAGATATTAGCGTGAGACAACTCACAGCAAAGGGGTCCGCCTGTTCCCAGGAGATGGGTGCTCCCCACGATGCTGGCCTCATCTTCTCTGGCAGCGATTCTGGTACGGCCACCAGGATGAAGCAGATGTCGAGAAGGGCGATGGCTGTGGCCAAGATCACCACCAAGGTGTCGCCATAGGCCACAGATAGGTAGGCTCCAATGGCTGGGCTGGTAACCAGGCTGGCCGCGAAGGTGGCCGATACCTGAGGGGAAGGTGAGAGAGAGAGGCACTTGAGTTTGTTCGATTTACGAGAAGTAATGAACCGTCATTGTTATAGTAAACCATTTCCTCACCAAACCATATGCCGTGCTCCTCTCATGCTCCTGTGTGATGTCCGCCACATACGCAAAGATTACAGAGAAAGTGACGGCAAAGACGCCAGACATGGAGATGACTGCAAAGTACCACCTGAAAGCACAAATCGCCTGCTGTTACGTTACTGTTAGAGACAGTCAAAAATACAACGTTAGACCGCAATGTCACGCTGTTGTCCTAATTTTTAATTTGTTGTAACATCATAGAATACGTTTCAAAAACCACCGAAAAACGATTTCACCTTTTACCCAAATACAAGATAAATGTGTGTGTAGTTGTTGTCAGTTTTTGCTCTCACCATGGGCTGATCTTCATCAGTGGAATGGGCGCACAGGTGAAGAAGACTGTTAGCAGCAGGAAGGACTTGCGTCCCCATACGTCTGACAATGCTCCGATCAAAGGAGCACTCAGAAATGATAATAGCCCCTGAAAAATATAAGCCAAAAGGTGGGTGAGGGGGACGAAGAGGTAGCTGGATGTTTGCTACATGAAAATGCAATCAACACAGCCAGTTTACAAACCTCCTAAACTAACATCTAATGCTATTTTTTCACATGAAAAGCAGCTTTTTAAAAAGTCCTTTCACACTGCCTGTCGTGGCCTGTCTATCCACAGTGCTCTGGGGGCTGTAATGTATTCTCATCCAGTCCAGATATTCGTCTACGTGTCATATCTCCATAATTTGCATGATGGAGCAGAAATGCATACGTGAATGTAAAGAAAAAACATGGGAATGAAGGGGTTTGGGGAAATAAATCGGGGGAGAAAGCGGGAAAAGGACAGGGGAGTAAATACATCTATGAATAAGACAAATGTATTGTGAAATCAAAATAAAATAAAGAAATTATTCATTTTGAGGGAATAAATAGATCAATATGATGTAAAGGGAAAAAAACCCCACATAAATAATACAGGAGTACCAAATTAACAGAAAGAAATTAAATACATTCTTAAGAAAATAAACATAATTGAGTGGAAAAATAAATAAATAAATGAATAGCAACATTAACACAAGCTTAAATGAATGCAGTTTAAAATTGAAGCGGAAAAATTCCTTAATTTCACATTCTATCAATTTATTTTTGCATAGGTTATATTGTCATTTAATTTTAGTAGCATGTATTATCATATAAACTTGTTTATTTAGCCATTTATAAATACCTTTGCTTTTATTTCAGCCCTCCATACATATGATTAATACTCGAATGGATAAATTAACACAAGTCACACGTCTAAAGCTAATCAGTCTTAGCTGCTCTAAAAAAAGACTTGTGAAAACCAAAGGATAATAATAAAGCACCCACGAACACTTGGTGCGGTCTGAAAGACTAAAATATGTTGACAAGAGGGATTAAATATTATCATCCTCATAACAACACTTGTTTAGTGTTTAAAATAATAGCACAAAACTCTTCTGTCAATATGGGAGTGTGTTTCTTTTTCTTTTGCCTCAACTAAACAAGAGACAGATGCCATAGCCTAATATGTTTCTGCCATTTAATCAAAGATTAGTTAACCCAGAATCCTATTTTTGCAACCACAACCTATCACAAGAAAAACAAACAATTACATGCAAGTCTTTCCATCTTCCTCCCTGAACACAGTAACTATTAAGTTGGATTTGAAGCCCTTCAGCTGAGCTGGTCTTTGACAGGCTGAGGCACCTGCTATAGTCACTGGAAGCTTGCAGGAGTTACAGTGTAACTGCACTGATGGTGAGCAGGGCGTCAATAAGGAATTTTTAATAATACCACTGCTGCTGTGCTGCCTGACTTTATTTGAGAATTTCCATAAGGCCAAATAACTATGAAATATAAAGTCATTTAAAGCAACACCAAGATACATGTCAACATGCAGGACTGTGTTCTGTCACTTTGCATGCGTTAATGTTGAACTGCCATCATGAAAATGATGATCGAGCATGAGACTGAACACAGGAACCTTATAAGTCCGTCTCTTACCTTCACACCATGAATGAGTCCATTCATCAGGAATGTGTGTTGGGGGAATGTCTGATGTAAAACCTTGAAACCAAACAGACAAAGTGTGATGAAATCACTTTACATACACGACAGAAACAGTGACCCACACGGTTTTTAGTGCTTTTAGATAACCTACAGCTATAACAGCAGACAAGTGTGACTATATCGTACAAAAGTCGACCAAATGATGATGGAACAAAATAAAACAACTCAACTATAAATTCCTACTTAAGGTCCATGTTAGAGAGCTCCAGGTTTAACAGGTGCCACTTTTGATCACAAATAAGACAATGAATATTGTAGTCTCGCTGCATTCAAGGATTACTCAACGTTTTATTTTAAGAGCTTCCTCGAGGCGGAGACCAGCAAGTCAAAAACAATTACTCCGATTTGGGTTTGTTGGTTGACAGCTTCACGAGAGAATCTCAATCTTTTCCACCAGAAATACTAGTCAAACCAAAATAACTTTTTTTGGACATGACAGCTGGTACTATATTACTTAGGATGGCATTTTTACATATTTACAAAACTACAAAAATGTATTTCTCTGATAATTACCTTATTTAATTTTTCACACGTTCTCAATTGAAAAATGAATTTTCTGTGCTTGAAATGCAGAGAATCCTCTGTATGTGAGCATGGTTCCTCACACGAGCGCTAAATGTAGTTAAATTTACACATCTGTCATGTCAAGACTGCATAAAAATCTTTCGAGTCGATGATTGGCTAATCTGCTCTTGGATTCATCCTCGGCACCAGCGCCCGTCCTTCTGCTGGACAGGTCAGAAGATGTTAAATCACTGACTCATCAGAAGGGATAGAATATAAAACAGAGGTTTCATTTACCACAGGCAGATAAAAGTTGTCTAAGCAGACAATTGACCTAAACAGTTGAGAAAATTGATACAAGTGGTTAGTTTTTGCTTCTAAGTGCTTTCATGGCTACAGGATTAATTTGTGGTTAGAGTCTGGATGAGAAACTATTCTGCTGATGGGTTTTTAGTCAAACAGTTACACAAATAGCACAAAAACTACAAGCTCCACGGCCTTTTTGAACCCTGATATAATAACTCAGTAATATAAATCTCAAATGAAAGTACTTGATAACACTGACATCAGCTTAAAGGTTTTACACTCCAAAGATAAAAATAAAAAGATGTATTCGGTTTTGGCAATATTTGGTTTATAGCTGTTCTCCCAGAGATTAAAAATAATGTTTAAAAAAAGTATTGTAACAGATATTTAGCCAGACAGATATTACATACATATGTTACCTTTGTGTGCACGAAGAAGAGTAAGGGCGGCACATTGTCGTTATAAAATATGGGATGCTGAGCTCAAAGTCCAAAGCAAGATTTTGGTGTAAGTGTCATTGACACCGGTGTGGTAATACAACAGTGTTTAGTTTAGTTTAGTTTAGGACATGTGGAGCTTGATGGACACTGAGTAACGAGATCTGGACATTGTTTAGGCCTACAGAGGAAAAAAACTCAATCCATAGCTAAGAATCTCCTCTCTTCCTCTGAGATTCAGTTACTAACACAAACAGACTTCGAAAGCTCAGGGAAGACTGTTGCTGCTGGATACTAATGAAGCAGTTCTCTCACTGGGAGCAGTGAAGCAGTACTTCTCATCTTCAGGCAGCATCTGATCAGTCCAAAATTCTAATCCTGCCTCCGCCCATGGATAGTGAGGACAACAAACCCCCTGTAATTAATGCCGAATAGTTGCACATATAACCAAACGGGAGTGTGTTGAGAAGTATGTGTTGCATAAACTCGTCTGGTTCACATCATGTGGCTCACAGATGTTTCTCCATCATCTGAGATGCGGGTTTCTGTATGAAAGCATATCTTTGGTATAAGTCATCTTGGCACATCTCTAACAAAACATTTTCAAAAGTCTGAGTAAAGCTAATTCAGAGATTTGAATGGAAACTGTTCTACCTTCATCACAGAAATGCCTCTTCACTGGGTACCATAACAGACAGAACTTTCCTGTCTACTTAAATTGCAGAGGAATAATGACAACAAGAGAGGCAGGATCTGTTATGTGAAGAGTAAAGCTGAAATACGGCTCCACCACAGGTATGGTAGCACACCAGTGGAGCTAGCAGCGTATTGTGGAGGTCCAAGGGATAAGCAGATACAACGATGCACCGCTCCAACAGCCAACTCGAGTCTTTGCCTGCCCTGTTCTCATTTGTATCTCAATGGTTGAGACCTCGCAGGACGCACCAGCTATAAAAATGTAAACTGGACAATGTTGGTAACTTAGTTCAGAGTTGGATGATAACCTAAACATTCAATATCTGTAGTTTAGGTTTGTGATTTCATATCTAAGCAGGTTTATTTGGTCTGGGTTTACAATTAGTGTGGTTCATCTGAAATGATCTACCCAGGTGCTGCTCCCTTTCTTAGGATTTTAAGACCCAGATTTAGTTTTACTTGGCGACTAGGGGTGGAACGGTACAAAAAACTCACGGTTCGGTACGGACCCTACGGTTCGGTACATTTTCGGTACAGTGCCGAAGGAGGCGTGTTGCGAGGTTCGAGCACATGTAATAGATATCTGAATCCTGCCTCTTCTACAGTGGAATATGGGCGCATAGCAGATGCGATGTAAATTCCAATTGCTTCGGTAATTTTTTTCGCTCTGCATGTATTCGTATCCAGGGGTTATACATTTGGGAGACGTAATTGGTCGGGTCTTTTCATGGTTTCTATAGAACACACCTGACGGAGGTGTGTGGTGGTCGGTAGCTACGCCCCATGTCATGCTATCACGGCTGAAATGTTTCATCATACCACACAGACAGAACCGGCGCGTGTTTAATAAGTTAAACTTACACGTTGTCTCCTTTGTCTGCGGCGCGCTGCTCTCCTTTCTTCCTTCATGAAACGTAGAAGTATCGCCTGCGCTTGATCCTGACTCTCTGTGAGCTCTTCCAGCCTCGATATTAGACGCCTGATGTGATGTCCATGATTAATATCACCATCATGCAGACCATGAACACGGTGGCCTCCCCACTCTCCATATTAGCTTCTTTATGCTGTTTTTTCTTCTCTCGGGTTTTGTTTTGTTCCGTTTTGGTGTTGAATGTGGCGCTAAATGGCTAACACGTCACTGACGCGGACGGCTGCGCGCGGCGCATCAGTCCCGACTCATGTGCAATGCAGACTGAAACAGCTCCGCTGGGGAAGGACAGTTATCAGAACGAAATTCAAGTAGGACAGTTCTGATAACTGCGTTCTTATAACTACTCTGTCTGAAAGCGTATATCTCTACGGACCAATCAGAGCTTGCATGTGGCAGTGTTTAAATGGGTCCTGAAGGAAACTCTTGCAAAATAACAGTTCCGCGTTCAGAAAACTTCCGTACCGTGTGTATTCTGCGTGGAGATGCGCGTACCGAACCGTGACCCCCGTACCGTGACGGTTCGGTACGAATACATATACCGTGCCGGCCCTATTGGCGACTGTTTTAATCATTCATGTTTGATTAAGGACCGGCCGTGGCTCAGTGGTTAGAGTCGGTCGTCCAATAACCGGAAGGTTGGCAGGTTCGATTCCTACTCTCACCACTCAAAAAAGATTGGTGGAACTGACATCTGGAGGAGTGTCAGTCCACCTCCTTGTCACGGCCGAGGTGCCCTTGAGCAAGGCACCGTACCCCCATGCTCCCCGGGCGCTGTGAATGGCTGCCCACCGCTCCAGGTTGGCATCTGTCTCTGAGTGTGTGACCCTGTGCATGTGCATCAACAGGTGCCAACCTGGATAGGTTAAATGCGGAGGACAAATTTCGTGTGTATGCATGACAATAAATCTGATCTCTTCTTAAAATCTTGATTGAGGGGCTAATAAGACATTTTTACATAACGTGACAAACCCAGAATGCCGACTGCTTTACTCTTTAAAGAAACATCAACCTTGATTTTTATTTCTGGTGGCAAGATTCTAAAGCCACCTGAGATGGAAGTAAATTGTAAACTCTTTGCTGCTACATAGCACTGAGGTGAATGTGTGGAGCGGTTTGCCTGGCCAGCATCTGTGCTGTGGGCCGACAACACCAGTGACCCCCTGATAAACCTTTTCAACAAAGCGCTGGTGCGCACAATACACCCGTTTAATGCCCTATTCATATTTCTCAGTTCATGAGTGTCTAGCAAAACATCTGCCAATGGGCATGCATGAAAAACAAAATCCCCCTGGGTTTTGCTCAACTGATTAGGGATTCAATTATTCATAGACACTGATGGGCCTTGTGTGATTCCAGTCAATGAGAAATGCTACTCTTTGGCTGACATTTCAGACAACAGAAGGCATGAGAAGACATACAAGTGGCTACTTTAGTTTACATAACAGAGCTTCTTCTGAGAGGGTGTGTGTCCAGCTTACCGTGAGCATTGGTGTGGTGAGGAGACCCCATGCAAAAAACTCCAGGAAGATGACCACCACAGCATGGTAAACACTGGGCTCACCGATTCCCTGAGGCTAGAAGGAGACAAAGACAGAGACACACCATTAGCTGACAAGTAACAACGATCTTAGCATGCCTCTAAGGTCCTGTTGATGGTAACACATTAACAAATAGAATCCTACTCCGGCATCTATTTTAAGGCAGCTCCTGACAAATGATATAAAAGAAACTGCAATGCCTGATCCTGTAGGACAACCCACAGCTGGGTAAGAGTTTGGATTTGCAAAAGCAGAATCTGTCCTAAGAGATATTTTGACCGAGTCAATTCATTGTTGAATGTTAAAACAACACTAGAGAAGTTTGATAACCCTAAATGTAAGTGCTTCTGACTTATTTTGGAGTACGCCAACCTCTGTTACGCTCATTCCTGGGCCTCAAACAGCAGTTCACGATTTTGGTTTCCAGCGCCACACCACATTTGTTTTGCTTTACGGTCGCTTGATGGTCTCTTTGTGGCCTTTAGAACATGACAACAATTTCATAAGTATGGCTGTACATGTGCAGGGCTAACACAGAAATTAGTTATTTTTCATAGTCGCGTTACACATCCCACAACTGAGGGCCAAAGAACAAATTTTTTTTGCAGAATTCTTTAGTTTTTTTCAACGAAAGAAACACTAGAATTAGAAACAACAGCTCAAGTGCACAACGACCAGCAGATTTATATGGGAAAAACCAACAAAACAAGTTCCAGGATTCAGGAAATGAACACATTCAGAAAAATGTTACTTCCCATCATCTACAAGTTCCTTAAGTGTAGAAAACTACTACCCGTGCAGAAAACCAAACAAAAAAATGGACTAGCCTATCATATTGTTTAGGTATAATGTAATTAATCTGGTCATTTTGATTCTAATTACAACATTAATTAGAATGATATGATCAAGCTACTTAAATGTCTGCACAGTCCAAAACATTTCACAACTCTTGATTATGAAACACAAGTACAAGACCAGAAAAAGATAATTTATTTCAACAAAATGTTTCTTGTCATATGTTTGTTGGCAGTTTACTAAAACCTAGCATTTCTATAATAACGATGACAACTCATTAACAAAAACAATCTAACAGGTGAAGTAGAACAAGAGTTTATTAGGTCACTCTAAAAAGTCAGACACGTCTGTAATGAGTAAAACATAAATAGACACTGTTGTTATCTTATAAACCCGCTCCCTGTTTGTGTGTGGGTGGGGGGCACTTAACTGCTGCACAACCCTTTAAAATTCTGTAAAGTGATGAAATGGTGTGTAAGCCTGAGTGTGAATGCGGTGTAGCAGGAAATACAATTAGGTGTCATGGTTGTGGAGACTATATAGTAGTAGCAGGGGCAACTTACAACACTTAAACTCAACCTGATTTGTCATTTATCTTCCAGCACAGAAATCCAGTGTTGTCCAGATTGGGCCACAAATCACATCTATCTTTGACAACTCCCACCTCTTTGGTTCTACTATTTGTATATATCAACAACATCTTCTTAACTGAAAAACTGAGCACCGTTAACAGTTTGATATGAAAGATGCAACTTCCTCTTTTCATGAAAAAAAACACAACGAGCTACGTGTTAAGAGATCAGGTATTGCCTTCCTGTGGTGGCCTCTAAACCAAGCATTTGCAATGGCTAGATCAACAGCTGGCTGCTGCAGATGAAACCTTACTCAGCTGAGTGGCCAGAACCAGCCACAGTAACAAATAACAATGAAATGGACTATTCACATCTCATCTCAGATGTAGAGTCTTATATGGCTAAAAAGAACCTTAACAGAATTGCAAGATGACAACTTAGGGAACTGAACGCCTTTAGTTCTCGTTATAATACAACTATTTCATCATATGGATTTAAAAGATGTTTGGTATTGCTCTCCAAACTTGATTATATAACCAGTAGTAATGTCTCACTGCATTTATAACATCCCCACCAAACAACTACCAACATCCTCATTTAAGACATAAACACTTCCACAATCGGTATGATTACAACAACTGGGGTTCCTTAATCATTAATAACGCGACCAATTAGGAAAGCGAATCGGCTCCAATGAAGGGACAATTTGATATTTTTATAATAAGGCTGCATCATAACTATTAACAGTTAACAGACATTGAGAGGAGTTTACATTTGCGAGAAAACAACAGGCCCTGACTGATATATCCGGTACATACTTGCTACAGGGCTGGTATTCGCTTTGGATGTTGAAAAACCAATGTTCAATGTTGTTTACTTCAACACAGTGTTAGCTTTTCTTTTTTTTTTTTTTTTTTTAAACGGACAGTGCCAAACACGATGTTTAAATATCTTGCCTTCGTCCGTATTATTGACAAGCGTGCTTAATGATCTCATGCCTGACAAGTAGCCTTACTTGGTCTCTTATTTGTTTACCACCCCATAAGGTAGCTTGAAACAACAGTGTTGTATTATTCTTGAAAAGTAACTATAATCCCTATTAAACACTTATGATAGAGAGCTAATGTTAAGCTAGACTTGGTTTATGCCTTAGCAATGCAATCAAATACCGTTTACTTATTTTTTTGAACAGCCGTTAACATTGGGTGCTCATTTACGTCAGATAAATTAATATTCAGGATAACTGAATAACTACTATAAGACACTCGTTTGAGATAAAGTAAGGCTACGTTGCCGTTGATCAGCTAGCGCTACCTGAGCTGACGTGTAAACGACCAGCTAACACGGGCCGCTAACATTAGCCAATGCTAGTTTACAACTAGCCAGTTAGCTAGGCGGTACCTTCAATAGCAAACAGCGGTAACGGTCAACGTTATGTACGTTGGTAAACCATTGAATTAACAGGCCTAAACAAATTCCTCTTTTACCCCCGTTCACAATAAATAAATAAGGCAGCTACAGAGCAACAGTAGTCGAGAGCCAATTTAGCTCAATGGCAAGCTAAGTTGACGAAGATAAATAAATATTTAACTCACACTTCCTCCATCTTTTATTATAATTTTCTTTGCTAGAAGAATGCTGCGGTTCAGCCGCTTCTTCTTCTTTTTCTCCCCCGTCATTGTTAACTTATGTCCATTCTTGATGTCAAAGGGTCATCGTTGCACCTACCAAAAGTAAAATAATCTACTAATTTCGACAACTAAGCTCATTACACTTCAGCGAACGGCTGTAGGCAGCTAGCAGCAAGCTAACCAAATGATGATTTCTCATCCCCACCTCACTTGAGTCCGTCTTCCTGAACTAAATATTAACCCGCCTTTCCAACGCAATACGGTCTTGTGATTGGCTGCCTACTAAGAAAGCAAACCCAACTCTGCATCTGATTGGCTCAGATAACGTTGACGCTAAGATCCTCACGTGGTGATTTGTGAAGCTCATACCGCGGGTAACAAAGAGGAAATTCCTTTTACGGAGAATGGCTGTGTTTATGGAAACGTGAACGAGATCTTCAGTTACTTTAGAGAAGCCATTGAACAACTATCAGTGATAGGATAGACAGAAAATCTGCCATGTTTTTAATGCGTTCACATTGACATCTTTAGTTTAGTCTCTAAAGTTCGACATTACCAAAAGGGCATCCCTATTTGACTTTAATTAGTTTAGTGAGTTTTTAAAATCCCTCTTCTTAGATGCATAAGTATACAGATACATATTTAAGTATGAAAAACATGGATATCAGTCAAATGGTAAAACTTGGTTACAGTTAAGGTCAATAAATGTTGTAGTACTGTCATTATCATCAGAACAAGAAACACTTCAAAACTGTTAATTTATTTCAGTTAGTGGCATGTAACAATCTTTGAGAACATCCACCGCAAAATGCACAATTCTTATCCTTTATAAAATGTACAGACATGCACAAAAAAAGCAACAAGATGCATAGACATATGTTAAGTTTTTTTTTCATAATAAAAAACGGTCAGTCAGTCTAAAGTTAAAAAAGTTTACAGATATGTATATGCATGTAGACTGAGAGTAAGATCCGTCACAGTAGTACCATATGTAATTTACAATAAACTGGAAAGAATAATCTATGAATCCTATAGATGATCAAATTGCAGTATTACAATATGTTTAATGCAGAATCACTATATGACCTTATATCACCTTATGACTTCTGGCACTAATACAATACCCCCCTCTCCCCTTTTTTTATTTTGACACAAACACAACACATTGTCTTTAGTACAATCTGAAAGTATTGTCCATTAGCAAAGAGGGCCCTTGTATATATTTCGCTCCTTATCTTGTTGTCCTGTTTGTTTTTTACAGAACTTGTCACACAATGGCCTTATAAAATGTGTACTGTACAGGCCAGCGATATGTTTAAAACTGAGAGAACTGATATAAAGATAATGAGAGTTCTACACATCTGACATAAAGACCCTGAAGGAACAGTACGGATAATGTCCCATAAAGTACATACAAATTCTCAAAGCACATTGTATCTGTAGCAGCACTGACAAATATAAAGTCTATTAAACAAAGTGCAGTTTCTTTTGTGTAGAATGAACATAGACATGGGGATATAAAGATTTGTCACTACTTGTGATATTGTGATATCGGTTTCAGCTTTGATCGCCCTCCTCATCAATGTAAGGGATATCCAGGTCATCAAAGCTCCCATTCCAAGTCTTTGTGGTGACCTGTGGGTCATTGATTGGGCATGGAGTGTCTTGGCTGTGCAGTAGGCAAACGGTCTGGGTGACATCTGTGTTTTGTCCAGAGGTGAGCTCTCTCTGTTTATCATCTGTCTGAGCCATCAGACTTCTGACTCTCTGTGACAGGTCATTTGGGCAGTCAGGTTTCTGGGTTTTCAACTGCATGTTCATCTTTCCTGGTAACAAAAAACACAACACGAGTGAACACAGTTGGAATGAGCACTGTAGTAATACATAACTTTCTGTTTTGGTTAGACATAAACCAAAAAAGAAGAAGTGGTTATGAATAAAAATCAGTGAATCAAAACCTTTGGGATGAGGGCATTTACTATGCAGTGTCCAATTTCTACAAGCAGTATGACATCCAGTGTAACAGAGTAGAACCAGACAAAAATAAAAACTTAAAAGTCTTTGCAGCAATTTACAAAGCTAGTTAACAATAGAAATGATAGTTGCTGGGTATAACTCCAGTTCCAGGACTACACACATTGGCCTGATTTGTAGTAATAAATTTATAAGCCACAAGATATATATCCTAAAACCAGACTGTATACCCTTCATTTAATTTTTGAACAGTAAACAAGAATCCATGACTGAACACAGACGAAGCCTCAAAAGACTTCTAACAAAAGCATCAACTGCCAGTTAGCCAAATGAAAATAAAGGAGCATTTCTGTCTCTTATTTTATCTATCCATCACAAAACTAGCCTATCTGACTATATACAAAACTTTGAAATCTTTACGGCAAAAAGTGTGGGCCCTTATCCCTGACTGTGTGACTCAGACTGTTGAGACTACAAGCATATGTGAAAGGCAAAAAACGTACTGGTGAAAGAAGCAACACTTGATGTGGTTGTACAAGACGGTGTACAAATCACCTGAGGCATACCGAACCCCCAATGGCAATGGTTTTGTGTGCATTGGACTGGTGCTATTTTCTACACAGAACTCAGTCATGATAACATGTGAGACATGCCATCAGCCATAATGGTGGGACAATTAAAACACAAATTTTTATTTTTAAGTTGTCTTCTTTAATGCAGAGGAACGTTCAAGTACTTTACCTCTCTACTGACCTTCCGACTCAAAACTGTCCAGCCAATCTAGACTATCCGTGCTCATTGATGATAAAGAGTCCAGGATTTCAAAGTCAGATTGCTCTTGTTCCAGGTCAGGCAACCTGCAGGCCAAGTCCACCCTGAAAATGAAAAACAAAAAGTTATCATTCAATAATGGAATTATAAACATTCAGTGACCATAACAAAAATTTGTTTCGGCTCACTTTTCTTGTTTGATGGATTTTATCCTTTCCACGAGGGTCATCTCTGACTCAGATTGTACTGGATTTGGACAATCCAGCTCTGAAGGGCTTTCCACGACCTACATAGAGACAGAACAGTATTTTTGTCAGCAATCAGTTGTTTATCTGTCCAGTCATCCAGACACAAAAGATTATTAAATATTTAGAGTATCCTGTCTCTCGCATTGAATTTGGTCAGCATATATGGTCCTAATGAGGACAACCCAAATTCTTCTTAACCTTGTCTGCATTGTATGGCCTAAATATTATGTGTGGGGATTTCAACTGCACTTTGAACCCGTCGGTAGACCACGCTACAAAATGTGATCCCCATAAGAAACAATCTAGAAAAACAATTTTACAATATGTGTGAAATCTGGAGTAAACTTAACCCAGATAAACTGGAATATTCATGATACGCAGGAATACATAAGTCCAGGTCTCGCGTTGATTATTTTTTAGTATCACAAGAACTGGTATCCAAAATTAAGAAATGTTGGTATGACTGTATATTCATTAGTGCTCACTCCCCCATTTCTATGTCTGTACAAATGGAGAAGCTTCAACCGTCTCCTCCTAATTGGCGTCTGCAAGGGAGGTGGCTTAAAAATCCAGAATTTGTTAAATATGTAGAAGACAAGATTGACGTCCATTTTCAGATCAACACTAACCAAACTAACGCATGCATTAGATGGGAAGCCTTCAAGGCGTATATTGGAGGGCAAATTATTAGTTTCACAAGCACTAAAAACAAGAAACAAAAAGCAGAAACTAATAAATTAGAGAAGCAAATAAAATCTCTGGAAATAGATATAAATAATAAAGATGACCCTGAAAAACAAAAACGGTTACTAATTTTAAGAACGGAATACAATAAATTAACATCCGATAAAGCAGCAAAAAGTTTACTCGGGTTGAATCAGGCCTTTTATGATCAAGGAGAAAAGGCTGGTAAATTGTTAGCTTGGAGAATTAAAAAAATATGATCTGAAAGAGCCATTAATGGCATAACTACTCAATCAGGGGAGATATCAAACGATCCTCAAGATATTAATAATACATTTAAGGAATTCTATCAATCACTGTACAGGTCAGAATGCTCCTCCACACCCGCTTATAGTGAAACCTTTCTTAATCAGCTCCAGTTTAAAACGCTCACAGAGGTGGTTAAAGAGGACCTGGATAAGGATATAACAATGGAAGAACTATTGCAGACCATTAAAAATATCTACTCAGGCAAAGCTCCAGAGTTTTATAAAACCTTCCAGAAGCAGTTGTTGACCCCACTTTTAAATATGTTTAACGAGTCATTAGGAATGGTATATTACCACCAACTTTAAGACTAGCTACAATAATCCTTATTTTGAAACCTGGGAAAATACCGACTAACTGCTCCTCATACAGGCCTATTAGTCTTGTGGGAGTAGACACCAAAATATTGTGTAAAGTTCTTGCTAAAAGGCTAGATCCATATATTCCTTCTTTGGTACATAGTGATCAGAATGGGTTCGTACAGAGTCTTCAGGGATTTCATAACATTAGAAGGGTCCTCAACATAATTCACTCTAAAAATAATACCAGAGATACAGCGCTGTTATCTCTAGATGCTAGACAAGCGTTTGATAGAATCGAGTGGCCTTATTTGTTCAATTTGTTACCAAGATATGGACTTGGGCGAAATTTCTGAAATGGATAGAATTATTGTACACCAACCCTACAGCACGTGTAATGACGAATAACAATTTATCAAGCCCGTTAACGTTAGAGAGGTCAACCCGTTAGAGAGGTCAAAAAAAAAGTAAAAATATTTAGAGTTTCTGTTTGTTTCAGGGCCTTCTGTGGAGTTTCTGACTAAGTAGGTCTGGTGCACACGAGGATGCCAGAGCATGTGGGTAATGTGATACAATCCAGCCAATGCCAGTGACATCCCACAGGACAGATTTAAAATGAGGAATAAATATTCGGTGGTACATGCAAGCTATGGCTGTCTATATTACATAGTGTAAATAAGCATAACTGAATGTCAATAAAGTTTAATGCTATTTTTCTGGATGCTTCTTTCCTTTTGATTAATGTAAAATATAACAATAACTAACAGAAAGATACAGGCACTACACTACACTACACAGATACAATACTACACTGAAAAATCTCAAAATAACTACCCAGGTGTTATTTAGACTTTCTGTCGTCCTTCCATTTCTTATCTCACCGTGTTTTGTCTCTTTAGTTTCAGTTGATTGACAGCCAGAGCCTCTGCATACTCCAGCTGCTGGATATTCTGCATCTTCTCATTGTAGCGCCTGAACTGCTCAGAGATCAGGATTTCCACACAGCTGAAAACATAGTCAAAGATGCATCTTTAGAAGTATTTACTGTCTAAACAAATGAGCAGGGGGATTTTGAAAGTAGGGTTTGCCAGTGCACACTGCACTAAGCATTTAATACAACTTTTTGAAGACGCTGCAGCTTTACAGGACTCACAGTGTTGTCTTAGGGACGTCCTTTATACCAAGGAAGGGGTCATTATCATCAGGTGAGCGCAGAACGCATGGCGCAAACACAATAGCAAGAGAGTTTGCTGTCATCTTATTGTGCTGTTCTTCCTTTGCAACCCTAAAAGACACATAGGTTAAAATCTCTCAGAACTACTACTTAAAGAAGAAAGAAAAAAAAAATCTACCTACCTGACAAGGTGAAAGATAAGACGCTCCAAAGTATTGTAATTGGCAGGGGGAAGTTCGTCAACCTTCTGGTATACAGCCCTTATTCTATCATCTTTCTCTGGCAGTTCTGCAGGTAATCAAACAAGGAGATTAATACTAAAAAAACAACCATTATGTTACAGTTTCATATTATAAATGTCAGAAGTAGACATTTGTAGTATTTCTCAGCATTTTTGGAGGATAGTCACACAGAATTTATTTTAAATTCAGAGTGTCAGGATCTTCTTAACACAACCAATGAGCTCATTAATCTGGAATGTAAACCAAACATTCCTACATGCTAAAAATCAAAATGCTATAAATAGTTTCTCACCCACAGCATGAAGGAAGTCGTAGTAGAGAGAAAAGGACATGAGGGGGTCCGGCAGCTCTCTGAGCCACCGTTTAACAAGACCTGTGATGGTGTGGATGGGGTAGTTATCCAAACACACTGCCTCAGGATCTGATGGAGCAAGAATGATGAGACGGATTAAAGTAACATTGTTTAACTGAAATGTAAAATGTATATATTTTCTCCATTCTATGCAGTTGAGTGATAAAACATGTGATTTAAGATTTTCATCATCAAAAGGATGTAAGTGTAGTGGCTATTCGTCCTCTTGTGTAAATAATGAAAACAAAAAAAAAAAAAAGTCAAAACCATAATAAACTAAATTAAATCAAACGACCACTGAGACACCTAGGGAGTGAATTTACGCAGGTAATTGAGTCCATTGTCCAGGCAAAAAATTACGTTTCTTTCGGTTTATTTCTCCAAAAACAAGCAAACAAACAAATGACAATGGCCTTTGCCGCCTCTCTTGCCCTGAAAAAACCTATTTGCCCTCCCAGGTGCCTGCTCACCTGTGACTGCCTGCTCATCTAAATAAACTCTCCCAGTGCCCCAGCTAACCCGTGCTTTCAAAATAAAAGCATAATTGAATACCCAAATTAACTCAAACAATACTTCGGCCCAATCCCAATTCACCCCTTGGCCCTACCCCTTACCCCTTCCCCTCCGTTTTGCGCGTTCACGTGTAGGGGTAGTGTTGTCCCAATGCTCTTCCAAAGCCCTTCCCCTTAGCCCTACCCCTCCGTTGTAGCCCTTGAAACGGAGGGCTTCGGCCAGGCAGACTCCGTTTGAAGGGGTATGATATATTTCCCAGAGTACAATGCGACTACCGGGAGATCGCGAGTCTTTTTAAAAATGGCAGAAGCAAAGAGAGCACCACACAAATGTAAGTTATTCTATTTTTTGCCATAATTGAACTGTTTTAATCGTTTTAGGTTGTGATAACTGGTGTATTGTGTGAGTTTAATATGGTGGCAATGTGTAGTTATTTTCTGCTATAAACGCACATGGGAAAAGTCACTATTTTACATGGAGTAATTGGTCAATGCATGTGAAGGTGCTGCGAAAGAGTTGTTTTTTAAAATTGTAACGTGAGTATTTACAAGCAATGTAGTTGGTTAACCATAGAGAAGTTCCTTTTGAGTGACATGAGCGTCATTTCGCTACCTATTATCACAAGTATTCATATACGTGACTGATTCACAGGGACTCAAGCACAAACAAAGAGCCTGATCAGGTTTAGCGCCGAAAACGAAGATCTGTTTCTAAAGTCATCCCCATCCCCAAAAAGAAGTAGGAAGTCCAATCCCATAAGGGATTACCTGATACAGGAGAGCCTGAAGGAGCAGAAGCGCCACGAGGAGATGGAGCAGAAAACGGAGCGCTTTTTAGCTCTGTTTGAGCGCATGATAGACAAACTTTACGGTGAGTTGATGCGCCATGCACCTATTGTACACACAGCCACCACTACCGCATTCTGAAACACCTTTTTTTAATTTTTTACAATGGATGAAAGTGCATGCTATAATGTCATGTCGTGTCTTGTTCCCCAAGAACATCACTGAGCCCATGCAGCACCTCCGATGCGCCTTCGCTGTTCCTGCTCCGGTCATCTCGTTCTCGATGATTGCACTGTTGCCCGTTTATATTCATACTGTTTATTGTCCATATTTGCACCACACACTTTACAGCACAGACACTTTAAGCTGTTATTTCTGAAAATAAGCTGCCTTACCAGTCTGTAATGTGAGCCTAATAAAAGAAATTAAGGACAAAAGGTTTGTGAGCATGATTATCACATCAACATCATATTAACGACTGGAACGGATATTGGTATGAAGATATTTATTATACAAGGGATAACAAAAAAATGGGCTACATTCTCAAACAAAACAATAACATCTTAACAGATCATTTTATGTTGCGGTCCAATCGGCAATAATTTGTAGGATGACCCGTCTGCTGGAAAGAAAAACATGGAAAGATCAGGCTTTCATCCTCCCAAACCAACACATTGATAGCACACACAAGGCAGTGCATTTATTTATGTCATCAAATCTGAACCTGGTACAAAGAAAACCACTTCAAAAACGCATGAGCTGCATGTTTATCCCAAACGGAACGAGGCGAGTAACAAAGGCTAAACGTTAGCGTATGTTTTCAGCTAGGTTAGCCAGGTAGGATACTACTCCAGTCAATAAATCAGCATATCCAACGAGACAAGCAAATTGTTTCTATATTACACGATATCACAAATGTACAGTTAGAAGCACTTTCAAACACACACACACACACAAAATCATGTTCACACGCTGGCTCTGGAAGCTACCAGCTGCTCACTCACACACGTTATTTGCATTAATTTCTCATTGTACATACCGTAACAAGATCCAGCAATGCTCCCAGATGTCGAAGACGCCTTCACCTGATGGCACTCCGTCGATTCGACGCAGATATTTCTAAAAATATCCGAATAGCCCAGGACAGCGCGAACACCACTGCAGCAGTCATGTTTGTTTACTTCTGGCTAAAGCTGTCGCTTTTGGTTACGTAACAACTGACGGCGCAGACTTATTACGTTCGTGAGTGTGAAGTGCTGTCCCAATTCGAAGGGGTATGTTTTCAGCCCTCCGCCTACCCCTACGTTCGAAGGGGCGAGGGGTAGGGGTGAGGGGTAGGCGAAGGGGTAGGAAAATAGAATTGGGATTGGGCCCAAATATCATAAACAACCAAAAAGGTGTATTCCCCAAACTAAACCCCCAAAAGATAACTAAATAATAAGTGAGCCAAATATACAAAATAATAAATAGCTCCTACAGTAAGTCTAGGGATCGTAATAATTTTGAAATGTTTTAAAAATACAGCAAACAAATTTGCAGGTGTCCTGGGCTGTTACTTCTTTCTTTTGTGCTTCAGAGCTCAAAAACAAACCGAAAATCAAGAAAATAAGAGTTCTCCTTGACCTTTTATCATTTAATGTTGTTATAGTGACCCCACAAAAGTTGTGCCAATCAACAGTACAGGGAAAAGCACACAACGCTACCAAAACTAATAACTGTCAAGGTGAACATGACTGACTGGAAGTACTGTTTTCAAGATAAGATGTTGTGCATTTCATGTGTGAGTCGAGGTAGAAAGAGGTTCCTACTAGTCTCCAGAATCTGGTAGAGTTCCCTCGCTCGACAGGCTGAACCTGACTTGCGGTAAATGCCTTCAGTGTAGAGGCCATTTAGTTCCACGTGCATCAGCAGCAACTCCACCACTTTGGGAATGGGGCTAGCTTTACTGGTCAGGACACACACCTGAACCCCGAAATGGAGGGAGCCTGGTACACTGTTATCCTAACACAAGGGAAAATATGAGACAAGATTGTCTTGAAAATAGGTGGATGTTTTGATTATTATCAAATCATTGTTTGATTTTTTTATTCAAACATGCCAGTTCTTACCTCCCTGGCACACCGTGTTGAGCAATTTGTGATAATTTTGTTCAGGCACTTCTTGTGACATATTAACTTGCAAGCTAAAATGTAAATCAGGAAAAAAAATAACACTTAAGTCGAACTGCACACCTGCATTTGTACGTTTCAAAATGTTACATTTTGTGGCCTCGAAGCTTTCTGTACTCACCACTGCACATGTAAGCCTTCTCCATTCCCCAGATGTAAGAACCACACAAATCACATGATTGCATAATATTCACTTGGTAGGTGCTGAACAGGTGATCCAAAGGATTATCAAGCTACAGACACAGAAGTAGAGCAAAACATTGGCATTATACACTTGATTAATTATGAGAAAACTTAATAAAGATAATCAACTCACGCATTTTTCCTTTTTCCTTCTCTTCTTTGTCGTCTTAGTACCCTCAAAGAAAGCGAGGAGATAGTCAGTGAACCAAACAACTTTATTTGTCAAAGTACTTTAGGGACTGATGACAGAGCATTACATCTACCTTGGCTGGTTCAGAATCCCCTCGCTTTATTTCACCCCTGATAAAGCCATCCAGCATGGACTGGAATAGGTTGACCACCAGACAGACCTCTGTCTTCTCCCTTGATACAGCTAGTGTGTTCACTTTGTTACAGTAGCCCTTCATCAGATCTTTGTAGCCAATTTGGGGTTTCTGTTGGTCAAAGTACCCATGAAAAATAGCTATTCATCATTATACTTTCATCACAATTAGCCTCACTTGTTTGAGATGATTTTTTCTTAAATATTTTTTTGGGGCTTTTTTATGCCTTTAATGACAGGACAGCCGGAGAGAGACAGGAATGCAAGGGGCAGAGAGAGGGGAGACATGCAGCAAAGGGCCGCTCGGTGCGGGACTCAAACCGGGGCCAGCTGCAGCGAGGATTATAGCCTCTGTACATGGGGCGGCTGCTTAACCCACTATGCCACCGACCGCCCCTATTTTTATTTTTTCAAAGACAATATAACAACTCAATAAACATCCTTACAAGGAAAACATGACAAGCAAATATTTGCCTTAGTTTTTCTTCTACAAGATTTATTGACCATCTGTGTGTTTACATGTACAGCTGAACTGAGCTATGGTGACAGTTCGACTTTCCCATTTAATTGGACCGCTGTCTTTGTGCCAGAATACAAGCACAGGTGGAAAATTGAGTTAACGACTCAAGTATATCTGATGATGTGGACTGAGTCAAAAAAAAACATTTCAGTATGGCCAAATTTACTGCACAGACGCTGACTTTAAGTCACTTAAAAGATTATTTTGGCAGATGATGCTGCACTTATTAACAGCCTTAACAGTTTGGAAACCTCCAGTTTTGGTCAGACTAACAACAATTAGTTTTTTTCTAGTGTCATGTAATGTTTACTGACTCACCTGGACAGAGTACATGCTTTTGATGGTCTCTCTGAACTCCATGGTGGCTCTAAGGAAAACACTTTCTGTTGCAGAGAGCTCTTTTATTCTTGTTTGCAGCTCATTAACCTGACGATAAAAGTTGGGAAAATATGAACAAGTAAAACACAGGAAATTTAATGCCTTAAACTGGATAATTCCTATTTAAGAAGTACATCAGAAAAAACTAGAGGGGAGTTAAATGTCATTTAACCTCTAAATAACATTGTTCATTCACATATTACACAGTTCTAGTTGACTTTAACACTCAGGGCCAACCTTAAAGCTGCAGTCTGCAAGATTTGTTGTTGTCATACGTAAAGTCCTACTTTTTGGCATTTTAAGAGTTTACATGATCTATCAGAACGCTTGAAGTTGAAAACGGTGACCTCCGTAGTCGCAAAATGCAAGAAATGCTTATTTTTTAACCGAAAAATAAAAAGTTATTCAACTTCCTGTCCTGCCCCTTCAAAACACATGAGAACTCGTGCACGTAGACGTACACGCCAGATGCGCCTACACGACTCCTCATTCATCAACTCACCTGTCATTTGCGATCATGGAAGACACAGTAAGTAGACAAGCCCGTAATGAAGTTCAATAGTCCATATAAATAAGCGTGGGGACGAGCCTACCTTGTATCGCGCGTGCACAATCGGTGATTGACAGGCAGCAGAGCCCAGCTCGTAAACCTGATTGGTTAGCTTTTACTGGTCCGGTCTGCAATTTTGTAAACAAACCTGCTGGCTTTGGAGGGACCTAGCGGGACATATAGGGGACCTAGAGAACTCTTTTTTTTTTTGTATTGGGGTATTTAATGTACTACTTTCAGAATCCCCGGACAGTTCCAGGCATTATGCTTGAAAAAGAGTTGCAGACTGCAGCTTTAAGCTCTCCTCAGGAATGTTTTTAAAATTGCGTGCAACAACTGGGCAAAATGACTACTTTCAGCCTGCCCTTTGTACAGTTGATCTAAAAGCTGATCACTTACCTTTCACCTGTGAAATACATATCAGATAGGGATCTCACCTGATTCCCAAGGAACTCGTCCAGATTTCGTAGCTCCTTGGAGTCGGTGATCTCTCGATCTAGGGAGATGTCCCCCTGCAAGGCCCGTGTGGCTCTGCTTATATGAATGGTGGGGTTACGATTGACTCTGGAACTCTTTTGATTAGGCGGGTGGTAAGTATATGGACTGTAGCTGGGCAATGTGACTGCAAAAAAGCAAAGGAAAGGATGGCATTATAAGTCCTGACATGAGAACAAGAAGTTTAATCACTATAAGGCAGACCTGGGCATTTTACGGCCTGCGGGGCAGATACGGCCCTTTGCCCGTCCCTGTCCGGCCCGCGCCCCCCTGCCCCCTCCAGTCAAAAATAAAAATGGATTTTGGTGTGCATGCGATGCAGCTGTCTTTTATTTTGAAAGGGCCTGACGCATTGTTTATGAATGCACGCATAAGTGACACGTGATGCTAGCATCCGAATCCCTGATCCACACAAAATGTCTTCTCACGGTAAAAAAAGAAAAGTTGATTCAGAATGCCGCGTTTTCAACAAGGCATGGACAGCGAAATATTTGTTTACAGAGGTAAAAGGTAAAGATGTGTGTTTAGTTTGTGTTGTGTCAGTGGCTGTGTTAAAGGAGTAAAATATCCACCGTCATTACGTGACTAAACACGTGGAGAAATACAAAAACTTTTCAGAAAAAGAGCGCGCAGCTGAGTCGTCTGTGTTGCTCGCCAAGCTGCAATCTCAACAAACACTTTTTACAAAACATTTGACATCCAGAGCTGCTGCAGTTAAGACAAGTTTTGTTATTTCGCACAAGATTGCTAGAAAGAGCAAACCCTTCTCTGATGGAGAGTTTATTAAGGAGTGTTTGGTGGACTCGTCTGCGCTTAGAAAAAAGACGCTTTAGAGAACGTCTCCCTCTCCCGCCGCACCGTAACGAGGAGGATTGAGGACATCGCGAATAACCTGGTGCTACAACTGAAAGACAGCGTGAATGACTTTGAGTACTTTTCCCTGGCTTTGGATGAGAGCTGTGATATACGGGGCACTGCCCAGCTGCTCATCTTCATGCACGGGATCAATGCAGACTTCAGAATCACGGAGGAGCTGGCAGACATGCGGTCAATGAAAGGGACAACAACGGGGAGTGATCTCTTAGCTGAGGTAAATGCATGTCTCCAAAGCTGGGGCTGAAATGGGACAAACTGGTGGGCGTGACAATAGATGGGTGTCCAAATCTCACAGGAAAAAAAATTGGTCTGTTAAAGCGAATCCAGGACAAAGTGGCAGAAATGAACTGAGCAGAAATGAACTTTTTTTTCATTGTATTATACATCAGGAAGTGTTTTTCAAGTCAGTGTTACAAGTGAATCACGTTGTTGATGTTGTAATTAAACTGTTAACTTTATCAGATCAAGGACACTGAATCATAGACAGTTCGTTTCACTTTTAGAAGAAACTGAGACTGAACACCGTGACCTAAGCTACCACACAGCCGTCAGGTGGCTGAGTCTGGGAAAAGTGCTGACTTTGTTTGTTTATTATTAACTATAAGTTTTGATAGAATTAGTATTAATTCTCACTTCAACCTAAACCACAATTTGTTCATGTTTATAAATATTTAAATATTCTTATTTATTACCAAAATAATCTGATTTAAATATTTTATTATAAAAAGAAATATAATGAGAAAGCATAAGTCAATATTAAATTTGAGTCATTGCTGGTTCGGCCCTCCAACACATTTCAGATTTTTCATGCGGCCCCCTGAAGAAATTTATTGCCCACCCCTGCTATAAGGGGTTGGTACGAGTGATGTAGTATATGCTTGATAAAAAAGTAAGTATCTTGTATATAGTGGTGTCTGTCTTTAAACTGTAAAAAAAAAGGGTTTAATAACTTTTCAAAACCTGTGAAATGAATCACTGATCACATAACCTCTAAATGGAAGTAGAGATAGGAAGTATCAACACTAATAATATGATAATTAAACTTTTTAGTTACCAGTTTTATCTGATGGAGACTCACTGCTTGGAGAAAATTTGGGAACCCTTTTCTTCAGCAATTTACTAAGGAAAGACAACCTGCAAAGAGGAAACCCAGATCAAATCCATGCAAGATTAGTCATAATCAATTTTAAAAAGTCTGTCTCAGAATTCCTAAATAATTCCTTTATCAATCAACTAAATGAACAGTCTTACCTCTCAGGGGTAGTGGGTTGTGTTTGGCTAGAGCCCTGCTGTCCTGAGTTGTCACTGCTGGTCCTGGGTGGAAGGCTGAACCTTGAGCCATCAAGATGTTCTGCTGACATCTGTAACAGCATGAGAACATGAATGTACAGCAAGTTAAAAATATGAAACTTGTGGGCAAGTAACAAAGTACATGCAACTCTGATTTTCCAGTGACGGATGCCCCCTCTCTGTGTTCCATGCAGCAGCTACACCCATGTCTTCCAAAGGATCCCCACAGCTCCTTCACCACCAAACATACCTCCATTAACATGATAAAATAGTACCATAGTAGTCCTTCACCATCTCTACTTATCATGCAAAGTTACTCTGTCTCCTGCCACCAGCTTAATGTCTTTGCTTTAGTTTATTTCACCATTTATATGAACAAGTTTTATTTGTGCAGACACAGGTTAGTAAGATTTAAAGGGCTAATTCACAGATTTTACATTTTATATTACATATTAATCTCCAGATCAAGATGTTCACAGATTAATAAAAACTAATCAAGTAATGTTAACTTCAAGCATTTAGTAACTTATAATAATTTTTTTCCCTGACAGGGGGGGGCATCAGTTAATTTAATGACTGGCTCTTAACAAAGTAGCTTAAAATGGAGGAAAGTTGCTGCAAATAATCAAACAAACCATATGATTTAAATGTTTAAATGCCTTTATGAATCAAAAGACTGTGCCAATGTTTAATAAAACCCCTTAGAAATCAAAACTGTATTATTAGTATTATCCATGTTTAATATTGTTGCATCAGTATAAGTAAAAAAGAAGTAATAACTTGCTCTTATCTAAAGTCTAAACTGTGCCTGCTGACCCACTGCACCTTTGGGTGGAAAGACAATACATTTCAGAAATGAACTTTGGAAATGAGCTTTAATATTTCCTTGACAACTGAAAGCAACAGCTCGTTTGTTTAAGGTCCAGGACAGCAAAGCAGAAATCAGAAGTCCCAGATTATTGCAATTTATCCAACCAGTCCATTCGGACATACATATGCAAGGCCTGCATGCAGAGAAGAGTCGTGGTTGGTCGACATGTCCCTTTGGTCAGTACCTTGACCTGGGATTGGAGGGCCCGGAGATCCATGCTACTGGCTGAGTTCTTTAGGATGGGCACAGCAGGGCTGATGGGAGGCAGAGGAAAGCTCCAGTAGTCACTCTCCTTGGAGCCCCCAAAGTTAATCATCAAACCGCTGCGAGCGTAAGCTAAACGTCGCTTGCGTTTGTTGGGCTTGCGTACACACACCCTGACCTAACAGGGCCAGGAAAAGTGATGAGGCACAGACCTAGAGGCTTCCTTTGACTGACGAGCAAGAAGCCTCCTCACATGCGTTTGTCAGCATAACAAAAGCTTACAGTACTGAACTAGACCCTTTAGATAAAGCATTATTTATGTGGTAAAGGACACTGAAACAACTCTGCAAGAGGCAAAAATAGAGAAAGATTCAACGTTCCAGGGGCACTGTTTTGAATCATGTTTTGGATTTCATAATAAAGACAAAAACCATGGTTACCTCAGTGGTGGAAGGTGAGCTGTCAGAGCCTGAGGAGCTGATCTTGGACAGTTCATCAGCAGACAGGGACTTCCCTTTGCGACTATTTACAGAGGGAAATAAGCGCTGAGGACTAAGATGGGTCAAAAATAAAACACTTGCAATCAGTGGTAAATGCTTCAAAACTGCATATATTTAAAGAGGCATTTTCCATATGAATAATCTATAGATAGATTATCATATTTGCATTTTCGCTTAGCTGCCACATCAGCCACCCTGTAGCTGATAGGCAGAAAGATATTTCTATGAATTTATTGTGGTGACGGACTCTGGATATTGAGGAACTTACTGAAACTTTTTTTGTCGCAGCATTTCAGGACTTGATTCGTCTGTCGGATCACCTTCACTTTGTCTTCCTCTCCACACCTTAGCCTTTTCCTTCATGCCGCTGATATCGGAGTAGCGTTGAAGCGAACTGTTGTTTTTAGGGCTGGTCGAACGATCACTGGCAACTTTAGTGTCAAGCGGGAGGGAGAAGGGTCTGTTGAGGTGGGGTTGGGATCCTCTTCCCTCCCGTTTCTCCCTGCTCGTATCCCTCTGTGCAGAATGGTTGCTGTCTGGGTCAGGCTGTTGGGTCCTGTTCGGGTCGGGGGTGTGCTCCAGTTTGTGCTGCCTCCTTAATGGTTTTTTTGTCAAGCTGCAGTGTAAAAAGCATTAAATCAGACTGGTGTGATGGCAACTTTATCCATATATAAATGTTGATATTTTAATCCGTTTGCGTTTTAGTTTCAACTAAAATAAATAAAAAATACAAACATCATAACAGAGCAAGAATTCCATAAAGCCCCGTACACACACGTCGCTGCTATTTACTCGCTCAGCGAGTGAAGTCAATAGAATGTCTATGTGTTCACGCGAGGCGAGTAGGTGAGGAGAGTACAAGCGATGTGATGTGGGCGGATTCCGAGATGAACATATTTTAACTTCGAGCGACGCGAGTAAAGCGAGTAGCCAATTAAAATGCAGAATACAGATTATTGACAGGTGATGTTCCCCCAGTGTTCTCCAAACAGTGGCCACCCAACTTCTACACACCAAGTCAGAAAAAGCACCCAAGCGAGTGGTGAGTAGGCGAGTGAGCGAGTAAATAGCACCGACGTGTGTGTATGGGGCTTAATAGTCTTGTTCAAAGCAACGAAGTCTAACCAGACAATAATGCCAAATTAAAGCTTTTTCCATTTCTATTGTTACTGGCCTGAATCTTGGCCTATAAGCAACACATTTGCTCACAGTACTTTAAATGGCCACCAGAGAGCAGAGAGAATTTTCTCTGTACATAACTTGGACACATTTATTGTGAGGCAAAGGTTAGGTGTACTTATCAAACCTGCTTTGTATGTGTGTAAAACATTGTGCAGTCATAACATGGCACTGCCAGATAGAGGCATCCAATGAAAAAAGTTTGTCAATGAGTGTGGAATACAACATTAAGTGGAATTTGCAGGCTCCGAGTAAAAGCCTTTATTTGACACTGATGCTACAAATACATATAAATGCTTGTTTATTTTTAAGATTATAGAAAAAGCATCCACAGAACAGTAATTAAGAATATTAAGCATTTATGTGGTTTCTCTTAGAACCTGCAAAAAAAAAAAAATCATGGAAGGTGTTTGCCTCTATTCTGCCATCATGCTGCTCTCTCCTCGTAAAATTGTTCGTTTGGAACTGGAATTGTTGGCGCTGCTTCACTGCAAGCTGGCTCTCAGCTACAGTATTTATACCTGACTCGTCCAGGTGGATCATTGCAGCCATCTTCATTCGTCTTCTCTTGTTCTTTTCGTCTTTTCAGGTAACTGGACCATGCTGCCTGGATCACTGTCGCGGCTCGGTTCTGCTTCTCATAAAACTCACGCCAGCTCCTCTGAAACACCAGAAATCCTCTTTCAGCTTTATCCCATTGTCATGCTCTTGGACGTTGGAAACAATTCTGGCTTGCTTTGTCCAATAAACAGGTAAACCAAAGGGACTGTAAATGTCTTGCAGACTCATCACCCAAAGATGAACTATATATGAATGATCCTCAATCTTATGCTGCAATGAGACAAGTGGGTGATCCTTTAAACCAGCTTTCTCTCAAAGAAGGTATACAAATGAGTGGCAACTGTTTTGTTAACATTTTAGTCGCAAACTATTATTTAACTGTGTGAATGGATTGCTCATGTCACCTGATTTAGGATAAGATTTATTGTCTAACAGTTACATAAAGAAGACAAACTGCACCTGTATGATGGTCGTGGCATCTCTGTTTTTCAGAAAGTGCATCCGTATCAGACAAGCACGGAACCAGCGCTGCAGGGTGATGATGTGGCGCATAGCTTCTTTGTTAAGAGTGTCCTGAAGCAACTGACGTTCCTTTTCCTTGAGGAAAACCTGAGTAGATGAAAGAATGACAGGAAAAAAATCTGTGACTTTTTTGTTTTATTTTTTGATTAATCAAATATTAATATATAATATTAAATATAAACCAGAACTTGGGCACATGGCATGAGTATGAGCACTTATATTTATATAGAGGTATGATGGCTAACCTTGGTTTTTCCTATTTGGTAGGTGGTCTTATCCAACCCCATCCTCTCAAACAGTTCAGTTATTTGCTCGGGAGATGTTGTGGCCAGTCCTTTTGAAAGCAAAATCCTGAAGTTCTTCACAAATTCCTACCATGAAAAGAACACATAACCAATAGTGCAACTAATTGACAGGCTCAGAACTAAATTAGTTGTATTTACATTTACATTTGGCATTTAGCATTCTTATCCAAAACAACTTTGAAGTGAAGAAAGAACATTCAGACTTTGGTGCAGGAATAAACCCTGGTCTACAGATTAAGCGCTAATTTCATTTAAATCTATTATAATGACAGAGTACTCATTCATTATTTGCACTTATACCTGCAATGTAATTGTAAATGAACACATTTATATCCACTGTGTATATATACATACACACACACACACACACACACACACACACACACACACACACACACACACACACACACACACACACACACACACACACACACACACACACACACACACACAGATGGATATCTAACTATATATATATATATATATTTATATATATATCTTTAGGTATGTAATGTTAAAAGAAAGTATGTGTTATGACATTACTTTTTCAAAATCTCATACTTTTACCATCAGTCACGCTGACCATTTGTGACAAAATATGGATTCTTATCATTATTGCTCCATGAAAATGAAAAAAGAAAAGGAACATTTTTCCTTTGCTTTTTTCCTCAGTGTGGATTGTAAAGGGATAAGGAGCACCTACCTCAAATGTGTATTTGGCTCTGTAACCAGACTTCTGGATGCGAATCATCTGCAGTATGCCTGTGTATCTGATTTGCTTCAGCACAAGCGCATCATCAAAGCGCAGCTCTTCCTATAAAAACGAGACAGCATTTCCAGAGTCTCTTCCAGCACAATATGCATGACTAAATCAAAAAGCCAGCATGCTGCTGCAGATGACTTTACCTTTTCAGCATTGGAGCGAACACAGAAAATGAAGTAAGGCTCTGCTTTTTTGATTGCTTCCATCAGCTTTCTAAGCGACGCCTTTGAAAAACATACATGCAATGAGCAAACCTGATTTCAGTCATTATCTTTATATCAGACTGAACACTTGCCTACTTACTAGTTAAATTGTTAAACAAATTAATGAACGTTAAATCAAAAAGCTTGGATTTAATCTTTTCAAAGAGTATTCTCATATGTAAGTTGTCATTAAATGAAGCACCAAAGCAAGACTGGAAAAGGGGATTTAACAAGTTTCAGATGAAACTGGGTGTGTAAAATTATGGTTGCCACGTAATACTATCACATGATGTTAGACAGAATACAAACCTGAAACTGGGTGCTAACTGTAGGAAGCTTTGTTCTCCGGTAAGGATGGAAGATGGATTTGGAGGTTCGGTCGTGCGCCGTAAGACAAACGATGTGTTGGAGTGAACGCAAATCGATGAGGTTCTGTTGATGAAACAGAAATAAAAGCTCAGAGTTTTCTCATTCTCAGAAGCCCTTCACTGTAAATAGTAAAAACTGATATCTAAGTAAGATTAAATATCTTAAATCAAGGCAACATATGTTTGTTGTTTGTCTGACAAGATACTTCTTTTTTTTACCAGAATATTTCTTATGTAAGAACATTTCCTTTGCATCAAGCACTTTGGTCCTTTTTATTCAAATACAATATTTTAAATTGGTTAAGAGATTTTATCACTATTTCCAAGTAGGTTAATGTTTGAAACTAAAATACCAAAGAATTATAAAGTTTTTTGAGGAGATGACAAGTACAGCTCGTTGTAACAACACAATGTACTTGTCTGATCAAGTGTCAAGATATCTGCAGGTTCTCTGAGGCAAGAAAACTATCTAGTTTTATTAAAACATTAGATGATAAACTAAGGATTAAATCGGGTGTATTTCTATTTTCATGTGCTGCTTTTCAAGCAGCATTAAAGGCAAAGAGCTCCAACAATGCTTTACCTTCGGAATGAGCTGCTTGTTTCGACTGCCTCTATTTTTCCTGCAGAAAACACAAAAACAGTAAGGTACCACAGAACATAGAGCTCGGCAAACAAAAGCGCAAACTTCCATCACGAAATCCAATGTGGGATAAAAGCCATTTAGCCCATACTTTCTCTGTTCGTAACTGGCAAAGATGTCGCCAAACACATCAATAGGATGTTCATCAGAACGATCAAAGGAGAAATCCAGAGTCCTGTTGTCGCTGTAAGAGTCAAAGAGGTTTTTTAATTTATATCAGCAAAGAGCAAATTCTTACCTTTCTTTAACGTACATTACTATACCAGCGTCAGGTGAAAGTTAATTCTGCTTCATGACTGATCAAAAACATCTGCTTTCAGTGCACCTTGGAACTATAGTTACCTGGACAGCCTGTCCCTTGGGGTGCTGTGACGTTTAAGGTCTTTGAGAGACTTACGGGAGCTTCGCCTTGCAGTAACTGTTGTGAAAGTACAACAAGTTAGTTCTAAAAATACTTAAATATCAATCTAAAAACTTGTAACAAAGAACAAAATATCAGATAGATGCTGACATTTAGAAAAAATTACTTCTACAACTCTACAATTTCTAAAAAGTGATGCAGGTCTATAAGCTAAAGTTACGCACGCATTTCTGCCCGCTGCCGTCCCAGACTCTTGAATACTGTGAGGATGCGGATGGTTGCTCGTAGGACGCCCCATCTGAACAGCGCTTCAGGGCTGGACGCAACCAAATGATGCAGGAACGAACGCTCGCTGCTTCGCAGAAGTGATACAACTTCGGGACGCATGTGCTCCGTGTTTTTCTTTCTGAAATCCTGAAGAAAAAGAAAAACTATCATTAATGATATGGCACATAAACCCAGGTTGCACTTCTACAAAATAGCAGTTGCAGTTCCTATTACTTAGATGCAACTACTACAACTTACAACTATAAAAATAGTGCTTTGATAGTCTACATGGCAGTGGGAATTAATCATTCACTTGGTTGGAAGTTTTGAAATTTTTCCCACACTGGCTTATCTAACAAGGCTAATGGAGCTGTACGACATGTCACAGGGATCGAAGCTGAACGATGTAATATTTACTTTAACTTAAATGTAAGAGGCTTGACAATAGAGACGTTTGGAGTGCAGGAATTTTACCTTGATGTGATATTCAACTCTCCCAGCAAAGTGTTGGATAACAAAAGTTGGCTCCGTGGTTGGAGAGGCTACAAAGAATGCGTTTTTCTGATGCTGCTGCTTCAATTTATCCAAGAGGGTTTCATGTGTGGCCTGAGGAAGGCTGAAGACACAGAAAGAGACAGATAGACAGTCAGATGCAACATATGATATCTGGGAAAGCGAACAAGACCAATATGAGACCAGATCGTGGAGTCGACAGCAAAAGAAACAATATTTGTAAACTAATAATGCTGATAAACTATGAAGGTGTTGGTTTCCGATGATGTTATACAGATGAAATATTCTTAATTAAGTCAGTATGTGATCGTGGAAAAAAATTTAGTTAATTTTGGATCATAAACTTCATGGTCAAGTTCTGTTTTGTGGCAGTCATTTCAGTTTTTAGGGCTGGACATGCTTAACTTGGGGGGATTTTTCAAGTGTAAACGTTAGGTTTAAAGGTTTGGTGGGAGAGAGGACACTAAGAACAGTTCACCTACTTGCTCTCCTCATCCAGCAAGTCAAAGAGTCCGACTGACTTGTTGCTCATCAGCTCAATGCAGCCTCTGTTGTCAGTGAAGTTGATGTTTTGCCAGGTGATGCCTTCTGACACGTAATCTTCCTGGAATTTATTTCAACCACAAATACATAATCTCAAACCTCTCATTAAGTAATTGGCAAAAAGCATATGCATAGTTTATGTTGTTTGTGCGGTCAAGACTCTTTACTTACAATTTGATTTGAATGTAATGAAACAGATGTAAGAACTGAAAGTGTCAGAAATATGCAAACCTACTTGCTCAAGCTTGAAGATTTTCTGGTTGATGTAATACTGCAGTTTTTCATTTG